>NC_045596.1:131123157-132370157 GCF_009762305.2 Zalophus californianus
AATAGTTTCGTCTTGCTTCCTCTGATCCATGACTTTTCTCCCTTTGATCTTTTCTTTAACACACAAGACAGAGTAACCCTTGTAAAAAGTCAGCTATATTACTGTCCTGCCCTAAACCCTTTCAAGGCTTTTCATCTCTTTCAGAACAAAACTTAAAAGTTCTTGCAGATTTCTATATATTACCTCTGTGGTCATCTCCTTCAACTTTTCTTCTCATTTACTCTGTTCCAGTTCACCAGCCTCCTAGCTGACCCTCAAAAACACTAGTGGCAATCTTGACATCGGGCCTTTGTACTTGCTATTCCAAATGCCTCAGTCTTTTTCCCTAGATGGACTCCTCGTTCATTTCTTTCAATTTTCTACTCAAATACTTCTTTTTATGGAGCCATCTCTGATTAAATTATCTTTAAACTTTCGGTCACCCTTCCTACTTTATTTTTCCATGGAACTTATTACCATCTTATGTATTATATATTTTACTTACTCATTTGCATATTGCTCATCTCTTTCCACTTAAAAGTGAATTCCAGGGAGCTAGGTAATTTTCTTTGTTTTGTTTATTGTTAGACCACCAATGGTTAGAAAAGTGCCTGGCACATATAGATGTTTAACAAATACTTAATGAGTAAATTAGTAAATGGATGGATGGAGGATCCACTGTGGTATTTAAATAGCATCACTGTTCCCTTCCAACTCTAAATCATTCATTCAGTGGGTTCTAAGAACCTACTAAACTAAATATTGAGGTTCCAAACATGAGTATTATAGAGTCCCACCTTTGAGGAACTTTCAAGTTAGTGAGGGATAATAGGGCTAAAAATGTATTATAATAGAATGTGGGGTACCTGGGTAACTCAGTTGGTTAAGCCAGATGGCTTCGGCTCAGGTCATGATCTCAGGGTCTGGGATTGAACCCCCAGTCGAGCCTGGGTCAAGTCCCTTGTGGTGTTCTTTGTTGGAGGCAGTCTCCTCCTCCATGCGGTGCTGCACCCATTGGGCTCCCTGCTGGCGTTGGGCTCTGAGCTCAGCAGGGAGTTTGCTTCTCCCTCTCCCTCTGCCCCTCCCTGCCCCTTGTACTCTGTCTCTCTCTTTCAAATAAATAAATAAATCTTTAAAAAATTAATAATAGAATGTGGAGGATTGTATTAAAGAGGCAAACATTTGAAGAGCTCAGTCAGGGTGAGTCTTGAAAAGTAAATAACACATCAGTGAGAGAAGGGAATGACAGAACTGGTTGAGGTAGTGGAAGCAGCATGAAGGGATACTGGGGTGGGAAAGGGCAGGGAATATTCAAAGACTGACACTGTGTCGGTCAGTGAGTAAGAAGTGGAGAATGGTAATCACCCAGCTGAAGGCAGAGGGGGTTCTGTGTTTTTATGAAATCTATGTGATTCATCCTACTTGGGGAATACAATGACCTTAAATAATTCAGAATTGAGCGTATAGGCCCTCCAACTTATTGAAGATCCAAGTACAGAATATACAAATTTCTTTCTAGTAAGAAAAACTTAATTTTGAAGTTCAAAGACATCAGAGAACATTTTTTAAAAGTACTCTTTCCCAATATCTTACACACACTTTTGGAAAGAAGTTAATTTTTTCAAAAAAGTATTCCATGTATCCATATATATTTGACTAACAGACTTAAAATGTTTGTACAAAACTAAAGACAGAATCATAAGCAGATGAATCCTTAATAAACACTTTTAGAGAGATGTCTATGATAGAAATTATAAACAATTTCCTTCCAGTCTCCAAGCTAGGATTTGTTAATTCATTGTAGCTTATTGAAAATTCACTGCTCAGCATTCCCTCCAACCGCAGTTTGAATCAGAATCTCTGGGGTGGGGAAGCTAAAAAAATCAGCATTTTTGGTAACTTTCCTATTGATATCTACATAGATAATGTTTTAGAACCTTGGTTTTCAAGTTAGAGGTGTGTATGTAAGAGAGAAAGAGAGAAAGAAGACAAATACATTAGAATTGAGACTTTTGCTGTTCTTTATTCTTTATCCCCCCCCTCACGTTATGCAGGATTATCTGCTACAACATCATTATCAGACAAGCAACATGGCCTTGCTTGTTGAGACATATTTGATGTCAGTGACTATGTCTCATACTTCTTTTTTGTGTTTAAAGCCTCCTTCGATATGCTCTAACATAATAGGTGCTCAATGAATAATAATGATGATGATATAATTGTTTCCAATCTTAATCATTTTTGCTTTAATTTGAATTAATTTTCTCTATTTGAGTTATCTCTGGTCTTAAAGAAATCTGATCCACCATTTTCTCACCAGAATTTATATAATATGACAATAGTCATTGCTTGGCACTTTAATTTTCTCACTTTCCAGTTTAAGTAAGTCCTTATTTCTCTTGATGATCTATTTTTTTGCTCCCCACCCTTTTTTTTTTTTTTTTTTTTTTTTTTGCTACTGTCTGGGTCCCCTTTATCCCCTTTATTTGTATTTTTATTTTCTGGATCCCCTTCAACTTCTTCATATCTCTCTAGATGTTCATTGATTGATTTACCTGGGACTAGACTTCCATATGACAAAGAACAGATTAGCTCTCTCTCAGATGGTGCATCCCATGGTCTTTTTTTTTCTTTAAATTTTTGTATCTTATTTTCCTTTGCTCAATAAACACATGCGTTGCTTTGTGCTCATCAATATTCTATCATATAATATTTAATGTAACTATAATATCTAATCCTCATAGAGATCTGCTGAGTTACTATTTCAATTTAGAAATGAAGGATGTGAAGCACAAAGCTGCTGAGTGACTCGCTTATGTTCATGCAGTGAGTAAGTGGTAAAGACGAGCTGTGGACTCAGACAATCTGATTTCAGAATCTGTTCTTTCAATTATGATGATGCCTTTACAGTTATGTTTCAACCATCCTGGTTTGTCTACTTATTTGTCCTAATTTTTCTATGCTTCTTTCCTCTTCTTTTTGAGGGGGATGGTTGAGAGTTTTTTTTTATTCCATTTTCCTTTCCATTACTGTCTTGGAATTTCTACATTCTCTTTCTGTTCTTTTGATGGACGTATTAGTATTTCTACCATGAATACTTAACAAGGTCTAAAATCAAATAATATCATAATACCTCTTCCAAGCAATACAAGAATCTTAGATTTTAACTTCATCATCACCCACCTTGATACTGTTTTTATTTAGTCTTTTTATTCAAGACATCCTGCTGTTCCACATTCTCATGGACACATTTTATTATCATACTTATTAACTTCTCCATTCTGATGAGTGCAACATTGTTCTTATTTTAATGGACACTTTTCTTGACCACTAGTGAAACTAAATATTCACTGGATATTAAGTTTTATTCTGTCAATTCTTTTTTAATTGTTTTTTTTTCATTGATTTATAAGATTGACCTATTTATCATAAATACTAAGAAGTCTTGGGGCGCCTGGGTGGCTTAGTTGTTGGGTGTCTGCCTTCTGCTCGGGTCATTGTCCCAGGGTTCTGGGGTCGAGCCCCACATCAGGCTCCCTTCTCAGCGGGAGGCCTGCTTCTCCCTCTCCCACTCCCCCTGCTTGTGTTTCCTCTCTCACTGTGTCTCTCTCTGTCGAATAAATAAATAAAATCTTAAAAAAAAAACTAAGAAGTCTTAAGTTTTATGTGTTACAAAGGTCTTAGTTTAAATGTCTGTCCCACTTTTCACTCTCTATATAGTGTTGCTTAAGGAATAGAATTTTCATTTTAATATAACAAGATTCATTAAGAATATTATTGTTTGTGTTTATGAATCCTGTTTAAAAAATCCTTTTATACATCAATGCTCATAAAAATATTCTCCTGTTTTTTTTTATTCCAAAATTTTCAAAGGCTTTAATTTAACTTTATTTGGAATTTATTTTTATACTTGCTGTGTGGTAGGGACCAAATTGATTTTGTTCTGCGTATGGGTAATTATATTCCCAACATCATTTCTTTATTTAAAATTTTTTTGTTTTTTATTTTTTTAAAGATTTTACTTATTTATTTATTTGAAAGAGAAAGAGAGAAAGAGTATGAGAGGGGAGAGGGTCAGAGGGAAAAGCAGGCTCCTGCTGAGCCAGGAACCCGATGTGGGACTCGATCCCAGGACTCCGGGATCATGACCTGAGCCGAAGGCAGTCACCCAACCAACTGAGCCACCCAGGCACCCTCCCAGCATCATTTCTTAATGGGCCCGTCTATTTCCCTCTTAATGCTACCGCTTATAGTTCTGTGTCACAGATTATTGTTTCTGGGCTTTCTATTCTACTTCATTGCTCTATTTTCCAATCCCTTTACCATTTCCACTATGACTTTTTGTTTCTGAATTAATAAGAAGATATAGCAATAGCTATCATAATTTTGAAGAATCAATAATCACAAACTTTATTTTAAAATATTTGCAGCAATTGTGGTTGGATATGAAATATCTAATTTCTGAGGATGAAGTCACTGCTAGTACATAGGTAGTTTGTAGTCTACCTTCATGATGGAAGGAAATGCTACATTGTAGTTGAAAATCAGGGAACATAAAGGTTTAACTTACCACATCCAGGTTCACAGACTCTGCATCTATCCATAGAACTCTCGGCCCCATATATCCCAGCTTAAGAAATTTCTACTTTAGGCATCGTTAGAATTGGCATAGCTCTACTTAGATGTAGACAAAGTCTGGGTTTCAGTCAACTAGAAGAAGAATAGCATTCTGTTCTCTGCTTTTGTATGTTTGACTACTTAGGTACCTCACCTAAGTGGAATGAAGCAGTATTCCTTCTGTGACTGGGTTATTTCACTTAGCGTAATGCCCTTAGGGTTCATTCATATTGTTGCTAGTGGCAGAATTTTCTTCTTTTTAGGGGCGCCTGAGTGGCTCAGTTGGTTAAGCGACTGCCTTCAGCTCAGGTCATGACCCTGGAGTCCCCGGATCGAGTCCCACATTGGGCTCCCTGCTCAGCAGGGAGTCTGCTTCTCCCTCTGACCCTTACCCCTCTTATGTGCTCTCTCTGTCATTGTCACTCTTTCAAATAAATAAATAAATAAAATCTTTAAAAAAAAGAATTTTCTTCTTTTTAAAAATATTCCATTATATGTATATACCATATTTTCTTTATCCATTCATCTGCTGATGACTATTGTGAATAGTGTTGCAATAAATAAGGATCCTTATTTCAAAGTATCTTTAAGATCTTTATTTCAATTATTCTGGGCATATACTCAGAAGTGGTATTTCTGGATCTCATGGTAGTTCTATTTTTATTTCTTTTTCAATCTTATTTGTTTATTTTTTTATTTCATGTGATTTTTAAATCATTATTATGTTCAATTAGCCAGCATATAGTACATCATTAGTTTTTGCTGTAATGTTCAATGATTCCTTAGTTGCATATAACACCCAGTGCTCATCACCACACGTGCCCTCCTTAATACCCATCACACGGTTACCCCATCCCCCACCCCCCTCTCTTCTGTAATGCTCTGATAGTTCTATTTTTAATTTCTTGGGGATGCTCCATACTATTTCCCATATCAACTGAATTATTTTACGTCCCCTCTACAGTATAGAAGGGCTCCAATCCTCACCAATATTTTTAAAAAATATAATAGCCATTCCAACTGGTGTGAGATGATATCTCATGTGGTTTTGGTTTGCATTTTCCTGTTGGTTAATGATAATGAGCACCTTTTACTATATCTTTTGACCATTTGAATGACTGAGGGAAGGGGGAAATAGGGAATTTTTCAGTTGGTGTAAAGTTTCAGTTATGTAAGATGAATTGATTCTAGAGATTTGCTATACTGCATAGTGCCCACAGTCAACAGTAATGTATTATGCACTTAGAAAAATGTTAAGAGGGTAGATCCCATGTTAAGTTCCCTTACCACACACAAAACAAAACCAACCAAACCAAACAAACCAAAGAAAAAACAACAAAGAGACACAAGGGAACTTTCAAAGATGGTGGGTATGTCTATACCTTGAATGTGATGATGGTTTCATGGGTGAATCCAAATTCATCAAATTGCTTACATTAAATATGTGCAGTTTTTTTGTATATCAGTTATATCTCAATAAAGCTGCTTAAAAAATAGGAGATTCAGAGCACGGAAGAGTCCCAACCAATGTGTAAATGCCCAACTAGGAAGTGAAATGAAGAACTTCTGGTCACACTGTATTGGTGAGAACTTAGTTACATGGTCACCCCTAACTTCCAGAATGGTTAAGAAAGAATATAGCAGGGCAACTATGTATACAGCTATAATTATATTTCTACATGTAGACAACCAGCGCAGCTGCATTCCACTACTCCGTACTGGGTTAAGGAAAAATCATTTGACTTAATTAGCTAAGATTATATTTTTATGATGATATAATTTTATTGTATACTCTGTGTCTGTGGAAATGATCATTTCTTCTGTAGTCAGTAAGAATTCTATTTGACTTCGTAATGTTAATCGTTCCTTGCATTCCAGGAATTAAATAAAATTAATTATGATTTATTCAATTTGTCTCTGGAATCCACCACTAGATTCAATTTGCTAAAGCATCTTTAGGATTTTTGCATACAGGTTCATCAATAAGGCTGAACTGAGTTTTCCTTTAATATAGTTATCTATCTTCTCTTAATGCCAACAAAATAATATGGGTGTTATCAGTAAAGTGGCCTGAAAATCTTGCCAGAGGTTTGTCTCTTTTATTAGTCTTTTCAGAATCAGCTTTGGCAGGGGGGAAGGAAAGATGGCAGAGGAATAGGGGACCCTATTCAACTGGTCCCCGGAATTGAGCTGGATATCTACCAGACCACTCTGAGCACCCACAAAACCAGCCTGAGATGTAAGATCTGGATCTCTACAAACAGAATATCGCAGGCGGTTGGTTTCCAGGTACAAAGCGGAGCCGTGATTCCATGGGCAGATAGCGGAGGATAAACAGCAACGGGAGGGAGCCTGGCCCTGGGGATCCTACACCGCCGGTGAGCGACAGCCTCGCGCACTGGGGACGGGGCACAGACTCAAAGACTGGTAGCAGCGGGGAAAGGACTTTAGGGCAGCCCCGGGGAGGAAAACCAGAGCGTCGGGGTCGTGCCTGCAAACTGGGGGCGGAGGGGGGCTGCTGGCGGTTTTAGAAGCACAAAGGGCAGAGACGTGCCACGACCTGAAGGCAGGACTGGGGGCGCTGCGGAGGGGCACACAACCCAGGCCACTGCAGTTTATAGCAGAAATGGAGATGGTGTGGCATGGAGAGCTCACTGAAGAAAAGAGTGCGGTCTCTCTGCTCTGAGGCAGAGGGTTGGAAACGGTCTCTTCTGCTCTGACTCGCGGAAGAGATGCGGAAAGCCGCCAGAGAACAAAAGCCCCAAAAACTGATTCCCACTGAGCCCATCCCCCGCCACAGGGGGGCAGGGCAACTCCGCCCAAACAGGTTGCGTGGCAGGCCCCTCCCCCAGAAGACAGGCTGGGAAAACAAGAGGCCAGCAACCCTATGGTCCCAAGAAAACAGGTGCATCTTGCTTGGGTTCTGGTCAATAATTTGGACTCCATACATTCCCTCAAACACCCATCAACAGAATGACTAGGAGGGGGAGCTCCCAAAATAGAAAAGACTCAAAGATTATGACCTAGGCTGCTGATTTACAAATGGAAGCAGATATAGCCAAGATGTTGGAGATGGAATTCAGGCTAGCAATTGTAAAGATAATGGCTAGAGTGGAGAAATCAATTAATGGCAACACAGAGTCTCTAAGGGCAGAAATGAAAGCTGAATTGGCAGAACTTAAAAATGCTATCAATGAGATCCAATCCAATCTAGATAATCTAACAGCTAGGGTAACTGAGGCAGAAGAATGAATAAGTGACCTGGAAGGCAATATAAAAGATAAAAAGGGAAAGGAGGAGGCCAGGGAAAAACAACTCAGAATCCATGAAAATAGAATCAGAGAAATAAGTGACACCATGAAGCATTCCAATGTCAGAATAATTGGAATCCCAGAGGGAGTGGAGAGAGAGGACTAGAAGATGTATTTGAGCAAATCGTAGCTGAGAACTTCCCTAATCTGGGGAATGAAACGAACATTCGCATCCTAGAGGCAGAGAGGACCCCTCCCAAGATCAAGGAAAACAGGCCAACACCCCGGCATGTAATAGTAAAACTTGCATATCTTAGGACCAAGGAAACCATCTTAAGGGCAGTTAGGGAGAAGAGATTCCTTACGTACAAAGGGAGGAACATCAGAATAACGTCAGACCTATCCACAGAGACCTGGCAAGCCAGAAAGGTCTGGCAAGACATATTCAGGGTACTAAACGAGAAGAACAGGCAGCCAAGAATACTTTATCTGGCAAGGTTTTCATTTAGAATGGATGGAGAAATGCAGAGCTTCCAAGACGAGCAGAAACTGAAAGAATATGTGACCACTAAGCCGGCCCTGCAAGAAATATTAAGGGGGGTTCTATAAAAGGAGAAAGACCCCAAGAGTGATATACAACAGAAATTTACAGGGACAATCTATAAAAACAACGTCCTCACGGGCAACATTATGACAATTCATTCATATCTTTCAATAATCACTCTCAACGTGAATGGCCTAAATGCTCCCATAAAATGGCACAGGGTTGCAGATTGGATAAAAAGACAGGACCCATCCATATGCTGCCTACAAGAGACTCATTTTGAACCTAAAGATACATCCAGACTGAAAGTGAAGGGGTGGAGATCCATCTCCCATGCCAGCGGACCTCAAAAGAAAGCTGGGGTAACAATTCTTATATCAGACAAATTAGATTTTAAACTAGAGTCTGTAATTAGAGACACAGAAGGACACTATATCATTCTTAAAGTGTCTATCCAACAAGAAGATCTAACAATTGCAAATATCTACACCCCCAACATGGGAGGAGCCATCTACATAAGCCAACTGTTAACCAAAATAAAGAGTCATATTGATAACAATATGTTAATTGTAGGAGACCTCAATACTCCACTCTCAGCAATGGACAGATCATCTAAGCAGAAAATCAACAAGGAAACAAGAGCTTTAAATGATACATTGGACCAGATGGACCTCATAGATATTTACAGAACATTCCACCCTAAAACAACAGACTACTCATTCTTCTCAGGCACACATGGAACTTTCTCCAGAATAGACCACATACTGGGTCACAAATCAGATCTCAACCGATACCAAAAGATTGAGATTATTCCCTGCATATTCTCAGACCACAGTGCTTTAAAACTGGAACTCAATCACAAGAAAAAATTTGGCAGAAATTCAAACACTTGGAAGCTAAAGATCACTCTGCTCAAGAATGTTTGGGTCAACCAGGGAATCAAAGAAGAACTTAAACAATTCATGGAAATCAATGAGAATGAAAACACATCAGTCCAAAACCTATGGGATACTGCAAAGGCGGTCCTAAGGGGGAAATACATAGCCATCCAAGCCTCACTCAAAAAAATAGAAAAACCTCAAATTCACCAACTAACTCTACACCTTAAAGAACTAGAGAAAAAGCAACAAACGATGCCTAAGCCATGCACTAGAAGAGAAATAATTAAAATTAAAGCAGAGATCAATGAATTAGAAACCAGAAACACAGTAGAGCAGATCAACGAAACTAAAAGTTGGTTCTTTGAAAGAATTAATAAGATCGATAAGCCACTGGCCAGACTTATCCAAAAGAAAAGAGAAAGGACCCAAATTAATAAAATTATGAATGAAAGGGGAGAGCTCACGACTAACACCAAGGAAATAGAAACAATTATTTAGAAATTTTTATTAACAACTATATGCCAATAAACTGAGCAATCTGGCTGAAATGGAGGCCTTCCTGGAAACTTATAAGTTGCCAAGACTGAAACAGGAAGAAATTGACAACCTGAATAGGCCAATAACCAGTAGCGAGATTGAAGCAGTGATCAAAAACCTCCCAAAAAACAAGAGTTCAGGGCCTGATGGATTCCCTGGGGAATTGTACCAAACATTCAAAGAAGAAATAATACCTATTCTACTGAAGCTCTTTCAAAAAGAAACAGAAGGAAAACTTCCAAACTCATTCTATGAGGCCAGCATTACCTTAATCCCCAAACCAGGCAAAGACCCCATCAAAAAAGAGAATTTCAGACCAATATCCCTGATGAATATGGATTCCAAAATCCTCAACAAAATCCTAGCTAATAGGGTCCAACAATACGTTAAAAGGATCATCCACCACGACCAAGTGGGATTTATCCTCAGGATGCAAGCGTGGTTCAACATTCACAAATCAATCAATGTGATAGAACATATTAATAAGAGGAGGGAAAAGAACCATATGGTCCTCTCAAGTGATGCAGAAAAAGCATTTGACAAATTACAAACATCCTTTCCTGATTAAAACTCTTCAGAGTATAGGGATAGAGGGAACATTCTTCAAGTTCATAAAATCCATCTATGAAAAACCCACAGTGAATATCATCCTCAATGGGGAAAAGCTGAGAACCTTTCCCTTAAGATCAGGAACACATCAAGGATACCCACTCTCGCCACTATTGTTCAACATAGTACGAGAAGTCCTAGCAACAGCAATCAGACAACAAAAAGAAATAAAAGGTATTCAAATTGGCAAAGAAGAAGTCAAACTCTCTCTTTTCACAGACGACATGATACTCTATGTGGAAAACCCAAAAGACTCCACCCGCAAATTACTAGAACTCATACAGCAATTCAGTAATGTGGCAGGATACAAAATCAACGCACAGAAATCAGTTGCTTTCTTATACACTAACAATGCAACTGTAGAAAGAGAAATTAGAGAAACGATTCCATTTACAATAGCACCAAAAACCATAAGATACCTTGGAATAAACCTAACCAAAGAGGTAAAGGATCTACACTCTAGGAACTACAGAACACTTGTGAAAGAAATTGAAGAAGACACAAAAAGATGGGAAAATATTCCATGCTCATGGATCAGAAGAATAAACATTGTTAAAATATCTATGCTACCCAGAGCAATCTATACCTTCAATGCCATCCCGATCAAAATTCCAATGACATTTTTCAAAGTGCTGGAAGAAACAATCCTAAAATTTGTATGGAATCAGAAAAGACCCCGAATCGCCAGGGAAATGTTGAAAAAGAAAAACAAAGCTGGGGGCATCACGTTGCCCAATTTCAAGCTATATTACAAAGCTGTGATCACCAAGACAGCATGGTACTGACACAAAAACGGACATATAGACGAATGGAACAGAATAGAAAACCTAGATATGGATCCTCAACTCTATGGTCAAATAATCTTTGACAAAGCAGGAAAACACATGCAATGGAAAAAAGACAGTCTTTTCAATAAATGGTGCTGGGAAAATTGGACAGCCACATGCAGAAGAATGAAACTCGACCATTCTCTAACACCATTACAAAGATAAACTCAAAGTGGATGAAAGACCTCAATGTGAGAGAGGAATCCATCAAAATCCTAGAGGAGAACACAGGCAGTAACCTCTTTGACATCACCCACAGCAACTTCTTTCAAGATACATCTCCAAAAGCTAGTGAAACAAAAGCAAAAATGAACTTTTGGGACTTCATCAAGATAAAACGCTTCTGCACAGCAAAGGAAACAGTCAACAAAACAAAGAGGCAACCCACAGAATGGGAGAAGATATTTGCAAATGACACTACAGATAAAGGGTTGGTATCCAAGATCTATAAAGAACTTCTCAAACTCAACACCCAAAAAACAAATAATCAAGTCAAAAAGTGGGCCAAAGACAGGAAAGGACACTTCTCTGAAGAAGACATACAAATGGCTAACAGACACATGAAAAAATGTTCATCATCATTAGCCATCAGGGACATTCAAATCCAAACCACATTGAGATACCACCTTACACCAGTTAGAATGGCAAAAATGGACAGGGAAAGAAACAACAAATGTTGGAGAGGTTGTGGAGAAAGGGGAACCCTCTTACACTGTTGGTGGGAAAGCAAGTTGGTACAGCCACTTTGGGAAACAGTGTGGAGGTGCCTCAAAAATTTAAAAATAGAGCTACCCTATGACCCAGCAATTTCACTCCTGGGCATTTACCCCAAAGACACAGATGTAGTGAAAAGAAGGGCCATATGCACCCCAATGTTCATAGCAGCAATGTCCACAATAGCCAAACTGTGGAAAGAGCCGAGATGCCCTTCAACAGACGAATGGATAAAGAAGATGTGGTCCATATATATACAATGGAATATTACTCAGCCATCAGAAAGGATGAATACCCAACTTCTACATCAACATGGATGGGACTGGAGGAGATTATGCTAAGTGAAATAAGTCAAGCAGAGAAAGTCAATTATCATATGGTTTCACTTATTTGTGGAACATAAGGAATAGCGTGGAGGACATTAGGAGAAGGAAGGGAGAAATGAAGGGGGGCGGAAATCGGAGGGAGAGATGAACCACGAGAGACTGTGGACTCCGAGAAACAAACAGGGTTTTAGAGGGCAGGGGGGAGGGGGGTTTGGTTAGCCCTGTGATGGGTATTAAGGAGGGCACGTACTGCAGGGAGCACTGGGTGTTATATGAACACAATGGATCGTGGATCACCACATCAAAAACTAATGATGTACTGTATGGTGACTAACATACCGTAATAAAATTAAAAAAAAAATCAGCTTTGGCTTGCTGAATTGCTCTACATTACCTTCGTCTTTTTGTTTTGTGCATCAATTACTATTCATCTTTTTTTCAAATTTTTGTGGACTTACTAAGTTCTTTTCCTAATTGTTTGAGTACATGCTCAAATCAATTTTTAGACTAGATTTTCTAACAAGCATTTAATACTTTACTCTAAATGCTGTCTTTATGTACTTGATATGCTTTCCTATTCTTACCAACCAATTCTAAATATTTTACTAGTTTCCATAATGGTTTTCTCTTTGTCTTCCTGTTTATTCAGAAATTTGCTTCATAAAATGTTCAAACGTATAAGTTTTAAGAAGTTATCTTTTTTTAATGGTGATTTCAAATAAGCCTATATTGTGATAAGGAAATACAATCTGTATGATTTCAAGTATTTGGAACTTGTTAGATTTTTTCTACTCCAAATGTTATAGAATAACCCATGGTTAATGTCTGTAAATTTTTCATGTTCCTTGGGAATAATGTGTTCTGGAAACTCTATTTTTATTTCTGGGTCCAACTTTTAAACTACCAAGATGACCGTTTCAAATTCCAGTAATGAGAAACTGTTTTAGGTGAAAAATAATTATCTTTTATTTTCAACCTGAAAATATTTTAATTAATTCTCATTCTTTAAAAATGTTTTAAATATATATATAAAATTATAGAGCAATCATTCATTTTCAGCACTTTGAATACGTAACTCTCTTTCGGCTTCCATTTTTGTTGAGGTGCGCTATATTACTGCAATTTTTATTTCTTTATAGATAGCCTCTTTTAGTCTTTTTAAATTTTTTTTAAAGATTATTTATTTATTTATTTTGACAGAGAGAGACACAGTGAGAGAGGGAACACAAGCTGGGGGTGTGGGAGAGGGAGAAGCAGGCTTCTTGCTGAGCGGGGAGCCCCATGCAGGGCTCGATCCCAGGACCCTGGGATCATGACCTGAGCCCTATGCTTAACGACTGAGCCACCCAGGCGCCCCACATTTTTTTAATTTGTTAAATTAAAATTTTTATTGTTTAGCCTCTCTTATTCTTCATGATTGTTTTCAGTTGGCATTCTGTAGTTTGATAGGTTGTGTGAATAGTGGGAAAGTGAGTACTATTAAAGGTGTAAAAAGGTGAAAAGTGAAAAGGTATAAAAAGGTGTAAAGGTGAAAAAAGAATGTTATTGTGGCTAAGGCCAAGTCAGTGAAAAAACTCTGAAAAATTATGCACACAAACTATTAAATGCTCTGTTCACTGAAACAAGGTAAAAAATGTTAATAACTTACCAACATTTGCTTTTAAGATGACATATTTGTTTTCTACTAGTTATTTACTCTAATCAACAGTAAAAACTAGGTAGCAAAGAAAGAAGTACTATAGCATTCTCAGATCTATACCATGTTAAAATCAATCATGGGTAAAATTAAGCCTTTTTTGTAGACTGTATATAAATACATCTCAGTCCATATATCCTGGGTCTTTCATTCCTGGATTAGAGAAAGTTTCTATTATAAAATATCAAAAAGAAACCTACATTTCTATATAGTCACCTTCATTTACGATAATTGTCTCAAATAGTTTTATCCTTAATTGTCCACTACGTGATAAAAGTAAAATATTATTATTGCACATCAGGAGCTATTTAGTGATGGAATTATATTAACCTTCCAGTTACCTAATATCCACTAGGTTTTCTTAGTTAGCTTTTGCCTAGTTTCTTAATTATAATAGCCATGGTATAAGGAAATATTTTCTTTTAGATATCAAAACAGAGAAAGCAGTTAGGAAGTAATTGTATACGTAGATTGAAAGGAGTCTCCAGTAATGCATAATTTCTATCACAGAAGTTTCTGCATTATTTATTAAAACCGGCTAAAAAAATCTTTGGATACATATCTTGGAAAAAATCAGTATGTTGAGGTTATTCTATAACATTTTGTGTTTTTTAAAGTAGTTAAGCTATACTAATTCCTAATCGTTTTCCTCCCAGCATTTTTAGAAAATGTTTAATATACAAAATGTCACAAAAATGAATAAAACTGCCAACTATTGGTTTTAAGGCTGACATAGTCCATTCTTTGTGAAGTTTTCTGCAGAACGGCTAATCAATATCTAAATAATTTAGCTACCGTAGTGTTTTCCCTTAACGTTTTTCCTTTTTAAATAATTCTCTCAAGCTTTACTGCCCAATAGGGTAGGCACTAGCCATGTGTGGCTAAATTCCAAATAAAAGTAAGATGAAATAAGCTTTAAAATGCAGTTCCTCAGTCACACATTCTATTTTACTTTTTTATGTTTTATTTTATTTTATTTTTTTATAATTATGTTATGTTAATCACCATACATTACATCATTAGTTTTTGATGTAGTGTTCCATGATTCATGGTTTGCGTATAACACCCAGTGCTCCACGCAGAACGTGCCCTCCTTAATACCCATCACCAGGCTAACCCATCCCCCCACCCCCCTCCCCTCTAGAACCCTCAGTTTGTTTTTCAGAGTCCATCGTCTCTCATGGTTTGTCTTCCCCTCCCAGTCATACATTTTAAAGTGCTTAGTAACCACATGTGGCTAGTGGCTCCTGGCTTGTCCAGGGCAGAACATTTCCATTATCACTGAAAGTTCTGTTGGACAGACTTCTGTAGAGATGACATACTTTCATTAGAAGTTCATCTATTATGTTCTAGCAGAAATATAAACTGTGACAGTTACAGAAATTGGATTCTATTGTAAGAAAATATTAAGGGTGTGTATAGAAGTTTAGCAATAAGGATTTGGTCATAAATTTATAATTTAAAGAAAAAGAAGAAAAATAAAGATTATATACCCTCAGATATATGAGTATATCTCTATCCTCTAAAACTTGCAATCTCCCTCAGGACAGGTACCGTTTTTACCCACATTTTATAGACAAGGATATTGAGGCCAAGAGATTAAGATCAGCATTCAGTCTTGGTCTAGGATCTAGTAGAGCACCTAACCACCGTATTTTACTGTTTCTAAAAGAGGGAATCTCTGATAGTAACTGCAATTGTTAAACTACTATATTCCACATGGGTTGTACATGCATTCATAATTCTTGCCATGAAGCTATGAAGGCTGCTTGGAAATACTGCAGTAGAAGCCTTGCACTCACTTTAAACTAATTCTGTGAACATTTTCTGAATGTTGATCATATGTAATACTCTATTCACTATGGCTTCTTTTGAATACAATGAAGTCTCTGATCATTGCAATGTATATTGACTAAAGTAATTGCTAAAACATTTTCTCCAGAAGTGATTGAACCATGACAGCTTTCAAATGACTGGTTTTAAGAAAACCTTCATTTGTGTCAGTATCCTTTCATTTTAAAAAGGGAAAGAGTGAGTGGTGATTTTTGAATTCAGTTAAACATTTAAATATCTTTGGGTATAAAAGACAAAAATAAATATTTTTCCTATTTTTAAATAAACACATTGTGTGCATGTGTGGTTGTGTGTGTGTGTGTGTGAGCGTGTGTGTGAAGTATTTATTCAGGATAGGAATATCCTGCTGTGCAAACACACTTGGGAATAATGCAAATTTGGACATAATGCAATTGGCAATCGGCTTCCTTTGTTCCTCTCTTCTTCAGGCTGAACTTTTTGTCTTCTAGGGAGAAGAGAGCTGGGGGAAAGGAGAGATGTAGAGAGAACAGCAGGGCAAACAGGAAAAAAAGCAGAGAACCCCTTTTTCAAAGTAAGAAGTATTCAGAACTTGAGTCACCAGGATTCCCTACTTAGCAAGATATTCAAACTCAAGGCAGTGATTACATTAACCTCATAATTAGGCAATTTTACCTTTCTTTTGATTGTATTTTTGAGCCATATTTATCGTGTTAGGAGTTATATTTGTGAATGGTTAAGCTATTTTATTTCATGTGAATCTAAAGTATGATAAAAATAGACACACAGAGAATAAAACATATACACAGACCCACATGGTCTTATTTGCTGCTCTATTTCAGTTTTGCCTTGTTTATGACTTCTTGTTTCTCTTTTCTCCCACTTTTACACTGGGACATGAAGCTGCTACAAATTTGGCTTTTGGTATTCTTCTATATTTTACTCATCCTTTGGACCTAGTATTTTAAGAACAAAGGAAAAGTGAAACACAAAAGTCCCCTTTCCCAGCACTGACTCCTGGTACTCATCTCTCAGCCTAGACAGGAGCCCCCCACTGCTATTCTTCTCAGACACACCGCAGGCTAACTGTTCCTAGAACAGATCCTGCACTTTTGACAGGCTTGGCCTGTGGTGATTAATTTTATGTGTCAACTTGACTGTGCCACAGGGGGCCTAGAATCTTGGTCAACTTTATTTTGGGTGTGCCTGCGAGGGCATTTTTGGATGAGATTAACACTTGAATCAGTAGCCTGAGTAAAGCAGATTGTCTTCCCCAGTGTGGGTGGGCCTCGTTCTAACCATTTGAAGGCTTTATTAGAACAAAGAGCTGACGTTTCAATGAATAAGGGGGGGATTCCTCCTACCAGACTGTTTTGAGCTGAGTCTTTTCTGACCTTCGCACTCCATCTTCCTCTTCAGTTCTTCTTATTCTTAGGCCTTGGTACTCAGGCTGGAACTACACATCGGTTCTTCCAGGTCTCCAGCTTGTTGACTGAGATCTTGGGACTTCTCCGCCTCCATACTTGTGTGAGCCAATTCCTTATAATAAATCTCTTTATATAAAAAGATGAGTTTTTTGGACAACTCTTCTTCTAATACATGATCTTATTCCATTGGTCCCTGATTATGTTATCTAGTTGTGAAAATCTTACCAGTCTTTCAAAGTCTTGACTTTTATTAGATTTGCCATAAAGATTTTCCATCTACATTTAGAAAACAGTGTTTCACAACTGAATGCTGAAGGCATTTAGGGGGTCTAAGTGTACAGTTTTAAGAGGAAGTGGTTAGAAAAGGCTTTACAAAATAGTTGGGCTTTAAGGGATGGATTCTGGTTGGATTGAGGAGGACAATCCTGTCTTTGCTATCAGGGTTCTTTTGGCAAACAGTGGAGGCTGATTCTGATTTACTTAAACATAAAAATAACTTATTGTGAAGACCCAAAAATAGGCAAAAGACAAGGACAACTGCATGGGCAAAACCACTACCAAGGAACAGTGGCTTTGGCACGGATTCTACTGATCAATAGATGGAACCATTGAAAAGCTCCTGGCACCACAATTGGATGATGGGCATCATTGTGAAAAGATACGCATTTCTTCTGCCATGGTGAATTCTAAAACATTCATGTTTTTTTTTTTTTAAGGTAAAGTTACCTATCTTGGAAAGCACCATCTGATGGATCAAGACTATGTTAATTATCCATGCTCTATTCCTATCATTCAATAAAGCAAGTGTCTGGATATTTTTGTTTTTTTGTTTTGGAAAGGTGTTGTCCTTCCCCAGATCTCAGTCCCTAGAAATGGAAGAAAGAGTTCAGTTGTTGAGGAGCAGAAGCACAACCAAACCAAAGACTAAAGATAATTTTCATAGTGGTATGTATGTATGTATGTATGTGTGTATGTATGTATGTATGTAGTATGTATGTATGTATTTTTGATGCTTTGGTTTTTATTTAAATTCTAGTTAGTTAGCATATAGTGTAATATTGGTTTCAGGAGTAGAATTTAGTGATTTATCACTTACATATTACACCTAGTGCTCATCACAAGTGCCTTCTTTAATGCCCATTAACCATTTAGCCCATTCCCCCCACTGACCTCCCCTCCAGCCACCCTTAGTTTGTTCTCTGCAGTTAAGAGTCTCTTATGGTTTGTCTCCGTCTCTTTCTTTTTCCCCTTCCCTTATGTTGATCTGTTTTGTTTCTTAAATCCCACATATAAATGAAATCATATGGTATTTGCCTTTCTCTGACTGACTTGTTTTGCTTAGCATAATACATTCTAGCTTCATCCACCATCCACGGTGTTGCAAATGGCAAGATTTCATTCTTTTTTGATGGCTGAGTAATATTCCATTGTGTATGTACACACACACACACACACACACACACACACACGCACACACACACACATTACATTTTCTTTATCCATTCATCAGTCTATGGATGCTTGGGCTCTTTTCATATTTTGGCTATTGTTGATTATGCTGCTATAAACATTGGGGAGCATGCACCCCTTCAAATCAGTATTTTTATATTCTTTGGGTAAATACTCAGTAGTGTGATTTTTTTTAACTGTTTGAGGACCTTCCATACTGTTTTCCAGAGTGGCTGCACCAGTTTGCATTCCCACCAATAGTGTAAGAGGGTTCCTCTTTCTCCACATCCTCACTAACATCTATTGTTTCTTCTTGTGTTGTTAATGTTAACCATTCTGACAGGTGTGAGGTGGTATCTCATCCTGGTTTTTGATTTATATTTCCCTGATGATGAGTGATACTGAGAATTTTTCATGTGTCTGTTAGCCATCTGATATCTTCTTTGGAAAAATGTCTATTCATGTCTTCTGCCCATTTCTTAATTGGATTATTTGTTTTGTGGTTGTTGAATCTGATAAGCTCTTTATAGATTTTGGATACTAACCTTTCATCAGATATGTTATGTCCAAATATCTTCTCTCATTCCAAAGATTGCCTTCTAGTTTTATTGATTGTTTCCTTCACTGTGCAGAAGCTTTTTATGTTGATGAAGTCCCAATAGTTCATTTTTGCTTTTGTTTCCCTTGCTTCCAGACATGTGTCTAGTAAGAAGTTGCTATGGCCGAGGTCACAGAGGTTGCTGCTTGTGTTCTCCTCTAGGATTTTGATGGTTTCTTGTCTCACATTTAGGTCTTTCATCTATTTTGAATTTATTTTTGTGTATGGTGTAAGTAAGTGGTCCAGTTTCATTCTTCTGCATGTGGCTGTCCAGTTTTCCCAATACCATTTGTTGAAGAGACTGTTGTTTCTTTTTTTTTTCTTTTCCCCTTGGATATGCTTTCCTGCTTTGTCAAAGATTAGTTGGCCATATAGTTGTGGGTTCATTTCTGGGTTCTCTAGTCTGTTCCATTGACCTCTATGTGTGTGTTTTTTGTCCCAGTACCATACTGTCTTAATGACTATAGCTTTGTAATAGACCTTGAAGTTCAGAATAGTAGTTTTAGAAACAGTTTAAAAATGTATCCTTAGAACAAATATAAAAGCACATGTTATTATATATAATAATATAGACATAAAGACATATGATAGTCTGAACACCTAATAAATTAAATTACATTCTAAAATTTATACAAAACTAAGTATAATTAAGGGATTGAGCAGTTGTATGACAACTGTATAGATACTAAATGTCAGTGATTTCGGCTATCATAGATTCAGAAAGTGCTGTGAGTATAACCTGTACATTTTTATAGAACTCTATTTAGTTAATTAATTTGAAATAATATGAGAGAAGGAAGACAGAGTCTTTTTTAAAATTTTATTTTATTGTGTTATATTAATTACCATACATTACATCATTAGTTTTTGATGTAGTGTTCCATGATTCATTGTTTGCATGTAACACCCAGTGCTCCATGCAGAACGTGCCCTCTTTAATACCCATCACCAGGCTAACCCATCCCCCCACCCCCTCCCCTCTAGAACCCTCAGTTTGTTTCTCAGAGCCCATAGTCTCTCATGGTTCAGCTCCCCCTCTGATTCCCCCACCTTCATTTTTTCCCTTCCTGCTACCTTCTTCTTCTTTTCTTTTTAACATATAATGGATTATTAGTTTCAGAGGTACAGGTCTGTGATTCATCAGTTTTACACAATTCACAGCACTCACCGTAGCACATACCCTCCCCAAGGTCCATCTCCCAGCCACCCCATCCCTCCCACCCCCCACCACTCCAGCAACCCTCAGTTTGTTTCCTGAGATTAAGAATTCCTCATATCAATGAGATCATATGATACATGTCTTTCTCTGATTGACTTATTTCACTCAGCATAATACCCTCTGGTTCCATCTACATCATTGTAAATGGTAAGATTTCCTGTTTTTTTTTTTTTTTCTTTCTGATGGTTGCATAATATTCTGTGGTATATAAATACCACATCTTCTTTATCCATTCATCTGTTGATGGACATCTTGGCTTTTTCCATAGTTTGGCTATTGTGGACATTGCTGCTATAAACATTGAGGTGCATGTACCCCTTTGGATCACTACACTTGTATCTTTGGGGTAAATACCCAATAGTGCAATTGCTGGGTCATACGGTAGCTCTATTTTCAACTTTTTGAGGAACCTCCATACTGTTTTCCAGAGTGGCTGCACCAGCTTGCATTCCCACAAACAGTGTAGGAGGGCTCCCCTTTCTCCACATCCTCGCAAACATCTGTCATTTCCTGACTTGTTAACATTAGCCACTCTAACTGGTGTGAGGTGGCATCTCATTGAGGTTTTGATTTGGATTTCCCTGATGCTGAGCAATGTTGAGCACTTTTTCATATGTCTGTTGGCCACTTGGATGTCTTATTTGGAAAAGTGTCTGTTCATGTCTTCTGCCCATTTCCTGATTGGATCAGTTGTTCTTTGGGTATTGAGTTTGATAAGTTCATTACAGATTTTGGATACTAGCCCTTTATCTGATATGTCATTTGCAAATACCTTCCCCCATTCTGTCCATTGTCTTTTGGTTTTGTTGATTGTTTCCTTTGCTGTGCAAAAGCTTATTAACTTGATGAAGTCCCAATAGTTCATTTTTGTCCTTGCTTCCCTTGCCTTTGGTGATGTTTCTAGGAAGAAGTTGCTGCAGCTGAGGTCGAAGAGGTTGCTGCCTGTGTTCTCCTCTAGGATTTGGATGGACTCCTGTCTCACGTTTAGGTCTTTCAACCATTTTGAGTCTATTTTTGTGTGTGGTGTAAGGAAATGGTCCAGTTTCATTCTTCTGCATGTGGCTGTCCAATTTTCCCAACACCATTTGTTGAAGAGACTGTCTTTTTTCCATTGGACATTCTTTCCTGCTTTGTCAAAATGAGTTGACCATAGAGTTGAGGGTCCATTTCTGGGCTCTCTATTCTGTTCCATTGAGCTATATGTCTGTTTTTGTGCCAGTACCATACTGTTTTCATGATGATAGCTTTGTAACAGAGTTTGAAGTCCAGAATTGTGATGTCACCGGCTTTGCTTTTCCTTCCATTTCTGTTTTTTGGAACAGTTTCAGAAGAATAGGTATTATTTCTTTAAATGTTTGGTAGAAATCACCTGGGAAGCCATCCGGCACTGGGCTCTTGTTTATTGGGAGATTTTTCATTACTGCTTCAATTTCCTTAGTGGTTATGGGTCTGTTCAGGTTTTCTATTTCTTCTTGGTTCAGTTTTGGTAGTTGATACATCTCTAGGAATGCGTCCGTTTCTCCCAGATTATCTAATTTGCTGGCATACAGTTGCTCATAATATATTCTTATAATTGTTTACATTTACATTTCTATGGTGTTGGTTGTGATCTCTCTTTCATTCATGATTTTGTTGATTTGTGTCCTTCCTCTTTTCTTTTTGATAAGTCTGGCCAGGGGTTTATCAATCTTATTAATTCTTTCAAAGAACCAGCTCTTAGTTTTCATTGATCTGTTCTACTGTTTTTTTGGTTTCTATTTCATTGATTTCTGCTTTGATCTTTACTATTTCTCTTCCCCTGCTGGATTTAGGCTTTATTTGCTGTTCTTTCTCCAGCTCCTTTAGGTGTAGGGTTAGGTTGTGTATTTGAGACCTTTCCTGTTTCTTCAGAAAGGCTTGTATTGCTATATACTTTCCTCTCAGGACTGCCTTTGCTGTATTCCAAAGATTTTGAACAGTTGTGTTTTCATTTTCATTTGTTCCCATGAAATTTTTTTAATTCTTCTTTAATTTCCTGGTTGACCCATTCATTCTTTAGTAGGATGCTCTTTAGCCTCCAAGTATTTGAGTTCTTTCCAACTTTCTTCTTGTGATTGAGCTGTAGTTTCAAAGCATTGTGGTCTGAAAATATGCAGGGAATGATCCCAATCTTTTGGTACTGGTTGAGACCTTGGATGTGATCTATTCTGGAGAATGTTCCATGGGCACTAGAGAAGAATGTGTATTCCGTTGCTTTGGGATGGAATGTTCTGAATATATCTGTGAAGTCCATTTGGTCCAGTGTGTTATTTAAAGTCTTTATTTCCTCATTGATCTTTTGCTTAGATAATCTGTCCATTTCAGTGAGGGTGGTGTTAAAGTCCCCTAGTATTATTGTATTGTTATTGATGTGTTTCTTTGCTTTTGTTATTAATTGGCTTATATAATTGGCTGCTCCCATATTAGGGGCATAGATATTTACAATTGTTAGGTCTTCTTGGATAGACCCTTTAGGTATGATATAGTGCCCTTCCTCATCTCTTGTTATAGTCTTTGGTTTAAAATCTAATTTGTCTGATATAAGGATTGCCACCCCAGCTTTCTTTTGGTGTCCATTAGCATGGGAAATTGTTTTCCACTCCCTCACTTTCAACCTGGAGGTGTCTTTGGGTCTAAAATGAGTCTCTTGCAGACAGCATATCTATAGGTCTTGTTTTTTTTATCCAATCTAATAGCCTGTGTTTTTTGATTGGGGCATTTAGCCCATTTACATTCAGGCTAACTATTGAAAGATATGAATTTAGTGCCATTGTATTGCCTGTAAGGTGACTGTTACTGTATATTGTCTCTGTTCCTTTCTGGTCTATGTTACTTTTAGGCTCTCTCTCCTTGCTTAGAGGACCCCTTTCAATATTTCTCATAGGGCTGGTTTTGTGTTTGCAAGTTCTTTTAGTTTTTGTTTGTCCTGGAAGATTTTTATCTCTCCTATTTTCAATGACAGCCTAGCTGGATATAGTATTCTTGGCTGCATATTTTTCTCGTTTAGTGCTCTGAATATATCATGCCAGTCCTTTCTGGCCTGCCAGGTCTCTGTGGATAGGTCTGTTGACAATTTAATATTTTTACTATTGTAGGTTATAGACCTCTTGTTCCGAGCTGCTTTCAGGATTTCTTCTTTGTCTCTGAGACTTGTATGTTTTACTATGAGTTGTCGGGGTGTTGACCTATTTTTATTGATTTTGAGTGGGGTTCTCTGTGCCTCCTGGATTTTGATGCCTGTTCACTTCCCCAAATTAGGGAAGTTCTCTGCTATAATTTGCTCCAATATACCTTCTGCCCCTCTCTCTCTTTCTTCTTCTTCTGGGAAGCCAATTTTTCTAATATTGTTTCATCTTATGGTATCACTTATCTCTCGAACTGTGTCCTCATGATCCAGTAGTTGTTTATCTCTCTTTTTCTCGGCTTCTTTATTCTCCATCATTTGGTCTTCTATATCACTACTTCTCTCTTCTCCCTCATTTATCCTAGCAGTTAGAACCTCCAGTTTTGATTGCACCTCATTAGTAGCCTTTTTGATTTCAACTTGGTTAGATTTTAGCTGTTTTATTTCCCCAGAAAGGGTTTCTCTAGTATCTTCCATGCCTTTTTCAAGCCCAGCTAGTATCTTTATAATTGTCATTCTGAACTCTTGTTCCAACATCTTACTAATGTCCATATTGATTAGGTCCCTCGCAGTTAGTACAGCCTCTTGTTCTTTTTCTTGAGGTGAGTTTTTCCATCATGTCATTTCACCCAGGGGAGAAAAGATGAATGAGAGAACAAAAAGCTAACAGGGTAACAACGACCCCAGAAAAATATACACTAAACAAATCAGAAGAGACCTGAAGCTGGGGGAAAAGAAAGGGAAAGAAGAAGAAAAAAGAATATGATCAAATATGATCAGGCTGGTGAACAGATCAGTGCCACACACTAGATTTTGGGTGTATTTTGGTCTGTTAGAAGAAAGTGTCTCCTAAAATTTTAAAGAAAGAAAAAACTTATATATGTACAAAAATAAGGGTAAATACAATGAAGGGATAGAATATGACTGTAAAAATGGAAATTATAAAAGATTTTATAAAAGGAATAGATAAGATAAGAAGTTGGTTGAATAAATAAAGAAGAGAAATTTATATAAAAAAAAGTGGGAGAGAATGTGTTCAGGCAGGAGACTAGAACTAAGACAGACACTAGAGATTTAGGGTATATTTTGGTCTGTTAGAAGAAACTGTATCCCAAAATTTTAAAGAGAGAACAACTTATATATATATATACCAAAAATATGGTTGACTACAATGAAGGGATAGAATATGATTCTAAAAATGAAAAATAAATAAAGATTTTGAAAAAGGGATTGATAAGATGTTGGTTGAAAAGGGAAAAAGAAAAATTTTTTTTAAAAATAGAGAAAGAAAAAAAATTAACTTTGAAAGACTAAAGAATCAGGGGGAAAAAAGCCATGAATTCTACGTGCTGTATTCCCCTAGTGCTGGAGTTCTGACATTCTAATTGATGGGTAAACTTGGTCTTGGCTGGCTGTTCTTGCTGATCTTCTGGGGGAGGGGCCTGTTGCCATGGTTCCCAAATGTCTTTGCTGGAGGTGCAACTGCCCCGCCCTTGTGGGTCGGGGCTGAGTAATCTGCTCCAGTTTGCTCTCGGGAGATTTTGTTTCCTGCAAGCTTTCCATATAGCTTTGGAGGATGAGAGTGAAAATGGCGGCCTCCCAATCTCCACCCTGGAGGAGCCGAGAACTCGGGGCCCTGCTCCTCAGTGCGCCCCCAGAGAAAAGCAGTCAGTCACTCCCGTCTCCCCAGTCTCTGGCCTTACTCCGTGCTCACCCGGCCTGTGACCGAGCGTTTCTATCTCTGGCACCCGACTCGGTGTGGAGTTTCCAAACCCAGCAGTTCCCTGTGGTGCGCTCCCATGCCGCTCCTCCCGGGGGGAGGAAAGGGAGTCTCCCCAGATCTGCCGCTTGTTGGGTCCCTGCTGGAAAAGCAGGGGCCCAACTGTGCTGTGGATCATGGTTTATGGCAACCCCGAGCTGAGAGCCCACGCCTCGGCTCCGTCTCTGCAGTCGGCTTCCCCACTCCACTACCTGGGAGCTCTGCTGCACTCAGGCACCCCTGGTCTTTCTGTGACCCTGAGCATCCTGAGACCACACTGTCCCAGCGAGGGTTCCACCCCCCGCTTAGCCACTGGAATGACATCCCTCAGCGGAGCCAACTTCTAAAAGTTCCGATTTTGTGCTCCGCTGCTCTATCACTTGCCGGTAGCAGCCAAGGGAGGCCCCCTCCCCACTATCTATCCTCCTGAATATCACCTTGGATTCACTTCTCCGCACATCCTACCTTCCAGAAAGTGGTCGCTTTTCCATTCAGAGAGTTGTTGCTATTCTTTTATTCGATCTCCTGTTGAGTTCGTAGGTGTTCAGAATGGTTTGATCCCTGTCTAGCTGAATTCCTGGGACCAGACGAAATTTAGGTCTCCTACTCCTCCGCCATCTTGCTCCTTCTCTGGGAAGACGGTCTTAATACCAATGCCCAAAGTGGTGATTCTTATGACCAACTTTAGATCACAGACGATGTATTTCCCATCCCCTGAATAAATTACCTTTGACAGGTTTGAAGTGTATGGGCACAGTGTCGAGATGAGCAAAGACACATCTGAACCTTAGGTATTCAGGGTTATAGCTGCTGTACTTTGGAAATACTGCATCGGAAAATGAGTTAGAGAGAGGTCTTTTTGGTGGAAGCCCTAAGTGAAAAACAAAATTTCTTAACCTTCATTTATATTCTGAAATAGGGGAAGATAACTCTCACTACTTATGTTAGAGTTATATTTTCTTAATTTGTAGTGAAGCAAAATACAGAACTCCCATTTTCTTGTGATCAGCAATTGGAGATAATGCAAATGTAATTAACTAATACATAGCAAACTCAATTTTTTCAATTTAACTAAAGGTCAGAAGTTATCTAATACCCTTTAGATGATTGAAAGGAAACTAAATAAAAGTTTGACCTTATTGAGTCAAAGTTTAGAAGAAAGATGCAAGACCTAAGTTAAATCTGCTGAACAACTTTGGTGGAAATGTTTTCTGAGAAGTAGGAAGCAGGCCCACCCATTATTGGCAAGGAAGAAGAAATTGGGGAGAGGCAAGTTGTGTAAGCCCCTGTTCCACTCATAAAGTTTATAGAAGTGACTTAACAATGGAAGGAACAGTCTGGCCTGTGCTAGGTGTACATAGAGACTGTGTTTCCTCCAAGGTCCCCTGTTAAAGAGGGGAGTGGGGAGAGGAGGGCTAGGGGTCACTATAGGATGGCAGATGATTGTGCCATCCTGATAAACTTCTCTTGCTTAACATCAAGCCACCTAAATGTGCATTAATACATGAGTGAATAAGCAAAATGTGGCATGTACATACAATGGAATATTACTCAGCCTTAATAAGTTATGAAATTATGAAACATGCTACAATGTGAATGAACTTCGGAAACACTGTTCTAGGTAAAATAAGACAGACATAAAGGGACCGGTATCTTATGATTCCACTTATATCACGTACTCTGAAAAAACAATTAATAGAGACAGCCAATATACTAGAGATTACCAGGGGCTGGAGGGAGGAAGGAATGAGGACTGATTGTGTAATTGACACAGAGTTTCTGTTTGGGATGATAACATTCTGGAAATAAATAGCAGTGATGGTCGCACTATATTGTGAATGGACTTAACATCACAGGATAGTACATTTAAAAGTGGTCAAACTGTTAAATTTTATGTTACATATATTTTACCAAATTAAAAATAAGTTCTGGGGGTAAAAGGAAAAAGCAATGTGGAATAGTTGTAGAAAACTCATATTAATTTTTATCTGAAATTAAGGATATTTTAGAATTCTATTATATTATCTGCTGCAATTCATTCATTTTTTCCTTTCTAATATCTGAAATTGAGAGTGCAAATTTCATGAGAGTTAGTCTCTAATATTTTGTATGTACATATGAAGGTTTCAAATTTATCTAATTACCTCACACAAGACAGCTGTTGAAAAGCTGTCCTTCAGCATTTCTAAATAACCATGACCTCTTAAAAGTTTATTTGTTAAGTTTTCTGCATGAGTTTCTGCCTACAGTTTCAGGATTTGGGACAGGGATCACTTGCTCTGGAGACAGGAACATTATAGATTCTCAGTTATCAGGGCAACTGTACTGACAAGGAAACAGCATTATGGAAACTTATTGGGAGCCAATGTGTATTAATTATTTCAGGGAGTCAGAAGCCAGGTAGGATGTAAAGCGGTGAAGACAGTTTATGAGACAACATGGATCACACCCTATCTTGTATCTTGAAATGGAAGGAGGGCTTGTTTTGAGAGTAGAGTTTCAGTGAATAAATTAATGGAGCTAGGTTACAAATTAACAAGTGGTCAATATCTACTACCTTGGCTATATTCTAAGGCTAGTTGAGCCTCAAGATACTTATTACAGAAAACTGCATTTCTATTTAGCTTTTAGTTCATAGCACTTGGAATGTGGCTGTACTTTGTATATGGCTCCTTTTTTTTTTTTCCTTTTTATTACTCCAAAAGTTTAAAAATAATTGCTAGGTTTTGTTTTGATTCAAAGAGCATCAGTGTTTCTGCATTGGTAGTTTAATACACTTCATCAGTTTGAAAGATTTTAATGAAAATTCATGGTACCCTGGAAAATTTCTTTAAAATTTTAATATTTAATCATAAAAGGGGCTTATATTGAAAACAGTTCCTCTAAGGAATTTATTAATCTACAAGTAAAGGCTGGTGAATCATACCCTTTGTACACTGTTTTATTTTGGTTTTTGTTTGTTTGTTTTGCATTGCATTTCTTTCCTAGTTCTTTTTTCAATGTATTGTCAGGAAAAAAATATACATCCTATCATCTCTCCTTCCCCAGAATGGCATAATAGCAAATATTTTGACAAAAAAAAGAAAAAAAAAAAAACAGCTGAATTTAAAGGTAGCAAACTCACTTGATGAGAGTTGAAAGTTTAACCTAAAAAAACTTAAGTCAACCAAATTATTTTTAAGTTGGAAAAATTATAACCTTGTTTTTCTGAAATTAAGTAACCTGAAATAATTTTCCAATCACTTTGAATAATTCAGTAGATTTTTACTCAAGGATATCTCTAGTGATATTTATAATTTAACTTTGCTTGCTATTTTGTTTTTTATCCACAGGGTGGGGGGGGAGTCTTCCTTTCAGAAAACTACTTCATTGTAGAAGATTAGAGTAATACAATGAGGATGCTGAAGTTCAAGTAAAATAATTTCTGTTCCTTAACTTTCCTAGAATTTTCCAGGAAGAATTTTTGTTGCTTACATTTTGATGTTATTTATTTGCTTGTTTTTACTTTAAAACTTTTGGGTATTCTTCGGGAGCAAGTTCCTGTGGTATTCCTTAGTTTGCTTACTCTCCATTTATGCTGCATAATTCTTGATCCTCTCTTCTCTCTCTCTCTCTGTCTCTCCCTCTCCCCTCAACCACCTCAGTCTGTCTCCACTTATGGAGCTAAAGCCCTTATACTCTTAGCACCCCTCATTGTTAAGAGGTAGTATATGTGAGAATTCATGTCTTTTCTTTTTAAGATTTTATTTATTTACTTGACAGAGAGAGAGAGAGAACACAAGCAGGGGGAGCGACAGGCAGAGAAAGAGGGAGATGCAGGCTTCCCGCGGAGCAGGGAGCCCTATGCGGGGCTCGATCCCAGGACCTTGGGACCATGACCCCAGCTAAAGGCAGATGCTTAACCAACTGAGCCAGTCAGGCACCCCGAGAATTTGTATCTTATTAAATTTTTTAATGCTTTATACTTCCTAGAAGTACTTATATTTTAAAGAGGGCAAAGAAAACAAGGAGAGAGGGAAAGAATGTGCTCTTAATGAGACCCCAATATGTGTCTAACAGAGAAAAAAACACTTCGTAAACATTAATCAAAATCTTGTACCAGTCCTATGAAGAAATGGAGTCTTTGGAACATTAAGCCCAAAGTCACATAGCTACTAAGAGATAGATCTGAAATTTGGAACGAAGTTTGTCATGTGGGGTAACATGGGGCAAGGTTCCCGTTGGAAACTAGTTTACCTCCAGCCACAATGGCTTAACCCTATGGTGTTCCAATTTAAAGAATCTGGTGCATATATGCATGACTTTCTTATTACTTTTGATATGAACCTTAACATCAAAGATATGACTATATATTTTTTAAGCTTGTCCTTAGCACAATAATATTCTTTTTTTCTTGCTCTCATATTTCACCTGCAGTAAAGTAGCATTGTGTAGTAGATAGAGTATCAGTCTTGCAGTTTAAACAAACATATTTTTCTCTTATCAAGAAAATTTTATGGTATGAATGGTATATCTCAATAAAGCTGTTATAAAAATATTAGTTTCAAAGGGAGCACCTATGACATCTCATTCTGCCACCTATTAGCCATGTGCTCTTATGTTCCTCTGAGTCATAGATTTTTCATGTATATGATTAGGATACTAATGTCTACCACATAGGTCCTTAGAAGATTGAATGAGATGACCTCCTGACCCTAGCAAATGACAGTTCCTTTTCCCTCTCTTAGTGCCTTGATCACTTACCAGTATGATTCCATAAAATATTATAACTATCACATAGATATGAATGAATACAATCCAGAAAATGTCATGGTCTCTTTATCCATATACTCAGAACAATAAAAAATGATAAAGAGTTGAAGAAAATTAGATCAATCTATGAGGACCATGCACAGTAGGTTTGGATCTTCTCTCCCCAGTTTTCTTTCTAAATGTGTAACAAAGTGTTACTTTTTTTTTGTATACATCTTTGAAATACTATATTAATTATTCCGGTGAACATCTTTTCTTTGAACATCCTAATCACTTAGCTTCCTGTGTCCAGTGGCTGAAGAGTCAATGGGAACAAAGCAGAAATCAGCACTGGGAGCCGGGGGCTGGGGGTGGTGGAAAGGGGGACGGGCAACAAAGACACCCAAAGATGCCCCTCCATGAACTTTATTGCCTTCTATTTTGGTTTCTTGTTTCTCTCAGTAGTCTCAGATTTTCCCATGTGGAGAAATGGGAAGAGAGGAAGTCCTCTATGGTTCCAATAATGTGTTATTATATAAGTGATCATGATGAAAACGGGAACCTCAGGAAGGAGACAGGAAACCCCTTACATGACCTCTATAATCTGTTACCGAAATCATTATCATCATCATCACCATCCTCATCGTTCTCATTCTCATTGTTGGAAGCACTTACTGACTACTTTGTATGTATCAGGGTACTAAGATAAGTGCATCATATACATTTTCTCATTTAATTCTCAAAACACCATGATTTTAGCATCGCCAGTTTGTATTTGAAGATACTGAGGCTTAGCTTGGTTAAGCTACCCACTGGAGGTCACATGGCTGAACGAGAATTTGAAGGCAGGACAGTCTGATGCCTGTTTTTTTGTTTGTTTGTTTTAGAGAGAGGGAGAGCATGTATGCACATGAGTGGTGGAGAGGCAGAGGGAGAGGGAGAGAGAAAATCTTAAGCAGGCTCCATGCACAGCTCAGCTCCATCCCATGACTCGAGATCATGACCTGAGCTGAAATCAAGAGATGGACGCTTCACTGACTGAGCCACCCAGGTGCCCCAATCTGATGCCTGTTTTAAACCTCTATCCTAAACTACTTTTAAACCTTGACAACATAAACCTGAATTACATTTCCAACTAATACTTGTTTATAGTTTCTTTTGAAAGAAGAAAGCAAACATATTGTTTAGATATTAAACACACATCTAAGCAATTTTCAAGTGTTCTCACACTCCACATGCTCATGCTCTGTCTACATAATGTAGTGGGACCAACACTGAATTCAGTCATTGGATCTAAGCTTTGAGCCCTTAAGCAATTAATTTATCTTATTTTGCTTTTAGTTTCCTCATCTGTGGCATAAAAAGGTAAGGATCAAATAATTATTATAGGGTTCATTCTGGGTTAGAGATTCTCCCCTTAACCTGATTTTTTAAATAAAACCTTAATTGAGATGTAATTCACATACCTTAAAATTAGTTCATTTAAAGTGCACAATTTAGTGATTTTGAAAACATATTCACAGAGTTCTGCAACCATCACCACTATCTAATTCTATAGTGTTACCATCACCTTACTACCAGTCACACTCCGTTCCTCCCTTTCCTCAGCCCTTGGCAACTGATAGCCTACTTTCTGTCTCCATGGATTTGCCTCATCTGGATATTTCCTATAAATGAGATCATGCAAGTCACAGTAGTTTGTGGCTGGCTCCTTTCACTTAGCAATTTTTTTTTCAAAGTTCATCCATATTGTATCATACATCAGTCTTTCATCCTTCTATTGCCAAATATATTTGTTTATTCAGTCACTAGTTAATACATACTTAGGATGTTTCTACTTTTTTTTAAGATTTTTTTTATTTATTTGACAGAGACAGAGATAGGGAGAGGAGGAACACAAGCAGTGGGAGCGGGAGAGGGAGAAGTGGACTTCCCCCCGAGGGAGCCCGATGTGGGACTTGATCCCAGGACCTTGGGATCATGACCTGAGCCAAAGGCAGACGCTTAACAACTGAGCCACCCAGGTGCCCAGGATGTTTCTACTTTTTTGGCTATTTAAAATAACACTATTATGAACATTTGTGAACAAGTTTCATGTGAACACATATTTTTATTTTTCTTGAATAAACATCTAGGATTAGAATTTCTGGGTCATTTAGGAACTTTATTTCTAACATCTTGAGGAACTGCCAAACTGCTTTCCAAAGTGACTGCATCATTTTATGTACCCATCAGTCATGAAGCAAGGTGTTCCTTTTTTCACACCCTCACAACATTTGTTGTATTGTCAATCTTTTTTATTTCCTTCTGGGTAAGAATGGCATCTCATTGTAGTTTGTCTTTGCATTTCCCTAAAGATGTGATGCTGAGTATTGTTTCATGTACTAATTGGCCATTTTGTATAACTTCTTAGAAAAATGTCTATTCAAATCCTTTGCCCATTGAAAGTATGTTACATTTATACCCCTTTATACATACCCCATAATACACATATATTACTTATATAGTTACCTTCCTTGGTGCTATTTATTTCTTCATTACCTTTACCAATACTATTTGTTTATTTGGGTTGATTTGAGTTTCTTGCTAGTGTCCTTTGATTTCTACCTGAAGGAATCCTTTTTAGTACATCTTGTAGGGCAGATCAGCTAGTAAAGAATTCTCGGTTTTTGCTTATCTGGGAATGTACCGATTTCTCCTTAATTTTTTTAAAGATTTTATTTATTCATTTGAGCGAGAAAGAGAGTGAGAAAAAACATGGGGGGAAAGGTGAGGCAAAGCGAGAGGGAGAAGCGGACCCCCCGCTGAGCAGGGAGCCCGATGCAGGACTCGACCCCAGGACCCTGGGATCATGACCTGGGCCAAAGCCGGATGCTTGACTGACTGAGCCACCCAGGCGCCTCTCTCCTTCCTTTTTGAAGGACGGTGTTGCTGGACATAAGATTCTTGTATGACATTCTTTTTTATTGTACCTTGAATATGTTACTCCAATGCCTTCTCACCTACTTAATTCTGTTACAAGTCAGCTATTCATCTTAGTGAAGTTCATTGGTAATTAAACTGATTTTTCACCATAAAATGGTTAATTTTATTGAGCTTTGAATCTGTAAAATTTCATTGTTGATAAAAAAGTTTAGCCCTGCTATTTGATAGGTTCTGAATACTAATTTCAATTAGGATATAAAATTTATGTACCCATTATTGCAGTGATTTTGAAACATTCACTTGGTTCTTTAAAACAAATTCACATGGATAATGTAGACTCATGCTGTTCAATTTCTGTATTAAGCAACTTTTAAACAGAAGCTAAAAAAGTTTGAGGAGATATGATGAATTTTAAACAAACTTGAAAACTTCTGTGTATTTATAAGACTCAAACACAATTAGTAGTGAAGTGCACAAATAAATAGGAAATAAGCTTGTTTGAAGCATCATTCTATATATAATAGTGGTTACTGGCCTGGTCTACTCTTCAAGGGGTACTAGAATTCTGATTACTATTGTCATTTGGGATCCACTGGGTTCATGTATCTCATCCCAACATCATTTCATAAAGTTGGTTTAAAAATCCTACCATTTTGTAGTGATATTAAATAGCACTAAGAATGAATGGAATGAATTTAGTAGTGATTATGTATGTGGTCAAATTACAAATAGTGAACAGTGAACCTTACCTTATTGATAAGGCTTATTTGTGGCTGGGGAAATTGTCTTTGGCATGGTCTCCTCTGAAGCCTCCTTTTTATTTCTGTCAATCAGTGGTCCTCAACTGTGCTCCATTCTGATCCATATTAAAGAAAAAATGTACTGATAAGGTAGTTTTTCTTAATATTAATATTGTATCACTCACTAGACTTTCTTTCCACTCTGTATTATTACTCGTTGTTTGCTCTTGACCTACATTTCAACTCTTCACTTATTAGTGTAATCTTGATATTTCACTTAATCTTTCTGCACTTAAAAATCCTCATCTACATGCTGGCTAATTGAACATAATAATAAAAAAATAAAATTCTCATTTATGAAGTATGAATCATGTAAGTATGTGGATTAAGTGAAATTACATATGTAGAACATTTAGCACATTGCTTATATAAATTATAATATATAAATTTATTTATTTATAATTTATAATATAATAAATATCTTTAGATATTTATTATTTGCCAGTTCTGTGTTCAGCCCTTTATACATAACTGCATACTCCTACACTGCTTCCCCTACCGCTACTGTATTGATATAGTTCTATCTAGAACTGGCTATTTCAGGTTTCTACTGGCTACTCGCGGGACCAAGCAATGCCATTACTGGGAATGTGTTCTTTAATTCACTTTCCCATTAAGTCCCAGTGTTCTCCTACCTAGGAATAACTCCTTTTTTCCTATTTGTCTGGTCTTCTGAATTTCTAGGATAAAGGCAGGACAATTTTCACAGCAATTTTGCTTTTTATAGAAAGAAGCAGATTCCAGAAACAGTTGCTGGGAAAGAGGTTACATTCTATGCTCTTATGTATTTTATCATACATTATCTTCTCAATAAACTTACGTGAACACATAATCCATTTTGAAAATAGAGCAGTGGAAAATCAGAGAGGTAAATTAGCTTGCTCCAAATCACATAATTAAGAGATAAAAGTTTACTTTTCCACTACTCTGAGAACTTGCAGGAATGGTTGAGGACTCCTTCCCACTGCTCATGTCTGCAGGTGGCATATAAATCCAATGACTACAGCACTGGGCTTTGCTTAATGCCCTATCCCCAGTGCCTAGGACAGCACCTGACACAAGGTAGGCAGCCTCTGAAAGTGGATGGACAAATTAGTGCCAACACAGAATTTAACACTGTACTCTAATTTACTTCTAAATTCCACTTTATGGAGGGGCACTTGGGTGGCTCAGTCAGTTAAGCGTCCGACTCTTGGTTATGGCTCAGGTCATGGTCTCAGGTAACCAGATGGTGATCTTACGGTCGTGGGATCGAGCCCCGTGTCGGGCTCAGCACTCAGTGCGGAGGCTGCTTGTCCCTCTCCCTTTACTCCTGCCCCCCTCCCCGCTCTCTCTCTTCTGCTCTTTTGCTCTCGCTCTCTCTCAAATAAATACATAAATAAAATCCTTAAATTCCACTTTATGGAATAATATTCATCATATACATAGACTTTTTTCTGCATATAGCTGTTAACTTGTTAACACAAGTTGTTTCGCCCCTATCTTTTGTCCTAGGGCTAGTTCTTAAAATGTGACAACATTTAAAGAATCACTAAGCAAGAAATGTGTGCATATAATCTATAGCACAAAATGATAAAAGCTTCATCTAGGTGCTTTCTATTGCCTGGTTGAGAAGCTCACTTTTGATGGCCTCTTCTTACTTCGTCTCAAGGTTGATACAAATAAAAATAACAGATCAGTGAAGTTACAAAATAATGGAAAATCAAGGATCTGCAAAGTTACTTGCAAATAATGGATCTTTCCTTTTTGGGGAACACCAAGGGTGTAACCTTGTTGTTCAAAAAGGACACATGGGTGCTACATTGATTGGAATGGAACAAGCTAGGAAATTACTATGTATAACTGGTCGTGTAAGGAAGCGGTTACCATAGCAACTGTGGCTTCCTAGTCTGTATTGAATGATAGGATTTATTTCAGCCTAAATCACATAGTCGTTTTATGTGGATCCTCTCCTAGCAGACAACGAAACCCTGTAACATCCTACTTGGAAAGGAATCCTCTCTTCAATGTGTGCCGATTGAAGTTTGGATACCGGTATTTGATGTGAAATTGTTCTTACCAGTTACCTTTTCAGAGACATTTGGTTAAAGCATTGCAAGTAAAAATCTAAATATAGTCACCTCTGTGATCTGAATACAAATAAGAAAGAAGATGATATTAGTGTGTGGTGTGCTTTTTCTATGGGATCATGAGATTATAACCTCTGGCTTTTCAAATAAATGAAACTGTGTTACGACTGCTAATTGAATTGGTATTATTCAATTATCTTTTTTTTCCCTTTTCATTTTTGAGCTATCCTTAGATGTTTAAATTCATAGAATTCATTGCAGAATGGTCACGCAGCTTTTCCTCTTAACCAGGCTACTAATAGCAAACTTGGCTATTTTAAAACAAGTGTTAAAGTGTACCTTCCTCTCTATTTTCATGTTGAAGAAAAAGTTTCTCTTTTCACAAAGTTAATGAACTTTTAAAATCCCAGATTCTAGTCAGCAGGTGCACATGATTCCGTGGACTGTAACCTTATAATTATTCTGCTGAAAGACATTTTTGACACTTACTAACAACAGAATGGACTAAGAGCCCATCTCCCTATGGGGCTTATGCTGTCTGACATCTTGCAATATGTTTTGCCCACAGAAGGAGCTTTTCACAGAACAGTGAAGCTTTCCTTTTTTTTTTTAATTTTTTAGTGTAATTTCTCTAAGAATAAAACACATCTTAGCTCTGATTCAGAGGCCTGGGTTTTAACCCTAGACCTGCTATAGACAAGGACATTAAACCAGTTGCTTTATCTATCACAGATTGAATTTACCATCTAAAACTGATAGCTAAATGTCTATTTCCTCTTCCTTAACCAAGGTGATATGTGCCATAAAATGAGATTTACACTCATAAATAGGCTTTCTGTTAAGTTGAAACTTTTTATTAAATTTAAATATTATTATTTTATACTATTAAGGTGTCTCACCATGAACCCCAAGAAGAGACCTACAATTCTGAACTATTTAAAGTAACAAAAATTAAGGAGCACCTGGGGGCTCAGTCAGTTAAGCGTCAGCCTTTGGCTCAATTCATGATCCCGAGGTCCTAAGATCAAGTCCCACATCGGGATCCCTGCTCAGTGGGGAGCCTGCTTCTCCCTCTCCCTCTGCTACTCCCCCAGCATGTGCTTTCTCTCTCTCTCTCTCTCCTACTCTCTGTCAAATAAATAAAAAAAATCTTAAAAACAAAAACAAAAACATGAGTTCAAAAAAAAATAAATAAAGTAACAAAAATTAAGCTCAGGGCCATTTCGTTGAATCATACTAGCAAGAATCTGGTGGGTGATTTTCAGACCAGTATGGAGAAATGCTAGTAGCACCATCTTGAGAACATTTGGTTACACCTTAACCCCCTGGATCCTGCACAAAGGGTGTTCCACTTGTGCCTAACATTCTCTTAGAATGAAAGCTCAGGGTGGAAGCAGAAGGAGGAGGGAGTTGCTTTAAACAGATGAGGCAGGGCATGTGGTCCCAGGTTCTGAATCAAGCCCGTTCTCATCACACTCTGTTTCTTCTCTCCCCATGGAGTGAACACATAAATGAGATATGCAGAGTTCACACTGCCTCTCTTTGTGCCTCTATTTTGTGAGACTTCAGTATCAGATTTTAATTTACACCATACTAATTCATTTGCTTCTCATTCAAGCTGCATCCGTGTTCTCCCGGCCCTCATGGAAGTAGCCCAGAGGCGGGCAGGTGGTTCAGGAAGGTCTGCAGATGCACTCCAGTGGTTTTTAAATGTGTAGCATGATTCGCTATCCGATTTCTTCTTTGATTATAATCTGTCTGTAATTTTCAATCTGTTCTCGGGATTTTGTTTAACATGTTATTCAGCTACAGCAGGACGATCTGTTTGTAACTCTCCATAGGAGACAAACTAGGGGTGAATTAAGACACTTTGGTATCTCCCTCCTAAACTCTCTTGGTGACAGGCTTGTTTATACTGTAGGAAAGTGAGCATGATTCCCTGGAGCCCAGTCCACCTCTCAATATCCCAAGCTGAAAAACCATCATTCCCTTAAAACCACACTTCTCAACATCTTTTATTTCTTTTCCTAACTTTTTTTTTTTTGGAATAAAATAAGTACAATGCAACCTAGTATGTCTATACTAACAACAAGAGGTATTCTGTAGTTCTATTTTGCTCAAACTTTTTATCATTCTGTTAATCTGTCATTCTTAAGATGATATTTAGATTCCTTGGCTTATGTAAACCATGCACTTTTTCTATTTTCAACCAACAGATATTCAGCCTGATGTATTTAATGTAATGTAATATAATAATATAATAATATAATATAATATAATATAATATAATATAATATAATATGTGTAATTATATATGTATAAACTTACAGTTTGGTTCCTCTATGCTTTTGCACATTCAGAGTCCCCACCACTAAAGGTCTTTCTTTTCATACCCACTATCCTCAGAGAGCCAGCTCAGGTATAACAGATGTCTTTTTTACCTAGTCTTCCTTGACCAACACAAGCAGAGTTAGGTGCCTCAACTCTGATTTTCTTCTTTTTAATTTCCAGAGCACACTCTGCCTACCTCTTTGTAACACTTCATACTCTGGAGTATAATCAAGGATTACCCTCTTCATTGAAAGCAGGGTCCATGCCTAGTTGCTCTCTCCAGATCAGTGCATCGTGAGAACCCCTAAATGTAACCTGACTGACTGAATGAACGAATGAATGAAGCTCTAATGTTTTGGGATGATTCCTCTCTTCCAATAAATTAATATTTAGGTGCTCATAAACCATTCCTGTATTTTCAGAACCATTTGGAGCAACTCCTTCTCCTTTTTTACTTACTATTTTAAAGATCTGTTGAAGGAATCTTGTTTGGAATTGAGCTGTTCATTATTCTGCTTTTTTCTTCTTGTCTGTATATTCCAGATAAAGTTAGGATGGCCAGTTCTAGTGGACAGGGTGCTGAATACACCAGAACTTGCAAGATTATCCATCATCAAATCCAAATTAGCATGTAGACCTGTTTTACTTACTCTCCTGCAATGTGACTCAAAGCTAAAGCTATAATTTTTAATTCCTTCCTACCATGAGAGTACTTGTCAGTAAAAGTCTCTATACTTTCCAAAGAATATTACCTAAAATTCGTACTTGAATATCAGAGGCTCACTGAGATTTCTGTTGTTTAGAAATCTAATAAGAACCTCAGACCAAAACTGTGCTCCTTGACTTTGTCTTGTTCCATCATCCTCCTCTTGTCAGCCTGCTCCAGTCATGCTAGTGTTTCTTCCATTCCTCAAAAATACCAAGCCCTTCCCAGTTTGCAGCCTTGACAATAGCTTCCTTTTTTTCATGATTTTTTTTTTATGGTTGGTTTCTTTTTGTCTTTCAGATTTTTGTTTAAGTATCCCCAGAAAGGCCTTCTCTGAGTATTCACCCAGTCTCATCATATCTTCTTTTTAAAAAATGTTCATAGCATGAGACTATGGACTCTGAGAAACAAACTGAGGGTCCTAGAGGGGAGGGGGGGTGGGGGGATGGGTTAGCCTGGTGATGGGTATTAAGGAGGGCACGTACTGCATGGAGCACTGGGTGTTATGCACAAACAATGAATCATGGAACACTACATCAAAAGCTAATGATGTAATGTATGGTGATTAACATAACATAATAAAAAAAATGAAAAAAATGTTCATAGCAAATAGACATATCCACCATCTCCCGGAATTTCCTGTGTCCCTTTGGAGTGTGTGTGTGTTTTAGTAAGAACATTTAATCCCCAAAAATCTACCCTCTTGACAGGTTTTTTGAAGTGCACAATACCATACTGTTAACTCTAAGCACTGTATTATAGAGTAGATCTCTAGAATTTATTCATCTAGCACAACTGAAATTTTATACCTGTTGAAACAGCTCTCCACGTCTCTTACCATCCAGTCCCTGGCAACTACTATTTTATTCTCTGCTTTTGTGCATTTGACTACATTAGATACCTCTTAGAAGTGGCATCATGCAGTATTGGTCCTTCTGTGACTGGCTTATTTCACCTAGCGTCATGTGCTCTAGATTTACCCATGTTGTAGCATATGGTAGGAGGTTCTTCTTTTTGAAGCTGAATAATATCTCACTGTGTGTATATCTATATCTATATATATATATATATATAACATTTCTATATATATGACATTATATATATATAACATTTCTGTATCCATTCATCTGTCATTGGACACCAGGATTGTTTCCCTCTCATGGTTATTGTGAATACTGCTGTAGTGAACACGAGAGTGCCAATATCTTTTCAAGATCCTGATTTTAAACCTTTTGGATGCATACCTAGAAGGAGGATTGCCGGATCATATGGGAGTTCTATTTTTAATTTTTTGAGGAAGCTTCCTACTATTTTCCATAGTTGCTGTACCATTTTACATTCTCACCAACACCACTTTCTTCACAACCTTGCCAACACTTAATTTTTTTTAATGGTAGCCATTCTAACAGTTATGAGGTGATATTTCATTATAGTTTTGATATGCATTTCTCTGATAATGGTGCTGAAGATCTTTTCATATACCCGTGGCCATTTGCATGTCTTCTTGGTAGAAATGTCTGTTCAAGTCCTTTGTCCATTTTTAATCAGGCTACTTGTATTTTTGCTACTGAGTGGTAGGAGTTCCTTATATATTTTGAGAATTAACCCACTATCAGATATACAGTTCACAAATATTTTCTCCCATTCCATGGATCACCTTTTCATTTTGGTAATTGTTTCCTTTGCTTTGCATTTCAGTGATTCTATTTTTCAGTTCAGGAATTTGTTTGGCTCTTTTTTTGGTATGGTTTCTGTAGATTTGCTAATATTCTCATTTTGTTCAAGTATCATCTTCCAGACTTTGTTTCGTGGCCTCTGTTCTTTTGTTAACTCACAGAGTTTCTTTGAAAAAGATTATTTTGAAATAATTGTCAGGAAATTCATAATTATCCACTTCTTTAAAGCCAGTTACCGGAGATTTATTTTGTTCCTTTGTCAGTATCACGTTACCATGCTTTTTATGTTCCTTTTAGTTGTATGCTGTTGGCACATTTGAAGAAGCAGCCATCTCATCTCCTCCAGTCTTTCCAGATTGATTTCAGCAGAGAAAAAAAAATCTCCCATCAGCCCAGCTAGAAATTCTGGGAGCCTTTCAAAAGTTTTCTGTGAATGTGCAAATTCCACTCCCTTCCTCCCTCCCGGTGGTGGAGTTTCCTTTGGGGGGTCTTTCCCAAGCTCACCAGCCACCTTCCCGAGGACCAGTGGAATGCTGGGAGGCTGGACCTCAGCGCTACCTCTCTCCCTTCTTCCTGAAGGACAAGTCTCGGGACTTTGCACCTTCTCCCAACAACATGCAAGCTGCTGAGAACTCCTGCTCTTTTTCTTCATTTTTAGTTGCCCCCCAGGCTTTCTCACTGTACCAGCTGACTCGGTGCTCTGAGTGAGGCTAGTCAGAAGTAGACTTCTTGAGCAGTGCCCCCAGAGGCCGAGGCTTCAGGATGGATGCTTCGCTCAGTGTCTTTCCAGGGAGAAATTGTGGGCTGAATGGATCTCTCTGAGCACCCATCAGTGGCAGTTTGCGGGAGGGTCTGACATGGATAAAATGAAACTGTTCCCCTTACTCATTTCTAAGAGATTTCACGGTTTTGTGCTTTTCTAAGGTGGAAAACTGGAATCCGGAGTCCTCATAAAGACTTTAGTCTAAATACTGTTGCTCCATCAGTGTTTCTATTGGAGTCTCAAGGGCAAAGACTTGTTCTTTCTCCATCTTGCTGATGTTACTCCTAATACTTGCTAATTTATTTATTTGTTCACCAATTACCTCATTTCCACCCCTTATAATACGAACTCCAAGAAAGTAGGGAGCTATTTTTCACTTTTGTATTCACTTTGCTAGAGAAGGATCTGGTCTGTAATATGTACTTGGTAAGTACTGTTGAATGATGAGATATACTGTCTTCAGATCATGTTATTTTTGTTGTTATGGAGTCCTTGCCCTTTCCTGGTCTAAGGAAAGTCTAAGACTGAATAGAGCAGAGACTGCTGAGAGGAAGATGAGGATGGAAACAAATTCTGAACCCATGGGACAAACTGACATTCTGAGATATTTATGAACATATAAGATAAGTAGCAAAGGCAAGTGAACTAGAGAGAAGATGAGCACGGATACGCGGTAAACTTCTTGTTTCCTGATCTTGGGCATAACTACCAAGCATGCGGTATGGGATAGCAGCGCAAAATACTTTTAAAATGTGGTAGCCGAGGGGAGACTGGGTGGCTCAGTTGGTTGGGCGACTGCTTTCGGCTCAGGTCATGATCCTCGAGTCCCGGGATCGAGTCCCGCATGGGGCTCCCTGCTCGGCGGGGAGTCTGCCTCTCCCTCTGACCTTCTTCCCTCTTGTGCTCTCTATCTCTCATTCTCTCTCTCAAATAAATAAATAAAATCTTTAAAAATAAATAAATAAATACATACATACATGCATACATACATACATAAAATGTGGTAGCCGGGGGCACCTGAGTGGCTCAGTCGGTTAAGCGTCTGCCTTCGGCTCAGGTCATGATCCCAGGGTCCTGGGATCGAGGCTCCCCGCTCGGTGGGGAGTCTGCTTCTTCCTCTCCCTCTGCCTCCTGCTCTGCCTACTTGTGCTCTCTATCTCTCTGTCAAATAAATAAATAAAATCTTTAAAAATAAATAAATAAAATGTGGTAGCAGCAACAAGTGCAATTCTATGATGATTAGACCACTTGGTTTATGGCGTGGTCTTATTTTTGGAGATAATTTTTGTTCAAGTGGGAAGGTATAGCCATATTTATCACTGCAACTTTGACCTTTTTTCGTTGCTTAGCTTTTCACTTGCTACAAGGCTCCTAAGACGCTGTGAGTTTACAGAAGGCAGGTGAAAATGGTACCGGAATCACAGAGAATTCTCATAGCACTTGATTTTCGTAAAGTAGGTGTTCAGACAACCTCTATTTTCAACTATGTTGATCTAAACATGCCTGGCATCACCTGTGTAATAATCCTGACAATATGTTTTACTTGATTCTCTTACTAAATATACAATCCAAAGTACCCAAAGTGTGAGAATTCTGCAAAACTGCTGCCCTATACTCTTCAAAAATATCAGTATTATGAAAACCATGAAAAGGTAGACATTGTTCTAAAATAAAGGAGATTAAAAAGACATGGTATCTAAATGTAATCAATGGATATTCTTTGAATGGATTCTTAATTGAAAGAAGCAGTAATAGGAGTCATTATTTGGATAATTAGAGACATTTGAATAGGGAAACTAGTATAATAGATAATATTGTAATATTTATGTTAAATTTTCTGAGTGTGATTTTTATATTGTATTTTATTAAGGAAAATGTCCTGCCAAATATTTAGGTGTAAAGTATCATGTGTCATTATGTCTTCAAAGGATTCAAAAAACTTCAATTTATAGCTAGATGGACACACACAAACTCATGCATACATGCACAGAATTTAACAAATGTTAAAAAGTAATTTGGGGTGAATAATATGGATATTCATTATAAATTCTTGCAATATTTCCAGTATTGAAAATTATTTAAATAAAAAGATTAGATGGAAAAATAAATAAATGTAAAAATATAAATAGGTGAAATTATATTTTGAAGGCTTTATTTGTATATATGCATTGTTATTTTGGAAGGGAGAAAAGTATTCAAGAAGAAAGATTCATTCCTTGTATTTTGTAGGCTTATGGTTCCAATAGATTTGAAAATCTCCTCCCAAATATAGTAAATTTCAAGCATGTATTTGATACCTTGATTATTTGAAGGCATTTTGAAATATAGAGGATGTTTCGTATTTAATTATAGAACAAGAAGGGTTTTGTTTCCAAAGAATTCGTAGGCTATATTTGGGGTATTATAATTTTTATTATGAATATGGCACGTAAGGGACCAATTATATTTTGAACAAAAACATTATGCAGGTTTTCCATCAGTAGAGGAGATTGTCTTGATGATTAAAGGCCACTGAAATTGCTGTAAGAATATACAGATTTAGATTTATATTAACGTTCCCATTTAGCATGTATAAACATTAGTCATATTTCCTGTGTTTCACTTAATATATTTTAAAATTTAGTTATCCATTCAATTAAAGTATCATTACGTGAGTGTTCTAAGCTACTAAAAAGATATATTTTTAATAGGGATTCCCTAAATATAGCATATATCCCTTTCCTAATATAAATTCTTTAAATGAAGCTACACAGATTAAAGAGGTGTTTCATTTTTGAGAAAGCTAGCTCTCAGAAAGTATGTATGGAAGGACAGAGTCTTACAGCCAGACTATGAACTCTTTGAGGTCTGGCACCCACTGCTTTTTTCCAGAGACTTGGGAAGGGCAGACCACAGAAAAGGTACTTCATAAATATTGGGTGATTCACCTTGAAGTCAGTATTATTTTAATTATTGCCTCTTATAACTCAGTAGAAATTTAATGTGATTAATACATTTAAAAAGATAAAGATATTAATGCAGACATTTTCTTGTAAAATATGAGTATATTTTCAAAATGGTTGACATTATAGCATTGAGAATATAGCAACCAGAAAATAGAACTTTCATGAAGATGCTCCAGTAAGAACATTCATCAGTTTGTCTATTGTTTAATTCATCTGTTCAACAAATCTTCACTGAATGTCCACCACATGCCATTAAAAGTTCTGGGAATAAATCGGGACATGGCAAAGGTAAAAATCTAAGAATTTATAAGGGATTAAACAAATACATGAATAAAATCAGCATATCAGGTGATCCTAAGTAAGTATTGGTGGGGGTGGCAGGGAAGTTGGATAGGAAGTTCCTGCGTGGGTGTGGACGATGGGCAGGGTAGGGGGAGGGTGTTAAACTTTTATTTTATTTTATTTTTTTAATTTTTTAAAAGATTTTATTTATTTGTTTGACAGAGAGAGAGAGAGAGCAAGAGAGGGAACACAAGCAGGGGGAGTGGGAAAGGGAGAAGCAGGTTTCCCACTGAGCAGGGAGCCCTGTTGCGGGGCTGATCCCAGGGACATGGGCTCATGAACTGAGCCAAAAGCAGATGCTTAATGACTGAGCCACCCAGGCAGCCCGGCGTTAAACTTTTAAATATGGTTATCAGTGATGTCTCATGAGAAAAATGAGATTTCAACCCAAACCTGAAGGTGGTAAAATATCATCTATGAATTTTAGGTAGCAAAAACAGCAAGTATGAAGGCCTCATGGGAGAACAGCACCTGCGATGATAAAAGACTGAGACCAGTAAGCCTATAGCAAAGTGAACAGTCAGAGAGTGATAGAAGACCCTGTTCCCCAGGTAGGTGGGTGGGTGGATGAGGTGGGGGAAGGAGGTTGGGAGACTCACACAGGCCCTGAACGCCCACTGTAAGGAATCTGGCTTTGAATGCTTATTTGAGTTCTCAGCTTACCTCCAAAACTGATTACAATGCCTTCTCATTATTTTAATGCCCTTCTCTTAGAAATGGAGTGATATCAATATGCAAAACTGTGGATATTAAACAGTGTATGAAGAACAAAGTCAGTCATAATAAGTTTAAATCAGTTCAATTTTTATATTGATTTATTTTTATGAATAACTTAATCTAATGTCTGCTTCTGTGTAAATTAAATCACAGTATATTTTTTAAATGTATCCCTTTATTTCCCCCAAGTTATTTTCTGTATGATTGGCAAGAGTTTTATGCCAAAAACACTAAGGGAGGGTCTCTTACGGCCGTGCTTAGGAATGTTGGTGTGCATAGAATCACACATGACATTTTGTGTATATAAAACCATACAAATGACAAATGTTTCCAAGACTTTGAAGACCTAATTTTAATCCAATAATTATTACAATGGTGAAAATACCCCTTGTTTCAATAATTCACACAATTCATTTCTATTTGCACTATTTGTGTGGAGAGGGAGATAGTGATCTTGGGTCATTCTTTTGTTAGATTTTATGTATGTATTTCAGTCATTGTATCTTATTCCATGTACTTGTGCAGCTTTCTCATTTTTAATGATGAGATTATCTCATAGTATTACTATTTATTGATTTTTTATTATTATTTATTAATTCCAATTTTTCTGTTCTCATACACATTTTCTAATTTTATGATGTATTCTAGTTATATTTATAATGTCATTAATCCCTTCCCTTCTTTTTCTTTAGTTTATTTTGCTCATCTTGTACTAACTTTTGATTTTTTTATTCTTGTTCTTGGTAATTATACCTTTCTTTTAGACATTGGGGTTTTAGGGATAATCTCTATTATTTCCCTACGGTGCACAATGTTAAAATAGCATATTTCCTTTCCATTTTTTTTTTCTTCTTCTATTACCACCCTATTTTTATAAATGATATTGTTTTTCTTAGTCTTTAACTATTTGTTCTAGTCTATTGCTATGCTTGCTTGGGGGCTTAAATTATATTTATGTTGGATTTCTTTTGTCTATCTTTTACATATATCATTTTCTTTCTAAATATTTTTTTCTCATTTCACTTTATTATTTTCATTTCTAGACTCAATGTCCTTTACTGTATTTTCAAAAAAAATCTATTCTCTTTTGTGTTCTTACAATATCAACTTTTTTTTTGTTATGCTTCTTTTTCTTATCTTTTCCTGAGACTGCTAGCTCACGCTTCAATTTCTCCTGTGTTTTGACACCCCTTTCTGGAGTTCTTGAGCTTCTGATCAATGATCTTCTTCAATGAACGCAATCAAACTATTAAGATGTTTAAATGCATGCCAAACTATGTAGACATAGGTTTTTAACTGCTTCATGGCAAATTTTTTTTTTTGTAAATTTTCATTGATTTCTCATCTTTTTTCTCTTCCAATTTTTTCCCCTTTCGGTATGTATTTTGGATGTTGTGTCAGATGATGTTTTTAAATCTACCCTTGAATAAGTTGCATTTCATGGAACAAGATCCCAGTGAGAGATTCCTGTGGAGAGTGAGGGGCCAGTGTAGCCATCCAGGCTTGATCTTGTAAAGGCCTCCATTGTGCTCTGTCAGAGTCAGACAGCTGCCTACAGAAGTGACTCTCCTGACTCCCAGAAACAAACTGACGGTTCTAGAGGGGAGGGGCGTGGGGGGATGTGTTGGCCTGGTGATGGGTATTCAAGAGGGCACGTTCTGCGTGGAGCACTGGGTGTTACACGCAAACAATGAATCATGGAACACTACATCCAAAACTAATGATGGACTGTATGGTGACTAACATACATAACACAATAAAATTAAAAAAAAAAAAGTGACTTTCTTGGTAATTCTTCAGGCCGCCCTGCCTCTTGTGCCCTCTTGAATAAAAGCTATGCCTAGAAGACATCTTCCGATCCTGCTGGCCCAGCAGTTCCTTCCTTCATTATTGCAAAGAATACATATGGCTGCGTTTTGTAGGACAAGCTCTTTGCTTTGAAGAAATCCCTTTTCTACTGGTACATGCTGAGGTCTGCCGCTCTGAGCCATTGTTCACCGTGTTTTACCCTTATATCCTTCTGAATAACTCTGTTCCATCTTAGCTGCATTTGCAAACCTTCCCACAGATTTTTGGGTCCGAAATTTTTTTCTCTTAGCTTTGCTGACTATTTGGCTTTTGGCTATTAAAACATTCCTTCTCTTTTTATACAAATTCTGGGCAAAGAAGTAGATAGTAACACATTTTATCTGTAGCCTCCTTGACTACACATGGATCTTATGGTTAGAAATCTTTTTAAAATTGTGTTTTGATTTATGTAAAATCATCCTCACATTATGCTTGTGATGAAGGATAATTGGAAGGCAGGCAGGCAGGGACAAGGGGCCCCCCTGGGCCGAAGAAGAAACCACCCTTAAAAGGATTTTACATCATCCTCGAAGGAGTTCTCACCCTTTCCCATATGCTAGGTGACAAAAATCTGATTGGATGACTGGCGCAGGGAGGGTTAATCATATTAAAACAGCCCGCCAACAAGGGCATAAAAACCCCTAGATTTAGAAACTCCGGTGGCAACTTCTTCGGGTCTCCTCCCTCCTTGGGAGCTTTGTACTGTCACTTTGCTCTCACTCAATAATTCTTGCTCTGCGGCCCACCACCCTGTCTGGTCTCCCTCTTCATTCTTCAAAGTGGTGTGACCAAGAGCCACAGGCACCGATGGAGAAAAAAATCCTGCAACACTTGGGGCAATATATCTTATAATTTAAAAGTCCATTTTTTTCTCTATTCTGGGATCCTGTTGGGAGAAGTAGAAAGTGACTCATATTGACCAAAACTTCATGGCTCCTCCCTGTATAAGTACGTGCTGATAGAAACTTGACAAACCAAAGTGAACAGTTATAAAAAGATGATATTACTTGCCCTGGGCCACAAAATAATGATCAGATTTTACCAACTATCAACATTATTGACATGAGATTAGAGTAGTCTGTATGACAACCTGAGTCATGCCTTCCTAGGAATGACCTAGGTAAGTGGCTTCAAATTCAGTCTAGATTTTGGCTGAAATACCAACTTCCAGTATCTTTCTAATATTTATGCTTAGAAAAGGCAAATTTCAAATAATTATCTATAATATTAAAGAGAATATTTACTTTTTTTAAAGTGTCTAATAAAGAGAAAGTGAAATGCATCAGTGACTTAGGCTTATGCCAGCATGTATTTTCTAGAACTTACTAAAATGAAGTCTAAATTTACTGGCAGCCAAGAGTAATAACAGAAACACAGATTACATAATAGTAATTACCTGATGAAAGGAGTGTTTTAAAAGAGATTAATTTTCTAGGTACCAAAATGTGAGAGAATTTGCATGTGAGTCCTTAACCAAGGAATATGGGATGAGCATAATAGGCACTATCTTTGACAGAAGTGGATAAATATTAATTTTTTGTTTTTGTTTTTGTTGTTGTTGTTGTTGTGTTTTCATTATGGCAGTTTCATAATTGTGATCTTTGATGAAAGTTGGGGGCCTGCTGTTTAGAATGTGATTCTGTGATCACTTTTGAGCAAGGTTAGCTAATGCGGCCTGTAAGTGTAGCTTTCAAGTGAGTGAGGTTTGACTATTATTTGCTGCATTTTCTAAGATACCAGAGCCTTCAACTGTAAAGTTTGGGCCTATGAATATGACTTTATTAACTGAAAGAAAGATCCTTTCACAGATTGATATAAAAAATGTTCTCAAACTCTTAATCTTTAGCAGTTTATAGGTCCTTGTTATTTTAATGTTGACACATTTAGGTTTCTGAATTAATAATCTCTATTTCCTCCATATGAGTCAACTTCAAAGAAACCTTCCACTTAGGACCCAAGAAACAAAAAACAAAAACCAAAAATTAATATTGAACAAATGTGCTAGTAACTGTGTGAGGGGCTTCACATGTATGAGCTCATTTAATTAGCGCAAGGCCTCGGCCACATCTGTGGGATTGCACCCTGGTGAACATGGGGGAATGTGGGCATCAGAAGCTGGGTAAGATCCCAGGATCGGGACACCAGGAAATGAGGCTCAGGATTCAACTAGGCCTTTCTGTTCCAAATCTGACCTCTTGCCAACATACCAGACCACTCTCAAACAGGTTTCCATATTTTATATACTAGCTAAAGAATAAAAATTAAATATAAGTTTGAGATACATTAAAAATGAAACCTAGAGAAGGACACACTGAAATTTGTTTTAAGGTTATTTCATTAAAGCCAATCAATATATATTCCAAACACTGTACCTTTCCCTCTTTTATTGATAATGAACTTTATCTCTTTTTGGGGGAGTAAGTGAGAAAATAAAGTCTCAAAGCTCCAGTTGTTAAAAATACTAACAATTTCTGCCTTCTTTTAGATTCATTTATAAGGGTAATTGGGCTTATCCAAGGGATAATTTTCATGCCTTTTTTTTTTTTTGACATAGGCATCAGAGTACTGAAAATTAAACAGAAAGGTCCAGCAGGCTTTTCTGTTGGCTTGAAGACTGCTTTATATTTTGGTTTGGTTTGGTTTAAATTGTGGTCTCAAAATGACCACAGAGAACAACAGTGTGCTTTGTTAATTGCTTTTTCTCTTTGTCTTTCTCTTTGGAAAGTAATTATGAAGTACATTGTAAGAAAACTCTATGTCTTCCCATATTAAAGTCTGCAGCAAAATGTGATGGCAGTAAGCTGATGAATCTTATTGATGCAACAGCTTTACTATTTAAGTGGCTTATGATTGGAAACTCGCTGATAAGCATGTGTAAAGACTAAGTGATTTGTATTCATGTTACTAACTGTATCACTATTATGGCTGCATTTGTGATCAAACAATCTACATAGATGACCTTGAATATGGCAATGACTTTGTAACTACAACACAGACACAATCTCTGAAAGAAATAATGGATAAGCTGGATGTCATTAAAGTGTTATAAACTTACGCTTTGCCAAACACATTGTCAAGAGAATGAGAAGACAAGTTATAGACTGAAAGAAAATATGTGTAAAGGAAACATCTGGTCAATGACTGTTATCCAAAATATACAAAAAACTATTCAAACTCATCAATAAGAATTGAAACAACCCATATAGAAAATGGGCCAAAGACCTTAACAGACACCTTACCAAAGATATACAAATGGCAAACAAGCATATAAAGAGATGGTCCACCTCCTATGTCACCAGGAAAATGCAAATAGCATTACACACCTATTAGGAATGGCCAAAATCCAAAACACTGACAACACCAAATGCTGACAAGGATGTGGATCAATAGAAATTCTCACAATTCCTGGTGGGAAAGCAAAGTGATATAGCCACTTTGGAAGGCAGTTTGGGGGTTTCTTATAAAACTAAATGTTCTTTTATCCCACTATCCAGAAATCACACTCCCTGGTATTTAACCATAGAATTTGAAAACTCGTGTCCATCCCAAAAGCCACACGTAGATTTATTGCAGCTTTATTCATAATTGCCAAAACTAGAAGCCACTAAGATGGCTTTCAGTAGGTGAATGGATAAATAAAGTGGTACATTCAGACAAGGGGTTATTATTCAGAACTAAAAGGAAATGAACTGTCTAGCCATGAAAAAACATGGAGGAACCTTGAATACATATTACTGAGCAAAAGAAGCCAATCTGGAAAAGCTACACACTGCATGATTCCAACTATCATTGTGGAAGAGGCAAAGCTATGCAGCCAGTAAAAAGATCAGGGGTTGCCAGGGATGGTGTTGGGGGGAGATGAGTACACAGAGCACAGACTACTTGTAAGGCTGTGAAAATACTCTGTTTGATACTATAATGATGATACATGTCATTACACATTTAACCAAACCCATAGAATGTACAACACACTGAGTAAACCCTAAGATAATCTATGGACTTGGCATGATTATTACATGTGGGTGTGGGTTCATCAATTGTAAAGAATGCACCATTTTGATTCTCTACAAAGTAAAGTCTTTAATTAAAAAATGATAAGGAATAAGACAAAGAATATTCCTCAGATATTGTTGTGTGTTGCTCCAAGGGGAGTAAATGTGGGAGTAATTCTGGGTGCCTGGGTCCTATAGGCAGATATCCTTGGAGTACAAAAATAAAGATATGGTGGTCTACGTTTGGAACATTTAGATGTAATTAATAAGTTATAATGCATTCTGATTCCAGCTAAGAAAGTATTTCAGTACTCTTTTGAATTCAAGAAATCTCATGTCTCAGTAGTTTGTTTTTAGTAGTAAAACAAAATTATGCAATGATACAAAATTTTACATCTTTTAAAGTTACAGTATGGTGACCACTGAATATTATCGCTAAGACACAAATCATTATCTACAAAACACTGACTTAATCACTTAAAACCATCTTGATTGAGGCTTGAGAAGCCACTTAAAGTATTGTGGCACTTAAACACCATCAAAACCATTTATGACCACAGCTGCACTACAATTATGTTTAAAGCATTCCTTGTAATAGAAACAGCAACTCATCAGCAGAGGAGAATGAGAGCAACGGTCTAAACGTGCCAAAAAAACCCATCTGTTAAGCTCATAATTTTATGTGAGACAATTCAGCTGTATGGAATTTAAAAAGTTTTCATTAATATATCCTAATAAACCATAAAATGGATTATACCACAAGTCATATTGATATCTCTTACCGAAATAAACATGAAGCCTTGTCTTTTAATTCAAAATTATATTTAAATGTATCATTTCAGTCTTTTAATAACTAGAAGACAGGTAACAAACAACCTTGGTGTTTTTACTTTTAAACTTCACAATGTTTTAGTTTTATTAATATATTTATTTGTAGTGAAAAACAAGATACCTTAGAAGTGTTGATTAAAGGAAAGTTTCTGAGTGACTACTGACTCAGTCCTCTACTCTATGCTTGTTACATATGAAGGAAAGGTGAATACACTGCAACACAGTGGTTTGTATCACTTGGTTTTCCAATTGTAGACACCAAAATTAAGGGTCAAATTTATTTATTTTTTTGGTGAAAGATATCTTTTGATAAGAGACATCTCTGTTACACAATGAAACTAAAATAAATGGAAATTGAAAAATTTGAAACAAATTATCCATTTAAGCCCCCCCCCCCCATTTTCAGCAGAAGCTGATCATTCTGATGGGTAGATTGTGTTTCTTTCTTCCTGACCTGAATTAAGGAAATAATTTAGGTCATTGACAAATTTAATCACTTTCAACAATTATGGCTTACTTCCATTTTTAAAACTATTATTTTAGAGCAATTTTGGATTTACAACAATTGCGAGGTAGGTACAGAGATTTTCCATATATCCCTTGCCCCCACTCATGCATAGCCTCCCTCATTATCAACATCACTCATGAGAATGGTAATTTTTGTTGTCGTTTACCAAGAATGACCCCATATGGACACATCATAATCACCCAAAGTCCATGGTTTACCTAGAGTTTACTGGTAGATATTCTATGGCTTTGGACAAATGTATAATGACATATGTCCATCGTTATAATATCATACGGAGTAATTTCACTGCCCTAAAAATACCCTGTGCTCTACCTTTTCATTTACTTCAGCCCAAGCCACCCCTGGCAAGCACTGATCTTTTTATTGTCCGCATAGTTTTGTCTTTTCCACAATGATAGTTGGAATCGTGCAGTGTACAGCCTTTCCAGATCGGTTTCCTTCACTCAGTAATATGCATTTGCGGTTCCTCCGTGTTTTCTGATGGCTAAACAGCTCACTTCCTTTTAGTGCTGAATAATACTCCTGTCCCTCCACATCCTCGGCCGCATTTGGCGTTGTCACTCTTTTGGATTCTGGACTTTCTACTAGGTGTGTGGTGGGGTTTATTTCCTTTTAATACTATTTGGAAGTTCTTGTCAAATGAGAACCAATTACTCACTTTCCAATATATTTGTGTATTATGGATACCCTCTAATCACTAGTCAAATCTCTTCTTTTATGAGAATAGAACCAATTTTGAACTTCAGAGCCTCACATTAAACTCTAAACCTGGTAAGAACCACTGACACTATGTCTCCAAAAGTGTTGCCTTTCTGGTAAGTGTATTTTCTTTCTTTCTTTTTTTTTTAAGATTTTATTCATTTATTTGAGAGAGAGAATGAGAGATAGAGAGCACGAGAGGGAAGAGGGTCAGAGGGAGAAGCAGACTCCCCCCTGAGCAGGGAGCTGGATGTGGGACTCGATCCGGGGACTCCAGGATCATGACCTGAGCCGAAGGCAGTCGCTTAACCAACTGAGCCACCCAGGCACCCAGTGTATTTTCAATTATGCGAGAGAAATATTTCTTTTATAAAGAGGATTTGTGATGATTCCAAAGCAGAAAAACAAAAGCTTACGCCATTTGCCAGAGTGATAGGCAGCAATGCTTCTGTGGAGTACAAAGCAAGAGTCAGGGTGTAAGAAAGTCATTCTGTAAATGAAGCCTCCAATGGGCATGCTTCCTCTGAAATCTGAACACTAGTCAGAAGCCAGGGCTTGCAGATTATCCCTTTTTATTAAAATAAATCTAATATTATTTTTAAGGAAACTAGTGTACAGTTATTTAGAACAAGCAGCATCAGGAGTAGAAAGGGCACAGAAGATATTGAAGACAAGTCCAGGGTTTGGAGTCTTGACACTAAGTTCTGTCCTCCTTCCAGAAGGGAATCCTGTAGATACCCTGGATCCTGCCCTTGACTCCAGCCCGAGGGCCTCATGAACATGCCTGACCCAGGCTTCTTCCCGGAACTACTGTGGAGACACACCAGCAGTGTGGATATGCATTGTGAACTGAAAGGTCATTTATCTTGCTGGACCAGAGGGGTGTTTTAGAGCCAGGTACACTGGTGAAAGATAGGGAGAGGCTCTCAGGGGAGAGGAACAGAAGAAAGAAATAGATAAAAAAAAAAAAATCCAGGAGGCCAGAGAGAGGCAGAGACAGAGATAAAGAAACAGAGACAGAGATAGCACATTCCTTTAGTTTCTGATAAGGGTCAGTGTCTTCCTTTCAGTCCATCTGTAGCTTTTGTCCTTGGGTTCCATGAGATACTAGTAAATTCTCCAAGAAGATCCTTTTTTATTTGTTGCACAAGTTTTAGGGCCTTTAAAATCCTTGTAGAGAAAGTATTCCTAAACAAAACAGTATGATTTGTTTATTTTTATGCTGATTTGCACATTTTTCTGTCACAGACAATTCTGTTACTTTGTAAGTTTTGATGTGGGCTTAGTTAATATTCGGGGATCCCAGCTGACACTGAAAGAGCCAAGAAATTGAGAGATTTCTTAAGAGACTGAGAAATAAAATAGTTTCCTACATGTGCCATCAATGATTTATACTTCAAAGTGTTCATGTAGATTGTTTACTTGCTTATTTCTTGTTCTATTCTAAAAAGATTTTGAATAACATTGAGTTACTAGTTATATCTAAATTAAGCTAACAATCATTAATCAGCTGTTAGCATGTGCAAGCACTGGGCTCAATACTGGACATGCAAAAAAGCACAAAGCTTGGTGTTTTAACCTCAGCAATTGACAGTCTAGTTTAGGAGGTAGAATATACACATCAGACACATTCCATTGTGGTAGGCAATTGGCAAAGGAATAGGATAGATAAGGAATTTGGAAAAAGAAGATGTCATTTTCAGCAAAGGTGATCAAGAAAGGTTTTGTTGGTCAAAAACTTACTTCACACAGTAAGTATTTGTTGAGCACTATGAATAATAAGGAGATGTTCTAGATATTAGGTACACCAAAATTAAATAATAAATAACACAGTGTTCCTTATAGCAAAAAGTATCTGAGAAATAAACAATTATAATACAACATTATAAATGCTATCACTAAGGCATTAATATAATATTGCAGGGTTCAAAAGAGAAAGCTACAACTCTGCCTAGAGGAGTTAGGAATTCTTTTAAAGTAGCAGCGGTGATACTTTGGTAAATCAGAAAATGTGTGATGCCTGGATGGCTCAGTCGGTTAAACATCTGCCTTAGGCTCAGGTCATGATCTTAGGGTCTTGGGATCGAGTCCTGCATTGGGCTCCTTGCTCAGCGGGGAGTCTGCTTCTTCCTCTCCCTCTGCTGCTCCCCTGCTTGTGCTCTCTCTCTCTCTCTCTGTGTCAAATAAATAAATAAAATCTTAAAAAAAAAGAAAGTGTGACTATGCCAGCAAAGTGGGTCATAAAAACATAGATCCTCAGTAAAAGAAGATACATTTGTGTGTGTGTGTGTGTGTGTGTGTGTGTGTGTGTGTGTGTGTGTGTGTGTAATGTGGGCAAAACCTTTATTGTGATTCTAAATAGGTTTAGGATTAACTAGTTTGAATAATTTCAGCAGGCTCTGGGGCATAAGGTTGTGCCTAATTATCTGGTATCTGGCCCTGGGGTCATTAGGGTAGGGGATAGTGACCCAGGATTGTAAGCACTTGATAAAGGAGGTAGTTTGGAGGTATGAGCTCTGGATTGGTTGGTTTGCACAGGCGCGCAAGCTTCCTGGCAAAAGTTTGCCATCTCTGGAAATCAGCTAACCTTGGAAGAGGCAGTCCGTCCGGGGTCTGCAAGTCCCCAAGATGTCAAAGCATCAGGAAATTAAAAAAAAAAAAAAATTGAACTCTAATTAATACATAGGGTAATTGATACTGTTTGAAGCAAGGGTCTTCTGGGTTCCTGAAGGGGAATCCCGGAATGGAATAGCCATGAGCAGCGTCATATGGTGGGGAATATTGGTAGCAACATCTTGAGTTTGGTCATGGGGCCGGAAAGAGTTGCTGGCTTCCATTTTCTCATTGTCCTTGATGATGTCTGTTTCCTGGAGCCCTTTAATCCCTGTCTGTTCTTCATCCTTGTTGATTCTATGAATTCTACTGTCTAAGGCACTGTGATTTCTCTGATACATTCCCACACTGCTCCCTCATCCTTCAGTCCCCTTAAAGTGATACCCATTCACTGAAGATCAAAAATGTAGTTTAAACTTCTTATGTGGCCCTAGCTCCATATAGAAAGTGCAGAAACTTATATTTTTTTCTTCTTTTATATAAAAGTACCACCCAACTTACTGCATTTCAGGGAAGGGTCTTGGAGAGCTGTTTATTTTGAAGCTAACAAATGAAAACAAAAATCCCTTTCAGGAATTTTTGCTTAGAGGCAAATTTCTTTCAGGTCTTATAAAACATATTAATTTGGCATCAAGCAGAAAGCTGAATGTACACATTTCCGTCAAGAATTCTCACGGGCTCCTTGTTAGGCTTCGAGGCTTGACACATGCTTTCCTTAACAGAATCTTTCAACCCTGGGTCTTTAATCACTTTGTAGTTTTTGTCACCTGGCAGGTATACTTATTATCTTCTTTTTGCATCTAGAAAACCTGAGACACATGGGTTTCTTCCCTGGAGCTGCATTAGTTTTTAATCTCTAAAAATAGCTAGTATTTATTGGCTACTTTACATTCTTTATGTCTAAAGAAACCAAGAATTGTAGGTTTGTCCGTTGCTTCCAATACCCCAAAGCATGGTTCTTCTTCCCAGTTTCCAAGTAGTGCCATCATAATGAGGTGGTCTCCAAAAATTTAGAAAGGGCTTCTAAAAATTTTTCTCAGGTCCATATTTAGTCCTACTAAATGTACCATGTGTTTAAATGCATTTTGTATTCCCACAGAACTCTCATGTTTTAATATGGTATAAGAGTATGGATTTCAATCCCAAAGAAATGTGTTCTGTTAATTATTATAGTACATCTTTGATGATTATTTAAATATTTCCTCTTCCCTTAATTTTGAGAATATTCCTCAAAAATGTTTTCACTTTTTCTCTTTATATAGTAGATTCCTCATCCATCCAAGTTCTGAAAGAGCATCTAAGGCTGTGAGGAGAAGGTGTTAAGGATGGACTGTGAGGGGGCGCCTGGGTGGCTCAGTCGATAAGTGTCTGCCTTCGGCTCAGGTCATGATCCCAGGGTCTTGGGATTGAGCCCCGCATCGGGCTCCTTGCTTGGCAGGAAGCCTGCTTCTCCCTCTCCCACTCCCCCTGCTTGTGTTCCTGCTTTTGCTCTCTGTCTCTCTGTCAAATAAATAAATAAAATCTTAAAAAAAAAAAAGGATGGACTGTGAGAATAAGGGCATTTTAATAGGATGTAACAGCTGGAGAGCAGGTGCATTTATAAGGGAGTGTGTTTCTAATGAGCTTTGCCTCCTCAGCACCCAGCTGCTTCCCTTGGACTGTAACTGAAGAGTAAGAAAGAACAGAAGAGTAAGAAAGTTCTGGTGCTAGCGTCCATCCTCTGTCCTTTTTTTCCCTTTCAAATCTCTTGGACTGTGACCAGATGCCACTCTTGGTGAGCAGCAAACTCTGGTTAAGTGGCCCTCCACCAATTCGCCCAAGGGCTGTGGCCGTCCCAGCTCTACCAGTGAATGCTAATCCCATGCAATGGATCTGTGGCAGCTCCTTGTGCAACTAACCTGAGACTCAAAAATAGAGTAAATCCTAATTATTGGTACGTAAGAGATAAAAAAACTGGAAAAATTTATGAGATTAAGTATAATCTATAATAAATCCTTGATTTTCTAGGAAAAAGCAATTACCAACATTGATTAAAGAGAGATAGTGTTATTGTAGATGACATGAATGTCTACCTCAAAAAGCTAGGAGAATCTGCTGAAAAACTCTTCCAATTAATAAGAGGGTTAAGTAATATAAGGTCAACATAAATGATAAATGACTCCCATATGTCTGTAACAATCACTTAAAAATAAGTAGTGAGGAGCCAATTGGCTATTAACCTAGAAAATTAGCTTACATTATCATTCATCTGCACATACACAAAAATGCTAACTATTCCAATTAGATAAATAAATTATATGAAATTATAAAAGAATCAAGAAAATATAGAAAAATATCTCATTAAAATCACAGTGGCAATGCTTCCCAGTATATTTGTAACCAGGAGAAAAGCATGGGGGAGATAATGACAATTATTCTATTCTTTGCTTAGGGCAGATTGCAATTTCCCCAGCTTCAATCCTGACCCTTGATAGATGGATCAAAATGAAAAACTGAAAAAAAAAAAAAAAACTGACCTTAAGGCTAAATTGCATAAAGTGAGTAAAATATGGAATTTTATCTGGGACTTTCACCATCTTTCTCATTCAAGCAGCAACATTTTGCCAACTGTAACATACAAATGGTAGGTTCTAGAGAAAGTTCTATTTAGGTATTTTCTTGGCTACCTGGTATTAGAAATTTATTTACCAGGAGAGACCAGGGGGTAAAAATATTTTCAAAATTTTAGTTTGCCTTTTGAACAACCTCAAATACAATTTCATCAACATAGATTTGGCCAAATGAAATTCCAGTCTGAAAAGGGCAATTAAGATTACAGTAACTTGTCTTCCTTTGAGAATTAAGGTCTATTGTTTTTGACCAAAAGTGGGAACACAAAGTAAGTTTCCAATTCAGCCATGTAATTTTAGAATTCTTTTATTTGTTTATTTTTCCATTGGTCTCTAGTCATCACAAATATAGCCTTCTTTTTCAAATTGAATTTTCTGAAGTATAGTAAAATAATTTTGCCTCAAGGTGGAGCTCTTATATTTTCAGAAGTGAAAGGACTTGCAGGACTTTTGCCTTCTGCTAGAATTTTGTTATAATCCTGAAGAAGTTTCTGCAATTTTTAATAAGAAATGACAGAAGATTACCATTTATCTTCCTCTTCTTGTTCTCTCTTATTCTAGAAGACAGTGATTAATGTTAAAGTTACAGTATACACCGACCCATAGGAGTCAGTCTGTCACTTTATTATCCTTTTAAACTGGCACAGGTTCTCAGAATATTTGGCAGGGAGCATTTTTTGGTGCAGCAGATTGCACAAAGAGTATACAAACATGTATATAAAGTTGTTGAAGCCACAACTTGCCCTTATTGGACCTTGTAAATACATGATATGTTATAAATGGAATTTTGCATGTGCATTCTCTGTTGGCCTAATTAGGGCTATTTTAGACAGTTATTGCAAATTCCCAAATCAATGTGATCCTGGATATGTTGAATCCTGATGTCATAGTTCTGTTTATTTGTTTTTTTGGACTAAATAGAATGAGTCTTATCAGTAAATATCAATAGCTGATGTTAAAAAAATAAGTCAACAGAATGAAACTAAGCGTGATAAAGCTTAATTCATCATGTATTTTTAAAAAGCAAACCATAATAATTCTGGTAACAAAGAAAGTCTTTGAGGGGTTTTCATATTCTTAATATACATTCATTTTGAACTATTGAATATAAAATACAATTTCTAGCCAAAAGGTATAAATATCACACAATATGTTTCTTTACCACAATATTTTCTGACTATTCTTAGTGGATAGAGAAGTTTCATTGAGCAACTTTTAGGTGCTTTTACTTTAAAGAATATTTTTTAATGAAGATTACAAGGTTTCTTACTCATCCTCCCCCCCCCTTTTTTTTTGATAAAGAAAAATGTCTTTTGTAAGGATTTTGTAAACCATAAAGTGCTACATATGAAATCACCATTACACTGCAGTAGAAATTATGCATTCTGCAGCTTGGTTGGGGAAGCCATAAAGATAATATGTCTAATGTATTGTCATAACACACCAAATGATGGAAGAATTTGAACATTCTGTGCATAATAAAGTGACATTTGTTGAAGACAGCATTTTATTGAAAACAAGAGTTCTTAGGTGCTATGTGACATCATGAAACTCCAATATACATAAAATGTTCATGTTTTAAAAGAAAAACAGCTAGATATCAGATGTGGTTTCCTGATGCCCTGATCCTAAAGTTTCTCAATATGTCCTGGGTGGACCATGAATTCTAGGAATCTGGAAAAAGATGGAGTAGAGCAAGACAAAGAGGAGGACCAGAGCTTCTCATTTTTTTTCACACCTGCCTGATGCTGGTCCTTTCCCAGAAGATCCAAATAAAACATGTTTGTTTCAAAATAGCATCAAGATGTAACCTGACATACTCCTTACCCTTATATCATACTTTTATTCTATTTTGATTGCTAAATGAATGTTTTTAAAAATAAAACTGGATTTCAATAACTATTTCCCTAATGATATCATTCTAGGTTTAGCTGGGTTGAGTTCCCTTCAAATATCTAAATCAAACTATAGAATTACTATAGTCCAAAACATTGCACTACCACTTACCTCAAGTTTGCTGAATAATATGAACATGTAATAATATAATAATGATGTCTGCGGTATTTCTATTACAAGTTTCATTGTCAAACCAGAAATCCCACCAAATTCCCTGCCTAAGTCTGAAGAAGCCTTTGGTTTCAAGGAAAATGAAAAGTCTACTGTCAAGATTCCACAGAACCTGAAATCTCATACTGATGCAATGAACTTATAGTTTAAAAGAACATCCTGCTATTTAGTTTTCTATAAAATAGAATAGATGCTCTTTTAAAATCTAATAGAGCTAATACAGCTTTCCTATTCCAAACCAAATTATTCCAAGTTTGTATGTTTATATTCTTTGTTATATTCTGTAGCAGCACGTTCAATAGAACTTTCTTTTTTTTCAAATTTTTTTAAAGATTGTATTTATTTATTTGGCAGAGAGTGAGCGAGCGAGTGAGAGAGAGAGAGAGAGAGCACAAGCAGGGGGAGTGACAGGCAGAAGGAGAGGGAGAAGCAGGCTCCCACTGAGCAAGGACCCTGACGTGGGGCACGATCCCAGGACCCTGGGATCATGACTTGAGCCAAAGGCAGTAGCTTAACTGACTGAGCCACCCAGACGCCCCTCAATAGAACTTTCTTAAATGATGGAAATATTTCTGTGCTGTCCCCAAATTAAGTGATTAGCTATAAGTGGCTATTGATCACTTGAGTGTGACCAGTGTGCCTTAAGGAACAAAATTTTAATTTAATTAAATTGTAATTTTTTTAACAAATTGAAACAGTAACATGTGACTAGTTCCTTTCATAATGAATAATGCGATTCTAAAAACTGTATTAGGGTCCTTAAATGCCCACTCTCCCCAAATCTACTCTTTCCCCTATTCAAAACAACACACTCTAAAAACATGGCTCTCTTGAGATAGCACACCTTAGATCTTGTGGTTTTAACTAAAGCTCACGTTTTCAGGAACATAACCTGAACATTATTCAAATAAATAATATATTTGAAAATGACAGTTCTAAGAAAATAGTGTTAGCTAGCACTCTCTTCTATATAGCAAATTCCTCGCTGATCCCAGATTTAAAAGCTGATTTATTTCACACACAAAAAATGAGTACATTTCTTTTCCTTCCTTCCAGATGTAAAGACTCATCCAAATCCCCAGTCAATCAATGGGTTTATATTTTAAATGGCTTCTGGTTGAATTACTTATCCTTTTAACTATCTACAGGTGCCCATGAAACAACCTTTTAACCCATAAGTAAACTAAAAACATGTTCTTCTAGGAATTCCCAAGAGCAGTAGCTTTTTTGGGGATCGTTCCTCAGGGGTTCTTAATCAGGTAGGGACCTGCCAAGGTGATATTACATGTGAACATGTTCCAGAAAAGTAGTGATTATGGCTGATGAAAACAAACACTCTGGGAACATTCTCTCTTGTCAAAATTAAGTAAGAAAAATTTGGTATCTTATTGTTCATTCATTTTAACTCAGATATAAACTTTTAGAAAAGCTAATACGGGAAGTTTCTATAAGAAAGTTGAAAAAAATCATGCTGGTTGTTTTATTGAAAAAAAATTAAGGACTTTAATTTAGACCTATATCTATTAACTTCTTCTGAGGCACTACTACTAATTAGCCAATGATTTGCTAATTGATCTAAGCCCATAGCTTTTCAATAATATTTTAAAGCTAAAAATTACATATTTCATTATTTCAGATATAATAATGACAGTGATGATTTATTGATCATATTTGTATGCTGGAGTAAATACTAAGAGCATTATTCTAAGTGTTTTATACATACTAACATTTAACATCACAATGATACTAACAGGTGTGTATGATAACATGAGCCCATTTTACAGATGAGGGAGCTGAGGTACAGAGAATTTAAGTTGCTTATCAACAGCCACACAGTGACAGCGGCAGTTATCAAAGTCAGGAAGATGGCTTAAGTCTGGGCTTGAACTCTGGTTCAACAATTGCCACTCTTTTAATACAGTTTTTCAAACTGTTATGTGCATATAAATTGCATTTTAAGATGCAGGTTCTATTTCTGTAGGTCGGAAATGGGGCTTCAGATTCTGTATTTTTATTGAGTTCACAGATTTTGTCAATACTGCTGTTCAGTGGATCACACTTTGAGTAGCAAAGTCTTAAACTATTCAGGTTAACATAAATGAGAAAACTATTAAAAACTTGGAATTTGTTTTGCTCTGCTTTTCTTTAGATCCCAAAATGTTCTCAATCTATATCTCATTTACACTTTTAAAGCAGAGGTCCTTATGATTTTTCTGCAAAGGACCAGATACAAACTATTTTCAGGTTTACAGATCATACCATTTCTATGGCCCAACTACTCAGTTCTGTCATTGTTGAGTAAAATATGTAAATAAGTGGGACTGGTTATATTCCAATTACAATTTTACAAAAATAGGTGGCAGCTGGAATTGATCCACTGGCCATAGTGTGTTGATATCTGTTATAAAGCACCAAGGTAAATAAGAGAAAACTTGTTTAAATTTGCATTTTGAATATAGAGTTCTCAAGACATAAAATCAAAAAAACAAAAACCCAATCTACTTGTTTGCCACAGGTCATTTGGTTAGCTTATTCTTCAGAACCAGTTTAAATCCCACTTTTTCAATGAAATCTCTTTAACTAGTACTTAATATTAAAATATATTTAGTTGCATGTGTCCTTTTGTCCAAAATGAATAAGAGAATATCTTAAAATGTAGTAGATAAAAATTTAAAATTTAAAATTAAAGTAAAAAAAATTCTGTTAACCAACTGTCTGTCATACACACATTTAAATTAGCCATGAAATCTGGACAGGATTTTTGACAGGTGGGATGAAGAAATACAAAAGTGGAGTCAACAGACCAAAAGAAATGTATATATGTTAAAACTTAAAAAACTTCTAGTTTCCTGTCTGGCATATAAGGAGTTTAGAAGTCTTTACTTTGTCCTAGAAATAAGTAAAGAGCTGAACAAACTGAAAAATCAATAACCCTTCTTGCTCTGTCAGAAAATTTAGGTCATAGGGCAATCCAACTGCCCCCAAAACTAGAGAGATAGACAGTATAGGAAGCAAAAGAAATGATAAGAGTAAAATTTATAGCATTGAATGAATATATTAGATAAAAAGAAAAATCTAAAATCCATAATCGAAGTTTCCACTTTTAGAAATAAGAAAAAGAAGAGGATATAAAATCCAAAATAATCAAAAGTAAAAAGAAATAACAAAAATTAGAGTAGAATTAAAATATAAAACCAATAAAGAAAATCGATAAAACCAAAAGGTGATTCTTTGAAAAAATCAATAAAAGCATCAGCTTTTTGCCAGGCTAGCAAAGAAAAAAGAGAGAAGACACAAATTGCTAATATTAGAAATGAAAGGAGAGACATCACTACAGATCCCATTGATTTAAAAGGTTAATAAAATAATTTTATGAATAAGTCTATACCCATAAGTTTGATAAACTGGATAAATGGACCAATTCCATTGGACACAAACTGCCAAGGACACAAACTGCCAAAAATCGCACAAGGGCTAGGGCTAGTTCTATTTTTATTAAAGAAATTGAATCAATAATTAATAATCTTCCAAAACATAAAGCACTGGGCCAGATGAGCTTCCTGGTGAATTCTATCAAACATTAAGGAAGAAATCATACCAGTTCTCTGCAATCTTTCCCAGAGGGTAGGATATATCCTAAGTCATTCTGAGGTAAACATTACCCTGACACTGAATCCAGACAAAGACATTAAAAGAAAAGAAAACTATAGATCAATGTCTTTCATGAATGAGATGCAAAAATCCTCAACAAAATATTAACAAATTGAATCCAACAATGTATAAAAAGAGTTACACACCATAACCAAGTAGGACGCATCCCAGATCTGTAAGCCTGGGTCAGTATTCAAAAATCAAGTCATGGAATATATCACATATATGAGCTAAAGAAGAAAAAAACATGATTATATCAATAGATGCAGAAAAACATTTGACAAAATCCAACATACATTTATGATAAAAAATCTCAACAAAATAGGAATGTAAGGGAATTTACTCAATTCAGTAAAGAAAATCCATAAAAACCTGCAAATAACATTATGCTTAATGGTGAGAAACTTAAAGCTTTCCTCCTAAGAATAAGATCAAAACAAGAGTGTCCCTTCTCACCACGACTTTTCTTTCTTTTTTTTTTTTAAGATTTTATTTATTTATTTGACAGAGAGAGTGCAGCAGAGGGAGAGAGAGAAGTAGACTCTGTGCTAAGCAGGGAGACCAATGTGGGACTCGATCTCAAGACCCTGGGATCATGACCTGAGCTGAAGGAAGACAGTTAACTGACTGAGCCACCCTGGGACCCTCACCACCACTTTTCGACATCATACTAGAAGTCCTAGACAATGCATTAAGACAAGAAAAGGAAATAAATGGTATCCAGATTAGGAAGGGAGAAATAAATCTGTCTGTTTGCAAATAATATGGTCTTCTAAGTAGAAAATCTAAAAGAACTGAAATAAAAGCTTCTGGAACTAAGCAATTATAGCAAGGTTGCAGAATTCAAGGTTAATATACAAAAGCTAATGTTTTCCTATATACCATTAATGACCAAGTGAAGTTTAATATTAAAATTACAATGCCATTTACATTGGTACCCCCCCATTAAAAACTTAGGTAAAAGAGTAATGAAATATGTACAAGATCTATATGAGGAAAACTACAAATCTCTGATGAAAGATATCAAAGAATTAAATAAATGGAGAGATACTGCATTGCCTATTCATGGACAGGAAAACTCAATTTTGTCAAGATGTCAGCTCTTTCTAACTTGATTATAGATTCAACCAAGTCCCAATCAAAATCTCAACAAGGTTTTTATGCATATTGATAAAATGATTCTAAAGTTTACAAGTAGCAGCAAAAAGATCCAGAAAAGCCAATTCATTATTGAGTCAGAAGAATGACACTACCATAGACTGCAAGACTTACCATAAAGCTACAGTAATCAAGACAGTGTGGTATTAGCTAAAGGGCAGAGAAATAGATCAATGGAAAAGAAAAGAGAGCCCAGAAATAGACCCATATTCAACTGATCTCTGACAAAGCAAAGGAAAGTATATGGAACAAAGATAGTCTCTGCAACATATATGCTGGAACAACTGGACACACATGCGCACACACACACACATACACACACACACACACCCCAAATCTAGACACAGATGTTACACATTTCACAAAAATTAACTCCAAATGGGTCATTGACCTAAATGCAAAATGCAAAACAATGAATCTCCCAGAGGATAACAGGAGAAAACCTAGATGACCCTGAGTATGGCAATGCCCTGTTAGATAAAATACCAAAGGCAAAATCTGTCAAAGAAATAAATTAATTTCATTAAAATTAAAAACTACTCTACTGAAGATAATATCAAAAGAAAAAGAAGACAAGACACAGACCAGAAGAAAATACTTACAAAGACACATTTGATTGAGGACTATTACCCAAAATATACAAAGAACTCTTAAAACTCATCATTAAGAAAACAAACAGCCTGATTAAAAAGTGGGCAAAAGACCTGAACAAGAAGATATATAGATGACAAGTAAGCATATGAAGAGATAATCCACACATATGGTATTAGGGAATTATAAGTTAAAACTATGACTACACACCTCTTAGAATAGCTAAAATCCAAAACACTGACAATATCAAGTGCTCATGAGGACGTGGAGCAATAGAAACTCTCATTCATTTTGCTCTTGGGATTGCAAAACCATATAGCCACTTTGGAAGACAGTTGGATAGTTTCTTACAAAAATAAACATACTCTTACCATACGATCCAGCAATCATGCTCTGTGGTATTGACTCAAAGGAGTTGGAAAGTTATATTCACACAAAAACTTGCACATAGACATTTATAGCCACTTTATTCATAACTGCCAAAACTTGGAAACCATCATGATGTCCTTCAGCAGGTGAATGGGTAAATAAACTATGGTATATGCAGGCAATGGAATATTACTTAGTGCTAAAAAGAAATGAGCTAAAGAAATGAGCTATAAAGCTATGAGAGAAATCAAGAAAGCTTAAATGAGTATTACTAAATAAAATAAGTCAATCTGAAAGGTGACATATTGTATGATTTCAAATCTGTGTCATTCTGGAAAAGGCAAAAGCCTAGAGACAGTAAAAAGATCAGTGGTTACCAGGAGTTGGGTGGGAGGGAAGAATGAATAGATGGAGCACAGAGGATTTTTAGGGCTGTGAAACTATGCTGTACAATACCACAATGATGGATGGACATATCATTATACATGATGCAAACTCATAATGCCCAACACCAAGAGCCCGAATATAAACGAAGGACTTTGAAAGATAATGATATGTCAATGTAGATTAATCAATTGTAACAAAGGTACAAATTACAATTTTGCAAAATGTTACCATTAGGGGAAAGTGGATAAAGTATATACAGAAATCTCTTCATGTGGATCTACAACTATTTGAATAAAATATTTAATTTAAAAAGTTAGATAAGCTACTGAATAAAGAGACATCCTGCTGTAGGGTTTTACACTAACAATACAATGATGAATAAAGTGTCCTAGAAACACTGAAGTTGTCTGTGCTTCTTGACTGCTCACTGCTTAACAGTGGTAAGGAGAAGAAAAACAGGGGCGCCTAGGTGGCTCAGCTGGTTGGGTGTCTGCCTTCAGCTCAGGTCATGATCTCAGGGTCTTGGGACCCCTCATCGGGCTCCCTGCTCAGCAGAGAGTCTGTTTCTCCCTCTCCTCCCCGCTCGTGCTCTCTCTTGCTATCTCTGTCTCTCTCTCTCAGATAAATAAATAAAATCTTAAAAAACTAAGGAGAAGAAAAACAGAAATGATTAGATTTGAAAATTGGATAACAGAGAGAATCATAGAAACTCAAGCAGAAATAAGAAACCCAGGAATAGAAACGGTGCTTGATATTTTACATTTAAGTTTCTAGCAGGTCGTCTAATTGAAGGTGATTTTAAAAATGATGGAACACCTATTTAAAGGCTCAGGAAAGAGATTACGATGACAGATATAGATTTCAAAGTTATAGGGGCATGGAGAAAATCAAAAGCCTGGCAATAGTTGAGATCTTTGGACAAAAGACTAAAAGGAGAAGAGACAATTGTCTTGTGATCAAAACTTAGAGTAACACATATATTTAGTGCTTAGGAAAGGTATCTGGTGAAGAAAACAAACAAACAAAAAAAGCAGTTAGGAAGGTAGAACATTTAACTAGAAAGAGAGTAAGGGGTCAAATAGTAACAAATGCTAACCTAAATTTTGTATTATTCAATCTGAGGAAGTTCTGAAATTTTGACATTGTTGACATCCTGTAACAAAACAACCTCAATTTAAATTTTAGATAATGTTGAGGAAAGGAAAATGGTAAATCTGGTCCTAAGAAGTTTGGGAGACAAGATAGCAAACTAGCATACAATGCTGACTTTTTGTGCTTAGAATTTTGAAAGAAGTAATAGAAGGATGGTAAATCCCAAAGGTGTGCTCACTAATGTAAACATTATGAAAATCACTTCAGGAGACAATGGTGACTGAATGTTGGCCATTTATGTGTAGGAAATGAGATCAGGAAACGAGTTGGTTGATTGAAAACTTCCTTGATGGATTTGTTTATTTCTTTGACTCCATTAAAATGAGAAATTTCTGTTTAAGAATGCTACAAAGTTTAAGGATTAATGTTAGACTGGATAAATATGGTTAAATATCTAAAGCCAACATGGGGCTGATATACATACTGTACATGGAACTTCAAATTGACAAGAAAAAGGTATAAGGTCCAATAGAAGAAAAAGACAAAAATTTTGAATAGACAATTAGAGAAGAAAAATCTGAAAGACTAATGTACATATAGGTGCCCAGTCTCACTAATAGCCAGAAAAAAGTAAATTCAAATAAAGAATTACCTGTTAACTTACTACTGGTAACAATTAGAAAGCTGGATATTAGAAAATGTGATAACATGATAAAAAAGGACCCTCCAGCAATGCTGAAATATCTGCAGATGTAGTCACTTCAGAAAGCAGTAAGATTGCTCTCATATCTCCTGTGATTCAGCAATTCCGCACTGGGATTATGCTTGCCAGAGAACATAGCTCAGGTTCACACAGTGACCTCTAGGCAGATGGTCACAGCAGTTTGTGTATTGTAGCAAGACAATGTAAACAACATGGGGTTTCCCCTCTTTATATAAAATACAATGTACGCATAAGAAGGAATTCCATGCAGAAGAGTAACTGATTTGATTTCTATACTTATTCAAGTTGTATTAGATAGATCAATACATAGACGGATGCCAAAAATGTAACATTGGGTTAAAAAAAAGGCAAGCAAGATAAAAAGATTACTAATTCTAAACTATGTAAACCTTAAATACATAAATATATACAAAATAGTGCATTTTTCAAGGTTTTCTTATATGTATTTTAAAAACGGAAATAAGAAATTTGCATTTAAAGAACATACTTTGCACAAGAAAATGTACCAAAAATTAAATAAAAGAAAGGATTTGTCAATATTGATGATAATTTTATGCCTGAACTTCAATTCTGGGCATATAAGATTTTTTTTTTAGATTTTATTTATTTATGGGCGCCTGGGTGGCTCCGTTGGTTAAGCAACTGCCTTCGGCTCAGGTCATGATGCTGGAGTCCCGGGATCGAGTCCCACATCGGACTCCCTGCTAAGCAGGGAGTCTGCTTCTCCCTCTGAGCCTCCCCCTTTCATGTGCTCTCTCTCTCTCTCTCTCATTCTCGCTCTCTCAAATAAATAAATAAAATCTTTAAAAAAAAAGATTTTATTTATTTATTTATTTGAGAGAGAGCCCACAATCAGGCAGAGCGGCAGGCAGAGGGAGAGGGAGAAGCAGGCTTCCCGCTGAGCAAGGAGCCCGATGCGGGACTCCATCCCAGGACCCTGGGATCATGACCTGAGCCAAAGGCAGATGCCTAACTACTGAGCCACCCAGGTGCCCCTGGGCACATAAGATTCTTAAAAGCAAAAGGAAACAAATAAGCAAGTGGTTTTGTAGGAAATGGTGGCAGGCTTAGTGGTAGCAGAGTTAAATCAACATAGTAACTCAGGAGAGACCTGAAGTTGCTGTTAAATCAGAAGGAAGAAACAAGGAAAAAAGAAGAGTTGGTGATGTGCAAAGAAGAAAAGATGTTTATTTGGGAGCTTTATTCTCGAGAAAGGCAAGACAAAGCAGGGTTTAGGGTGTAGGTGAAATGGATATGCTTGGTGAGGAGAAAAGGTCCTATATTCCCCTGCAGGAGCCGAGGAAGAAAGAAAAAGTGGAGATATTGAGATATTTTAAGGCAGAAAGAAGGTAAGTAGGAGCAGCTCCCTTTCTCTTCTTAATGATTTCCCTGAGTTTCTCTTTCAATTTAGCATGGAAATGCACAGTCTTGTCTCACTTTTTAAGTCATCACATGGGTATTACTCTTGGATCTTTAAGTATATTGACAACTTATACTTTCTCATAAGCTATGGAAAATTAAATTTTAAATCAAGCAGGAAACTTACAAAGCATTGCATGATAATAATTAGCATGTATTATACCTATATTATGTACTAAGCACTGTTTTAAAGGTTTTTACATGTATTCTCTAGACAAATCTCCCCCATCCCTTCTCCTCCTCCTTCTTCTTTTTAACAGATGGCTAAATGAATATCTAAAGAGTCTAAATGGAAGGAAATCACACAGTAGCTATTGATAGTGTTAGAGATAATATTCCAGATGTCTCAACTTCCAGGTCTGAGCCTGCTCTTTATCAGGTTAAAGTCTGCCCTAGATCAGCACCTTCTTTGTTTTTTTTTTTTTTTTGTAATTTTATGGTTTTATTAACCCCAATACAATGGGCACATAAGCTGTCTGCCTGTTCACTTTCTTCCCTGCACAGCCTGGCATTGAGATTGGTGACTCTGAAGGCCAGTGGGACCGCTCTTTCCACAATGGCTTTGTGGTTCTTACAGGAGATATTGTGAGCAATCTCTGAACAGTAAGATCTGTTGCACATCAGGAACACTTCAAACTCCGTGACATTGTGGACTAGGAACTTCCAGAAGCCAGGGGGCAACAGGTGCTTTGTTTCCTTGTTGCTCCCATGACCAAAGCTGGGCATCAAGATCTGGCTTTTGAATCTTCTGTGCACCCTATTGTCAATGCTTCTGGGTTTTTGCCAGTTGTGCTTAATTTTGATGCATTGGTCTGACTGGTGCCAGATGAACTTTTTGGTACTCTTTTTAAAGATCTTGGGCTTCACCAGAGGTCTGAGGGCCGCCATGAGTCTCAGTAGGAGATGGCTGCACCTTTGTAGGCAGCACCGAGGAAGAGAGGGCTAGATCAGTGCCTTCTAATGCTGGGTGATAAGTAAGCCAAATTCTTGTGGCATGTGGCCTCATTTTTAAGGTCTCCAGCCCCCAGACCTTGTCACAGTTTCTACCTTAGTTTCTTCTTTTTCATTTTTTAAAGCTTCAGTCATAGAGAGAAGAATAATGCAGCCAATACTTGTCTTGCTGAGTTTTTATGAGCTTCTGTGCAGAGGACAGCATGCCAGAAGCTATTTTGGGATATATGGCTTAAAATAATGAGAAAACCAACCCGGGCACTTGGGTGAACTGAACACGAAAGAAAGCAAGTGTCAGGGAGCACACAGGCACAGCAAGGACTTATTTCCCTCTCAGGGCCCACTTCCTGGGAGTTGCCATGCTCTCCTCTCCAGAGAGAACATTTACTGCATTGGCTTTTTTTAGGCTTGAGATGTCTAACAACAGCTTTCAAGAAAAGCCTCAATGTCAGCAGCTCCAGAGAAGGGAACTCCCACTCCTGGCCAGCATTTTGCACTGGATGAGTATGAAGCAATTAATTCTGAAGCCCTGCTTCTAAACTGTTGCTATGGGGATCCTCAGTAAGGAAAATTAAATATTGTAGAAAATAATTTGATGGTAATGAGCTGAGAGAAATGGACCATCATCATCTCAATTATTTCCATTGACACATTGTCAGGGGAAATAGGTAAAAATTCATGGAAATGTTACACACGTTGATTTTCCTTTGTTGGAATTTGGATATTTCTAAAAAGTATATTTCATTCATTGGAGGCATCCATGTTAAAAAAAAAATCTTGGGTGAACATGCCAATAGTGACAAAGAATGACTAAAGTTCCATATTCATTAACTCCACTCCCCAGACAAAAATGACAGGAAAGAGTGTGTTGATATCCTTCACAGACTAAGAACACATATAAACACACGCACACACAAATACATGTATAATGTTTATTTTTTAAAAAAATCTTTAAAATCCTTATAAATTCTAAAAAAATCTGTAGGTCTAAGAATTCTTAATCCTCCAAAATGAAGAGAAGGATTAAGTGAAGTAAGCCATTCTGTGACAAATAAAAGCTCTTCAATTCACATGTCAGTTTTAACAAAGTTCCATGGCTTATTGCATTAACTTCTGTCTTTGGTTATATCATGTCAAATCAGGGCACACCATTTGACCCATCACTTGAAAATAAATACTTATAAATTTTTTTTGGACATCAAAGCGGGCAGAAGTGGAATTTAGAATGATGATATTTCTATCCTCGTTGAGCTCAGCTGAGCAATGGATCTTGAGCAATGGAAAACAAGAGGCCTACAGGACATCAGTAATTTCAATTGAGAACCTTCTGCAAGGTGGTTACGATGCATAGGTACTAGACTAGTTATTGTCAAAGTAAAATTTTCAAACACTTGAATGAAGTATGGTCACATGAAACAATATGTAGCTATCTATTGAATTAGGGTGACAACACAATATGAAATATAGAAGTTTATTCAATTGTAAGAAAACTTAGTTCTTTCAGAAATAAGAAAACTTCATTACTTTGTTTTGTTTTTTTGTTTTCTTGTTTGTAATAATAAAGACATGTCAAAATCAATGCAAAGCACCAAAAATTATTCTGATGTGATATGGAATTTTGTTTGCCTGAGCTGATTTCAAGCAAAATAAATAATGGCATTGTTAAGAGAAAACAAAATACTTCAAAATTGATTTTATTTTAAGAGAGAAAGCCAAATATTCTGGTTTTGTATTAATATAATATCTCATTGTAAGGGACTCACAAACCACCTTTAAAAAAAATCTTTTGATGAACATCTAGGCTCCTTCCATAGTTTGGCTATTGTGGACATTGCTGCTATAAACATTGGGGTGCACATGCCCCTTCAGATCACTACATTTGTAGCTTTGGGGTAAATACCCAGTAGTGCAATTGCTGGGTTGTAGGGTATCTCTATTTTCAACTTTTTGAGGAACTCCATACTGTTTTCCAGAGTGGCTGTACCAGCTTGCATTCCCACCAACAGTGTAGGAGGGTATGAGCTATGGTGAGTGCTGTGAATTGTGTAAGACTGATGAATCACAGTCCTGTACCACTGAAACAAATAATACATTATATGTTAATAAAAAGAAAAAAAAATCTTAGCCCATCAACTAAGAGAACTTTTACACAAAAATTTAACACATTTCATTGCTTCTTTTCAGACCCATTATTTACAGATATTGTCATTTAAGATAAATAAAATAAATTTTCCAAAAACCTTCTGCAACTGATTTATTCAAGTTTTATCTTTGCCATGTATGTTTTTTTTTTCCATTTTGGAATAACCAAGCACTTGATTTTCAAACAAACTTCTTTTGGTTTTTCACTTGATAGGCAGAAACATATCCATGACTTTCATAAAGTTCTATTTTTGTACCACAATTACTTCTAGAATAGTCTAAATCACTATTAACCCAATGAACTGGCTTCTAATTTGCAGACAACGCTGGGAGATGCATCCCCAAGGACTGTCTAGTGTCCGCAGGCATTTGCTGGCAGACCAGCAAAACTCACAGCCATACATAGTACAACCTTCTACAGTCACCTACATCACTTCTGCAATTTCTTCAAGAAGTCAGAGTAGACAAGTTCATTAATATGATTCATTAATGTGATTCATTAATATGATCTTCAGTAGTCTCTCTTATTTAGAAATTGTCTATTAATTCAGTTTAGTTAACTAAAGATGTTAAACTTTTATTTAAGCTGACACACTGCAGATCAAAATTATTGTTGATATAAAAACACTGGCGGGATTATGATTTAATTTGATTAAACACTAGTTTTCTGTTTTTGCAATCTCAAGCAGTCTGCGGAAGTAATGATATATTCTGTACAGTAAAACAGTATAAAAAATGTAGGCAGTCCAGATTAACTAGCTTCTTCATAAAATAACAAACCCAAATCCTATTAAAAAATAAAATGTATGCTTGCTGCTTTGTACCACAGGCTGATAAACTCAGAAAATTATATGTAGCTCATCATTTACCTTTTTAAAGCAAAATTATTAAGCCAGTCTTGTTTGTTCAAAGATTCACCTTAAGTTAGTGAGCTTGAATTTTTATATAAAAATATTTCTAGGGCACCTGGGTGGCTCAGTTGGTTAAGCGACTGCCTTTGGCTCAGGTCATGATCCTGGAGTCACGGGATCGAGTCCCGCATCAGGCTCCCTCCTTGGCGGGGAATCTGCTTCTCCCTCTGACCCTCTTCCCTCTCGTGCTCTCTATCTCTCATTCTTTCTCTCTCAAATAAATAAATAAAATCTTTTAAAAAAATATTTCTAGCTAATGGTTTCGGTGATAATTTTTTTTTCTTAAAAGGCTAACATATTTAAAATACTTAAAGTTTGGTTTCGTGATTGTCCTAAAAATATTGGAAATATATCGTGCTTAATTTTCTCTAAAAACCAGTTAAAACAGAGCTTCTTTGGGAGTTTTTATAATCTAGTGTAATAATATCCCCTAGAGGTAGGAAAATATTTCAAACTCACATGATGAGAGGTAAAGGCTTTTCTCAATTGTAGACACATAGCTTTCATCTTCAATTTTACAACCTCAGTTATAAGTCAAGATTAAAAAAGAAACACAAATCTCAGAGGTCTGTTCTATTCTGCAGTGTTCAAAAAATATTTTCGTCATCGATTTGAGTTCACATATAGTAAAATGAACAAAAAGAAGAAAGCTAACAAAGTAGATTTTCTATCATCTTTCACCTCATGCAACCGATTTCCGTCATCCTGGTGGACAATTTGAATCACTGATGCCCAGACCAACTCACATCTACACAGTTCCTTAGACTTTGCCATCAAGGCAAGCCTGGTGGTCCATGGTCCTTGCCTCTGGCTGTGAAGAAAGAACTCAAGCCACGAGTTAGAGAATGAACAGACTAAGAGACTTGGCCAAGAACTAGAAACAAAGGAACAGAACTGAGGGGGAGGGGAACCTAGGAAGCAAAGAGTATCAAAAGTTAAGTCCCAGTGCCACTTGAGATTCCAAGAGCAAGAAAGTATGTGGTTGGGCCTAACGAGCAATGAATTAATTGCAGTCCTCTGGCAACACCACGAAATTATCTCTGGCAGAATCCACTTGGGCATCTTGTGAATAACCTCCCAAACTGTTCAAGTGTAATTTTCAAAAAGTTAAAAATATGACTCATACAAATATTTAATAAACACATGTCAAAAATTTTATTCAACTCGTTAATGAATGAGAACGCCAATGAAATGGTTAAAAAAAGATTAAAACATCATTTTGAAGAATGGCTGTTTCTAGGCATTTTGAAAAAAGAAAAGTTAGAGCAAAATCTCAAGCTTGATACAAAAACAAGTTAATATCTTAATCAGACAGAAAAGGAGTAACATTTGGGTTACTTTTTCCACTGAACAGAAATCTATATGTTAATACATAATATCACAGTATCTGGTATCTAGCCAACTAATAAATAGCAAACATAAATTCTCCTAAAAAGATTTTTGTATGCTCCAATTTGACAAGCTTTTAATTTTCAAGTTCTGGATATTTCTTTGAGGTATTTAAAATAAAACCGGTTTCTATATTGTGAGATAATGTTGGAAGAGATATATTATGGTTTAAAATAAAAATAACATATTCTTGAAAAGTTAAGTAAAATATATTTTAGAAATGTCTTTAAAAAACCTGGCTATAATATAGTCCTCAAGTAACTTCATGGAGGAAAATCATACAAAAATCTCCTGATTAGAAATAACTCAGACTCAAGCATGGTGTATCTACTTAGAGTAAGATGGGCTGCTTGATGATTCTTTCAAGAGGAAATTCGTACCATTCCTATTTTTGATTGCATATTGAGACTTAAAGACAGTTGTAACTAAAAATAGAATCCAATTTTCTATTAAACGGAAAGCAGATTGTAAATTTTTATTGTGTGTTTTTGTGTTTATAAGACTTATGTGCCTCATATAATTGGAAGATTACAGTTTTTTTTTAAAGACTCAAATTCACATGAGGTAGACACAATTTATTTTGATGGAATAAATGATGTTTTCATACCTTATGCACCACTTTTAAAAATCATATAAACAATGTTATAATAAATTCATTTAAAATATTATATGTAATATTGGCTTTTTTTACCATCATGTATTCATTATATGCTCAACAGAGTCTGCATTTTAACAAGATTTCCAGATGATTTATATGCACCTAGAATTATGAAATTTCCTGCTATAGGGAAAATAATAAGTAGATCCCTGATTTTAATGTTGTCTTTCTTTGTCATTTGGTAGCTTTTTTTAATGATTTTATTTTTTACTTTTTCTTAGTGCTCTGTACCCCCAGTGTGGGGCTCAAACTCACAATCCTCAGATCAAGAGTTGCATGCTCTACCAGCTGAGCCACACAGGCACCCCATTTTAATCTCACATAGGTCATTTAACCTACAACAGGCTGTTTTTTCATCAAAAACTGGGATAGTAAGGCCTATGTCTTAGAAGTTTTATGAGCACTAAATAGTTCTGGATCTATAAGTTTCACGGCAAATCCAAGTCTCTATAAATGTTATAATATTGTTAAGAAAAAAATTTGTCTAAACTCCAGGTTTCCATAGAAAAATCTTAGAACTAAGGCAGGTGACTGTAGCATTCAGTCTCCCAATCCTTGTTAAATAAATAAAACTCAGTTGATTGAATGGACAAATATATTTCTTTCTTTCTTTCTTTTCTTTTCTTTCTTTTCTTTCTTTCTTTTTTTTTTTTTTTTGAGAGAGAATGAGTTTATCAGCTCTTTCCTGAGAACAGCTTTTTCAGAAAGAGGGTGAAGGCGTGCACAAAACTGCACCAAGCTCCTGGCCCAGCAGCAGGCCAAGGAAGCAAGAGGCAAAGGAAGCAGGGAGACAGGGCGCACGGAAGACACAGGGCAGCTCGTGGACAATCTGGCCCTACGGGCCTCAGCAAGCTATAGGCAGGCCACAGGGACTGAGTTGTGTGGCTCCTGGCAAATATATTTCATTTAGGACAAAATTCCAATTTCTCAAGTAATTGTGTCTAGATTAGTAATTGTCAAAGAGTAGTTTCTAATTCTGCAGCTGCATTTGGGAATTTGTTAGAAAGGCAAATTATCCGGCTCCAGCCCTTACCTACCGACGAGAGACTCTTGGGGTGGGGCCGGGCCATATGTGCTGGGCAAGTCCTCTAGCTGATTCTGATACATGCCAGAGTTCAAGGACTACTGATCCAGGCCAACCTCCAGAAATATTTAACCCAAATAATTGTATGAGATTAAATGAGATTAAAGCGGCGGCCAATCCACGAATATCATGCATCAAACTTGCTTCCTGTCTTCTTTCTTTCTGCCTGCCTTTCTTCCTTGATTTATCTATGTATATATCAAAAAGCAAGCATGCAAGCAGGGGGAGGGGCAGAGGTAGAAGCAGGCTCCCCACTGAGCAGGGAGCCCGATGTGGGGCTCGATCCCAGGACCCCGAGATCATGATCTGAGCCGAAGGCAGATGCTTAACCGACTGAGCCACCCAGGTGCCCCTGCTTTGTGTATTTCTTGCGCTGGCTTCAACTTTTGTTCCAGGACTTGAGCGATCATCCTTTAGGTACAATGGCTCGTCTACCTGGTCTAAGTACTTGGTATTTTCAGTGTGAAGAATCTCAGTTATGACTTTTCTATGAGAGAAGAATTTTTCTAATTCCTGGCAACCTCAACAAAGCTGCAAGCCGACTTCTTCCTGGAGGGCGTTTGGATGCTGTGACCCGGTAGCCAGCTACGTGCACACAGAGGGTAGCATCGTGTCAGAGGAAAGCCTAGAGGTGTTTTTGCAGCTGCAGAATATTCTCTGTAGTAACTTTTCTGCCTGTTTTGTTTACAGCAATTTTCATCCAAAGCTTCATAGCTAACGGTGTTGCCAGGAGGATTTAGCAACATACACAGCCGAGGGAATGAAGAGATACATTTTACGAGAGAGGGAGAGAGAGAGAGAGAGAGAGAGAGAGAATACCTAAACCTAATTTTTGTTTTCTTTTTAGTTAAAATAAATCCACAAGTGTTATTTTTAAAAAGTGCCTGTTTTAATACAACATAAATGTTCTAAAGTTTCTTCACTTGTAAGTCAGAAATTAGAGGTACTGAGCCAAAGCCTCTGTGTTCAATGCTGGGATGCTGACTATTGAAATTGCAGATTTAATGGAAACCCTCACTTGACAAACAAGATTGCATATTTGGGCTCCATAAAAAGGCCCGTAAGATATAGAATACCAGGGTTAGAAAGAATTTAATGATCATCTGGTTTAGTTCCCCAACCAGTTAATGAATTCATACCCTTTGTAACACTGATTAAGGAAACTGTTTGCAGTGAATTGGCTTTCTTCACTGGGGGAGATTAGTCAACTACATAAAGCAAAACTGCATAAAGCTTACTGTGGAGTACAAAACCTTGCATGGTGTACACTCAGTTCACCTCATTGACCTATGTTCCTACTATGCTTCTCCTAGGTCATTTTGCTGTTTTTGTTTGTTTGTTTGTTTGTTTTAACATGTTAAGCAAACTTCTCAGTGCATTTAGACTTGAATGCTCACTCTTTCCCTATCTGGTAATAACTTCTTAACACCACTGATGTGTTCACATGATCTCATCAGAGAATGCTTCTTGATCCCTGCCTCTATTTAACAGCCACTTGGAATTATCTATCACTTACTTTATTAATGTTTATAGCATTTATCCTGCTGAAACAAAGTTATATTTTATTGGTGTGTTTCTCCTCTGCTACAATATAAGCTTTTAGAGGGCCAAGATTTTGCTTGTTTGCTTCTCCTTTTCCTCCACAACGGTAATACCATTGCTTAGGACAGAACCTGGTATATATTAGGCTGTTAAATAACATTTATTAAATAAATTAATATTTAAAATTACCCAGTTTCGCTTGTGCCAGAAAGGTTACTGTCTTGTCAGGCCACCAAATCTCATCTTCAACAATTTTGTTTGTCCAAATATTCTCCTACAAACTGAGTTAAAAATATGTGTACTGGTAACTTTCCTTGTTTGATAAACATAGTAGTTAACATGGATTGAGCTCACACTATGATCTAGACTCTGAAAAGTGTGTGTTACTCTGTTTAATCTACATTCAAATTCTATGAAAACACAGACTTTTCTCATTGAACATAGTAGAAGCTCAGTAAATGTTAGCTACACAGAAAAAAAATTAATTCTTCTTCCATATAATAGCACTTCTAAATTTGAAGATTGCTGTCATGAGCTCCTGGGTCTTCTCTTTTCTCTTTAAATGTCTCCAGTTTTTATAAAATTTCCCTTCTAATATGGCTCCCCTAGATGTTCTTCTTGCTTCAGTTTGTGTAAATAGTCTTTTTATAATGAGTCCCAGAAAGGAAAACAATATTTTAACTACAATCTAACCTACTGTAGAGTTTGGGAAAGATAAGATAAATATGACTTTATGAATGCAATCTTTGATTGTGGAAAGTTTCCATTTAATTTTAATCATTGATTCTTAGTGAATGTGTTGGTCAGACAAAACCACATGCTTCTTCTCATTTGAACTACTCTAAACCAACTGATCGTCAGCATACTTGAACCTAAGTGGTGGAGTATATAATGTTTTACACTTATTTACATCTTTCCTTTATCTTAAATTTCAACCCATTACTTTTAGGCTTTGGGGAGCCTTTTAAATCTTGGTTTGGATATCCAAAATAGTAACTAACCCTCCTACTCTTATATCATCAGAATATGTCTGACTATGGCAGATACTGTTGCATGCTTATCAAATAACCAATATCCCTTTCTTCAACCCTAGTAGAACTCAACTTTTTTTTGCTTGGCCAAATGTTTATGCCCAGGTTATGACTCATAATTTGTCTAAACAAACCATCTCAGTCTCTTCATTTGCTGGTACATGGTTTATGAGAAGATTATGATTGTTTTCTGGCCAATGAGACATAAGAAGAAATGTTCTAGGGGTTTTTGTTTAACATTTTCTTTTCTGATAATAAGCAGCATAGGAAAAGAAAGCCCTTCAGCTTCATTCCTTTTTTTCAGTGTGAAATATGTTGCATAAGTTTGTTTAACTCTTTAACAACCAAGAGGAGATCCATTTCTCTCTTTGGAGACGGATGAAGGACGAAGACATAATTGAGCTGGGTGGAAAAAGACCACCTATTGAACTCAGGCACGTTTATTGTAAATTCTATCACTCGTAGCTTTGGCTATGAGCTGAAAGTTTTGTTTACATTCAGGGTGTTTATATATCACTGAATAGGAAAATATAAATGACAGAGCCCAGACTTCTTTCCAAATTGCATATTGATCCATTAAGCAAGTCAATTTTGGGTGACACATTTGCTCAAGAGTTTTAGATCTACCAAATCTATCATTATTCCACCCCATCTCTCTTTTCCACATAAACATACACACAAAATGACTTTAAAATTTATTAAATGTGTTATTGAAAAGCAGACACCCTATATTATACACCTTTCAGACTGTTTAACCTAAATCACTTTTTTAAAAAGGAAAATAGTATTATGATTTGATCATGATTCATTTTTGGTGTTCAAATACTGGACCAGAGTAATTATTGTTAGGATGAGTACTATGCCAAATGCAAAAAAAAAAAAAAAAAAAAAAAAGTTGTTTTAAAGTTTACTTTTAAAGTTTTTTTTTTCCTAAGTAGGTATTGAAAGCAAAGCCACTGCCGTATACTTTAAGGAATCATCTTTTTCACATTTTAAATATTGAAGAATATTTTCTTTTCCCCAGCTTATCAGAAATAATTTTCTTGCCCTAAAATTTCTCAGATATAGTCTGCAGTGGTCCCATGACCCAACTTTAGTTCATTTCAGCACTCTGGATGACAATGAAATTGCACTGCATTTGTTGTAATGTATTGAAAGTATCTAGATACTCTACTACTTAATGGATTAAATCACCATAAATAACGTTATACCCTAATGAAGCTGAAATCCAATCCCCCATGAAGAAGAATTGGAAATGAGTAAAGCTATATATCAACATTATTATTTAACATAACTTCCATTTTAAAAATTGGAGATACCATTCTTAGTTCTTTTTCTATAAGCGTTCTTCAGTGGAAAATGACAAACACAAAATCTTTCTTTGTGTCATACTTGGCATTTTCTTTTGGAAAACCTCAATTACTTTTATAGTGGTTTGAGATTCAAAGGCACATATTCTTGGTTTATACCCTGATGTATGTATTTTTATATTTCAATTTCAACTCTAATGCTTATGTGTGAACATATGTGTGTATGTGAGTACACATGCTTACAAGACATTATCAGAAATGTATCCTGTGAATATTTTGTGTATTCACATAGGAGTTGCATCGACTAATATAGGTTTGGGCAAGTAATATGAATAAGTGAAGCAGGCAGGTGGAGACTGATGAAATTGTGTGTGTATCTGTATAATCTCCAGCAAAATTGCCACCATGAGCAAATGTGGGCTAAGAGACCCTACCTAATCTGAACTTTCAAAAGACGTTGAAAATTTGGATTTAATATGAGATATTGAAAGATTTAATACATCATCAAATGCTAATTTTTGAAAGAAAAAGAACACGAAGCCCCAGGATCATATCAAAAATCATTTATAAGTACCAAATCTGGTTCTTGGGATGTTATTTTGAGATCTCTGGTTTAAAGCATATAACCTGGGGTCTAGAGTTACTGCACAATATATGTTAGGTTTGGTTTGCTTACATCATCGAAGAACTCTGAGCCTATATCCATTTGATAAAGTAGGACAAATAATGCTAACTTCATAGAGTTCTTTCTTAAAGTTTAGGATATAAAGGTTTTATTTCCAGTTATAACCTGCTATAACATGTAAGAACACCTTTCTACCAATAAGTTTATTACAACTTTATCATCAATCCAACTTTTTCCTAATTATAACTGAACTCAATTTTTATTATTTTGCTTTCTGTAATGTCTGAAAGGCTAAAGGTTTTATGTTGGGTTATGAAATTTCTTCTCTTAACCAAAATGGGGTAACAGAAAGCATGTTTTTCTTCCCATAATAACCAACTATAAACCAAGACAAAAAAGTTTTTATAAATTGCACATGAAGTTGCACAGGACAGTGGTCCTTGAGAGATCAAAAAGAAATGAGATTAGTCTTACAGTTTGCGTAGCTTACTTGCCTGGAGAGATTTCCAGTCCACTGAATAGAGAAGAGGGAACCAGGAATACCTTGGAGGTCTCTCGGGGCTGAAAAGACAGATGTGGAAGTCTGGGGGAAGACAGCTAGAGTTTACACAGCAAAGTACAGGAGACAGAAGGCTGCATAGAAAAAGAACTCTAGAAAACTGTAGAAGTTCTCCCTTAAGTCTTTACTTAAGTATACATCAGCACACAATTGTGTGAAAAACCAACCCAAGATTGTGGAAACAAAACAAAACAAAATAAAAGAAGTAGAGAATATCATCCATGGAGATCAAACAAGGCTAGGAATAGTTTGCGTTCCAACCAACCAAATTGGAAAACTACATAATCCATGAGCATTGGGTAGAGTCATCAGAATTGATTTCCCTTGGCAATAGGGAAAAGTCAGCCATAAGCCAAAGGATGCTCTGGTTCTCTTTAACAAACTTTAAAAGCAACCATGGAAAAAATCAGATGGCTTCTAAGTAACAGATGCATTCTAGAATGAGGCAAGGATATTTATGAGAATATGAAAACATACAGCAGAATGGGGAAAAATGAGATAATAATGGCTGAAAATTTTCAAATTTGATGAAAATTATAAACAAAGAAATGCAATGAATCCTAAGGATAAGAAACACGAGGAAAAGTACACATAGATATATTACAATTAATTTGTTTTAAAAAAGTGATAAAAAATATTAAAAGCGGAAAGAAAAGAAAGATTGTGTATAGAATAATAATGACAAAAATGGTAGACTTCTCATTTGAAAAAGTATAAATCTAAGGACAGTGAAAAAAATATCTTTAAAGTACTTAAAGAAAAATATTCAACCAGAATTCTATACCCACTACAAAATATCTTTCAATAGCAAAGGTGCAATAGAAAAATTTTCAGATATATGAAAGCTAGCCATTAGCACTAGCTAGTGTCCACTAGCAGAACCACTCTAAGAAATGTTCAAAAAAATCCTTCAGGCAGAAAGAAAATGAGAGCGTAAAGGAATCTGTATCCACACAATGGAATGAAGAGTAATAAAAAATATAATATGTGGAGAAAGACAAATTGTTTTAAAATTTTAAAATCTCTTCAAAAGATACTTTATATTTTTTTTATTTTTTTAAAGATTTTATTTATTTATTTGACAGAGAGATGGAGAGAGAGCACAAGTAGGCAGAAAGGCAGGCAGAGGGAGAGGGAGAAGCAGACTCTCCACTGAGCAGGGAGCCTGATGCGGGGCTTGATCCAAGGACCCCGGGATCATGACCTGAGCCAAAGGCAGCCACTTAACCAACTGAGCCACCCAGGCGCCCCCCTCCTTTTTTTTTAAAAAGATTTTATTTATTTATTTGAGAGAGAGAGAGAGAGCACAAGAGGGGGGGAGCAGGAGAGGGAGAGGGAGAAGCAGACTCCCTGCTGAGCAGGGAGCCCGATGAGGGACTCCATGCGGGACTCGATACCTGGACCCCAGGATCATGACCTGAGCCGAAGGCAGTCACTTAACCAACTGAGCCACCCAGGTGCCCCTAAGATACTTTATATTTTAAAGCAAAAACTAATGTCATATAATGGGTTATAACATATAAAGTAACATATGCAACACAATAACAGCCAAAGGCCAGGAAGGGAAAGATAGCTGTGTACTGTTTGTTTTAAGATTACTATCCTAGGTTGGGGCACCTGGGTGGCTCAATTGGTTTAGCGTCTGACTCTTGATTTTGGCTCAGGTCAAGATCGTAGATCAAGCCCCACATCTCTCTCCCTCTCCCTCTGCCCCCTCCCCCCCTTGGCACACCTCCCTACTGCACTCGAGTGTGGTCTCTCTCTCAAAAAAAAAAAAAATAGATTACTACCCTATGCATGAAATATCATTGGACTTAAGTTAATGTAAATCCAAAGTAGATTCTGATAAGCTGAGATGTATATGGTAAGTGCTATAATAATCACTAAGAAAATTAACTAAAAGAAATATAGTGAAAATACCATTAAATAAATGAAAAATGTAACATTTGAAAATGTTGACTTGACACAAAATAAAGCAGCAAAGGAGGACTAGAGCAATAAAGACATAAGACATATGTGACTAAGTATGTTAACCATTTGCCATGCATTGCCAACCTTTTACTTTCTTGCCAACATTTTCCTGCAATGTTCTACCTTTTGGTTGTACAGAGTTGTGTATTGAAATATAATAACATATATAATATAAAGTATAATAATGTTCTTCTTTAAAATATTAAAATATAATGTTCTTCTTTTAAAAAAGACATATAGAAAACAGTGGCAGAAGTGAATACACCTATACTAAAAATAGCATTAAATACGAATAAATTAAACAATAAAGTAAAAAAATAGAGATTGTCCAACTGGATAAAAATATGATCCAACTCTGCTATATAAAGGAAGCACATTTTAGATCCAAAGCCCTAAGTGGATTGAAAGTAAACTGATGGAAAAAGTTATTCAAACATCAATCACAAGAAAGTTGGAGGGGTCATACTGATATAGACTAAATAGAATTTAAATAAAAGATGTTTTAAGAGATAAAAAAGGACATTTTACAATGATAAAGGAGTCAGTTCATCAGGAAGTTATATCAATTATAAATGTGTGCAACTGTGGGAGAGTTGCCAAATGTAGGAAGCAGCTATTGACAGACATAAAGGAAGAAATAGACAGTTCTCTAAAAATATTTGGAGACTTCAATAACCTAATTGCAATATTGGATAGAACAACCAGGGAGAAGAGCACAAGAAAATAGAAGCTGTCCAACAGTATAAACCAACTAGACCTATCAAACACTATAGACTCGATGGGACACCACACCCCCAACAGTAATACATATATTCTTCCCCAGTGCACGAGAAAATTCTCCATGATAGACCATAAGGTAGGCCATTAAATGAATTTCAATAAATTTAAAAGAATAGAAGTAAAACAAAGTATGTTTTTGACCACAGCAGAATGAAATTAAAAATCAATTTCAGGGAAAAATGGAAAAACTCACAAATATATGAAAATGAAACAACACCCTCTTAAACAACCAATAGGTCAAAGAAGAAATTAAAAGGAAAATGAGAAAATACTTTCAGGTGAATGAAAATAAAAAGTGATATACCAGAATTATGGCAGTCAGATAAAACTGTTCTTAGAAATTTATAGCTATAAATGCTTATATTTAGAAAGAAGACCTCCAATCAATAATCTAACTTTCTAGTGTAGGATGCTGGAAAAGAAGAGCAAACAAAACCTAAAGCAAGCAGAAGGGTGACAATAATAAAGATTAGACTATAAATTAATGAAAAAGAGATGTGAAAAACAATAGAGATACTCATCATAAAAAAGGGTATCTTTAACAATTTCATGTATATGAATGAAATTGAAAATATGGTTTTAAAAAACTCTCAAAAATAATCTCCGGTCTTAGATGAATTCCTTTGTGAATTCTACTAACTACTTAAAGAAAAAATATACCAAGTCTACACAAGTTCTTCTAGAAAATTGAAGAGGAGGGAATACTTCATAACATATTTTATGACATAAGCATTACACTAGTCCAAAGATGTTATAAGAAAAAAAATACCAACCAGTATCTCTCATGAAGATAGATATAATTCTTAAAAAAATTTTAGCTAATCAAATCCAATAATTTATAAAAAAGAAAATAAACCATAATCAAGTGGGATTTACCTAGGAAGTCCTGGTTGTTTTAACTTTTGAAAGTCAATCAAGGTTACTGGGGAAGAAAAAAATATTCTTAAAATGCCTATATTACCCAAAACAATCTACACTTTTAATACAATCCCTATCAAAATACCACCAACATTTTCCTCAGAGCTAGAACAAATAATCCTAAAATTTTCATGAAACCACAAAAGACTCAGAGTAACCAAAGCAATCTTGAAAAAGAAAAACAAAACTGGAGGCATCACAATTCTGGGCTTCAAGCTACATTACAGAGCTGTAGTCATCAAGACAGTCTGGTACAGCCCCAAAACAGACACATACATCAGTGGAACAGAATAGAAAACCCCAGAAATGGACCCTCAACTATAGATCAACTAATCTTTGACAAAGCAGGAAAGAATATCTAATGGAAAAAAGACAATTTCTTCAACAAATGGTTTTGGGAAAACTCTACAGAAACATTCAGAAGAATGGAGCTGGACGCCTTTCTTTCACCATACATGAAATAAATTCAAAATGGTTGAAAGACCTAAATGTGAGACAGGAAACCATCAAAATTCTAGAGGAGAACCTCTATGACTTTGGCCAGAGCAGCTTCTTACTAGATACATCTCTGGAAGCAAGGGAAACAGAAGCAAAATTAAACTATTGGGACTTCATCAAGATAAAAAGCTTCTGCTTAGTGAAGGAAACAACAAAACTAAAAGGCAACCAATGGGATGGGAGAAGATATTTGCAAGTGACATATCTGATAAAGAGTTAGTTCCAAAATCTATAAAGAACTTATCAAACTCGACACCCACAATACAAATAATCCAGTTAAAAATTGGCAGAAGACATGAATAGACATTTTTCCAAAGAAGACATACAGATGGCTAAGAGACAAATGAAAGGATACTTAACATCACTCATCATCAGGGAAATTCAAATCAAAACCACAATGAGATACCACCTCACACTAGTCAGAATGGCTAAAATTAACAACACAGGAAACAACAGGGATTGGCAAGGACGTGGAGAAAAGGGAACCTTCTTGCCCTGTTGGTGGGAATGCAAACTGGTGCAGCCACTCTGGAAAACAGTATGGAAGATCTTCAAACAGTTAAAAATAGAGCTATCGTATGACCCAGCAATTGTACAGCGAGATATTTACCCAAAGAATATAAAAATACCGATTCAGAGGGGCACATGCACCCCGATATTTATAGCAGAATTATCAACAATAGCCAAATTATGGAAAGAGCCCAAATGTCATCTACTGATGAATGGATAAAGAAGTGGTGGTATATATACACAATGAAATACTACTCAAACATCAAAAAGAATGAAATCTTCCATTTGCAATGACATGGATAGAGCTAGAGAGTATAATGCTAAGTGAAATAAGTCAGTCAAATACCACATGATTTCACTCATGGGTGGAATTTAAGAAACAAAAAAAGATGAACATAGGGGAAGGGAACAAAAAGAGAGGGAGGCAAACCATAAGAGACTCTTAACTATAGAGGACAAACTGAAGGTTGCTGGAGGGGCAGTGGGTGGGGGGATGGGGTAAATGGGTGATGGGCATGAAGGATGGCACTTACTGTGTATGTGCCTGTGTGTGTTTGGCACTTGTGTTGAGCGCTGGGTGTTATGTGTAAGTGATGAATCACTAAATCCTAGTCCCAAAACCAATATTATGCTATATGTTAACTTACTAGAATTTAAATAAAAATTTGAAAAAGAGTCAATCAATGTTACTGGAACTAAAATGAAATAAATAAATTTTAAAAATAAAATTAATAAATACTCTAAAAAAAAGAAAAAAAAGAAGGTCAATGAATGTAATTTGTTGCAATATAAGACAGAAAAAGCCAAACCATATTGGCGTCTCAGTAGAAGCAGGAAAAAAATGATGAAATTCAACATCCACTCCTGATAAAAATTCTCACTAAATTAGTCCTAGAAGGGAACTTCCTCCATCCAATAAAGGGCATCTCCAGAAGAGCTATAACTAGTATTATTTTAGAGAGGAACTCTGCAATAAAAATCTTTCCCTGGAAATTTCCATACTCAATTTGGTAGCTTAAACTGAGGACCTGCATCCACCACTTAGTACAATAAAAACACATACAGAGACACACACATAGAGAACTTCACTTTTTCACACTGCGCTACAGATTTACAGGTATAAATGTAGTTGTATGGAGGCAAATACAATGTCTAACAATAATTGCTACAATCTGTTGTCATGATGAGAATGAAAAGTCACTCTATTTTGTTTTTCTACTATGTTCAAATTTTCTTTAGTGTTTTCTCTGTGGTAAACCTTCCTTTGGAAAGATTTACTCAAAAAGAGTTGGGGAAGTTGACACTTACATGTTTTTTTAAAAGTGCTAGTCAATTCTAATAGTTACTAACAGTCCAGATCAGCTAAATATATCTTAGAGGCTTATTTTCTGTTCAGAGAATTATGTAAGTGTATTGCGTTCATCTTGTTTTTGTTTTTACTTGATTTTGTGAATCTCAATAGCTCTGTATTTTGTTGACTTGCTAGGAATCATTATTGCTTTGATAATTTTCTGTTCTTGAAAGACTACTCTGACTTTTACAGCTGGAAAAATGGAAGCACTTCCATTTTATTGGTTCATTGGAGATGGTCCTGGACAACTCTCTAACGCTGATTGAAATGTTTTATATAGGCAGTACAGTGTAGTGGTTGGGAGTCTGAATTCTTGAAGACATATTTCCTTGGTATGAATTTCTGTTTTTTTTTAAGATTTATTTATTATTTTAGAGAGAGAGAGAGAGAGAGCATGAGTGAAGGGAGGGGTAGAGAGAGAGGGAAAGAGAGAATCCCAAGCAGGTGCCCTGATGAGGGTGGAGCCTGATGTGGGGCTCATGACCCTGAGATCATGACCTGAGCTGAAATCAAGAGTTGGACACCCAACCGACTGAGCAGGTGCCTGGTGAATTTCTGTTTTGTATCTCACTAAATTTGTAGTCTTAGATAAAATTTTTTTATCTTCCTTGTAACTCATTTCTCTCATCTAAAGGTGAAAATAATATTAGCATGTACTTTATCAGATTGTTAATGCATTAAATGAGTTGATGTATGTGAAATGCCTAAAAAAACTTCCTGGAACCTATTAAGTGAAAATTTATGGTGGATGTATAAATGCTAACCTGTGTTTTTTATTTGGATCGGGATATACATCGAAGAAAATACTAATTAGCACCCTTTAAATGAATTTTTAGAGTAGCGTTATTTTTAAACATGTAATTTTTACAATTTTGTTACAGGAATACCTGAGAGAGATTGCAGGTGTGGTTCCAGAACACCACAACAAGGTAATTATCACAATAAAGTGAGTCAAATGAGTTTTTTGGTTTCCCAGTGCATTTTTCCCCAGTGCATTTAAGTTATGTTTACACTGTAAACTTTACACTGTTATAGTGTATTAAATGTGCAATAACATTATGTCTGAAAAACAATGTACACGCCTTAAGAAATACTTTATTGCTCCAAAATGCTAATCATCACCTGATTTTCAGTGAGAAAATCCTTGCAAACCCTACCCTACCACTACTTTATCAACCAATGAATTTTTTAAAAAGATTTTATTTATTTATTTATTTATTTATTTATTTATTTATTTATTTGACACAGGGAGAGAGAATGTGAGCAGGGGGGGAGAAAAAGGGAAGAAGGAGAAGCAGGCTCCCCGCTGAGCAGGGAGCCAGATGCAGGACTCGATCCTGGGACCCCGAGGATCATGACCTGAGCTGAAGGCAGTCACTTAACCGACTGAGCCACCCAGGTGCCCAACTGACGACTTTCTTTTATTCCATTCTGGATGGATGAGTGCAAGACTCTGTGTTATATTTCACACTAATTAGGAGCAAATTAAATCTGGAACCTGATTCATATTTATATGCTTGTCAAATATATTTGAATGTGTTATTTATTCTAGGTACAAGGTATTAAGGAACTCTAGATGAAGAAAATAATATGGTCCTTGTCCTGATGGATCATCTAATCTAGAGAGAAAGGCAATGCGCATATGAATCAACGAAATACTTACAATGAATGCTATGCACCATAAAGAAGCTAAACAATAAAATGTACTAGAGAAAGGAGAATAATGACTCAGAGAGTGGGGCACTGCCTCTGAGAGCACGGTCAGGAAAGACTGTCTCCGAGCACGTATATGTAAGTGAAAAGTTTGAGAAGGAGTCAGCCTAGCGCACATCTGGGTGTCAGGGATCAGTGCATTCTAAGTGCAAGGATTGGGATTTATAGAAACCATGATAGAGAAAAACGCATGGGGCCTTCCCATTGCTTTCTGCAGGTCAGAACTGGGGAGGGTTTAGTAGCATAAGATGAGGTGTTAAAGTTGGTGAGAAGGCAGGTAACACAAGACTTTGTAAGGCATGGTAACAAATATAGATCACAGTGCAAGTGCAACAAAAGGTCCTTTTAAGCAAAACAAAGATGCCGTCCGCTTTACAGTGCAAAAAAAACATCCTCTGGTTCCTGTGTAGACTGTGGGTTAGAGGGCACCAAGATGGAAGGAGGGTCTAGATAGGTAGTTTTTCAGCATTCTGAGGAAGACATAATAATGACATTGAACAGATGGTGACCGGGAACTAGAGAGAGGTAGGCAGATTCAGGAAACACTTTGAAGGTAGAGTAAGTTAGAGAGGACATGCTGATATCTTAGATGTGGGCATTAGGAAAAAGAATACATCAAAATAATAAAGTTGTGGTCTTTTTCTTTTTTTTCCCTGATTTGAGTAATTGGGTGAACTCTGGTATAATTTACAGTAAATTGGAAGACTGAGTGAAGACTAGGTTTAGGAAGATATTGAATATGTTGATTTAGGCATCAAGAATTGAGGTTTGGATAGGTTTATTTTGAAATGTCTTTTTAGAATACCAGGTAGGCAGGTGGATTTAGGAGCCTGGAGTTTAGAGCAGGGAGTACAGACTGATGATTACCTCATTTACATTTTTAGAAACGTGGGAAGACAAGGAAGATTTATAATTCCTTAAAAGTAGCCATTTATCAGTCTCAACTTTGGTGATTTTAAATGACCCGATAATTTTTCCCACAAAGGAAGTGGCTTGTTTCTCAACAAGTTATGTTATGTCTGAGTTTAGACATCACTGCATGAGATTGCTGTACTTAATTCAGAGTCCACAGATGAGAATCATAGAGCCTTTAGGACTTTTTTTAAAAAAAACATTGTTCAGTATCTTGTTTTTCAGGTTTTTTTATGCAACCCGGGAAATTAACGTCTTTGTTGTTGTGATAGATGAATATTCATATACATAGTATTTCCAGACACATGTTCTTATGACTGACAAGTAAAGCTTCTACTTTGTATCACCTATATGTAGTAGTTGTATTCCTGTACCTTATTGGAAAATTTACCTTTGTTCCTGAAGCTATCATATTTTCAGAAATTCTTTTTTAAAATCCTGGATATTCCATATAAAATAAGACAATAAAGTATAATAAAATTCTGTCACAGACTATAGGTGGGTCTGTTCACAACAAATGTGGGATGCATTATCACTAGATTAATGAAGAACAATATTTTCCAAGTCAATCTTCTACCAGTTATTGTGAAAAGGGGAAAGAATGTTTTCATTTATTTGGCAGAAAGGGAGCTGACTAACTATCCCAAACAACCTGAACACTTTACATGGACTGAGAAAGTGCCAAATGATCATCAGAATACTCATTTCCAACTCTTGTATTGCCCCATAGAAAATGGGAACAAACAAACAAACAAGGAACAAACAAACAAACAAGAAAAAAAAAAAAAAACTTTAGACTGCCCCTTGTTTGAGAATGGGTCTGGGTAGAAGATAGGAGTCAATCACCGTGCTATCATGAATTCATATCACTGGGTTTCACTCTAATGTTGAATTTTCATATGTGACCTGTAGAACCTTCTTAGTACTTGAGGTCAGGATCAGCAAACATTTCCTGCAAGGAGCCAAGATAGTAGATGTTTGAGGCCATGTGATTTCTCACAACTATGCAACACTACTGTTGTGGGTTTCTTTTTTTGTTTGTTTGTTTTATTTATTTATTTGTCACAGAGAGAGAGAGAGAGAGAGCACAAGCAAGGGGAGCGGCAGGCTCCCCGCTGAGCAAGGAGCCAAATGCGGGGCTTGATCCCAGGACCCCGGGATCATGACCTGAGCTGGATACTTAACCGACTGAGCCACCTGGAGGTTCCTATTGTTGTGGTTTTAATGTAGTGGATTCATGTGGGAGCGGGGTGGCTTAGGATTTTCTTTTTCTTTCTTTCTTTTTTTTTTTTTTTGAGTTTTTTTAGAGAATTAGGTAAGTTGTATATTGACCTTTGATAGGAAATTATGATGCAGAATCATCCTTTAGCTATCAGTCTAGAGGAAAGTCTCATAATGTACCTTCTCATAACTGAGAAGTTATCAGACACACTAAGAGCATTATTATTGTACCATGTGGATTTGCAAACTTTCTGCTTTTGGAACAAAAAAAGAGAGAATGAATGTTGCACTTTTATTTCATCTGAGCTGATATGCCTGACAATGTTCCTTGAAACAAAATACATTTAATTGGCAAATCTCTTCTCTTTCTAAGGTACCAAAAATTTCACTTCCACAAAGCTTTTCTAGATGTCACATCTTACAACAATCACAAAGTTCAATACTTTAGATGTTGGCTTTAAAAAGCAGACAAAAAACAATCATTTCCTATTTCTAGAGCTTATTTGGTGATTTTCAATTTTCTTGTTCTATTTCTTCTCTCAGACACCTGACAAATTTTGATCTTGGCTGGTTGTCTGTTTTCTCCATTTGTCCTACAGCTTGTTATTCAGTATTTATTCTGCCTTTTGAACTCTTGATTTCCTGATTTCTTTTTTTTAGTTTAAATTTTAATTTTTTTAAAGATTTTATTTATTTGACAATGAGGGGGAGAGAGAGAGCGCACAAGTAGGCAGAGCAGCAGGCAGAGGAAGAGAGAGAAGCAGACTCCCTGCTGAGCAGGGAGCCCGATGTGGGGCTCTATCTCAGGACCCTGGGATCATGACCTGAGCCAAAGGCAGACGCGTAACGACTGAGCCACCCAGGTGCCCCAAGGTTTCCTGATTTCTGATAGTGACCTGATCTCATTTATATTTCCCACTTATATGCACATATTCACACACAATTTTTGGCAACCTATAACGAATTGATATAATATGAATATGTTGCAATCTCTGCACTATGAATCTCTGTATCCATTATATTTTATAATAGATTCAGAAAGTAGTAGCAAAAAAAAAAAAAAGAAAGAAAGAAAAAGAAGGTAGTAGCCCTCTGTCTAGGCTCATATCCAGAAGGCACAGTCCTTTTGGTGACCTCACATACCTCACTCACGCCCTAGGGCCTCCTTCCTGAGACTTCTTCCTTCTACCCCCAACACATTATCCCTGCTTCCACAGTGGCACCTGGACTCTCTCTGCATGCTCGCCTACCAACGTGGCTCCCCTGGTTTACTTCCTCTTTTTTGGTAACTACAGACCACTCTGGCCTGGGCTACACAACAAATTTCTTGGCCATCCCACGGGCTGCACTACACCTTCTCCAATGAGGTATGAACCAAACCTGGGAGAGTGTCCTTCCTTCTAAGATAACCCTTTATTTTACTCCCTCTCAGCTCTAAGGTTTCCTTCAGAGCTCCTTCTACATCTTCATAATGACTCTCCTCTCACAGCTCAAGAATACATATTCTTTAATATTAACCTTCCCTTGTTATAATTACTGTGTGGTTTCTGTCTCCTAATTAGACTTGTGGTATACAAACTTGCAATTAAAAGTAAGGAATAAGGATGCTTGGCCGGCTCCGTTGGAAGAGCATGGAACTTTTGATCTCGGGGGTCATGGATTTGAGGCCCACGTTGAGTGCAGAGATTTAAAAACTAAATAAGCTTAAAAAAATATTTACACAGGGTATTGGCCATGCAGCTCTGAAGAGCTGAGAAGCCAAATGGGGGCTCTCAACCAATCCAGAGATGAACATCTGCAGGAAGTTGCTGCCTTCACAAGTCTGGAGGGTCAAAAAAAGGGGCAATGTTTCTAAAACTAAGATTGCCCACTGGAAGCAAGGATTATGTGGGCCTCTCCAGCAAGATCCAGAGCTATAGCAGAGAGGCTATTGCTATCAGAGTACTTGTCTGCCTTTTCCTTTTCTTCATCTGGCAGTTTCCTGTACGTACCTGCCATTAATGGAAACCCCTGGAAAGAAGCTAATGAGGGAGTCTGGGAAATGCATCTTGCAGAGATGGCTCCTCTGTAAGACACTGGATGTCAGGGGAAGGGGTAGAGTGGATTCCAGAGGAAACAACAACAACAACAACAACAACAACGACGATGATGACAACTGGCAGAGATGTACTCCAGTCTAAGGAGTAGTACGGTGGTAAATGTTTAACAACCAGCTTTCCACAAAGAAGGAAAGCCCTGATTTGCAGTCTGTCCACTTCTCTGGTGTGATTCCTCTTAATGTGACTGATGTCAAGAAACTATTGCATGGAGCACTGGGTATTATATGCAAACAGTGAATCATGGAACACTACATCAAAAACTAATGATGTAATGTATGGTGATTAACATAACATAATAAAATAAAAAAATAAAAAACTACTTAGTTTAAAAAAAACTAATGATGTACTCTATGGTGACTAACATGACATGATAAAACTAAATTAAATTTAAAAAAGATGTGAAAAAATAAATAAATAGTAAAAAGAAACTAACACCCATGTCACTCAGCATGGAGTTGGTAAGAGAAGAGCATTAGCACATCATTATAGAGTATTTCTGCCATGGAAATACAATAGACAACAATAACCTCAAGCATACAGAGAATAGCAAAATAATAAAATAATTCAAAATAATAAGTTTGACATATTTACTATTTCTATTTCTAGTACAATTTATTTGACTGTTAATTTGTATAGCTTTTTAATAATGTCTCAGTTTGACAACTGACTCCTGTGAGCTAGGAAGAGCTGGTCCCAGCACCCGGCTTGGTTTTTCAGGCATTCAGTGGGAGAAGACCAGGGATAATTAGGTATACAATCCTGACACATAGGGAAATCTGAAGTGGTGATAGAGATTTGGGAGTTATCGCTATGTAAGTGATACAAAAAAATGATGGAAAAAGGGCATGGAGATGATAAAAGAGGGCTGAGGATTGAATCTTGGCTCTTAGTGGGATGCTGACAGTTGCAGAAGGACAGGAGCCCCTGAAGCAGACCAAGGAATGTTCAGAGACATAAGAAAAGAACAGGCAGCCTTCAGACTGATAGCACTTCCCTGACTAATTTGTATCATAAGTTTGGGAAATACAATATGTAAGAAATGGTATTTCTCAAAGAAATCAGGACTATTCATTTACTATACCAAAGAACTGTAAGTTAATAAATGGATTTATCATAGAACTTATTTAAGCAAAGACATTCTTAATGCCTTTAAACCATGCTCTATTTTTGTTATTATATTAACTATACATACATATTAATATATATTGTGTATGCATATATATATAACTATTTTTGTGTATGTATTTTTAGGTTGTATGGTTTTTTGTGTGTTTATTTTAAAGATTTATTTATTTGAGAGAGAGAGAGAGAATGGGGGTAGGGGAGGCGCATAGAGAGGGGAGAGAGAATCTTAAGCAGCCTCCCCAGGACTCCATCTTATGACCATGAGATCACTACCCAACCCGAAACCATGAATCGGGTGCTCAACTGACTGCACTACCCAGGTGCCCCTGTGTGTGTGTGTGTGTGTGTGTGTGTGCGTTGTTGTTGTTGTTGTTTTTTAAGTGAAGTACCTCTTTAATGTAAAAAGTATGGAGTGTCCATGAATACTTAACTATTTTTTCAAGCCTAGGTGTTGGTGTCTTAAACAAACTGATTATAATTATCAACCAGGTCATTTTTTTAATAACAAAAATTTCTTATTTTCAGAAGCTGATACCTGGATGTTATCATGGTGCTAGACATTTCAAAAGCAACAAAGCAATCTACAATTTAAAATAATATATATTACATATACTATATTAAATCTTTATAATCTTTTATTTAAAAAAATATAAAACCATCTATATGGTTAATGAGAACATATTCCTGAATCCTAAGCAGACAAGCAAATAATAACCTAGGGGAAAAAGACAAAAGAAAATTTCCTTGTGGGTATTTATATGGTGCCTATTCCTTCTGGAATATCATGCTCGGCACCATATTGCACCTTCGTCTGGGCAGGAGGTGAGAAATAAAGGTTAGAAGGGCTGCTGATTTCATTTTTAATTTACATAAGTCGGAGCGGAAAGCTGGGAAGTCCTTTTTTCCACCTGTGACTGTTAGTTTATTCTCTTACTCAGGAGAGATGGGCACAAAAGAAGGTCTTATCCTCTCTGTCAGTGGCAGAGTATCTCTCAGGACGTGATTTCATACATGTATCCACGTCAGCAGCTCAGTCCTTTATAAAGGCGCATGGTCATGATGGTGAGCACGGTTGAAATTTGTAGCCTCTCCTCTTGCTTTACACTTAATGAAAAGCTCTGCATTTTATAGGCACCTAATTAATAGTGATTTCCAAACCCCAAACCCTCTAGTGCAGGCCTCTCTGTGAAGAAGTAATTTAGATGTGACTGAATGAAAATAGAGGTATATCTAAGAGAAAAATTGAATAGTAGTATACAGAACAGCACAGTCAGTGTAATTTGGATTTTATAAAAACATATAATACTAAGATGTATATACACAGATGCTCACATGCATATCACATTTTACACATATAAGTAGAGAAGAGTCCCCCCAAATTCCTCAAATGACAATAAGTATAAATATCGGACAATTTTATTTTGCTTCCTTATGTTATTTGATGTTCTAAATTTTCTGCGTACAATGTGAGTTGCTCTTTCTTTTCAAACATTCAATAAGCAGATGTTACTTGAGGGAAGAAAGGAAGAAGAAACTGGATTCATGAGGTCACATGTTGAAGGCAGAACTCTTTAATAAGTTTATCCCATGAATTCCTACTTTTTCAAGGTCATATCACAGTGTGACATTTGTATCGTACTTCTGCGTGTTGATTGAAGCACACTGCTGAACAGCTATTAACACAGCCTTTAAAATGGATTAGAGCTAAATTATTCATGCGACAAGCCAGTGAGAGTTGATGGCTCCCAAATTAGAGCGCCGGTCCCTGCGTTTCATACACTTGTCCTTTCCCTTACAGAAACAGCTTACACGGTGTGCTGAATATAACCATAGGTAAGAAATGCTGATAGCATTTCTTGCTGAAATGTCAGGTCTTTACTGTAGAGATAAGGGGCAGCAAGATGTCGGTGCCTTGCAATTTTATGTGCTAACAGAATGCTTCAACACAGTATCCAAACTGCTACTCACTAATAACATAAGAAAGACAGGCATTTCTCAACAAATGAAAATGTTCAATCTTGCTGTTCACACAGAGCATAATTAAAATACAAATATAGACACATGTGCAAAACAACATGAATTCCTTATCTTTATTTGTTTAAAATGTTAGCTGTAATAAGTGAGGGATTATGGAAATTTTGCAAAGTCTATGGTGAGAATAATTCATTTCTTCCTCTAAATTATAAGAACAATATAAGCATAACTTTAAAGTCCTCTTGTGATTTATCATAAAATCAATAGTTTGGAGATTTTGCCTGTTGATTTGAATGCTAATGAATGGCCAGTTAACTCAATGTGACAAGCTAATGCCTTCTTTATCTCAGGTCAATAATCAGAAAAAGCATGAAACTACATATATATCTTTATTAAATGGGAAGATTAGTCTTTATCTAATAGCATCTATTCAAGGAGACGGCTTGCTCAGAGAATTACACTGTTACTCCACACAGCTCTACCTAGCCAATAACACTGTAGCCGATAGAATGCTTTCATTCCATTTCCTATCCTCAGTGAAGTTAAACAGTCCTGAGACTGCTCACAGAATGACTAGAATGAGATAATGTACCAGTTTTTCTAAATTAAGTGCTGTTCCATAAACTGGAAACAAAGTTGAGGAAGCCTGCTTTCATGCTTATCTGAGCCTGAGAAAATCCAGCTATAGCACTTTTATCAGTAGGACAGAGCTTAACACCAACCCTTGATCACCAACCAGCCTTGGAGATGATTTTGGATTATACACATTCAGCTGAAATGTGCTCAGGGAAGAAATTATTCATAGGGGATGAATGTTTGTGCCTGGTGATGGTGGGTCTCAAGTTCTGGAAGCATGGCATTACCAGACAGCTATTGCTTTACTCCCGCTATTCTTGGGAGTTTGCTCTGCATCTTCCCTGAATCATAACCTCCAGCACCAATAAAGGATCGCTGACATTGAAGCGTTGGTTGATAGCCTACATGATGGTGCAGCCTCACACCACAGACTGGGCATGAGTGACTGATGGAAGACAGCACACTTTTTTTTTATTATTATGTTATGTTAATCACCATACATTACATCATTAGATTTTGATGTAGTGTTCCATGATTCATTGCGCACAACACCCAGTGCTCCATGCAGAATGTGCCCTCCCCAATACCCATCACCAAGCTAACCCATCTTCCCACCCCCGCCCTCCCTCTAAAACCCTCAGTTTGTTTTTCAGAGTCCATCATATCTCATGGTTCATCTCCCCCTCTGATTTACCCCCCTTCACTTTTCCCCTCCTGCTAACTTCTTCTTCTTTTTTTTTTTAACATATAATGTATTATTTGTTTCGGAGGTACAGATCTGTGATTCAACAGTCTTACACAATTCACAGCACTCACCATAGCACATACCCTCCCCAATGTCTATCACCCAGCCACCCCATCCCTCCCACCCCAACCACTCCAGCAACCCTCAGTTTGTTTCCTGAGATTAAGAATTCCTCATATCAGTGAGGTCATATGATACATGTCTTTCTCTGATTGACTTATTTCGCTCAGCATAACACTTTCCAGGTCTATCCATGTCGTTGCAAATGGCAAGATTTCATTTCTTTTGATGGTTGCATAATATTCCATCGTATATATATAACACATCTTCTTTATCCATTCATCTGTTGATGGACATCTTGGCTCTTACCACAGTTTGGCTATTGTGGACATTGCTGTTATAAACATCGGGGTGCATGTACCCCTTCGGATCCCTACATTTGTATCTTTGGGGTAAATACCCAGTAGTGAAATTGCTGGATTGTATGGTAGCCCTATTTTCAACTTTTTGAAGAACCTCCATACTGTTTTCCAGAGTGGCTGCACCAGCTTGCATTCCCACCAACAGTGTAGGAGGGTTCCCCTTTCTCTGCATCCCCGCCAACATCTGTTGTTTCCTGATTTGTTAATTTTAGCCATTCTGACTGTGTGAGGTGATAGCTCATTGAGGTTTTGATTTAGATTTCCATGATGCCGAGCGATGTTGAGTACTTTTTCATGTGTCTGTTGGCCATTTGGATGTCTTCTTTAGAAAAATATCTGTTCATGTCTTCTGCCCATTTCTTGATTGGATCATTTGTTCTTTGGGTGTTCAGTTTAAGACGTTCTTTATAGATTTTGGATACTAGCTCTTTATCTGATATATCATTTGCAAATATCTTCTTCCATTCTGTCGGTTGTCTTTTGGTTTTGTTGACTGTTTCTTTTGCTGTGCAAAAGCTTTTTATCTTGATGATGTCCCAATAGTTCATTTTTGCCCTTGCTTCCTTTGCTTTTGGCGATGTTTTTAGGAAGAAGTTGCTGCAGCTGAGGTCGAAGAGGTTGCTGGAGGGCAGCACACTTTAAAGAGCTTCTGGATCATATGTTAAGAAAAAGCTATTGTGACTGGTTAGAAAGAAAGTTCAGACAGTGCCAGCCCAGCAAACAACTCTGAAGTAAGGAAAAGTTGTCTTGCCCATTCTTGGCCTTTTTCCCCTCCTTTGAAAGGTGAGACTTCTTGCCTGGAGCCAGCCTAAGAAGTTCTTCCCACCTAGACAACACTGCATGTTCTGAGTCTCAATTTAATTTTATTTACAATATATGTATTCAGTGCTCAGTTAGCTTCTTGTTTAAAGGCATTTTGAATGGAGACAGTTAAAATATTCCTTGGAGCACCTGGGTGGCTCAGTTGGTTGAGCGTCCAACTCTTAATCTATCTCAGGACTTGATTTCAGTGTTGTGAGTTCAAGCCAGGCATTGGGAGTCTACTTAAAAATATATATATGTAGGGTGCCTGGGTAGCTCAGTTGGTTAAGCGATTGCTTTCAGCTCAGGTCATGATACTGGAGTCACCGGATGGAGTCCCACATCAGGCTCCCTGCTCAGCAGGGAGTCTGCTTCTCCCTCTGACCCTCCCCCCTCTCATGTTCTCTGTCTCATCCTTTCTTTCTCAGATAAATAAAATCTTAATATATATATATATGTTCCTTAATTAAGTTTAAATTATTATGAACTAATAATTCATAATTTTCTCTCCCACAGGGCTAACAATGGGGGTTTAGAAGTTGCAATGTTTATCCGATTAATTCTGGAGGTATTCACTGAATATCCATTACTTGCTTTCCCCCCTCACATAGGCTTCTAGAAGACTATATAAAATAATTAGGCACCATCTTCCATAAAGGAGCTCACGGTCTTGATCACGAGCAACATTAATACACTTGAAACCCGTGATAGTAGTTTAAATGCTAAAGAGTTCAGAGAAAAGATAAATTTGGGTGAGGAAACATATCTGCCAACGGCAGGATCTGGGCAAGGTCTTACCGGATACATTTTATATGTGTGAATAAAAGAGAAGGAAAAATCTTGTACAAGGAGGGCATGAAGAGGTAGGGTTTACCACACATTTCATTTTATATGGAATCGAACTAGATGTGACTATTGTCTTGTTATAATTTTGGATACATTCTCTTCTCATTCTCAGAGTGTCCAGTGTGTACCACATATTATATATTTTTCTATGAACAGGGCTTATCAATGAGAGAATGATGATTATTACCAGGGTAGCCAAAGGGAAAGGACTAGTTGGGGATTAGAGGAGTACATGGTTGAACTGAGCCAGGTTATGTGGGCCCTGCATTTAGATATGCCACGGCAGAAAAAAGTAAAACTATTTATTTACTGGAGTTGGAAAATGTCATGATAAATGTGATACTGAAAGATTAATCTGGAACAAGATAACAATAATGGCTTGTATGTATAGATATATTCATGTGTATTTAGCACTTCGAGTACCTACCTATTTGATTAAAAAAAAAGAAGAAAAGAAAGCATAGTCAACAGAGTCCTGACAAAAGAACATTAACCTTTGAGTTAGAATTCTCTGCATCTTCGTTCAGCCACTACTTATCTTTGTATATTTAGCCATACACATCCCTGAAGATTTTTAAATGATTAGATATTATGAAGAGGTAGATACTAAATATAACAAAGGTGTAATGCATTGCCTAAAATGACACTATTACAGTTTTTGCTAACAGTTTTGAGTTTATGAAATGCTGTTTGTCCTTTTGAAGCTTAGAGTCATGGAGGTAGGAAGGCTTCAGTTGCAGAATCCATCTGTAAAGCACCGTTGGCCTAAAGTGGAGTGGTGTCCAGCAGCATGACTAATAATAGTTGGGGATGAGTGATCCATACAGAGATTTAATATAAGACATAAGAAGTAAAAGAAATGGAAAAGAATATAAATGTCTGACCCAAAGACTTCTAGCCTTTGGTACAGGAAGAATTTTGGTACGATTAATCAGTTTGGGGTCACATTAAATACATTGTATATGAACATGTGATTCACTTGGAAACAATAGAAATGCCCCTTACGGAGCACCCAATTCATGTGCATTAATCCTTAAAACGACCCTTCTAGGTAGAATTTGTGTTCAGATTTTATGAGTGAGGATACAGCAGTTGGAAACAGATGGATTAATTTGCGTAGAGTCACTCAGGAAGAGAAATAACCAAGATGTAGACCAAGGCCCTTTCCACCTGCAGCTTACATTCCACTGCATGCCCCAACAATTTCTACACTTGAGGTGAAATGTGGAGGCTCCCAAGGCTTTCACATGTTAAAAAAAGATGGATACTGAGCAATAATTATGAAATTTGGTCTTTAGAAGATCATCGAAAACCTAATGATTAGAGTGATTAGGCCAGAACTTAAGGAATAAAGAGACATAATGATGAGACTATTTTTTTTATAAACATATGTTAATTTTGGGTCTGCCTTTTAGGAAGAGATGCAGGAATGTGCCACCTAAGATGGCTATGTTGATTGAGAGGACTAAAATAAATGAAAGTTGCCTTATTTAATTAATACCATGTCTTATTGTTGCAAATGACATTTCAACATACCAAGCTTCCAAAATTAATCTTAATTTCAATATAACATCAGTCAAAATTATAGCACTTATTATTTGGAACTTCATCATATGGCCATAAAGTTTCTCTGAAGACCAAACATTCAAGAATCATCATTATCAAATTCTGGAATAGAAAACCAATCCAGTAGCAATGGTTTGCCAGTCTTCCAGGTTTCAAACATATTTTATAACTCACTTTAATTTTAAAAACATGGCATCACTGCAGGGATAGATGAATGCATCCCTGGGCCCTAGCAGAAAGGTCAGAAAGATGAGAGAAGGAAAGCAAAATGAAACAGGGAAGAGAATCAAGATTATTCAGTAAATTTTGCTGGGCCAAGTGGCTCACTACTTGGAAATAAATAGTTGTATCTTCCTATCAATCCTTAAAACAAAATACAGATGCATACAAGCTTTTCAAGCCAAAAATTGAGTCATGAAATGTTTAGAACAGAAGTATTTTGTTTATTTGTTTTGTATGATCTTGGTGGGAAATGAAACCCAGTAAAAATAAAGGAAAAAACTACTAACATACTCATATAAAATTTCTTTAAGAACTTATATATAGCAAAAATAATTCCATAACTAAAAATATATAGTTGGTGAAAATAGACGTATAAATTTCAAAGCAGACACAGTTTATTCAATTTTATATAAAAGATGTAAACCAATATCCTTTATATTAAGAAGCATTTATAAATCAGGGCGCCTGGGTGGCTCAGTCATTGAGTCTGCCTTAGGCTCAGGTCATGATCCCAGGGTCCTGGGATCAAGCCCCGCATCGGGCTCCCTGCTCGGCGGGAAGCTTGCTTCTCCCTCTCCCACTCCCCCTGTTTGTGTTCCCTCTCTCACTGTGTCTATCTCTGTCAAATAAATAAATAAAATCTTAAAAAAAAGAAGCATTTATAAATCAAAGAAAAAGGATCAACCCCTGTAATGTTTTAAAAAGGGTGAAAGCTGAGAACAGAAAAAAACTATATATGGCTAATGATGAATAACATCCATCAAAATAAAACAAATATAAATATATACTATGTTGAGGTATTGATATTCAGCTATCAAATTTACAGAGCCCATATAGATCATTAATACTCAATATTAGCGGTGTTAAGAGAACAAGGAACTATCATACAGTGTTCATGGGAAAGCAATTGAACAGAAAATACTTAAAATGTTCAAACTATTTGACATATCAATTCTATTTCTAAATTTTTTTGTGGTTTTATCCATATTATTGATTAAGTATTCCAGTGTTGTTAGAGAGAAAAAAATGGAAATAATTTAAATCTTAATCGCTAGGAGATCGATTAAACAAATGTTATATTTATACAATGATTACCAAGCAGTTTTGATAAAGAATGAGGTAAAATATTATAAATTAATATGAAAAAATGTCTACAATATATTACCCCAGTAAAAATATGGTAGTGTCAAAATATCATATGGTCCATGAACTCATATGTGTTACAGGATTATCTTATTTACTATTTTTAAATGCATATATTGAGTTAATGTAGAATATACCTGGAATGATAACCCATGAAACACTTAACATGCTAATTTTTGGGAATTGATGGGGGCAAAAAGAATGGGTATTATATATTTTACTGTGTATATAGGTATTGCTTTTATTTTAAATATTACTCAGATAGCATTAATATTTGACTATGCATTTAGGTACTGTTTCTCTTTAAAATAATATACAGATAGCCTAAAACTAATATAACACTGCCTGTCAATTATAGTTGAATTAAATAAAAGAAAATAAACAGCATACAGATAGCCCTTCTATAATCAAAATGACCTTAAAATAGATTGTTTTTTAAATAGTAAGCAGATATTATTTATGCAGTTAGTTTTATTAAATAAATAATAAAAATTTAAAATATTTTTACATTAAACTTTTGTTTATTTTTATTTTTTTCAAAAATATTTTTTTATTTAACTTTATACTTTCTTTCTGGTTATATTTTCTTTGCTATCTACATTTTCTCTTCAGATCTCCTCACAGTATTAATATTTTGTTAAAAATATATTTATAGAGAAAAAAGTCTTACCTTGCCATATAAATAACTAGACTTTGTCATCTTGCTAAAATTTTAATGACTTCTCTATATAGATATTATATAGTGAGATAATAGATGTGATATGATTGTTAATAACCTGTAAGGATGTTTCATTTTGTTTTATTTACGATGAAATTCTTACTCGGTTACAACAAAGTTCACTTAGGTTCTGAGCCTCTGGGTCTGTGTTTATTTTCATAGTTCAACTTATACAACTTCTAAAGTTAAGGTTATTATGCAATAAAGTAAAGGTGCCCTAATGATACCCAATGCACTGAAATAGTTAATTAACTTTCATAGGTGAACAATACACTCAGGAAGTAGTTTACATAGTTTAATTACTAGTAAGGCAGTGAAATATTTACCAAGAGCTTTGAACTTTCCTAGTGAACTGGTGAAGTCATGCAGGCCAACCAGATGTTTTTGTTTAGTGTTTTACCGTTTTGTTAGGAAATGAGGCAGGGGAAGAGAGAGAGAGCATGAGAGAGACATTCATAACTTCTAGCCAACATGCAAAGCAGCTTGCACTCTCTCAAATAATATGGTACTTGAAATGGAAGCAATGGTTTTTGCTAGTGTACTTGAGACCAGACACATCTGTCTGTCTATCTATCTATCTATCCATTTATCTACACAGACATATAGGTATTTATTGAAAGCTTCTGAAAAATTTGACCTTAATGATAACATTGAGAATATTAATGTCCTACTTATGAGGTAACAGAGTACTAGAATAAGTCAGTTTGTAGTTTTGGTGTTAATTTTCTAAAACTACCAGTTATATAAATCATGTGTGAAAAATTACTATCTGCATTCAAGTATTTTATTAGAATTCAAAACAGTTTAAAAAACAGACTTTTTATAAGTGGTTTTCTATGAATAATCAACCAGTCCAATCTTAGGCAGTATCAATTTCCTTCTTTAAATTTCAGTTCTTTCCATGAAATTGATTATCTTAAATAATTTTGAACTAGTGGTTATTTGTATGCACAAAACCTGTTCATATGGGAGGATGTGCAGTGTTATATGCATTCTTATTATGAGGATTATAAAACCAATTACCTGTATTGGAAATAAAAGATGTGTCATAGGCTTAATGCTATATAAGATGATAGGAAGTGAGTGGCAAAGTATTTTACGAAATCAAATTCATGAACAAAGAACAGAATTATTTCAAGGTAGAAAGGTCTGCCACTCAACAAACAAATAAAATATAAATAAAGGAATCAACATGACTGACCTGATCACTAAACCCTGACTATTATGGCAAAGTCATTTCAAAAATTTATAATTTGTTGAACTAATGTTGGTTCCCACGATGGGAGACTTTGGAAAGCTTGCTTTTCCACTCCCCTTTATGAAATTTTACACTAAAAATGTAATTCAGGGGCACCTGGGTGGCTCAGTCAAGTAAGCCCCTGACTCTTGATTTCTGCTCAGGTCATGATCTCAGGGTAGTGAGATGGAGACCTGCGTCGGGCTCCACGCTCAGTGCAGAGTCTGTCGGAGACTCTCTCTCTCCCTCCCCCACACTTGTGCTCTTTCTCTAAATAATTAAATAAATAAAATCTTAAAAAATGTAATTCATAAAAAATGTGTTTCACAATTATGTTCTTTGGGGAAAGTAAAGTGTAGAAGAAAAGTAAGTGGCAAGGCTTACAGAAACTTCAAAATCAAACAATAAAGGATTTATAATTGCTTCAGAACCCTCAGAAATGAACATTTTCAAGTAAGGGTACAAATATTTTACTCTCTTTTGGACATTTAACTTTCATTTATGACAAGTTTTCTTCATGATTTTGCAGAATTAAGACAGACAACATCCTTATCTACTGGGCTGTTCTTGTTTGGATGACGTTTACCTTTAGGGGCTGTAAGAGAAATAAGTATATATTTGGAACAACCCTGCATTTTTCTCAATCTCTCTTATAGACATTCTAAGGTGGTATGTGCCAGTGTTGACATGTATACTAAAGATTCTTTTAATCTTTTATTGAAAGAAAAATTTGATATTTCAAGTGCATAATGCACAAGATCAATTGCAGTGCAATTCTATGAGATGTGTGTAGCTTTCACTTTATGTCTGCATGTGGCAGGATAATTTATTAGGACATTAATTCTGACAGTTCTTGGTATAACCATCCTTCCTCTATTCCCAATAGATGGACTACAAACTCCCTTGCCTCAGGGGAAATTAAAAAGAAGCCCCTTTCTAACTTTTGTTATTGAACTTCCCTGCTCAGGGCCAGGATTATTCAGGGATAAGAGAGAGATTTACCCAGACTGGAAAAGCTACAGAAGTCAGAAAGCAGGCTTCAAGGTCAGAGGCACTACCTCTCCTTGAAGCTCATAAAACTTACCCTTTGGGGCCTTGAGGTACAGGAAAGCGTTGCAGGGTCATGAGCCTATTTCTAAATCATACTTTCCCCCCTAAAATTTTTATTGCCATATAATATTCATAGAGTAAAATACACAAATTCTAACTGACATAGTATCAACTCATGTGTTCTTGGAACCACCAGCTAGATCAAGATAAAGAAATTATATATACTGTTTTCTTTTCTCAAAGAGATCTTTTCAAACTAAGTTCAGGACCCTATAACATTTGGATCCTCACCTATTCTAGGTGTTAAATGTGAAAAGTGATAGGACCTGAACTGAAAGCAAGAGTGCCAGGAGATAACTCTCTGCAGGATGTACAGGATGGAGGAGGCTTCCCACCAGTCAGCAAGCTTACTCTACACTGACAGGATTCATGAAAACAGTCCAGTCTTGACTGTTCAATGCCAGATAAGTCTGGGTGGTATTTTCCAGGGATAATCATCAGGAAGCGAAGACCCAAACAGGATTCCCTGACATCATATTGCTATATAAGATGTCAGAATATTGGTAAAATTTAGGCAATGGGAAGTGACCTCTAATATAGAATAACGTCAAATTCACTGCCAACCCAATTAAGATGGAGCCTTCAAGTTATATTCTGGATTCTCATTCAGTTAAAGAAAATAAAGGAATGACATTGTATTATATTGTATTGTATTGTATTGTATTATGCTTTGTTTTATTTTATTTTATTTTTATTTTGCCAACCTGATTTTGTGGAGGTTATGTTACGATGAAGTAACATCACCAACAGCAAAATCCTAAATCTCAGAGGCTTAACACACAAGAATGTATTTCTCATTCCTGTGGCACTGGTTGGCCACAGTGCTCTACTCATATTCACGGAGGGTTCCAGCCTAGCAGACACAGCCTCATGATGGGCCTGTCTGTGGTCACTGCAGCAGAGGAAGGAAATGTGGCCAAAAGTCCAGGGGTTCTCCAAGCTTGTGCCCAGAAGTGACACATGTCACATGATCTCCCTCAAGTTCAAAAATAAGAAGTGCAACCATACCATGTTGGTGGTGAACATGCACTAACAACCACCATGAAATTCATTCCAGCTACATAAACTTCAGCTTTTCAATTTTCCTCCAGGAACTGTTTGAATGTTAATGCAGAAAAAGTATATTACCTTTCTAATCAATTTAGAATATTCTCAATGAACATACTAATCTTTTTTGTGCCCCATTTAACAGAACTTCCATTTTTTCCTGCCTGCCAATGGATAAGGTACTAACTGTTTTTCAATTTCCCAAAGATTGTCACCGTAGACATTTTATCAGGTTTTAGAATTGTATGCCAAGGCAATCTGAATATATACTTTACTTCTTTTATTGTCTCTTGCAAATATAGAGGCTGTACTCCTTTAGATGCTGGTTTTAAGGAAGTGCTTTATAAGAGTTTTTGGTGATTTATGCTTTATTTTGTATTCTGTTTTTATTAGAAACAGGCCAGTGGCTTCTAGTGTTAGAATTGGAATTTGGTTCACTGACAGTAAAATAACAACCATTTATCATAAACTTTCAATCCATTCTTGTTCTCTTCATTATTTGAATGTGGATAGGGTCCATAAAAATGAAAAGTAGCCTTCACACTCCAAAATAGACATTCCACTTAAAGCTTGAGAGCTAGTAGAGTGTAGGATTTAAGCACATGCATTCAGAAGCCAGGCTGCCTGGGTTTGAATCCCAGCCTTGCCACTGTGACTTTCTCTGTAATTCAATTTCCTTTTCTGGGGACAATAATAGTAACTACCTCCATAGATTGCAGAGGCAATGAATGGAGTTTAAACGAACGAATGCTTGTAAACTGTTGAGAGTGTTTGCTACATAATAAAGTCGATGTGGATATTTGCTCTGATTGTTATTACTATTATTATTATTGCTGTTATTACTTCAACGGGAGGAGAACCCTAAATAAGGTTTTTGCCAATCAAATGGTTTCTTTGCATTATATAAAGTAATGGCACAAGTGATCCTGAAATATAAGGGGGCTTGAAATATTATCACATTTATTTTCAACTATTATCTCCTAGAAAAAGAAGCAGAAAAATTAAGTAATTTGCATATAGTTATACAGCTCATAAATGGTATTATGTATGTACAGAGATAGTCCAGTACAAAATCAGAGCTCTCAATAAATATACACTACACCTCAACATCATTATTGACGGATGAAGTCCAAACACACACCTGATAAAAAGTAAGCTTTCTGGAATGAAAGCCAGCTCATCTAGGACTGCAAAGGCAACTGATAATTTAGCTATTTTATTCTTAACAGTACATATAACAAGAGCACTACACTTACTTCAGGACTATTTATGTGGCCATAACATTTCTAAAACAACCTTTTCATTTGGAAACAAGGTAAATTCCCTGTCTTGCTACATATATACATATACATTCCATACATTCCATATACTTATATATGATACACATTTTCTAATGAAAATCATTTGCGTAAAAGAGTTTTTCTGATCAAAATATATCATACTAGCTTGCTCTCAGTTTTGCTTCTGTTTTTCTACTTTACATGTTTCTCTTTAATACCAACTGGCTAAAGTTTTCTTTTTCTTATTGTGCTTTCAGATACTGGTGATTCTACAAATTAATCCTGTTGTAGAGATTATTTTTTTGCCCACAAATCCAGGTCTCTTGAGAAACAAAATCTTGATCCTTGAAGATTCTCCAAAATGTGAGATATATGGTTTAGTTTCTATAACTGAAGCCACATCCTTGAGTTTTGTTTGTTTTGTTTTTGTTTTTGTTTTTTTCTGGAAAATTTATCTCAGTGAAACAGTTAAGGATAATAGCAATTGGCTTGTGAGCTCTTATAGGACTTGGCAGTGGCCTATACAGAGAGATTTCAGATTTACTGATAGTTGTCTTCTGCCCCCAACTAGATTTCCTTGCTAAGCAACCACTGAAAATCTCACCTGGCCTGATTATGAATGGATTTGAAAACACATGGTGATGTGTATTAATTCATTTACTAATAAGAATTTATGATACCTGCCTTATAGAAGGGTATTTGGAGATCTTAAGAAAATAGTGAGATGAAAGCCATACTCCCTGTCTTTAGGGACAACACAACAGAGTGCAGGGAAAGTACAGTTAAATTAATGATTATAACAGTGCCTGAAAAATTATATGGTACACATGTTGAAGTTGGTGTGGGAGAAGTTGGAGAAGACTTCTTGAAAGATGTTATATCAAAGCTGAATTTTGAAAGGTAAATGGGAAATATATCCTTGAAGAAAATTTAGAAGAATATTCCTCCAGGAGAGAAGGAACAGCAGGTGGGCTTAGAAGCAAGAATACGTACGACAAGCCAAGGAACTGAGAACAGTTTATGTTGGCTGGACCATAACATGAGAGGTAGAGAAAGATGAGGGTTAACCTAAAGAAGTAGGGCGGGGCTCACTACATTAGTGGTTGGTCAACTCTAGCCTACTAACCAAATCAGCCCGGAAGTCTATTTTTGTAAATAAAATTTTATTGAAACCCAGCCATGCCTGTTTATTTACATATGCTCGATGGCTTTTTGTACATCAACAATAGAGTTGAGGAGATACACCAGAGACCTTATGGTCCTCAGGACCTAAAATATTTGCTATTCAGCCCTTTATAGAAAAACTTTGCTCAGCCCCAAGCTAGATCTCACGGGGCCATAAATGCCTTTCTAAAAATTTTAAATGTTACCATGAAGAAAAGAAAAATGCTACTGATAAACGTTAAACAGGAAGTTAAGCTACATTGAGCAGAATGCAGTGAGAATATGACAGGTATAGAAGCAGGGACATCAGCTAAGAAATTGTTGTACCTGAAATGCTCTACAAGCTTAGACCTGAAGTCAAGAAAAGTCAGTAAGAATGAAAAGGAAGAGGTAGATTCAAGAGATTGTAAATTGGTAAGACTATTGAGAGATCATTGAGAGTTAGTGCCTGATGGAATGTATGGAACAAGAAAAGAAATCCATGGGATAATGAATGATAAGGTTTTGGATTGAATATATTTGAGCTTATTCATAAAGATAGGGGATTCAGGGTGGATGGATTAGAAGAAGAGTGTTAATAATACATCTTATTTGAAACTGGTTGAGTTTGAGCTGATTATGGAAAAATAAGTGGCCAAAATTAAGAAGGTGCTTTGCTTTGTGGGTGTAGAGCTGGAGAGAAAGCACTAAACTAGAAATAGATATTTAAATGTTATCAATTTGGTAGTTGAAACCAGTTGGTGAGTCACTGAGAAAGAGGTGCTAAAACAACCAAAGGCAGATGGCCCAAGATTAAGATGAAATAGTAGATGGAGTTTCAGAAGTAATGCTGTTTGGGAATTTAAGGAAGGAGCTTATGAACAAGGAAGGTGATAAATGAACAGGAAGTGGTTAACAGTACTAAGTGCTGGAGATAAACTCAGTTAGACAGGGTGCGAGAAGTGCTCATCAGACAATGCACTAGTAAGTTATTGGTCACACTCACCAGAGAAGTTTCAGTGGAGTACTGGTTATAAAACCCAGACTGAACTGGGCGCCTGGGTGGCTCAGTTGGTTAAGCGACTGCCTTCGGCTCAGGTCATGATCCTGGAGTCCTGGGATCGAGTCCCGCATCGGGCTCCCTGCTCAGCAGGGAGTCTGCTTCTCCCTCTGACCCTCTTCCCTCTCGTGCTCTCTCTCTCTCTCATTCTCTCTCTCTCAAATAAATAAATAAAATCTTTAAAAAAAAAAAAAAAAAAACCCAGACTGAACTGGGCTAGGCAGGGGAAGTGAGGTAAGGAAGGAGAAACAGTAGTAAAATGAATATGTTAACAAAGCTAGCTATGAAGAAAGGAGGAGAAGATAGATAAATAGCTGAGGGGGAAAGTCTGGCCAAGGTTTTGTTTAGCAATCTAGCATTTTTATATGACAAAAAGACAGAGTGAGAAGAGAAGGTTGTAATGGAAATCACATAGGCTTTATAGTTAATGAGACTTGGTTTGAAACCCTGCTCTGCCCCGTGCTAGTGGTGTAAACTTTACACTTTGCTGAACTGTTCTGAGCTTTAGTTTTATGTAAAATGCAGAGAATAATTTCTATCTTAAGGGCTAATATTTTGAGTTGAATGAAATAATGTTGGTAAAGTACCTAGCAAAATGTCTGCCAAATAATAGGGGTGTAATAAATTATATTCTTCATTATTTTTATTAAGAACAATTATAATAACTTTTATATACTCATTATTTAAAGCCAATGTAGGTTATATCTTGTTAAACCAGTCACTCTCAGATGACTTCATGCACTGAGAGGCCAGGGACTCACATATAGCCCAGAAGCCCAAGGACAAAAAAGAGATTTCATTTGCTGTAACCTTGGGCAGTTGGAGTGCAGGGAGACTGTCCTGGAGAAGGAAAAGTAGGCTGAATACTTCTGAATGAAAGTTTCTGAAAAAGGGTATGGTGTCATTGAAGCCAAGCTTACCTCTCTTCATTTTAGTCTTTGTAATGAATGTATTCAATACAAACGTTGTTTGGATAAAAAGAAAAAAGAGGTTTTGGATTATCATAATGAAGGTGCTCTTTATCTTTGGCCTAGAATACACAAGGTAATTTCTCACAAGTAGCTATGTGCTTAGAAAAGGCCTCAGAGCCTCACGGATTTGTGAAGAGGGCTCTCAGTATGGCACCATCAGCTTCTTGATCCTTAAAAGAAACAGAAAGAAACTCAATATATTCATTCCTAGACCTATTTACAAATCATTCTTGGACCACAAAAATAGCATAGGATTAATCATTTTAAGGAAAGTCCCTACTTTGTTTCTTCTGCTTGAATACAGCATATGTTTGTTCCACAGTATTGAGCTTATAAATTCTTATGCTTCCTTATTTGGAATTATTCTTGTGAGTCAAAATCAGACCATAAAATCTGTAATGGTGCAGACTAAACATGAGCAACATGCTTCCACTACCCTGACCAGAAGAAAAAACGGTCTCTCTTTGTCTAGTAACTGAGGAGAAGATAAACATTCTAACTCAAAATGAGGCAGGAACCTTACTTAACTTCTTTATTCTTACTCTTTATTCTTAACTTTGGCTGGAATTCAATGTCAGGTTGATAAATACAAATATTTTATCTTTTCTTGTAGTAATTTTATCTCTATTGTAGAGTCATTTTCATTTGTAAGTCTCTGTGATGATAAAGAGGTCCTTTTCTTCTGCCTTCCCATCTGCTCCATAAAGAAAACAAATATTCAAGGGAGCGATGTCATAAAAAGTGCCTGTGTGTGGTCTTGGGCCTGCTTAATGTAGAATCAAAGGACTCCGTGGGACTTTAAGAGATTTTTCAGCTCATTCCACAGCCTCCAGACAAGATTTCACCTAAACCCTTTTGAACAGACTGGTTTATACAGTGTTTAGGCCAGGCATCTGAATAGTTATCCTAACTAACTGCCAGTGAGTTTATTCTCAGGTTTAATCTCTATTAGCTGTATCTCTGAACAATGAAATCCACATTCATATATTGAGCCTTAAGTGGAGAACCTTTGACTATTTAAAGCTTGCTGGGGATAATTTTTAACACTCTTCCATCTTTGAACTATTAACTATGCCAAACCAGTGATCTTGTTGGATAGTCAGACGCTTTAAATGGTTGCAGAAACTTCAAGAATAAAAAAAAAAAAAGAATAAAATAAAAAAACAAAAAACAAAACCCAAAACACAGAAAAGCAAAGTTCTCGTTAGTGTACGTGCACTCCTGTTGGGATGAGGGGGTGGACATATGAGAAAAGAGCAAGGGTAGACTATCTAACTAAGTGTAGGAATAATAATCTAAAGCATTTTTAAAAAATTAGGATTTATGGAACTTCACATTGAATAGAAAAAAATTCATATTTCAGAAGCAGGATAACTAATATTTGCAAGCGAATTAGATGGACACAGAGAAACAAAGAGCAAGGAAGTACATTCATTTTCAAGAACAAAATTGATGATTCACTTCGAGTGATTTGCAGCTACCAAACTTATTCTGAAGTCTTACTATTCAAACATGGATGTGTACTCCTTAGTAGAACTCAAGTGTCTTCTAGCCTACCTGTTTATGAAGTTGTGCTGAGAAGAACCAGGTAGGCAAAGGTGCCCAAGGAGCCCCGCTTGCTCCTTTGAAGTCTTCCTGACTGAGCTACATTAACAGCCAAACTTCAAAGACTGAGGCCTCGTCATTTTTTGTGATCCAATCACTGTATTCAGCTGGCGATGTTAAATCAGGAATGATTTAGATGCTCCCAATTAAGCTTGCAAATGAAATTAAAAGTTCAAAGTACCCATCTGCCTGTAAAGTGAGTTGGCAAAGTTGAGAGCAAGCTGTGGTAGTTTGCTTTGAAGTTTGCTTTGTTTTGCCAATGCATCTTAGAGAGTTGAATGTAATGGGAAACTTGCTTAGTATTCTGATTTTGGGGGGGGCAATGCAGTCTGGGTCAATAACACAGTTTACATTGGACTGCATTCTTTCTAAGTCAGAAAATGGAATTCTATTAACTTAACCCCCCCACCCCGACATAGTCATACACATACCCACACACACGTACCTGTAACTTGACATATTTGAATACTAGAGGTGAATTGAATTTCCACATTTACCTCGACCACCCTGTGTGCAAATTTTTTTGAGAGTCACTGCCATCGAAACCATCCATCACACTTGGTTGGTTCTCTATCCTAAAAAGCTTTAGAGAAGGAAGGTCAAAAGTTGCATTTGCACAAGGTTAGAAGGGACAATAATTACAGAATCAGGTTCCAAGAAACAAGCTAACACAGTAAATAAAATCTAATGGGCCCCATTTGATCAAAAATGACAGAAGAAAGAGTTTCTGCTTGGTAATGGTTAGATTCTCTAATATGAAAGTGATTTCAGAGTTGGAGCTTATGGCATTTTTCAAAGAGAATGATCAAATAAATACTGGAAATATCTGATTAAATATGGGTCTATAAATGAATGCTGATGTTTTATTTTGGGGGAAAGGGTTGGGGAGGAGGAGAAAAGACCAACAATAACCTGGCATTGCTTTTAACGTAAATGCTTTATAGTTTATTATGCAAGTGAAATATGAGCCAGACCCTAGAGGCATCCCATTAAAGCGCTGCAAGCAATTCTTTGTTTCTTTGGGGACTGTGTGCCTTTTCCCTCAGTCCATCTGCAGGCCAAGAGAGGTGTCCTGCTTCCCTGTGGTCCTCTCTGCCTCTTAATACATTTTCCAGGTTAGCATCTACTGTTTTCTCCTGCTTGTCTCCAAATGGGATACATTGTATCTTTCCAGGACAAACCTGAACCCTCTGAAGAGTACATCAAAGATCTCTCATGAATTCCCAGAACTTTCCTGGGAGGCAGGGACATTTTCATCTGTTAGAGAGAAAAAATCATGCAGTGAAATATGAGCGAGCTGCAATATGCGCAGGGCAGAGCCAGGGCAGGGACTATGGTATCCTGACTTCCAACCAATCCCTGCTGCCTGGTGCATGGCTATCCCGATAAAAACAGTAGCAAAAACAAACAGTGAAAGAGCTGGGCTATGAACATGGTTCTTTTTCCTAAGAGGAAGATGGGGCAAAAAAGAAAAAAAAAGCCTATCTGCTTTATACATATCTTTTCAACTGCACTTCACATCCCAATGAACCATCAAGAAAAATGCTTTCGGTAAAATGTCAAGTTGAAAGCCATCCTCCATTCTAAGTTTAGGTGCCCTCCCAGTTAGGGCACAGACACACTCTTTCCACTGTTGTTTCTCTGACGTCATCGAGGGATCTACAAAGGATGACAAGCCGCTGGGGAGTTCTCCGGGTATTTTCACACTCCCTGTGAATAATCAGGATCCCCTCAGGGTGACACGTCAGCCAATGACAGAACAGTTATCACGGTCCTAAATTATTAGTTTCATTGTCGATAGAGTAGCTTATTGACTTTGGGGAAAAAATGGTGCCAGGAATATAGCAGTCCCTGTGTTTTCTCACCTGCTTAGGGCAGCACTTGAACAGTGACTTCTAGTGGGTCCCCTCTTGTGACAGATAAGGATCAGAATGTGTGCGCGTGTGCAGGGAACCCACACCTGCACGGTCTGCCCTGGTGGCACCACTCCAGGAAGTAGCTTCATCATGCTGCTAAAAATAGAAAGAACAGAGAAAGACAGATGGTGTATCCATGGAAGCCAAATCCAGTTGTATATTCTTGATGTTTTTTTGCCTCTGCTCCTATGTAGCCCTGAGGATAAGAAGAGGTAAAATAATCTTGGAAGTAAAAAGAGCACTTCTTAAAATATGTGGGATACTTTCTGGTGTGGGAGCATTTTATAGGCTTCCTAAGTGTCACCCTTGATTTACTTAGTCTTCCTCTAATTTCAGATGATGACAGAATTGCCAAGAGAATAGATAGATCTTTTAAAATAAAATCTAATTGAAGGGATATGTGAAAATTAAAATTGCTGATTTTTTTTTCACAGAATCTGGAAATGACTTGTCAGTTACAGAAATATTCAGGATCTGTCTTCCCAGGTCAATTGATGTCACTCCTTAGTACAGAGGTAAGAGTATGAGGAGCCATGTGTATTTAAAGGCCATTTGATTTCTCTTCATGATTTAATTTTTTAAAACTACATATCACTCATTAAAGATAACATTAGTCTACTGAGCGATACGTCAGCCCTTCAGATTTTTCTAAATTCCACTAACTTTGCAGCTCAACATTCCCCAAATGATAAAAAACACAGGACAGTTTGGAAGCCATTTATTATAACTCAACAGAGGTGGGAATCGTGGCATGAACAGTGCTCTAGACTATTCTCTAGTTATGCTGGCTGTATTAACATCAACTAATAATAAATATAATATATAATAATATTATATTAATCTTGGCTAATGACTTAATGTAGTCCTTGCCTCATGTCGCAAAGAATCAGAGGCAATAATCACCTTGATTACTGTGGTTGCATGCTGTAACTTTCAAAGTCTGCTCTGCCCCTCTGTATTGAACCACCTTTATCCTTAAAGAAAAGTCCTGACATTAATCAGGACAGTTATCACTCTCCAGGTGGGGACTTTCCTGAGAATGAGGGGACTATCAATGCCTATGCTGTGGTTTTGTGAGGATTAGAAGGAATGGCATACAGTGAGCACTTAATAAATGATAAATTATTACTTTCACATAATCTACTTTAAGTATTTGGAAACGTCAAAATTTTCACGGGAGTAAGCTGACTGCTATCTTTCTTAAAATATCAGCAAAAAGAGCAAAAAGATGGGTTAGTTCCTGTCTAGCATAGTTTTCTGGTTTTTATTTCCACTGTATATTTCAAAGTGTTAGAATTAAAGAAATTGCTACTCAGAAAGTTTGTGATCCAGGATTTTTACATTGTCTGTAATTTATTTTTAAAATACCCAACATAGAGAGTATGACATATATGTTTACTTCAATTTATATCATAGGAGCAGTTTGCTAACATTTTAAGTATTCTCTTCAAAAGTATACACTCTGGGTGATTAGTTAGCATTTGAAAAATGCATGATTACTTAATGTTTCAAAAGAAGAACAAACAAAAACATAAACCCAAAGGCTAACAACAAAAAAACCTCTTAAGTCCACACCCCAGAAGAGTCTGTTCCCAACCCATAATTGTCTTTATCTTCCCCAAACTCTACATGTTTTTTTTTTTTTTAAGATTTTATTTATTTATTAGAGAGAGAGAGAGAGATCACAAGCTAGTGGAGCAGCAGAGGGAGAGGGAGAAGCAGACTCTTTGCTGGGCAGGGAGCCCCATGTGGGGCTCAATCCCAGGACCCTGGGATCATGACCTGAGCAGAGGGCAGATGCTTAACTGATCCACCCAGGCATCCTTACATGGTTGTTAAATAGCATGGAAATGTTAGAAATTACTTTTCGTTGGTGAGAAGTGTGGTTTGTAAGAGAGGTAGATCAGCTAGAAATATTGTTCCAGCTCTCCTGCCCTTGTGTAAGTAAAGTATGGGAAGCAGCCCAGGAGCACAAACTATTCAAAATGACACTCAGGGGGTGCCTGGGTGGCTCATGCGCTAAGCGTCTGCCTTCGGCTCAGGTCATGATCCCAGGGTCCTGGGATCGAACCCCATGTCGGGTTCCCTGCTCCGCTGGAAGCCTGCTTCTCCCTCTCCCACTCTCCCTGCTTGTGTTCCCTCTCTCTCTGTGTCTCTCTGTCAAATAAATAAAATCCTAACTGCCCCCCCACAAAAAAACCAAAATGACACTCAGATTTTAAGACTCCTTCATGCTTTTAGTCACTTAGGACTCCTTGAGGAAAAAAAATAAATTCTGCCACTAGCCTATTTTTATAGCTCTCTTGGTATAAAACTTTTGTGCAATGGGCTGTCATGTCAGGTAAAAGTTCAGGGAACTGGGCTGCATTGAGTTTACATAATAGGTTGAATGACTCTCATTGCCTAATAAGTGATAAATATTTTATGTCTGATGGAATTTGATTGGAAACTTTTTTCATTATAAAAAATTTTTCATTTTCTGACTTCACTACCTGATAGTGAAGTCAGAATGGGAAAAAAAAAAAAAAGTCCCATCTACCTCTAACTAACTGAAATTAACCTTATTTTTATAAAGCAACTAAATAATTCTGGAAAACCAAATTGACAAAGGCCATAACCATATCCCATCCAGTCTGGGACACATCCCAAGATCCGATCCCAGCACTGACTCTTGGCTTCCATATGATCCTTATGCCTCTTTGAAGAGTCTCCTCTGTATTTATCATTGATCATAATCCTGGGAATTCACTTGTAAATACCTAGCCTGGATTTAGGAATGATGACACTGACCAGGCATATGAATCTGTCATTTTCACTTTTCAAATTCCCTGGTTTCCAGAAGCAGCCTGTGGCTCATTATGTCTTGATGGACGTTTCAGACTTATGGTTTAGTGCTTCTGCGAGAGTTGTTTGATGAGACAATCACTGTGTCAAGGCAGACCTTGACATTCATAAACCTTTACCTTAAAACTTCTAGTCACCATAACATGGTTGTGGCAAATTAATTTTGTGGGAATATTTTTCCCTCTCAGGTAGATCATGTTGCCTATGGGGACTTAGGTTCCAACAGAAGCAAATCTAACTTCTGTCATCAGAGAACTAAGAGAACATAGGAGTTACATCAATCATAGAAGTTTTTTCTCCTCTGTCCCTTTTTTTTTTCTTTCTTTCCTTCCTTCCATCTGTCGCTCTCTCAGAAATTTAGAGTTGAGTTTGGAATCTGCATACTATTCCACCTCCATAACGATTATAAACCATCACACAGCTCTGGGGAGGGGATTGAGAATGAGTCTGGATCAACTGACTGACACATCTGAATTCCTCTGACCTCAATTTCTCCTCCAGCTTGTAGGGGCAGGTGCCACCAAAGACCATAAGCACAACCCGGGGTTGGGGGGAGGTGGCTTGTGTAGCTCAGCTCTCTGAGAAGTTCAGAGTCAGGAATTTTTCAAGTCTTTTTATGGGTCAGGAGGGGAGAAGAGAATCACGAATAAAACTCATTATGGCTCTCCCTGGGTGGATCAGTTCAGCGTCTGCCCTCTGCTCAGGTCATGATCCCAGGGTCCTGGGATTGAGCCCCACATGGGGCTCCCTGCCCAGAAAAGAGTCTGCTTCTCCCTCTCCCTCTGCTGCTCCACTAGCTTATGTTTAGTAACATAAATCTAAACAGTATTGTCACTAAATATTTTTTAAATGTATTCAAATACTCCATTTACATATATTGACTGATTACTTAGAATAATTATAGATCTCTGAATATTATTGGGTCATCCCTCCAACAAAACATTACTTTGTTTCCAAATGTGGTTTTAAATAATAGCCAGCATTTAAAAATGTTCCATAAATACCTTACTTCAATTCACTTAAATGTCTGCTTGCTTATAATCCAATTCACTATTAATCCTCTGCTGTTGTGGACTAATCATATCCCCTTTCCTTCCTTATTTGACAATAATTAGGTTTTATCAAGATTATAAAGAACATGCCATCTGAAATTTCCTTATGTTTTCTGTTGTGAATCTTTTATATTGTATGTTCTTTTTTTCTCTTTCCTATGGAATATTTTCATAGACCTCAATGGATTTTGTTTGCATGTGTATGCTCTTGCTTCTGTTTAGTTATCCTTAAAAACCTGATCAAGTTTTATCCTGAACTAGTGTATTGCTTTTCTAAAGAAGATTGCTGTATTTTTCTGAGGTGTTTTCAATGTCATTTGGGTAATACCGAAACATTCTTCAATCTCATGGGAAGTCTAATTTGCTAGGTCATTTCAGCAAAGTGAGAAGGGAGGCAGAAACGTGGCAAATTTTATTAGGATGACTTTTGCAAAATTTCTTCCACATTTTGGTGTAATTCCTGTGAATAATTCCAGACCCAAAGTACCTAGTCAAGTCTCCTTTCAAACCCACAGATAACTCTGCTTCATCTTTCTTGTATTGAGAACTACATTGGAAATCTCCACTTAACTGCCCACTTGCAATTCAAAATCAACATATTTAAATTTAACACATTAACCTTTCACCAAAGCTTCCCCTCTCTTTGGCTTTCTGGCACAGTGAATGACACTACCCAGTTGGTCTAACCTGAATCAGAACATCGGTTTTTATTCATCCATTTTTTTTCTTTTTTCACTTCATCAAAATACTAATTTGAAAGTTTTGTCAATTCAACTTTTATGGTCAATTAAACTGGATTACTGTGAAAACCTCTTAACTAGTCTCACTATTTCTAATCATGACCACGTTCGATTTCTTTACTCCACAGTGGACAAAGTGACTTTCCTTCCTTCTTTCCTTCCTTCCTTCCTTCCTTCCTTCCTTCCTTCCTTCCTTCCTTCCTTCCTTCCTTCCTTCCTTTCTTTCTTTCTTTCTTTCTTTCTTTCTTTCTTTCTTTCTTTCTTTCTTTCTTTCTTTTCTTTCTTTCTTTCTTTCTTTCTTTCTTTCTTTCTTTCTTTCTTTCTTTCTTTCTCTCTCTCTTTCTCTCTCTCTTTCTTTCTTTGTTTGTGTTTGTTTCTTCTTTCTTTCTTTCTTTCTTCTCTTTTTTTCTTTCTTTCTTTCTTTCTTTCTTTCTTTCTTTCTTTTTCTTTCTTTCTTTTTAAAATTTTATTTATTTATTTGAGAGAGGGGGAGATAGAGAGATCTCAAGTGAGGGGAGCAGCAGAGGGAGAGGGAGGAGCACATTCCCTGCTGAGCCAGGGAGCCCAAATTGGGGCTCGATCCCAGGACCCTGGGATCATGACCTGAGCCAAAGGCAAACGCTTAACTGACTGAGTCCCCCAGGTGCCCCAAAGTGATTTTCTAAAACAAAATCCTGTATGTTACTTCTTGCCTAAGAAAGAATACCTCCTTATCAACCTTCAAATGAAGCCCATGCTTAAAAAAATTATATTATCTATTTTTTTCTGAGTTGGATGCCCTCATTTGTTCAAGCTTATTTCATTCCTCACTTTTCTTCTAATTCTAAGATAGCTATAATAAACTATATCCAGTTCTGGTATGAATTATTCTTTCTCGCCTCTAAGCAATCACATGTGATCTTCATTCTCGATGGAATACTCATCCTGCTCAATGCCTGTCATCTCCACTTCATCTTCTTAAATAGATGCTCCTTTTTATGTTCTCACATCATTCTGTGTTTTTTAGATTTTATTTATTTATTTGTTTATTTATTTATTTATTTTAGAGAGGGAGCGTGAGCAGGGGAAGGAGGAGGGGGGAGGGGGAGGGGGAAGGGAAAGAATCTCAAGCAGACTCTGCACTGAACACAGAGCCTGCTGTGGGGCTTGATCCCATGACCCTGAGATCATGATCTGAACCAAAACCAAGAATGGGAGGGTTAACCGACTGAATCATCAGGCACCCTCATTCTGTGTTTTTATAACATATCACTTTTCTTTTGTGTATTTTCACTGTTTAATTATTTATTACTCCTAGTAAATATAAACTCTGTGAAGAGAAGAACTGTGTGGTCCTCACCATAGTCCCATACCAAATTCTGTAGCAGCACTGTGGGGGATTAGCGTTTGCTGTTGCTGTCAATCTTCTATTTGTTGCAGGCTTTGAGGCCGCCCTGGAGATTTGCCTCTTCTCAGGGTCTGAAGTGGTTTTAACTGGGTACTCCATATGTGTCAGTCAGGCTTCTCCTTTCTGCGGGGGAAAAACATTCTTAAACCAAAGTATTGTCTAAAGTGAAATTTGTGAGAAGACTTCGGTGTAATTAACCTTGGGAAGTGTGAGGACACAGCCAGATCCCAAGAAGAGCTGAGAGCTGGCGGGGCTCACACCCAGTCTGGGCTCTTCTTATCTTAGCGTCATGACCCTCCACACAGCAGCTTCATTCTTCTTTCTTGCTGGAGAAGGGCCATCTGTACATGGAGAACATCTGGCCACCTGTAGTTGCCAGAATCCTGGCATAGAAATGATTAGATTAGATGACCTAGATTAGACGACCTAGTAATAGTGTTACTGTGTTACCATTGGGTATATTTGCAGGGATGGAGGCAAGACCAGTGTCCTGACAAAGATAGCTAGGTTGTCTGAAATATAAAATTTCTCAAGTCTGCTTAGCTTTCACTTCTGACTCCTTCAAGACAAATCATTCTGGAATCAAGAAAGTTCTTATTTTATTTTATTTTATTTTATTTTATTTTATTTTACTTTATTTTATTTTATATTTCTTCTAAGACCGAATTGGTTCTTTGGGAATTCACTTTCCAAATGAGCAAGTGAGACCCAGTTTAACCTGAAACCATCTATGCTGCCTCTATTATATTTCTCAAAGTTTCTGTGTGATGATAACTTTCTCTGAGTTAACAGGACTGTTGCATGTTTTACCTTGTTTTTCCTTCCAGAATTCAAGATTTGAATTGGAAAACAGCTCCATGTTCAAGTTAAAAGTCATCTTAAATATTAAGAAAAATACTTCACACTTCATACTAGATAAACCAATTGAAGAACATTTTCAACAGATTTTAAAAAGGACCTAGCTTTGTCTGTAAAACATCATTTATCTTCATCTTAATATCTGATTCACAAATCATCACAGCTATAGGAAAAATAAAGCTCATGGCTCACTGACAATATAATTATTTAAAACTAAAACTATGACAAAACATACATTTTCCATGATTAAGCTTGGATATAAAAATGTTCTTTGCTTTTTTCAGTGAATTGTTCAGCTTTATACATATTTTTATTTAATAAATATGGATATAAGATTAATGGAAGGTTAGGCTGGTGCTCCTTGTTTTCAAAGTTAAGAGAAGGAAAATCTGTACTGAAATTTATTATAGACATCTGATAAATATATAACATGGTAACAGAAAATACTGGATATATTAACTATGAGAAAATGTCAATTACTTATTATACAGTGTGCATGTACTTGTGTTTGTCAGTGTAGGCAGACCTAGACAAATTCACATTTTAAAAGTTCACAAATAAACACTATTTAATATAAATTTCAAGAAATGTTATACTAAGACTTTAATCACACTAATTTAAATATTTATGTTACAGGGATAAAATATATGTTTGCTAAGTTTTGTATATAACTTTTTAAACAAGCCTTTAATATTTTTAAGAAGCTTTCTTTATAAGGGAAACCTAATCCCACAGTATTTGGGTGGTATTTATCTTAGTTGTTTGGAGCTTGCTAGAGAACAGTGACAAGGAATTCACATGTGATTAAAAAATTTGAAAAGGAATTGTCCTCTAGAGACTATATGTCACGAATCCAAAACAATTTTCCTTTCTTTGTTTGGCACCTTCCCTTTTCCTACCAATCTCCCTCTCATTCATCCATTAGGAGAAGACAAATTAGAGTTACAACTCATTCGTTCCAACTCAAATATTTTTTGAGCACCTACTATGTGCTTCTAAAAGCATGGTGCCAGTTACCAGGGTACAATTCCAGTCATTCAGAGTTTATAGCCTAGTAGGGCTGATAGAGAATATATTAAGTAATACATACCTAAGCAAAACGGTATTTTTTTTTTCTCAGATTGTGATAACTTCTATAAGGAAAAGAAGGCTGCCATGAGATAGAGCATATGAGCCTTAATTTGGATGGGGTGCTTATCAAAAGCCTTTCAGAGAAGGAAACATTGAGTTGACATCTCAAGGGTAAGAGTTATGCGGCATTTCTAAAAACTGGGAGAAAATCTGTCCAACCTGAAAAAAACCACAAAGCAAAGGCTTTGAAGCAGAAAACAGCTTGCCCTGTTCTGGAAACATAAACAAGACAATTGTAACTGAAAAGAAAAGGCATCGATGTGTTTTAAGCAGAGAGTGACAACATCTGATTTGCATTTTAAAATGGTCATGGTGACTTTGTGGAAAATGAAAATGAGCTAGGCCACTGGAAGCATGGGCCCAGCCAGGGTGGAGGCTGTTGGCAGCAGTCCACACAGACAGCTTCAACAGACACATCTGGGGTTTCCTTCCATATTCCAAGAAGTATGCAAGCAAAGGTTGTTTTAAGAAATCATTTGCATTCTTTTTTTCCTAGAACTGATTTACCTGAGAAGGCTACCATCTTCGAAAGTTTATCTTGGACAGCAACACACAGAAGAATGAAACTGGACCACTTTCTTACACCATACACAAAAATAAATTCAAAATGGATGAAAGACCTAAATGTGAAACAGGAAACTTATCAAAACCCCAAAGAAGAACACAGTTAGCAACCTCTTTGACCTCAGCCAGAGCAACTTCTTACCAGCACATTTCTGGAAGCAAGGGAAACAAAAGCAAAAATGAACTTTTGGGACTTCATCAAGATAAAAAGCTTCTGCACGGTAAAGAAAACAATCAACAAAAGAAAACGACAACCTTAGGAATGGGAGAAGACATTTGCAGATGACATATCTAATAAAGGATTAGTATCCAAAATCTATAAAGAACTTAATAAACTCAGCACCTACAAAACAAATAATTCAGTTAAGAAATGTGCAGAAGACACAAATAGACATTTTCTCAAGGAAGACATAGAGATGGTTAACAGGCACATGAAAAGATGTTCAACATTGCTCAACATCAGAGAAATACAGATCAAAACCATGATGAGATACCACCTTGTACCTGTCAGAATGGCTAAAATTAAGAACATAGGAAACAACAGGTTTTGGCAAAGATGTGGAGGAAGGGGAACCCCCTTACACTGTTGGTGGGAATGCAAACTAGTGAAGCCACTCTGGAAAACAGTATGGAGTTTCTTCCAAAAGTTAAAAGTAAGACTACCTATGACCCAGCAATTGCCCTATTAAGCATCTATCCAAAGGATAGAAAAATACTGATTTGAAGGCTCACATGCACTCTAATGTTTATAAAGCTGCATTAACAATAGCCAAATTACGGAAAGGGCCCATCATCAACTGATGAATGGATAAAGAAGGGGTGGTATATATACACAATGGAATGTTACTCAGCCATTAAAGAGAATGAATGAGCTTGCCATTTGCAGCAATGTGAATGGATCTAGAGTATATTATGCTAAGCAAAATAAGTCAGTCAGAAAAATAAATACCATATGATTTCACTCATCTGTGGAATTTAAGAAACAAAACAGATAAACATGGGGAAAAGTAAAATTAAAAAAAAGAGAGGGAGGCAAACCATAAGACACTCTTAACTATAGAGAACAAACAGGGTTGTTGGAGGGGAGGGGAGCGGGGGAGGGGCTATAAGAAGGGCACTTGTGATGAGCACTGGGTGTCGTACATAAGTGATGAATCACTAAATTCTACTCCTGAAACTGATATTACACTGTATGTTAACTAACTAGAATTTAAATAAAAACTTGAAGCAATAAAAAAAAAGGAAGAAAGAAAGACTTATGATAAAATCTTTAAAATGCCAACTCAGATATGTGCTATGTAAGTAGTATGTATGTTTTCCAGTATTTTTAGATATTTTGTGAACAAAAAATTTACATAATACTCATCCACACAATAGATGATGATAGCTTCGCCTGGGGTGGTAGCAATGAAGATAGAGAGGAGTGAATATATTCGAAATAGATTTTGATGTTTGAACTAACAGGATTTAGTGATGGATTGAATATGGGTGTGGAGGGCAAGAGACAGGGAGGAAGTGATGTCCTTTCCTTGGGATTTAGCTTGAACAACTGTTGGCACTTTTAATGAGCCAGAGAACACTGGGGGAGGCACTGGATGGTACCAAGGAATTAAAGCTAAGTTTGAGATGCCTATTTGACTTTCACGTGGAAATACCGAGGGCATTATATATGAGTCTGAAGCTCAGGAAAGGGGCCACTTCAATATGATTAATTAGCATTAACAAATTCTTGCATTCCAAGGCTTTATACCAGGGCACTCACAATATACAGGTGGAATTTTCAACTACTGAATCAACAAAGCTAATACCTTTGCTATCTTCTGTATGGCATACATATATTGATTAAATATCAGAATAATTCAGGGAATGTAACTAAAATGATCTGAGTGTGTCATAAAGGAGAGTTGGGGGAGATTATTGACTTTATTTCACTACAGAATAAAAGGTGAAATGTAAATGGACTTACATATTTTGTTGCAGCTCCAAAAATTAGGTTATTTCCGTATATCTTTTCATAATGCATAGGCTCTTCCATTAATCTAACACTGGGCTATTAACTACAATATTCTGGAGGATGTAAATGTCTATTTTACATTTTGAGTTTTTTTTAAAGAAAAAGAATTTAAAAATTAAGAATAATAGCCAATACTTATTTAGGATAAAAAAGAAATGACAATAAACTATACATTAAAGAAATTGGCAAATATCACAGCATAACAAACTCCAAAAATAATGTGATTAATTTATTAATAAGTTTCACGGTGTAAGTGTAATTGTTTTTCTGAATTTGTTTATGATCAATAATTCTTACAAATATACAAAAGTAATCTGAATATAAGGGATGCACAAGAGCAATTCAGGGTTTTATTTTTTATTTTATTTATTTATTTTTTAAAGATTTTATTTATTTGACAGAAAAAGACACAGCAAAAGAAGGAACACAAGCAGGGAGAGTGGGAGAGGGAGAAGCAACCCCCCCCCCCCCCCCCGCTGAGCAGGGATCCCAATGCGGGGCTCGATCTCAGGATCCTGGGATCATGACCTGAGCTGAGGGCAGATGCTTAACCACCCAGGTGCCTCCAATTCAGGGTTTTAAAAGTTGCTTCCTCACTGTATCAAACAACATACTTGCATAACCAAATTAGTCTTATACTGCCTATATTGACCAGTGATGAATACGTGTAGGAAATTTGTCACCAGCGCTTCCATTTTATGGCTGTTTTGCTCTTCTGATCACAAATTCACATGCGATTTCATCTGGAACCAGCAGACATCGTCAGGACAAGATGTGTCAGAGATGCTAGGGTGCTATGTGTTTCATGAAGGGATCGAGATGCACAAAACATACTTGCTCAGGAAGAGGCAAAAGTTGCTCTTTGCAATTTTGTCACAGGTATGCTCCCAGCCAACACAGGAATCCTTATAAATTTTATTCAATGAGATTCTTTTTAAAAAGGAAAAAAAGCAATGAAGCACTTATAATTATATATGTTGTATTATCAAATATATTTCTGACTGGAGAGAAACTTTGACTAGGCATTGATGAGAATAAAATTCACTTAAAATTTTAAATTCCCAATGAAAAAAAGGAATGTTCCACATATTTGTTTCTGGCTGCATGGTTTTTAAATTTCTTTGTCCTCTACTATCCACATATTTCTGGGGCAGGAAAATATAGGGCATATATGGCAAGATGACTCCTGGCCCTACACTTTCATGTCACAGCACTGTGGGCTCCACACAGATGTCTTAGAAGTCCGTCTTACTAACAGGGCCACCAGCAAGAACTTACCGCACAGATGTGACTGTGAACCTCAGACACACAACCGACCAAACTCAGCTTCCTCTTAGGTGCAGTCTCCCAAAGTGTCACTGCCACTCCAATGACACCAGACAAGACAGAAGTGTAGAGTGGCAGGAGCAGGGCAGAGGATTTTACTTCAGATATTTTTTTCTGTACTCTTGACAAAAACAGTAATCACATGAACACGTGGCTAGATGCCCTCTGAGGGCTTGAAAGAGAAGCCTGTGCCAGTGATAGAGCCTGAAACTCATGTTTCCTTAGCTTCATCTTAAGTCCACTTCTGCCACAGACTAAAGAAACCTCTAGAAATGCCACAGTAGACAAACTCAGGAGTTGAGAAAAACAGGCTGAATATTAAAAGCTCTTTTTTATTTTTCTCATGCAAGAAATAAGCACCTGTTCTAAGGTATGCTTTCAAAAGGAAGCAATTCCCTCCTCTGTGTTTGTTCTAGATGACTGAAGGTTTCCACCTGGGCTCGACCAAGACAAAATCTCTATTGGCTCTACTCTTAAGAAACTAATTTTGGCATATTCAGAAAAATAACGAAAATGTAATGAAAGTAATGCAAGAGATCAATGGTTAAATTAATCTTGGAAATGGAACTAGACTATTTGTCACTGAGTTATTATTTGTTATACTTCAAAAATACCTTGAAATACATGGGAAAATAAAGGAATCATTTCTGAAAAGCAAAAGAAAGAGCAAACAAATCAGGGCTTATAGCTACTCGCTATAGATCTGACTCACTTGAATTGTATAATTTGGTATCGTGATAAGTCAATATTTGATTAATATTTGTAAGGATCAATGTGAAGAAGTTATATTAACTGGAGTGTCCATGTTTCTCTTACTAACTTATATGAGCTTTTTAACGTTTTATCTGCAATAATTTTAGAAAATATTTTTCATGGCTTATTCGCCTTTTATTTGTGATGTACTTTGATGCCACAGAGTTTCTCATTTTTATGTAGTCAAGTTTATCACACTCTTCCATTGCAGGTTTTTTTCTCTATTACTTTCATGGTTAGAAAGATCTTCCCTACCCAGACAGAACTGCACAATTCAAATTACATCTATTTTTATTTTGAGCTTATACATACTATTGGAAAACGCTAACTTACATTTAGAATTTTGAAAAGCTTAATGGAGCCTGTATTGTTGAGCAATTTAACTTTTTCATTTCCTTGAGTACTGTATTGAATTAGAACTAAAAAAAAAAGAACTTGAATAAGCTTTTATATCCTTCCCCTGTTTTCTTATCCATGACTGTTTATAAAAATAATTTGGAATTCAGAACTTTGTTGTTATTCAATTACTAATATTTGGATACCATATACACCTTCTTATTCCATAAATATATTTCAATAGTTGGCTGATTCTGTGTCAGTGTGTGTGATACTGTTTGGGTAACTCAGTATTTCACTGAGTTTCATGTTTTCTGTGAGTCTACATAAAACTCCGATTTCTTTATGCTTGATTTTTTAACTTATGAGTCTTATTTCAATAAGGAGATCTGTAGGTATGAGGACTTTTTGTCAGAAGTATCTATGCATGACATATTTTCTAAGTATTACATGAGAAATTTATTCTTCTTCCTTCACGTTTAAATTGTCATTTGGCCTTAGAATCCTTGTGTCACAAACATGTTCTCTTAAAGTTTACAGATGTGATTCTGCAGAAGTTACCACCCTGTACTGTGTGAAGAAGACATTTGCCATCTACCTGTTTATGACACAAGCACTTGCATTGTTTTTGTTGTGTTGGACTTTGTTTGTTGTTTGTTTTGCTGGGACATTTGGAGGTGAGGAATTTGAATTTGGAAACACAGAGGGGTCTGACAACTTAATAAGAGTAAATTCAGTGGATTCCTGGGGTGATGCCTGATTGTAATGGGCCGAGGAATGAATCATAAGTAAGGAAGTAAAAACAGAGAGTGTGGGCAAATATATTAAACAGATTGACAGCGAGATGGGAACACGGGGCATTTGAAAGAGGCCTTTGAGTTCAAGAATTGGAAGTAAAGATAATATGCTGTGCTAATTAGGAATACCCAGTGGAGAAGTTGCATCTGATGATGGGAGAGAGAGAGAGATAAGACAACAGTAATACCTGAGAAGGGCAATAGTCTTGGGATCTAGAATGCAAAAGAAATAACCAATAGTGGGGCGCCTGGATGGCTTAGTCGTTAAGCGTCTGCCTTCAGCTCAGGTCATGATCCCAGGGTCCTGGGATCGAGTCCCGCATCGGGCTCCCTGCTCAACAGGAAGCCTGCTTCTCACTCTCCCACTCGCCCTACTTGTGTTCCTGCTCTTGCTATCTGTCTCTCTGTCAAATAAATAAATAAAATCTTAAAAAAAAAAAAGAAAGAACCAATAGTTCACAAGGGGACACTTCCTCTGTTGTACCGAGACTGATGGAGCAAATGCCATCTGTGAGTATGGTTAGGGACAGGAAGATGAGAGGCTTGTATTTGATGACTTCCGTTTTTCTCTGTGAAATGTGAAGTTTGGTCATTAGTTGAGAAAAAAATGGAGAAAGAAGTGTTACAGGCTTGAGCAGCCAGAAGAAGATGTGAAAACATCTTCTTGGAAAATGAGGAAAATCCAATTAGAGAAAAAGGAGAATTGTTTGAAAGGATATATTTAAATGTAAAGATGTCCATTTAGTTCTGTTTATTATATAAATATAAATGTACATTTTTTCTTTCACAATAATGTGGTTTATATGTGGGTATAACATATGCTTAGTATATACACTGCCAATTTAAAGACAGTCATATTTGACTCTGATTATATGGTTTATCAGTGTCAGAATAGTAGTGGAAAATAAAAAATGTGAAACACACCAAGTGCCCTCTGGGAATTCTAGCATTGTCTGAGGTTTTCCATTCTGAATTTATTCATGAGATTCCAAGATTTATCATAAAGCCTCTCACCTGATAGACTTTTGACATGTCACAAATCCTTCCCTATAGAGCCCAGTTGGACGGACTTTCTACAGGACTAGAACCATACTTTTTACCTGTGTGTATTTTAAGTGAGAGGAAATTAGAGGGTACATGTAAGAGTCTCAATATTTACTTGATGATGAGTTTGAATTTATAGTAACAAAATACATATTTTTAAACTCTAGCTTCTGATAGTAAAAGAGAGGTTGACTATACTTGTTCACTCTTTTGTTTTCATGAAAATAAAAATTCCTTCAGCCCCAGTCTAACAAAAGTAACAATTATGATAGTAATACCATCCCCAAATTAATATTTTTTATAGAAGATATAATCTTTTCTAATAAAGCATTAGAAATCTAAAACATAATACTTTTGAGAAAAACTATTATGGAATAGTTTTATACCAAATATACCGAATATAATATACCAAATATTTTTCGGAGATAGTGGAATGCATTTGTATAGATGAAAAACTACAAAATGCAAAGCCTTTGCCCCAAACCTGCAATGTTTTAGATCAGATCCACATGAACACGTTGGAACTGCAAGTATTATAGAACACTCCGGGTCAGGTAAATAACCATACTTTCTTCTCTCCCAGGCTAACTGGAATAGACAAAGCACAAAGAAAATACATTAAAAATGATTTTTTTAAAAATATTACATCAAGATCTTGTAAAAACTGTAACTTTACTGACTGCATCAATTTGAGATGACAACATCTTCTTTACTATTCCTGAAAGTGGAGGGCATTATTCATTGTTGTGTAGCATTGTTGTGTTTTGTTCAAAATGGTCATTTACTCCCCTAAGATCTGAGTTTAAGGGACAAAAATGCTAACCTGTCTACTAGGTAACACGTTGACAGGAAGACATGTTTCCTTCTTGGTGGCTTTCATTCCATGTTAAATTTGGACTAAATTCTCTAGGTCAGCCAATCACATCTATCGTGCTCTACTAATAAGTATATGTATAAATTCAGACTTTATATTTCTACCTTGTCAATTTCACATACTATGTCGTGATTTTTCACTGCCTTTATTTTCTTTAACCCTAATTTGCTCCACGGAAGATAGAATTTTCTGTCTTTATTTTAACATTTAGTACTTGAAAGTGAACATTCAACTCTGTTTTGCTAAATTGAATACTTTTGTAAGGAAAGATTTCAAAAGTTGAGAGAAAATGACCCAAATATACTAATGCATAAAATGCTTGTAACATATTTTTTATGACTGAGTTATAAAATTGAATCCAGAAAGACATCAAGCTGCATTTTGTGATACAATGATCTGGTAGATATGCTTTTTAAGATTGTTAAAAAAAATTCATTTTTTTTTTTTATTTCAAAGACTTTGAAAAACTGCTTTTCAAAGAAATGAAAGGCCGAGAGCAGCCCCGTTTGGTTAAGGGCCTCGACAATGTGAAGAGCCATTCAGACTGCGGAGATTGCATCTCTGAACGAACAAGCATTTCAGCACTGTCTCAGGGGCATGATTTTACCACCTATGGTCTCCTTCAAAATCAGAAGGCTGTCAATAACTATGTGCTTGCTGCCGAAACTAAATAGCATTTTGTTCCACTTCTGAAATTCCAAGGTGAAATGAATTTGAAATTTCATTCTCCAAACATTTGTAGAAGTGAGAGGTGTTTGACCTTTTTCTTTGCACTCTGATGAACTACAACAGAGAGAAACCAAGTGCACAAAAAAGATTTCAAAGCTTTAAGCTTCAATCTTTTTAGGCTCATTTGCAGAAGTTGTGAGTCAAGGCGCTTTGTCTACTAAGTGATTTATTTACTCTTGCTACCTTTGGCAGAAGGAGAAATTCACTAACTAGTAATAAAGAAATCACCACACGATAGAATATTTGACCCTCAGACAGACAATCCCATGTATTTCCTTGTTATGTAATTAAAACATTTGATATTGCTCATGATAACCACTTGGATAATGGCTTATTTTAGGTGACCTTTCCCCCTCAAAATTGTGGGAAAACTCCATAAAATGTGTTGCACAACAAATCAGTGCATGACATTTAATTCATTTGAAAGAGAGCCACTCTACACTATTTTGTATAAGGAGTTTACTTTATGATTTATTGCTTATATCTATATACATGATGCAAAATTTTCATGCAGTTTATATACTAAACATTAATAAATGATGTTTTCTAGACAATTGGAGTGAACAAGTAAAAAGAGGGAATGTTTTGTGGGTTATAAAGCATTAGTGTTTATATTCTGATTGAATTATCTCTTGTGCCACAACTGCTTTATTGTGTTTTGTTGCCAATTGATTGTCCTGGGAACTCGGTCTTCCTTCCTTCCTGCCTCAGATCAGATGTCCTGGTCTGTCTCCTCTCTGTCCAGTCCATCCTTGCCAATCTCCTCCTTGAGCTCATCTTCCTCTACCTATGTTTTAAGTTAGGATTTTTCACAGATGTGTACAAGGCCCTTTGCTGTACTTATTTCCATATTTTCCTTTCATAATGTTACCTATCACCTACATCTTGGTGATTCCCAAACTTTTATTTTTCAGCTTTCTTTTGGCATTTGCTTCTTGATCTCCAAGTATGCGTGATTGTAATAAACAACCTATCTGGCAGTTCTGTGTCTTTGTCCTACAGAATTCTATTTCCTCCAAGAGACTTCTCCTTTCTCCCATCTGTGATTTCTATCTTGATGAAAGGCATCTTTCTTTAATATGCAATCTAAATATCAGATTTGTTCGTGCCATATTTCTTGGATTTAATTACTCACTATACCCCATCAATGCTATGTGTCTAAAACACCTTAAATCTCTCTGCTCTTCTTTTTCCATAGTTCCACTATTTTGATTTACACACCGATTTCTCCAACTTGAGATAAGATAAATTTTTCCTCCCTGGTGCCTCTACTCCCATCTTGTTTCCACTCTGCTAGTCTTCTCAATATAGGACACTGAGGCTTGAAGAATATTGAGGGTCATATTGGATGGATGTGAGCTTGCAAGTGAAAGGAGGAAAAGATATCAAGAATACCCACCAGCCGAGAATGTATCGTAGATCTACTTCAAGAAGTTGAGAGGAAACAGAATGGAATCTTCTAGTCAGCAGGTGTTTAGTGTGAAAACAAATATAGCCATAAGAAAAGGAATTTAAGCACATTCATTATTCATGCATAAATATCATGCTGTCCAGATAGAGGGCAAGTATTTAAAGTTCCACTTTATCCAAGAGAAGGAATATGGCTTTAGCCTCTCCATTATTCCTGAGCTACCCTTATTTATTGGCTGTATGTTAATTTATTTACTAGAGATATTAGCATACTACTCAAAAACACATATTTTAAAATTATTTCAAAAACACTATTATCATTTGCTCAAAATCTTAGAACATAGTTCTAGAAATGAATACTATTTCAGTTTTGTTAAAATATTAAAATTAACAGAAAAGGAATTATAGAGGATCAAATTTCAAATGTCAATATGGATTTGCACAATATTTTGACACATAAAATCATGTATGTTTTCCTTATTCTTTCTTTTAAATCTTATATCTTTCCTCTTAGAATTATATTCTTTTCCTTTTGTTTGGGAGACAAAATGACATTTATTTTTATTAAAACTTTGTCTATTAAGATCAAGAAAATGTCAGTAAAACTTACCAGCTATAGATCCGTAATTAATTTCAACCACCATATTTATGGTGGGTTTTTTTTTTTTTTTAATTGTTTAGAATGCTGGGCTTCACAAGAATTTTCTCAGGACTGATTTCATGTGCATGGAGGCTGAGTGGTCACATGCATTTGGAATTCATCAGGGATTGAAATTTAATGGTCAGAGTTTGAGAACTAACACTACCACTAGTTATATGGAATTGGTAAATCCTTTAATAGTTTAACAGAGACAAATTAGCCTCAAATGATCATAAATCCTTTACTAGATTGTTCTATGAAATGAGATTGACTGAAGAATAACTAAATAATCTACGAAGTGAAAACAAATGTTAAATCTCATTCATTGTATTATCAGACTCTAGCCTCAGTGGATGGATCACCTTTAACTGACTAACATAACATTTTCCAAAGTGGTACAGTGATACTTTATAAAACATTTTAAAAATTGATTTTTTGGTTACACAGGTTTAGAAACTATTGTATATTATAGCCCCACTTAAAAGGGTTCTATATTGCAGCTCATGAATGGCCCCAAAATGTTCTGCAGTAAAGGAAACTTATTCAACATTGTTCAATGGAGGCCTTGTGAATTTACTTGATCTAGAAGCTTTTTTTCATATAATACTTCTTATATTCATTTAAAATTATGGGATCAATAAACAAGCAGAATTAAGTACCTGAAGATAATTACAATAAATAAAGTTAAAATGGTAGTTCATACCAATGTATATAACACCTGGATATGTCCAGAGATTTGACTTTTAAATTTAGATACATTTAACATAATAGACCCAAGAAACACATATAGAGAATGCACTGAGCCCCAATTCTATGCCTGCAAAAAGTGGATATTTATTTATTGCAGAGACGAGCAGAGTAAGGATGAACCAATTATGGAAAGTGTCCAAATAGGGTAAGCTGTAGAGAATGCATTTTGAAGGAAATTAGAGAAATGATCAGCCACGTGGGGTGGAAAGAGAATTCCAGTTAAAGCAAATCATACATGATGGTACTGAGGAGGCAGGCAAATCTCATGAGTGGATGACAGCAAGCAAATTAACTTGACAGATGTGGAGTCTCGGGCTGGGAATAATGAGAGAAAGCTCGGTGAGACTGAGTTGAAATAGAATCTTAGGAGTTAGACAAGCTCAGGAAACCGATGTTTTTCATGGAACTTAAATATCAAAACATCCACACACATTTAATCAACTAGTCACCAGTGCTCACAATTCATCATAAGTTATCCTTAACTTTAAATACTAATTATTCCTGTCTAGACATTCAGTGCATTATGTGTATAGTTTTAGGAAAGCTTGATAAATATTTTGAATCTGGTCCTGTGCATGAAACAGAAAGTCTTTGTGTGGTTTCCCCGGGCAGCTAAGTGAGAGTGGTATGAAAAACACGCAGAGGTGTTTTTAATAAGAATTATCCCTGTACACTCACCTTCCCGTAAACACTGGGCTTACTTTTATGAATTCACCTGCTCTCCTGAAGCCTTATTTGTAGGACTAAGGCCAACCTTGCTATTTTTGAATATGACAGTAGAATAGTAAGAAGTTAATTCCACATAACCTCACTTAACATACTACACCTCACACCAGGCAAGCTTTGAGAAAGATAATTAGAGATTCAAATACTTACTTTCAGCATATTTCAGATCAATAGACCATAAAAATATTTCATGATACAATAAAATGTACTATTTTTTAAATCTCTATGAATACTGAGCTTTGCGGTAATTCAGACGGGGTTTGGTAAAGTTTAAATTTAAATCATCAGGGGAAGAAAGGCTTACGAACACAATAATAAAAATAAGTAAAAAATAAAAACAAAGGGAAATAATATCATAATTTAAAGTAAGATCTTTTTATTACATCAAAATATATTCATCATTATTAATCATAAACCCAAAATAATTTTTAAACAACTTTTCTGGAAAGGCAGAATATTCTAGAACTTGTGTTTGGCGTTTTGTTGCTGGCTTATGAATCCTGTTCCCATAAGTATTTGTCAATAGTATGTTATATTTCTATGATATAGTCCACCATTTTTAATTCTTTCCAATTTTAATACATCTCTGTCAATTATTCTGAATTAATTAGGTGGAACCTCTTTTCAGAGTGTTTCCAAAGACAGTTATACAAGGAATTCCACACGAATTTAAAGAATTACTGGAAGAAGTAAAAATAGACATGAAGGTCTATGTTGTTTTGGTCAATTACATTCTTCCAAGAAACCAAGCTGAATCCCCCTGTGAGCAGCCTTTAGATAGTAGGGTGCTATAGTTATTTTTGGCAAGTAGGATAGACATGACAGGTCCAAACCTGTGAAATTAGCTTCTCTAATGGCATTTCCATAATCTTAAGAAAGTAAATCAGTTTTTCAACTGTTTTGATAATAATGGTCATTGAGACAGTGTATATACAGCCAGGGCCTAGTTCCGTGGACCACAGTAACCAATCTGTGCCCAAGATTTGATCCTCCATATAAACGGGAATACTTGAGTGACCGTGTTCCTACCATACTGCAGAATACCAGTATATTTATTTATTTACCACTTTGTTCCATAAAGGATGTGAATTGGCTTACAAATCTCAAAATAAATAGTAAGTCAAGATGAAAAGAGAACATGGGGACAAACATCAAAGCCAGTGTGGCGAATGCACACAGACATGCACATTGGAAGGTCTTGAGTTGCTCTAGGTGGACCTCAATTCTGGCTTGAGGTTGCCCAATAACAAGAGGGAGAGAGAGTGGGGAGAAAAAGACATGCTTAATTATTTAGTCAAAGTTTCCATAGAAATTAATAATCAAGCAATTGTTTTGAATATAAGAATATTTTTCTGAGACCTGAATGGGAGGACGTGCATTATGGAGAAGTAGATGTTGTCTTTTGCAACATTCCTAAATTACTGTGAATATTGAATTTGATATGATTTTTCTAGCATTTCTCAATCAGGCCATTAGTTAATGATGAAGACAATTCTACAATGATCTAAATAGACATGTTGTTTTGCTTTGAGTCCAGCACATTATGTAGAAAGGGATTTCCTAAAAGTCTCATTTCATTTTCTTGGAGGCTCCCTTAGAATGCAGAGAAATTATTTATGCAATAGCTCTTCCATTGATACTTGTTGAATCAAAATCTAGAAGTTTCTCTTAAAACACAATTAGTGTAAAAAATCATTGATGACAGACATTGAATGTTGGTATGCATTCTTTCTCCTTGGAAGTAGTGCAAAGTATGTGCAAATTATAACAATATTAATTTATTTTAACTATTTTAATCAACAGTTCTTTTCTTACAGCAGTTTTTAAACTCTATTTTAGTTATTTTATCTGCATTTCAAAATTTAATAAACAGCTGAAAGATGTTAGCCAAATGATGGCACTCTGTGTTCATTCTCAGCTGTATTTTACAGAGAGTCTTTTCTGATGCCCAAACTACAATGTTTGGTCTATTTTCCTCATTAAAGACTGTCTCATAAGTCTCCATCTGTGGAAGGAAATTTGGCTTCTGAGATATTTCTCTTTAATCATCTGAAAGCTTTTAAAAGCTGATTCATTATGTCGCACACAAATCTATAATCTTTGGCAGATAAAAATTGTAAGAGCTAGTCTTCCTGCTGCTGTTCATTTTATATGGGTTGCTTACAAATAAATCTGGCTTTTCTTAGTTTGAATAATTATTTTCAAAGACATGGCTTGCCTTATATCATTGTTATCTGCATAGTAACTGCTAAAAACACATTTTTCTAGGTATCGCTAAATAACATTTCTTTATAATCTGGATCAAACTGATTGCTAAAAGAATGAAATGACAAAAGTTTCCTTGCCCCCATGCAATGTTGAAAATGTGCTTTCTGTCAGCTCTCGGGATTCAGAAACATGGAATAAATACCCTCACAAGAACAGTACGCTAGCGATGTCACAGTCTTCATCCTGCTCTTTTGCCTTTCTGAGGCAATGGACCTAGGCAGTCATATTATATTCTGAGACCCCCATCTCTCCCTTTGTACAACTGACTGGTCCAGTGTTAAGCATCTGACCCAAGCATAACCAATTTAGTAGACTGGATGATAACCTCTTACATGTAACTTGTGATATGTGGCCCTATAGGAATTGTCAAAAAATCTCATTTGGTGACCAGGTATTTGAACTAAGAAACATACTAAGAATTTGTCAATTTGAAGAGAGATTTTTTTTTTTAAGATTTTTTATTTAGGTATTTGAGAGACAGAGAGGGAACATAAGCAGGGTGAGCGGCAGGCAGAGGGAGAAGCAGGCTCCCCGCTGAACAGGGAGCCTGATGCTGGACTCGATCCCAGGACCCTGGATCATGACCTGAGCCAAGGGCAGACACTTAACCGACGGAGCCACCCAGGCACCCCTTGAAGAGAGATTTAAAACAAAACAGCTATGAAGGAGAGAGAGAAAGACCACAGAAGCCAAAGTAAAATACTAGGCAAATCATGAGGGGACAAATAGTACAATTTAGCAGGTAAAGGTAGTCAATAAAGGAAACAGATGTGCAAGGAAATAGAAATTCAGGAGTGACTATTAATTTTGTCCCTATGGATATTTTGGTTCTTTAGGATCCTGTAGTTCTGGTTGCTTTATGCACACATACTCTTATGACAAATCCTCATTTACTTGAATCTACTGGAAAAAGTCTCTATGATTTAGAACCCAAAGAGCCAGTCAACACATATGCAGTCCTAAGGGAATATGACCCAAAGGCGTATGCTGATGACAGAAACTCACATGGGTAGGAACAAGTAAAAATAAATGAATTAATTTTTAAAATAGTGTCAATGGAAAGAATGTCATGGGGGATTTCAACAATGAGGAAGACTGTTAATGGCATATTTGGTGTGGATTGTACTGGAATTGGAAGTCTTCAGTAGATACTAACTCCAGACAGTGAGATTGCTAGAGCAGGCAGTTAGTTAGGCTTGAACAGGGTGCCTGGAGGTGGCAAAGGGGAAGCCGGAAAGTTAGGAAAGTTAGAGACCTGTCCCGGCAGCACTCTAAAAGCAAAACCACAAGAAGTCAGGTGAAACTAGGCAGGCCCAAGACAAAGAAGGCAGAAACCCTGACTAAGTAAGGGAGAAAAGGTGTGAAACCCTGCTCCCCAAATTTCCCCTCCCCAAGTAATAAATATTCTGTGTCCTAGCTAACAAACTGTCAATAAAAGATAGAGACCCAAATCCCAGGTGCTGCTCTCCCATGAACTTGCCTGCTCTCACATCTCAAGAATATGCTGTCACTAAAATAAACGTTCCTACCTGCATTGCTCAAACCTGTGTCTCGTCTGTCCTTGAATTCTTCCTCGTGATGAGACCAAGAGCCTCTGATGATTTCCCTGGGGATGGGCTGGGTGGAGTCTTCGGGACCCCAGAGTCTCCCAGGCCACCCATCAACAAGACAATATTCACAGGACTGTGATTCCTTAGAGAAGTGGCAAAAGCGAGGCTGGGCCTGGATCCTCATATAGATTATAGAAACAGAATTCATAGTAGCAAACAAACAAAAATCTCTAGATGGAGTCTAGGGTACCTATGGAAGAGAATTAGACTTAGAAATTCACTGTTGGGAACAAAATAGGCCTGCCATTATCAGAAGTGAGATTCCAAGCAGAAAAATTGGAAGAAGAAATTGGCCTCTGAAGTCCTGTTACTCGGATCAATGTGCTAAGGAATTTTAAATGCTAAACAGTATTAGAGGTAAGTAGTCAGCACTGAGATCCTGCACCCAGGACTCATAAATGCTGGTTGGCTTAACCCTGGATGAAGTCCTGAAGGGAATAGCTTTCCAAAGTGTCTCTGGGTGCCCAACAGGTTCCACAGTACAGCCATAAAAAAAGTTTTTTAGGGGGTGCCTGGGTGGCTCAGTTGGTAGCGTCTACCTCTGGCTCAGGTCATGATTCTGGGGTCCTGGGATCAAGCCCAACAACAGGCTCTCTGCTCAGTGGAGAACCTGCTTCTCCCTCTGCCACTACCCCCTGCTTGTGCTCTCTATCTCCCTCTTTGTCAAACAAATAAATAAAATCTTTAAAAAAAAAAAAAAAAGAGTGTTTCAAGGTGCAAGCCACTGCTTTAGGGGACCCCTCCAGGCATAAACTCTTAAAGACTTCTCTGTCTCTGTCTCTGTCTCTCTCTCTCTCTCAATGTTTGGCTTTGGATCTTGGTTTTGTTCACTGTCCACAACTTTGGCCTTGATTTTTTTAATGGTCTTTGTTTTCTTTCCTAAACACAGCCTGTCCCGGAGGTAGAGCCCCACATCTCTCTCATGATTCATGTTAATTTCTCTCTTGCTCCCACCATACAAAAGTCTGCAAAAGTCTGCTCCACTCCCAGGACTGTCCCACCCCTGAAAACACAATATTGACCAGAGCCTTTCTGTCTTAGGAAGGGAGGCTAGGAAACTTGGGTTTGGGAAATCAATGGAACTTTATCAGTAAAACTAAAGCCTCAGCCAGAAGGGAAGTTCAGCAATGGGAACTTGGTCATAGGAATAGTGTTATTGAATGGCTCTTTAGACTTCTATTCTGATAGCTCTGCTGTCCTGGAAAACCAGTGGCCTTCCAGTGGGGAGGTAGGGAATAAATGCTTGGGCACTATGGCAGGACCTATATAATTAGTATTCAGTAATCAAATTATAAATACACATGGCTAGAAAGTCAGAGAATATAAAAAGACCTTAAAATGAAAATCAAGTCTATATATGTGCCATCCTTTACCCTTTGTCTCAATAAAAACAACCATCAGTACAATTATTGTCTATTATTATTTTTCACATAGTGCTCGCAATAGTTCAATAAGATACTATTATACATTATTACCCTTTTCACGGATGTTGAGAGTGAACAGTCAGTATCAACCAACCAAGTTCAAAATCAAAGCCCACGCAATTAACCTTTCATATTTGTATTACATACACACCCTGGCACAGACTAATCAAATTTAATGCAAATGAAGTTTCCTCATCAGATATTATATCAGTCACAATAACAGTATTTTATCCTAAGAATAAAAATTATAGAACTTCTTAATTTTAGAATTTCTAAATTTTAGTAGTTCGGCAATAGAGAAATGAAAAAAAGCTACGGCAGAGCTTAGTATAAGTACTTCTTTTTAAATTTCCCAAATGTATATGCTTGCTAACAATCTGGGAGAAATAGGCTTTTAGAAATTAGAAGCTCTTAGATACTAGATATATAATTAGATCAATTAACAACATACTATTAATGGCTATTGACTTTCCATTGTTCATCTTTATTAAAATCTGTTAAGAACAAAGGCAACATTGTATTTCGTGGCTAAAACATAATTAGAAAATTTATTTTCATAACTTTCTAATGATGTTACAATTTCACTTCTTCATATGAAGACTTCCAAATTGCCTGGTGACTGATACCCATCACTAGCATATACTCCTATATTATGGCAATTTGTGTCTCCTCCCAAAAATCATTAAGAGCATAATCTCTTTGAAACAGTATCAAAAGATGATCCTACAGGTGATAATATTTTGCAACTGACCAAATTTTAAAATGTGTGTTCCAGTTGGGGAATCTGCCTTAAATATGGTCCTACTGTTGCTTATATTGTAAATGTATATCCTGTCCCAAATTGTGTTTTTCACAAATTTATAAGAACGTTTCTTTGTAAATTTTATAAGCATGACTTTTGTCTCTATTCAAATAAGCATTCTACTTGTTCATTTATTATTGACCCAACAGTAGAGTCAACCAGCAAATCTGATGAATATTTGTAGCCAGCTTTGAGAATTAGCACAAAAGCACTATTTTTAAACTGATACTTCTAGTGTCACTATAATTTGATTCATTTTAGTGTGATTTGGACTAATGTAACACGAATAATTTCCGATTACGTTTCACAGAGGATCTTTTTATAATATCCTCTAATTTAGAACTAATTTTCAGAAGTTTCTTATGATGGTTTTACCTGATTTATAACCAAATAAGTGCTTCAGAAATACTCTGAAATAAGGTTCTGAGATAGTCACAAAATAACTCTAGATAAGCAATAATAACTTCTATTGCTTTCAAAATTGCGCAAGATCAAGAAATGTTTCTCTTGGTCAAAGAAATAGTTATATATCTTTTCATTTTACAAAGACGCACTACTATTATTTTTTAATGTAGTATTATGATGTTATAAGTCCGTAGGAAAGCATTTTGCCATATTCACTCCCATATGAGAACAATCCCATCAAAATCTTGTTAAATTGATTATTTTCTGTTATTCATCAATTCCTATAGCAGTGTGCATGGAAGATATTGAAAAGCAATACTAATTGCAGAAGTGGGTCAGTATAATCCAATTTTTAGCCTTCAGTTTTCATACTTTTCAAAGACCAGCCCCCGAAATACAGTGCACAAAAGATGAGCACAGCAAAATATCACTAAACTACTAAGGAAAGTTGGCATGTTCAATTTATTTCTGCCTGTAGTGAATCAAACAAATGCTTTAGTAGTGCATAATTATGGAATGGAATATAGTCTCTCTTGACCAGCTGGAAAACTTCTGACACACCTCCTTATCCTCACACGAATAGAGTCTGAAGTGGAAGAGAATGAAAAGAACAGAGGATAGAGAACAATTAGAGAACAGGGGTAGTTTGGAAGGGTCATAGAAAGAGACCATGGCTAGAATTCATCTCATTCCTCGGTATAAAATGGACATAAGCAGAGGCACATCATTAAGGTACCCATCAGGGATATATGTTGCCATTGCATGTGCTATCTTTCAGGTACACTGCTGGAGAGGGTAGACTTTTGGCATGATTCTCTTCCATGGCACCCCGACCAGATTCAGCCACTAACTAGACCTTGAAGTTCAGTGGAGCTGATGTTTTTCAGGCTTTTGGTTGCTTCCTGAAAGAAATGATTCTATTCTTAAATAAATTATGTTAATAAAGCTCAAGGGGAAGTCAGATAAAGGCACGAGTCTTGTACACTTACAGGACTTGGTTTTTTTGCCTCTTCCGTATAGACCCTAATGAAATAAAAAATTAGATTATAAGATGCTCTAAGGCAATGATTTTTTAATTGCATTCAATATAGTAGCTGTATCATCTACAGATTTAATTCTCATGACAGTCTTGCAAAATACCATAAGAAGATTACATGAAAAAAGGAAGCATGCATTATATTAAAGGAATAAAAACAATCATTTACTAAATGTTTGGCTCGTATGTTAGTTATTGCAAAAGATAAGCAAGGGTAAGTGGTGTTAAAATAATGTAAAAAAGAATGTCAAAATTAAAATGAGTAAGACATATGGTAATGTTTTGTGGTTTCCTAGAACTAGCAATGAAACCTGTTCCAGCCTTGATCCTGCAATGCTTTTGTACCACTACTTGTCATTCTTATTAAGACTTGGGGATGATATATGGTCAGTTGAGGAGCTGTTAGCAACACAATTTGTGTCAAATCTGGCTATTCCATTAACTTATAATGAGGACGGCCCAACTACTGAATGTTTCAGTACTATTAAAGTTGATACTACACAGGTGGTGGAGGACCTCCAAGTATCTTAAGGTCAGTTTTATCTTAGACCTGCTTTCTTTTCCAAACCCACCGGGAGCCATTGATAACAACCGCTGAAAAAGCAAGAGGACTCTTATTTCTTCATTGTGAGAGGCACTCACCCTTAGAAAGACATTTAAACCTGCAACTTTACGAAATACACTTCACTAATAAGCCTGCAGAATACCACAGGGCTTATGAAAGCATAGATCAATGCCAACTACTTTATTACATGATGTTGCCAATAGCAGGCACCTGCAGTGAAGTTTTCTGTTTTTAGAAAGCTTTTTTTTTTTCTCCACATATTTGTATCTTTGGATGAGAGGTTTTATACCAAGTAATCTCCCACAGTTATTGCTTCATATCTGAACTCATAATTCATATTTTAACCACAGAGTTATAATTGGCTATACTAAAGACCTCTTTAACTCACCAAAGAAAAATATAAGCCAAACTTTATTTTGAGGAATAAAAGAAAGGAAATATTTATTCTTGATTTTTTTAACTCTCTTAAAACAAACCGGTGAATTGCTTTGTATTTTTCAGCATATATAGCATTAATGCTCTTCAGATGACCAGCCAGAGAATATTTTCTGTATATGTACTTCTCCCAACTCTGATAATTGTGTGTTCTTTATTTTTTTAATAATTGTGTGTTATTTAAATAAAATACTGATAATCTTATCTTAAGAGAATGTACCCAATATTCATATCTTAATTATGTCATTACATGAAATGAAATGCTGAGCTGTTTCTCATAACTTTGGAGCTTCCTCCTTAAAATGTTCACAGCTCACTAACATTAAAAAAAGATGTGCTTAGAAATATTCGCAGAAATATATTGAAAGAAAAAAAGGCCCTGATATGTGTGTGTGTGTGTGTGTGTGTGTGTGTGTGCCCACACAATTATGCATACACATGTATTTCAGAGAATCGGTCCAACATTACTTTCAAAGCCATTTTAATAATATCTTCTTATGTTTTTGAATATTCTCACAAAAATTAATGCATTCATAGAAAATGAGTTTCCTTTATTGTATCTGTTTGAATATTTGCATCTGTGTTTATGTGCCTTTTCAGCTGCACACCAAGAATGGGGCTTCAAAAGTGGAAAACTTAATGTTGGCTGTCATCCCGAAACAGACTGCTAGCTCCTCAAGGGGCAGTAAATGGTTGCAGGGCTCAATAAATAATGCCATTGTTTAACCCTGTTGTTGATTTGAAAACATTTCTCTCCTAATAAAACTCTGCATATTGAATACAAGTTCACAGCTTCTTATAGCCCCACGAAATTCCAGGGCCAATGTGGTAGAATCACTTTATTTATTTGTTTGTTTGTTTATTTATGTATGTGTTTAATGCGATATAATTGACATAAAACATTTTATTAGTGTCAGGTGTACAACGTAATGATTGCATGTATGTCTATATTGCAAAATGATCACCACAGTAAGTCTAGTGAACATCCGTCACCATGCGTAGTTACAGAAAATCTTTTGTGATGAAAAATTTTAAGATCCAGTCTCTTAGCAACTTTGAAATACCCCAAAAATATTATTAACTACATTCACCATGTTCCACATTACATCCCCTGATCTATTTAATCACTGGAGTTCGTACCTTTTGACCCTCTTCTCCCATTTCACCCCACAGCCATTCCCACCCCCACCTTCCCATCCAGCCTGGGACCACCAAACTGTTCTTTGTGTATCTATGAGCTCAGTTTTTTGTTTGCTTTGTTTTTGGATTCCACACATAAGTGAGATCATTAGAATATTGCATGCTCTGATATATCAAACACTACCAAGAGAATCAGAAACACCTTTCTGCTATGACAAATTCAGTAGGTTTCCCATATTGTACACTCCATTCCAAAAGAATCTCTCCAATGAGTTAACCAATTTTAAAACAAGCAACCTAAATATTTAAATCTTGATTCACATGGATTACCTATTTCATGCAATATGGTCATACATTTCATATTTTGAAAATTTGTTGTTTTTATTTTAAAGATTTTATTTATTTGAGAAAGAGACAGTGAGAGAGAGCATGAGCAGGGGGAGGGGCAGAGGGGGAGGGAGAAGCAGACTCCCTGCTGAGCGGGGAGCAGGATGTGGGGCTCCATGCAGGGCTTCATCTGGATCCCAGAACTCCAAGATCATGATCTGAGCCAAAGGCAGATGCTTAACTGACTGAGCCATCCAGGCACCCCTCATTTTTGTTTTATCAAGAAAAAATTTGAAGCATTTTGAGATAAGAATTTAATATTACAGGTAAATGTAATTATCAAGTTTATTTAAATATTCAGAATATAAATGATTTGTTTATCTTTACATATGCCTATTACAAAAAAAGCACATAAACAAGGTTTAGTTAAGTGTTACAAATTCATAAATAGTAATTATGAAAGTTATTTCACGTTTATCACAGAATAGAATAAAATTTAAATTGTCATGAAAAGCCAATCTATATTCCTTACCATATTAAACTGACTAAAACAATTCAAACAAACAAAAATCCTTCCAAAATAAATCGCTTGCATTTTTTTTCCATAAAAATAAAAGAACAATGGAATATTTTGGTTTATAACCTACAACACGATATAATCTAAAGACCTTTTAAATTCTTTTGTACAATTAAGTTCATAGCATAGTTCTAGTATTGAAATAATAGGAGTTTCACATTTTTAAAGTGAAACAATAACATCAGAATGGCCAACTCATAGATTGAAAGATATTGCATGGACCAAATTCTGGTTTAAATTTTCAAAGAAATGATAAGAATCATCCCATACAAAGTTCATGTCACATCATGAAGCTAAAGAAGGATATGCAAAAGGAGAAAGGAAGTTATACCATTTTATACAAACTTTTAATAGTAAGTAAATATCTCGGATTATAAAATATCTGAACACTTTAGATTTACAAAAATATACGTTTTGTTATCAAAACACTAATACTTGATCTTATATGATTATACAATATTGAAGTCATGCTCTGAATTTGCCTCTAATTCTGCTTTTTTTTAATTTGAAATTGTATTTAAGGCATACTATTGAGTATTTCCAGGGGCAGCTGGGTGGCTCGTTTGGTTAAGCGTCTGCCTTTGGCCCAGGTCATGATCTCAGAGTCCTGGGATCGAGTCCCACATCAGGCTCCCTGCTCAGCGGTGAGTCTGCTTCTCCCTCTCCCTCTGCCCCTCCCCACTGCTTGTGCTCTCTCTCTCTCTCTCAAGTAAATAGATAAAATCTTTTTTAAAAAAGTATTTCCAAAAGCCTTATGATTGGTATCATAATATGAGATCTTATCAATATTAAAGTAATGTATTAGGTATTTCATTTTTAATTTTATTTTCAAATTGTTGCTATTATAAACATTATTAGAATGGACAACTACAATATGATTTTCATTCATATTTCTCACTTATTATGTTCTCATATTAATTCCTTGAAGTGAAACTACAAAGATCAGAGGCATGATTGTTTTAAGGCTTTCATATTATACAGCCAAATTGCTTCCTAAAAAGCTACCAAACCAGTCAATAAGAATGTGTGTGTCATTTCATTTCACCAACACTGAGTATTATTATTAAAATGATGACAATTTGAAAGAAAAAATTGGTAGCCCGTTATGGTTTACATTTTAATTTTCTTGTATAAAAATATTTTTTTGTTATCAGTTGGCTATTTTTATTTCTCTGTGACTTTTCTGTTCATGTCTTAAGCCTACTTTTCCAATGTTTGTATGAAGTTTTAAGAACTTATTCAGTAAAAATATTAATTCTTTGTCAGTCATTTTTTGTCAAACTTTTCAATTTTACTCAGTATACATCTGTGTATACCTAATTTTAACATTTGTATAATAAAATTTACAAATAACATCAACAAATAACAAATAATATCAACATCAACAAATAATATGAACAATTCTATACCAACAAACCCAACAATATAGATGAAATAGGCATGATACCCCATGGTAAAAATTAAAAACTTTTCTGCTAAGATCAGAAACACCAAGAATCCTACTGTAGCAACTTTTTTCTCAGCTTTACTGAGGTATAATCGACAAATAAAATTGTAAGCTATTTCAAGTGCACATTGTGGTGATTTGATATACATATATGTATGCATACATACACATTGTGAAATAACTCCATTATAGTTAATTAACACCTTTTTTATTGATTTTTTTTCTGAGAACAATTGAGTTCTACTGTTAACAAATTTCAATTACATGATACAGTGTTATTAACTATAGTTACCATGGTATATACACAGATCCTCAGACCCTATTCATCCTATAGCTAAAGGTTTATACCCTTCTACCCTATTTTCCCCACAACCCAGTTCTATGCACCACCTTTTTTTTTTTTTTTACTGTTTCTATGAGTTTGACTTTTTATTTAGAGTCCACATATAAGGGATACTAGTCCACATATAAGGAAATTTGTCTTCCTCTGTCTGGCTTATTTCACTTAGCATAATGCCCTTAAAGTCCATCCATGTTGTCACAAATGACAGGATTTCCTTCTTTCTCATGGCTCTTTTTCGTGGGCTAATATTCCATTACTTGTATATATCTATTGCCATTTCCAGGGTAACCAGTGATGAAGACTATCTCAGGTTTACGACCCAATCATATTGTCCATTTGTTTGTTCAGCATCTGTTCCATGGTGAATGCTTTCTGGTAAATGGTAACATGGGTTACAAAAGACTTAAAACTTTGTGCTCTTCCCCTGACCATCCCAAAGTCTCTATCCCAAACCCTTGTCTTCAATCTTCGGGCCTTTTTTCTTTAAGGCTTCTGACCAGTTAGCTAGGCTCACTCACTTTCATTTAAGCCCATTCCTCTAAAAAACTGTAATGTAACCATCATCTATTTGTACAGGCGTAGAGAGTTGACCTGTTTGTCAGCCAAGATCAGACATTTCCCTCTTTCAGCTGGCCATGCAGGAACACTTATGTAAGGCCGTGGATGAGATCAGAGGCAGAAGTCTGGTACAACTGTGGTGACCCTGGGATCTGGGCTTCCTGCTCATGAAGCTTACTCACGACCTCTGGTCCTACTCAGCATTGATGCTGGAGATACCGTTTTTATTACATGATGAATTGTTGCTGGGCCTGTCTGTCTTTAAGTAGGTCCGGCAGAATCAGGAAATAATACGCAGTTCTAGACACCTAGTCTCTTGGTGTCCCATGGTTAATCCTAGTAACACAAGGCCTAGTAACACAGGAAGTGTTGTCTTTCAAAAAGCATGTAGTTTTCTGGGCATACCCTTGCCCAGAGCCCTGGGGACCTTACTGTTATTGTGCCACCAGAACTTGCCTTATATTGCACACTTCCTTTATTCCTACCACAGATGTCTCCAACATGACTTGATCTGCCATATCATGTGGCTCAAGTGGCTATGCAGCTTCTTGCACTAAAATCTGGAACTGCTGAAGAGAACATTCCTGACCCTGGCCTCACTCAAACGCTGCCAGCCTTCCAGGTCTTCCAATATGCAGAGTGAGGAATTATCCCCGTGTGTGGAATGCATTTGCTCTAGAGCCCCAGAATATATTCCAGATCCCTTGCTTGCTTCTCTAAGTTATGGGGTACAGGATGCAGTAATTTTTTTTATTTTAGAGAGGATATACTGGCAAATTTCTGGCCACTGAAACTCCTAGAAATTTTACTAAAGTATGTGCATCTTTGACCTCCCATGGCATTAAAGTTTCCCAGTGTGAATCTTTGGCTGAATCTTCTAGCCTCAAATAATATGCACTTCAGCATGCACACTTCCTTTTTTATTTCTTCCTATATCATCTGTCTGAGCAGTGCAGGCATTTGCACCTCACTGGGAGCTGACCTTCACTTATCCATGCTTCCAAAAGCCACTGTAGCAGCAGAAATTCTTGAAAAGTTGTTAAATCCAGTGTCATGAGGAAGTGCCCGCAATCAATACATTTGTGTGTATCCAGCCTTATGCTCTAGCACCTTTATCAACCACACTCAAAATTCAGCCTCAAGGTACTCCTCTGACTCTTGCTAGTCTATTCTACGGTTCTTTCAGGGCGTCCTGTCTTTCTTCCTTTAGTAGGTCCAGCAGGTCCCCAGCTGATGTAACCTTAGTTATTGGCCTGTTAGGAAAAATGATAAGGACAACTCCAGAGGAGGCACCTTTGCTTTCTAGAAGAAAGGCATATGGAGAATGGGGATACTGGGAGAAAAACACTAGGATTTACAATGAAGGAGTGGTTAACTTTTCCAAGCTTGAGTATTCACAGGGGCCTGAACAGACAAAACTCTATTCACCAATATTTCCCATTCCATCTTTCGAGATTATAGATTTTACCTGACTTTAGCAATAACAGATCTGCCTTCCCTGGATAGCTGATTCTAGTGATGAAATCTTGAGCTTGCTCTTCAAGTGAATCTGTTCTTCTACTGCCTTTTTTTTTTAAGATTTTATTTATTTATTTGAGAGAGAGAGAGAGAGAGTGCGTGAAAGCGAGCAGGGAGGTGCAGGGGTCGGGGAGAGGGGGAAAGACTCCTAAACAGACTCCACACTGAGCAACAGAGTTGGACACGGGGCTTGATCCCACAACCAGGAGACCAGGACCTGAGCCGAAACCAAGAGTCAGACGCTTAACCAACTGAGCCACCCAGGTGTCCCTCTACTGCTTTTTATAAACTAAGAGAGAGACCCTCTGTCTCTGTCAGTCAGCCTCTAACCTTTTGTTCATGACTCTCATTTTCTCATTATCTGTCTTCAGATCACCAACACAATTTAGTAATAATTAGCAAACTATTGACCTTTAACATCATACCCCCTCCCCCAATTATTTAGATGCCTGAATCTTCATGCTGACAAATTTCTCCAGTGACTGGGATGTTTTTCCAGTTTTCACTGGTGAAAACTTGAGCACTTTAGCGGCCCCCTGTGCCCCAATTTGCACATGAAGTGGGACAGGGAGTGAACCAGTCCTCAAAGTCCATTTTACTGCCTATTTCTCTAATCATTTTCAGCACCACCTGTTAGTGTGAGTCTTCCAAGAAGTTGATGCCAGGACAAACTAGACATTCAAAGAATTTATTCAGGGAAGGTCTATAAAGCAAAAATGGGAAAGGGAGCAGTAGTACTCAAGAAGAGACTTCCCACCACAAAGTGGTTCTGACTACTACCAGTGGAGCACTGGAAGAAAGGCTTGGGAAGAAAAACCTCAGAAGGTGATGCAGTTTTAGAAAGTCTCAGGCCAATGCCGTGAACCTGGGCCAAAGTTTCCCATTTGTGGAATCCATCACTGGTCTGGAATGGCCTGACTCTAGTACATCTATCATGCTCAGTCATTAGTTAGGAGCAGATCAGGGGAACTCTGGTCTCAGTTTTCAGGTAGTGGGTCATCTAGAGGTGCAGCAGCTGGAGCTGCCAGGCAACTCTGCTCTCCACAGCAGATTCTCTTAGATGGATTTCTGAGCAGTATGTCTCCATGGCTGTCACCGTATTCATCTAGAGACATGAGGTAGGTAACAAGTATGAGTCCAATAAATCAGTATAGCAGGGTTACTTGAGAGGAAATACAGAAAAGCCTGAAAACATAATGGCATTTTTGTTCTGCTGTATCAACGACAGGACTACTTATTTCTGGATTTCTAGGTAAGTAAATAATAGAGCCTATTTATTTTAATCACTTTATTCATTTTACTTTTTTTTTATTCATTTTTACTTTTTCTTTCCTGAAAATAAGAAAGAAATGGCAGAGAATAGCTTAATCGTGTAACCAAAATTCTCTACTTAAGTTCCACAAAAGTACTCAAAGATTGTTGGCGAAACCCAGGTGCTTTTCATAGCTTTCATACCATTTTTGTGTGAAGATTTCATTTTCAAGATTTTCCTTGGCATTCAAATAAGGTTATACATCTCCGAGCATTATATTCACCATTCAAGTAGGTAAGAGGAAGAAGAGTAAATGAGCAGAATGTCGTCACCTGAGTCTTTCTCTGTTTAAAACCTCTTCCAGATGCTCTGCTCACACACCTAAACTTAGATTTGATTCACCAGAGTTGAATTGTATGTCTGCTCCAGCCACTGAAAAGTGGTTAGAGAAAAAGTCTATTGTGTACGAGACAGTAAACCAATATGGCTAATATGGCCTGCCACTATATCTGAGTTGCCATTTTCTATTACAAATGTCTTTAAGTGAGAAATATAGTTATCAGCAGGTGGAAAAGTAATAGGAGTAAAGGTTGGGGAAATGTAAGAGTCCGATTTCTTGACCTTCTACCATGGCGTATTAAAAGATATTGGCTAGGGGCACCTGGGTGGCTCAGTCAGTTAAGCATCTGCCTTTGGCTCCTGGGCATGATCCCAGGGTCTTGGGATGGAGACCCAGTCAGGCTTCCTGCTCAGCGGGGAGTCTGCTAATTCCTCTACCCCTCCCCCACCGCTCGTGTGTGTGTGTGTGTGTGTGTGTGTGTGTGTGTGTGTGTGTGTGTGTCTCACGTAAGTGCATGCAAGCGCATGAACACTCTCATAAATAAATAAATAAATAGATAGATAGATAGATAAATAAATAAAATCTTTTTTTAATTTTTATTTTTTTAAAGATTTTATTTATTTATTCATGAGAGACAGAGAAGCAGAGGGAGAAGCAGGTTCCCAAAGAGCAGGGAGCCCGATGCGGGACTCGATCCCAGGACTCTGGGATCATGACCTGAGCCGAAGGCAGACGCTCAACCATCTGAGCCACCCAGGCACCCATAAATAAAATCTTTTTAAAAAAAGGTATTGTCTAATGTTGATGACACAAGGACTACAGGACTAAGAAAAGTACCTAAAATTATATTTTGACCAAAGGATGAAGTAGTAAAGAAACCTTTCAATTTGTCTTTAAACCTTTATTCCCCTATCCTTGCCACATTATAGACAACCAAACACACCTGAGTGTAACTCAAAGGAAAAGAGCCTTTCTGATTTAATATTAAATAATAACACACACACACATATATATATATACACACACACACACCTATATACATATACATTAACTAATAGAAGAAAAGGACATAATTTTCAACACTTGAAGGAAAATAGGAAATTTCTCATTTGAAAGGAAAAAGAGGAGGCCCCTTTGTGTCTCAGTCATTTAAGCATTTGCCTTCGGCTCAGGTCATGATCTCAGGGTCCTGGGATGAAGCCCAGGTTGGGCTCCCTGCTTAGAGGGGAATCTGCTTCTCCCTGTGCCCTTTACCCGCCTCATGCTCTCTCTCACTCACTCTTTTTCTCTCAAATAAATAAATAAAATCTTTAAAAAAAAAAAGAAAGAGGAAAGGGGGAAGGAGTGAGATAAATTTGCCATGACTTATAGAGATGGAGTGTCAGAGTACTAAAACAATATTCTTAGATTAGTATATTTTGACCAAAAGATGGAGAAGTAAGGAAACCTTTCAATTTGTCTTTAAACCTTTATTCCTCTATCTTTGCCATATTATAGACAACCAAATACACTTGAGTTTAACTCAATGGAAAGAGTCTTTCTGAATTATTTAATATTAAATTGTCTTGCAGCTTACAAGTGTACTAAGCATTCTTTCTTTCTTTGTAATATATTTTAAAATCTATAGTTTCTTGGATATGGACACAAATCACAATTTTCAATTAATGATTTTATTGTTTCCATTGATTGCTATAATTCACCACTAATTGATATTCCTAAGACTACGTTATGTAGATATCAAGTGATTCCCCACACATTGGTATATGTTTTGCCTTAATGTTTGAAAAGTTACAAAAAAAAGTCATCTCAGCTAATGCTGTCTCTTATTTCAATGCCAAACAAATGAAAATATTCTCTTCTAGCTTTTTTCTTTTCTTTACAAGATGCTAGAAGTTTATAATGCAGAGTCTTTTTAATTTGTGTCCAATTCTTGCTAATTATTGTTGTAAAAATGTTAATTGCTAACTGTTGTTTTTGTACAGGTATGTGAATTTTAATAAGATTTTCCATGTTCCAAAAAAATGAGTACAGCTTTAAAAATTTTAAATATCAAGAGACAGTTGCATAGATTCTATTTCTTTTATTTCAGTTAATTTTATTCACATACATCTTTTCAACTGATTAAGGTGCTAATCATCCATTGGTAAAAGTTCACAAATCTAAGAAAAGCAAAGGTACATTCATTGGCATGTAATGATAAATAGTGGGTGATGCCAATCAAATAAGTTGTTTTAAAAATACCAATAATAATACTGGGCCAAATATTAATATTGCCCACTCAATATTTGTTCCTGTCCCTTGTATGCTGAAAAAAAGAAAATCACACTTTTGTTTGGGATGGCCATGTGTCCAACCCCAAACAAAAATGTGTGATAGTCATAGCATTAGCTGTCTCCTTGTTCCATGTGAGAAAAGTAAAAACAATCACAAATATGTTGAGCCACTGACCTGAGGTCAGCAATCTCCAAATTCTGACCTTTTTTTGAATGAATTAAAGTTATTTCTTTATTCCACTGTAAGTCATTATTTCATGATTTGTAGACAAAAGCAGTCTTAACATATCAGTGCCCAATATTTTTATAGTCATAGTGTTTGCCTGATTCTTTCATTACAATTATCTCATTTATATGTACAGGATATATGTGGCAAAAACATAAGTTTTTGTTTTGTTTTGTTTTTTACTTAAGCTATTTTCACAGATAGCAAATCTTTTCTTCAGTGTTATCTTTGAACACAATTGAAAGCAATGTATTGGTTTATCCAGTTACATTTAGAATCAGTTTAGATGAAAAAGTGAGGAAAAACTGGAAGGTTTTTTTTTTTCTAGACAAAAAGAGATTCAAAGGAAAGTATGGTGAAATCATAATGCAGATGTGGCTTATTATTTTTTATAATTACCTGTAAAGAATTGAGGTAACCATGGCTCTAATGGAAAAGTTTATAAGAGAGATATGAAATCCTATAGAAGAATAAATTCTGACAAAGTTTTAATATAAAGCTATGGCTATAAAGTCTAGGACAAGTGAATATAGTATGTAGGGGAGTTAGTATCCTCAAAATTTAGAGAAAATAACAAAATGACAAGAATTTAATTGATTTCAAAAAGCTGGCAGAATTTTGGAGATATGGCAGAAAAAAATCGGATCTAGTATGATCCATTCTTACTAAAAATTCGTGTGAATATGGGACAAAATACATCCAGGATAAAATAAGAATGAAGAAAGAATCTGGTCACCAGACATGAATAATAAAGCATCAGTGGGTGCCAAAGCTGTCTCCTACCATGGAAGTTTTGGTAACAGATATATTCCCAGAAGCAAGGAAAGATACTAAAAGTTAGGAACCTCAGGCACTCATAGTATTTATGATTAAAAAAAAAATACCCTCTATTTTGTGGCCCAGTTAGTTAGGGACTTCATCATCTGCCTGATGCTTAGATGTGGAAAAACAAAAGCCAACATGAATAAAAGGATTCTAGACTTCCACCAACCCTGAGCATAGGCAAGGCCAGATGAATCATTCGCTGGAGTCAGTAACAAATGAAAGTGTAGGGTCTCTTGTTTAAAAAAGAAGAAAACAAGTAAAATATGAAAATTTACCTTTCTCTCATTTTATGTCTCTTGGCTCATCCTGTATTTTATTTGCTATTTAATGTTTTTCTAAGTAAAAAAAATTACATGCAAGAATTTTACACTTGATATTTACAGTGTGCAATAACAATTTTAAATACAAATACGAGTATCCAGTTAGTATGAGGAAACACAAAAATCACACAATGTTTCATAACTGATATATGCATATGTAGTCATTCTATCAAAACAGTGGAAATGCTGCCCGAAGTTGACTGTTTTTATTTCACTTCTTGATAATGAACATCCTACCAACATCTCAACCTAAGTATGTTGCCAGCTACATAAGCACTGAAATAAGAAAAACCAAGAAACTATGGGAAACCCTATATTTCCCCTTCCTTTTATGTTATCATTTTCAGTGTAAGTGGTTGGCTTAAACAGGGAATTGACATAGTGAGACAGGATCTGATAGGGTTCTTTGGTCATTAGTGTGTCTGAGAATTCCAATGTGCTTTTTTCCTACTTGATGTAAATTATGGTTTGAACAGAATGAATGGCCTCTTTGGGCTGTCAGTGCTTATGCTTAATCAGATATATATGTAACCTGCTTTCTTTGCCTTAAATTTCGTTGAGCTCCCATGCATCATGGGTGTACGGGAATCCTGTGCTCAGGGAGCACTTTGAGCACTCGCTGTGATTAGGGGCCACAAGGAGAGGTAGATTCCTAGACCGCATGTTATTTCCTCTGCACCACTGTCCCGGTAGACTTCGATTATGACATAAATTAAAAAATAATAATTATCAAGAGTTTCAAGAAGGTGACGACTGAATATTCAACTAAGCACAGAGCTCTTCTGAGCGTAGGGATCATGAGACTAAACAGATGTTACTACACTGCATTATAAATTTTGTTACCAATACAATTATGAAAAAAAGGCAAACTTGGGCACTGAAATTAGGAACAGTACTCATTTACATGAGAATGATTCACAGGTTTTTATTAGTAGCATTTTTAAATTATATAAATGTAATAGGAAATCATAAAGGAGAAAATCTAAAATACAAAGGACCTGGTGTGGTAGGCAGAACTCTAGGATGATGTCCCATGACCCTTGTCCAGATACAATACCTTCCACTTTGAGTAGGGGTTGAATTTGTGAATATGATGGTAGATATCACTCCCATAATTGTGTTTCACCATATGGCAAAGGGGAGATTATCGTGGGTAGGTCTGACTTAATCAGGTGAGCCCTTTAAAAGGAGAATTTTCACAGGATGTTTGCAGAAGAGAAAGTCTAAAAGACATGCTCCAGCTGGCCTGGACAAAAGTGAACACCCATCTTGTGAATTGCCTATGGGGTCACACGGCAAAAAACTACAAGCAGCCTTTAAATTCTGGCAAGGAAACAAGAATTTCAGTCATACAGCCACAAGGAAATGAATTCTGCCAACTACTAGTGAGCTTGGAAGAGAACCGTGGTCCCCGGATGAAAACCACAGTCCTGGCTGACTGGTGACTCTGAGCAGAGAATCCACCTAAGCTGTGCCTGGACTTCTGACCTACAGAAACTGTGAGATAATAAATGAGTATTGTTCTAAGGAACTAAGTTTATGTAGCAATTTGTTATGAAGTAATAGAAAACTAATATATCCAGAAATAACATTTTGGCATATATCGTTATAATTATATCTTCTGCAGCTTTTTTTCCTATGTACATATAAGCCATTTTGTGTGTAATGGAATTATCATTTTTATTTAATCCTTTTTTATTTACTGTAATGGTGAATATTTTTCACCCAACTAAACAATTTTATCACACTCTTAAAAAAAAAAAAAAAAAGATCTCAGGCCCATGAGGCCTACTCTGGGTGTAGGATCCAAATTTATACTATCTGCAAGGTACCAGAAATAAAAATTAAGAAATTAGCCTAAAAAATTGTCCGGAATTACTGAAACCACTGGTGGAAACAAACTTGAAATGTCTATAGTGAGCATTAATGGAAAATAATCAAGTTCACTTATTTTATTAGCACATGCATTGTTTAAATAGCAATATATCAGGAAAGATCCAAAAGCCTGTTGGAAAATGGTATAATGAGTTTCTAAGGAAAATGGTATAATGAGTTTCTAATTTTACTATAAATTATTATTTTAAAGAATAGCATAAACAACATAAAAGGGCATGATTCATAAGTACATCCCAGTGAATGCTTACAAAGCGAGTACACCTGGGTAACCACCAGTCAGGCCTGGATATAAATTACTACCAGCCACCCAGAAGCTCTTTCATGCCCTGTCCTACACATTATTGCATCCTCTGTCCAAAAGATAACCACTATCATGATTTCTCAAACCCTAGAACTTGCTCTTTTTCAAGTTTGTATTAAATGCAATCATACAGTTTATATCTGGCTCCCTTTGCACATTTTGTTTGTGGAGATTCATATAAGTTGTTGCATGTAGCAATAACTGATTTATTTTTATTTCTGTAGAGTAAGACATTTCTAATAAAATTATTTTCTCTCCTATTTTTGATGCATATTTCCAGTTAGGTGTCATTATAAAAATGTTGCTATCAGCATTCTAGTATGTGTCTTTTGAAGCATGTATATATAGATTTCTGTTACCCAGGAATGGAATTGCTGGTTCATGTGCTATGTGTATGCTAACCATTCTAGATACTGCCAAAGAGTTTCAAAGTGGTGATAACAATTAACACTACTTAGCAGTGTCTGAGGAATCCAGTTACTTCAACAATACTTTGCATTGTTGGCTTTTCCCCTCATTTTTTGAGTGTATTTTTTCATTTGCATCTCTGCAAAGATACTTATTTTCATGTGTCTATTATACATATGTATGTGACCTGCCTATTCAAGTCTCTTGCTCATTTTTTATTGGACTGACTTTTTCTTATTATTTGTAGTAGTTCTTTATATATTCTGGATTCAAGTCCTTTGTTAAGTATATGTGTTCTCTGTATTAGTTTGCTAGAGCTGTCATAACAGCATACCACAGAGTGGGTAGCTTAACCAACAGTAATTTATTTACTCAAAGTTCTGGAAGCTAGAAGTCCAAGATCAAGGTGTCAACAGGTTTGGTTTCTTCTGAGGCCTCTCTCCTTGGCTTGCAGATGGCTGCCTTCTCCTTGTGCCCTCATATGGTCTTTTCTCTGTGCATGGGCATCCCTAGTATCTCTCTGTGTGTCCCCAAATTCCCTCTTCTCAAAAGACATCAGTCAGATTGGATGAGGGTCCACCCTAACAGCCTCATTTAAACTTAGTCACCTTTTTAAAGGCAGACTTAAAGCAAAGGTCATGCACTGACCTCAGTTGTCACATCTCCCTAGTTTTCTTCAATATGGAAAAGTTTCTTCCTTTCTCCTTTTTTCCTTCCTTCCTTCCCTCCTTGTTTCCTTCCTTCCTTTCTTCCTTCCTTTCTTCCCTCCTTCCTTCCTTCCTTCCTTCCTTCCTTCCTTCCTTCCTTCCTTCCTTCCTTCCTTCTTTCCTTCCTTCCTCTTTACCAATTCCAGAACTTGTGCTCTATCATTCATACTCCAAGGAGAGTCCTTGGAGCCTAATAAAAATATCTATTATCTTCATATATTATTAAGTCAGCACACAAAGGAAACAGGTCATTTTTTGCCCCAGAATGGAGATTAGATCATCACAAACTTTTGAAAGGAAAGCATGTGTTATGTTATATAACTGAGAGTAATATACCCTTCTGAAGAGTAGAGGTGGAGTAATTCTGTGCCCAGGTATATTAAACTTATTTATTTCAGTCTGCACCAACTTCAGAATGTCAATATGGAGCAGGAGTGACAACATACTCCAATACATAGGAAATTGCAGTTCACAAAGTACTTCCATTATTCATGACATCTGATGTCAACACAATCTTGTAAATGAGGTAGAGCATGGACTATCTCCATTTATGTCTGAGCAGACTGAAAGGTAAAGTGCCTTTTACAAAAGCATGTATTTATTAGCCTGTATCCATTACTGAATAGTTGAACTCAAGGAGTGAAAAAGAGGAAAGAATTCATTCTCTATAATATCTCTTAAAAGAAGATTCCATGCTTTTGATTCACCTCCAATTGTAATAAATAATAAGTGTGACTCATTTTTGGCTGCTAAATAGAAAAGACCAGTATAAGTAAAAAATGCAAGTTTACATCTAATTCAAGCTTTTCTTTCCACATCCCCTCTGTCAGTTTCGCCATCTAGGTCCTAAGTGTCTGGAAGAAATACGTTGTCAGTCATTTCATTCTTGCCTTTCCTCTTCCTTCTGCTCCTGGCTTCATAGGATTGCAAGGAGGGATGGTTAGAGGAAAATGAGAATAAGCTTTACTGAAACAATAATGCCGTTTTCATTTCTTTCAATGTGACTAAGGTGTCTTGGCTGTTGAGTACCCTTTGTGACATGGGTTCAATACCTTTTTTTTTTAAGATTTTATTTATTTATTTATTTGACAGAGAGAGAGAGACAGCGAGAGAGGGAACACAAGCAGCAGGAGTGGGAGAGGGAGAAGCAGGCTTCCCGTGAAGCAGGGAGCCGGATGTGGGGCTCGATCCCAGGACCCCGGGACCATGACCTGAGCCAAAGACAGACCCTTGATGACTGAGCCACTCAGGGGCCCCAGACATAGGTTCAAATTCCCAGCTCTTTTGTGGGTGTATAAGTGAGAGTTTACAAGAGCTGGGGGCTCTGTGGGGACTTCTGCCCTGCACAGCTGCAGACATAAACAGTAAGCTCTCCTGCCATGCCTGGCAACTCTTCCTGCTATTGACCATGTGACTTCCACTCCTATTTCCTGGAGACATCTTATCCTCACAGGCTTTTCTCTTACCTTCAAGATGGCTGTTTAGTTTTCTTTAGTGCATACAAATTGCCACAAACTTTGCAGTTTAAAATAACACACATTGGGGCACTCGTGTTCCTTCTCTCGCTTTGTCTCTCTCTGTCAAATAAATAAATAAAATCTATAAAAAAATAAAATAACACACATTTATTATCTTATGGGTAAGGTGTTCAGGCACTGTTTAGATGGGTTTTTGGCTCAGGGTCTCACAAGTCTGCAAAGTGTCAGATGGGTACATTCTTATCTCAAGGAATGGAGAAGAATCTATTTCTAAGCTTACTCAGGTTGTTGGTAGAATTTGTTTCCTTGTATCTGGAACACTGATAACCTCAGCTTCTTGCCAACTGTCAGATAGATGCTGCCCTCAGCTCCTAAAGGCCATTCTTAACTTCTAGAGGTCACCTGCAGTTTCTTGTCGAAATGAATTCCTCAACATGGCCACTTACTTCCTAGAGTCAAGGATGAGAGTCAGTTAGCACGGCAAGGTTGTATGTAATGTAGCATAACCCCTGGAGTGACAACCCAACATCTTTCCCATATTTTGTTGGTCCCATACGTCACTGGCTCTGCTCACACTCAAGGGGAAGGGAGTGTATAAGGGCTTGAATATCAGGTCAGGATCATTAGGAAACACCTTAAGTTTTCTCCATCCTGATGACTAAAAGCATTTGTCATCTATCTGCCACCTCCAACTGGCCCATGGGAAACTTACGGATTTTTATTTTTTTAAATGAACACATGTTAAAGATTTTATATAACTCACTAATAATCAAATCTGTAAACTATCACAACCAATTCAAATGAGAATTAAACACACACACGCATAAACAATTAGGAATGCTGAAATGAATTTATAAATAAAAGCAAGATTGGTCAATATTCATAAGACAATAATTACCCCATCCCTCAGACACAATTCATTTGCATTTCTCTGGACAAAAATAATTTGCTTTATTATACATTTGCTACAGTTTACAGAATTATAAAATAGCTCCAAAACAATGAACAGTGTAGTCCCCATAGAATGAAATAACCCAGAAATGTTCATTAGACAGCACACATAGCAGTCTTTCCTTTTGGTGCATTTCAAAGTCTTCTACGTTTTTCCTGACACATCAAAGATATTCATAAGATTATTTATAGCCATTGAAGTGAAAAAGTTATAATCCATTCAGAACACCAACAGAACTGATTAAATAAATTAATTACCTGCTGTAGATCAAAATGTCAGGTAGCTATTAAAATGATATTGAAGAACAATATCTAATGATACAGAAAGATGCTTAGGACATTTGAAGTGGAAGAAAGATGCATTAGGCAACTGTTTATTTTGTACCACCATAGATCGATCATTGAACAGCCATAACGTTTATATGGCTAATTAACAAAGGATAGCATTACAGTACTAATAGTAGTTATCTTTGAAGGTGGAATTAAGCATGTTCATGTATTTGTTTTTTGCTGACTTTTATTTTTCAAATACTTTACAATGAAAAGGTTTTTTTTTTTTTTAAAGATTTATTTATTTATTTGAGAGAGAGAGACACAGCGAGAGCAGGAACACAAGCAGGGGGAGTGGGAGAGGGAGAAGCAGGCTTCCCGCTGAGCAGGGAGCCCGATGTGGGACTCGATCCCAGGACTCCGGGATCATGACCTGAGTCGAAGGCAGACACTCAACGACTGAGCCACCCAGGCGCCCCTACAACGAAAAGGTTTTATTTGAATAGAAAGAAACATTAAAAAATTAGTAAGCATGTACCCTGTTAAAAGAAAATATACTGAGCATGTACTCTGTATCAGTTCCATAGGAAGATGAATCACACATAGGGTTTCTGCTCTGAAGAAAATAGCAGTCCAGTGGAAGAGATACAATGTCAACTCATAATTAGGGTAAACCACGAAGCATACCAAAAAAACACATATTTGACCCAGAGAGTACAGAGTTTTAAGAGGGATTTCCCTGGACTGACAATATTAGTGTCAGGAGTGCAGAATGTGGGATTTAGGGAAGAATTCAGAAAGTGAGGGTGCCAAAGCAGGATTGTGGACCATAAATTAGAGTTAGCTATGATGAAAACAGGGTGGGAGGGCAGAGAAGAAAATCCATATACTGATCTACAGTCTAGGTAAATGCAGTTTTGTTTGTTTTTATATGTATAAGAAAGTTCTAGGCTTTATACATTAAAAGTGTATGTAATTATGTATGTACGATTACTTAAAAATACCCAATAAACTAAAAACTGTTTTTGTGCTTCTATAGCACCTTGAAAATGCTACTATCATTGTGCCAGTTTGATTAAATGAAATTGTATGTTTACTTGCTATCTCTTCTGACACACTTTAAACTAGTTGAAGGCAGGATCCATGTTTGTTTTGTTCCAAGATCACAACTAGTGCTAAACACATCGTAGGATATTTATATCAATTAATTAGAATAAGAATAGAATAAAAGAAATCAGAATATTACATTGTTTCTTATAACTTTCCATTTCCCTGTAAATTCATAGATTCTTGACATGCCAGACTGGTTGCATGTGTCTACATTGATGGCTTCTCTCATCCTTATCATCTTTGGTTACTCCAGTGATCTTAACATTAGAATTTGCTAGATGAAATGTAAGTATCTGTGATATTGTGATTTATGATCAGGATATATTTGGTTTTTGTCCCATTTCTGGCACAGAACTCCTGTTACCACTGGAATTTCCTAAATGATAAGAGCAATAAAGTTTTTCTTATGTTAAAGAGGTGGCTTTCAGAAGATACTAGGTATCCTAAGGGTTTTGGGGATTGGTTGCCAGGGAACTCAACCCTGTGAGTAGAGGATTGGAATGTTTAGTTCCATCCCTGACCTGGGAAATGTGAGAGGCCAGAGGTTGCATCAGTTGCCAATGGCTGATGATTTATCAATCATGCCAATGTCATGAAACCTCCAGAAAAATCCAAAAGACAGGTTCAGAGAGCTTCAGGGTTGGTGAACCCACAAGAAAGGTAGGGAGAGTGGTGTACTCAGAGCATGGAAGCTTTGCACCCTTTCCCCATACTTTGTCCTATGCATCTTTTACATCTGGCTGTTCCTGAGTTATATCCTTTTATAATAAATCAGTGATTTGATGAGTGAAGTGTTTCTCTAAGTTCTGTGAGCCACTTTAGCAAATTAATTGAACCCCAGAGGAGGGGATCATGGGAACCTCTGATTATAGTCAGTAGGTCAGATGCACAGGTGACAACCTGGACTTGCTATTGGCATCTGAAGATAGAGCTGTGTGGTGTACTCATGTGGGTACACTTGTGTACTGAACTTGTAGCTTGTGGAATCTGATGTACTTTCCAGGCAGATAGTGTCAGAATTGAGTTGAACTGTAGGGCATCAAGATGGCTTCAGAAAATTGTTTGTGGGGAAAACCTCTGACACACACAAACATACACACACACACTAAAATTGGGGTGCAGAAACTTTTAGTAACCATATATAGGTGTTCAAGGGACCTACATGAGGCTTATAAGAAACTTCAAGTTTACATGTAATTGAAGATTCTCTTTCCACACCCCTATTGCCATTTTTGACAGCACGTCATTCTGTCTGTTCATTTTTCTGTGGCTTAAGATCACTCACTCAGACTCTCTGATTCCTTTTTTGGAACCACATTTTTGGTTACGATGTGTAAAGGAATCATGGAGAGAAGACACACAAAAGCCATAATTTTCATCCTAAGACTTCATACTCTGAAATGCTCTAATTTCCATTTTCTCTCTAAATTGTCTATTTTTTCCCTTTTTATATAGCACTATATATGGTAAGCTGTCTCTAGGAAGGCTCCCAAACAGAACTGCCTTCTGATATTTAATCCCTTGTGGTAACATTTCTGCTTGAGTGTAAATTGGACTTACTGGCTCATTTCTAGAAAATAGAATATGGCAGAAGAGATGAGATATCACTCTTGAAATTAGGATAAAATACTCTATGACCGCTGTCTTGTTTTCTCTCCCTCTTTTGCTCACTCACTCTTAGAGAAGTCAACTGCCATATTTTAAGCTGCTTTCTGGAAAGTTCCACATGGTAAGAAACTGATATCTCCACCTGATAGTCTGGAGGTCTTCTAATGCCATGTGAGTGAGCTTAGAAGTTTCTCCTCCAGTGGAGCTTCAAGTTGACTATGGCTCTGTCTGACACATTGACTGGAGCTGTGTGAGAGACGCTGAGCCAGAGAGAGCAGCTAACCCCATGCTTCATTTCCTGATACACGCACTGAACTCATGTTTATTATTTTAAGCCTCACTGGTAATTTATTTTGCAGCAGTAATCAAATACACTCTGCTGAATTAGCAATAACCCCGGTAGTCCCCCAAATTGCAGTAGCTTAACAAAATAAAATGCCTCTTAATGTTTGTAGTTACATGTATTTTTGTAAATCTTTGGTTAATGTTTATCTCTCCTTTTCGATTATTAGAGCCATGAGGTTATGGACCATGTTTGTTTGGTTCTTCACAAGCATATGGTAGGTGTTTGATGAATATTCTTTGAGTGATTGAATAAATGAATGAATGATCTCAGACTGTCTCACTTACCCTGATTTGTAAACTGGGGAGATTTCTAAGCCCGCCCGAAGATCCAACACTTTGTGCTGTGATGCGGCGACAGTTAGCAAATGCTAACATGAGGGTAAATGTAGGAATTTTCTTTAGAGAGGGACCTGTTTTTTTCAGCCTGAGTGCTTTCCCTTCCTGATTAGTAAATCCCAGAGGACTGTTCTCACCACAGCATGGCTAAGAACACGGATGGAACACTTCGTGGATGTCCTCTGTGGATAACTAGGCACAACACTGATCTACACAAAGAATCCTGAGGGGAGTTGGGTAACTCAGTTTCTTTCCTTCCAAGGTCAAACTCTGGCCTGTTTTACTTTGGAATGAAGAAAGGGAAAAACAACTGGATACTATTTTTAAATGGTACCCATTTGCTTTCTTACCTTACCGTGCACCACCCACCATGGAGTTCCACTCTTGAATAGTTTTCTTTGCCACTGAGTGTGTGTGTGTGCATGGGTGTGTCTGTGTCACTTTGAATTTTTTCCAAGTTCAATATTAAGTTGAAATAAAGTAAAGCAAAGAAGCAAACAAACAAAAGCGCAGAATACAAACTTTCACTTAATCTTTATTGTTTTATTTTTCTTAAAAATTTTTTAAAGATTTATTTATTTATTTAAGAGGGCGGGGGCAGAGGGAGAGAAGCAGACTCCCCCTGAGTGTGGAGCCTGAAGCCAGGATCGATCTCATGACTCTGAGATTATGACCCTGAGATCATGACCTGAGCCCAAATCAAGAGTCGAACTACCAACTGAGACATCCAGGTGCCCTTAATCTTTACGGTTTTCCCTTCTCTTCTTCTGTCTTCCACCCTGCATCTTGTATCCCCATTTTTACCCACTTGCTTGTCTCCAGAGGAGCTTTAAGGGAACAAATCGCTGGAAAGTGGCCAAGGGCTGGCCCCTGGGATTGAAACCAGGAAAGAGAAGGGTCGGAGAGGGATTGGGGGCAGGGCACTAACATTTAACTGCTTCCCCTAGGCCATGCACTTTACATCCATAGACCCACTGAATTCTCACAGAAAACTATTCTGGAGGTAATATTACTTCCTTCTCTCCCATTTTCTATGTGAAGAACCTCAGGTTTAGAGAAGTAGGCATTTTACCCATGGTTAAACAGCAGGTCTGGATCAGAGCAGGCATTTTAATGCAGGTTTGTCTGATTCCAAACCCCACATGATCCTCACATCACTTACTTGTAAAGAAAGGAGCATGACTGTGCAAAATACAAATTAACAGGAGGTAAATCTCTCCCCAGCGTACTGTGTGGTATTAGAGCTAAAAGTGGGGTGTTTGCACCTCACTTAAGTTGCAATGGATTCTCTAATTTCAAAAATGTTGAAGGATTTCACTAGGGACATAAATCTGTTTGGTGCTTAGAAAGAAATAGAGATTAACTTAGAACACACAATTACCGTGCCCATACAGAGATGGGCTGGGGATTGTGTTTTGCCAGCACACCAATAGCCATCTGTGCTTCAGATTTTCCAAATGAATTTTTGTATTTACTCGCTCTCATGGCAAAACCTCTCAGAACACTTCTTGGTCATTTGAAAATCCATGTTGACACAAGCTTTGCTGGAGTTGCTTGTAATTCCATAGTAACCAAGAGCCTCTCCTAGCTGTTTTCTTGGCTTTATTCATCCGTTTGCCCTTCATTTTAGAAATCTCCAACAGTGTTGGGTTTGTATAATCTTAGTTCTTTCCTTATGCCCAGAGGCCAAAAGAGAGAAAAATGTGTGGAGAATTGGGGAATTCTCAGCCAAATCGAATGAGAAAATTGAGGCAATTATCTGAAAAATACATGTGGAAACCTGTTATCACTCAGAATGAAAGGTAAACGACTTCAGATTTCTGTTTCATTTGGACTAAGAAGGCTGAAGAGATTGCAGTCTTTTCCCTCTCATGCATAAATCACTGAGTTACACATTTGCGAGGATGAAGGTGTCACTGAAGTACTTGTTTAAAAATAAATATTGCTTCTCACAGAAAGGCTAAATTCATTCTCCAAGGAGCTGTAGTCATGGTAATGACACTTCAGAACTAAAATCAACATTACTTTCTTCGATGAAGCTACTTATTGCATGGTTTCAGAAATACACACGTTTTGCCTATTTGAGAATTTAAACCATTAAATGAATGCTCTTGAAAGTCATTGTCCGAGGTTCTTAAATTTCTTCCCTTTAAAAACATATGTGCTTGCTTTTCACCTGATCAAAAAGGCTGCTATTATGTTATTATATAGATCAACTACTAAATCCAGGACCTATCAGTTTTCTCTGACAAAAAAAAAGTTAAACTCCATGTCAGGAATGTAGACTTTTTCCCTTCATATTTGTAGGTAGGAGAAAATTGTTTACTCAACACATGATTTGTATAGTGAGAAGCTCACTCTTTTGTTCATGCAAGGGTCTTTCTCATTTTTTCAATGTATTTTTTTTCCTGTGTATACAGGTTTATTGTAGAAAATTTGGAGAATATTGCAAAATTGCGAAGGAGAATGCAAACACTACTAATTCACAACTTACAGTAAATGTAGTTAATGTGTGGCGTATTTGTATGTACTTCATGGAGCTCAAAGTTTATGCAACGGTATGTCTTATATTTCACACTTCATGCATCTTGAGCATTTCCCTTGTCCGTCATATTCCATAAAAACCTCATTTGTAGTAACTGAATACTATTTCATGTCCTAAGGGCTATATAATGATAATTTGTTAGTTTGGAAATCTTATGCCTTGATCTTCTTCTAGAGAATACAGCAGAAAATACCAGCAATATGTTTTTCCATTTCCTTCTGGAATTTTATTTTATATATCATTCATAAAATATAATTGGACTTTTACTTAATAAAGAAAACTATGAGTGCCTGGAACATCAAATAATGCCTTTATTTTAAGATGTTATAAATGTAAATAAGATAGTGATGTTTGGACATTTTATACACAATAGATATCCCACACTTTCACAATGGAATCCTCACTAATACCTTTTGACTCTTTTGTTTAATTTCTCTCCCCTCTAAGATTTTATTAGGAACATTTCTTCTTGGGAATTGAGACAGAAAGCACTCTCATTCACCCTTACCTCTTTTTTTGTTTTGTGATTTGGGGTTCAAAAGGAAGGAAGCCCTCTGCATTTTTTGAAAAACACTGCTGTGCTTCTCTGAAAATATAAGGGTAAATGATGATCATGTGCTTGAGCCCTTCTGCGTTCTGCCCTGTGCCCTTTAGGACCTTACTCTTTGGCAACCCTCAGCAGAAGGGAAAGCTGCTCTGTACAGCAGGAGGGAAATGGACTGTCTTCAAATGGGCAGTCTACCTATGGAGGCCTTTCTGTTTGCTTTTAGTGCCTGTGGCTTTGATCCTTGATAACAGATAAGAATTTCTGACGTAAATAAGCTTTAGTGTTCAATATCTTTAAGACCCTAAGACCATTAATTGCTATTGCTTGGAATGTACTAATGACTTTACTTAATCACTTGGATTGTGCTGGTCACAGCTCATGATTTTATTAGTGTTGAAGCCTTGTCAATAGCTGCCAGTGCATGAAGAAGGAGGAGGAGGGGGAGGGAGAGGGAAGAGGGAGTATTTATTACCTCTTCCTTTACCCCCCCGCACCCCCCCCCATTTAACATAGAATCTGGGTGGAGAAGACAGAAAAGATATATATAATAAAGAATGACAGCACAAAAGAGGAGGCTGAAAGTCTCACTTTCAAATTGTTTACACATTTGACTCTCATCAGGGATTTCTCAAAGAAGTCACATGTAAACTTGATGGTTAGTCATTGATTGATTAGCATTGCCTGTTCTTCGATGAGCCAGGGAATAGGCTACTTTAGGTGAGCCAGATCCAAGGGGATGCTGCAGAGCAGGTAATACAGAGACAAGGGAGTTGAACAGGCATCAGATAGATAGGAGTGAGAGTAGAGACCATAGCAGATTGCAAGCTGGACGGGAGAGAATGAAAGAAGATAGATCAGGGCCAGACCCAGCAGTGTGTCAGTAAATATTGAATGGATAACTGCATGAGAATTTTGCTTGAAAGAGCATCTTAAACTGATCTCTTTGGCTTCTGCCCTGTTTACCATTAGAGTTCAATGGAACAGAACTGATGAGGAAAGTTGTGAACAAACCACCCCATTTAATTAATCCCCTGCTGGTTTTGTCAATGATCTTTTCCCCACCACATGTCCTCTTCATCAGGGTTCGGCAAGATACAGAATAATGAATTTAGCATAGCATCTGTTAATTTGTCAGCTATTTACCATATTTTTTTCTCTTAATTGTCAATTCTTCTTTTTTTTTTTTTTTAATGAAGACTAACAAGGCATTACTAATTTATGGAATGGCTTTATCCACGCTCTTAAATGTTAATTTGCATTCACTAAAATAAGACTGGGGTCATCACTTTCCTTTGATTGCTCTCTTCCTTCATAGTTATTTGCATCTAAACGTGCTGAGTGAATGTGTTTTTAGTTTTCTGAAAATGAGCATATTTGAAATATATCTTGAGATTCTTGGCTTCATTGAAGCATTTGGAAGCCTCTCTTATCCCTCTGTATTTTATGTTCTGGTGAAAATCTCAGAAATATATGTAACAGGGAAAAAATGCAGATAATTTATGTATTCAGAACATTTTCTCAACATATGCTAATGTATTATACTGTCACCTGGCAGTCTGGTTGGTTGTGGTTAAAAGTTGCACAAAATTCAAATATTCTATTATTTTCTGTGGATTCTTTTAAAATCATGTTTGGTTTCTATTTTATTTCAGTTACTTCAGTTCTATTTATCCTTATTGTTGACTAATACAGCAGCTGACATATAAATATGTACACATTATTTTATGTTTTTATTCAAAAAAATGCCAATGCAAGAAAAGAACTACTGTTTAAAAGTGATATGCCCACTTTTATCTAAGTAAGCTTAAGTAATAAATTTAAAATACATTTGTGGGGTGGTTTATCAGATGTCTACTCACTCATACTCCAGTTGCTTTTATACGCATGAAGAAGGGGCTGGAGGATGCAATAGAAGCTTGGTAAAGGGTTAGGATCTTTCTGTTGCTCAACAGACCAGGTAGATAATGCTCTTGTCCCTTTCTTCTTAGTGTTACTCCAGGTGGTCATGGATCTTCATGCAATGTAAGAGGGACACAAAACTGTATGAACGGCACTGACTACAGTGTTTTAAAAATCGTGTATGGAAACAATGAAGCCAATAAAAATACATGTTCCTAATGTAGGTAAGTCCGTGAGTGATTTTGAGTATGGTATTTTTAAAATTACTGAACTGACAATCAGCCTTTTGAAGCTAACTAGTTACTTACTAGTGGACTAAAAAACAAAAACAAAAACTCCAAGTTGGAAGGATTTATAAAGTCATATAATTGAATCCTTTTGTTTGTATGGTAGAAGTCACTGACTAAGAGAAACTCAAGTCACTTTTTAAAGATTATCTGGCTGATTAATATTAGAACTAGATATCTTATAACCATATATACCTTCCCTGAAAAAAAAATACAAATAAATTGTAAAATTTGTATTTTTAAAGTGTATTTAAATTTCCAATATCAAACCTATTATTTAACATCCTCTTTTTAGAGGGGTTTTTGCTGTTTTCTTGGATTTCCTTGATTTTCTATACTTTATTTGCACCCTAACCCATCTTTATTTTCTGAATGCTAATATAATGAGAACTAATATTTCCCTTTGTCATTTATGATGTGTCTGGGACACAGGCAAAAAATAGCTCAGAATATATTACAATGCATTTAATGCTCAATGATCCTAACCAAAGAATATAATCAACAAGAATCATTTCTGCTACATATGCCATTTATGTTCCTATAAAGCTTTTGCTAGAATTTTATGTGAATGCAATCATACATTCCATAAGGTATCATTGTTCTTCCATGTGAAGGGTTTGCTTTACTATTTCTTGTTTGAGTCTGCTTGTGAGAAATTTTTCCAACTGTTTTTAAATCTGAAACAGTCTTTATTTGCCTTTGTTTTTTCAGAGATATTTGTGTGGCAATAGAATTATAGTTTGACAATTAGGCTAAATAATGTCATCTCTGAGATGTCTATGTGCTAGGCTCCAGAATCCGTGGATACTTTAACTTACCTGGTAAAGGGGACTTTGTGGATGTGATCAGTTAAGGTAAGGGCTTTGATATTTTTCTTGGATTATCTGGGTGAGTCTAATGCAATCACAAGTGTCCTAATGAAAATAGAAGATGTAAGGACAGAAACAACTGTCACAGAGGAGGGAGAATGTTATGCTACAGATTTTGAAAATGGAGAAAGGGACCATGAGTTAAGAAATGCAGGTGACCTCAAAGCAGGGAAAGATAAGGGAATGGATTCCCCCTAGAGCTTACAGAAAGAACACAATCCTGCTGACTTCCTGATTTTAGTCCAGGGAAAGTGATTTCAGACTTATCTCCAGAAATGGAAAGTTAAAAGTTCATACTGTTTTAAGTTACTAAGTTTGTGGTGATTTGTTTATAGTAGCAATAAAAAATTACTAAAATAGTATTTTTCTTTTACTACTTTAAAGAGGTGGCTCTACTATTTTCTCACCTGCATTGAGAAATCTGTCATCTTTATTTTTGCTCCCTTGTATGCAATGTATCCTTTTTCCTTGGCTGCTTTTAAGATATTATTTTTATCAATGGTGTTGAGCAATTAGATTATGATATGCATTGGTGTAGTTTTCTTCATGTTTCTTGTGCTTATAGTTTGTTAAGTCTTTTGGATTTATAAGCTTTAGTTTAAAACTTGGGGCCATTATTTCTTCAAAAAAATTTTTTTTATCTGGTCTCCAGCTCCCATTTCCTGCTTTCTTTCAGTTGATTTAATCAAGTGTATTTCATTTCATTTCACCTGTCCCACAGGTCACTGAAATACTTCATTTTGGGGGGATTCCTCTTTTTCTCTGTGTTTCGTTTTGGAAAGTTTCTATTCCATGTTTTCAAGATCACCGATCTTTTTTTCTGCTATGAATTCCTTCCAATAGATTTTTAAATTTTTGTTTCCCTCATACATTTTTTAAAAATTTTAAAACAGTTTTAGATTTACAAAAAAGCATAATAATGTACAGATAGCTTCCATATACTCTCTCACCCACTTTCCTGTTATAATATATTACAATTTAGGAACCAATATTGATATATTATTATTAACTTAAGTATATATTTCATTCAGATTGCTTTAATTTTTACATAATGTCCTTTTCTGTTCCAGGGCATCATCGCATCATCCAGAATGTCATATATTTACTCAGCATATCTCCTTACTTCTCTTGGCTATGACAGTTTTTCAGACTTCTCTTGTTTTGATGATGTTGATGTTTTGGGTACTGATCAGATATTTTGTAGAATGTTCCTCAATTTAGGATTGTCTGATGTGTTTCTAATTATTAAACTGGAGTTATGGATTTTTTTGGAGAGAGAAAAGAAAGGTATAGTGCCATTCTCATCCCATCATATCAAGGGTATGTGTATATCATCAGCATGACTTTTTATTATTAATGCTAACCTCTACCTGGCTAAGGTAGTGCTTTCCAGGTTTCTCTATAAAGTTAATCAGTCCCCACTTACTATATTGCACCCTTTGGAAGGAAGTTATTATGTGCAGCTTATAGTTAGGGAGTTAGGGATAGAGAGAATCTATATAAATTTTTTGGAATTCTTCTGCATGAGAAACTTATCTTTTCTCCTCCATTTATTTATTCAATCATTTTTTATATCAGTATATGGACTCTTGGATATTTATTTTACACTTTGGTTATAATCCAGTACAAGTTTATTTCATTGCTCAAATATGTCTGCTTTTCACATTAGGAGTTCTGCCTATTAGCTCTTATGTCCCTTTAACACTTTCTTCTTCTTCTTCTTCTTCTTCTTCTTCTTCTTCTTCTTCTTCTTCTTCTTCTTCTTCTTCTTCTTCTTCTTCTTCTTCTTCTTCTTCTTCTTTTCTTCATCTTCTTAATATTTTTAAAGCACTTTCTTACTTTCTGGCTCATTCTGTACATTTCCTGGCCCAGAAATCCGTCACTTCTCCAAGGAGCCATGATTCTTTTATTTATTTTTTTTAAAGATTTTATTTATTTATTTGACAGAGAAAGGGAACACAAGCAGGGGGAGTGGGAGAGGGAGAAGCAGGCTTTCCGCGGAGCAGGGAGCCCGATGCGGGGCTCGATCCCTCCTGGGATCATGACCTGAGCCAAAGGCAAACGCTTAATGACTGAGCCACCCAGGCGCCCCAAACAAACTGGTAGATCTTGGTTTCTAATACCATCTTCAATTAAAAGAATCATGGTTCCGGGACGCGCCTGGGTGGCTCAGTGGTTAAAAGTTTGCCTTTGGCTCAGGTCATGATCCCAGGGTCCTGGGATTGAGTCCCATGTCAGGCTCCCTGCTCTGCTGGAAGCCTGCTTCTCCCTCTCCCACTCCCCCAGCTTGTGTTCCTTCTCTCGCTTTTTCTCTCTCTCTGTCAAATAAATAAATAAAATCTTAAAAAAAAAAAAAAGAAACCAAGATCTCGGCACTAGGTGTGCTCATTGCTATTGCAGTGTCAATACTTCCAGGTCATCTCAGGTGACAGGGCAAGAAAGCAAATGTGAGCATACTAGCCTATGTATAGCTACATATTTAAAAGTATTTCAATAGGTAAGGATCTTCACCTATATAAAGCTAAACCTGACATCATACTGATGTCATCTATTCAGTGTTTTTTCACTTTAGACATTGTCGTTTTCTCTAGAAGTATGATTTGAATCTTTTTTATAGATTTCATACTTCTACTTAATTTTTTATTACATGAAATGTAGTTATATTAATTATTTTGATATACATTTTCCCCTAATTTTAACATTTGTGTTAGTTCTGTATCTGTTCAATTGATTATTCTTTTCATTAGGGCTCATGTTTTTACTTACTTGCCTGCCTGATAATCTTTGCTTAGAAGGCAGACATTGTGAATTTTACCTTTTTGGGAATTGAATATTTTTATATTCTTATAAATATTCTTGAGCTTTGCTCTGGGATGCAGTTGTGTTACTTAAAAATAATTTAATCCTTTTAGTTCTTTTATGATTTGTTGGGTGGGTTTAGATCAGTGATTGTTCTAGAGCTAATTACTCCTCGTCACTAATGAAAGAACTTACTGAGAACTCTACCCAGTGCCCAGTAAATTATGAGTTTTTCTTCTGTTGCTGGATTGAACAAGCACTATACACCGTTCTGTGTGATCGTTGGGTAATTAAGCCTTTTAAGCCAAAACATGTGGGTGAACTCTAGAAGCTAGGATGACCTTCCACTGACAACCATCAGTGAAAGTGTATCTCAGTCATATAGTCATGGAGGAGTGAATTCTGCCAATAATTAAAAAGGCAAGGATTTCTCCAGAAAGGACCCTATGACATCTTTAGTACCCCATGCCCCATCTGGGATTTCTGACCCAAAGCACTATAAAGAAGTAAATCTGATTCACCATGAGAGACTATGGACTCTGAGAAACAAACTGAGGGTTCTATAGGGGAGGGGGGGTGGGGGTATGGGGTGGCTGGGTGATAGACATTGGGGAGGGTATGTGCTATGGTGAGCGCTGTGAATTGTGTAAGACTGACGAATCACAGACCTGTACCTCTGAAAAAAATAACACATTATATGTTAAAAAAAAGAAGATAGTAGGAAGGGAAAAATGAAGGGGGGGAAATCGGAGGGAGAGATGAACCATGGAGACTATGGACTCTGAGAAACAAACTGAGGGTTCTAGAGGAGGGGGGGTGGGGGGATGGGTTAGCCCAGTGATGGGTATTAAGGAGGCACGAACTGCATGGAGCACTGAGCGTTATACGCAAACAATGAATCATGGAACACTACATCCAAAACTAATGATGTAATGTATGGTGATTAACATAACATAATAAAATAAAAAATAAAGAAGTAAATCTGATTCAAGTCACTAAGTTTGTGGTAATTTGTTATGGCAGCAATAGAAAATGAATACGCCAATCTTTTGTAATGTTATTCTGATAACTTTACTACCTTGTTTGAAAAAAATCTTCAAAGGATCAAATCTCCTTTCATAGAGTAACATACAAGATCCTTTCCAAACCCATCCTTACCAACTACATCAGCTACATTTCCCACTATTTTTGAAGTGATATCCTGCAATTACCTTATAGAAATAGTTCTGTCCTTTAACAAATTTTTTTTTTCCATGTTATTTCTTGTGCTTAGAAAATTTTACTAGTTTTCCTGAAAACTTCCAATCTTCAAAGGAGATTGAGATCATATGTTGTCTTCTGTGTGTGTAACTACTGTTTCTCCCATGAGCATTCTCATGGCTGTTTCCTTTCAAAACCCTTTGCAATTAGGAGGAACCCACATGCTGGCATATATCTCAGGATGTTATAACACCTACACATTTATTTCCTTCAGTAGATTGTGTTCTATGGAGAGGGGGGTTAGTTCTAGGGAAACTAAAATTAAGATAATATAAACTATAGACCCACTAACAAAAGACTCAGAATTAATTTGGTTGCTTGATAAATAGTACTAAGTTTCATGATTCGATATCTTAGTCTTCTGACAGAGGGGTTTAATGAAAAAAGCTAGTTTCTATCACAATGAAGATGTGCCAATGTCTTTTGAATCTTTGGATAAGGCTAATTATTAAGTATTGCATTCTCAAATTTCAAATATATGCATATATAGAAAATACTGGGTCTTACATCTAAAGTGATTTGGAAATGCACTGGCAGATCTTATTTTACAGTGACCTCTACTGCCAAATAAACTGATCCATAGTAAGACAAAATTAGAAACATTTGGATGTAACTGATTACTTAAAACCTCTACCTTTATTTTGCCATGGTCTTAAGTACTTGGGGAATTTAAATGATATTATTTTTATCACATGTTGTAGCAGCATAAACATGTGAAAGGAAATAGTTTTTTTCCCCCTATAATAATTATTCTCAACAAAATATTTCTGGGCATCTCTCCCAAGAGGTTTAATTTTGTTTTTTTGTGTAATAATAACTTTGAGGTGTTACTATCACCATGCAAAAAAGTGGAATTTAAAATTTCTTTTTTCTATAAAATGTATGATTCCACTTTTATGAAGTCCAAGAACTGGAAAACATAACCCAAGATACAGAAATGAGGATGTGGTTGCCTAAGTGGGAAATGTAGATTTATTAGAAAAGGGACAAGCAGAAACTTTCAGGAGGGATGGGATGATTAATAACCCCCAAGCAACCAAGGACATTCTTTGAATCAATTTATTGTATTTATTTCTTCTTTTTGAATATTTTCTGTTCTATGTTGATATTGGCCTTTGAGTGGAATACCGATTAAGGGAGGTTTACGGACAGACTGCTGTTGTTTAAACTTTTAAAAATCCTTTCATTTTTTTTTTCATTTTGAGAGCATGATTCACTAAACCAGTGAACATTTGTACATGGTTAAGTACAGCATAAATACTAATTTAATGCTGTGTGCTACAAATATAAGAGAAAAATACAAATAGATATTTCCATCCAGCATTTCTTGATCATTAACAATATTCAATAAAGAAATCTCTTTCAGTGACATTTCGTTTTACTAATTATCACTTGAAGCCAAACAATAACATATAATTTCACTCATTTCAGATAAAAACTATTTGAACCTATATTCTTCCTATATTCTAAGAGTTGTTTCTGAAAATCAAAATATGAAACTAGATGACTTGAAGTTGCATGTTTGCCATTTCAAATTCATGTAATTAAATCAATAAATTTAAAGTTACAGAAGGTGATAATGAGTTTGCTCATAGTAATAAAAACTAATGTTGGAGAAGGAATGTGCAGGAACTGAAATGATTCAATAACTCTAATTAAGGCAGTAGTGAGAAATGCCACCATAGGCCAAATGCTGAATGACCTAATTCTTCCTCCCTTTTTCACTTTTTGAAATAGCTTCACCAAATGAATTGCCCTCTTCAGTGTTCTATTTTATAAACTCTGATGACCAATACTTAAAGTGCAAGTGAAGAAGCATCATAACAAACAAGTTATTTAAAACACCAATGTCTGATTACCCAAAACAGTGCTCCACGTGGAGTGAAATAATATATTGTTATCACTGAAGAGAATATTAATTGTACATATGAAATTTCCAATAAGCAATATTCTGGCATTTGGGTTCTAAATTAAATTTGTGTGATTGTTTTAGAGAGCTATTTGTTCTGGCCAGGAACTAATTCAACCTAATATGATTGCATGACACTCTCATATGTAAAACTACAAAATACTTTATATCAAAGAAGAAATATTAATTAGTAGAGGAAATGCTAAGGGGTCATTTGTTTCTGCATATAGTTTGATTATCTCTTAAAAGGTGTTGCTGTCAATGCTGACCACTGTAGACCCTGGTTCTGCAAGGACTTCCAAATGGATTACAATCTCAATCAAAGGGAATAGGGAGTGAGATAGAAGGCAGATCAAGAGGCATCAAATCATAGGCTCCTAGAAACAGAAAAATGAAAGAGTCTTTTCAAAGTCATCTGTTCAATTTCCATGTAAAGAGGTAAATGTGCCTTTCTGTTATGAACTGGCCAGATTTAAGCTTTCTGAGGGCAGGACCAAGTCTTTCCAGGTTTATTTGTTTAGAAGCTTATTTTTCTGGAGTTAAGAATTAAGTGGACTTTGCCTAAAATGGATATAGAAGGAGTATGGATGAAAGATGTTCCTCACTCTATGAATAATTTGTTAAAATGGCATAAGATAAATAGACCATTGATTACAAAATGATTTAGCATATCAAAACAGAATAAAAATACATAGCCAGGAATAATTGCCCCTTGTTTATATTTCTTAGCTTAGAAAAACATCAAAGGCTACTTTACTTTTTCTTGAGTGTTTTGCAAGAACGTTTTCTTAGGGGAAATGAGGCTGGATATCTTTTTTTTGGAGGCCAAAGATATCTGGACATTTGTTCTGCAGCCCATCTAGGAGCAATAAACTCTGAGAGAATAACTTAAAAAGTGAGTGATTAACTTCTCTTTCTTTCTAAGAGCGCTCATTTATTCAACCTTGTATCAGCACCAAGCATAGTTGTTAGTATAGTGAGAGAGATAAATAACTATGTTCATAGAATACCATTTTTTCCTTTCAATAAACTATTGCTGGAGTGTCCAAATGTTCTCCAAACCAATCCCTGCTTTTTAACTATAAATATAGCAAATATATATTTCTTTTTCTTCTAAAAACATGATATTCAACTTGAAGCAAGGAAGAAAGTACAATAAAAAGTAGGCCTTTGTATCTTTTTTTTTGCTATAGTAGAATACACATAAAGTTTAGAGATTGATTTATTCCCTCCACCAATTGTTCAATCAGACCTAGGCAGTCAGCAGGAAATGAAAAGCATTCTAGTTCCTTTTATTATGATGATATTTCCTTTGTCATTATTAAATAGAAAAAAAAATCTTACCATAGAAAAACTTTAAAATGCAAAGAAGTATAAAAGATATAATAGAAGTTGCCCATTATCAAACAACCCAGAAATAACTACTATTTCCATAGTCTACCTCTCATGCAGATACACGATTACATTAATATGTGTATGGAAACAACGCCTGACACTTAAGAAACACGCAGTGAATATTAGCTATCACTAGTAGATGGTAACTATCATTATGAATCTATAATATAATTCTAAATCATTAGATCATATGGATGTGTCATATTTTATGAAAACATTCTTTTAATTTGGGCAACTAAAGTTTATATTATGTGTTGTTAACACTTTTTCTATAAAATTCTCTCTACATCTCAGAATATAATATTAAATTTATAGAAATGAAAGTACTTGACCAAGAAGCAGGAGCATTTTATTTATTTATTTATTTATTTATTTATTTATTTATTTATTTTTAAAAGTTACCCATGGATTTTTTTTAAAGAGTTTATTCATTTATTTGTCAGGTTGAGAGACAGCACAAGCAAGAGGAGCGGCAGGCAAAGGGAGGAGCAGACTCCCCAGTGAGCCCAATATAGGACTTGATTCCAGGACCCCAGGATCATGACCTGAGCCCAATGCTGACTGATCCACTCAGGCGTCCTGAAGCAGAAGCATTTTAAAAGATCATAACACATAATGTAAAATTTTCCTCTAAATATAAAATACATATACTTTTATCCTGGCAATAGAGTGGTCACACTCTACTTCCCTGGAAAATACTGGGCATTATCCATTGAAAAAAATTTCTTTAATTTTTCATAGGTAAAAATAATGACATGTCCCTTAAATTTGTGTTTTGACCAACTGTTTTTCCTTTTTTCTTTTCTATTTCAATTATTGGTAACACTGTTGTTATTGTTGTTGTTATTTTCCTCTCAATTTTCTCTTTGGGCAATTGTCATTTAAAAAGTTGAAGAGGGGCACCTGGGTGGCTCAGTTAGTTAAGCATCTGCCTTTGGTTCAGGTCGTGATCTTGGGAGTCCTGGGATTGAGCCCCGAGTTAGGCTCCCTGCTCAGCGGGGAGTCTGCTTCTCCCTCTCCCTCTGCCCGTTCCCCCTCTGCTCATGCTCTCTCTCTCAAATAAATAAATAAAATTAAAAGAAATGCTTAAAAATTGATAGATATTAAGGGTTACCTTTGTGTACAGTCTTTTTCCCTCTAGTTTTTATTTGCCTTTGAATGTAAAAAATTAGAGATTTCTAAGTTTATGTATCTAAATACATATTTTTAGGAAAACACACACACACACACACACACACACACACACACACACACACACTGAAAAGGTCAAATGAAAAGTTTGGTAAGTAGCTTTAAAATCTTTGTTCCAGAGAATGTCCCTAAATATCTTATCACTGGGCAATTTTATTTCACTATATCATTATGAATGTTTTATTTCACTTGAGATTGTTTCTAAGATAAAGTAGGATAGGTTATCAAATCATTTTAAAACATCAGAGACCTTAGGGAATATCAAGCTTTACTAATTATTTCAGGAATACAAGTAATACAAAGGCATAGGAGAAGCGGGAAGCGTTCTAAGACCACCAGTCCTTATGCTCAGATCCATCTTTTAGCCATATCACTATACCCTCTGGCACAGATTAACATGTGAGATCTTAAGCAATATGTGCTTACTCAAAAAAGAATTATTTCAATGTTAAAATATTTCCATTCTATGCTCTGATAGTTACATAGCTGATGTGACATTTTCCTAGGAGCTCTACCCCATACATCCATGGATTCAAGCTTTGTTTACTACATATGTGAGCCTAATAAGACAGCCACATCCTAAAAAAGCAGTCCACAGATTAGGACTCTCCTTTTAGAATATACCATTAGTGTGTTTGCCAGAAGGTCTGTCATTTGAAAATTTTCAAGATATTTTCACTACATTATCTTCCTTCTTTCCAGTCATGTAAGTGAGCTTGGGAGTGTTCTTCCCCAGGTTTATCCTTGAGTTCACTGCGACCCTGTCCAACACCTTGACTATAGATTTTGAGAGACTGTGGACCAGAAGAACCCAGCTAATCTATGCCAATTCTTATCTACAAGAACGATGAGATAATAAATGTTTGTTCTATTAAGTGGTGATACGTTAAACAGTAATAGATAATTGCTATTTTGGCACGTGGAAGTAAGGTATTGCCATTAAAAAAAAAAACAAAAAAAAACTAAAAGTGTGGGAGTGGCTTTGTATCCAGGCAGAGGGCAGAGGCTGAAATGATTTTTGCAGAGCTTGTTAGAGAAAGCCTATTGCCTTGAAGAGAATGTTAGCAGAAATCTGGACTTCAAGGGAGTTGCCAATGAGAGCTCAAAAAGAAGTGACCAAGGTGGTATTGGAAATAGGAAGAAAGGGGAATCCTTGGTGTGTAGGGACAGAAAGTTTAGTAACACTCTCACGTGCAGTAACCTGAAATGTAGAAAATGTGTCCAAAGATGTAGCTAAGGACATTCCAAAGCAGAGTGTTGAAGGCACTGCCCAGTTTCTTCTTAATGTCTATTGTAAAATTTGAAAAGAAAGCTAGACACAGAGAGAAAGATTGTTTAAAAAAAGGAGCCAGAGCTTGATGGTTTTTAAAATTCTCAGTCTCTCCAACTGGCAAATGTTGCAAAAATCAAGAAATGCCTTCTTAGAAAAGATCAGTTCCATGGCATTGCCAAAAAACATGGTCTGCAGATGTCTCATCTTTGTCCAAGCCCTCAGAAAGATCAATGGCAAGTTTATCAAGGGAGTACACACTCACACAAGGGATTTGTTAAAAGGAAGCTTCAGGATTTATATCCAAGAGCTTTGTAGGTATGGTTTTGTCTCATGGAGTAAATTCCAAGGACATTCACAGGAGGCCCATAAAGTGACAGTACAGAGTGAAAAGCAGTTGGACTGCCCTATGCCCACACAAACCTATCACAATAAGCAGCAGGAGAAAAAAACTCAGCAGAAAACATGTGTTACCTTTCATTAAAAAAAAAAAAAAAAGCTCAGAGGAAAGAACCAAGAGCCCAGATGGAGATGTAAAGAGCCAATTAGAATTATTCCCTGGTTTGGGGACCTAATGAGGAAACCCAACATTTACCTGACAAGATTTCAGAAATGTTATGGACCAGTGATTCATGTTTGGTTTCCATTTTCCCCTATTCCTGTCCCACCATACTGTATTGAGTATGCGAGGGGGAGTGCAGATTGTCTCTTTAGTTTCAAAGTCTATGGAACAAGAGGACCTGTACACTATAAGTTCTCTTAAGGGACTACACCTAAAAAGCTTCATTCACATCTGGACTTGATTTAGATAATGAGAACTGTATTTTAGACACTGCTTTAATTCATGTAGGGAGAATTGCATGTAAGGAGAATGAAAAACATCAAAGGCTAGAAAATAAACTATGGTAAGTTGCCTCTAAAATGGCTACTAATATTCCTTGCCTTTAAATTTCTATACAACAGATACTAAATGTTTACCATGTAAGATTATTACATTTGGGGATTATTTGTTACATAGAAATAGATAACACAATATGAAATTTAAAAAAAATTTAATTTAACCTTACCATCATTCTTTAAAGTAAAATATATATTATTGTATTGTGTTATATTCCTTTTTAGACATTAAAAAAACTATATCAAGACATTTAGAGTTGACAGAATGTAATCTACCTCTATCCTGGGTGTTGAGAAAATAATCTGTAGCATACCATCCCTGTTGTCAAGATGCTCACTATCTAGTAGGTAAAAGAGAGATAATGTTACTGTTATCCAACAAATGCCCAAACAGAGTGTGTATGACATATGTGCACAATACTATAAGGTCAAAGAAGAGTATTTGGAAAAAAAAAAACAAAAAAAAACAAAGAAGAGTATTTGGTTCTGTATCAGGTAGTAGGAACTATTTCATATGCTAAATAATTATTGATATAATAATATAACTTTTAGGTTATACAACTTATTAGTTTGCAATGCCTTAAGCAAAAGAGACTTTATTGCCTCATACAGTTGAGTAGGAATGATCCTTGGGTTAGATCTCATAATCCAAAGGAATGCTGAAAGAAACAGTGTCACTCTCTCCTTTCCTCTCCCTTTATTCAGTTTCATCAGTTCTTGGTTTCCTTTGGCTTTATTTTGCCAGCTAGCTTCCTCTGTGGAGGAGACAGCTTCTCACAGCTCAGATTCTCATTCTTTCAACTTAACAAGAAATGGTATGTTTCTCTGTGTCTTAGTTTCTTCATCTATAAAGTGGGGGTAATAGTGACTAACTCATCAGGTTGTTGTGAATACTAGCTGGGTTAGGCAAGTATTCAGAAGGGTGTCCAGCATAAAGTAAAACTTGCTTGGGCTACCCAGTCTATACTTCTCCCTTCAACCTGGATTCCCATATCTGATTGTCTATTGGAAATCTCCATTTAATGTCTAATAAACATCTCAAATTTAACATTTCTAAAACTGAGCTCCTGGCATGTCCTCCAAACCTGCTTTTCTCAAGATTTTCCTAGATCAGTATATTCAATTTTTCTAGTTGCTTAGGCCAAAAATCATCCTTGATTACTATCTTTCTTTCATATTCCACTTCACATTTGTCAGAAGATCCTGTTAGTTCTATCAGCACTGTCTAGTAGAATTTTCTATATCGATGGAAAGGATCTACATGTGTGTTGTCCAATATGGTACCACAAGCTCATGAAGTTATTGAGCCCTTGAAATGTGGTTCACATAACTGAGGAACAGAATTTTTAGTTTCATTTCACTTTCAGTAGTTAAATTTCAAAGGTGGAATTCGAGGGGTGCCTGGGTGGCTCAGCCAGTTAAGTGTCAGACTCTTGGTTTCGGCTCAGGTCATGATCTCAGGGTCCTAAGATCAAGCCCTTTATTATTGGGCCCTGTGCTCAGCAGGGAGTTTGTTTGTGATTCTCTCCCTCTTGCTCTGCTCCTCCCTCTCCCTCTGCCTCCCTCCCTCCCTGTCTCTCTCTCAAATAAATAAATAAATCTAAAAAAAAAGTGTTAAATTTGAATGACTGCATTTGGCCATATTAGGTGGCACACCTGTCGTGTATTTTTAAAATAAATATAGAATCTCACCACTTCTGATGAATTTTATTATTGCAATCCTAGTCTAAGGCACCCTCATCTTTTGTCTTATGTCAACACCTTCTCTGGTGGTCCCTTTTCTCTTTATTGTTGTCTTCAGTCTGTTCTCACTATAGCAGCCAAAGCAATACTTTTGAAACATATTTCACCACATCAATACTTATCTCAAAGCCCTCCAGAATTTTCTCACATGAGCAAAAGTCCAAATTACCACAGCCCTACTGTGGCCTTGCCTCCTTGATACCTCTGATTTTTCTTCTACTATTCTCCCTCTTGTTCACTCTGTTTCAGGTACGCTGACCTTTGCATCAAAGGCACATTCCCAATAAGGATCTTTGTGCTTGGTTTCTCTTCTTCCTGGAATGTTCTTCCTCTGGATTTCTATAGGGTTTGCTCTCTTACTTCTCGCGGTTCTTTCCTCACATTCTCACTAAGGCCCTTCCTAAATTTTCAATCCTCCCCAGAGGAAGAGGAATATTTTTAAATTTTCTTAATTTTCAGTTTTCTCCCCTCAACACTTCCTATCACCTTCCACTAACTTATTTTTTCTTCTTAGCATGTATTAGTAACATTCGAGATATTTTACTTATTTGTTCTCTGTCTCCATTAAAATGAAAGCTTGATGAAGGCTGTGATCCCCATTTGTTCTGGGTACTGTTGTATCCTGAGCACCTGGAGCTATGCCAGTACATAGTGGGCTTGCAATAAATGTTTGTATTAATTGGGCAATTATCCTATCTATGTGCAAGACTTGTTTATATGGACTCTCTTCAGTCTTGTAAGTATTTGCTCATTATGGACATATTCACATGACTTCCATTAATTAAAGTTTTTGGGCAAAAAATTTGAATTCTGACTAAAAAGTGTCTGTATACCTTGTCTGAAAAAAATCCTGATAACCTGACTTTAAGATAAACTCTTGTTTGGTATTTAAATTTTCTCAAAGAGGCTTCTTTGTAGGTTCTTCCAATAGCAAAATCGGGTTTTTTTGGCTGATTTTTTTTTTTTTTAGACATAATTCATGTATAGAACATCAGGATGAACAAATGTTATTTCGTTTTTTCCCCTAACATACTATGTTCTATACTCTAATGTTAAACTGTTTAAAATTTAATAAAATAATGCTAAACCAACTTTAAAAAACCTTACCTTGAAATTCCTTTCTAGGGCCCCTGGGTGGCTCAGATGGTTAAGCGTCTGCCTTCGGCTCAGGTCATGATCCTGGCGACCTGGGATCGAGTCCCGCATCGGGCTCCCTGCTCAGGGGAGAGCCTGCTTCTCCCTCTCCCACTCCCCCTGCTTGTGTTCTCTCTCTCACTGTCTCTGTCAAATAAATAAACAAAATATTTTTTTAAAAAAAGGGAAGAAAAAAATTCCTTTCTAACACAAACAATACCTATATTTTCAGTTTTACAAAAAATGAAAAAATTCTATTGAATTTTTAGTTAACATTCCTTCAAAGTAAACTCTATTATGTTACAAAAAACCTAAGTTCCAATGACTGTATTATTTTCTGAATTTGTTAAAACTATTTTTTAGATATAAGAATATATTATAATGCATTATAAAGTACTGTTATTAAGGTTCAATAAAGCTAATTAGTTTTTCTTAATATTAGATTTCACTCTTGGCAATACTTGCTTGGTTATAAATAAGTTGCTATTCAAAATCCTGAAATGGTTGTAAGATAAGGGAATTCTTAAAACCCACAGCTCCCGAACTGTGTCCTGAGGCACCCTGGAAAGTCATAGTGAAGCCATGGAGATGACATGGAATATTTTAAAATTTTCCCCCAAAATGTAGAGACACTCAACATCTTTTGGCCACCATCAGAACTATTAGGTCAAGGTAGTTCACAGTTTCAATGTAGATCATGTTACATTCCTCTCAATGATGTTATATCTTTATGAATCTGGGTTTTCTATTTTTTTCTGTAATAAAAGTCAAATACTATTACAAAATCAGAACAAGAATTGAGGTGGTGATGTAAATGAGATTTCAAGAATTGAGGAGTTTGTGGGACCCAACTGGGTACATATAACCTGTTAATAAGTGAATGTAGTACTTAAGAATGAAATAAAATATTATTTTTTAATTTATATGTAGTGGTTTTGCATATGAGTACTGAATTTTGGGAATTTATTTATTTATTTATTTATTTATTTATTTATTTATTTATTTATGACAGGAAGTAGGTTTTATCAGTGGGCATGAATAGAGGGGACAGTGCCAAGGTTCTCATGAGTTCAGAGCCCACCATTTGTCCAGGGGGCCACAATTAGGGATATATTTAACCCCACGGCCATCTGGGATGAGCCACTTTTCCGCCACCACGTCTTCAAATTCATCAGCATTAAACTTAGCCAAGCCCCATTTCTTGGAAATGTGGATCTTCTGGTGGCCAGGGAACTTGAACTTGGCCCTGCCTAGGGCCTCAATCTCATGCCCCTTGTTCTGCGGCTTGGTAGGGATGGACATGATGACTTGGCGAACATGGACCCTGGCTACTCTGCCCTGGGGCTTTCCAAAGGCACCCCGCATGACTTACAGGACGACATCCTGTTGATGTGGGTGCTGTGGAAGGGCTGGAGCTATCCTCGGATGTGAAAATCATCTTTGCCACAGCTTTTCACTATGTACGTGCTGGCACAAATAAGGGCAGCCTCCAGGGCTTCAAGGGAGAGCTGCTTATATTCATCTGACGCCATGTGGCTGCAGAGAGGGAATTCATCCACTTTTGCCTTCTTCCACCCCAGGTCAAAGATGCAGATCTTGGCATCAGGGACACCTCTGCAGAGCAAGATTTTGGGATACAGCTTGTTCTTACCGTATGGTTAACACTGAGCAGGGCGGCAGCCCATGGAGACACCAAGATTTTCAGTGGTGCGCCGAAGGAAATGATTCTAAAGTTTTGGAATAACAACTTATTACGTTGTGTAGACCTAGCTACTTAATAAATAAAACTGTTAAGGATTTATTTTGGCCTCAGAGCACTGTGAAAATATTACTGATAACAGAAAATTTGAGAACCAGTGGAGCCAGATTGTTTTCTATTTTTACTTTTGTTATTTACTGAAATTCAGGATTTTTTCATATTTTTCCAGTTCTATTGAGAAATAATTGACAAACATTGCTGTAGAAGTTTAAGGTGTACAGCATAGCATAATGGTTTGATTTACATATGTTGTGAAATGATTACCAGAATAAGTTTCATTAACATTCAACATCTCATATAGATACAATGAAAAGAAAAGAAAAAAAGAAACACATTTTCCTTGTGGTAAGAACTCTTAGGATCTCTCCTTTAACAATTTTCCTATATCTCATACAGCAGTGTAAACTATGGTCATCGCGTGATACGTTACATCCGTAGTACTTATTTGTCTTTTAACTGGAAGTTTGTACCTTCTGATCACCTTCCTCTACTTTTAATTCTTAGAACTCTAGGAAACATTATTTATAGAAAAATGATGTGATGAAGCTGTTGATGTTACAAGAAATTATTTATGGAAGTGAATTTGTGGCCATGGTCCTAATCACTTTCAATTTGTTTACCACTAATAGAACTTGGAAACAATATTCAATTTGGATTTGTAACAAAAAAATATCAAAAATAGTGAGTTTTCAGTTTTGGGAAAATTTCAAGACATAGTTTTGAAACTCTTTGGATTTGACAAGACCCAGTTGAATTCTGCCAAGGCACTCTTTTTCCTAGTTTTTTAGGCTCTTGTGTATTTGTGGAGAAATTTAATCCTTATGTTACTGATTCATTTACACTTAACTCATCAAAGTATTTGGTAAATACATTTGATATCCAAAGAGCTTTATGAGAAGTTACATCTGGAAATTCTAAAGTTTTATAAATCATTCTTGAACTTCATTTCTTTAAACCAGAAAGTCACATTTTTCTAAAGCATGTAGAACTAGAACCTCAAATTTGACTTTAATTTGGTACACTTCTGAAACCAAGTAAGAGTAAACTGAGTGAAACATTTTTGAATATTCCTCTTGTAAGGTATATCAGTGTAGTGGATTTGGGTTTTCCCTAATGGCATAATAGTTCAATAATTAAAAATCTGAGTAATAGTCAAATATTTTATGTGTGTTGTTTTTTAATGGAAATGTTCCCTATCAGGATAAAAAATTGCATTTTAATCATTTTGAAAGCTCTCTTAGTGGGTAAATTTAACATGATAAGCCATATTGGCTAATTAGTTATCTGATTTTTCATTGGCAAAAACTTCAAAACCAACAAAATAGCCTGTGTCATAGTATTTTAAGTGTGATAAATGTTGTGCATGACCTCAGGAATGTGTCCTAAAGCAAGCAATGGTTAGCATGTTAAAAAACAAAAACTTTAAAAAATGCATTAGATCATGTCTGCAAAAGACAAATGTTTGTTAATAACACTGTGTTATTTGGCCTAACTTTTTTAATGTCCTAAACATAAGGCATTAATGAAATAAGATTACACTCTAAGCAAATACTAGATGTGAGTAATCTTATTTCTATTCAGCAATCAACTTACTAAAACAAAATGTGTAGTTCCCTTAGATACACAAAACAATGTAGTATCATCAGGACATTTATTAGGTAAACTGTATGAAGTTGCCATTTTTACATTAAAAACTGGTCAAATACAGGCAATTTCACATGGCTGAACCTGTATCTGGTCATAAACAAATCAGTATGGAAAGTATTGTTTCTAGAATTGCTCTACGAGGAAGATCCAGTTTACATATTTTAGAAAAATCTATTCATATTATTATATTTTTTTTAATCCAAATATATTCTTAATCTGGGAAATGGACTTCAAACTTTGGTAGTTCTTCAAGTCTGTCAATCAATGCAGCCAGGTTCCATAGCTTTAACCCATAGCTAAATCACAGTGGAATAAAAAATAGTACATTTAATTTCCTTCATGTTCTCTGTCTGCTCTGCATCTATTGCCTTTGCTCTAAGACCCATGCTGATGGGACACTGATAGTCATGGAAGCAGAGAGAAAGGGGAATATGGTGAAGGACAGACTGGCTCATAAAACTTCCACAAAGTCGGACAGTTCCCTCTGCTCACATTTCACTGGCCAAAGCAAATTACATGACAACATCTATGGAAGTGAAGAAGCACACTGCTGCCAGGTGCCCGAGGAATGAGAGAACAGAATATTGGTAAACAGTTTTAATGACTGCAATCCTGACATTTTAAATTAGAGTTCTTATATATGAAAGATCTACTTCAGAATGCAAACTTGCAGTAATGCCTCATGTTATTCCAAGTACAACTAAATTACTAAAAAGTGAATGCTGGAGGTATAAAAATTTATTATGCATAAAATCTAGCAAAGACAGTAAAAAGTACTGTGAAGGATGGGGGAAAGGATATTTGTACCATTATCGTATTTGGATGAACTATCTTGTCTAGGCTTAAATTAGATTAACACTTACTGAAGTAAGTGAAGTAGGACTGTCATATAAACCAGTGGATATGATCTCAACCAGAGATGACGATTCTTCAGGGAGCCAAATAGACTGTTGACTGTGGCTTGCCATTGTGTCTACCTCAGTCAACTGGCTGATGTTGATTCAATTGAGACAGAGGGGAAAATAGTAATCAAGCTCTTTATTTGATTTTTGCCTTTTGAGGGCTTATTGGATGCTTACAGAAATACATTTCACGCACATTTGCCTTTCCCTTCTTTTTTCTTTTCTTATCTGTCACTGTATGATTTTAGCATAGCATTCTACATAGCCAAGGCCTGGAATAACAGACACCACCACAAAATGTATCATTTTGTTTTGTAAGGAAGCAAATTGTATATGCAAGATGGTCAAACAATTCATACACTAGTAGGAGTAAATTAATTAAATATCTTTTTACATGAGACAAAATAATTTCAAGAAAAAAATATAGATAATAAAAATTAAAGTTAATTTGCACAAATTGGGGTAAAGATTCAAACAAAAGACATTAACGGGTAGAACATTAAGTTTCTTTAGGTTAACCAGTTAACCAACATAAGCAATTTTGAAATAACTATTAATGACATATTTAAGAATCTATAAGCATCAATATTGTAATATTCTAGCTTTTTAGATAAATTATTTTCAAATTAAATTTATTTCTTGATTCAAGAATCTTAGATCAAACACAGTGGTAGTATCACTAACTGCTCCCAGTGTAGTTATAAAAGGACAAAAGGGCTAAACCCAAGATAAACTCAAGGCACCGCAGGTCATTTCCTTTAGCATAGAGCTTCTCTTTGCGTGATTTAAAAGACATCTGATATTGCTATGGGGTGGAAAGTTGACTCATTAGAAAGGAATGTGAATGTCTTACTTAGAGACCTCCTTGCTGCCATGACAGATTATATTAGTCCAGCAAGCAACAGAGAAAACAGCATTAGTGAAACTGTATGTGAGTGGTCTGGTTGGTTTTATTCATTCTGATCTGACCACCTTCAGTTTTCTTTTTAAATGTAGCTATAGTTTTCTTTTGAAATGTAGCTACTCCATATTCAAGGAAGAGGGACCATTATGGCAACATCACACAACTGTTAAGGATTCAAATACTAGGTATTAAATTTAAAATATTACAGTAAATACATTGTTAATGTAAATACAATGTCAGGCATATAATATAAAAGACCCAATGTTATTTTTCATAGAAGTACTTTCTTTAATTAGCCATCATTTATTAATGGCTGGAGTTTGACATTTTGCAATAAAATTTTAATCATTTTTAAACAACATGTTATTTTCCATGAGTGAGTCTCTGCCTACTGGATAGGTCCAGAAATATTTTTATATTCTCTATTTCCTTTTGACTTTTTTCTTGGCATCTACGTTTGTATCATCTTGTTCTCCAGATGGTAGGTCCTTGCCTATGAGGCATGGCTCAAATATTCTGCTATTAACTTTTCTAGATCCTTCACATAATATATAACCTTATCCACGGTGTTTTATTGAGTTCACTCTCGGCTTTGTGGCTTCCATGGTATGACTGTCTGGAGATATTGTTTCACTTCAAAGGCCTAAATCAATCCCATTCTCATCTGCTGCTTCCAAGATCCAATTTTCACACTCCCACCAAGCAAGAAGTCAAATCAATGATTTTACCATCTTTTTTTTTCTTTTTCTTTTCTTTCTTTCTTTTTTTTTATACATTGACATTCTTTTAAATGTTTTTAATGAGCCCAAAGTGCCAACAGGATCTTGGCCAACTTTTCCACGTTTACCTGTCTACTGTACTTCCATCTATTATTCAGCAAACCTCCAAAGAGTTATTTTTTTTATATTTTGTCCTTTATGCTTTCTATACATTGCTTAACTAAATTAAGTTAAAAGTTGAATTTAGTAAGCTATTTGAAAAGAAATGATCAATCTAATTTTTGAAAATTCTTTTCTATAAGGTCTTCATCAAGCGGATAAAGATTTCATATTTCTGTGAATTTATGATTTATTTCTTACCATAAGTAGTTTTTTTACCACATTTTAGCATTAAGAAAAAATATTTATCATTAGGAAAGATAAAAAAATTAGATTTCATGCGCTTGGTTTAGTTTCTACCTTTCAATACATATTTACCCTCTTTAACATAGAGTTTTCTACTTTAAGAAAGAGTTTTGGTGTGATTTAATGTTGTCTATTAATTCCTTATGTTCAATGCTCGATAGGAGGAGACTTAAGGACCCCAATCCACAAAATATCATGAAGCTATTTCTCTTGCACTTATACCTGGAAATATCCTGGAATTTTTTTGACTTTTCTCAATAACCTCCAACCCCCAAATCTCTGCCCACACCATAGGCAGTGACTCTTCACAACAGAGATAAGTTTATTATTTTCACAGACTTCAGCTAAAAGATATAAACATCTTATAGTGAGAGAAACTCTTCTACTCTCGTTCTAGGGATAAATTTTATTGGAGCCAAGATAAGCAACGTATTTCTAAAAGAAGTTTCATTTAAAAGATGAAATTGAGTCAAAGAAAAAAATATTTATAAAATGTTATCGTTCAGACTTTTTAACAGATGCAAATATATTTTGCCTTTTTTTTTTTTTTTTACCTCCCAATTTTATAGGATGGCTTTTTGTTGGTTTAATTCAGTATCTTAAATAAATGTATGCTAACTTTAAACAGTAAGTCCCAAAGCTATTTGCCAGTATTATTTTCAGATTGCACTTGAACTCCCTCCATCTTTATGTTAAACCTCATTCCAATGAACAGGCAAGACAAGATTGGTATAATATTTAAACAGAAACAAAGAAGGTTCTGTCCATAGCTGCAAATGATGTTGATGCAAAACCACTACCCTGGTACTGAGTGATGAGTGCTACCCAGATAAAGAGTCGTAAGCACCAACAAGTATCATTTCGATAGTAATCCCAGGGAAGTAGAGCACTTCAGACATTCCTTAAGGGAAGATAATTGATACCAAGTTACATACAAGCAATTTACTACTAAAAGCAAATAAAATAGTTTGAGGATCTTTTATATTTCTTTCCCTTTGAAGCGGAAAATGTCCTATTCACTTAACAATAGGAGGAATTGTACTAAGAATCAAAAATGGAAGAGGAGATACGGCAACATACAGGATGAGATTAGCAGTTTGGTGTCTAATCATCTGAATGAATAACCAAGCTTAACATTGTTAAAATGTACTCGGTTGATTCACGGATCTGTACTTCTGAAACAAATAATGCAATATATGTTAAGAAAAAAAAAAGAAGATAGCAGGAGGGGAAGAATGAAGGGGAGGAAGTCGAAGGGGGAGATGAAACATGAGAGACGATGGACTCTGAAAAACAAACTGAGGGTTCTAGAGGGGGGGTGGGGGGATGGGTTAGCCTGGTGATGGGTATTAAAGAGGGCACATTCTGCATGGAGCACTGGGTGTTATGCACAAACAATGAATCATGGAACACTACATCAAAAACTAATGATGTAATGTATGGTGATTAACATAACAATAAAAATTATTTAAAAAAATAAAAATAAAAAATAAAAACAACCACAAAGTCAGTTATTAACAAAAAACAGTAAGTAAAGATGGTGTTATTTAGACACAGATTACAAGATTTAGGGCTTGAATAGTTAATGCCCTGACAACTTCCCACCTATGAATGGAAATTAAAAAAAAATCATGATCATTTTAGACTATCACAGATTGAGTGATGTGGATCAAATTGTGCACCCCAAAATTCGTATGTTGAAATCCCTAAATCACAATGTGATTATATTTGGAGATAGGACCCATAGGAGGTAATTAAGGTTAAATGAGGTAGGGTGGGGCCCTATTTTAATAGGATTAATGTCCTTATCTGAAGAGACACAAAAGAGTTCCCTCTTCTATTCTCCACATGAAGATCTGGCAAAAATGGAGACCCTCTGCAAGTCAAGGGCAAAGCTCTCACCAGCAATCAAATTAGCTAGCACCTTGATCTTGGGCCTCCCAGCCTGCAGAGATGTGCGAAATAAATTTCTGTTATTTAAGCCAGCCAGTCTATGCTATTTCATGATGTCAGCCTGAGCAGACTAAGGCACTGGAATTGGAGCATTTGATGGAATGTTGAGGACAAAGGAATTTGTAAGAATTGGTAATCAAGATTTTTTTTTCCCTTTCCTTACTGCACAGTAATAAAGTCTGTTAACTCTTGTTCTTGCTGGAAGGGTATGGACTATCATCATTGTTTCTTCAACGGTTCTAAAGATAATTCGGCGAATATGTTTTGAAAATTTCAGGTTTCAAGGTAAACACAAACCTTAACATGCAAAGTTTTTCTTAATTTGCAACCTTTAAACTTTATTCAAACTGTTTATATTCAGAAGAACAATTGCCACTGAATTCTGAGTCCAAACCATCAGGGTAGAACTTGCCACCTTGCCATTTGTGTTGCCCAGTTTTATTAATATATTGGGATTGCAAAAGTAAATTAATTTACTTTACATGAAGTTGGTCATGGCCTAAGTCCGCAAATGTTCAATAGGAAATTTTATGAGGGCATAAGTCAGAAAAGAGTACCAGAAACCAATTAAATATGCCAGAATTTCTTTTTCAATTGTAGATATATTCTATTTATCATGCACTATTAGCAGTATGTTCGCCAAAAAAATAGAACAACATTGCTGACAAACGTTGTTGGATTAAAAGTCCATTAATGAGCTTCTCTTACAAAATAGCTTCTTTCAACTTGATCGGCCATGTCTCTTCTAATGATTTAAACATGGTTCTTTAAATCTTAAAATCAAAACCAGGAGGTATAGTATAAATCACTGAAATTCAAGTTCTCTTAAGTGGCATATGAATGGTTACAAAAAAATACATGATTATTCCCTTTGCATTAGAGAACCTGAGAGCTCCTTTCACTTTCCTTTTAGATTCCATTTCTTCCTTTGGCAGGTGTCCAGTTAGGCAATGACATATATAAATTATCCTGTGTGGACAAAGAATTCTTCTAGGCAAGAAAGAGAGATGAAAACGAAGATGATGTCATAGACTAGAACTATATTTTAGAAAAGGAGAAAGGGAGTATTTTCATTTGGCTGTATCATGACCCATGCATTCTATCTTTGATATGTGAGGAATTGCACCATCTATGATCCCGCATATCAGTGAGGTCTATGTACCTGGCACAGAGATAAGCACTTCACATGAATTCTTTTCTAATTTTTCACAAATTTCATTAGGTTGATAGTAGTATTGCCACAACATTAAAGATAAAGAACTGAGACTCAGAACTAGTTATGTAACTTTTTCTCAGTAACACTGCTAATTAATGGTGGTGCCACAGCTAAGTATCCAGTCTGTCTAGTTGAAATGCCAATGTTAATTTGCTTCCTTTATATGGACTCTGTATAGAAACTGGCCTCCTCACCAATATCAGCCTACCGTTAGCAAACTTTGTTACCAGATAGGCAGGTCTTTGGGGATGTGGCAAAATACACACATGGAAAATTACACTTTAAATCAAATTAACAGAAAGTGAAAACAAATTTACCTTCTCATTTATGCTGCCATTTCCATTTCAATGATTTCTGGCATTCTTTTCCTAAGGTATTTGCAGCATCATTAGACAACTTAGATAAGGGAGCAGACCTACCAGCTTGGGTAGGTCAAGTCCTGGGGGGAACCGGTACAGCCCTAGGTGATAAAATGCATTAAGTCTGGGGAGCACAATAGTTTCAAGCAAGTTGTCAGCAGAGGCCTGAGATAAAGTAGTTGGTTTCCCAGTAGATGGCAGCAAAAGCAAAATACGTGTAGACAGTATGGCAGAATCTGGGTGATTGGGCAGAATCAAAATCAGAGAAACTCATGGGTAAGTAGCAGATCCAAAGGCAAAAGAGCATGAGATTCAGGATGTCAGTCTCCAGGTAACCTGACTGTTATTAGTAGAGGAGGGAACGGAATCTAAGGAAAATGGCGTACTAAATATTCATCATCACAGAGACAATGTTGACCCAACATAGGCAGCAAAAAGGAATTGGGTTGGGGGATCTCCACAGTTACAAAAGTTTAACGCATAGAGGCTGATAAGCAGTGCACATGAGTAGGAACAAGGGCTAAGAATAAAAGGTTAGAGCTGAATCAAGAAGCAGAATCTGGTGGTATTGAATACCAAAATGAGCCTTACATCATCACACAAAATCCATAAGTTTCTTTCTTTCTTTAATTTTCCTGTTGATTCATCACCATTTCCTCTGACCACTCTAATCAAGAGCATTTTTACATGGAGACCATAACTAAAAATTGTAGCCTTTCTTCAATTCCTCTCTACTTGTGGAACTCAATACCTTTCCTTCCACTCCTGGTCTTTCCTTTCCTTCCTTTCCTTCCTTTGAGTCCCTCTTTTACTACCCTTCTCCCTTTGAAGCAGGCTCTCAGGAAATTAGTCATCTTGCATCACAACATCACTTCTCATAGCAGCAGGCATTTGGGGCTGTGGCTTGATGGCCCAGGAAGTCTCATCACCATAACTGCCGACTGGTGAAAAAAAAAAGATGCAGTCCACTCTTCTCTCCTCTTAAATACCATGTCCTAATCCCAAGGCAACGGAGCCGGGTTGTATCCATTACTCAGTGATGACCCTTTTTATTAAATTGCAGGATTCTTAGAGCATCAGAAGATGAACCATTAACCTACATTATATCTCAAAGAACAAAAATTATCTATGTGTTGAGGAAGTTCCTAGCAAGATTAAACTCTGTGTCAAATAGTAATTTGCTATTTTGGGTGTTGGGTAGAAGAGCTTAACAACAAGGAAGAAACAAAAAAGATAAACATTCCTTTCTCCATTGATTCAATATTTTTCTGTTTCCATTTTAAAAATTCTGCTAACTACTTCAGAATGAGTAATCTAGGATTGAGAAATCCAACAATACTGTTCTAATCATAGTAGGGCATATGCAAAGTGTATTATTGTAGTGTGTAAGCCTTACATTGCTGATGTATACATTTACAACCATGACAGTGAATTTTATTAATGTCCATGATATTGAGGAAGTCCAGGTCCTTAAATTCCACATTTTCCTTAGGATTAGTGTGTTTTTTTCAAGGGGCTCCAAATTTTCATATCACATCCCCTGCATTGATATTACATTTCAAATGTCCTAACTTTGATGTTTCCAAACAATTTTTTAAATAATTAGCTATAAATATATGAGAAAACCTAAATATAATAGTTAACTCATTTTGAGAAATTAACGACAAACACGTATCAGTCAAATTCAGTCTTTAATTTCTTTTTAAACTGTTTCCTCTCTTGAAACAAAAGAGTAGCTAGAACCTGGAATTCTACAATTTAGTACAAAATTTTTCTTTCATTGACATGTACACAGTCTGGTTGAGGTGACTAATTTCAATTCTAATAAATATGGTAAAGTTTCTCATACAACAGGGATCAACAAACTTTTTCTATAAAGAACCAAATAGTGAATATTTCAGCTTTGGAGGACATATGGCTTCTGTTTTAACTACTTAACTTTGCCATTGTAGCAGGAAAGCCGCCATAGACAATATGCAAAAGTATGAATGTGCCATGTTCCAATAAATCTTCATTTACAAAATTAGGTGACAGGATGAATTTGGTCCACAGGCCGTAGTTTCTGACCTTAGCATGAGAATTTCTCTCTTACTGCTTTGACCTTAAATCATTTCCCAAAACTTTGTAGGAAGCTGTATATATAACTAGTATTATTATATGGAATAGTTGTGCATGTTTGTATTCACGACATCTTATCAAGTTCATGTAGATATTCATAGGCATCTGACCTATTTTTCTCTTCCAGTTTTGTAGATAGAAATGTTTGGCCTGATGGCATAGTTAAATAAGAAGGACACAATACAAAACAAAAGTATCTATAATAAACATTTTCTCCTTCTTACTTTTCTGTATAAAACAGTCTCATAGAAAACCAATGCCATTTATGGAGTTACGGAATGTTAGATGAGAAGGGACTTTAGTGATCATTTAGTGTAAGTTCCTATTTTGCAGATGAGGATACTGGCATAAATAAATTGATTGTTCAAATCAATATCGATAGGGAAAACAAGACAAGCAAACCCAATTCCAGAGTTCAAGTCTAGCCTTCTAACCCTTTGGTATAGTGATCTCACAAAATCCAGTAACATTTTTAAAATCTCTCATAATCACTTGGTAAGTAGGAGTAGAGGAGAAGAAGCAGCCTAACATTCTGACTATTTACCAAGATTCAAACAATGGTGGTTTAATTTCCCTGCCATGCTCTGAAATCGACTCAAAATGAACTTGTATTTTCCTCACTTTGTCAATATTACCAGTTATAAGACATTATATATTTAGTGAAATATAAACAGCGTGTTTATTCCATTTCAGCAATGGAAGCTGCACACTTCCCTTGTAAAAAGTATCCCTTTAACAATAAAATCTATAGAGGCAAGAACTAATTCATTTCTATAAATCTCTATGTGATCTCTTCAGTGTTAATAACAACCCAGCTTTGATCTGCATCTTATCTTTTAGAAAAGTGAAGGTCAATCTAGTTTTGGTTGTAGCGTGTGTGTGCGTGTGTGTGTGTGTGTGTGTGCGTGCGCGTGTGTGTGTTCCCCTGTGAGCTTATGGAGATGAGCAGAATGTGTGCGGAATGTGATCTCCATGAGGGTACCAGAAGCTGGATGTGAGGTTGCTAGGCAATTTTCCCTATTGTTTTAAACAAAGTGCACAGGGCTGGCCGCAGCTGTCAGAGTTCCTGGCTCTTAAGAATAACAGAGCTGAAAAACACAAAGAACAAAGGTCTTCCACAATAAATGGCAATAAATAACAGGAACTTTCTGTGCCAGTAAATGCAGGCACTTGGATGTTAAAGCAATTAATAGGGTTAACAAATACAAGAGGTCATTTGAATTCTATTTGTTGTCAAATACTTTTTTCCCCTGGACACTTTAATTTAAATGGTAAGACAGTCTGAAAAGAGAATGGTAGACTGCAATTTTAATAAATTATTCCTTTAAAATCACCGTTTTCTTGCTTCCTTATTTTTATTTTATTCACGCAGAATTTCACCTCAGGAGCAACAGTATAAATCTTACTCTAAATATGTTTTGAAGATTTTAAGTAGAAACAAATTCTACATTTTATGTTAAAAAAAAAACAGTTCGTTCAATTGAACTATCTCCTTAAGACTCTTTTTTTACCCCTTTATATAAACCACATCCATTCTTCAACCTTTTTCTCTTTATCATGGAGGTGGTTACACAATGCTATACACATAGTGAAATTGAATAGAGCTACACACACACATACACACACATGAGATCATTTATAACGGTTGAAATCTGAATAACTTTGATAGGTTCTATTATTGTCAATTTCTTGGTTGCGACAGTATACTGTAGCTGTGTAAGAGACTGCCATTGGCCGAGGTTGTGGTGCATGAGACTTGTCTATACATAGCTTTGCAAATTCCTGTGAATCTAGAATTATTTCAATATAAAAGTTTTCAAAACAAAACAGGTCCTTAGTTTCTAATATTTCAAAATTAGAGATTTTTTTTCCTTAAACCATAAATCTTAGTCTTGTTGGTTTACTTCCTATCAGTGTGTGGATGGTTCTTTCCTTCAGTTGATTTGTATTTGAGCACCCATTTCAAAATCAATTTGAAAAGATGGAACTCAGATATTTCCGGCCAATCAAATTTTTGATATATTACTGGGCTTAAAGGTTAGTTGTACAATGATTTTTAAAAAATCTATTAAAAATAAATAAAATATATTTATGGAATCTGAACTTTTGAGAGAGCTGAAATCAAGCATCATTCTGAATGGAATGATGGTTTAGGAGTTTGTATACTAAGAAACAAGTCTTTTCAAACCAACATTCTTTGTTTTTCCAAGTGAGTGTGTGTGTATGTGTGTGTGTATTATAACTTTTCATTTTGAAATAAATATAGATTTTTTTGGAAGTTGCAAAGATAGTACATAGAGGTTCCATGTATACCCTTCACTCAGCTTCTCCTCCCTTCTCCCACAATGATTACATCTTGTATAACTATAATAAAAATCAAAACCAGGAATTCATATTGATACAGTGTTTGTGTAGAATTCTATGTTACTTTAACACACATATATGTAGACTCTTCTAACCACTACCTCAATCAAGATTAAGACCTTTTCCATCATCACAAAGAAGTACTGGTGTTGACATTTTATCAATTTATATGGAGTGTAGAAATTTCACCTCCTCTCCAGGCTCTTACTCTTCCATCACTCATAATGTAATTATCTTAAAAATTCCTTTACAGATATTGATATCCATATCAGATAATGTTACATTTTATGCTCTGTCAAATATAGTTCAAAATACTCAAGAGGAGAAGGAAAATGTATTTATATTCACTTTTTTTCATTATTCTCTCTTCCTTCTTGATGTTTTAAAATGCTTTCCTTATTGTTTTTCTGTTTAAAGAATTACCTTTTTCCCTTCCTTTTAAGGGAGGTCTACCAGTGATAAACTCTCTTAGTTTTCCTTCTTCTGAAAATGTCTAATTCCCCCTTCACTCCTGAAGGATATTTTTGCTGGATATAAGGTTCAGGGCTGATAATTCTTTTCTATCAGCATTTGAAAAATGTGTCACTTCTTTCTTGCCTCCATGGTTTTCTGATAAAAAATATATTGTCATTTGAATTGTTTTTTTTCTTACAGTCAAGGTTTAATTTCTCTTGCTATTTTCAAATTTATTTCTTTTTCTTTACTTTTCAAAGTTTCCTTTACTTTCCAAAAGTTTTTTTTTATTTGATGTTACTGCTTATTATTTCAAATAGTATCTGTATTTACTTTTGAAACATTTCCCATGGAATACAAGCATAAAGTAAGAAAAGTCATTAAAACTTCCAAATTCAAAAAGCATGTAGTATGTTACAAAACTCAGATTTTACCCATTTTTTCCCTATTTCTTATATTCCTAACTCTAGGCTTCCCACATTTGCACACAGCTCTTAACCAATTAGGTTTTGTTGGTATTATTGTTGTTGTTGTTTTTACCGATTCATCACCTACATATAACACCCATTGCTCATCATAATTGTTCCAGTTAGTTTTTAGGCATTTAGAGATTGAAGATGAAAGGTTAAATACTAAACTGTCACTTCTTTGTTACTAGCCACACTAATACATAATAAGCCTTTTCATATTCCCATTAAACACTTATTTTATTTCATTACTTCAAAGCAATCAGCCTGTCTCAGAAATTTTATTTCCTTTTTTTGTCCTCGGTGTCTTTCTACCACCATTAAGACAGACAGTTAAGCCCACAACATCATACTTATAGGCAGGAGTGGAGGCTTTTGGGTTTTTTTTAAGTCTTACTTCCTCCTCCCAGAAATTAAGTAGAACATATAGGGTCCTGAGTCTGAGATTGTTTTCCTACAATGTGAAGAATTGCAATGTAAATCAGAATAGGCAAACTTGGTTTTCAAGTCTTTTTGAATTACTCATACTTGAATGTTTGAGGGATAATCTGAAAAGGTGTGAGTAAACTATATTGTTTGAAAAGAAAGTACAAGTTTTATGTAGTAAACAAAACATTTTTCTTCTTGTAGAAAAGCCTTACTATAAACTTAGTCTAAGTCTTAAGCTAGCCAATGTTATAAAGTCCATGCTTAAAACAATAAATGGCTAGCCCATACCTAATTAGTCTGTAGGTAATATTGTAAGTACAGCAGTGTTATAAGAGTACTTCCACTGATGATAAAGAACATTCTGGTGTCTGTCAACAAAAGAAACTTTCAAGACAGGTAAACATAATTTCCACATATACCATTAGAATTCTACATAATGTCTGTGTGCACTACATGCTCTTCCAGGAATAATAGAGTGTCTCTACTCCTCATATTAAAATATTTATCTAAGTGTTAAAATAAAATTTTGAAGAGCTTTCTGGGAATTTTATGGTTTAGGCAATTGAGTTCTGAGAAAGCACTCTGTACTAGTTTCAAGGAACTTATTTTCTTTCAAGACTAATGACTGAAATTAAACACTTCCCTTCATAATTTGTAAGATGTTTATTATGTACCTACAGTTTGTCACACTTTGGGGATACAAAAATAAACAAAATGAGTCTTGTCAAGCTATGGTAGCATGAGGTAGGGCTCCTAACCTGTGGGAGTTGTGGATATTAAGATAGTCAGAAAAAAAACTTCCCAGAAAAAGGATGGTATTTCTATTAGGTCTTAAAAATATGGTGACATTGAGAGACTTGGGGGTGACAGTAATTTTTTTTTATATTTTATTTCAGAGTAATAAATTACAATCTTATTTTTTTATATTTTCCACCACATTTGGTTCAAGGTGAGAAGAGAAAGAAAAACACAATGAGAGGTAAATGTTATGTGCCAGGCATTGTTTTAGATATGTTATAAACAACAAATCATTTATTCTTCAAAATTAACTTGTAAGTTGTATTACATTATTATCATAATCATTTATAAGATGAGGAAATGGAAAGACCAAGATGTTCTAAAAGCCAATGGGCGATTTTTAAATTCGTATAGCTGAAACTAGAGCCTTCATTTTTTTTTTTATTATGTTTCTTTGGCATAGGGATTATTTTTAAAGATATTATCCATTTATTTGAGAGAGAGCAAGAGAGGTCACACAGGGAGAGAAAGACTCGCCACTGAGGGGGCGCCCAATATGGGATTTGACCCCAGGACCTTGTGATCATGACCTGAGCCGAAGGCAGACGCTTAATCAACTGAGCCACCTAGGTGTCCCAGTTAGCTACCACAATATATAGTTGGAAATGAATACAAGTATTGGAACTAGACAGAACAGCTATCAAACCTTATCTTTACCATTTACCTGTTGTAGAATCTTGGCAACTTACTTAATCTTTTAATGCCTTTATCTTTAAAATGGGAGTAATACTCTCATCTTAAAAATTTTGTGATTAAAGATAGGTTAATCAAAACTTTCAACACTCCCTAAAAAGTCAATAAATATTAGTTGTTTTATGATGTTATAAAGTTTTCTTTCTAAATATATAAAATTAAATTTTATTTGAGCATTTTTCTCCTTCTAAATGTGACCAATACTTTTTTTTTAAAGATATTGATACATACTCCATCTCTCCAATGGAACTTAGTGCATTTTTTTCCCTCTCTCTCTCTCCCTCTCCCATCTGTATCTCCAACTTCATCTCTATCCCCAGGAGCCTTATGTTTGACGTTTGCATGTTTTACTTTATCAACATCTCTCCAATATGGACCCTCTACTCTTGCCATCTTAAATGACCTGAAATATGTTGTGCTCATTCATCACTGTACAGCTTTGTTCCTTTTGTTTTCTCTGTCTGGAATGTATCTATCCAGTGTCTTCAATCTTATTCAAATATTCAAACCAGAAGATTTAGTTGAAATCCTGGCCATTCAACAAAGACATCGTCCTATTTATTCTGTTTGACAATATAACTCAGTATCCTCTTATAGAATGCAACAGAAGTTCTCTTAAGCCCCATTACAAGGGATAATTGCATTTCCTCAGAGTACCTGGTTTACTTTTGGCTTATTTATACTGCCAATCATATAATAAATTTTTTGTATCTATGTTTACCTAGTTCTTAGGAACTCTGAGCCCAAATCTGTGGTCCATTTTAGCAGCTGTAAAATACTTGAAAGCATGCTAATTACTACTGTAAGTTGATACATGGATTAATTAACTAATTTTGCTACCCTATTTCTCCTTCTTCCTACTGTATATATTTATATCTTAATTATTGCATGTATTATATTCTAAATGTGCAATAAAATTTTATCTCACAGAAAGTAACCCTACAAAAGGAAACCCCTATGAAATCACTGAAAAATAGAAAAAATAATATAAAACAAATTTAAATTATCTGTAAATAACCAATAACAATCCAAAATATCACTTCAAATATTTGGATCTATTCACATTACATTTTCTATGAATTTTATTTGGTTTTGATTATTTTAACAAGCTTGAAATGTGCCAAAATATAATTTTATATTACATTTTTAAAATTAATATTATATGAGTATTTTCATGTCATTAAACATTATTTGAAAACATGATATTTAGTGGTTTTATAATGAATGTATCATCATTTAATTAAAGTATTTTCATATGGCTGAATAGTTATGCTATGTTCAGCAGTAGACACATTATTACCATGACAAATAGCATTGTGTTAAATATCTTCATTGTTAAATCTTTAGGTTCACATTCTTCATGTAAATTAATGGAAGTGAAAGTCTTAATTCATTAGTTGTGCATATTTCAAAAAGGATTAGTACTTGTCAAATTTCTCTTCACACAATTTCTTTATTAATTTGATACTTGTGGGCATTGTAATTCGTTGTATATTTATACTATATGTGTTCCTATAAATCAACATCTTTGGAAGAAGATGTATGAGTAAATACATGAATTAATATATGAATGGGATATATTTCCAATCTAAATTTATCTCCTCTCTAAAAACATGTATGAATGATATGTGTTTCATTATTTCACAGCATTTTGTTTTATGTTCTTTTTTTATCTTCTTTTAGCACTGATATCATTTTTGTCTCTTGAAATCATTAGAAAGACTCTTGAAGAAGTAACTACTTATGTTATTTCTTCCAAATCTCTGTTTTTATCATATTTGTAGGAATATAGTTACAAGCCATAGTATACTTGTTGGCTGACAATTAGACTTCACAGTTCACACATACACACAAATAAACACAACAAAACAAAAACAAAAACAAAAAAGAACACAAACCTTTATCAGGAAGTAGTATTTATTGTAGTGAGAATGCAAATAGCCACAGACTCTCTTGTCCTGTAATCAACAATAACATCATGACAACTAAAAATAATCTCCCCTTACACTGCCCTCATCCAAGAATGTTAGACTGTGACAACATCACATTAAATTCTTTCCTAAATTCTGTTCATAACCTCTCATGTGTCACACTTCAGGACATTGAATACTTAGAGTTTCTAAACAACATGACAATGAGATCATTCCGTTGTCAGATCTCTAAATTCTGGGGGGCACGGATGTGTATTCTTGAAAGCATTTACTCAACCAAGAGAAATGCATAGAACACACAAGAATGATTGAAGAGTCAAATAGCAAGACTACTTTGAGGAGAATGAACCTGAAATGGGTCACACCACACCAACAGTACTGATAGGGTTACTTTGGGGTAAAGTGAAGAGCTCACTAGACATGATCACACTGAGTGCCCAGATTATGATCTCTAAATAGTTCTTTTCCACTCATAGGAACTAAGACTTCTTGGGAAAAAAAATTTCAGATTGGGAGCCGAAAATATGTAAGATAGATCTGAACCAGCTTCACATACCAAAGAACAAAGAAGCTTTCAGAGCTAGTGTGGTCATATCTAAAGTAAGCAGGAACCAACTGGGAGAGGATCCCACTGGACAATCAGGAATGAAAATTGTGATAGATGGAAACAGATCAAAACAAGTTAGGATGCAGCTTCCTCCAATTTCCTAAATATGTTACATCTATCCAAACTCCTTTTTCTAAAAGCAAATTTTCTTATGTCATTTCCTCAACTATCCTATCTGTTTTTGATGTTTTGTGAGTGTTCATTCACAATTTGGAGGACCTGAATAATCAGTAAAGAGAAACACATGTGTTTAATCTCCTATATTTGATCATATGAAGTTTGGGTCTCAGACTTACTCTTTACGTATTTTTAAGAAAACACACACACATACACATACATGCACACACTCACGTGCATGCACACACACACACACACAGGATCTGCTCTGGCAGACCAAAATAATGTTGAAAGTTGGTTTGGCTTTCTTTGCATGAAGACGAGCCCCCTTTCCTCCTGTCATCTTGTCCCAATTTCATTTTTCTGGTGCAGTTATTTTAATTTCTAATTTGAATAGAAAGAATAAAAAGAATTTGACTACTTTCCAAGAAATAGTTTCCCGAGTGATTTATTAGAAGTAAATTATAGCCAATCAATTTGGACAAAGTAAGTATAGTTGTTAAAAAATAATAATGCAGCAAAACCAACAGAAAAAGAAATCGAAAATTTAATTAGTTCAGTATCTTTGCTGTCTATCAAAACTGTAAAGGTGTAAAGGTGTTGGGGTGCCTTGGTGGCTCAGTCTGTTAAGCATCTGCCTTCGGCTCAGATCATGATCCCAGGATCCTGGGATCAAGCCCCACATTGGGCTCCCTGCTCAGCTGGAAGCCTGTTTCTGCCTGCTACTCTGCCTGCTTGTGCACGCACTCTCTCTCTCTCTCTCTCTCTGTCAAATAAAGAAACAAAATCTTAAAAAAAAAAAAAAAACTGTAAAGGTGTTAATGGAAAACCTTCCTATTAAGAAACTACCAGTTTCCGCTGTCTTAAATGATGAATTTCACTTAATATGTAAGAAAGAAATAGCCCTATTTTGCACTACATCTTTAGAGAATAGAACAAAAGGGAATGTGCACCGAAACTTTTTAGGACGCCAGTTATATAACTTTGACATACAAAGTTGACAAACTTTTTACAAGAAGGAAAAGTTACAGTTAAATTTTTTCCATAAAGAAAGATGAAAAATTTTAAATTTAGTATTAGCAAACAAAATTTGGCCATGTATAAAAAGGATAATACACCATCATTAATGAAGTTTATCCAGATATACAAGTTAGCTCTAATATTTGAAAATTTATAAGTATATGGGACACCTGGGTGGCTCAGTTAAGCGCCTGCCTTCGGCTCAGGTCATGGTCCCAGGGTCCTGGGATCGAGTCCCGCATCAGGCTCCTTGCCCCAGCAGGGAGCCTGCTTCTCCCTCTGCCTGCAGCTCCCCCTGCTTGTACCCTTGCTCACTCTCACTCACTCTCTCTCACCCACGCTCTCTCTCTCTAACAAATAAATAAATAAAATCTTCAAAAAAATAAAAATTTATAAGTATAATTCACCACATTAACAGAAAAAAAGAGAAAGTTATAGTATCATCTCAACAGATGGTAAAATGCATTTAGTTTAGTACACATTTATGATAAACTCTCAACTAATTAGGAATAGAAGTGGAATTTCTTAATCTGATAAAGAATATCTATAAGCAAAAAATGAAAGCGTATCTATCTACAAGCAAACTCATAGTAAAGATCATACTTGATGATAAAATATTGAGAGCTTTGTCCTGAAATTGGGAAAAAAGTAAGGCTGTATTCTATAATCATCATTATTTAATGTGTCAGTGCAAAAAGTAACATAATGGAATAAAAGGCAAAAATGAAAAGGAAGAAATAAAAGTTCTTATTTGAAGACAATATGATTTATTTTACAGAAAATCTACAAACTATTAGAATTAATTAGTCAGTTTAGCAAGATCACTCAATACAAAGGTCAATATATAAAAATCATCCAAATATTTCCAAATCTCAAAAAAAGAACTAAAAAAAAAGATACCAGTTACCAAGGCATCCATAAAATTAAAGTAACTAAAATCTACATTGAAAACTGCAAAATATTATTGATGAAAATTAAAGCTCTAAATAGATGGAGGGATATAGTGTGTTGATGGATCAAAAGTTTTGTTATACAGATAGCATTTTCTTTCCCAATTGATAAATAGATTCAATTCAATACAACGCCGGGTTTCATATTTTATTTTGTTTTTTTTCTAAATTGATAAAATGATTTAAAAACCCATGAGAAATGCAAAGGCCTAAGAAGAGCCATGGCAATTTGATGAAACAAACAAAGGAGGATTTATATTGATAGAATTAAGACATACTATAAAGATGTAATAATTATGACAGTGGTTTTAGTACAATGATAGAGATAAAAAAGATTCTGTTGTGCATTCCATCTACAAAAATCAATTTCATATGGAGTGCAGACTGAAATGTGAATTACAAACAAGCTCTAAGGGAGAAAATAAAGGACAACAACATTGTCATTTCTGTGAAGACAAGTATTTCTTAAATAAGACACAAATAGAACTAATCATAGAGCAAATAATTGATAAGTTTGACTGTATTAGAACTAATTCCTTATGGTTTTCCAAGACATTAGTAAGAGAGAAAAAAGGCAGATTGATAGATTTTGAGAGCATATTTGCTCAACATACATTTGACTTGAACTTCATACCCAAAATTTAGAAATGATATTTACAGACTAATAGTAATTAAACAATACAATGGAAAAATGGGCTAGGGGCACCTGGGTGGCACAGTCAATTAAGCAACCAAGTCTTGGTTTTGGCTCTGGTCCTGATTTCAGGGTCATGGGATTGAGTCCCAAGTCTGGCCCTGTGCTCAGCATGGAGTCTGCTTGAGATTTTTTTCTCCATCCCTCCCTCTCCCTCTGCCCCTCCCCCTGTTTGTGCTCTTGAAGAGACTTCATAAGAAGAATAACAAATAACCAAAAAATATTAGAAGCATATTTTTAATCAGTGAGAAAATATAAATCAACATCATACTATCTACCCCAAACCCCAAAATGATTAAGAGGAAAAAAAAGTTTTAAATACCAAATGTTTTCAAGGATTTCAAGTGAAACAATGAGAGTTTTCTCCTACTTACTGCTGAGAAGACTTAATTTCATACATTCATATTAAGAATTGTTGGAAGTAACTAGGAAAAGTAATAAATATCCTATGTCCCAGCATCCACTCTGAGGTATACTCAACAAAAATATACCAGAGTGTGGTTGCAAATCTGAGCAATAATGGTGGAGAGCATACATCACCACCCTTCCCATAAGAGGCAAGATTTGTGTTGACCTAGTCACACTGGTGATAAGCTATTTTTCTTCTACTTAGGATCTAGATATAACTGCTATTATTCTGGGGCACCTGGGTGGCTCAGTCAGTTAAGCATTTGCCTTCAGCTCAGGTCATGATCCCAGGTCCTGGGATCTAGCCCCGTGTCAGGCTTCCTCTGCCCTCCACCCCCAGTTGTTCTCTCTCTCTCTCTGTCTCAAATAAATAAATACAAATCTTAAAAAAAAAAAAAAAACAAACTGTTGTTGTTCCAATGTAATTAGAAAAACAGCTAAAATTAAAACTGACCAAGTTTATGAAGACAATCTAGGCTATTTCAAAACTATTTTCTCGTAAACTGACGAAGCACATCAGGTTTGTTATTTCTTTGCTAGTATTCAAGTATGTTCTTGTTCTATCTTACAGGAGTTTCCCGGGCTCAGTGTTCTGGAGGTTTTTGTGGTCCCATAATTGCATGTTGCACTAATTCATAAATGCAGTGGTATTGACGGGAAAGTATTAACAGAGTTTTGAAACACTGAAATGTCGACATGTTCACCTGTGTAAACCGCTTTTATTGCCAACTACCGCTTTTTTTTAATTTTTTATTTTTTTTAAAGATTTTATTTATTTATTTGACAGAGAGAGACACAGCGAGAGAAAGAACACAAGCAGGGAGAGCGGGAGAGGGAGAAGCAGGCTTCCCGCGGAGCAGGGAGCCCGATGCGGGGCTCGATCCCAGGACCCTGGGATCATGACCTGAGCCGCTTTTAATGCTTACTATCCTAAGAATGGGCATGATTAATCTAGAGCTGCATTTACGTCCTCGAAAATGCTGCTTTAATTGAATTTGGCTAAATACTTTCATTTTATGGATGAGGACACTGAATCTCAGTGCTCAGTTTATCCAAAGTGATATAGATAATTTGTAACATAGTCATATTTTGGATGCTGACATTTACATTTCTGAACAGTCCATACATATAAGAGGTACATTCCAATTTATCAGTCATCTAGCAAGTGGTCCTAAACAAGGTTTTTTGTTTCAGTCATAACTGGGTTCAGATGTTAGCCCAGGAATTTACTAACTTTGTGCAATCTGTGTAACTTCTTCAGGCCTCAGTTTCTTCTTTCGTCAAATGGGGCCCCTAACTGGTAAGTTTGTATGAATGTATAAATGAGTTTCGAGACCTAGTGTGCTTAGTTTATTTGCAATTATTACTTTTAAGATAAATTCATTTATATTTCACTAAAATTTTTAAATTTTTACCATGCATTAGTTTGGAGACACATAAAATTAAGGATTGGATTAAATAAGAAATTAACCTAAATTGCAAAGTAACATTTTCATAAAATATGTGCATACACAATCAGCCTTATGTCTTTGCAAGATACAATCCATTCTTAATTTTTCAGTGAAATAATCCCAAAGCTCACTGAACAGATGTAGTTATTCATCAGTATCTTGTTAAATAAATAGGACATTGAAATTATAGTAAATGATGAGTAAGACAAACAAAATAACTGAAAAAAATAATTATATAATATCCAGAGACACTTAAACTAGACTCCTAGAGCAATGCAGTGTCATAGGTGATATTTTGGCTTAAGGATAACAAGTTTTTATTTCCTTTTCAAATTATATGTGCGTTGGAGTCAATAAATCTTTTAATTTAGGAATTATTGTTTGGGCCAATTCTACATTTGCTGCTAAACTCACGAGACAATTCATGTCTGCCTTTTTCCTATGTTAATATCACTATTAATGAAACACTTTCATATTTAGAGTTAATTAAGAATGAAAATCTATCCAAACAATGTTAAAATGAAGAAATTACTGAATAAGGAATCACTCAGATAATAGCCAACTTCTTTCTTCTAAACCAGTAGCCAAACTTTGGGAAGCTATGCTATTACTCCAGTGTTTGAAAAAACACTCTAGGATGCCAAGATTAACTGCCAAAAAAAGAAAACAAATAATAATACCAAACATCAAAAGCTACTTTTCGCAGTTCTGCCCTGAAACAGAGGATTATAAAAACCTTACTTGTTACAGTCATAACAAAAACACAAAGTTTTGCATCAAGGCAGGAATAGTTCTGAACCTTTTTAAATTCCAGCTCAAATGAGACCCCTGATTAAAATATTAGAAAGAAAAAAGGAACATGTTTGAGGTGCTAGGATTAAGGATAATTGCTGGTGAAAACCCCACATTGGAGCCATAGTTCAACAAACACATTTCTTACACCACCTTTAAGGTGTTATTCTCGTGTGGTTTTTACATAGTATAACATTTAGCTTAGTCTTTCCTCAGGATGCATCTCTGAGTTTAGAATTTAAATAAAAGAATTGTTTTCCATCATTGGCTAACTTCCATTTTCTGCTCAGAGTTGTGCAGAGAAAAGCTGTGTTTCATGAACAGTTCCATCCATTTTTATGTCGACTTTTCAAATGGAAATAATTTTCCCATCTTGAGAAACAGGCTTTTGGATTAACAATACTAGCCTTCCCTATTAGGTATCTTGTGAGACTCAGGTTAGAAATAGGTTTATGCATAAGTATTGTTTTTCCAGTAAGTTTCCATAAAATGTAAGGTTTTGTTTTTATTAATATTAAAGTATTTTTTGTGAGTAGGATTTGGCCACAGATATAGGGTCCATGGGTTACAAATAGTTTGTCTTTGCTATTTCTGCAAGTAATGAGTGAAGAAATGTTATTAGAAGGCCACAGGTTTTTGGAGGAAGAACCCACTAAAGCATTAGCTAATTAACACTTTGGATTGTGATGAGATTATTCATGAACTTTCAATTTTCTATAAGGAATATGGAATGACATAGTAATTTCAGCTCAGGAAGCTCTGTTTTGAATTTTTAGTTTTAAATAACAATTCATCCAACTGTTCTTTATTTTTTAAAAAAATTTTTTAAAGATTTTATTTATTTATTTGACAGAGAGAGACACAGCAAGAGAGGGAACACAAACAGAGGAAGTGGGAGAGGGAGAAGCAGGCTTCCTGCTGAGCAGGGAGCCAGAAGCCGGGCTCAATCCCAGAACCCTGGGACCATGACTTGAGCTGAAGGCAGATGCTTAACGACTGAGCCACCCAGGCGCCCCTGTTCTTCTTTAATATAACTTGAAACTAATTAAAGAGAATTCATTCAAATAAAGTCTTAAGTACTCTGAATCACAGGAATTTGAATTGTTTGTTTTTCTTACTTGACACAATCCTGATTCATATTTTCATAAAGGGGACATCAGTTTTACACATTTTCACCCATGTTTGTATATTTTAGACTAAATTATAGCTATGTCATAAATCTGAATATTATCTTTTTTGCCTATCAGTTTTACCAAAGGTGAGGAAATAGGTATTTCTGAAGTCACTGTCAAATAAATTATTTCTAATCCAGTTGTTTAATCCTGGTGAATTAAGAGCTATTTCTATTGTAGATCTATTATTTAATAATTTTATGGTGCATTTTCCTTGAGTGCCCACTATTTGGCTGGCACTGTGCTAGGTATGGGATATGCAGTTTAATAAAGTTTGCTCTTTGACTGAAGGAGGCCCGGTGTCCTAGTGGAGAGAATGAAAGCGTTCATGTTTTGTGTTGTGTTATAGAAGCATGCATCATACTATGTGATGAGAACCCAAAGGAGAAGCAGTTAACTCAGATTTGAAAGGCAAGGAAGGCTTCAAGAAGGAAATATTGTGATGTTCTGAGTAGGACAGCAGATATTTGGCCAGGAGGAAGTACAAGACATGTTAAAACATAGTTGTGAGGAAGTGGTTCTGATAAGCTGTTTTAACATAGTGAATTTTGTGTCCTCTGAAATTCAGACTCTAAGTTTGTACCTATTATTATTACCAAGAAATCTACAAAAGATAAATGCTCACCAATCCTGAGCCACACCTCATACTTCAACCTTAGCCCATCTGGGTTTAAGGATAATGGATGAAGGAAGGCATGTGCCAGAGTGGAGGTAAGAATCAAAGGGAGTTTTGGGAAGAGCCTGAGTGGGGGGTTGTGTTTTACCACCATCTGAACAACAAGAAATAAGCCAGGGTTGCATATTTACCACATTTAACTCATCTCAGGAAAGGCCATTGTCTATTTAAGTAAAGTTTCTCCTCATCTATGGGGCACCTTGGTGTCTCAGTCAGTTAAGCGGCTGCCTTTGGCTCAGGTCATGATCTCAGGGTTTTGGGATCAAGCCCCACATCAGGCTCCCTGCTCAGCGGAGAGTCTGCCTCTCCCGCTCCCTCTGCCCTTTCCCCACTCGTGCGCACACTCTCTCTCTCTCAAATAAATAAATAAGATCTTAAAAAAAAAAGTTTCTACTCATCTTTGGCTTCACTTGTATCTTAATCTCATTCTCAAATTCTGGATTTCTTTCTTTAGTTACAATGATCACAACCATTTACTTTCAACTAGTGAATGGATTTGGCTACATAGTAAGTATCCTTGAATTTTCATGTTTTTCTAGAAGTGATTACCTGTATTTCCAATGGGCTTCTGGAGCCAGATAAATCACACTGTGAAGGGACATATTATCATTGAATAATATGGACCACTGAAAAATTTAATATAATGGAGTGAAACAATCAGATTATGGAAGACAATTCTCACTGGGTGGTCCTAGGAAATATGTGTGAAGCAGATAAGCTTTTACAAAATGTAAAGGAACGAATCCCTTCTCTTCTTGTCTCTATGATCTTTCTTCTTCACACGTGGGCAACAAGTGTTCCTAGATGCCCCCTTGGCAGTACAAAGTTCTTTCACGGAGGAAGTTTTTCTGCTCTAAGCTTATCTGTTTTCTCTTCCCAGTTAGTTTTAGATAATCCTTACCGTGGTGTCTCTCTGGATCAGATGGGGGCCCTCAGATGTGAGGACATGATCGGGTGGAAGCTGGTGGTGGGGGCAGTGAAAGGATTCACCCAACACAGAACAAAAGACAGAGATGTTTATGGAATACCCCAAAAGGGAGGGGCAAGGGGGACAACAAAGGAGAGACTGAGGCAGTCGGTGGGGGTTGTTTTTAAAGAGGAAAGGTAAGGAAGTATGGGGATGTATGGAATTTCCCCTTTTTTGGTAACTGTGCCTGTTGGTCAGTTAGGTCCTATGGTGATTTTGAGGTGGGTTGTCTGAGGGGCCTGTCTGTATGCAGCTAGGTTCTCCCTGGGGCCCATTCTACATTCCATTGCTCAAGCCTATTGCCTAAAAGCAATGCTACACTTACTAAAGATTTTATTATAGTCATCACACCTGTCATCCTGCATATTTTAATCTAGTCCTCCTGCTTTATCTGTAAAGCCTTAGCATGATAAAGGCGTATATATCTTTAAAGCACTGCATGTAATGTACATTCACCCAGTAGCACAGATTCCAAATGTGTTCCACAACACTCTTGTTAAAAAAGAAAAAAAAAAAAAGAATCTTGAAACCTGTGGTTTAATAGGTGTCGAATGCTGTTATGGAGGCTGGAAATCCCAAGATCCGCAGTGGCCAAGCTGGAGTCTCAGGAGCTGATGGTACAGTTAGTTCCATTCCAAATCCAGAGGAAAAAAGAGATGTCTCAGCTTAATAACAGGTAGAGAAAGCAAATTCCCCTAAGGAAACTAAGGTTTGCCTTTTAGTTCTATTCAGGCCCTCAGTGGATCGGATGAGGCTCACCCACATTAAAGAAGACAATTTGTTTTGCTCCATGGATTGATCCAAACATTAATCTCCTCCAGAAAGACCCTCACAACACACCTAGAATAATGTTTAACCCAATACCTGGGTATCTTGTGGCCCAGTCAAATTGACTCATAAAATTAATCATCACAATATGTTTGGAAGTGTGTTCAATAAAGTTGAGCAATTATAAGATTCAGAGCCTTAAAGGCAAATCAAGGTATGGATTTGCATATGGCTTGGGTGACTTTAAGAGCTGATATGATACTGCAGAATTTCTGAAACATTTTGACTGTGTTAAATGAGAAATACTTCTGACCTACCAGGACAAGGGGTTCTAACCGGTACATTTTTATAGTAAATAATTGGAATTCTATATAGGTTGTAAGCATTTTATTTTTATTTTTATTTTTTTTTTTTAAGATTTTATTTATTTATTTCAGAGAGAGAGAGAATGAGAGATAGAAAGCACGAGAGGGAAGAGGGTCAGAGGGAGAAGCAGACTCCCTGCTGAGCAGGGAGCCCGATGTGGGACTCGATCCCGGGACTCCAGGATCATGACCTGAGCCGAAGGCAGTCGCTTAACCAACTGAGCCACCCAGGCGCCCGGTTGTAAGCATTTTAAAAAGTAGTTGTTATGTTCTTCGTTGAAAGTTTGGGGTTCCAGAGCACACCCATAGATCCTGGGAAATAAGAAAAGAAAATTAAAAACAGGAAAAGTTAAATGATTTTGACAAACATTACTGTGTTTTTTTTTTTAAGAAATGTTTGTTTTTTCTGATGACTAGAGTTATCACTATGTAAAGATAGTGTGGATCTATGTAATGTATTATTTAAAGGGTACAGATAAAGACAAGATTGTTTAACTTATATAGTATGAAAAAGTTCAATATATAGGAAGATGGGGGAAATTAAAGTTTTAAAAGGGATGTTTATTAAAATCATTGGGGAAAAAAGGAACAAATGAATTTCCTTTCTTGCTAGTTTGGCATAGATGGTAATCCAAAACAAAAGTCACATGGAGACAAATAGTCAATGAGAGAATATTTGCAGGGAATAGACTGACTTGTGATGGTTATTGAATCACAAGATGGAGAGGAGAGCCCTGGAACCAGAACCAGAATCCCTTCATGCCTAGAACTGTTATATAAATATAAATGACTGTTATTTAAGTATAATACAATGCAGTAAGCATAAAAATAGTTTCATGTTCACTTTACGACTCATTTGATAAATGTTAAATATTCCATTAAAATTTTAGCACCCTGAGAAATAGTAACAGATGCTTAGTAAATGTAAGTTTCCTTCTCTTTTCTTACTCTTGCAAAGAGTTAAATTGTTTTGGAATTAATATCTTATGTATTTTGATTTCTGATAATTTCTGTCACCTAATACTTTCTACCAGAAAGGCTGAATGGAGGGGTCAATGTTCCATTCATGACTTAACCAGAAAAGAGAATTGTCCATTCAATTTTTTCTTACAAAATTTCAAAAATCTAAATCAGATTCAGTGCCTTGAGAAGGTTTATTATTAATTTTAATTATTAACCACAGGACATAGAAGATGCATACAAGATGCAATGTAAGGAAGTTATCTCCACATAAGAGAGAAAAACACTCTCTGGGAGATCTGAAGCCGGTTTAAAGTGCTCCTGGCTCCCTGAGATAAGATTCTGCAGCACTAGTAAAGGCAGCGAGTTATGTTCTAAGGGGATACCTGGAATCCAGCAATGAGGAAGCCATGGTCAGCTGTGGGAAATTCAGAGGCCTGTCCTGGAAGCACTCCACAAAGAGCCCTATCACACCAGGCAAGCCCAATATGGCGGGTACCATGACAGGAAGCCCCTGACCAAAGAAGGTGGAAAAGGTGTGAAATCTTGCTTCCAAGAAATCCCCGTCCCAAGTAATTAATATTCCACCCCCTAGTTAACAACTGTCAATAAAATACAGAAACCCAACCCCCATGGCATGCAGCTTTCTCTCAAGCTCTCCCACTCTCACATCTGGAGAGTGTACTTTCCCTTTAAGAAACTCTCCTTGTGTTGCTCACCTGCTGTGTCAGGTCTATCCTTGAATTCTTTCCTGTGAGGGGACCAAGAGCCTCTGGCAACATCTTTCAGATTGAATGGGTCAAGGCCTCAGGGCTCAGTGACTCCCCAGTTCACCCAGCAAAAGCATCACTACAGGGGCTTTGGCCAAGAGTGGCAGAGTGAGACGGTAGAAACAACGCGTGGAGGGGACACATGACGATAGATGAGGCTTGTGCACTGCTTATCATTTAGAGTTTTTGATAGGAGATGACCACCTACTGTGCTCCACGACCACATGGGGTGGCCCTGTTAGAGTGGAAATAATGACATGGCGTGATTAGGCAGAGAAATTGCCCAGATTAATGTTTACATTCCCCATTTCCTGCTCCTGGCAGGCAGTACACTAAATTATTTCTGGAGCTTCCATGATGAACATAAGTATGCTGAGAGAGCTGGTAACTAGAAAGAATCTGAGGTCTTCAGGAAGGGGATGCAATGTGGGAAAAGGTAACTACTGCTAGACATTTGCATGGAGGTTAATGCATGCCCAGAGGCTAAGAGGGATTAAGTACAAAGGACAGCTAAAACCAGCAGGACAGTATTCAGGTAACAGAGTATCCCTTCCTCTATCATGATGTTACATGTTTCCATCTAGTCTTAGATGCTACAGAGGGAAAAGTGAAGAAAAAGGACAGATTAAAATCTTGAGTTGACTGGAATTCAAATCTGCCCACTTCTAAGTAGATACAAAGTCAAATCATTCATGAGCAACTGATTTCCATAATCGGAAAGTAAAGAGAGAGATATTTCTGCCCATCAGAAGCATAAAATGGTTATAGAAACATTTATGCTTGCTAGACTCTGTTTCTAATCATTTTAAATATATAAGCTCATTTTATTCTCTAAACAACTCTTTGAGGTAAATACTATTTTTATCGCTTCTTGGCCTTTTGGCTAAGATCAAGTGTCGTATCTGTTTTTATCAGCAATTTAAAAATGAGCAAACTTAAGAGAGCTCATGAACTTAACTAGTAAGAGTGCTATACTTCACAATGGGAATATTTTCTATCTACTTAATTTTATGCACATTTTATTTTTTATCTCCATCTCTCCTCTTCATAGCATATATTCTTTGTTGATAATAACTATTACATTTCTTGTTTGTCTCATTTTTAACTTAGCCACTTGAAATCTTTAGACTTTTATTTTCCTTCCTTTGGCAATATTGCTCCCTCATCTCCCATAACTTTTTACTTATGATTTTGTGTTATCAAGCAGGCTGAGTTAATAAAAGTTTTTACTCTACATGTTTCATGTCCAAATAGTTCATTTCTGCTGATAGATTTTCACAAGATATTCATAACAATTAACTCACAGAGTTTTTATAAAGTGAGTAGAAGCCGGATAAATGATTCATGAATTCAAGGGCCAGAAGAAGTGTCCAAAAATCAAATGAATTGGTGAAAGGCCATATGATATACTGCATTACAGTATATGCAATATACTGTGCATATAAAATAAATTTATTTCCATTATTTGTCAGCAGTCAAAGCAAGTATGAAATTTACTTTCCCAAATTATTTTTGAGATATTATAGCATACTATAAGATAAGGGCCTAGACCTTAAAGTCTGACAGATCTAGATGCCAGTCCCAATTCCTCTAGCTTATTAGGTGTTTAATTTGAGACAAATTCCTTAACTTCTCCAGTCACAGGTTTTTGTTTTTTTTTTCATTGATAACATAAGAATTATAATATCTGTACGCCATAGTATTTAGGGGGAGGTTTGGGTCAATTATGAAAGTAAGTGACTTAGCCTAGGGTAGAAAGAAAATAGAATAATTACGTTATCATCATTATCATCACCACCACCACCATCATCATCATCTTTATCATCATTACCTAATCATGTTATTTCTCTTCAAAAAGTCAACTATTTATTGGGTGCTGAGTGTGAGTAAATCACTGTTTTAGAGATTGGGACACATTAATGAACAAAGCGGATAAACAACTGTCAGTCTCTTTGGACTGCTATAATGAAACAACACATGGTTATAACAAAATAACAAAGGCAAGCTACAAACAGAATGCTTTAAATGACAGAAATGTATTTCTCACAGTTCTGGAGGCTGGAAGTCTGAGATCAGGGTCCCAGATGGCGGGGGAAGGGCCTTACTTCAGGTTGCGCCTGCAGAGCTCTCCCAGTGTCCTTACTTGGTACCAGGGGCAAGAGCGCTCTCTGGAGCCTTTTTTATAAGGGTATTAGTCCCATTCATGAGGGCTGCACCCCCATGACCTAATCATTCCCCAAAGGCTCCACCTCCAAATACCATCACATGGGGCATTAAAATCTCAAAATATGAATTTGGGTGGGACCCTAACATTCAGACCATAGCAGTAACTCTTGCTTTTTACTATTTACATTCTATCAGGATATAGACAAACATCACACAATAAATTAAATATGTAAGTAAATCATATGGCCTTTTTATAAGCCATTAAATGTCCTGGAAAGCGGCAAGGAGTAGAACAGGGTAGACTCTATCTTGACTGTTGATTTGAAGGAACCAGGCTATGGAATAGGTTAGGCTCAGGTCATGATCCTGGAGTCCCGGGATCGAGTCCCGCATCGGGCTCCCTGCTCAGCAGGGAGTCTGCTTCTCCCCCTGACCCTCTTCCCTCTCGTACTATCTCTCATTCTCTCTCTTTCAAATAAATAAATAAAATCTTTTAAAAAAATATAGTCCTCATTGGAAAGGCAATATTTGGACAAATGCTTAAAGGACATAAGAGAGTTAGCCAGAGAAAGTAGTTTCAGGCAGAGGAAATGACCAGTACAAACGTCCTAAGACAAGAGCGCCTGTGAAATTGGAGAGATTACAGGGAGACCAGCGTGGTTGGAATGGAGTGAGTGTCTGGGAAAAAAGGGGTTGAGGTCAGAAAGTTAACCATGGAGATCGATCATGTTGGTGCATGGAAGCTGCTGTAAGTGCTTTGGTTTTATTCTGAGTAAGATGAGGGACCACTGCAGGTTTTGAGCCAGGAACAGATGACGTGTCAACATCTTCTTAACATGCAGTGAATCAGCACTTAAAACACTCTCAGCATATAAGAAATGCTATAGTTCCTAATAGTTATAAGATATCTGAACTGTTCAATTGCCAAGTTTTATTTTAACTGGATTTCTTCTTGCATTTTTCAGTAAAAGAAATTATAAAAGAAACACTTCAGAAACAAAACTGATATATATAGAACATAAAAAGTATGTATTTCATGAAGGAATAGCAAGGATGGATTTCATGTAATAATAGAGTTAAAATTTTGTATGTTACTTAATGTATGGTCACAAATCTATTTATGAATATACCTCTATAACCCTAAATATTTTTTTATTATTTTTTTATACCTACACTTCTCTGAGATTTTTAACACATGTGCTCAAATATATACTAAACTAGGTGTAAAATGTTTAACTATTTGAAAGCAAATAAGTTACAGATATTCATAAATATGAATAGCTTTATCATTTTTAAACACAGCTGGTTAAGGATCGTGATTTGAAACACTGAATATGCAACTAATTTGCATTTGATTTTCCTCTTCTTTTTTTCTGTCCTATTCAGAATTTGATTTGATTTATAAACATACTATCAGGGTCAGCTTGGTCCTCACGTAAGAGGGCCTCATCTTGGAGCCACTTAGGCATTTGTCTAGGTTGCATGCACACTGGAGCTTGGACAATAGCTAAGTGAGGCTGTGTAAATATAATTTGAAGAAAGAATTAGAATCCAGAGAATCTTCTAGAAGTATAGTTCAGAAGCTACGTCAGCACATTTTCTGCATTAGTTCTCTTATATACCTTAACCTATTCATTGTAACTCAATGACTACTCAGTAACTACATATATGTGGGTTCCCACTATACTCTAGAAATTAAAAGACAGGTGTCACTTGTTTCCTACTTGACAGACAGAAAATGCTTAACTTCCTTTAGCCTTTAGTCTAGACTCATAGCACTGCTGGATGTTTTAGAGACTGCGTGGCCCTGTCCTTCATATAAACTAGAGACCAGAGAAACAAAAGGGCATACCCATAATCTCATAGCTAAAGTAAATGTTCTGCGCTTAAGCTTTCAGACACACAACTGCTTTCTGAGAAGGCTTCTTTTTGTCTATGTGTAAGGAAGCAATTCTTATTTTAGGTAGAAGTGGTCTGCTACAGTCATTGAAAGCACGATGCCGATTTCTGTTATAAAACCAAGGTGACGTGATTGAAAGGAACATCTGATGGAGTAGAGAAAGGAAAGTCAAAATCTAAATGATTCATAAAAGACTGCCTTGGGAGTGGTTAACTCTGGTAACCAAACTGGAAATTCCTTGATGACTCAGGGCCTACTACTCATCTGTGCTTGGCAAATTAATGGGGAACTGAAGGCTTGCCTCAGACAGGAAGTTGGAATTTAGTGGGTAGTTAAGTAGTAAAGAACAGCTCTGCAAGAGGAAGAATAAAAAAGTTCCCTTGTCAGGAAACTGACATGAAGCTTTTAGTCTCCAAGAAAAACTCATCCACTCTGGAAATCATGTTACCATGAATATGACAAAGTTGAGATGCTAGCCCAGAAAAGAGGTGAAGGAATTAGGTGATAACAAAGAGAAGAAAACCTTCAGACAGAAAAAAAAAGATACAATAGATTTTGGAATGATGTCCTCTTGACTCTTAAATTATATAACTGAAATTATATTTAAATTACCGTAGAATAAAATTCAAGTATATTGGTTTTCAAGTGCAGCACATATCTTAGGTCAGTGATGTGTGTTGTATATTTGGTAGCCAAAATAATAGAGGAAAATAGGTAGGTTTTTAATAGACAATGGCCAGGGACACTAAATATTCTGCAATGTGGCAAACACAAATAACCCTCCCACCCAAAATGTTATCAGTTGCCCCACTGAGAAAAAAATAACTCAAAGGATGTCTTTTTGAGGAACCAAGTGTGTACCCTCAAGTGTCGAGTCCAGAGGCAAATAGAAAATGCTCAAAACATGTTGAATGAAACCAAAAAGAACTTCTCCTCTATAACCTAATCTATTTCTAGACATTTATATCTTTTCTTTTCATTAATATTTGGTTCAGTGTTGGAAAGGACCTGGAATATTTCCTTAAAAAAGGTCTAAAATTTTCTAATCTGAAATTTCAGATAGGAGTGATGGCAAGTCAAAACAATGTGTCGGTGAATTAGGAGCGGTAGAATGTGCCAATACCAGGAGGTGATAAGCGAAGGGAATTGTGACTGCTGTTATCCTAGCCTTTTTCCCAGAGTAACTCCAAAACTACAGAGGAGCATGCATTCCAGTATCCTATGATGGCGTTTAATGTTCATAATGTGCAAGGAGAGCCTGGAGGAGCTGGGTAGAGAGTTATTTTAAGAACAAATCTGAATCCAGTGCAATGCCTAGGTATCTACTTCTCTGCTCTAGACACTAACCTGATCTGAAGCAGGTGCCTCCAATCAAGGATCTTGAACCACCCAGTTTAAAACATTCCCAATTCTTGGAGAGTGACTTTGACTTGTTCTATTTGCTCAAAGTGTTGCTTTAGAAGTCAAGATGGAATAATGAGGTCACTAACTGCCCCACTACCTTTGGAACTTAAGCACTATTTTATGACCCGAAACAAGCTTAGTCATTTTTCAGTCTGTAAATTATCACATCATAGTTGTCAGCTCAAGATGATCATGTAGGAGGGAGAAAAGGTGAGAGTCACATACATGTTTCTATATTCAAAAGGGAAAGGAAGATTGCATTGTGCTTTTATAATTGAAACCTCCATGTCCCATTTGCACGTCATATGTTTTTAATTTTATGGTCTTTATTCTTGCTCTGCCAATTTATTGATAAAAAGTATCAACTCCATAGAAAAAAATTAGAGACATTTTAGTATCTAATAATTTCATCATACATATCATTTTCTTGTGGGTCTCCTAGAAAATTTTCAAAAATGTCTCTGCTACTTAAAATAAAATAAAATGTTATTTTAAAGAAGGGAGTAAAACCCTTTACTGTGTCAGTGTACATTTTCACAATTTATCTTCTATCGACCTTATCAAAGACCTTGGAATAAACCCAAAGTAGATATTATGTACAAATTCTATGAATAAGTAATGATATGGTTATAAAGCAATTTCCCAAGTTATTAAGTACCCATTGGTATTAAGCATCCAAGGATATGCTGACTACTGGGAAGTGGCCTGCTCATATGAAAGAAGTAAATTCACTCCACAAAGGCAAGAGCATATGATTTACTATAAACACCTTCTCAGGTATTCAAGAAAGAATAAACTTATCTCACACCATTGAGAAGTGTTCTCCAAATTTATTTTAAAATTATCTTCATCAGGGGTGTATGTTAAACCCAATTCCCTCCCCTAGAGCTTATGATTTAGTACCTCTAGTGTATATGTGAACCTATCTATCATCTATCTATCTATCTATCTATCATCTATCTATCTATCTATCATCTATCTATCTATCTATCATCTATCTATCTATCTATCTATCTATCTATCTATCTATCTATCATCTATCTATCTATCTATCTATCTATTTTCTATCTATCTATCTATCTATCTATCTATCTATCTATCTATCTATCTATCATCTATCTATCTCCAGGGAATTTTTCTGATGTAGGTAAAGGGTACACTATGAAAAACCCTGCTGTAGAGCTGTTTTAGGTTAAATCTTACTATACCAGTTATCCCAACAGAGAAAATTTAATACAGAGAATTATAACGTAGGTATAGAAAACTATAAAAAACAGAGGGGCGTGAAAGAGAAATTAAAGTGTGTTAGGGGTCCCCATGAGCAGCCCACAGGATTCAACATACAGTCATATTCATGGCTATGATTTATTAAAGCAAAATGATAGAGAGCAAAATCAGCAAAAGGAGAAGATTCATGGGTCGCCATTGAAGGAAAGCAGACTCGAGCTTCCAAATGTCCTCCCTCTTCCGGTGGTGTCTGACAGAATGTCCTTAATCCCTTCAGCAGTGAATTGTGGCAACATATGTGGAATTTTTTTACCGGAGAATCTCATGAGACACTCCGTAACCAAGAGTTTTACTGGGGGTGGTCACACGGGCACTCTCTGCCTATCACATACCAGAATTCCAGACCCCCAGAAGGTAAGCAGGTACTCAGTATAAACCACAGTATTTGCGGTTTAGGCACAACAAACCATCCTTATGAGGGAAGGGTGGGGAACCAACCAAAAATCTAAGTTCCCAGACACCAGCCAGGGGCCAACCTTGCAAGCAGGACTTTCCAAGAGGGGCAGTCCCCCACCCCCCCACCCCCCTGCCTGTTATATGAATGAACTCTTTTTCACACATAAGGTGCCTCAGAGGTAGTAGCTACTGCGGGAAGCAGTCGCCAGGGCCAGAATTGAGAAAGCAATGAAAAGAGGTTGGCATTATTAAAATTTAAAAGTTTGGGGGAAGGGCCTCCTGGAGTGAAACTCAGACCTCTGGGAAGGGGGTGGTCCTCCCCTGGCCATCCTGCCCCTGAGTCAGAACAGGGCTGTGTGGAGCTGGAACACAAACATCCTGCAGGGGACAGTGGTATCATATGCGTGACACTGGTGTCTCAAAGGGGGCTCCATGAACTAGTTCTGCAAGTAATGGAAACAATTCAACCTGGAACACCTTCCGTTTCTACAAGCTGTCACTGCCAAGAGGAAAAAGGAGCGGGGCAATGCTGCCTGGAGCAGGAAATTAACAGTTAACACAAGAAGTTCCCAGGAAGTCCTTTCTAGAGCTTCTCAGCCTGTGTCTAGCACTCTCTTTGTGCAGAGCCTGATGGGAGGGCTGGCCAAGCTAAATGGGGTTTACAGTTGCAGCACTGGAGTCTGGAAAGGTGGATTTGGGGCTCAGAATCAAGAGCTTAGTAGCCAGCACAGGATTTTGTAACTTTTCTCAGACATTCCTATGGAAACCTAAAAAGTTTATGGAAGATAATTCATACATATAAAACTGCGGCCAGAAACATTTGGAGCGATGCTGTAGGAATATATGCAATGGCAACACACACTACTACAGTGATGTGTAGAATGTAAAGTGACCCGTGAAAAGTAATATATCTGTGTACCACAACACCGGCCTGTTTCTACTGGGGGGCTCCTAGTCCATTTCCACAGAAAGCTAATTGGGACGGGCAAGAATCAGAATTAGGCCACATTATCCTGGATGGCATTCCACTATGTATACTCTTTTACCGTTGGGAGATAGGTATGGTAGTCATGCAGTGGCCATGGCCAAGTTCAGTAAAATTTTCTCTCTCTAATATTTCTTCTGATATTATGTTTTTGAATATCACAGCCTGACGTTCTTTTAGCAGAAAAATGCAACTGCTTCGGTCCCCTGTCTGGCTGTCACCCATTTGATCTGACTGCTCTTAACTTTACCCTGATTACTTCTACTTCTTATGTGCACAGAAACCATCTGGGTTGCATTCGGTCCAAAGAGCAGTGTTCAAAAAGACGGGAAAATGACAACTGTCATATATTGATCTCTTAGCAGTGAGCCAGACATTTTCCCAAGTACTTAGGCATTGTCACTTATGTCTATAAAAATCCTACAGGCAAGGTATTACTTTCCATTTTATAGATATGAAAACTAAACTCATGTTCATAGAACTCTAACACCTGTGTTCTCCATAACAGGCCCCACTGCACCCAAATATTTCATATTAAACTTCCAATTTTCTTTCTTTAACTTCATACTCAATCCATTACCATAAACAGAGCCTTGGTTTAACAGAAAGAATCCAGAAATAAAAGTAACGGTAGCTAATCGCTGCCTTTCTTTTATCTATAACTAATCGGGCTACCATTTGCTTCCCTTACAAATTAGCATAGTTGACTTCTAAAGAAAGTAATGAGATCCAGTGGAAATATTATAAGCCTGGCAATCAGACATAGAAGGTTTTAAATCCAAGCTCCAACCTTATTATCCAAGTGAGCTTAGAAGTTCTCTTAGCCCATTTTCTTAATTGCAAAAATGAAATAATACCTAATTTACAAAAGTATTCCAAGAGTTAAAATTCTGCATGTAAAGTGCTGGTTATACTTCATCTAATTTGTGAAACTGATTCAATAAATTCCCTGTAAAGTTTTAATCACAGGCTCAAAATTTTCCATCACTTATAAAATTGCTTTGGGGTATTTGGTGAAGAAATAGTTAGCTTTCTTTATTCCAATTCTAAATTTGAATTCTAAATTTAAGCGCATTTCTCAATCTTTATTTTTCATTTCCTTTCTGGCTCATGCTTCCAAAATTATGGCCACCAAAAATAAAACAAAAAACAAAAGCAAACCACATCCATCATGTGTACTGTATTCTTGCCTGGTTTCACCGGCCACTTTACCCCTCACATTTTTCGCAGAGTCAAGTCTTATTATTTTATTTTTAAAGCCAAGACTCTAGGTTAAATCTAAAAATAATTCCGTATAATGGCACTCTCACTCACCTAAAGTGCTTTTCCCCTTTTTCTTTATAGCAGTATTTTTGGTTTTGTTTTGTTTTTATTGTTACCTGCATTAACAATAGACTTTACTATTATACTTCAGAAGGCAATGAAAATGTATGCTGTGATGTAGGAGAGCAATGTGAAACCCTGGAAAAGCATGAATTATTTCTTAATTGCAAATCTGAGAGTTTTAATTATTGAGATAAAAAACTCTGAATGATGTATATTTAATTAAATCATTTTCCTGGATCAAGTAATCATTACTTACTATTTGCATGTTATTTATTTTCATCTGTGGCATTTGTTAGATTTGTCATGGATTTCTTCTCCTATTGGCACTTTACTTTCCAAGATTAAGTCCCACAGCCTGTTAAAAAAGAGCTATTTACCCCAGAGTCATTAGTAATTTTACAAGCAGAAAAAAGAAAAAGATCTGAGCATATAGTTAAGACTTCACAGGGAATTTATTGAATCAGTTTACAAATTAAGTCAAGGATGGACTTCTGAAATATGATGCATACATAATAACAACAAACAACGAAGAGTTAAAAGTCTAATAATGTAGATCCAACATTTTCTATTAGAGATACAATTAAGACATAAATTCAATGTTATGCATCAGCATAACAGGAGTATAACAAAATGAAGTCCAAATATGAGTGACTAAACAAACGAAAGCTTGCATAAAATCACGTGATAGACCAGCCCTCCAGTGGAAGTCTCCTATGTGCAGCGATTCCGATTCAGAAGCCTTTGGGGTACCTGGGTGGCTCTGTCAGTTAAGTATCAGACTCTTCATTTAGGCTCTTGTCATGATCTCAGGGTTGTGAGATCGGGCTCCACACTGGACGTGGAGACTGCTTGAGATTCTCTCTCTCCCTCTTCCTCTGACCCTCCTCTCTCTCTCTCTCCCTCTAAAAAAACAATTAAAATAAATAAATAACATGGCTATTTATTCAGAGATACAGAAGCCCTCGCCCTATAACAGTGTTGTCTGACCCTGAAGTTCTGTGATGCTGACAACAGAGGAATAGACCATGTTGAGTGTATTGTGCAAGTTCTTAAATGCCTTGGTATGGAAGTGATGCACATCACTTTGGTTCATGTTTCTTTGCTTAGATCAAGTCAATAGTCTCACATAATTAAAAAAGGACTTGGAAAGTTGAGTCTTACTATGAGACCAGAAAGAAAGAAGAACCAGAATTGGATGTATATAGAAACCACAACCATAGTCAAAAAGTATTTTTTATTATATTCATTTAGTAAAAACACTGACTCCCTATATGTGCCAGTGTCTGTGCTAGATACTGAGGATGTAAAGCTAACCAAAAATAGAGATTTTTAGAACTTTCCTATAGCTTACTGTTCAGAGAGAGATCTCCACTCACCCTCTTTAAGTAAACAATGCAGTTCTCACACAATCTGTTGGCCTCATTCTTAATCCAAACAGAACGGCTAATGGGCTTCATACTTGGTGTGAGGGTACAAAACTGCTCCGGAATGACCTTGAACTACAAAGTTTCTGGCCTTGGTACATCTGCACGGCTGTTTCTGGCCTAACTGAAGTCATAGCCTTACAAGGATTTCATAATTGGGTGCCCAAGGGTGCACCTGTGGCACCTTGACTTTCCATGATGCATGTGCAGGCACAGTATTTGCTACTTGTATAAAGCAAGGGACCTGGATTCAGCAGGAAACACTGGTTTCCAATCTAGGTAAGCAGCACCAGATATGCTGCCCTAAATTCCATACCGCATTCAGTGTCAAAAGAGGAAAAAATATACAGATGAAATTTAGAGGTACAGGGCTTGCGACAGGCTCAAGGGTCATTCCTCTCTGTTCTCAGTGTGACTATGGGCTGGTATGAGGGAATAATTCCCATGAGAGGCAGGTTTCATACCCAAGGTTGTTATCTGTTTTAAGTAAGAGGCAATGACACCAGGTTCTGTACCATTAGCCCAAGAGAGTTTGGAAGAAGTTATTTTTTGAGAGATTTTTTTCCATACAAAAACATGGGCTAAACGGGGAAATGAAAATTAAAGAGACTTCATAAATTTAAATGGATTTAAATATGCTATAAAGGAAATTGAAATACCTCAAATAGAACTCAGGGAAAACTCAAATAATGATAGCTATAAAGAAAAGCATGATAATAAAACAGAATCCCAATAGAGACAAAGGCAAAGCTGAATAATATCTGAGATGCCAGTGATATCTATGCAAAAATAGTCTAACGTCTCTCTAGAGGTGGCCATAAATATACTTGACCCAGTCTAGACAGAGGTCTTGATTCTAAATTGAATAATTTGCCAGTATGTCGAATCCCTCAGGTGCAAGTGACATTTAGTATTCAAGCCATTTCCCAGAGTCAGTGCTGAAATCCACAAAATGAAGTCTTTGATCTTGGCTGTGACATTTCTCTTCAAAATTACCAAACAAGTCAAATGATGAGATGTCCTAAATAAATGTGCGTTAAGATATAACAAATCTAGGCTATGAGGCCTTGCCATCTAAAACCTGTTATACTAATTGATTCCTTGTCAAAAACTATTTATTGCTTTGATTAAATTACTCATAAGAAATACTATGAAAACAATTCTCCAATAAATGAAATCTCAAGCCATTTTGGTCATTGCAAATCACTATTGCTTTTGACTTCTGGTAGTGAATATTCCAAGATAAGATTCAGTTATATAAGGATAAGCACATTACTATTCCAGGATGTTAAAGAAGTGTTAGAGATGATCCTTCCTTTTACAGGATCTATAATCCAGAATAAATGTATAAAAAAAGGCCTGTCTTAATCATAATGAAATACCAAGGGCTAGGTGATTCAACAATAGGGAACTTATTTCTTACAGCTCTGGAGGCTGTGTATTCCAAGATCAAGATGCCAGTAACATAGGTTCCATTCTGAGGCCTTTTTCTTGCCTTGTAGGTGGTTGCTACCTGGCTGTGTGCTCATATTAATTCTTTTCTGTGTGCATGTGAGGCGAACGAACAAGTTCTGTAGTATCTTAGAAAACCGGAGTTTATCATGAGGGCCCCACTCTCATGACCTAATCTAAACTGAATTATCTCTGAAAAACGCCATCTCCAAATACCATCACATTGGGGATCAAGGCTTCAACCTATGAATTTTGGGGGGACATGAACACTTTGTCCACAATAAGAGCTGCATAAGGATGGGAACACCAGTATTGCAAGAAAGTAAAAAAGCGTTAGTAATAATCCTTTTCCTTATGGAGCATTTAAATGAGAGAAACTTATGAACAAACAATAATCAAAATCTGATCATACATAATGCCAACATTATAGATTATAAAAATAGTCATTCAGAAAATGAATAAAAATATAAATGATTATGGTGTACATTAATAAAACTAAACAAATATATGGCTATCTTTTTGATAAATATATAGAATATAATATAGACTATAACAAATATATATATTTACTATAGGGAAATATGTGGTTCACGTACAGTTAATATAGTCATAAAAGAAAATATAAATGCTATATGACTTTATGGAAGATATAAGATTTATGTTGGGTCTTAGGTTGCAAAAAATAATATCAACTCTAGTTTTAAATCCCAATCAGTTTTATTGCCAAAACGCATCACAAAAAAAGACTTAAAAATGTCAGGTCTAGACATAGAGATTAGAGATATTTGCATAAATAGATATGGGTTATAATTATACAGCCTTTTAACTGCCATACAAACCAGTTTTAAGTATGATTATTTCTTACTTGAGGTGTTTTTGATCAACACCTTGATCTTGGACTTCTAAACTCCAGGACGGCAAGAAAATAAATATTTGTTATTTAAGCACCCCGGTCTGTGGTACTTTGTAATAGCAGGCTTATAGAAGACTAATATAATGCCTAACACCATACAAGGAAAAAAACAAGGTTCATAAGGGTTGATTTACTCACTGAAGGGTAAGGGTGTCTACCTATAGCTTGGGTTATCATAAATCATTATTTGCATTTTATGAAGAATTATATTGAAAAGGAATTTATTTTTCTTTAATTTTTTTTAATGTTAGATGGATTGTTTACAATTTAACTTCTGAGTTGGGATGGCTTTCTGTATGAATCTTATTAAATTAAACTGATATAACACGTGCGTAATAAGATGCAATAAGATATGAAAAGATTTAAGAGAATCGCTTATACTTATGCGACAGGATATGTCTTCTTTCAATACCTGAGGGAAATTTCAAAGCAATAATAAAATATCTGTTTTTTATAAAACTATGCTTACAAGAAAAGCTGGTACTAATTTAAATCAGTGTTCACCTTTGCTGTTCACTATAAATCAATTTATTTCCTTTTTCCTGTAAGATTCAGATTTAGCGAGATGATGAAATAAAAATCAATTCTTTTGTATATATACTATACCATAGGTCACCTGAGAAATTAGAGATGCTGAAAGTTGAAGAAGGAAAAAGCCACAACAATATTATATATTCACTTGATTTAAAAAAATACATATTTAACCTCTTTAATTGGCTAAAAGAATTGATATAAGAATGAAAGATGCTTATAGCAAACTGCCTCCCACCAGTAGACTCTTTAATGCCATCATATGTGTGTGTGTACCATATATATATATATGAGATATATATGATAATATATATTACATATGTTACATGATTATATGGGATAGATGATATAGTATATATGTAATATATACTATGTATATCATATGTCATATGTATATATGTGTGTGTGTATATATATACACACACACATATATATATAATTTTGGTCTGTAGAGAGTTTAGCTAAGCTACTCCATGCTACTTCCTCCGCATCAAATTTGTTTGGCCAAGCAGCCTGTAAGAACCTTGACATGGCACTGGCTCTTCATGCAAGTCCATGCCCTACTGAGTCACAGGCAAATATAAGTTCTGACTTCCTGAACAGCCTTGTGATCAACAGGCTTGTGGTCAATAGTCTCCTTTGCCTCCTAACACCTTCCATATGCACCCCTTAGATTAAACTTTCATATTGCTTTCCAAAACCCTGCTATTTGGGTTTGAATTGACCAACTGGGCTTTAGCCAGGGGACCCCAGCACTCCACTCATGGACCCTAAGAAAGGTTGTACCCCAGATCCAATCTCTCTCTTTGTGTGCACCCTGCCCTGACCTCCCTGTATGGCTCCTCTAGGCATTCTGGGTACTTCCTCTAGGAACTGTGGGTAATAAACTTCTCTGTTTGTTACCATATAATACCTCATTAGTTTTTGATGTAGTGATCCACGATTCATTGTTTTCATACAACACCCAGGGCTTCATGCAATACGTGCCCTCCTTAAGACCCATCACCGAGCTCACCCATCCCTATTTCAATTTCTCTTATGGTCTACTGCTGAACTTTGGCTCACCTTGAGGTGCCCTGTGCTTCACTTAATACATGTTTATTTGACAAATTCATAACATGGTCCATACATCATTTATTTATATTGTTCACAATAAAATTATGAGTACTAATCATTAACCATTTTGAGAAGTAAAATTAAGTCTTATTTTTTTAAGATTTTATTTATTTATTTGAGAGAGAGAGAGACACAGCAAGAGAGGGAACACAAGCAGGAGTGGGAGAGGGAGAAGCAGGCTTCCCACTGAGCAGGGAGCCCGATGTGGGGCCTGATCCCAGGACGCTGGGATCATGACCTGAGTTGAAGGCAGACACTTAATGACTGAGCCACCCAGGTGCCCATAAAATTTTCTTAAAAACATTACATAATTAAGTGAATCTCTCAAAGAGAGTGGTAGGTCCATGATTCTGAATTCTAAGATTAAATTTTCAAACTCTGTTCTAAGGTCAGAAGTAATTCAGTAAAAATTGTCTTAGCTGAATCCATAGGAATTACTATTTCCTCCAGCACTGTTGTGAATTTAGCACAGAAGTATTAGCCATGCACTAGGTTCATTTACTGAGATAGTGATTTGCCTAAAAGAGCTATTTATGTTTGGTTCTGTATATTTTTCCTCTTCTATTCCAAGAAGGTAGCTAGTCTTTTTTTTTTTTTTTTTTTTTTAATACCATGTCTCAGTAATTTTGTAGCTCTCAATACATTAGTTTACTAAAGACAATGCCTCTTCTGGTTTGGAGTTGGGGGGGTAATTAAAAAATTAGGGACACATTCCTAGGAGTCCTGAATAGTAGGCAGAGAGTGAGGATAGACAAAAATATGCTTTGAGATGAGAAGGCAGGAGCAAATATAGACAGTGGATATTCCACCAAAGAAGGAGATAGTTGGTAGTCTGTAGTTTAGTGACATCAATAGGACATGACAGAACCTGTGAACTATAAGAAGTATGACTTGTGGCTAGGGAGCATGCCTTGGTTGTAGCTGAGCATATGCTTTCTAGGTGTTCATGGGAATATGAACACTTGGCTTAGTAACAGTAAATACTGAGCACTGAAAGCCTCCTGAAGTTTTCCTTCTGTTTAAGATCAATGTTGCTCTTGTACCAAGAGTGTTTGTACCAAAAAGGGTAGATTGGGATACTTAGGACTGTCCACAGTCTCACCAAATGAAGATCCAAACTAGACCTAATTAGATTTAGGGAAAATAATACGACTTTTTTTGAATGTCAGAGTGTGTGAAGAAGTGACATTTCTGCAATGTATAAAATATACCAACTAACTTGTGAACAAAGTCGTACTTGACTTAAACTGAATTTAATTTCAATTGTAAGTCAATTGAATTGAAATTGCTCAGTATCTTTAGGTTTAATACTATCCTGGGGGAGGGAGGATGCCATCATTATTAATGGTGGTGTCTTATCTAAGACACCATTACTTAACCCAAGGTCATATTTTATTGTCATTATTGGTATTTACTCATTGAAAATGCATTTGCCTAATTTGGGGAGTGAAGTTAGATGAGGGATTGATTAATGTGGAAATATCACAAATAAGATTAATAATTATCTGTTTCTGAGGGCAATATTCTACATCATAACAGAGATCTTCTTAGAATGGTCTGTGGAACTATCCCAGGTATGTGACACTAAAGAAAGGAATATTTAGGCAGGACCAATATAAAATTAATTATTGACTATAACTTTAGTTAAGACTGTGGAACAATCTCCCAGTAGCCATTGAAGAATCCCTAAAATGTCAATCTTTTTTGGAGCTATGGGAAAAGGCATTTGAGATATGTAAAAAAGATAATTTAGAGCTGGAGCAAAGAAATTCTTTAGCTTAAAAATTTTCTATTTTTGCTTTGTATTTGATGTAATGTAGACTGCATCAACTGTATAATGCTATAGATGTCTGCGTATGTACTTTCAACCAATTCGTATAACTTCTTTCCAAATCCGAACAATGAGATAATTGCAAATACAATACGTTTATTTCCAGTCAATATTTTCTGCACTTATAGACTACAGATTAATAGTTTTATGTTTTGCAAGAAGGTCAGATATAACTCTGATGACTGTGAGTAACGTGATTATTTAAATGAACGGAGTAATCATCAAAAGTAATAAATGGGACAATATAATCTAAACTGTACATACAACCTATATGTTTCTCCTTCCATCTCTTTTTTTTTTCCTTGAAAGATTTTGTTGAGGAATTCAGGTTATTTGCTCTCTAATTTCCCACAGTCTAAATGTTGCACATTATATACTCATGATATTATTTCACGTGTCTCTCTTCTCCTTGTTTCTTTTGAGTCATTATTTTTCTTCTTTAAATAGGTAGTCATAGCTATAGGTCTGATTAAATTCAGATTTTCCCCCCAAAGTCCTTTTAAGGTGGAAATGGCTTGTTTAAGAAACCATTGCCTAACCTAAGTTCAGAGCATGGAAATAAAATTGTTATAATTTTGGTTAGATGATGGTTTCTTAGCTAAAACACCAATAGCATAAGCAAAAACACCAAAAACATAAGCAACAAAATAAAAAATAAATGAATAGGACTGTAATACAATTACAGATTGTTTTTCCTTCAAAGGACACCATCAAGAAAGTGAAAAGACAGTCCATAGAATGTCAGAAAACATTTATAAATCATTTATCTGATGAGGTCTGGTATCTACATTAAAAAAGAAAACCTCTTATACTCAAAAATAAAAAGACAAACAACAATTCAAAAATGAGTGAAGGATTTAAATAGACACATTTCTCTAAAGAAGATACAGAAAAGCTCAATAAGCATATGAAAAATGCTCAACATCATTTGTCATTAGGGAAATGCATATCAAAACCACATCACACTACTTCATATCCACTAGGATAGATAGAGTAAAAAAGACAGTAAGTAAAAAGTGTTGGCAAGGATTTAGGGAAACTGGAACCTTCATGCATGTGCTTGTGGGAATATAAAGTTAAAACACTTTTGAAAACACATTGGCAGTTCTTCAAAATGTTAAACATGTAGTTACCATGGAGCCACTCCTAGGTACATACTGAAGAGTCATGAAAATATACATCCACTCAAAAATTTGCACATCGACACTTAGAGTAGCGTTATTAATAATATCCAAAAATGGATATAATCCAATGGTTAATTACGATGATAAATCTTAATAAATTTTTGACTTCTGAGATATTTGTGTCATTAATCTTCCCTTGAGTAATTTATTTTCATTTTAGTTTCCAGAAAATAGATAACCCCTGCCAAACCAGAACAAGGCAATGGCAGAGTTCACTATATTAGTGTTTCTTGGCTGAGGTTTGTTTCATGAAATCCTTGGACTCTGGGATCATTGGTTCTGTCATGAAGGCTGTCATAAAATATTCGACCTACAATAGCTAAACAAATTTTTCTGTGCAATAACAAAAATAAATGAACCAATTCAATATTCATATGTCATTACACATACATATATTATTTAAATATATTTTGCCAGCATTTATACATTTAAGACTGAAAAAGAAAATGCTAGTGATTTGTTGTTGTTTTTTAAAGATTTTATTTATTTATTTGATAGAGAGAAACACAGTGAGAGAGAGAACACAAGCAGGGGGAGTGGGAGAGGGAGAAGCAGGCTTCCCAAAAAGCAGGGAGCTCGATGTGGGGCTCAATCCCAGGACCCTGGGATCATGACCTGAGCCGAAGGCAGATGCTTAATGACTGAGCCACCCAGGGGCCTCAAAATGGTGGTTTGTTAACAAGAAAAAAATTCCTTTGTTTTTTGCTGGGATAGATGCTTCTATGACCTCTCTTAATACTGTGAGGAATAAAACATACCATCCAAAAGATCTTCCTATGATAATTCCCTTTCTTTGAATTGATTGAAGCAAAACCAGCTGCCTTAGTCATATTTTTCTAATGTGTTGTATCTTCCCTCAGATAATGAAAGGTGGCTGTCATGAACTTCTAAGATCTTCAAACATAGGAAGCATTACGTAGATGAAACGCATAATAGGAATTTAATTATTTATTTAAAATAATTACACAACCTTTATTTTGTGTCCTTTGTTATTTTACATAAATATCTAAAAGATTCTAATATTTGCATATAATATGCTAGATTTGGGCAATTGGTTCCTTACAGTTACCAATTTGACTTCTAGATGGAACTTTGCATGCATTACACACTCCATTGTGTTTTGAGAGTTGCCATTATTTTACCTGGACATGGCTAATGAGGTTAGCCAATGAAAAACATTACCTTCTTATCTTACAACATTTATTTTAATTATTTTATTTGTAACTTATTAGTGTCAAGATAGAACTGACTTTTTAGTAATATAAAAATCATTTGAAAGTATATTTGCTTAGAAACTTCATTTAGTTTAATGTTTTACCATATTTTAATTGTTTCTATTACTTTGGAGATATAGGTTTATAATATATGATAGAGAAACAGAATTGTGTGCTGTAAAGAAACTTCAACCTGGAGTCAGAGGACTTTAGTTTACTTTAGCAAGTCATTTACATTTCTTTTTGTTTGTTTTTTTCCTTTTTTTCTTTACATACCACAAAACAGAAATATCTTAGGTGTACTGTTTGGTGAACAGAATCATGTATGCAACACCCAGATTTAAAAATGGAACATAACTAGCATCCTAGAAGCTTCCCTGTGCCTTCTTAGTGCTCCTCCAAGGGGACTGGTATTCTGGTTTCTAACACAATCCAAGTATTGAACCTGCTTTGATACTCGTTAAATTGAAATAAAAGAGTATTTTCTCATATTACTGAAAATAAAATTATCCTTTTATACATATAAAAGGTATGTAGTATGCCACTTAGCAAATGTACCACAATTTATTTTATCCATTTACTGTTGCAGAGATCTGAGTGGGCTTCCTGTTTGGGGTTTCTATGAATACTGTTGTTATAGCATTTTAGTACATATCTTTGTAGAATACATGTACACATTTCTTTAAGGTATATACCAAGAATGGGATTTCTGGATCAAAGCATATACACATGTTTGGCTTTAGTAGATAGATTTTTTTAAATATATTTTTTTAAGATTTTATTTATTTTGTCAGAGACAGAGAGAGAGAGAGAGACCAGAGGCAGGCAGAGGGAGAAGCACAGGCTCCTTGCTGAGCAAGGAGCCCAATGTGGGACTCGATCCCAGGACCCTGGGATCATGATCTGAGCCGAAGGCAGGTGCTTAACTGACTGAGCCACCCAGGAGTCCCAGATTTTTTTTTTTTTCAAACAGTTTTTCAAAGAGCTGGACCAACAGCATGAGAGTTTCAGTTGTTACACATTCTAGTCAACATGTGATATTTGCAATATTTCATTACAATATTTTTCATTTAGCCATACTGATGAGAATGTGGTATGATTACACTGTGGTTTTAATTTGCATTGTCTTTTTTTTTTTTTAAGTAGGTTCCACACCCAGTGTGGAGCCCAAAGTGGGGCTTGAACTCATGACCCTGAGATCAAGACCTGAGCTGAGATCAAGAGTTGGACCTTAACTGACTGAGCCACCCAATTGCCCCTGCATTTTCTTGATAACAATAAAGTTGAGTGTATTTTCATGTATTTCTTAACCATTTATATTTCCTTTTTTGGGAAAACTGTTCAAATCTTTTTTTTAATTGGATTTTCTAATGTTTCTATCTCACTTAACATTAACGAAAGAGAAAAAGAGCTCCATTTGTTGTGCTTTAAATTCCCTCCAATGTCTATCACTTTCTTATCTGTAGATGAGCCTCCAAGTATAGCTTAGATCTCTTTGGCAACTAACAGTCTTATTTTTGAAATTGCCCCAAGAGTTTGCTCTATGTATTTTCTTTTAATTAATTAATGCTAAATATAATCCCATGTCTACCCAGTTTTTGATATATCCCCTTCTTTAGAAGAAAGTAAGGGAATCTTTTATTTCAGCTTAACATCCTGTGTTATACCATGTCCGATATATGTATCTTTTTTATTTGTTTCTTTTTTTTCATTACTGATCTCATTTAAACTCTATTTTGAAGAATGGGCAGAGTTTAAAAGGCAGATAAAGAGTGAATTCCAGGTAAAAGAATAAGATACGCAAACCTGTAGGAGCGTGTTGTTTTATTGAGGAAGCTCATATTTTGACAGAAAGTAATAGATGAGTTTTAAGGGTTAGGAAACAAGCTCATTCATAAACCTTATATTTCCAATGCATGCAGTTGATTTTTTGCTTATTTAAAGAAATGAAAGAGAGAGAGAGAAAAAGAAAAGAAAGAAAGAAAGACAGACAGACAGAAAGAGAGAGAGAGAAAGAAAGAAAAAAGAGAAAGAAAGAAAGAAGAAAGAAAGAAAGAAAGAAAGAAAGAAAGAAAGAAAGAAAGAAAGAAAGAAAGAAAGAAAGAAAGAAAGAAAGAAAGAAAGAAAGAAAAAGAAAGAAAGAAAGAAAGAAAGAAAGAAAGAAAGAAAGAAAGAAAGAAAGAAAGAAAGAAAGAAAAGAAAGAAAGAAAGAAAGAAAGAAAGAAAAGAAAGAAAGAAAGAAAGGAAGAAAAGAAAGAGAGAGTGGTGAGGGGAGCAGGGAGAGTGATCTTGTTCTTTGTGAAGCACACACAAATCATTCTTTCCTCTAAGGTGAGAAAAGACATTTGAGGGCTTGTGTTTTGGGTAACATTGAACAAGGTTATTTACATTTACTCATCTGTATCAGTTTTCTAGGGCTGCAGCATAAAGTACCACAAACTGAGAGGCTCAAACAAGAGAAATGTGTTGTGTCCCAGTTCTGAAGACTAGGAATCTGGTATCAAGGTGCCAGAGGGTTGATTCCTTCTGAGGGCTGGGGGAAGAATCCACTCCAGGCCTCTCTCTTCACAGCTGGTGGCTTGCTGGCCATTTGTGGAGTTCCTTGGCTTGTAGAAGCATCACAGCAGTCTCTGCCTTCATCCTCACATGACTTTCCCCTTGTGTGGTGCGCGTGTGTGTCTAAATTTTGCTTTCTTATAAGGACACTACTCCTATTGGATGAGGGCCTACCTTACTCCAGTATGACCTCATTCTAATTTTTTTTATTTTATTATGACCTCATTCTAATTTAATTACATATGCAAAGGCCCTGTTTCCAAATAAGGTCCCATTCTGAAGTACTGGGGGTTGGGATTTCAACATATGAATTTCTGGAAGAAATAATTCAACCCATAACATTTTATATTGAAAACAACTAAAAAAAAAAAAAAGAAAACAACTAAAAATTATGGATGAAAGTTTGTGAAATATCTTCTCTAAATGGATTGAAAATAAACACGTTTATATGCATGTATAAATGTATATATCTATACTTCTGTAATATAAATGTATGTGTGTAAATATATATATGAAAATGAATGTATATGTATTTACACACATTTACATGGATTGAAGAGCTAACAAAATAGGAAGAAACTATGAAACCAATTTTTTTAATTTAATTTTATTATGTTATGTTAATCACCATACAATACATCATTAGTTTTTGATGTAGTGATCCATATTTCATTGTTTTCGTGTAACACCCAGTGCTCCATGCAGTACATGCCCTCTTTAATACCTATCACCAGGCGAACCCATCTCCCCACCCCCTCCCCTCTAAAACCCTCAGGTTGTTTCTCAGAGTCCATAGTCTCTCATGGCTCATCTCTCCCTCCGATTTCCCTCCCTTCATTTTCCCCTTCCTTCTCCTGATGTCCTCTACACTATTCCCTATGTTCCACAAATAAGTGAAACCATATGATAATTGACTTTCTCTGCTTGACTTATTTCACTTAGCGTAATCTCCTCCAGTCCCATCCATGTTGATGTAAAATTTGGGTATTCATCCTTTCTGATGGCTGAGTAATATTCCATTGTATATATGGACCACATCTTCTTTATCCATTCATCTGTTGAAGGGTATCTCGGCTCCTTCCACAGTTTGGTTATTGCGGACATTGCTACTATGAACATTGGGGTGCATATGGCCCTTCTTTTCACTACATCTGTGTCTTTGGGGTAAATGCCCAGGAGTGCAATTGCTGGGTCATAGGGTAGCTCTATTTTTAATTTTTTGAGGCACCTCCACACTGTTTTCCAAAGTGGCTGTACCAACTTGCATTCCCACCAACAGTGTAAGAGGGTTACCTTTTCTCCACAACCTCTTCAACATTTGTTGTTTCTTGCCTTGTCAATTCTTGCCCTTCTAACTGGTGTAAGGTGGTATCTCAATTGACAACATGAATAGGCCGATAACCAGGAATGAGATTGAGGCAGTGATCAAAAACCTCCCCCCCCAAAAAAAAAGAGCCCAGGGCCTGATGGATTCCCTGGGGAGTTCTACCAAACATTCAAAGAAGAAATAATACCTATTCTCCTGAAGCTGTTTCAAAAAATAGAAACAGAAGGAAAACTTCCAGACTCATTCTATGAGGCCAGCATTACCTTAATCCCCAAACCAGGCAAAGACCCCATCAAAAAGGAGAATTTCAGACCAATATCTCTGATGAATACGGATTCCAAAATTCTCAACAAAATCCTACCTAATAGGATCCAACAATACATTAAAAGGATCATCCACCACAACAAAGTGGGATTTATCCCCGGGATGCAAGTTTGGTTCAACATTCACAAATCAATCAATGTGATAGAACACATTAATAAGAGAAGAGAGAAGAACGATATGGGCCTCTCAATTGATGCAGAAAAAGCATTTGACAAAATACAGCATCCTTGCTTGATTAAAACTCTTCAGAGTATAGGGATAGAGGGAACATTCCTCAAGTTCATAAAATCCATCTATGAAAAACCCGCAGTGAATGTCATCCTCAATGGGGAAAAGCTGAGAGTCTTTCCCTTAAGATCAGGAACACGACAAGGATGCCCACTCTGGCCACTATTGTTCAACATAGTATGAGAAGTCCTAGCAACAGCAGTCAGACAACAAAAAGAAATAAAATGTATTCAAATTGGCAAAGAAGAAGTCAAACTCTCTCTCTTCACAGATGACATGATACTTTATGTGGAAAATCCAAGACTCCACCCCCAAATTACTAGAACTCATACAGCAATTCAATAATGTGGCAGGATACAAAATCAATGCACAGAAATCAGTTGCTTTCTTATACATTAACAATGCAAATGTAGAAAGTGAAACCAATATTTTTTTTAAAAAAATGGCAATCCACGGGATGCCTGGGTGGCTCAGTAGGTGAAAGCATTTGCCTTTGGCTCAGGTCATGATCCCAGGGTCCCGGGATCAAGCCCCACATCAGGCTCTTGGCTCAGCGGGGAGTTCTGCTTCTCCCTCACGCTCTCCCTCTGTGATCTCTCTCTCTCTCTCTCTCTCTCTCTCTCCCCCTCCCTCCCAAATAAATAAATAAATAAAATCTTTAAAAAAAAGTGGCGATCCAAAAAGGGAAGTAGTCCCTCAGAGCAGCTAAGGAAGCAGGCTATGACATTTACTCATCAGGCAAACTTGGGCTTTGTAATTTAAGTCTCTGAAAACAAAAAGGCTAAAATAGAGACCCAGAACTCACCCACAGTGGTATAAAAATCCTTATAAAAATCTTATAAAAATCCTCCCCATTTTAAACTATGACCGAAAGCACTGTACCCCCTAGACTATCACTTAGAAGGTTGCCTTGCCAGTGAATAGAGCAGAATAAATAAAAGAAAGGAAGAACAACAATTAAAAAAGATGAAGGGAGAATTAGTCATGGGTTTGAATCAGTTAAAACCTGGCATCAGCTTCTGACCCAGATTTATATCTCCTGCAGAGTGCATGAAACGTGTCAATTTTGACTTATGATGATCTTGACTTGATAGAGTTTATAGGACTGCAAGAAGCAAACATACATTTTTTTTCTAACAGAAGCTAGTTTTTTTCTAGGCTTCTAAAAGTCTGTAAAAGTGATTTTTCAATACCTTGGAGAGGTATGCAGTCAGAATTATCTCAATATGCAAAGAAACAAGGCAAAATAGGTCAAAACCAGCAAAAATAACATCAGAAACTGACTCAGACAAACTTTAGATATTTGGAATTATCAGAGATAGATTATGAAATAATCGTGTTTACAATGCTTAGGAATTATAAATAAGCTTGAAATTGTCTCAGAGGACATAAATATTAAACATAATGTCAGATTTTTTAAAAATCTAAAAGAATTTTAGACATCAAGCATTCAATAATAAAAATTGAAAGCTTAATGGGCAGGATTATCATCATATTAGACTTGGTCAGATTAAACTATTTAGAATGGAACCCAATGTTTTATCCCTAGATTTATTTAGATCTGGAAATTTCACATGGAGGTTAAAGTGAGGTCTAAAATATGTTTATTCAGCCACAAAAAAAGGAAATCTTGCCATTTGCAATAAAAATGGATGGATCTAGAAGGTATACTGCTTAGTGAAATTAGTCAGTCAGAGATAGACAGATATTATATGATTTCACTCATCTATGAAATTTAAGAAACAAGAAAAACAAACAAAGAAAAAAAGAGACAAACAAAAACCCAGGCTCTTCACTACAGAGAACAAACTAGTGGTTACCAAAGGGGAGGTACGTTGGGGGATGGGTGAAATAGGTGGAGGGGATTAAGAGTCACTTATCACGATGAGCACTGAGTAATGTATAGAATTGTTGAATCATTATATTGTACACCTGAAACTAATACAACACTGTATGTTAGTTATACTGGAATTTTTAAAAATAATAAAAATAAAGTGAAAACACTTTCAAGTAAAAAAAAAACACTAAACTAGAAAAAAAATGTTTATGCATCATTAAGAAGGAGAGGAGGGAGAAAATGAGGTAGTCAATATGTAAAGAGATAATTCCTGATAATTTTCCTATACTGTTAATAACATTAATTCAGGAAACCTAACAAATTCTTTTTAAATTAATTTTTTAAAATATTTTATTTTTTTATTTGAGAGGGAGAGAAAGAGAGAGAGAGAAGGAAAGAGAGAGAAAGAAAGCATGAGCAGGAGGAGGGACGAGGGAGAAGCAGGCTTCCCGCTAAGCAAGAAGTCCGAGGCGGTGCTCGATCCCAGGACCCCAGGATCATGACCTGAGCCAAAGGCAGTCGCTCAACCAAAAAACTGAGTGACCCAAGCGCCCCTAGATTAAGTTTTTTATTTAAAAAACCTCAAATTTGGACACTGCTTAGTGAAATTTTAAAGTGTCCAAAAAAATTCTTAAGGACAAAAAATTATCTCACAAAGGTAAAGTGCAATGGCATCTTCGATGTGCAGGACAGGGGGACAGAGGACTGGTGTCCTAGGAGTCTGTATTAAGCAAAAATATCTTTTAATAGTGAAAATAATTGAATTTATTTTCAAGCAACTACGTACTTCAGTATGGCCTTGGTGGAAAGCAGAGGATTACAGATAGGAAGTTTAAGAAGGAAGAAAAAAATGAAGATCCAAGAAAATAGTAAACATTTTGGTAAATATAAATAACATCTGCACAAACATAAGTCATAATACATTTTAGAGGTAAAAAATCAATACGGAATTAAAACACCCACAACAAAAACATAAACACCGGAAGTTGGCTACTGTATTTTGGTCCATGTAAAAATCAGCAGGAAGACAGGGTTAACAAGAAACTTTTAATTTAATATGGATGCTATAATTTGTAGGGCATTCATGAAAAGAAAAGAAAAACACCATATATTCTAAGTAAGTAGACACCCATATCTAATGACCCAGCAGTTCTGTTTTTAAGAATACAACCAAGAGAATTGGATATCTGGCACCAAGAAACATGTACAAGAATGTTTATTGTAGCATCATTCAAAATAGCCCCCATCTTGAAATAATTCAAATTTGTGTCAACACTTGCTGGCTAAATAAGTAACAGTATAGTCTAAAATGTAGTTCTGGGGCGCCTGGGTGGTTCAATCGGTTAAGCATTTGTCTTCCGCGCAGGTCATGATTCCAGGGTCCTGGGTTCGAGTCCCACATTGGGCTCCTTGCTCAGCAAAGAGTCTGCTTCTTCCTCTCTATCTGCCCCTCCTCCTGCTTGTGCTCTCTAGGTCTCTCTCCCTCTCTCTCTCAAATAAATAAATAAAATAAAATAAAATAAAGCACTAGATAAAATGTGGTTCTGTACAGTATTGAAAATAACAAACCCTACCTATGTGCAAAAATACGGAGGAACCCTACAAATTTTGAAAGGAGACACACAGAGATTTTAAGGCCTCTTATTTATATAATGTTCCAAAAAATGAGCAAATGCAAATTACATTGTTTAAAGATGCATAGGTGATAGCAAAACTATAAAGGAATGCAATAGACTAATTATCATAAAGTTATTATAATAGGTACTTCTGGGAAGAGAGCTTTATGGATTTGTGTTTGGAGTAGGATACATGATTTTATTTCTTGACATGAGAGATGGTTGTATGGGTGTTGCTGTCACAACTATTCATTAAGGGAGATGCTCCTTTGAGTATATTTGATATATCATAGAAAACAAAGATTTAAAATGAATGTATATTGAGGATACTGAAGGCAAATTATTATAACTAGAGTAACAGAGTCAGGAATTTGAATGATTATGTTTAAAAGATTTTTTCCTATTAGATAGTGAAAGTCCCAGGATGTTAGCTTTCAATTTGAATTTACCTCGAATTAGCTAACAACATAACTAGCAATTCATGCTGTATAAATTCATGTTTATATATTTTCAGTGATGTTGATAACAAGGCTAATAATCAATACTATGTGCATTATATAGATGAGGAAATTGAAAAATATGAATAGATTTTCTCAAGTCAATGAGTGGCAGCTTTAAGTGTTTTTTCCTCTGGCTTTAAATCTGGTGTTCTTTCAGTGAAAGAACTTGCATTTAGTTGGTGCTCAGTTAATGCATTATGAACTGATATCCTACTAACAGAAAGAAAATAAAATAGATCAATCTAATTACATAATCTCCTTTTTAAATTTTATTTTATTTAAATTCAATTGATTAACATATAGTGTATCATCAGTTTCAGAGGTAGAGTTAATTACATAATCTTCTATGTACTATTTGCTCTCAGTTTTTCCCTCCAATATATACTTTCCTGGGATAATTATGTATTTCTATTTTTTTTTCTTAAGTTATAAAAGTATATATTTAAATTTCCAAAGAGATCTGAGTTCTTCTGGTCAAAATGGAAAAGATTCTGAAGTGAACCTGGATGGCACAGGTGGTTTTATGTACCACCATGATGATCCACAGTGAATAAAATATCTTTATCACATGATTATGATTATTCAGTCTTCCTTTAGGATTCCTTTTGTCCACCAACAAATCAGAATACATTATGCATTTTTTTCCAATATGAGCTTGCTGCCATTTAACCATTCATCTCAACCATAAATTGACCAAGAATGAATACTTTCATATTTAATTAGAGTTAAAACACAGAGAGTCACTTTTACTCATAAATTATTGACTGTAGCTTGGTAGAATAATGACAAATTGTGATACGGAAGATTTATTTCCTAGTGATAGCTACAAATTAGAAGGTACAGTATGACTATACACAAAAATTCAAATGCACCTGTTTATGAGAACATATTCATGGAAATCAAACATGCTTTGATTAGACAGTTTAAGTTATCCTCATGCTAATGTACAAAGATTTCCCCAAGAACTCTAATCTGATTGTTACCTAAATATTTTATGACACTTGGATTGATCAGGTTGTTCCAAAGCATGATTATTCAAATTACTTTAGTTTTGTCCAATAACTGAATAGTGAATTAATTATCATGTCATTTATAGAACATCTTTCACAAATGCTTCACTTTTCCTGGCTGTTTTTATATCTCATGTGGAGAGATAGGTAGAAAGAAAAAGATAGGAAAGAATTTCTTATTTCAGGAAATTGTCAGTTTTTATTTTTTATTATTTTTTATTTTTTTAAAGATTTTATTTATTTATTTATTTGAGAGAGAGTGAGAGAGAGCATGAGTAGGGTGAAGGGCAGAGGGAGAAGCATGCTCCGGGAGCCCGACAGAGAGCTCGATCCCAGGACCTCAGGATCGTGACCTGAGCTGAAGGCAGACACTTAACCAACTGAGCCATCCAGGCACCCCAGGAAACTATCAGTTTTTAATTATGAAAATTGATGCTGAATTTCTGCACTGAGGTAAAATATTCTGATAAAATATTCTAAACTGCTACAAACAGAAAACATGCTACATTTTGATTTTTCCCCCTTTTCACCTATTCTCCTAAAGAGCCCTGGTAACATCCAGATAAAAAAGCAACAAATCATCTATCACTGGCGTTCTAGAAGTAATTTTGATAATGACTGAAGAAATATGAGCCAAATTAAATGCGCTTTCTTGCCAAAAATGCAGTTAGCTATGAAAGCGGTGCCTGAAATACATAAAGGTAAAGAAGTGTTCTTGTCAGCTTTCAATGGCAGCCATCCCATTCAATTACACCAGGGTGACAGACTCCTAGCTGAGTCAACAGGCACACTGGTTGAGAACAAACTCAGATTATTTATCCAGAGCTGTGTTTATATTAAATTGGGATATGTTGAGCCTTGGGAAAACTGGAGACCAGGAAAAGCTTTTTTGGTTAAACTTCCTCTTTGGAGAGGAGCAAATGCCATTTATGTTCATTTTGGCAAATACAATCAAGTTGTGATGTTCAGAGTAGATGTGTTCAAGAAAAGATACTGTATACCAAAGAATGAAATCTTCTCAACATTATGAATAGCCAAAGAGTGATAATGGTGCTCTCTTTTTGTTCAGGCATGATCAAAACATTTCTTCGGTTTTGTGTTGCAAGAGACAGATTCTTGCTGGACTCTCCTTCATTAAAACTAAGGAGCTGTACTTTGGCACATGAATGGTTTCTTCTTCACATTAATTATAATGTAAATGTGTAAAATCTAAAAAGAGAAGAGAAAAAGACATTAGAGAAAAGTATGCTTGCTTTAGATATGTGGGAATTTATCACAGAAATCCATTTCAGAGGTTTTGTTTTGTTTTTGCTTTGCTAATTATTTTCCTCTGTTAGAGACATTAAACATCATAATTACAGAACATGCTAGATAGACCCTCATTTCTTCATTCTTCAACGTTCCTGGGACAGCCACATCATAGAAAAGACTTATTTGTGCTAAAACAGGTGAATTATTTTCTTTACATTAGTTTTCCAGTGTAATTTACTCCGCTTCGGAGTAAGTGTATCAATCTCAGGTTATTATTAAAGTACAGATTTAAGCAAACCCATCATGTTAAGAACAGAGAATACAGTGTTTTTCCTTTGTAAATTTAAAAAGGTGCTAATGTGTATCTCCTGAGATCAGATAAGAGACAAAACTGTGACTTCTCTCTCACTCTTCCCAGGTACGCTTATGTGATCTTACACTGTCCCAGTTCCCACAGAATATGTTACCTCCAAAGTAAAAATATGTTGTGCTGTGGATACTTCATCCTGTAATAATTTTTAAAAATTATTTTTGTTCATTATCTTTTACCCAGCATACTGAGGTCAGGCCTCTTAGCTGAAGCAAAGAACAACACGCCGCTGCAGACAACTCAAGTAATGACATTCAATAATACAAGTAGCTTAGGCAAAAGTTCACAAATTTTCTGAAAATTGTCTAACCTCCTGGATTTATTTGGCCTTGGAGCTATCACTAACCTGTGTGGAGGAAGCACTTATTTTCTTATGGTACAGATATACATAATTAGTGGGGAAAGAAAGAAAAAATTTTTTTGGTTCGGACAAACATTACAATAAGCTGTCCCCAAAGTGCAAAAGGGGGGGGTAGCTTAAAGCACAGAAGATTCTGTTTTGAAATTATCATAAATTTTTGGCAAAGAAAATAAGTAAAGAAGTACAGCTCAAAGATACAAACATGATTACCGAGAATGGTACGAAATTGAGATTAGTCCAATAAAATTATAAATAGACTAGTTACAAAAATGAGTGATGATTAAGTAACTAACATAACTCTGTAATCAAAAGTCTTACTTTCATGGTTGTTTTTTTTTTTAGAAATTTACCAATATAGTCAACATTTTTGAGTATTAAATGTGGGTAGCAAAATGGCTAAACCATAACAACATTATATTTTCACTGTTTCTCGTTTCAAAAATTTCTACCACATACATTACCTCCAAAGGCTATTTCAGGCCTTTGGCATTCTCTGCATCACGCATTTGGAACTTGTAAAATGGTCAGTTATCTTTGTGTTTTGTTACCAGCTTGTAAATGTTTTGAGATTAGAAATTTATACTTATTTGTATGCCCTCCAATACCTGCTGAATGTTTGTATCTCTCAGAGAGGCCAAGTGTGGCCTGCATGCCAAATCTGGCCCACTGCTCTTTTTGTGAAGTTTCACTGGAACAAAGCCAGGCCCTTTATTTATAAGAACTGGCCAAATTGGAGGTCAGGGGAGTAATCAGTCCTATTAATATAGCAGCTGACATTGTGCAAATGTAGAAAAAAAACTAGGACAACGGGATTTAACCATTCTGTAATTCCTCTCAGAAATACCATAAAGAAAACCTTCTTTAATATACAAAAAGGGATTTGGGGGAACATTTCAACTTCCTTAAAGACTCCGGAAATATTCTTTGAAGAGCATTTCCCTAGTGTCACTAGAGTTTGTTTTCCTCATATGAGACTAATGACCTGTGTTCTTAATGAAAATTGTTGATAGAGTAATTGAGGGAAATGGAAAGATGAGAATTCTATTCAGGAAACCAGAAGACATACCAAATATTGGAACAATAAATGATGGGTAAGGACATTTGCCCATCTCAGGGAATGATTCTGCCTGTTTGGGTGTCCATAGCTGGACATCAAGCTTCATTTTATGAAGTAGTAGGCCCCTGAAGTAAGTGTGATGCAAACTTAAAAAGGATGAGCATTGCTGTGATCATCTAAATCAACAGGAAAAAAAACAGTCTTCATAACTAATGAGCTAAGTTATTTGTATTAAGGAAAGATTAGAGCAATCCAGAGTAATAAAACTATGGCAATGATGCATCTAAATTTGATTGACATTTAAGGTTCCAATGAAGCTCAGTAAAATTAAGAAAAAAAACAAAACAGATCTAGGCATAACATTAAAAATATTCAGCCAACTACTTAGCCTCTCTTTTTTCTTGTTTACTTTTTACATTACACGTTGACATCAAAGGCATAGGAAAGATGTTACTTTACACAAATATACAGGCATTGTTTAAAGTAAGTAAAAGCAAAGAGCAATGTGGGGTTTGTTGATTTGCTTTCTTTTCCTTTTTTGGGCGGGGAGGGGTTCACATATTTTGGTGAGATTCTTGAAAACTTCTCAGCAATGATATTAACATGAAAATAAGAGCAAAGAAACAGAATTAAAAGATTTTTTGCTGGCCAGTCACATGAAAAATGCTAGATTTAAATTTGTGTTTTCCAGTCTTAGAAAGAAGCACATCTCATGACTTCCCATGCTTGAAATAGAATGAACCTAATTTTAGTCCTCAGGTCAGACATCAGATTGGACTAAACCCACAGAGGAAATAACCTACAGTGCACAGGAATTGGCTGAGAGTGGGGAGAGGGCAGAGATTAAGAAAAAGAAGGGCTATAGAAAATGGAGGCGTGTTTTTCTCTGCCCCGGGGAAGAGCAACTTTGTTGTTTTTCCCTTTTAATGAAGATAGACAAAAAAATAAAATGCCAACTCAAAGGATAAAAATGAAAGGATTCTCTTGCTAAGATTCAGTGGGTACCAGAGGATACTGGTAAAGGATTTCAGCTATAATTAGTGTTATTAATGAAGAACAAGAGAAAGATGTTACCTCAAAGTGACTGAGGAACAGATACATGCCCTCTGTATATCCCCAGGCCCAGGATTTTTCAGATCTCCTCTACAGGCTGCCTGAGCTGAATCATATTTAAGAAACAAGCATTATACAAAGGTTTCTTTTTCAGACAATATTGCACAGATTTATTGTGTTTTGCTAACTTCTCTTGTGCAGAAATGTTTCCTATACTCTAGTTTCCCACACTTAAAATGGGGGAGTGCCAGGTTATTCAGTAAGTTGTATTTTCCCATCATTAAAACTTCAGAGATAAAATAAAAGGCAACATTTAGGCACTAAGGAATATTAGCCTATTTATGCTTAGAAATAATTTGCCTTGTTAGCTCTTGTGGAAATCAGAGGGAATTCCCACATTCGATGCAAAGGTGGGGCTGTTTGATTCCAGCACCTGACCCACTCTGATCATTATATCTCTTTTTTAAATCCTGCACTTTTGCAAATATCCTATCTCTGTATATGAACTTTGCATATAAGCTTTGATTGAATAATTTCCTAAATAATTTATTTTTTTCTAAATAATTTACTTTAAACCAAACCTCCTCTCTCTTGCTTCGAATGAAATCGTAGTGAAAGTGATCGGCAGTACCCAGAATTTTCCAGTTGTTTCTCAACCTGGCTCTTTCCGTAGAGATGGCAATCTTACCACCCGGACGACCTCTAATTTTTGCAGGGCCCAGAACAAAAAATACATATGAAAGCTTGCATATTTATATTTAATAATTGAATTTTAATATATTTAAATACTGTAAATCAATGTAATTGACAATTGCTAAATTGTATATATTCTATACTCCCATTTAAAAAATAAAACTTCATTAAACACACACCCCCGTCCAAATGTATAAACTGTGATTGTTTATTAAAGAAGAACAATTTAAGTATTACTGAGCAAATCTGAGTATATAATTAATGAGCCACCAAATTTTTTGTTTAGAAATAAAATAACTGTACAAAATTCGTATGTTTACATATTTCATGTTATTTTATTTCTCTCACTTATATAAAATCATTAATGGTTTTGTTAGAGTCAAGGTTTTCTTATAAATTTGTGTTTATTGTAACCAATCTGGAGATTTTGGAATACAACATAATAAAGTTATCAGTCATTAAAGATGTTAATTACACAAAATTTAGAAATAAAAGTATAGTTATTTTAATTTGTTTTTAAAATGCTATTTTATTCTAAAATATTAAAAGTAGCTGATCAAAATTAAGTGGAAAAAACAAATCCTAAGTAAAAATACTAAAAATTAAAAAAAATTATTTAAGTGTAAATGACTATTACATGATTTTAATTTTTGAAAATGTAACTAAATCTTTTAAAATAAAAATAAAATTACTATTCATTATACTAAAGAGTGGTTTAGGAAAGAATCTTTAATTGGTGCTAAATCTAAAAGAAATTTTGGTAAGGAGCAGGATACTTGGCATCATCTTAAATTGTTCTCTCACAGATTCCTTAATTTTTGCATGACAAAAAAAAATAGTAACTCTGTGATGGAGAAATTGGAAATCCCTAGACCAAATGATTAAGCTGAACATCACCAGTGAGAATCAGATGGACATTATATGCCACCAAGATGATATTCTAAGAAAGACGGAACATACATTATTCCATGTGGGAATGCATAAATTTAATCTCATCATGGGGCAACATCAGAGAACCCAATTTGAGGCAGGTTCTGTTTCAGAAATAAGGGCAGGCTGTATTCTTCAATAATGTCCGTGTTATTACATTATTACATTAAAGATACAAAGGCTTGGAAATGTACAAGATTTAGAAAGATGAAAGACACACGGCAATCAAATGCGCCTGACCCTGAACTAGGGATTCTACATGTTTCTTCTATGTTCAACGTCTTATTTATTTAGCAATTTCCATTCTGTGTATGTTGGTGCACAAAATGGAGTCATACATTTCTCTGAGGCTCTCTTCATTGTTCTTCCTTTTTTCTCTCTCTGTTCTTCAGATTGTATAGCCTCTATCAGTACATCTTCAAATTCACTTGTTCTTTTCTTTTGCCTGCTCAAATCCTCTGTTGAGTCATTCTAGTGAATTTTTCATTTAGTAATATTTTTAATTTCAAAATTTACATTTGGTTCTTTCTCATGTTTCTATCACTTTATTGATATTTTCTATGAATGGGAGATTGTTATCATACCTTCTACTTTCTTTTTTAATTGAAGTATAATTAACATAATTCTATTACTTTTTTTCTTTTCTTTTATTATGTTATGTTAATCACCATACATTACATCATTCATTTTTGATGTAGTGTTCCATGATTCATTGTTTGCATATAACACCCAGTGCTCCATTCAGTACGTGCCCTCTTTAATACCCATCACCAGGCGAACCCATCCCCCCACCCCCCTCCCCTCTAGAACTCTCACTTCGTTTCTCTGTTACTTTTTCAAACATGATTTCCTTTAACTCTTTGAACCTATTGATAAAGGCTGCTTCAATGTCTTTGCCTAGTAAATCCCACAGTTTCTCTTATCTTCTTTTTCCCTTTGTATAGATCTTTTTTTTTTCTTTCCATGCCCCATAATTTGTTTTTCTTTTTCTTTTTGTTTTTTGAGAAATGGACATTTAAAAAAACATATTATTGCAATCCTGGGGGCTGATACCCCCTTCCTCCTCTCCTCTCCCATGGATTGTTGTTGGTATGTATTTGCTCATTTGTTTAGTAACTTGGCCTGGGAATTTTAGTGAATTCATTCCCCTGCAGTTTGAAGCCTCTGGTGTCACTCCTGGGAGGGCTCAACTTTGGGCTCATGCATAGTCAGCCTGCAATGGCAATGGCTTTAAGCAGGGATCTTTTGATTTTTTTCTTTCCCTGATTTCTCCATTATGCTGTCTGCCTTTATTGTGTTCCCACCCAGATGTTAGGCTCCACAATTCAGTGGCTGTCTGTCCTGAAGTTTCCGGCGACGCCCTGGGATATAAATTGCTCTAGTCTGATCCCATCACGTTCGGGTCCTTTGCAGAGGTCATTCTGTGGGCCAGTCTTTGAGGTTTGTTTTGACAAAAGGAGGTCTAGGTCTCTCTGATAAACTAGCTGGACTACGGGTTAGCTGTTGTTCTCATGTACCTATAGCCTATTCTTAATTGCTGACCACCAAAATATCCACAAATACCCATTGATATGGGAAGTACTGTTAGGCTTGAACTTCCCCACGATGTTTCGATTCAATTCATTATTTTGGGCAAAGCTTTGAAGCTTGTTCTTATGATAAGCCTCTCCCACTGAACAGAATCTCTGAGCCACTGCTCAGGGGCAGGAAGCAAGAACAGTTGTCACCAGCAAGACCCCCCTAAACTCAGGAAACTCCTAGAAGCTCCTGCTTAACTATCAATTTTACCTTTTAGAAACTTACTAATGAGTTGCTGGAATAAAAGAAACATTTTGAGGATGACCCCAGGAGGATGCCTACACAGATGAATTACCTCAGCTTCCTCATAATGTTAAAATCCCCACCCTGGCAGGAGTATCAGCTTCATTAGCATAACATACATGTACATACAGGCATTTTTTTTAGTGTACTTGTGCAACTTTATACCTGCCCATTATGTGTGATGATGAGGCCTCCCCCTCTCAATATTCATCCCAAACCCTAATAAAAAGAGCCTGCCTAGTCCTGTTGGGGGACTCACAGCTTTTGAAATTATTCCCCACGGTCTCCTTATATGCTGCAGATAAAGGTGACTCTGTGAGGCAACCCCACCTAGTGTAGTCTATGTTTGTAACTCACCAAGGAGCTGACCACTACTCTCAGAGTAGCACCCTTGTTTTGTGATTGGAGGGCTGTGTGGGGGAAGTAACTTCTAGGGCTTTCAGATTATCTTACCCAATATGGTACCTCCACCCTATGAGTAAGCTGTGGTAAGGGCAGTCAAAACCACAGTATTTTTGACCTTCCACACCTGTGGTAAGCCTCTGGTTCATGAGTCAAGTCTGGGTGGAGAAAAGGAGCTCCTGGCCCCTTGGCCTCATTCACTTGGAATTTAGCTTCTACAACATGTAGCTGGGGGAATGAAACATGCTGGCTCACCACCCATCCCAGAGAAATACCATAGCCCTTAACTGGGAGCTGGACAGAAAGGGAGTCCCATTTTCTTGGCCACATCGTCTCCAAGTGGAGTTTCCATTAGTCTGAGCTATGTGTGTGTGGGTGGGAGACAAACTGTGACTCAGGTACTACTGGATGCTCTTGCCAAGGTTGAGTAGATTTTCCTGAATCAATTTTTTCTTCATTTATTGTATACACTTTGAACAATTTCCAGAAAGTAAATTTGCACTGTTAAAAAACAATCAACAGGTAATGATTATTTCTTAGGGGAACTGGTCCACAGAGCTCATGCTATTAATTCTGGGGTACTGGAATTATATCAGATCTCTTTACCTCAAATATTTGTCTTTGTAATTATTTAGTTTTTCAATATATTCATGCAGTCCTTCAGCAGCTACTTGGTGACAATCTTTGAGCATGGCTTCGAATGGAGGAGCAAATGTGGCAGAACAAATGCTAATATCTGAATCTAAGCATATATAATGTTTCCATAAAATAACAAATAAATGGTCTTTATGAAACTAATGTTGTCTTATTAATATATATCCACAGGAATCACTGCCAAAATAAAGAAAAAACAAATGCATAGGAAGCACAGCATAGGGGTTAAGAACAGAAGGATTGAAACAAGAGTCTTTGCTTTTGAATCCTAAGTCTGGCCCTTAATGGCAATTTAGTTAACCTCCCTTTGTCTCTGTTACTATATCAATACAACAAAAACAGTAACAGTACCTACCTTACAGGACTTTTGTGAATTCATATAGAAAACACAGAATACACTGGCATAGAATAAGTTCTATATAAATATTTGCAATTTATTTTCAATAATTAATTTCAATAATAATAATCAAGACTACATGATGGAATTCAATCCGTGCGTACAAAATTACTCCGCAAGTATTTCTTTTCAGTACCAATTCATTACACTAAATCTACTGTGGCTGTTAAGGCAATTATATACATGATTGTTAAGGACAAGAGTTCTTTGTAAGCTCAAAAAGCAAGTAATTGCAAAGAAAAGCTAACTTGAGACATTGCTACTGAAGTCGAATATCTTCTATGGTCTATGAAAAGACATTAACCTAAATTTTTCTAAATCTTAGATATTACATTTTAACTTTAAAAATTCAATTGTATTTTCCAAAATGCATTTAACATCTACAATATCCATTCTATATATTGTATTTTATTAAACAACTTTTCATCCAAAAAACAATTTAATTGAAAAAAAATCGAGCCATGCCTATTCCTATCATGTGAATCTGTATAGTTCCTAATTATCACAATGGCGATTAATTATGTGTCTACAGAGGTGGAATCCCATCCTACAGATTCTTTGGGAAGAATAAATTTGACATCAACTTACTATTGGAAGGATTTTAGAAACGGAATCTGGAAACTGCTGTGTTTTAGGCTTATGCCACAAGTTATGCATCCAGAGTAGGTGAGATCTCTCCTTTAGGTGTCACATAAAAATCTGGGAACATAATGAAGCTAAATAAAGCAAAGAACAACAGTCTTGTCGAATGCATCTGCTTCTAGACTGATTTGAAAGGTTTGACAATAAGGTATAGAGGTATTCTCTTTTTGCAATATTAGCCTCCCTCTGTTGATTATACTTTCTTCCCTTTGTGAGTTCTCTCAAATGAATCTACCATTCTAATTAGGGGTACCACTGTTCCACTGTTATTTGCTTTATTAAACTTTACAACTTCAAATGCCTTCTTTTGAGACTATCATTAGATTGATATATTTTCCCCTTTCATAACGAAATTAAAGACATCATAAGGAAGTGGAAGGATAAATGGATTTTAGAATAAGTATATATGTTGCTTAAAATATTTACTGTGGGGGCGCATGGGCGGCTCAGTCATTAAGCATCTGCCTTCAGCTCAGGTCATGATCCCAGGGTCCTGGGATCGAGCCCCACGTCGGGCTCCCTGCTCCACGGGAAGCCTGCTTCTCCCTCTCCCACTCCCCCTGCTTGTGTTCCTGCTCACGCTACCTCTCTTTCTGTCAAATAAATAAATAAAATCTTTAGAAAAAAAATCTTTACTGTGTCCTGACAGTTTTTGGTTGATAATACATGTTCCTTCATTAAGAGCTAACCAGGAAAGATAAGATCATATTAGAATAAAAATCACTTCAGACAGAAGGTCTTGATGTGATGAGCACGTGGTGTTATATGTAGATGAAGAATCACTAAATTCTACTTCTGAAACCAGTATTACTCTATATGTTAACTAACTAGAGATAAAATAAGAAATTGAAAAAAAAAAGGGAAGGAGGTCTTGAGTTGAACATAAAATTTTCTGAAAACCAAAAAGTATAAGGCATTTAAAATCAGAATCTGCCATTCACCAACTCAGTGCAAGTGAAAACAAGTTTAAATGGAACATGGGCCCTATATGGTGAAAAGGAACCTAGAGAAAAAGGGCCAAGGATTACCCACAAAATATATGATAGACTGTTTCTGATGTTTTGGTCCTTGTTTTACCTGGTAGTTTTCTTTTCTCTATTAATGCTTACAGTTTAAATTAACTAACTTCTTTTATCAAGGATTAAGTAAATATTTGATTTAATGGTCTAAATATAAGCATAATTAAAAAAACAATACTCAGTAAATATTTGATTTAATGGTCTAAATATAAGTGTAATTAAAAAAAAAACAATATTCTTGATTTCTGCTCCTAAAGCTGATCCTGTCTAAATATCTTGCCACTCTTACTTCTCAGAAAAAGGCAGGTGAAGTGGATACATGTTTTTCAAGAGGCTTAACCTGGAGGAAGAAGAACTAGCCTCTATAGAGAAACTTCAAATGGTGATGAAAAGTCCCCCAACAAAGTAGAAAACAGACATGTAAAATATGTAAAGAATTTTCACTGTGCGGGGCATCTGGATGGCTTAGTTGGTTAAGCGTCCGAGTCTTGATTTCGGCTCAGATCACAATCTCAGGTTCCTGAGATCAAGCCCTGTATCGGGGCTCTGCGCTCAGCAGGGAGTCTGCATGGGATTCTCTCTCCTTTTCCCTCCCGTTCACCACGCCCTCTCCAAAATAAATAAATAAATCTTTAAAAAAAAGAATTTTTCCCTGTGTGGATAAATAGGTGAGTGATTTATAGCATCCATTGCTGTTTTAGGACAGAAGAGTTTGACCTAAGAATCAATCTGGGTAATTGGTGCCTGACTATCATCTGCCAGTGCCATGGCATCACATTAGTTTGAGATGCCACCGAAGAGTTATCCTGATTTTATACCTGAAAAGATGTAGAAAGAAATATTTACTGTGTGTTTAGATGATTTTTCTAGTTCTCTTTTTGAGTTGTTATACCTCCTTTTATTAAGAAACATTTGATTTCTCCCATAACAATGTTAACTGTGAAAGAGATCTTAGAGGGGGCGGAGCAAGATGGCAGAGGAGTAGGAGACCTAGATTTCGTCTGGTCTCAGGAATTCAGCTGAATAGGGATCAAACCATTCTGAACACCTACGAACTCAACAGGAGATCAAAGAGGAGAGTAGCAACAACTCTCTGAACAGAGAAGCGACCACTTACTGGAAGGTAGGACGTGCGGAGAAGTGAATCCCAGGCAATATTTGGGAAGATAGACGGCGGGGGAGGGGCCTCCGCCGGCCGCTTCTGGCAAGTGCTAGAGCCGCGGAGCACAAAATCAGAACTGTTAGAAGTCGGCTCCGCTGAGGGACGTCGCTCCAGTGGCTAAGCGGGGGTGGAACCCTCGCGGGACAGTGGGGTCTCAGGACCCTTGGGGTCACAGAAAGACCGGGGGAGCCTGAGTGCGCCAGAGCTCCCAGGTATCAGAGCGGGGAAGCCGGCTGCAGAGACGGAGCCAAGGCGCGGGCTCTCAGCTCGGGGTGGCCATAAACTGTGATCCGCAGCCCAGTCGGGCCACTGCTCCTGCAGCAGGGACCCAACAAGCGGCAGAGCCGGGGAGACTCCCCTTCCTTCCCAGGGAGAAGCGGCAAGGGAGCGCACCGCAGGGATCTGCTGGGTTTGGAGACTCCACACGGGGTCGGGTGCCAGAGATAGAAACGCTCGGTCACAGGCCGGGTGAGCACGGAGTGCGGCCAGAGACCGGGGACAAGGGAGTGACTGCTTTTCTCTGGTGGTGCACTGAGGAGCGGGGCCCCGAGTTCTCAGCTCCTCCGGGTGGAGATTGGGAGGCCACCATTTTTGCCCTGGTCCTCCAAGGCTGTACGGAGAGCTTGCAGGGAACAAAATCTCCTGAGATCAAACCTGAGCAGCTTGCTTAGCCCGGACCAACAAGGGCGGGGCAATTCAGCCTCTGGCAAAGACATTTGGAAACCACAGCAACAGGCCCCTCCCCCAGAAGATCAGCACGAACAGCCAGCAAGCCAAGACCAAGTTTACCGATCAAGGAGAACGGGAGAACTCCAGCGCTAGGGGAATACTGCACATAGAATTCATGGCTTTTTTTTTACCATGATTCATTAGTTCATCAAAGTTAATTTTTGTTAACTGTTTTTTTTCTTTTTCTTTTTCCCTTTTTCAACCAACACCTTATCAATCTCTTTAAAAAAAAAAACACATTTTTTATTTTTCATTTTTAGAGTCATATTTTATCCCTTCATAGTAGTTACCCTTATTTTTGGCATATATATATAAGTTGTCCTCTCTTTAAAATTTTGAGATACAGTTTCTTGTAACAAATAAAAATATACCCTAAATCACTAGTGTATGGTTCTGTTCTAGTCTCCTGCCTGATCACATTCTCTCCCTTTTTTCTTTTTTTCTTTTTTTTAAATCTTCTTTCTTTTTTCAAACAACTTCTTATCTTATCAAGTCCTTTTATAAAATCTTTTATAATTTTCATCTTTACAGTCATCTTCTATCCCTTCATTGTATCAACCCTTATTTTGTACATATATGTCTTTCTTCCTTTAAAATTTTAGGAGGCACTTTTTTCTAACAGACCAAAATACGCCCAAAATCTAGTGTGTGGCACTGATCTATGCACTAGCCTGATCATATTTGATCACATTCTGCTTTTTTGTGTTGTTCTGTTTTTGTTTTTATCTTTTTTTTCTTTTTTTTTTTTCTCTTTCTTTTTTCTTTCTTTCCCTTTCTTTTCCCCTGGTTTCAGGTCTTTTCTGATTTGTATGCAGTATATTTGCTGGGGACGTTGTAAACCTGTTAGCATTTTGTTCTCTCATTCATCTATTCTCCTCTGGACAATATGACAAGACGAAAAAAATCACCTCGGCAAAAAGAACAAGAGGTAGTACCGTCAGCCAGGGACCTACTCAATACGGACATTAGTACGATGTCGGACCTAGAGTTCAGAATCATGACCTTAAAGATACTAGCTGGGCTTGAAAAAAGCGTGGAAGTTATTAGAGAAACCCTTTCTGGAGAAATAAAAGAACTAAAATCTAACCAAGTCGAAATCAAAAAGGCTATTGATGAGGTGCAATCAAAAATGGGGGCACTAACTGCTAGGATAAATGAGGCAGAAGAGAGAATCAGTGATATAGAAGACCAAATGATGGAAAGTAAAGAGGCTGAGAAAAAGAGGGAGAAACAACTACAGGATCACGAGGGCAGAATTCGTGAGATAAGTGATTCGATAAGACGAAACAACATTAGAATAATTGGGATCCCAGAAGAAGAAGAAAGAAAGAGAGGGGCAGAAGGTATATTGGAGCAAATAATAGCAGAGAACTTCCCTAATGTGAGGAAGGACACAGGCATCAAAATCCAGGAGGCACAGAGAACCCCTCTCAAAATCAATAAAAATAGGTCAACACCCCGACATCTAATAGTAAAACTTACGAGTCTCAGAGACAAAGAGAAAATCCTGAAAGCAGCTCAGGAGAAGAGATCTGTAACCGACAATGGTAAAAATATTAGATTGGCAACAGACCTATCCACAGAGACCTGGCAGGCCAGAAAGGACTGGCAAGATATCTTCAGAGCACTAAACGAGAAAAATATGCAGCCAAGAATACTATATCCAGCTAGGCTGTCATTGAAAATAGAAGGAGAGATAAAAAGCTTCCAGGACAAACAAAAACTAAAGGAATTTGCAAACACGAAACCAGCCCTCCAAGAAATAGTGAAAGGGGTCCTCTAAGCAAAGAGAGAGCCTAAAAGCAGCAAAGATCAGAAAGGAACACAGACAACTTACAGTAACAGTCACCTTACAGGCAATACAATGGCACTAAATTCATACATTTCAATAGTTACCCTGAATGTAAATGGGCTCAATGCCCCAATCAAAAGACACAGGCTATCAGATTGGATTAAAAAACAAGACCCATCCATATGCTGTCTGCAAGAGACTCATTTTAGACCCAAAGACACTCCCAGATTGAAAGTGAGGGGGTGGAAAACCATTTACCATGCTAATGGACACCAAAAGAAAGCTGGGGTGGCAATCCTTATATCAGACAAACTAGATTTTAAAACAAAGACTGTAATAAGAGATGAGGAAGGACACTATATCCTACTTAAAGGGTCTATCCAACAAGAAGATCTAACAATTGTAAATATCTATGCCCCTAACATGGGAGCAGCCAATTATATAAGGCAATTAATAACAAAAGCAAAGAAACACATTGACAACAATACAATAATAGTGGGGGACTTTATCACCCCCCTGACTGAAATGGACAGATCATCTAAGCAAAAGATCAACAAGGAAATAAAGACTTCAACTGACACACTGGACCAAATGGACTTCACAGACATATTCAGAACATTCCATCCCCAAGCAACGGAATACACATTCTTCTCTAGTGCCCATGGAACATTCTCCAGAATTGATCACATCCTAGGTCACAAATCAGGTCTCAACTGGTACAAAAAGATTGGGATCATTCCCTGCATATTTTCAGACCACAATGCTTTGAAACTAGAACTCAATCACAAGAGGAAAGTTGGAAAGAACTCAAATACATGGAGGCTAAAGAGCATCCTACTAAAGAATGAATGGGTCAACCAGGAAATTAAAGAAGAATTAAAAAAAATTCATGGAAACCAATGAAAATGAAAACACAACTGTTCAAAATCTTTGGGATACAGCAAAGGCAGTCCTGAGAGGAAAGTATATAGCAATACAAGCCTTTCTCAAGAAACAAGAAAGGTCTCAAATACACAACCTAACCCTGCACCTAAAGGAGCTGGAGAAAGAACAGCAAATAAAGCCTAAACCCAGCAGGAGAAGAGAAATCATAAAGATCAGAGCAGAAATCAATGAAATAGAAACCAAAAGAACAGTAGAACAGATCAACGAAACTAGGAGCTGGTTCTTTGAAAGAATTAACAAGATTGATAAACCCCTGGCCAGACTGATCAAAAAGAAAAGAGAAATGACCCAAATCAACAAAATCATGAATGAAAGAGGAGAGATCACAGCCAACACTAAAGAAATACAAACAATTATAAGAACATATTATGAGCAACTCTATGCCAGCAAATTAGATAACCTGGAAGAAATGGGTGCATTCCTAGAGATGTATCAACTACCAAAACTGAACCAGGAAGAAATAGAAAACCTGAACAGACCTATAACCACTAAGGAAATTCAAGCAGTCATCAAAAATCTCCCAACAAACAAAAGCCCAGGGCCAGATGGCTTCCCAGGGGAATTCTATCAGACATTTCAAGAAGAATTAATACCTATTCTCCTGAAACTGTTCCAAAAAATAGAAATGGAAGGAAAACTTCCAAATTCATTTTATGAGGCCACCATTACCTTGATCCCAAAACCAGACAAAGATCCCATCAAAAAGGAGAATTACAGACCAATATCCTTGATGAACATGGATGCAAAAATTCTCACCAAAATACTAGCCAATAGGATCCAACAGTACATTAGAAGGATTATTCACCACGACCAAGTGGGATTTATCCCTGGGCTGCAAGGCTGGTTCAACATCCGCAAATCAATCAACGTGATACAATACATTAACAAAAGAAAGAACAAGAGTCATATGATCCTCTCATAGATGCAGAAAAAGCATTTGACAAAGTACAGCATCCTTTCTTGATCAAAACTCTTCAGAGTATAGGGATAGAGGGTACATACCTCAATATCATAAAAGCCATCTACGAAAAACCTACAGCGAATATCATTCTCAATGGGGAAAAGCTGAGAGCTTTTCCCCTAAGGTCAGGAACGCGGCAGGGATGTCCACTCTCACCACTGCTATTCAACATAGTATTAGAAGTCCTAGCCACAGCAATCAGACAACAAAAAGAAATCAAAGGCATCCAAATCGGCAAAGAGGAAGTCAAACTCTCACTCTTTGCAGATGATATGATACTTTATGTGGAAAACCCAAAAGACTCCACCCCAAAACTGGCTAGAACTCATACAGGAATTCAGTCAAGTAGCAGGCTATAAAATAAATGCACAGAAATCAGTGGCATTCCTATACACCAACAACAAGACAGAAGAGAGACAAATCAAGGAGTCGATCCCATTTACAATTGCACCCAAAACCATAAGATACCTAGGAATAAATTCAACCAAAGAGGCAAAGGATCTGTGCTCAGAAAACTATGAAATACTCAGGAAAGAAATTGAAGAAGACACAAAGAAATGGAAAAACATTCCATGCTCATGGATTGGAAGAATAAACATTGTGAAGATGTCAATGCTACCTAGAGCAATCTACACATTCAATGCAATCCCCATCAAAATACCATCCACCTTTTTCAAAGAAATGGAACAAATAATCCTAAAATTTGTATGGAACCAGAAGAGACCCCGAATAGCCAGAGGAATATTGAAAAAGAAAAGCAAAGCTGGCGGCATCACAATTCCGGACTTCCAGCTCTATTACAAAGCTGTCATCATCAAGACAATATGGTACTGGCACAAAAACAGACACATAGATCAATGGAACAGAATTGAGAGCCCAGAAATGGACCCTCAACTCTATGGTCAACTCATTTTGACAAAGCAGGAAAGAATGTCCAGTGGAAAAAAGACAGTCTCTTCAACAAATGGTGTTGGGAAAATTGGACAGCCACATGCAGAAGAATGAAACTGGACCATTTCCTTACACCACACACAAAAATAGACTCCAAATGGTTGAAAGACCTAAATGTGAGACAGGAGTCCATCAAAATCCTAAAGGAGAACACAGGTAGCAACCTCTTCAACCTCAGCCGCAGCAACTTCTTCCTAGAAACATCACCAAAGGCACAGGAAGCCAGGGCAAAAATGAACTATAGGGATTTCATCAAGATAAAAAGCTTTTGCACAGCAAAAGAAACAGTCCACAAAACCAAAAGACAACCGACTGAATGGGAGAAAATATTTGCAAATGACATATCAGATAAAGGGCTAGTATCCAAAATCTATAAAGAACTTATCAAACTCAACACCCAAAGAACAAATAATCCAATCAAGAAATGGGCAGAAGACATGAACAGACATTTTTTCAAAGAAGACATCCAAATGGCCAACAGGCACATGAAAAAGTGCTCCACATCGCTCGGCATCAGGGAAATCCAAATCAAAACCTCAATGAGATACCAGCTCACACCCGTCAGAATGGCTAAAATTAACAAGTCAGGGAACGACAGATGTTGGCGGGGATGTGGAGAAAGGGGAACCCTCCTACACTGTTGGTGGGAATGCAAACTGGTGCAACCCCTCTGGAAAACAGTATGGAGGTTCCTCAAACAGTTGAAATTAGAGCTACCATTCGATCCAGCAATTGCACTACTGGGTATTTACCCCAAAGATACAAATGTAGGGACCCGAAGGGGTACGTGCACCCCAATGTTTATAGCAGCAATGTCCACAATAGCCAAACTGTGGAAAGAGCCAAGATGTCCATCGACAGATGAATGGATAAAGAAGAAGTGGTATATATACACAATGGAATATTATGCAGCCATCAAAAGGAATGAGATCTTGCCATTTGCAACGACGTGGATGGAACTGGAGGGTGTTATGCTGAGTGAAATAAGTCAATCAGAGAAAGATATGCATCATATGACCACACTGATATGAGGAATTCTTAATCTCAGGAACAAACTGAGGATTGCTGGAGTGGTCGGGGGTGGGAGGGATGGGGTGGCTGGGTGATGGACATTGGGGAAGATATGTGCTACGGTGAGCGCTGTGAATTGTGTAAGACTGTTGAATCACAGATCTGTACTTCTGAAACAAATAATGCAACATATGTTAAGAAAAAAGAAAAAGAAGAAGATAGCAGGAGAGGAAGAATGAAGGGGAGGAAGTCAGAGGGGGAGACGAACCAGGAGAGATGATGGACTCTGAAAAACAAACTGAGGTTTCTGGAGGGGAGGAGGGTGGAGGGGATGGGTTAGCCTGGTGATGGGTATTGAGGAGGGCACGTTCTGCATGGAGCACTGGGTGTTATGATTAAACAATGAATCATGGAACAGTACACCAAAACAAATTATGTAATATATGGTGATTAACATAACAATAAAAAATTAAAGAAAAACATTAAAAATACACTAGTAGCAGACAGTATGACACCTGGCAGTATCTTCTAGGTGGACCCTTTTCTTTCAGTTCTTCTAGAAGGCCATCAACATAGTATCTGTTTTTGTGTTCAGACCTCTATAGTTCACATGGAAATGGAGGCAGAAACTAGAGTAGGATATAGAAGAATAGGTTAGTCATGAGGTAACTAAGTTGCCAATCTTTGCCTTGACAGTGAGGATCAAATAAGTCAATAAAATTTCATTGGTATTCAGTAAATTGTTTTCAAGTAAAGAAGAAACTTTGGAAAAATCTGTGAGCTGTGGTAGAAAATTCCTAAATAATTTAAGGTGATGCATATGTCCTTTTGTTACTTGGTTTTTGATGATCTGTAAGGTGGGAACCAAGAAACCTGGGCTTTAGCGTTTTGCCAATAACTTGCTTAAAAAAAAAAAAAAAAAGAAAGAGATCTTAGAATTAGAAATCTTACCTTTCCATAGATTTCTTTCTTGTCTTTTAGCTTTATCAATGGTAATAACAACTGTTTTTCTAAAACATACACACACACAGCAAACGCTGTTCTGGCTCTGTGAAACCATTTAAATTTTACCATTTGCAATTTTAAAAGCATTATTTTTACAAAATATGTCCAGGAAATTGACAGATACCAGAGAAACTTCTGTATGTTCTCTGAGTGGAAATAGAATATGAAATTCCTTCAGCTAACTAAATATTTATTTTTTACTCTAAATAAAAAAGTAGTTTGAAATTGCATTCAGCTTCTCTGTAATTAGGGCCTATCTGTTTATTCAGAAATCAATTTTTTCCTTTCCTGCTCCAACATGACATGTCTTGTTTGCAGCCGGCACAATTAGATTTCACTAAAAAGTGGCTGTCGTGGAGTTCTCTAGGCTGTTCATCAGCACTGACAGATTCCATATATAACCCAATGTTTTAGAAAGTGTTTCCAAAAATTAAAATATTTTCCCATAGGAAGGAAGGCAAAGAAAGTGTCTTTGACAGATGTTCCACCCACATACCAAACGATACTTCCCTTATCATTCTTTTCATCATGAATCCTATCACATGAAAACCATCATTACAGCTCTGGACATTTAATTTTGAGAACCGGTAAACTGTTGTAAATATTAGTAACTTGTGAAATAGGCTTAACATAATGAGGCTATTAATTTTCTTTTTTGCAAGTTCATTACACGCTGGTAAATTCTCTTCAAATCTATCTATGGAAGAGTAACTGGGCATCTCCCTGAAACAAAATCACTGGGCACAATAGATGTAGGCTTGATTTAAAAATATCCCCACATAAAAAAAAAAATTGGTTTTACAGCGTTCCATGACTTCATCATCCCACCATTTGTGCATGGAACTTCTATGTCCTCATGAGTGTTTCTTAAATTCTCTACAGTGTTTCAACTAAATGTGTATTTAGGGCCTCTTAGAGCAAATTACGTGGGAAGAAGTTACACTTTTATGTGGACTTATCAACAGTTTTCGGTAACTTCCTCACCTAGACACATCTAAGGGACAAAATAAACACCCAACTCATATGAGAACCTATGGCATTGCCCATGCTCTCTCAAGTGGGGAGGCATGTGAGAGACTGTTAGAAATTCCAAGGAGGGAAAAAACTGTCTAGAAAATGAAAACTATGTCATACGCTTCCTTTCGTAAAGGGGCAGAAGTAACACACTTTACAGTTTCTCTGCCACCCATCACCAGCACTACCATCACACACACACACGTGCACACACACACACATGCATACACACACACACACACACACATTTGGGATGTACTATTTTAGATCACCTAGTCCAGTACTTTCTAAAATGATAGGGAAGGGGGGCGCCCGGGTGGCTCAGTTGGTTAAGTGACTGCCTTCGGCTCAGGTCATGATCCTGGAGTCCCAGGATCAAGTCCCGCATCAGGCTCCTTGCTCAGCAGGGAGTCTGCTTCTCTCTCTGACCCTCCCCTGTCTCATGTTCTCTCTCTCTATCTCATTCTCTCTCTCAAATAAATAAATAAAATAAAATAAAATGATAGGGAAGAATCAAAGTCCTAGAGAGGCAACAATGACTTGTCAAAGGGCATCAACTTAATTAATATTCCAGAAAACTTTTATCCTCAAATTATTTAGCCTATTATATTTGAACTAGAAGTAATATTTAAATTCATGTTGAAGCTAGCATCTTTGCTGGTTCAACTGATGTATTTTTTTGGTCTCCATTTCTTTCTATCTCCTAGTCATGATATTTTATTTAGAGCAAATGCTGAAAATAATGTCATACTGAGATGAAAACTTGTTTTAATTTAACCTTAAACTAATTTCTGGGGAATAAAAGAAGTAATCAGTAAATAATTAGTCAATGAAATGAATTAATTTAATTACCTACCGCTACTTTTAAAATTTATTGTGAAAAAGTATATTTTTAAGGGGATTGCTTCTCTTTAGCCTTCTGGTTTCCTTGGACTGGGAACTTCTCTAAATATACTCTTGGCTAGATTCTGCCCTTTCACTCAGTCTTTCTCAGGAGAGATCAGGCAAGAGCTAGCATTTATACCTCTGCTTTGCTCTTTTTCTTTTGGAAACAAGCCTGCCTCAGAAGACAAATAAATTCTTCCCTTCCATGTTCTAAGTCTTATTGGCAGGTCCTTCCTTGTGGGGACTCTTGTTATTGATAAATCAGTGGGCAGTGTTGGCAAATGTGTGTTGTTCTGGTAGCTGGCTTCATTGACTTTTACTCTGAACTATGTTCTTCCATCTGGCTATTCTAAAAAAGGGGGGTCTGGGGGGTTGGATGTTACTTTGACTCTCGTCCGCTTTAATTTTTTGGTATTATCTTTCAATATACATGAGAAAGTATTTGTCTTTGAAGCTCCTCTGAGGACTCAGCAGAAATATGAAGAGACATTTCAGAGTTTAGATAAATTTTGAAATTGAGCATTATGGAAGACATAAACCAAGGCATACAGGCAAGAGTTACAGCATTTGGCTGTTTAGCCTTAGGTACATTATTTATCCTTTGAAACCCATTTGTGTCAATTATAAAATAGAAATAACACTACTTACCTCACAGAGTCATGAGAATGGAATTCGATAACCTTCTATGGTCAGTGCAGAGTAGGCACACAACAAATGCTAGGTCTTAATAATGATATGCAAAAGTAAATCTGAATTCTCTGGCATTGAAAATTAACTTATTGGGGGCGCCTGGGTGGTTCAGTTGGTTAAGCGACTGCCTTCGGCTCAGGTCATGATCCTGGAGTCCCAGGATCGAGTCCCACATCAGGCTCCCTGCTCAGCGGGGGGTCTGCTTCTCCCTCTGATCCTCTGACCCTCTTCCCTCTCGTGCTCTCTGTCTCACACTCTCTCTCAGATAAATAAATAAAATCTTTGAAAGAAGAAAATTAACTTATTTACCAGACAAAAGTCCACATTAATGTTATCTCAAATTCCTAGTCTACAGGTATAATATATAGAATTAGCAAAGTTTGAGCTCTATGGCCAACTCATCTAAGTATAGAAACACTATCTTGAAGAAACATGGCATTCTTTGGGAGTCCATAAGTATAAGAGAGAATCTTAAAATTTGCAGAAACAAAACAGATTGGAACATCTGGTTCATGGAACTTCACAAGACATCTGGAAGGATAAAATTTCATTCCAGATGTGTAAACATGCAGATACATGTTTTATCCTCTTACTTTGTTTTTAGTATCTTTTCCTAAGAAATTATACAGGAAAAATATGTGGTGTATGCCATCATCAGCATGCAGTTTGATGACTTATTGTTAGAACTCCACATATGTGATTAAACTTACCACTAGAGGAAACCTCTTCAGCTTTCTATTCATTAAAAACAAAGTCCACATAATAGTTTTATTTTTTAGTAGTTTTAGTAGTTTTTTTAAGATTTTATTTATTCATTTGACAGAGAGAGAAATAGTGAGAGAGAGAGCACAAGCAGAGGGAGCGTCAGAGGGAGAGGGAGAAGCAGACTCCCCACTGAGCAGGGAACCTTACCCGGGGCTCCATCCCAGGACCCTGGGATCATGACCTGAGCCGAAGGCAGATGCTTAACTGACTGAGCCATCCAGGTGCCCCTAGTTTTAGTAGTTTTTTGAGGAATGGCGATACTATTTTCCATAGTTGCTGCAGCAACTGACATTCCTACCAACAGTACGTAAGAGGATTTTTTCTTCTCCACATCTCTCTAATATTTTTCATCCTTTGTTGTTGTCTGATAGCTAATCTAATAGGTGTGAGGAAATATTTCATTGTGGTTTTGGTTTGCATTTCTCTGATAATTACTGATATTGATTATCCTTTCATATACCTCTTGACCATTTGTATGTCTTCTGTGGAAAAATATCTATTCAGTTCCTTTGTCCACTTTTCAATTGAGTTATTTGGTTTTATGCTCTTGAATTGTAGGAATTCCTTATATATTTTGAATATCAATTCTTTAACAGATTTATGACTTGCAAATATTTTCTTCCATTACATAGGCTGTCTTTTCCTTTCGTTTCTCTTTTTCTCTGCCGTATAGAGGAAAATAGCTTAACTTAACTTTTTAGCTTAACTTAATTCCATTCCTCTGTCTTTGCTTAATTCCATTCAACAAAATAAATTGTTATTTATTTTGAATGCCTGTACTTTTGGTGTAATATCCAAGAAATCATTGCCAAAGCCAATGTCAGAAGCTTTTTCCCCAAGAGCTTTCTTCTAGGAGTTTTATGATTTTCGGTCTCACATCTAAGTCTTTAATTCATTTTATTTATTTATTTATTTATTTATTTATTTATTTATTTATTTATTTAAAAGATTTTATTTACTTATTTGAAAGAGAGACAGAGATATCAAGAGAGAGAGCATGAGCAGAGAGGAGAGGGAGAAGCAGGTGGGAGCCAGACGTGGGACTTGATCCCAGGACCCCAGGATCATGACCTGAGCCAAAAGCAGATGCTTAACTGACTGAGCCATCCAGGCACCTGTCTTTAATCCATTTAAATGGTTTTTTGTGTATGATGTAAGATAAATGACCAATTTTATTAATTTATTTATTTATTGCATATGGATAACCAGTTTCCCCAACACCATTTATTGAAAAGACATTCTTTTCCCCATTGTGTAGTCTTGGAACGCTTGTCGAAGATCAGTTGACCATATGCGTGTGGGTTTATTTCTAGACTCTCTATTCTGCTCCATTGGTTTATGTGTGTTTTTATGTCAGAACCAAATTATATTTAAAGAAATTGAAATCAAGTACTTAAAGAGTTATCTGCACTGCCATGTTCATTGCATCATTATTCACAATAGCCAAGACATGGAAGCCATCTAAATGTCCTTCAAGGGATGAATGGATAAAGAACATGTAGTATTTACATCAATAAGACATTATCCAGCCTTAAAAAAGAAAAACAAATCATGGCATTATGCAACAACCTGGATGAACCTGGAGAATATTATCTATGCTGACTGAAATAAGCCAGTCCCAAAAAGACAAACACTGTATAATTCCACTTGTATTATGAAACTAAAATAGTCAGTCTCATAGAAGCAGAGAGTGGAATGGTGGTTGCTGGAGTCTGGGGGTGGAGAAATGTGGAGGTATAGCCAAATGGTACAAAGTTTCAGTTATACAATACAAGTAAGTGTTAGAGATCTACTGTACAACATAATGCCTATAGTTAACAATACTGTAATGTATATTTAAATTTGTGAAGAAAGAAATGTCTTGTGTTACTATTACAACAATAAATAATAATAATGATAATAATAAATAAGAGGGTGAGAAAAAACTTTTAGAAGTGATAGGTTTATGGCATAGACTGTGGTGATGATTTCATGGGTATATAATTATCTTCAAATTCTAAGTTACACATTAATTATGTACAGTTTTTTATATGTGATAAATACCCACACTTTTGTATTAAGAGTCCTCCAGATCTACTAATAATGGAAACATACTTCTGTCTAGTTGTTAGCTTTGCTTCTATCTATATCATTCTTTCTTGAAACTTTTTTTTTTTTAAAGATTTTATTTATTTATTTGAGAGAGAGAATGAGAGAGAGAGAGAGCACGAGAGGGAAGAGGGTCAGAGGGAGAAGCAGACTCCCTGCTGAGCAGGGAGCCCAATGCGGGACTCGATCCCGGGACTCCAGGATCGTGACCTGAGCCGAAGGCAGTCGCTTAACCAACTGAGCCACCCAGGCGCCCTTGAAACTATTTTTTAACAAATTTTTTAGTTATAATTCAAATACCATATATCGGACCTATTTGTAGTGTACAATTCAATGGTTTTGAGCATATTCAAATATGTCATTTCAGGCAGTATTTTGCATACATTAATTATGTAGACACGTAAAGCATATACTTACTTGGCATCTGGTTTTTGGAAACATCAGTCATCCTATGGAAGACCCAATTTTGTTTATGATTTTTGTGTATGCACGTTATACTAATGATTTGTGAAACAATATACCAAGGCTTGCCCAAAAATGTGTTGTTAACTTTCTTGAAGAAAATATAAAGGACAAGTTGTATAGTTAAGTTCAAATAGCCAAACCTAAATTAGTTCTTATATACATAGTTAACTAAATAATCATTCAGTGAAATGTTTAGATGTTCTTTCACTGTTCTTAGATATTTTCTTCATAAGGTAACAGTGAGTACTAGAGTTGTCAGAAGAAAAACAGTTTTTACTGAGGCTAAACTTATCCCCATATAATAGATCAAGCTGGGAAGTTTATACTGTCAGGTTGTTAGTACAAAAGGCTCATAACATTTTGAGGAAATGAACAACAGAAACGAAAAGAAAATATAAAATCAGGAAAGTGATCTATCATTTAAAGCCTGTAGCAAATGGAACTCAAAGTTGCCTAGAATGCATGCAAAGGAGTTTGAACCCATTCAGTCATAAAATATCAGGTAAAAAGTATGGCCCACTCTTTACAACTTTATGCAGTATTCAAAGGATGTATTTTTTTTCTTAGAACTTCTTGGGTTAATAGTTAAATGAAAGACAATGTATGTAATTGAGAAAGTGAAAGAAGACAGGAATTAAAAAGAAAATATATCAAAAGAAGATTTAGGAAAATTAACAAAATAATTGTTTATTTATATTTATATATTTATTTATAAATTGTTATTTATATTTCTACTTAAACATAATTATATTGGAAATTATTTAGAAGAATAGATAGATAGATAGATATAGATATAGGAATATGTTAAATAATTTTCTTTTCCCAAAACACATTTGTAATAGTTTTCTGACAGTAACTTATCCAATTTCTATGAGTACTAATAGGAGTTTCAGTCTCCTATTCCATATATTCAAAATCAAATTCTGTTTTACAAGTCCATCTAAAATACATAAAAACAATAAATAACTTCAATCAGTACAGTGTCCTTCTGCCCTTGACAGAGCATCACATCTTATACAATTAGATGTTCTCATTCAAGGTATCTAATGAATGTGCATATTTTACTCTGGCTATTAAAAAGCCATGTGTCCATAATTGGAGAAAAAAATTTAAATACATTGTAACATATTTTATAGAAATTTAAATTATTTTCTAACTTTTGAGGATAAGTTATTTCCTTCTAGTCTGCTCTTTGTACTATTCCATATATGTACATTAGCTACCATTATGAATTTACAAATAACCAATATTTATAACAGAAACATAGGCACAACATTAAATTTCTATCCAGCAATTCTGTTTTTACAAGAATATCTCTTCTTGTGGGGCTTTACCCCTTTCTTCATCTTATATACGTACACACTTCTTCACTTTATACACCTTAAAACAACCTATTTGTGCTAAGAACCAAAGCCAATACCTTGGCGACACAGGTCACCTTATTAGGAAAATGAGCAGGTTTTATCTAGAAAATATATTTTAAATATATTAATATATATAAATGAACTATATTAATAATAAATTGGGCAAGATACCACTTATATAGTTTGAATTAAGCATTTTCTTTGAATAAAATATTGAATTATTTCCATTAATTAGCTAAAATGCAAACCAAGGAAGATAAACTTTGCACAAGAACAATTGTCATTATATTTCAACAGTATTCATGGGTTGTTTTTAGAATGGGGAGAATTGAAGGAAATCAGAAATATCAGCCAGGAGATTTTTACAGTAAATCAGGTGAACTTCAAATTAAGCTATTTCTGTAGGGCTTGGAAAAGATATGAAGAGAAAGATTGCAAGGATAAAATTGATGGAGCTTGTTCAGTGCTTTTATGTGAGTAATGGGTCTTAGGCGATAGACTGGGTCCCAGTTTAAACAGTGTCAAATGCCTCTAATGATTGATTGGTATTCAAAAGAGGTCATTAAATTTGACCATCCTAAATCATTAGTGACTAATTTAAGAGCAGTTTCAGTACAATGAGAGATGAAGAGCAAAATACTTAGAAGAAACTAGATGAAATGAGTTGGACTATTTTTTTTATAAATAACTGATTTTAAAAAATGTGAAGGTAAAACATATTTGTTTTTTTTTTAAAGATTATTTATTTATTTATTTTTGTGAGAGAGAGAGAGAGAGAGAGAGAGAGAACAAGTGTGCACAAGCAGGGGGAGTGGCAGAGGGAGAAGCAGGCTTCCCACTGAGCAAGGAGCCCGATGGACCCTGGGATCATGACCTGAGCCAAAGGCAGACGTTTAACCAACTAAGCCACCCAGGCACTCAAAGATAGAGCATATTTTAAGGAAAGTAAAGAAACATAGGTACAACATTAAATTTCTATCCCGCAATTCCCGTTTGGGAGAAATAAGATTTCTTGGGGGTATGGGAGGCTGCTTCCTATTTTGCATATTTCTTATTAATAAGTATTGGTTATCATGCATTCTTAGTAGTATTCAAAATTAATATATAATTATAATTATATATAATATATAATATATAATAACAAATATAATATTGTTATAAGACAATGCCTGTAACTTTAAAACATATGAACCACTGCTCACTTTCTATTTTATTTTTGTCCTCCTAATTATCTCTGTGTTTTACCAATTTAGTAGATTTTCAGTAAGGGGAAAAACTCTAACTTGTTACCTAAAGCTATTTGACTATCCAGGCATTGGCCTGTCCTCTTGTTATGTGAGGGCAGGGGGAAATTATAATAATAAGAAATAAATATGGATAGTTATTTTATCTAACACCCTGTATGCAATCAAATATTGTGCCAGATTGGTTTTTAATAGTAAAAAGAAATGCTCAAAAAATGAAATGATATCATTGTTTATCTTCACTCATTTTGGGCAATGTTCATATAAGTTAATTCTTTTTTTTTTTTTTTGACATTTGAAATTTTTATTTCCAGCGCAAGCAATATTAAGGCTTACAGCTTGCGAAACGAAACTCATGCTTTAAAATGTGATGAAATATCAGGCCATTCCAGGGAATACGCTTGAGTAACTTAATATAACTCTAACAAGACTTAAGAGTAGACTAACCCAAAGGATTCATCTTCTTAAATTCTTAAATGGAGAGCCTAAAAAGAGAGCCAGGATTTGGATATCTAATTGAGTTTGGGGGAAGAGCTCAATTATTCTTATACCTTATTTCTGAATATACTCTAAACAAGCATATTTTCCATAAAAACTTTGTAAAGTTATTTTTTCTACATATGTATGTAGGTACTTTACAGAGTGTTATTTACATAGACATGGAATTTAGTGGAGATATAAATCCAAAGTGATTTTCAAACGGTACAGTCATGGAATTTAGTGGAAATGTAAGTCCAGAGTGATTTTCAAACTATGAGATTAAGTATATTATCAGTCTAATTGACCACAATTAAAACAGTAGGATTATTGGCCCTAACACGGACTAATATTTCATTTAAAACATAATCAACATTTTCTTTTTTTTAATTTTCTCTTATCTACACTATAAAAATAATATAGCTATAAAGGAAAAACTGGAAAATGCATCAATTACACATTTTTTAGTTGAAAAGCATGCTCTATCTTACTCTAGGGGCAATAAACATATTTTATCTGCTTCATATCTGTTTTGCATCTTAACATAACAAGAAAGAAGGATACCCTGAAAGAAGCAGGTGTTTACATAGTGAGTTTTACCTGATCTCCTATTTTTCTTAAGTTTAACATGATAGATTTTCATTAATGTTACCCACTTTCCTTCTATTTTAAATATGACGGCAGAAACCTGTTGGTATAGTGAAACAAGGCAAGTATTTGGTATATAAGGCTTAAGAATATTTAATATAATTTTCTTTCTTTATCCATTTTATATTTTAGGTATAAGCATATATTTATTAAGTAAAAATGCATAGGTTAAAGTTAAGAACCCCTAGAAAACAAAAATGTAACCTAAAACTTGTCACTGATAATAAAAAAAATGATGATGAAAGCTTTTATTTCCAAAATAAACAGTTGATTTATTTCCCATGAATAAGTAGTTAATAAAAACAGGCAAACATCTTTTTTTCTTTTCACCACAAACATGTCAATACATCCTTGTGTCTTTGTGAAATGTTGACTCATTTTTCCCCAGAGTAGGTGTGACCATTTCCTCAAACATTTTCTAAAATGCTTGTGCAAATGTAATTTTGTCCGGCCTGGTATTTGGATTTGTATTTTTCTTGATATGATTTACCATGAACTTATTCCTCCCAAACCTCATCCTATATGTATTGTTCCCATCTCTACCTTGAACCTATGTAGAATACAAAGACACAGGCAATATAACTCCTGTGATCTGTCCCCCAGAAATAGCTGTACTAGCATCCAAAGACACACAAATGTTTCACCAAACATGCTCAAGGACAATTCAGGCAAATATGAAGACAACAAAAGGATGAATTTTATAGAAATAAACAGGGTCCCAGATAGAAATTGTATGATATAGTTTCAAACATGAAGGATGTTTCATATCAGAGTGCGTGGTTTCCATTCTAGCCATAATTGGTGCTGATAATGTTTTAAAAATCAAAGATTACAGTAAAACATGTTATATATGCTCTTTTCAACATTGAAATTTCAATGGAGACAGCATTTCAAAAATCAAAGAAACAGAAAAGCTAGTAATGTATAGAAAAATCTAGAAAACAAAGAATATTACATGTTATTTGCCAAAATATCAAGTGCTTTCCAGGTGTACTTATCAAGTGCCAAGTGAGCACTCCACAACCAGCATTAAACTCTGATCTTATTACTTAAAGAGTAATAAAAGAACTCCTCTCCATATTTTCCTCTTGATATTAATGTGACAGTCTGCTGAATATGGCTATAATGGCAAGATCTTCAGATCTTCAGAGTCCACAATTCTAATGTACTTACTTTTTAAAGCATGGGAAGGGGCTCAACAATAGGTCAGAGCTATTGAAGTCCGCTGACACGGGGAGTGGAGGAGTTCTTGCACCAAAGTCCAATCACATCTACAAAATTACAATTTTGCTTTTAGCAGGACATTTGTATGTGACACAACAAAAATCTCCTAAAGGTTATATAGAAAAATAAATGCTCCTGAGTCACTAAGTCACTTGTTGAAAAAAGATCAAAGAGAGAGCACTTGCTATGATAGAGAACACAACTTGCTACAGAGCCGTAGTTAATACAAATTAAAAACAAAGAAGCAAAAAATACAATGTGCTACTGGTATAGGGTGAAACACATAGATTAATATAACACAGTAGAGGGGTCAGAAACAGATCAGAGTACAAATGGAAGCTTGACATAAAATCAACCCAAAATCTCTGAGCGAAAATTTTAATGGATGGCTCAGAAACTATGTCACTTCATGGAGAAAAATAAATGTTATCCCTGTCTTCCTTCCTATTTTAGGGTGGCTCTCAGATGGTTGAAAGATATAAGCAAGACATATACAATTCTAAACCTGAAGAAATCTAATGAAAAGTATATAAGAAAATATCTTTGTGATGTTGGGACAAGAAAAACCTTTTGGAAGATAAAAATGTCCTAAGAAATATGGACCTAAATGTTAAAAAAGAACACCAAGGGTGAAGCTTACAAATAGGCAGTGAGGAAGCAGAAGGATGTGGATTCACACCTCTAGATGGAAAATGACCTCAATAAGACCAAGTGTCTCAAATATTAAATAAAGTTTAAATTCTACCTATTCATTCATTATTTTTACAATTGCAATTGAGGCATAATTGATATATTTCAAGAACTGCACATATTTAATGTGAACAATTTGATGGATTTGGGCATATGCAAATATGTGTTCTCATCACCATAATCAATGTAGTGAACATACACAACACCTCTCAAAGCTTTTTAGTATCCCTTTGTTTTGTGTGTTATTAACACTTAACATGCGATATACCCTCTTGAGTTTTAAGTGCATGATACAATATTAACTATAAGAACTTTGTTGTACAATACACCTCTAGAAATTATTCATCTACATAACTGAAACTTTATGCCCACTAAGCAGCAATTCTTCATTTTTCAGACCTCCCAGCCCCTGGCAGTCACTATTCTATTTTCTTCCTCTATGAGTTTGACAATTTTAGATATATCATGTAAGTAGAATTATGCACCATGTGTGCTTCTGTGACTGGCTCATTTCACATAGTATAATGTTTGCAGCTTCGTCTGTGTTGTCACATATGGCAGAATTTCTCTTTTTTAAGGCTGCATAATATTCCAGTATATACCATATGTTTCCCAACCACTCATCTATCAATGGACACTTGGTCCATATTATGGCTATTTTTAATAACGCTGTAATGAACATGGGGGGCAGATATTTCTTTGAGATAGTGATTTCTTTTCGGTATATACCCAGAAGTTGGATTTTTGGATCAAATGATTATTCTATTTTTAGTTTTTTGAGCAACCTCCGTACTGTTTACCATAGCTCCTGCCACCCAAAGAATGTAAACAATAGTAATGAAAATAACTGGGCGAAAAGATTACACTCACCCAAAATAAGTAACCCTTATTAAAAACATCCATTCACATAAAATTGTCAGTTGCTTACATCACTTTGTCATTCAAAATAAAATAGCTGAGAGTATTGCCCATGATGTGAGAGGCTCAAAAGCAAGATGGCAAGGGGCGCCTGAGTGGCTCAGTCCGTTAAGCATCCAAATCTTGGTTTCAGCTCAGGTTATGACCTCAGGGTCATGAGATGGAGCCCTGCATTGGGCGTAGAGCCTGCTTAAGATTCTCTTTTTCTCCCTCTGCCCCCCCCACCCCTCCCCCAACTCTAAAAAAAAAGAAAGAAAGAAAAGCAAGATGGCAAAATGTCTGTTTCTCTTTTTTTAGGGGAAATCATGCCATATAGCATATATGTGGCTTTATATGGTTACCTAGGCACCTTCTTTTGCTGCTGGTAAGGCATTAGTATCAAGAGGGTTATCTGTCTTAAAAGCTAATTATGTTTTATCTGGAGGTTTTATAATCGCTATGCTTCTAGATATTACTTTTGATGAAGTTAGTATTTAAAAATCTGGAACAACACAATTCTACTGCACCATTGTTCTTGCTTAAGTTAAATAAACTAAGTCACAGAAAGTTTTAAAATATGATTTATTCATATATTCACAGTTCATTTCACATGAAAATCAGTTTTCTTAAAACTTTCACAGAAAAAAAAATCAAATCAAATAGTCTTTAAAAAGGAAAACCATCTGGACTCAAGTTTATAATATAGAAGCCATGTGCAAATAATGAATTTTTGCTTAATTACCATGTGTGGGATATTCAAAAGTAATGCATGAGTGTATTAGTTTCCAGAAGCTGCCACTATGCTTTCTGTACCAAAATTTAATATATTCTCCTTGAACATCAAAATACCCAGACAATTGGTTATATGCAGTCCAGGCAAGTTCTCCAACAAGGAGTTCTGTTACCTTTAGACAGCTGTTTAATCAAGTGTGAAGCAATGATAAATCCCTGCCCATGGTGTTAAAAATTCTCTGTCCATAAAAATAAAAATCCGCTTGCCCAGAAGCATCCACTTTCATTCAAGTTATACACAATTTCTTTATCGAAGTGTGCAGTTCTTCATAAAACACCTTCATTTTTCTCAACAGTTTGTCAGGTTTTGTTTTTGTTTTTCTTTCTGTTTTTCTCATTTTGTCCTTCCAACAGTGGTTCTCCTTTTTGGGATCATTTCTGGATCATTCTCAAACTTATCAATATAGAGCAAAGTTGCTACACTGAGGAAGGCATCGCGTTTTGAGGTATGTGAAAACAGGAAAGGATTTTCCTTCCTGGTGAATGTTACTTTGTTTCTTTATCTCCTCTCTTCTGCATTAGCAATCTTTCCTCTCTGCTTCATCATCCCTATGAGCTCTACTCCTTTCTCCCTTTGGTTCACTGAATACTTTTGGGTCTTACTCTTCACCACCAGTTGAATCATTCCTGACAACTTCACATACACTTGCTAAATCTACCCAAAGCCAGGATGCTTGCTGTTTACTCACCTAATTTTTGTCAGTGACCTTAGCCTTCACTATGCTTGAGCTGTTTATTCCACATATCTTGTAAAAATCGAGCACTGTGAGCCTTCTGAAATATTAACTTCGAAGTTATTATATCCTGACCATATATGCTTATCACTCAGGAATACCCACAATATTTAATATTTGACCTCATACAGACTTTTCAGCTGTGATCTTTCTTTTTTTCTCCTCTTTTCTGCATTCACTTCATTATCTTTCACCCTCGATTTCACTGTATACTATTTTTTCTCTTGATACTATTCTCAAATTCATTTTTATTCTAACTTACCTTGAATTGACTAGGAAAACTCCAATTTTGGGTGATCAAATTATCTGATTTATCTACAGCTATTATTGATAGCGCAACTATAACTTCATGGTTTCCAACTGGCTTTCAACAGTGAGATCCACTAATACTCCTATTCGACTTAGTCAGTTCTCTCTATAGTTTTCTATGGCAACAGCTGTGAATTTCCTCTACTTTCCCAAAATGTCTTGAAGGTAAGTAAGTATATTTTTACCTGCATTCATCCTTTTTTTTTTCTTTTAAAGATTTTTAATCTATTTATTTGTCAGAGAGAGAGAGAGAATACAGAAGCAGGGGGAGCAGCAGAGGGAGAGGGAGAAGCAGGCTCTCCACTGAGGCAGGGAGCCTGATATGGGGCTTGATCCCCAGACCCCGGGATCACCACCTGAACCAAAGGCAGATGTTTAACCAAGTGAGCCACCCAGGCATCCCTGCATTTATCCCTTGTTTCCCCATGGCTACAATGGATGAAAGGTCCTTCTTTTTTCCCTAAGGCTAAATCTCTTAATTGTATTCTGGAATTCATCCTTTCATGCCTATTCAGAAATATCACTCTATTAATTACTGCCTTTCAAATTTGAGACTTCTCTGACCCTAAATTTATCTTCAGAGGAATGAGACCTACTAACTTCACAAATGTATCTTTTTATTTTTCTGATATAATTAATAAATTATTTTTAAAATTTCAAATCACTTCACTAATTAACTCATGAGGGACATTTAAATTCTAAAAACAGAAGGTCGATAAAAATCTTAACCTATCAATTTAAAATATATTCTCCTTTTCTCTTTCCAACGTCTTAAGAGTCTCTTTTTCTGATTTTATGTCTACAAAACAATAAACGTATTTTAAAACTGAAAAGTCTAAAGAGGATTTTAACAAAACTGTTTTCATGAAGATGGAAACTAATGCTGCTATATGCTTAAGAATCTATTTTCCCCTCTGAATACTTTTCCAAGGCCTGAGGCCTATTCAAGGAAAAATTGCTTTTTGAAGTATCCTTTAATGGTATTGTGAAGAGCCTGTCATGTAGTGACTTGAACACATTTTAAAATAAACAGAAAACAAGACTATGTGCGATATCTGTTTGTTTGGGCAGCTTACCACCTAAATTTGTCATACGATCTCTTTTTATGGGTCACACATCTAAGATTCCTTTAATAAACACAATAATTTGTTTCTTTTCTACCTACTAGTTTATTGAGGAAAAATGCTTCTTTCCTTTGAAAGTCCAGAGAGTTTCAGTTCTAGTTTTCTTTTTTTTTAAGACAAATATGAGCAACGCTGTTGAAATCAATCTTTAGCAATGTGCTGTGTTACAGATGCAACATAAAAACCGCCCTCTGGCTGGCTTATCTTTGTCATACTTTGAAATTGCCTTCTTAAGTTTAAACGAAATACTTTGTGAGAGAAGAGGAATGGTTATCCATTGATAAAGCAAATATGAAGCTTTCTCTCGGAATCTGAATAAAATATGAGTTCACTGAAAAGTAAACCTAAAGCATTTAATAGCTTAGACGCTTTTAGTGGATTATGACTTGATTTATTGATAACTTGAACAAATAAGTGAACGGGGAAGCACAGCTTTTAAGTTACATTTTTAAATGACTCATTATGTTTACACTAAGGATAAAAGCTTCTGTTTATTCCTTCTGGTGGGGCAACCAGGGAGACACTGAGAGGAGGAAAGGATGAGCAGGTGGCCACATCATGCTCTCGGTTGTGGCTTTGTTCTTTGAACTTGCTTGGTACCCCTGAGGATTTACAATGTCCGTTTTCCATGCACAAACCTCCAAGAGAGAATGAGCATGTGCTAGATGAGGATCTTCTTTCCTTTTCAACAGAAAGATATAAAACACACACATAAGAAAGCCTGAAAATATTAGATAGTAAAGACCCAGGCTGTGGCTTTTACCAAAGAGGTGTGATAATCCAATGCAGGAATAAATCATGAAGGGAGGTTTTCTTCTGCAATGGAGGCTCTTTGACATTCTAATTATCTCAGCAGTAATTTTTCATGTTAAATTTAAGATAATCGATCTGTTCTTGTGCTACATAAACCAGGACATTCCCAGCAACTCATGGGCAACTGTAAGTATTTTGGTAGAGGTCATTTGTATTTCTTTCTATCCACACAAAGTAATGATATATTACATAGCCATAGCCACTGGGAAATGAAACAGTTTATGAATTTGTGCTTTGGTGAGTGGAATCACTCAAACATGTTTATTGAGACTCTGGGTTCAACCAATAATTGGGATTCAACCAATAATTCTCTGTATTCTTTTTTTTTTTTTTATCAGCACTGATAGAAGTGGATGGTCTGTCATGGAATGATTTACAAGATGAAGTAGTTGGGTAAAGAAGATTGGATGTAGAAATTGATAATGATTACAGATACATTATACGGAAAAAAAACAATTCAAAAATATATCATTGGAACAAAAAGCTGAAAAAGTTATTACTTCAATAAGAAATACTAATAATAAGAATTATATAATAATGAATATAATAATATAGCATAGTAAGCCTAGATACTGAGGAAAATTAACTAGAGTGCAGAAAGACATAAGCCTTGATTTAGAAGGCTGAGGTTTGAGAACAACCCTGAAAGAGTGTTCTCACTTGGGAGAAGGAGGGCAGGGATTTCATAGAGAATTAGCAAAAGGAGTCAGCTGGACTTCAGCTGCTTTGGGAATATTTGCTCAAAAATGGTCTCTTAAAATACTCTTAAGACTTAATAACCCTTGGTTTGCAATTTGAATTTAGCAAGAAGTCAGGGGAGGAACACTCTTGACGGAGATGAGATCATATGAGTGAAATAGTAGAAAATTTTCAGTTGTCCAGGTTCTCTTATGTTCTTAAACATTTTAATAACATATGCTTATGTGTTTAGAAGTGTCATATCTATAACAATGTTTACGTTTCTGTTGGCTTTGCCTTGTAGCCCTATCTCCATTTCGACTGGTACCTGGCCTCAAACTCTATTCCTTCTCTACATCTCCTTCCTCTCCTATATCCGTCCTCATCTCCCTCTACATCTCAACTGCTCTCTAAAATAACAAGTGTAACAATCCAATTACTCTTTGAAATCAAGATTAGGTACTATGTTGAGTGAAGAATGGGAAACCACTTGAAAAGTCCCTCAAGTAAGATCTTTTTCTTTGTGAATATGACACGCTGCTTAACTTGGAACAATGGTAGGATTTTATTAACTTTGATGATATAAAATTCGCACTTCCTTTTAGTTATAAAATAAGTCAGTCCTGGGAATGTTATGTGCAACATGCTATCATTAATAATACTGTATTGTTTATTTGAAACTTTTTTGTGCTGAGAGAGCACATCTTCAAAGTTCTTATCACAAAAAAAGAAGTTTGTAACTTTGTATGGTGATGGATGTTAACTAGGCTTAATGTGGTACACATTTCACAATATATACAAACGTCTAATCATTATCTTGTGCACCTGAAACTAATGTGTCACAAGTCAATTATATCTCAATAAAAAAGAATAAAAATAAAATATGTAGTTCTTCATATAGAAAAATTAATTCTACATAATTCAGTTTTTCTTGACATCTCAAAGCTCTAAAAAATTTAACTGTCATGATCTCCCTTCATATAATTTTTTTTAATTTTTAAAAACTTTTTTTAAAAATTACAAATGTAAACCTTAAAAACATTTTTTGTAAAAAGTCTGATGAAACCCATTATGTGTTAGGTAAGGAAAGGGGCAAGGTTCACTCAGTTTTTCATTCTTGTGGAGGGAATAGCTAGTAAATCAATAAATTAGTGAAGTTACTGAGGATAGTGAGTGCACTTTTCCTACACATGACAAGCGACCCAACTAAGATTTATATACCATCTCTCTGACTCCAGAGCCCCAGACACTAATTTTGCCTCCCTTCCCTCCTCCCACATAGTTAGCATTTATCCTCTTGTGCCTCATATGCAATCCGTGTCCTTTACAATTGACATCAGTTTGGTTTGGTTGGTTGGTTTGCTTGTTTCCAGTGGAAAGGAACCATGCACTAGCAGTTAAGTCTACACTAAAGTAATACGGCTGCCAGAGGCCAACTCATCTATTTTTACATCAAGTAAACATGTTTGTGGACTCCTAGCGACTTGTAGAAAAGAGATTAAATTTACCATACAACCCCCTAATCATATATCTGCAGGTTTGGGACTGCTTTGTTTTTGCTCTGACCCATCCATAATCCATTTTAGTGATCTATTTGTGTCAAGAAGGCAGTGCATAGGAACTTCAGTATTTTTACCACCACCCCACATGCATGTTGGGTTGCCTAAAATACTTTATGCTAGCTTAAACACGTTGACTCATCCTCTTGAGACTCGCGTAGCGTGATATATTTTTAAAAGAAGGACTCAAAGAAAAGAAAGCACATTATTTTTTAAAGTTTTATACTTTTAAGAAAAGAGCTTTAGTTCTTAAAATATAATTATGCTGTGAACATCACTGATTTGTTTAGGAAAAAAAATATTTGATGTTTGCTTCCTATGAGAAAATGCATTTTCAACACATCTTACAAAATGAAATTTTGAGCTACTAAATAAGAACTCTGGATTCAAGCATGTTGTCATTACTGTGAAAATTCCTGTGGTTCTCATGGTTAGCCTTTGGCATCCAAAGTTATGGAAACTCTGAAGTCCTTCTAATTTTGGAAAATATGGATGGGATATTATAGTCTAGTTGTGCCAAGCAAGATTCTTGTCCTTATCAAAGCTAAAGCTTCAAAATATGTTGCTGCCATTTTGAAAGAAGTGGCGGAGACAAGAACTTACAACCCAGTGGAAGTAATTATGTTAGATTTACTATTTATAAGGGAAGAAATAGTTTACTATTTTAGCTACTTAATTAAGTTGAAAACCCAAATATTAAGAGCTAATCCTCCATACAGTAGAGCATACATCATCTGCCAGAGAGTTGAGGTTAAGAAACTTTCTCAGTCACACCTCAGATTTGATCCAGGGACCAACTTAAGTGATAGTTTGTAGCAAATGTAATTATCATACCTTACCTTTTAATGAGATTAAGACCTATTGGAATAGGACTGGAATATGTGGTGGAGTCTGAAAATGACCACCAATTATTCCAATCCTTGCATGCAGCCCTCCTCAGAATATGACTTTGCTTTTCCCTCATGAAGAGATAAAGTATATTTTTACCCCTTGAATCTGGGCTTGGCCAGGTGACTTCCTTTAGTTAATGGGACAGGAAAAAAATGTGATACAGCAACTTGAAAAGTGATTGCATATTACACCTTCACCCCTTGCTGCTCCTGAAAGCCAGACACCATGTGAATAAACCCAAGTTAGCCTGCTGGAGACCACAACTGAGTAGAGGAAGCCTGAAGAATACCAGCTGGTGGCCAACTCCCTCCTGACTTGGCAATTTGATGGTATTCTTTCCATTGGGAAAGGAGAGATATGCTGTGTCCCTATAAATAGATTCCTCCTTTTAAAGTCTACATGTCAAGATTATTTAATTATTTTCACCTCACATGTATGAGGAAGAAAGTCAGAATTCATACAAAGCACCTAGAAGAACTAACTACACGCTGTCATGAGAAGACAGGGGCAGACTCCTGCATATACACAGTACAGATCAAGCAGAAGCTTTCAAGGAGTGCCTGAGGAATACCTGAGTGTTTGTAATTGATAAGACCTCATTTGTTCTGGGATTATTCGCATTCTTTTTTAAATAACTCATCATGCTTTTTTAAAGGCTTATTATTATATATTCCAAGAATATTGTGCATTATATTTATATTAAAATTTATATATCAGTTACATGTTTCATAAAGCCAAGAGAGATTGGATATCCAAATGTTTCGTTATTCTGTGAACACAAAAGAAGACAGGAGGCTACTAATATTCTTACAGGCTACCTTTATGCAAATCTGCATTTTGGTAAGTACCAAAATGCTATACTCAGTTGCCTTGCATCCTAGTAAAGTTATATTTAGAAAACATAATGATATTTAAAGAAATCAATATGTTATAAAGATGAAGGATGAGCAACATAATTTTTAAAGAACTTTAAAAATAACTGAGATAAAAATGTACTGTATTTCAAAAGTGTTTGGTCATCAATGATATGAGGAATTCTTAATCTCAGGAAACAAACTGAGGGTTGGTGGAGTGGTGGTGGGTGGGAAGGATGGGGTGTCTGGGTGATGGACAATGGGGAGGGTATGTGCTGTGGTGAGTGCTGTGAATTGTGTAAGACTGATGAATCACAGACCTGTACCTCTGAAACAAATAATACATTATATGTTAAAAAAAAAAAAAAGAAGAAGATAGTAGGAAGGGAAAAATGAAGGGGGGAAATGGGAGGGGGAGACGAACCATGAGAGACTATGGACTCTGAGAAACAAACTGAGGGTTCTAGAGGGGAGGTGGGCGGGGGGATGGGTTAGCCTGGTGATGGGTACTAAAGAGGGCATGTACTGCATGGAGCACTGGGTGTTATATGCAAACAATGAGTCATGGAACACTACATCAAAAACTAATGATGTAATGTATGGTGATTAACATAACATAATTTTAAAAAAATAAAGAAAGGGAACTTGGTGCTCAACTTAAAAAAAAAGTGTTTTGTCATGTATAAAATAATGCTATATGAATGAACTTTTCTGTAGACCCTGTGATTTTTTCCTTGTATGTATAATTTTCTTTTTTTAATTATTAAGGATTAATAGTAAAGGAAGGCAAAGTTTTTGAATCAAGAAAACGTGATTATAACTCTACTCGACCTTTAAGTCTCCTTATTTTTCCTTTCTTAAACATTGATTATACTAGATTTTAATATTAATATAAAAATTTGACTTTTATGCAGTAATCTCAACAAATAGCCTATAATGTATCATGAGCACTAAATCTAAGCTAATTCACTGTACTTCTTAAATATAAAATGTCTCAACTTATTAAGGTTGAATAATATGTTAAATGATTGATAGTAAAAATATACTTTTTACTTAAAGAATATAATTGTTCATCAGTCATATGTACATTAGTAGCAATGTGGTAAAGAAGTGAAGAAGAGTATTCAGAATAACTCAGATAATGATCCTTATAATTTAGAAACAGGAGCTATTTAGACTCAGGTTCTGGTTGGGAATGAGAATTGCTCATCCTGTGTATCAGGATCATAGCCTGTCTTGGTTCATCTCCCAAAGTACTTGAGATATTTCACCTTCGATCCAGCAGTCACCATAAAATTGCCCACGTTAGAGAGACCCAGAAAAACTATGATCCTTCATTGATTTTTGACAAATTTATTGAGCCTATAGTAATTACTACATTAGTTTATACATTTCTGGGAAAAATCCAGACAAAAAGCAATTAGTCAAGGCACTGCCTACCTGAATCTCTAGTTATCATCTGATAACATTTTTTAATTTATGGTGGTAAGATGAGGAGAATTACAGTTATATAATGATGAAGATGATAATGAGGGGCCTCCTCATTATAGATAAGTTGAATACTTTAATATAGAATACATCATGATTTGAACAGGTTTTGACTAATTAGTGTTTGCTGTTTGTGCAAAGCTTCTTTACTAAGAGAATTACCAGAGAAATAAAGATTATAGGAGAAATATTTAATCTAGTTACTATAATGAGCTCTTTAAACCGCTTTGGTAGTACATTATTCTAGACAATACCATACAATTTAATTTTTGTCTTTTTTGTTATTTAAAAAAATCTCTAAAAATAATTCTATTAAATAAAACTTTGTTAAAAATCCGGATTGTGTACGAGGAATAAAACTGACTTTCTGTATTATGCACTTCAAGGCCATTCTTATAATATTGATATTTAATTAAACCAGACAGAAAATATTTTCAATTAGACCATTTTGGGGGGAATTTTTATTTAAACATTTTAAGGCATATACTCCTAGGATGATGTGATGAGAAGGTCATTTCATCTCTGTGGCATTCTTCCCAAAGTTCATAGCCCAATCTTATTTTTAGAGAAAAACAAATTGATGAACATTCTGCAAAATACCTGACCAGCACTCCTCCAAATGTCAAGGTCATAAGAAACAAGGAAAGACTGAACAACTGTCACAGACCAGAAGAGACTAAGAAGATATGACACTAGGGGGGCGGAGCAAGATAGCGGAGGAGTAGGAGACCTGGATTTCGTCTGGTCTCAGGAATTCAGCTGAATAGGGATCAAACCCTTCTGAACACCTACGAACTCAACAGGAGATCGAAGATTAGAAGAGTAACACTCTGAACAGAAAAGCTACCACTTTCTGGAAGGTAGGACGTGCGGAGAAGTGAATCCGAGGCGATATTCGGGAGGATAGACGGCGGGGGAGGGGGCCTCCGTCGGCCGCTTCTGGCAAGTGATAGAGCCGCGGAGCACAAAATCGGAACTTTTAGATGTCGGCTCCGCTGAGGGACATTGCTCCAGTGGCTAAGCGGGGGGTGGAACCCTCGTGGGACAGTGTGGTCTCAGGACCCTCGGGGTCACACAAAGACCAGGGGTGCCTGAGTGCGGCAGAGCTCCCAGGTGTTGGAGCAGGGAAGCCGGCTGCAGAGACAGAGCTGAGGCGCGGGCTCTCAGCTCGGGGTTGCCATAAACCATGATCCATGGCCCAGTCGGGAGACTACTCCTCCAGCAGGGACCCAACAAGCGGCAGAGCCGGGGTGACTCCCCTTCCTTCCCAGGGAGGAGCGGCGCGGGAGCACACCGCAGGGATCTGCTGGGTTTGGAGACTCCACACGGGGTTGGGTGCCAGAGATAGAAACGCTCGGTCACAGGGCGGGTGAGCATGCAGTGCGGCCGGAGACCAGGGAGATGGGAGTGACTGCTTTTCTCTGGAGGTGCACTGAGGAGCGGGGCCCCGAGTTCTCAGCTCCTTCGGGCGGAGATTGGGAGGCCACCATTTTCACCCTGGTCCTCCAAAGCTGTACCGAGAGCTTACAGGGAACAAAAGCTCCTGAGAGCAAACCGGAGCAGCTTGCTTATCCCGGACTCACAAGGGTGGGGCAATTCCGCCTCCGGCAAAGACATGTGGGAACCCTGGCAAGCAGGCCCCTCCCCCAGAAGATCAGCCCGAACAGCCAGCAAGCCAAGACCAAGTTTACCAATCAAGGAGAACGGGAGAACTCCAGCCCTAGGGGAATACTGCACATAGAATTCATGGCTTTTTTACCATAATTCATGAGTTTTTCAAAGTTAATTTTTTTAACTGTTTTTTTTTGAATTTTTCTTTTTCCCTTTTTCAAATAACATCTTATCAACCCCTTTTTGAAAAAAACATTTTTTATTTTTCATTTTTAGAGTCATATTTTTATCCCTTCATAGTAGTTACCCTTATTTTTGGCGTGTATATATAAGTTGTTCTCTCTTTAAAATTTTGAGATACAATTTCCTCTAACAGATCAAATTATACCCTAAATCACTAGTGTATGGTTCTGTTCTATTCTCCTGCCTGATCACATTTTCTCCCTTTTTTTTCCTTTTTTTTCTTTTTTCTTTTTTTTAAACCTCTTCTTTCTTTTTAAAAACAACTTCTTATCTTATCAATTCCTTTTATAAAATCTTTTATAATTTTCATCTTTACAGTCATCTGCCATCCCTTCATTGTATCAACCCTTATTTTGTACATATATAAGTCATTCTTCCTTTAAAATTTTAGCAGGCACTTTCTTCTAACAGACCAAAATATGCCCAAAAGCTAGTGTGTGGCACTGATCTATGCACTACTAGCCTGATCGTATTTGATCATATTCTGGGGTTTTTTTTTGTTTTGTTCTGTTTTTGTTTGTTTTTATCTTTTTCTTTTTCCTTTTTTTTTTTTTCTCTTCTTTCTTTCCCTTTCTTTTCACCTGGTTTCAGGTCTTTTCTGATTTGTATACAGTATATTTGCTGGAGACGTTGTTAACCTGTTAGCATTCTGTTCTCTCATTCATCTGTTCTCCTCTGGACAGAATGACAAGACAAAAAAAAAATCACCTCAGCAAAAAGAACAAGAGGTAGTACTGTCTGGCAGGGACCTACTCAATACTGACATGAGTACAATGTCGGGCCTAGAGTTCAGAATCATGACTTTAAAGATACTAGCAGGACTTGAAAAAAGCGTGGAAGTTATTAGAGAAACGCTTTCTGGAGAAAAAAAAGAATTAAAATCTAACCAAGTCAAAATCAAAAAGGCCTTTAATGAGGTGCAATCAAAAATGGGAGCACTAACTGCTAGCATAAATGAGGCAGAAGAAAGAATCAGCGATATAGAAGACCAAATGATGGAAAATAAAGAGGCTGAGAAAAAGAGACAGAAACAACTACATTATCACAAGGGCAGAATTCAAGAGATAAGCGATACGATAAGACGAAACATTAGAATAATTGGGATCCCAGAAGAAGAAGAAAGAGAGAGAGGGGCAGAAGGTATATTGGAGCAAATAATAGCAGAGAACTTCCCTAATGTGGGGAAGGAAACAGGCATCAAAATCCAGGAGGCACAGAGAATCCCTCTCAAAATCAATAAAAATAGGTCAACACCCCGACATCTAATAGTAAAACTTATGAGTCTCAGAGACAAAGAGAAAAACCTGAAAGCAGCTCGGGAGAAGAGATATGTACCCTACAATGGTAGAAACATAGATTGGCAACAGACCTATCCACAGAGACCTGGCAGGCCAGAAAGGACAAGCATGAAATCTTCAGAGCACTAAACGAGAAAAATATGCAGCCAAGAATACTATATCCAGCTAGGCTATCATTGAAAATAGAAGGAGAGATAAAAAGCTTCCAGGACAAACAAAAACTAAAGGAATTTGCAAGCACAAAACCAGGACTACAAGAAATATTGAAAGAGGTCCTCTAAGCAAAAAGAGAGCCTAAAGCAGCATAGATCAGAAAGGAACACAGACAATATGCAGTAACAGTCACCTTACAGGCAATACAATGGCACTAAATTCATACCTTTCAATAGTTACCCTGAATGTAAATGGGCTATATGCCCCAATCAGAAGACACAGGCTATCAGATTGGATTAAAAAACAAGACCCATCAAAATGCTGTCTGCAACAGACCCATTTTAGACCCAAAGACACCCCCAGATTGAAAGTGAGGGGGTGGAAAACCATTTACCATGCTAATGGACACCAAAAGAAAGCTGGGGTGGCAATCCTTATATCAGACAAATTAGATTTTTAAAAAGACTGTAATAAGAGATGAAGAAGGACACTATACCCTACTTAAAGGGTCTACCCAACAAGAAGATCTAACAATTGTAAATATCTATGCCCCTAACGTGGGAGCAGCCAATTATATAAGGCAATTAATAACAAAAGCAAAGAAACACATTGACAACAATACAATAATAGTGGGGGACTTTAACACCCCCTTCACTGAAATGGAGAGATCATCTAAGCAAAAGATCAACAAGGAAATAAAGACTTTAAATGAAACACTGGACCCAATGGTCTTTACAGACATATTCAGAACATTCCATCCCTAAGCAACAGAATACACATTCTTCTCGAGTGCCCATGGAACATTCTCCAGATCTGATCACATCCTAGGTCACAAATCAGGTCTCAACTGGTACCAAAGGATTGGGATTATTCCCTGCATATTTTCAGACCACAATGCTTTGAAACTAGAACTCAATCACAAAAGGAAAGTTGGAAAGAACTCAAATACATGGAGGCTAAAGAGCATCCTACTAAAGAATGAATGGGTCAACCAGGAAATTAAAGAAGAATTAAAAAAATTCGTGGAAACCAATGAAAATGAAAACACAACTGTTCAAAATCATTGGGATACAGCAAAGGCAGTCCTGAGAGGAAAGTATATAGCAATACAAGCCTTTCTCAAGAAACAAGAAAGGTTTCAAATACACAACCTAACCCTACACCTAAAGGAGCTGGAGAAAGAACAGCAAATAAAACCTAAACCCAGCAGGAGAAGAGAAATCATAACGATCAGAGCAGAAATCAATGAAACAGAAACCAAAAGAACAGTAGAACAGATCAACGAAACTAGGAGCTGGTTCTTTGAAAGAATTAACAAGATTGATAAACCCCTGGCCAAACTTATCCAAAAGAAAAGAGAAATGACCCAAATCCACAAAATCATGAATGAAAGAGGAGAGATCACAACCAACACCAAAGAAATACAAACAATTATAAGAACATATTATGAGCAACTCTATGCCAGCAAATTAGATAACCTGGAAGAAATGGGTGCATTCCTAGAGATGTATCAACTACCAAAATTGAACCAGGAAGAAATAGAAAACCTGAACAGACCTATAACCACTAAGGAAATTGAAGCAGTCATCAAAAATCTCCCAAGAAACAAAAGCCCAGGGCCAGATGGCTTCCCAGGGGAATTCTATCAGACATTTAAAGAAGAATTAATACCTATTCTCCTGAAACTGTTCCAAAAAATAGAAATGGAAGGAAAACTTCCAAACTCATTTTATGAGGCCACCATTACCTTGATCCCAAAACCAGACAAAGACCTCATCAAAAGGATAACTACAGACTAATATCCTTGATGAACATGGATGCAAAAATTCTCACCAAAATACTAGCCAATAGGATCCAACAGTACATTAAAAGGATTATTCACCATGACCAAGTGGGATTTATCCCTGGGCTGCAAGGCTGGTTCAATATCCACAAATCAATCAACGTGATACAATACATTAACAAAAGAAAGAACAAGAATCATATGATCCTCTCAATAGATGCAGAAAAAGCATTTGACAAAGTACAGCATCCTTTCTTGATCAAAACTCTTCAGAGTAGAGGGATAGAGCGTACATACCTCAATATCATAAAAGCCATCTATGAAAAACCCACAGCCAATATCATTCTCAAAGGGGAAAAGCTGAGAGCTTTTCCCCTAAGGTCAGGAATGCGGCAGGGATGTCCACTCTCACCACTGCTATTCAACATAGTATTAGAAGTCCTACCCACAGCAATCAGACAACAAAAAGAAATCAAAGGCATCCAAATCGGCAAAGAGGAAGTCAAACTCTCACTCTTTGCAGTTGATATGATACTTTATGTGGAAAACCCAAAAGACTCCACCCCAAAACTGCTAAGAACTCATACAGGAATTCAGTAAAGTAGCAGGCTATAAAATAAATGCACAGAAATCAGTGGCATTCCTATACACCAACAACAAGACAGAAGAGAGACAAATCAAGGAGTCGATCCCATTTACAATTGCACCCAGAACCATAAGATACCTAGGAATAAATTTAACCACAGAGGCAAAGGATCTGTACTCAGAAAACTATAAAATACTCATGAAAGAAATCGAAGAAGACACAAAGAAATGGAAAAACATTCCATGCTCATGGATTGGAAGAACAAACATTGTGAAGATGTCAGTGCTACCTAGAGCAATCTACACATTCAGTGCAATCCCCATCAAAATACCATCCACATTTTTCAAAGAAATGGAACAAATAATCCTAAAATTTGTATGGAACCAGAAGAGACCCCGAATAGCCAGAGGAATGTCGAAAAAGAAAAGCAAAGCTGGAGGCATCACAATTCCGGACTTCCAGCTCTATTACAAAGCTGTCATCATCAAGACAGTATGGTACTGGCACAAAAACAGACACATAGATCAATGGAACAGAATACAGAGCCCAGAAATGGATCCTCAACTCTATGGTCAACTCATTTTGACAAAGCAGGAAAGAATGTCCAATGGAAAAAAGACAGTCTCTTCAAAAATGGTGTTGGGAAAATTGGACAGCCACATGCAGAAGAATGAAACTGGACCATTTCCTGACACCACACACAAAAATAGACTCCAAATGGTTGAAAGACCTAAACGTGAGACAGGAGTCCATCAAAATCCTAAAGGAGAACACAGGCAGCAACCTCTTCCACCTCAGCTACAGCAACTTCTTCCTAGAAACATCGCCAAAGACAAGGGAAGCGAGGGCAAAAATGAACTATTGGGATTTCATCAAGATAAAAAGGTTTTGCACAGCAAAAGAAACAGTCCACAAAACCAAAAGCCAACCGACAGAATGGGAGAAAATATTTGCAAATAACATATCAGATAAAGGGCTAGTATCCAAAATCTATAAAGAACTTATCCAACTCAACACCCAAAGAACAAATAATCCAATCAAGAAATGGGCAGAAGACATGAACAGACATTTTTCCAAAGAAGACATCCAAATGGCCAACAGACACATGAAAAAGTGCTCAGCATCACTCGGCATCAGGGAAATCCAAATCAAAACCTCAATGAGATACCACCTCACACCAGTCAGAATGGCTAAAATGAACAAGTCAGGAAAGGACAGATGTTGGTGGGGATGTGGAGAAAGGGAAACCCTCGTACACTGTTGGTGGGAATGCAAGCTGGTGCAACCACTGTGGAAAACAGTATGGAGGTTCCTCAAACAGTTGAAAATAGAGCTACCATACGATCCAGCAATTGCACTACTGGGTATTTACCCCAAAGATACAAATGTAGGGATCCGAAGGGGTACATGCACCCCAATGTTTATAGCAGCAATGTCCACAATAGCCAAACTGTGGAAAAAGCCAAGATGTCCATCGACAGATGAATGGATAAAGAAGAAGTGGTATATATACACAATGGAATATTATGCAGCCATCAAAAGGAATGAGATCTTGCCATTTGCAACGACGTGGATGGAACTGGAGGGTGTTATGCTGAGTGAGATAAATCAATCAGAGAAAGACATGCATCATATGACCACACTGATATGAGGAATTCTTAATCTCAGGAACAAACTGAGGGTTGCTGGAGTGATGGGGGATGGGAGGGATGGGGTGGCTGGGTGATAGATATTGGGGAGGGTATGTGCTATGGTGAGCACTGTGAATTGTACAAGACTGATGAATCATGGATCTGTACTTCTGAAACAAATAATGCAATATATTTTAAGGAAAAAAAAGAAGAAGATAGCAGGAGGGGAAGAATGAAGGGGAGTAAGTCGGAGGGGGAGACGAACCATTAGAGATGATGGACTCTGAAAAACAAACTGAGGGTTCTAGAGGGGAGGGGGTGTGGGGGGATGGGTTAGCCTGGTGATGGGTATTAAAGAAGGCACATTCTGCGTGGAGCACTGGGTATTTTGCACAAACAATGAATCATGGAACACTACATCAAAAACTAACGATGTAATATATGGTGATTAACATAACAATAAAAAATTATAAAAAAAAAGATATGACACTAAATGCAATGTGATATCCTGGATTAGATCCTGGAATACACTCACACACACACACACACACACACACACACACACACTCACACACACACAGGAAGACATCAGTGGAAAAATTAGTGAAATCCAAATAAAGTATGCACTTATTTAATAATAATCTATCAATGCCAATTTTTAATTGTGACCAATGTGCCATGTACTGTAAGATGATAACATCTAGGGGAAACAACGTGAGGGGGAGATGGGGAACTTTGTACACTTTCTTTGAAAACTTTCTCTAAATCTGAAATTCCAAAATAAAAAAGTTTCCTAAAAAATTCTATAGGCCATTGTTTTTGATGCACATATAAAAGTTTTCTGTTTAAGTATGCATTTGGCTGTCTAACATGGAAATTAAAACGTCTGTTGCAATACAAAATAGGATGATGGTGGAGAATCCTAATTTTGCTCACGAGGCAGGAAATGGCTACACTTTCACCTTGTGACTTCAGGCCATTTAGAATGTGTGTCAAAGGCTGCAGGTTGTACTCAAGCAGGCATTCTTCCTTGTATATAATAGTTGGCCTGGTATTTAGCTGGGAGCCTGGCTTCTCAGAATAAGGAAATGCATACTTCAGGTTCCCTTGCAATAGGAAGTGTTAGGAATGTAAGTGGTATTGGTGTATATGATTTCCAACATGTCCTTAAAAGTAAGGGTACATTCTCTTTTGTCGTCCTCTCCTTTCTGTTGGCTGGATTGTAGACTGGGGAACGAGAGCTCAGGAAGTTACATTGGACCATGATGTGGAAGCTACATGTTAAAAATGGCTGGTAAAATAAAATGTCTTCGGCTCCTTGAGACTGTCAGAAACCATCCCAGCCCTAATCTTCCAAACTGCAGATTTGATTTTTGTATGAGGGAAATAAATTTCTGTCTTGTGTAAGTATTGTAATTTGGATTTTCTGTTTCTCACAACTGAAATTAATTACAAATAATATGAACTGCACTTTATTTTCTTTAAATATAATATTTTGGGAGTACTTAATATTTACAAATCTTAACGCTTTCTGGAAAATGTGACTGACTTCTAACATGTTCTTAAAATATTTTAATCATAAGCATTAAAAATACTTTTCTCATTTGGTTTTATGAAAATCTCTTACTAATACTTTATTCTAATGCAAACTTGAAATACATTTTGTTTAAACTTTTCTAACCACATTCTATACCATCTGTATGTCTCCTGCATGTACAAACACACATACATTACATACCAAATGTCCAAATCCATTTGCCTAACCTCCTGCTGTACTCTTTTGTATAAATAAGAATAACATTTTCTTGAATATAAAGTACTAATCAAAAGATTCATAAGCTTGGCAAATTAGGGCTGACCCTAGCTGATTTCCACTCATTGCTCGAGATATTTATCTTTATAACAACATCCTGAGCAGCATCTTATTTGTTCTACACATGATTTTATATGAAAATCTTAAGCTGATGTTGGAAATAATTTCAAAAGTGAATTTCTGTCTTTTCATTTCAGGCCCGAATGAAGTTATGGAAATCTTTTGTGGACTCTGGCCAATTAATGTTCCACTGGCTACTTTTCCCCACATTTTTCATTCCTGTTCTACATTGTATGCTCCGGGAGTCATATAGAACTCCTATTTTTTCCTCTCTGGAAGAGTGCATACTGGGAGAAACATCAGTAGTTCTCTGTATTTCCACAACTACATACATGAAGGGACTTCATGTGTACAAGGATCCCTCATGGATGAACCCAGGGTTATGTATGGTGCTTCTCCACTCCTTTCTCTCTGGAAAATATATCAGCACATGAATGAGAATGGTACATGTTAGAGAGAGAATTTTTCATCTGCTCTAATTTATTTTTTAAGTGACTTTTTGCATGCTTAGGTATTGTAAATGTTAATGACAGCAAATTTCTTGTGACATAAATGTGACTTGTAATACCTTGGGTGAAAAATGCTGATATGTGGTACCTGACTGTCCTCTCTATAAATGAAGGTGCGCTTTAAAGGTGATCATTGACTCCAGGAGCACAGTGGTCTCAGGGCAGGTGGGGGAAAAATAAAGGTGATCATTGACAAGATCTCTATTTCAGGCAGATGTTAAAACCATCTAATTCAAATTTATCAATTCATAGCACTGCACAGATATATGCATGGCACTGGGCAAGACCGTTCCTTCTTTCCTCTTTCTTTCTTTCTTCCTTCCTTCCTTCCTTTTCTCTTTCTTTCTTTCTTTCTTTCTTTCTTTCTTTCTTTCTTTCTTTCTTTCTTTCTTTCTTTCTTTCTTTCTTTCTTTCTTTCTTTCTTTCTTTCTTTCTTTCTTTCTTTCTTTCTTTCTTTCTTTCTTTCTTTCTTTTTCTTTCTTTCTCTTTCTTTCTTTCCCTCCTTCCTCCCTTCCTCCTTCCTTCCTTCCTTCCTATATTCTTTTGTCTATAGTCCTTCTTTCCTTCTTATATTCTTTACTTTAAAAATAAATATTGAAAGCCCACTTTATGCAGTGGCCTAGGTGACTGAGAGATAAAGCAGAAAAAATTCACTGACATTTTGAAATGCAGAAAATTAAAAAAAAATTAATGCAATAAGTGAAGTGTGCATTACTTAAAACAATGAAGGCTAAAGGAAAAAGGGAAAAAATGGAACCTCTAAATATAGATAATTGCATCTTTTTTGCTTAGCAGGTTTATGGTAAGTGAAGGAATATATTATTTAAAGTATGATTTTATACAAATGCTTATAGTTAATATTCATTTTAGCCATATTTTTGATTACCTAATTATTTAAATTGATTTTTAAATAAGTAAATCTTTATTGAACAAATACTTATTTGATGTCACCATTTTTTAAATAGCCTAAAATTTCAAGCTATAATTCTAAAAAAGTTATGGGTCTTTTCAGGGGTTATTATAGTAACAGGACAAAAAATAATAACTTTTTGAAAGTAAGATTATTTTTTAGAGCTATTTAAGAATCACAACAAAATTGAGAGGAAGATACATAATTTCCTACATACCCCTTGTCCCCAAACACACATAGCTTTCCCCAGGATCAATATTTCCCACCAGAGTAGTACATTTATTACAAATGAAGAACCTACACTGTCACATTATAATCACCCAAAGTCCATAGTTTATATTACTATTCACTCTTGATGTTGTTTATTCTATCATCTTTATGGTACCATACAGTTTTTTCACTACCCTGACCATCCTCTGTGCTCCACCTATCAGTCTCGCTTCCACTCAACACCTTTCAATCAATGATCATTGATCTTTTTACTATTTTCATAGTATTGCCTTTTCTAGAATGTTATGTAGTTGGAATGATATGGTATGTAGACCTTCCTTTTCTCTTCTCTTTTCTTTTCTTTGTCTTTCTTTTCCTTCCTTCCTTCTTTCCTTCCATCCTTTCTTTCTTCTCTTTCTCTCTCTTTTTAGCGCTGAATAATATTCTATAGTCTGGATGTACCACAGCTTATTAATCCACTCATCTACTAAAGGACATTGTGGTTGCTTCCATGTTTTGGCAATTATGACTAAAGCTGCTCTAAACATTTGTGCAGGGTTTTGTGTAGACACAAGTTTTCAACTCCTACGGGTGAATGTACAAGAGGCATGAGTGTTAATCGTATGGTAAGAGTATGTTTAGTTTTATAAGAAATTGCCAAAATGTCTTTCAAAGTGGGAGTACCATTTTGTATTCCACCAGCAATAAATTAGAGTTCCCTTTGCTCCAAATCTTCATAGCATTTGATATTGTCAGTGTTCCAGATTCTGGCTAATCTAATAGGTGTATAGTAGTATCCCACCATTGTTTTAATGTGCACAATGACATATGATGTGAAACATCTTTTCATATGCTTATTTGCAGTTAGTATATCTTTTTTGGTGAGGTGCCTGTTAAGTTTTTAACTTCAATGAAGTATAGCTTATTCACTATTTCTTTCAAGTATCATGACTTTGGTGTTATATCTAAAAAGTTGTTGCCATAACCAAGCTTATCTGGGTTTTCTCCTATGTTATATTCTAGGAATTTTATAGATTTGCATTTTACATTTAAGTGGGTGATCCTTTTTGAGTTAATTTTGGTGAAGTGTATATTGTCTGTGTTCATTATTCATTTCTTTTTCCTTTCTTTTCTTTTTTCTTTTCTTTTCTTTTCTTTTTTTTCTTTTCTTTCTTCCTTCCTTTCCTTTCCTTTCCTTTTTCCTTTCCTTTCCTTTCCTTTCTTTTCCTTCCTTCCTTCCCTCCCTTCCCCTCCTTTCTTCCATCCTTCTTTCCTTCCTTCCTACTTTTCTCTCTCTTTCTTTCTTGCTTTCTTCCTTCATGTGGATGTCCAGTTATTCTAGCACCATCTGTTGAAAGGACTATCTTTGCTCTATTGTATCTCCTTTGTTTTTGTTAAAGATCAGTTGACTACATGTATGTGGATCTATTTCTGGCTCTCTATTCTGTTCCATTGATCTATTTGCCTTTTCTTTTACCAGTACCATACTTTTTTGATTACTGTGGTTTTATACCAACTTTGTTCTTCAATATTGTGTTGGCTGTTCTAGATCTTTTGCCTCTACATAAGCTTTAGAATCAATGTGTCGATGGCAATAAAATAACTTGCTGGGATATTGATTAAAATTACATTGAAGTATAATTAAGTTAGGAAGAAGTGACATCTTGAAACTATTGCATCTTCTTATCAAAGAACATGAAATATCTCTTCATCTACTTGTTTGTTCTTTGATTCTGTTCATCAGAGTTTGTAGCTTCCTTCATATAGATCTTTTATTTATTTTGTTAAATTTATAACTAAGTGTGTCATTTTGAAGGATGTTAATGTAAATAGTACTCTGTTTTTCTAATCTCAAATTCCACTTGTTCATTACTGGTATATAGGAAAGTGATTGATTTTTGTTTATTAACTTTGTTTCCTAAAAACTTGCTATAATCATTCATTAGTTCTAAGATGTTCCTGTAGATTCTTTCAGATTTTCTACATAGATGATCATATCTTCTGCAAACAAAGATAGTTTGTTTCTTCGTATCCAATCTGTGTAACCTGTACTTCCTTTTCCTGTCTCATTGCAATAGCTAGAACTCCCCACTCAGTGTTGAAAGGGAGTGGTGAGAAGGGATATCTTTGCTTTGTTCCTGAAACTCGAAAGGATAGCTTTGAGTTTCTCACCAATAAGTATCATAATACCGATCCTCAAGCTTTCAGGAGTAAAGAATGATTTTGATTACAAATCAATTATCCTTGCATTTGCAGAATCATATTTAGGTGAAAAACTCTATCTCAACAGTGACATGTTTAAAAAGAAAAAAAATAATATCTCTCAACAAATCACAGAAAGTTAAATTTGGGTCACAACCAGTAACTGCTGATACTAAAATTGAGTCTAAAACACAAAGCAATGGGGCACCTGGGTAGCTCAGTTGGTTAAGCATCTGCCTTCAGGTCAGGTCATGATCCCAGGGTCCTGGGATCAAGTCCTGCATCATGCTCCCTGCTCAGTGGGGAGCCTGCTTCTCCTTCTCCTGCTCCCCCTGCTTGTGCTCTCCCTCTCTTTGTCAAATAAATAAAGAAAATCTTTAAAAATAAATAAATAAATAAAACAAAACACAGAGTAGAGGTGCTACAAAAGGGAGACTCAGACTAAGTTCCACGAAGAAAAGAATCATCACTTGTATTCACTGATATAAAGCCTAGAATGTATCATATACCATACAGCCTAGAATAAATACTCCCTGAATGTGTTAATGAACAAATAAGTGTTTAGGAAGGTAAAATAACAATTCTGCTTTCTTTTTCACTTTTAGAGCAACTCTTCACAAGAAAGAACTCCTTCCCAGAGAAGCACAGTCATGTTGACTAAAGTGGTGTGGGACAGAATCACTCCTGAAGGCCATGGCTACTTAGTTTCTTAGGAAAATTAATATGCAAAAAGACAACAGTAAGCAGTTTTTCAAAATTCCATTAATTCACAAAAGTTAATTAGCCAGAATTAAAATTCTGAAGACTGTGTTCACATATCATATTTTGGATATTGTAGAAAGATAATTTCTGACTGAGCCAAAGGGACCTGGGAAAGGGACAGAGGCTTTGTGACAGGAATAGTTATGAGGCAATGTTGGATATTCCAGACCTGCAGTAGAAGCTTAGACTATTGCTGCCTACCCATGCTAGTATCATTTCTGAAGAGCAAAGTTACTACCGGTGTCCAGAAACAGGATTATGTTCCTATCATATTATGTTTCCATGTGAAATGCTATTTCCACTATACATGGGAAGCAACACCATGTTAAAAGAGAATCATTTGCATATACAATTAAACATTAATCATTTACACAATAATTAACTTTGTAAAATTAACTGAAATTATTGAAACCAAATTATATTTGCTTTGTTTACACCAGAAAATAAATATTAACAAGGAGATAACATATATTACATTACATAAGTGACAAAACATAAGAATCAATATAATTATATTTAGTATAGCTTAGTAGATCTTCAAGATTAAAGTTGATTTCTACTTATTTTTTTCTCTGTGAGATTGCATATGGGTTCAAATTTCCAAAGTTCACAAAGTCAGGATACTCATCCCCTTCTGTGGGACTCCATACTGAAACTGTAAAACAATAACAAACATTACATTAACTAAAGAATATTTTAATAAAGGTTTAAAAAAGAAAAAAAGATTTAACCAGAGGGAAGGGGAGTGGGGGGGTTGGGTTAAACAGGTGATGGAGACTAAGGAGTGCACTTCTCCTGATGAGCACTAATTGATATATGAAATTGTTGAATCACTTTATTATACACCTGAAACTAATGTAACACTATAAAAATAAAATAATGAAAGAAGATTTAAGTTATGCATTTCAAGTTAACAGTATTACTGGAATTGAGAAAATGGGGGATCAAAATGGACAAGAATTCTCAATAAAGTTTTATAGACTTCTTATCAATAAAAACTGACAGAATTTCCACTTAACGAACATTTTATGGCATTGATATATTTTTATTTAAGACCTGTATTTAATTTCTATCAACCAAATGTGGACTTCAAACTCTTTATTTTTTTATAAGTAAACTTTTGACTGAAATTAATCTTCATGATTCTTTAATTATAAAGATCTGATAGAATCTCACATGTGTTATTACAGTGGGGCTTGCAAATATGCAAATATTAAGAATGTATATGTACTCTGTGATCAATTACTTGATTCAATACCATTAATTTAGCACTTCTATGGCAGTAGTTTGAGCATGATATCAGTAAACTCATCTGGAATACTACTCAGTAGGTGTCAAGCCTCTGGTCTGGGTACTCTCATTGTTAATTTTCAGATTGTATGTTTCACATAAAAAGAATACTAAAGGTTTTTAAAATGTATATTATACTTTAAAATACACTTAGTTTTTATTACTAACCCTCAAAACTTATTACAGTTAGAGGAATCTTCATTAAGTAAACATCATTTTTTCCAGAAGATTGACATTGCACTTAAACATTTTCATGTTTTCCAAAATATCTCTTAAAATTTTTGCTCTTCAGAGGCTTTTAGCTATTTATAAATGTTCGCTGATCATCCAAATAAGAAGCAATAGGAAAACAAAGAATTTCAGAGGAGATTTAGAGCAGAAGCTGAAAATATGTTAGGAAACAAAATATCAATACATGTAGTCCCAAAATTTAGGGTCACTAGATAAAAAATGGAGACAGGTCACATTTTTATCCAGTAAAACGGAGAAATGGATTCAACATGTGAATTGACTAAATTCACAGATCATGTTGATTTCAGATAATTATTTTTAAGATCTTTGGGTATGAAATAAATAGCCTTTGAGATTTGTGTTTATCTATTTTTATTGCTTTTTAAACAATAGTTTGAGCATTTGTCAAAGAAATGCAGTTGAGGTCTTTTAGACAAAAAATAAATTGGCAGCTCCATTATATTCACATGTATTGTTCATCCACCCAACTGTACCTTTAAACATGTGTTAGGAAGTTGGCTACCTGCATTGTCTTAACACTAGATAAAGTGAGGTCCTGTACAAGTAGTAAGGAAAGTTTTACTCCATATAGACAATTTTACCTAATACTTAATGAATCAGTAAATTTAATTCAAGATATCCTTCCATGCAAAATAAACTGGATGCCTGATATTTTGGAGACGTTTATAGATTTCAGTGATTTATTTTGTGCTGACAGAAGATATTCAATGCATAAATTCATGAGAATGAAACATGTGCTGTGAATATAATTCTCCGAAATTTCAAGGATTTTAGAGTACAGAAATACAGTCTCTTCATTAGCCTGAGGTTTCATATTAGGGCCAGCGAAACTGCCTCCAAGCCAGGGTTTTAAACCCTGGCTATATGCTATATGCTAGACTCTTAGAATTTTAAAGTACCTAATACCTCTTACCAGGCTGCAACACAGAGGAATTACATGTAAATCTATGGAGACAGATTTTTAAGCATGATCATATATGTATTTTAAGTACTTTAGGTGCAACCCGGATGGCTGAACAATGGGCTGAAGCCACAGCCTTCTCTAAGACTTGCCTTCACATGAAGCAGTGATTTCCCATGCAGGATGATTTTGCCCCCAGAAGACACTGGGCAGAATCTGAAAACATTTTTGGTTGTACAGTTTAAGGGTATTGTTGAGAAATCTTGAGATAGGAGTCACTAGTGACTCATGTGCTGGGAGACCAAAACCCAAATTCATGTATCTAAAATCATTTTTAAAGTACCTTCTATTTATCTTCTAATTCTAAAACCTCTAAGCAACAATAGGACAAAGGGACTTTTCTCTTTCTTTTCAACTTTAGTTTTCTGTTTCTTCTGCTGTTTATCTTCCCTACAGCCAGCCAGTTTGAAAGTGGACAGAGAGCATAAAAAGTTCAGGCAATTCCTCTTCCCTCTCTTCCTCCCTCCCTTTCTCCCTCTCTTGCAGGCACCTTCCTTCCTTCCTTCCTTCCTTCCTTGTTTTTGCATATTTAACCCTTTCATATGTTGCCAAAGCAATTTTATTATGTTAAATAATAACTATAGTTTAAAGAAAGAAACCTATCAAACCAATGGGCCATGGCAGAAACAGCTGAATTCATACTGTTCAACTGATCACCTGACCCATATATCCTTATGGCAATGTTGCATAGGTGGTCAAGGAAAGAATAACCTTTCATAGGAAGGCCCATTTTTGACACCACAATAAAAAGTCACCTAAATTATGAAAAATGTACTAATGTGCTTTTATTTACATAATAAATTTGTCAGAAAGAGATAAATTATAAACTGCCTTTTTCAGGCAGCTTGAGGTGGGAGATGACAGAAGGTGGTTAAAGATAACGTATTGGAGCTTGAAAGAGGGTGAGGTTAGAGAGAGGTAGACATCCTTTACTTGGTGGGAAAGAATTGTGCTCTCTGAATGTCTTGAATGAAGACAGTATAAGGAAGGGCAGAAAGGTTGAGAATACGACTTTGGTGAGGGGACAAATTTTATGTTAAAAAACTTAACAGTAGGTCTATACACAAAGGGCAAAACGCAAATCAAAAGTTTTACAATTATCTGATGTTTTGATTAATACATAGAAGTCAAGCCAAATGAATGTATTTCTTCTGTCGTTAGAGATTTTTTTTTTGGCAGGGAAGATAAGGGTAGCTTAAATTCTTTAGATATTATTTTATCCTTATCATAGGATAGTTGAATTTTTAAAACTGAGAGTTTTTTCTTCTTCAGGAGGAACTGTTCCATAAATAGGTGTAAATTTGGTGTTCCATAAATAGGTGTAAATTTGGTGTGTCCATGAAGGAGAGGAGTTCAGTATCTTCCTATGTCACCATCTGGAACCAGAGCTCTCTAAAGCCCCAGTGTTTTTTTGCTTAAAATAATGACTCCAGCTTCCTTTAATAAAGAGAATTGTAGATTTGACATCCACAGTATTCACTGGAAACTCTAAATAATCTGTGATTCCAGAAATGTTATGAGGACCTGTAGTTGGACAGGAACTAAGCAAAGTCCAAGACTGGAACAAGGATTTGCAGGCATTCAGCTATCCGTAGGCTTACACCTCTTCAGGGAACACATTTTCATTGGTCTATGTTGCTCATATACTTGGGCTACAATTTTTTTCTTAAATATCTTTGTTTCTGCATAATAATCGCTCGATTCTCATGACTATGTTTTTGCCTTGGTGTTCTGGTTCAAAAGCTTTCCTGAGGCTGGAGATCTGTCCTGACCTCCAACCCCCCGATAGCCCTTGCCAGTCCCTTGTTCCAATACCACAGTTCTGGTCCTCAAAACTACCAGCTGAGTAATGTAAGGTACATGCAATGATTGATAGTAATGAACTCAAGCTCTCCAAGTGAGTAAGTGAGTTAGTGAGTGAGTGAGTGAGTGAGTGAGTGAGTGAGTGAGTAAGGGAAAACACAACATGAAGAAAACATTTGGTAAACTTGTCAGTGAGTTTGACCCAAAACTAAGTCTTTTCTAGATCATAAGAGAACAAGTCAGCTTTCATCATTTTGATCCTGCATGCAAAAAACAGAAATGAAATATTTGCAGTGATGTGAGCTGGCTTTGAAATCAGCAGACCTTGGCTCACACCATTCACCAAATTGGCACATTCATTGGAAATGATGTTCAAAGCAGCTTACAGTAGGAATGGGAAAAGCAGCTTTTGCTTCTCTGCAAAAAAATATACAACAGCACTTCCTTTGGAATTCACATTCATGCTTGACATTCTAAGCATGTACATGTGCAGAAAGATTAAGGCATTTTATATTCAAATTTAATTAATTCATTCATTTTTAGGCAACTAAGGTATTTGTAACAACAGGTGCTGATTGATCTAATGACAAGTGTACTTACCTCATGTTTACCCATGGAGTGTCCAGTTTCACTGTGAAGTACTTCTGTGTAGAGACTCAAATTAAATTAAATTAAATTAAATTAAATCCCAGTATTTTAGGGTTTGGGGGTGGTTTACTAATAAGATGCTGGTAGAGTATATATAGACCTGCAAAGATGAGGTTGGTCTTTGGTGCAGGGGCTCTCCCATTCAGCCTTTTATTCTCTCCAATTGTCACTAGTCCAGATCTTGCAGAGACCCCTGTAGTGCTGACCAGTTAAAAAACATGGTCTCAAGCTCTTTTCCATCTTGCAAGATGGTGGGTGAAAAAGCTGAGATGCCGATATTAACGAGAAGAAACCTGAAGCCAAGAAAGCTGATGCTGGTGGCAAGGTTGTTCTAGAAGGCTAAAACTCAGAAGAGAGGGGAAACCCATGGCAGCCGAAGCCCTGTCCTAGTCAGAAGGAAATGGCAGATATTCCTGATCGGCTCTGGATTCAGAAAGACCGTGTACAAGAGGAAATACTGAGCAGCTAAAACCAGGGTTGAAAAGCAAAAGGAAAAGATTCTTGGCTACTATCAGGAAACCAGTTGTTGGTGACAAGAATGGTGGTACCCAAGTAGTTAAAATTCGCAAAATGCCTGGGTATTATCCTACTGAAGGCGTGCCTCAGGAAGCTGTTGAGCCACAGCAAAAAACCCTGTCAGTCAGCATGTGAGCAAGCTGTAAGCTAGCATCATTCCTGGCACCATTTTGATCATCCTCACTGAGTGCCAAAGAGGCAAGAGGGTGGTTTTCCTGAAGAAACTGAGCAGTGGCTTGCTACTTGTAACCAGATCTCTGGTCCTCAATTGAGTTCCTCTGTGTAGAACACACCAGAAATTTGTGATTGCTGCTTGCACCAAAATCGGTATCAGCAATGTGAAAAATCCCACAACGTCTCACTGAAGCTTACTTCAAGAAGAAGAAGCTGTGTACACCCAAACACCAGGAAGGTGAGGTCTTTGTCACAGGGAAAGAGAAATAGGAGATTACAGAGCAGTGCAAAGTTAATCTGAAAGCTGTGGACTCGAAAATTCTTCCGGCAATCAAAGCTGTTCCTCAGCTTCAGGGCTACCTCTGCTCTGTGTTTTCTTTCACAAATGGAGTTTATCCTTCACAAGTTGGTGTTCTAAATAACAGTTCCTTTAAAAACAAAAATCATGGTCTCAAAAAAAAAAAAGAAAAGAAAGGAAAGGAAAGGAAAGGGATGAAAAGAAAGGAAAAGAAAAGAGAAAAGAAAAGAAAAAAAGGAAAAGAAAAACACATATGGACATTAGAACAGCGAAATTCTGGAAATACTCCTTCTATAGTCATTCTCAAAAAATGCATATTTAAAGATGAGAATTCCAAGTTAATATGGGGACAAACTTCAGGGGGAAAAATAGAGACAGTTCACAATACTGCCACATTCCTTATGTATTTAGTGTTCAATGTTGGAAAGAGAATTTCATATACTTTATTGTAGTCTTTAACCTACAATTAACAGAACAATTAAGTAGTGTAGAAACTATGCTTGCAGGACACATCCATCATATTTAAAACTGTTATATAATTTCATAATTTGATACATTTCTCTTGACAAAAATGTCATTTACCAGATAATCTCTTGCATAATATTTATTGTCCCTAAAGATGTTGGTAAATAAGTGGGTTAGATTTAAAGTCTATTTGACCTCACACTTCTGTGGGTAAACTGTAAGAGCTGTCATGGCTTGCGCCTAACATTTCTCCATGAATAAATGTTAGAGATGGGAACAAGCACAAACAGGGTTAAGTTCAGAAGAAATAAGCACAAAGGAAATCATGTGGAAGAAAAACAAAGACCACAAATACCAGGTGGGACAAATCTGCCTTTGTGTAAATATTTTTGGACAAATTTAGAAATGGTCATACTTGACCACAGGATAAGGGTGAATCAGGACAGTGGGCCACAACTAATAAAAACAAGTGTGAAACAATGACCTGTGAATGGGGAAAAAACTGAGCTGTTACCCTTTTTGATTAGCCCACTCTTCACCAAAAGTAATAAATTCCATTGGTCTGGGGAAGGAAGTTTAATATAACCAGTACTTTTAAATGCCAGGGTCAATTTCTGTTTTCTGCAACTAAGAAATATAGAAATAAATGAATGAAAATAAAAATTGTACCAAATCATTCTTCATATCTAGTAACTCAAGCTTAATAATTGCATATTCCAACCTTCTATTCCTATTTTAATTACATAAATGGCTTTTGGTGTTCTCTTTTTTTCTTATGTCGATTTTCATTTTATATTCTTTTTGAAGTGTATCTATTTATGCTTTTTTCAACTGTGTAACTAATCAATTTTGTATATTATTTTTGCTCTAATCTCTGCTGTGTCTTTGGAATTATATATGCATACATACTTATGAAAATATATTTGACATATATATTTCTACATGAATACGTATTAGAGAAAGAAGCGAGTAGAAACAAGATTAAGTTCATATTGTAATTCTAAATAATTTAATTTTCCTCTCCCTACTGTTTCTTGTCAATGTCAGGTTTTTAAGCTGTAAGATAGTTTCTCTATTTTTAATTTATTTATGTGTTTTTAATGCATTTATTCACTTATGTCTATCTTAATTTTTTAAAATTTTCTTCTGTTTATTCCAATAGGATCACTCAGTTCTTTGTGTCACTTGTTCTTATTTTAATACATGTATGTACAATTATAAATTTCCCTGTAAGTACTGTTTTGGTTGTATCTGTCAAATTTTGACATGTAGTAGGTTTGTTTTCATTAAAGTCTAAAGTGTTTCATAAATTTCTCTTTACACAAATTACATTTGATAGTTTTTTATTGTACAGACCATAAGCCATCTTTACAGCTATACTTGGTGATTAACTTCTAAATATTTTTGCTTAGCTTTTACTCACTCCATCTATCATTATATGAAAGAAATATTTTTGACTGTACAGATATTTTCTTCACCCAAGTTCTATAAAGCTTTGCTTAATAATTTTGAAATAACATTGCAAGATTAATATTTTTTTATATTATGAAAAATAATGATAATATATTTGTCAGTTTTTTCATCTTTATATCTTCTGGATCTGTTGTTTGGATTTTGTTTTTGTCTTTTGACCTATGTGTCAGTCACATTTTAGTTATGAAAAGACATTGCATTTGATGTATTTCAAGATAGAATAATGTTAGAAACTCGACACCTGGCATATCTCACATATCCATTTATCTTGAAGAATTCTGGACTTATTTTTTGTGCTGGACTACCTCATCCAAGATTATTTTCCAAGAGAGTTTTTATACGAGTTTAAAATTTCTGAAACTCTGTGTGCTGAAATTCTTTTTTTGTCTTCACTTTTAAATGGAAGTTACGTGGGATTAAAAAAATATCTTAACTCGAGTTTCTTTTCCTTCAGCCCTGTGAAAATATTTATTCTCCTACTCACTCAGCTATTGCTAATGAGAAAATTGAAATAAATCTGTATCTTGTTTCTTTATGGATGGTTGGCTTTTTCTTTCAGAAAGCTTTTATCTTTTAAATCTTTAGTTTTAATATTATGTGTCTATATGTAGAAATTTTAAATCTGTTTTGTATGGCAGCATCGGAAGCCTTTCAATCTGACTTCACTTTTCTTTAACTAGGAGAAACTCTGAGCCGATGTTCAGTGAGTCCATTTCCTTAAATATTTTATTTTCTGCCACTCTTTTTTTTTTTTTAGGATTTTTTATGTATTTATTAGAGAGAGAGAGAAAGAGTGCATGAGCAGGGGGGACGGGCAGAGGGAGAGGGAGAAGCAGGCTTCCCACTGAGCAGGGAGCCCGATGCTGGCTAGCTCCACCCCAGGACCCTGAGACCATGACTTGAGTGAGCTCAAGGCAGACGCTTAACCGACTGAACCACCTAGGCATCCCTCTTTCCTGCCACTCTTACTTTTGTGTGGGGTCTCTTAATTTAGAGATCACAACACTTCTGTTTTATCTTATCACCCACACTTTTGTTTACTTTCCTTTAATATTTCTCTTTGTGGCTTTCCAATGGTTTCTGAAAGATACTAACCCAATATTTTTTAATTTTATTTTATTATGTTATGTTAATCACCATACATTACATCATTAGTTTTTGACGTAGCGTTCCATGATTCACTGTTCGTGTATAACACCCAGTGCTCCATGCAGAACATGCCCTCTCTAATACCCATCACCAGGCTAACCCATCCCCCAGCCCCTCCCCTCTAGAACTCTCAGTTGGTTTCTCAGAGTCCATAGTCTCTCATTAACCCAATATTCTCATGCTTAAATTTATTTTGTGCCCTATGCTGACTATTCTTCAATCCATCCACTAAATTTGTATTTCAGCCGCAATATTTCTCAGAGACTATATTTACAGTTGGCCTTTCTTCATGACTGCTTCTTTCTTAGTTTTACACATATGCTCCTTCACCTCTTTGACAATATTTTTTAGGCTAATTCTAAACTTTTGCTCTCTCTCTTTATTAATTTTGCTTTGTCTGGGATAGTCTACCCAGTTTTTCCTTCTCTAAAATTGTGTAGTGCTCAAAGTTTGATTATTACACTATGTGAGAAAATATTGTCTCAAATATTCCATCAGGTACCTTGGCTCTTAATTTAGACTTGATGGAGGAAGTGATGACTAAGAACATTGTGATTATGTAATGCATCATCCAAGTCAGGACATTTTTGAATGAGAAAGAGTGTGTTAAAATAATTAAAATCAGGGGCCCTGGGTGGCTCAGTTGTTTAAGTGGCTGCTTTCAGCTCAGGTCATGATCAGAGGGTCCTGGGATCGAGCCCCCAGTCAGGCTTCCCTGCTCAGCAAGGGGTCTACTTCTCCCTCTCTCTCACTCATTCTCTCTCTCTCTCTCAAACAAGTTAATAAAATCTTTTAAAAATAATTAAAATCATACAATATTATTAAATAGTTCTTTATTGATGACATGTTTTATTTTACCATGGATCTTCAAATAGTTTTTTTTTTTTAAGATTTTATTTATTTGACAAAGAGAGACACAGTGAGAGAGGGAATACAAGCAGGGGGAGTGGGAGAGGGAGAAGCAGCCTTCCCACCAAGCAGGGAGCCCGACGCGGGGCTCGATCCCAGGACCCTGGGACCATAACCTGAGCCGAAGGCAGACGCTTAACGACTGAGCCACCCAGGTGCCCCTCAAATAGTTCTTTTCACAAATTATTTTCAAAGATAAGATTCTTTCAAAACTAAAACTGCCTACATTAAATTTTGAAAATGGGTTCATTTTTATTGCTTATTTGAACATTAATTTAAAATACCATAGGCAGAATTGCAGAATCATTATTCTTGATGTGTGTGTTTATAATATATATAATATATAATATATAATATTTATATATATAAATTACTTATATATATAAATCAAATGTCTTTAATACAATGGAACTGATACTTATCTGGGAATATATTTTTAAAATATGCTTTATTTATTTTTATATTTTTATAAAACTCATGTAATCTTCAAACTTTTATTTTATTTAAAAAATTCAAAATAATTGCCTTCAATTGATCTTTCTTCTGCAGGTCATAATAGTTTTTATGACAATATTATTGATTATATTCCTTATGCTGTACTTTTTATATGACTGCCTATTCAGGTCATAATATTGTTAATTGAATAAAGTCTCTCAACAGATGTTGAAACACCCAATAAGCTCAGAGGAAATAATATTAAATGGAGAAGGTGAGTGAGGGGATGGGGTACCTGGCTGATGGATATTAAGGAAGGCATAGGATGTGATGAGCACTGGGTGTTATATTCAATGATAAATTATTGAATACCAAAAAAGGAAAAATTTAAAAAACATTAAATGAAGAAGATATTTAATTCTAATTTTTTATATTAAAAATGTTTAAATACTTTGTCCCATCATTTTTTGCCTCCATATTTCTTCAACAAATATTTTTATGAGTCAAAATTTATAAAATAAGTTTTTGAAGTTTAATACTATTTGGAATGTTTAGGGAAATATAGATGCTGGAAATCAGAATCCCATTCAAATGCATTCTATTTATCAGTATAGAATATAAACTTGGCCGATAAATATAGGAAATCCAAGAGATTCTTCCCACAATATGAAGTATTCCAAATCACAATAATAAAATTTCAAACTTATACTTGTAAACAGTTCAGCCTCTCATAGATTAATTTGTTCATCTTTTTTCTTATTTTTTAAAGGAATACATTTTAATATCTTTTGTTTTGAAAGCTTTCTTTTCAATAATTATGAGACAAAACCACTTCCAATATTTAATTGATAATAAGTAGCAAAGACAGCATCGACTGCTGTGGCACAGGCATTTTTGTATTAATAACAGCTTCATCACCTAATTTTTGGAGTTTATTTGCTGTGCATATACAGAAATGTTTGCAAATTTTCACAACCTGCTTATATTTAGATTGATAGAGTACTGCGGTTTGTATGGCAAAATTATGAGCTTTGTGTGCATCACTGTCAATTCCAAGTACATTCCTATTCCAATGTTTTCTTAATTCAGCAAGTATAATGCTTGTGTCATGATGTTGTGCTTTCAGGAAATTAGTATTCTTATCGCTGCAAATAAAAATTTAATTTTCAAGGTGGAAGCCCTGACTCAACTTAATATACCATTCAAATTTTCAAAGACTCAATTTAGTAGCTTGGATTAAAACCTCAAACAATTATCGTAAATAACTATTTTTCTCTATTTGAAGCATCATACGATAATATAAAATTGGAATCTTTTAAGTGTTTAAAAATCTTCTTTTGCTAACGAAGCCAATTCATTGCCCACTACCCCTTCACTTTTGACAAATGCATAAAATACTTGGAATAAAATCTGAGTGGAATTTAGAACAGCCAATTGTTTTAAGTGACGCCATGCTTTACAGAGTGGTATGCAAATGAAGATGTCTCACCTATCACGGTATTAATGTAACTACTAAAGTTTGAAGTAAGTGCTGATGTTTTTTCAGCAGTTATTTTTTGTTCGTTTGTTTGTTTTTGGTTTTGCATGTGCCTAGTGACTTAATCCTGATGAGAGATATTAAATAAGACACAAGCCCTGTGTCAGGCTGGGTGTGGAGCCTGTTTAAGGTTCTCTCTGTCCCTCTCCCTTGCTCCCTCCCCCCCTCCCACTCTCTTAAAAAATGATAGTTGAAATCATAGAAATGGTTGAATTACCCTTTAATTTCTATAACATCACTCTATCTTTCTTTAATATCATATTCCTGAATTGTGCATGTGGGGCTTTGCATTATGAAAACCTCCCTATGACATCCCCAATATCATGAATTTCCCCTGATGATCAAAAGAAACATAAGACAGCAATGCTTAGAAACTTGGATCCTACATATAGCCCACACCAGCCCTCTCTTTATTATATTTAAATCATATTGCCACTATATTTTCTTTTTAAAAGTATGTAATTATTTTAGGAGTAAGATATTTATTTTTTAATGGAAGTTGCATTTAGAAAGAAATCATTAAAAATAGTCTAGTCCATGTAAAGCAGGTTGAATCACTTTTCATTGAACTGATTACTAATTCCTTGGTCAAGCTTAATAAATCTTTCAAAGATGAATTTTTATTGACCAGAACTATGTTTAAAGATAGAGTTCATAAGACATTCATAATTAATAACAAAATTTATAGCTTCCTATTAGTTACCAAAATACATCTGGTACAGAAATTAAAGATTGAGGAAATAAACCATTTTTTTCAGGCTTCAGAAAATTAAAAAAAAAAACTAGCATAATACTTCAAAACCCTGGGAGTTCTTTTAATTTTAACCTGAGTTATTTGGCTAAATACCTGTTTTCAGCCCCCCATAAATTAGAGAACTTCTAATGTCCAAAATATATTAAGCTGTATCATACTAATCTTTATAATACTATTAAAGACCCACACAAGTTCCTCACGCAAGATATGCAAGAATACAGAGAGTTTTGGAGAATGGCTCACACATACGCAACAAAAAATCTTTTGACAGAGATAGAACTTTCAAGACAACTAGCTTTTAACCTTTGAAATATTTCTTGTACTCTAATTCACATGTTCATGTATTGATTTATTTAAAAATGAACAAAACCAGTAATTGTAGAATGCTGTGCTTTAAGAAAGGTGCAGCCAGAGCAATTTTTGACATTGACACAAAATTTCAAAAAAGGTTGAAACTAAGGTGCCTGGTTAAGCCTCCTACTCTTGATTTCCTCTTGGGTCATGATCTCAGGGTTGTGAGATCGAGCCTCCAGTCAGGCTCTGCTCTGGGCATGGAGCCTGCTTTAAGATTCTCTCTTTCTCCCTCTGCCCCTCCTCCCACATTCCCCCCAACTTCTCCAAAAAAAAAAAAAAAAAATTGAAACTGAAGCAAACCAAATATGACTAAGCTTCACATACAAAAATCATTTCAACCATGAGGCAACAGCTAAATTATATGTAATTAACTGTTTTAGAGAGCCCTTATTGAAGTATATGTTTCAAATTATCTTCTACCTTTCAGTGCCCTATCAATGTATAAATGAAATGGATAGATGTACAGAGTTTAAGTATCTTTTAATGCTTATAGCATCCATGAAGGCGCTGTTTTTGCCCTATCAAACATTCTGCATAAACAGGGTTTGTTCATTTTTAACAATGGCAATACTGTTACAAGCGGAAGTATTATTGCCCAATGAAGATTACTGACCTGCCCCAAGAAGAGGGTATGTTTTGTTTTTCCAATTGAGTTGATGAATTTGGAAATGTGCATCTATATTCTGTATCTTGTTTGTCCTCCTGCGAGCAGACTTGTGTGTAAGAGTTCCTTATGAAAGTTAGAAGTGAAATATGCGGCGATGGCAAAGAGCCAAACTCGCCAGCCCACAGGGAGATCAAACCTGGGATCTGGGCTTCATTAGCACCATGCTCAAAGCAAGTGGGTTAATCATCCACAGACTAACTGGGCCCAGACTGCATTAGTTAACTTGTTTTTAAGTTTTTCCTAGTTTAATATCATATACAGATAAGCAATTAATAAATGCTTTCCTATTACAAAGCATTTAAATCCAGTATTTAATAGTAAATATTTATAAATTTTATTATTCTCAAACTTGTGTGTTTTTAATTTTCCACATGTTAATAATCTAAAAACTATTTTAAAAATTTAAATGTAGATGTTTTCATTGCTTGCAAACTCCTTGACATAAATAAAGAAATTTACTATTAGTTTCATAAACAGAAGAAGGGATAAATGACCATTACTATGAAAAATTGACAAAACGATGTTCCCCACCCCCTGTTACACCACTTCCCATTGAAAGTATTTTTAGGACACACACAGTCATAAAATCCTACACAATCACTAGGAAGATAGCAACCCAACACTATCACTAGGTAGATCATCTAATTTTATGATGAGGAAAACTAACACAATTGAACAAAGAAGAAAGTTCATTTGAGGGAAGAAAATGACTTTATGTGTTTAAGTATGTATGTATGTATTTATTTTTAGGAATATTATAAAAAAATCCATGAGGTGAGAAATGAAAAGCCTTAAAAGGAAAGAATTGGAATAAGGCTCAAAATTTTCAATAAATGTACAGGATTTCTTGGTAGGGAGAGGAATCTAGCAAGTAGGGAGGATTGTAGAGTAAGGAATGGAAAAATTGAGGACTTTTTAACAGCAGGATAGTATAATGGGAAATTTTCAGCCAATGGTTTTCTGGTGTAATAATGCAAGTTCCAGTGGACCGAGGTTCAGCAAAGAAAATGCTCTAGCCCAGGACACTGAAACCTCAGCAAGCAATGCATAGATACAGGGACTGCGCAAGATTTCTTCCTGGTTGCATGGCAACAGGGCCATCCATTAACCAACAGCTCTGATTTCTGTTACTTTACTTCTTTTTCTTGGTTCTTGGATCTTGAGATTACCCATAGATCCATAGATTCTGTAAACTAATGGCTACCTAATAAATTCATTTTTTGCTTTGGTTATTTGACTAATACAGCTTTGGCAGAATTAAACGAAAAGCCACAAAAGAGTGTAGAAAGCAGTCATTGTGCAAAAGCAGAAAATTGGAGCTATTGAAAAGTGAGGCCTTGGGAACTCATACATACCTCAAGAGGACCAGGACTGACACACCACCTGGTATGGTGTAACCCTGGTACAGTCCTGCTGGTCATTTGCAGCCAGGACCACTGTGATAAGGCTGTGCCACACTGTGATTGTTCAGTGCCTATACCCTGCCACTTGTTGGTCCTTTACATGTCACTGCTGAATAGGACGTTAGATTTCCCTAGTGTGTGGGATAGAACTATCCAAAATGACAGAGTGTCTCGAACTATTATATAGACTACCTGCATAAGGTAAGAAATTGTACTCATTTCATTCCATTCATCTAAGAAGAAAATATTTTATACATTTATATTTAAAATGAAAATAAGGCAACAGTACAGATGAACATGGACTCATGTCAGTGACTGTTATTAACTATAATTAATATCTTCATATCTTCAATTATGTATGGGTATGTTTACATCAACTTGATGACCTCTTAAGAGCTTTATACACCTTCATTACTGGCTCTTGTATATTTGCTTTGAGTCAGACTGAAGAAGCAGAAAGCTTTGGGGAATAGTAACCATCCTCAATCATTCTACCAAATCCTTGAAGAAATGAATGTCCTTGTATCACTAAAAACAATCATATCTGATTCTTGGTAGCAATAATGAGAATTCCTGGCTGGCAGTGGCTGGAAAAAAACTTCACAAATGTGGAACTAAGAATTCCTCTATTTATTCCCCATTGGCAAAGGGACCCTTCCAGGGGAAAAGCTGCATCTAAAACTAGAGTCAGCTATGCTTGTCTTCACTCAGCTACTGGTTCATGAGTTCTTTGAGGCACTCTTTCTCCTTGGTACAACTGTTTGATTGACAACTACAGAAAATAGTATGATTTTGCCATATATTTGTCTGCAAACATTGCATTCTTATCATTGCAAACAGTTCTGTAAAATGAAAACATTTTCTTTCATTCAGAGCTGTTTTTGTGTGCAGAGATCTATTAATATCCCTTTCAAAACCTTTCCTCAGTTTGAGATGATTTTTTGGGAGTGAAGCACTTTTTTTTTTCTTCTTCGTTTTGAACTGGAAGTTTTGTGTTCTGATGATACTTGCTGGTTCCCAAACCCAAAGAAAATCACAGGGAATAAAATAAAACCCTCTTCCTTTGATGTCTATCCAAGAGCATGGAAAAACTATCACTTCTTTCACCTACAATTCCTTTAATTTTGTCCCTCAACTGCTAAGAGATGAAAATTAAAGCATTCAGGGTCTAAAATAGAACCAAAAGCATAATAAAAAACCAAAAGAAGCATTCAGAGAAATAGTTTTTAAGATTTCATCATGGTAATGAAAATAAGAATAATTTTGTGTCTCAAAAAATATAGTGCAATAAAGAACAGATATAGTTTTTTTTTTATAATTCAGACCACAGTACTTTAGCTTGTCATATATTTTAAGATTTCCTGATAATTCCTGATTATAGTTTTAATTTTGTGTCATAAAATTAGAAATATAGTAAGTCCCAACTTACTTCAGGATATACGTTCCATTTCTCCTGAAATGACAGAATGTTCTTAATTCTGCCAAGGTTAGAATATCTTAATTTAAACAATAATCAGGGGCTCTTGGGTGGCTTAGTTGGTTGAGCATCCCACTCTTGGTTTCAGTTCATGTCATGATCTCAGGGTCTTAAGATCAAGCCCTGGGTTGGGCTCCCACTCAGTGTGGAGTCTACTTGAGATTCTCTCCTTCCATCTCCCTCTGTCCATCCCCACACTCAGGGGCATGCCTTCTCTCTATTAAATAAATAAATAAATAAATAAATAAATAAATAAATAAATAATCAAAATGGCATTATAATAATACATGTTTGTCTAGGTGGAGAAAGATTATATAATCTGTAATGCCAGAAATGAAGTGTGCCAGATGATAACACCACTCCCTATAAATCCCATTTTTCCTTATTCTTTCACAACAAGCCATTTTGCTTATGAATAAAAATAATATTTGCAGAATATTATTTATGGTAATCTGTGGTTCTTATTGATCATCAGAGCATTTACATACAATGTTTTTTTGAAACATTTTAGAGGAATCATGTTAAATTTGTAAAATATAGAGAAATGTGTCAATCTGTTGTGTGGAATTATAAAACGTGTGTTCTCTGGTAGTCTCACTACCGCTGTGTTCTACTTCTGTGTTTTTTGCACCTCAGATTCTAGAATTTTTGAATAGGAAATCTTTTTTTTTTTTTCCATCCAAAATGGTTATTGCAAAGGACAAATAAACCAATGGACATAAAATTTTGACTAAGACATATTTCTCATACATAGTGTTATATTTTGTTTTTTACTATCCTTTTTATTAGTAAAATATAGATGTTATTGAACACAAATGAATTTTAAGATTGATATTAAATAATGTACGTCTGTGGACGTTTTCCTTGCCCTCATTATAGAATGTTTGGGGAGCGCTATAACTACTCTAGCATCTGTCTCAATGTTTCTCAAACTGTGATCCTTACAACACCCCTATCTGACATACAGGCCTTCTTATACATCAACATACATTAGTTTATGGATACCTAAACTAGAGCAAGTTCTGGAGCTCCACTCTAGAATCAGACAATGTGCTAAACATAGAATGTATATTTTTACAAAACTCTTTCAAACCTTGGAAAATGAAAAAAGTTTGTGAACATCTATCCATTAATCCTATACCACTTAACAAATCCCTTTTTTCAAAAATACGTTTTACTTAATAACAACCAGAAATGGAATAGTTAAAAGTGCCTGGAAAGCAATGTCTAATGTGGACCTTTTATATAGTTCAGCAAAATTTTTATTTTGTTACACATGCATATATTATTCACATTTTTGTTAATAATCAAATCAAAACATTTACATGAACTAAAACTATTTTGATATTAAACTTTGACTGAATATATGTTATAAAATTGTATTGTAAGGAAAAATAGTCTTTCAGTATAATAACACTTAATGCATAAACATATTTACAATAATCTTGGTTATTTAGGCCTTTGAAAATAAAAAAAATTAGATTTTGTTGTTTATGAGTCAGTGATGAATAGAGTAAGTCTGTTATATATAATATTCTTGCTTTGATTTGAATAAAGCACATGCTGTCGAGTTCCCAGTTGCAGTTAAGACAGAGTGATCATATGCCAGCATATCTTTCTTACTGATTTCAATTAGCAATAATTGTGCCTCTGAAAACACTGGGCAACAGAATACAGAAAGCAACTATCACAAGACACTGAAAAGTAATTAGGATAGAACTCAAAGAATGAGTTCTATCAAATTACGATCAAAACTCAAAGAATGAGAATGGTATCCTCTGTAAATCTGTTACTCAACAAAAACAATCAAAATGTTGACAATATTTCAAAATCTACTTTTTCAGAACTCTGGGTATTAAATGAGTTTTGGGGGAAAAAAAAAAAAAACCCAACAACAGAGGAGCATTTACTCAAGAGAAGCTGCTGAACCTCAGGGCAAACAGCAGGATTTATAGCTTTTCTTTTCTTTTTTTTTAAAGGATTTATTTATTTATTTTAAAGAGAGAGAGCACACGCCTGCACGTGAGCATGGGGGAGGGAGAGGCCGAGGGTGAGGGAGAGAGAAAATCCTCAAGCAGACTCCCCACTGAGTGCAGAGCCTGATGCAGGGCTCGGCGCAGGGCTCGATGCCAGGACCCTGAGATCATGACCTGAGCCGAAATCAAGAGTCAGCCGCTTAACCAACTGAGTTACCCAGGTGTCCCGAATTTGTAGCATTTTAACTTAGTTTATTCCCATCTCTCTTTCCCCAGCTCCACAGTAGTCTTCGAAGCCAGCAGTCTCGTCAGCATAGTAGCTGTTAACATAGCCTGGCCACCACCAGAAGGGAAAGAATGAGACTGGAGACCTGAAAAATTCCCAGTCTCCGAACAGTGTCACTATTCAGTAGGCCTTTCAGATCTCTGGAAAAAGTGGTCTTGCTGAACAGGGGAAGCCCTATCCCAAGGATTTGTTCCCCCAAATCAACAGCACTTGTTTAACACAGCATTTTTTTGAAGTGTAGGCTAGTCCGGGCAAACAAGCATCTGGCAAACCTGTAGAAAGTTCTCTGGAATGAGATATCCATAGAGAACTTTGAAAGCTCTGATGTATACCTGGAAAACTAGAAAGTCACATGCATGTGCAGGACTGTGGATATGCCCACAAAATGCCTAAGATGACTCTAGTCTCCCATCCCTGGGTGACCTTGAGGCCCTGCACAAGTAAGAAGTTAAGGCTAAGACAGAGTTGTAAACTTCCTGAGCATTGAACTTTATAGCCAACACACACACACACACACACACACACACACACACACAGGCCCTCAGGAAAGTTTGGAAGACTTAACAGTTTTAAGGCATTTGAGGAAATCTCTGTACACTTATTAACTGACCAGAGTGAACCATGTAGATAATTCAGTGGGTGCTGAGTCATTCTTTATATGTGCACCGTATGGGCAGTTATCTCTACAATTGAAGTCATCCAATGGGAGAATAAGTACTATAAAATTTCACCTAACTTCAGTTGTAGTGATCAGTGACACTACCTTGGCCCCCAAAGGCATTAGATCAATCTTAACTCATTGACTAGGGTTGTTATGAGAAAATTGTCCTAATCTTCCTCCTTATGGTTCCAGGCAGAGGCTGTGCAATCACCAGTACACCCTGCTGTACTTGAAATAACGCTTCAGACCAAGTGAAAGTGCATACAGAAACTTAGGAAGAAAGGCCTGACCATTTGCTTAACTGGTTGGGTCCAGGACATTGGAGGGCATAGTTGCGGTCATTACTATAGGTGAGCTTCATGGTTCTCTTTGGATTCCTATTGATATAAACCTTAATTAAATGCTGTATGAGAAAAATTGAACAAATCTGGTCCCAGACACTGTGAGTGAAATTAATCAGAGTGGTTGACAGGGATGTACTCATGGGAAAATGCAGCTGAAGCCAAGAAGATATGGAAATCATGGATGAATACTGTTGTTAAATGATTCATCATGGGTCTTTCATGTTCTGTATATCACACAAGAAGAAACACTAGTTACTTTTATTCCAGATTATCTTTTCAAAGATGTTTTATAACAAATGGCTTTACAAGATGGAGCTAGTAACTCCCGCTAGAGCAAATAGAAAATTTATATATTGCTCAAGATAGTAAGGATAATGTTTCCATTTGGGACAAAGGATAGTTAGGTTCACCCAACAACATAAAAGATTTGGGTTCCCCAGCTAATGGCTGTGTCATCTGCCTGGGCCCCTCTCCATCACATGTCTGGGGAAAAAGGAAACCAACACAATATCATTCTCATGGGACTTGCTGGACCACAAGTGATAACAATCCTTTGTTTCTTACTCAGAAATCTTCTTTCAGAACCTGTGAAATATATCAAGTAATTTTTTTTAGTTTGTAAATAAAGTAAAATATGACTTTTAAAAGTTCTTGGCAAACACATGAAACCTAGGAAAATAGTAAATTATTTTGATCAAATATTTAGCACATTTTCAAGAAAGATATATATTCATAATAAATTCAAACCAAAATCATCTAATTCAAACAAAACAGAAAACCAAGGCAGCCTTTCATTTGCTAATAAGAAAATACCTGTGGCAAAATGTGCGTGTTACCAAAAATAAAGTATTTGGGTTCTTGTGGCACCTTACTTTCAAATAATGAATATTAAACTACATTTTCAGCAAATGAATTTACAAATATTATTTCTGATCTAAAACTTTAGAAGTAATATGTACAATTACTTAATGAAAAATAAATTTTCATCTAAAGTTTCAAAATAGGGAGCCTGAGTGGCTCAGTCAGCTAAGCATCCAACTCTTGATTTCGGCTCAGGTGGTGATTTCAGCGTTGTGAGATCAAGCCCCATGTAAGGCTCCTCCCTGGGCATGGAGACTGCTTAAGACTTTCTCTCCCTCTCCCTCTGCCCCTTCTCTCCCTCTCTAAAATAAATAAAGAAATCTTTTAAAAAATAAAGTTTGGAAATAAATGTATAAAATAAATTACTAAATGGGTAAAATCTACAAAGGAGATAAGTAATCAATATCTTTACACAATATAAATTGTATTCTAATTCTCTTGAACAAAAGCAGTTTATCAAAACCTTTTTTTTTTTTTTTAAAAAGATGCTAGAGCATTCTGGTTCACAGCAAAATTGAGAGGAATATAGGTAAATTTTCTTTATGCCCTTTATCCCCACATATACACAGCTTCCCTCATTATCAGTATTCTCCTATATACTGGTACATTTGTACAATTGATAAACTTACATTGGCACATCACAACCACCGAAGTCCCTAGCTTACATTAAGGTTCACTTTTGCTGTTGTACATTCTTTGTGTTTGGACAAATGTATAATGACATGTATCTACCATTATTTCAATTCCTTTAGGTAAATACTAAGAGGTGTGATTGCTGGCTCATATGGTTAGGGTACATTTAATTTTATAAGAAACTGTTGAACTGCCTTCCCAACTGACTACAATTTTGCACTCCCATCAAAAATTAGGCTTCCACTCACTCCACATTATTACCAGCATTTGGTGTTGTCACTGTTCTGGATCTTATCTATTCTAGTAGGTGTGTAGTACTACAAAATCTTACTTTTTAAAAACCTCATTGTTTTTCATTCCTAATTGGTACTTTCATTTGCCAACAAGGAATTAGAATAACTGTTCCCATACCTTCTTAAATACTTTGCATTGTCAAATTTTTTTTTGTATTTTCCATTTTAATTGACAAAATAACAGTCCTAATTTTATAACTTTATTATTGTGAAATACAGTATACATTTTAAAAATGCACCAAGGAAAATGTAACTGTATAACCACAACCAAGGTCAACATACAGGTATTGCCAGAACCCAAGATGCCTTCCTACTATTCTGTTCCATTCTCCTTTTTTTTCTTCTCCAAATAGATAATAATTACTTCTTTACTTTTCTTTATATGTTTGTCAACTTATTATATATCCAGAAGCATTATAGTTTACTTGGGTCCTTTAAAAATATTACATAAATAAAATCATAAAGTGTACATTCTTACAGTTACCTTAGAGTTTTATTGAGGTATAACTGATAAATAAATTATAAGATATTTAAAGTGTCCAACATGAGTATTTGATAGATATATGAAAGCATTCTTAGGTTTTTGAGGTTCATTCATGTTTTAGTTCTGAGTTAGTTTCAGCTGATCAATTATTCTCCTCATCATTGTAATAATTTTCTAGTTCTTTGCATGCCTTATAATTTTTTACTGGGTTCCAGACACTGTGATTTTTACCTTATTGGATGCTCACTATTCCCTTAAATATTCTTGCAGTTTGCTCTGGGACAGTGTTAAGTTACTTGGAAACAGCCTGATCATTTTAGGGGTTCCTTTATTTCCTACTACTAAAATACTATAAAGTACTATAAAAAGCTTCTGAACCTGATGCAATTTCAGTGTTTTCTACTGTGGCTGCTTGGAACATATAGTTGACGCTAGATGAGCCTGAGGAGTGGTTGTGTCTGATCCTTTCAGGTGGTCCTTTTGCCAGGCTCAGGTAGGTTTCTCACATGTATGTGTACCTCAGAAATCAATGGAAAAATTCAGAAGAGGAACTTCTAGAGGTCTCTGGAGTTTGGTCAATGTGTAGCTCTTTGGTCTTTGCTCTCTAGCATTCTTCCTTGTGAATTCCAGCCTTTTTGGCCTCCCAGACGCCTAACTCTGTCTCCCCAATGCAAGGAAACCACCTGTTTCTGCCTGGGTTCACCTCCCCTTCACTGTGGCTTTGATATACACCTCATATGTTAATTTAAAAATTAACTCAAATGATCAAAGAATTTATTATTAAACTATAAAGCTCATGTAAGAAAACAGAAAATCTGGATGACTTTAATTTTGTGATGAGTTTTTAAATATGACACTGAAAACATGATTCATGAAAAACCATTGATGAATTGGACTTTCTGAAAATTTTTAAAAAAACATTTGTTCTGTATACACAGAGCACTATTAAGAAAATCAAAGAAAACAATAGAATGGTAGAAAATATTCGCAAATCACATATCAGATAAAGAACACATATCCAGAATATATTAAAACAATATTTAAAACACATCATTTATAAACACTTAAATCACATGAAACACTTAAATCACATGAAACCCTGAATTTTTTTAAAAAATAAAGAACTCAAAAAGGGCAAAAGATATAAATAGACACTTCCTCAAAAATAAGATATGGAAGACAAATGAGAATATGAAAAAGATACACAACATCATTAGTCATTGTAAAATGCAAATTAAAATCGCAGTGAGATAACACTTCATACGTGGCTAAAAATGCAAAACAACAACAACAAATAAATGGACAATATCAAATTCTAGGGAAGATAAGAGCAAGGGGAAATTTTATTAATTTGGGGTGGGAATACAAAATGAGGCAGTCACTGCAGGTTCTTTTATTTTTATAAAGTAAGATATACACTTACCCTGCAGCCCAGCAAGCCTACAACTAACTATCAACTAAGTGAATTAAAAATATAAAACAATAAAAATACGTGAGTACATAAAACCTGTACTTGAGTGTTTATAGCAGTTTTATTCATAATTACCAAAAATGAAGCAATCAAGAAGTAACTCAACAGATGAATGGATAAATAAACTGTGGTATGTCCATGTAATGGAACACCATTCAGCAATAAAAAGTAAACTAGTATTCACCTAATGATATGGATTAATATTAATTGCAATTTACTAAGTAAAAGAAATCAGACACAAAAAGCTGCCTATGGTATGATCCCATTTAAATGGCATCTTGAAAAACATAACACTAGAGATGGAGAAAAGATCTGTATTTTGTGGCTTGGGGGCTTGACAATGAATAGGGCCACAGAAGCTCCATCAAGTGAATCATAGTAAAGAATCTGAAGATTCCTGAATAATGCTCTGCCATCTTTTACAAATAACTCTTCTCATTTTGAAAAATAGCTCAGGGTTGCTACTAGGCCTTAGTAAAGACTGAACACTTGACTGTGAGCCAAGTTCCCATGTGATCTTAGTTACCCATAAGGAACTGAATGATACCTGATTATAGAGCTGAACTACCTCTACCTTGGAAGGGATTGCATTTTGTTCTCACTGGAATAAGTATTTATTCTGTGTATGGAATTGCCTTTTCTGCCCACAATGAGTCGCATTGATTTACAAATGCTTTATACACCATCATGTTATTCCACAGAGCATTGCTCCTGAATAAGGAATTCACCAAATAACAAAGGAAGTAAGGTTTTTTTAAAAATTAACAATGCAAATTGCAATTAGCCCCATATTTATGCAATTACTAAAACTTTTTAAAAATATAAATGAAAATGAATCTATTTGTAAGCTCCCAAATCAGCTTTAACATTATAACACACAAAGCTATTTTTATTGAGCACTGACTACTTTTCTAATTTATTGAGGATCCAGAAATGTAGATAAACCATAACCCCTGCCATAAAGGAACTAATAAAAAAATTTATACAAATTCCAGGAATTAATAAAAAATAAATGCAAAGTACTGAAAATAATAGGTTTTGTGAAATATTTTACAGTTAATACTCTTCCATTATATGAGTATGCCTTAAGGGCCAAACAATATTTTAGGCACTTTAATGTATATTAGCTGGAAGAAAGAACCTTCTGTCAATAAAACAACTTCAGACTGTCACATGAAACTAATTGCTTCATCTCTGGATTTAATTTTATTATTTGATTTATAAACACATATGGCTTGCTATTTGCCAAGCACTGACTTCAACTCATTATAAATATTTACATTGACTTAATGCAATTGTTAATTTGAATTATATCAAATTATTCTGATGATTCAGCTCATTGAAAAATGTAGGGACAACAGCAGTGTAGGAGGGTGAGAAAAATGTGTACTAATTTAGGCTTCCTGAAGGGTCTCTGGTACATCATCAAATCATCCATCTTAGAAGCCACCTCATACCCGTGTCCTATTAACTTCATTCACATCTTCTATTCCCTCTGCATTCCTTTGAAACACAAGCATCAGAGACATAAGTTAGTCTTTCCATTTTGAAAACTGACTCCTGAGATTTCTGAAGAAAATTTTATATATCAAACTCTACTCTCTTGATTTTCAACAGCATGATTTAACACAGGAGAAAGATGTAGTTTGAAAATTCATATTCAATACACATTTTAAAAAAATTTTATTTATTTATTTGAGAGAGCAAAGCAAGCAAGAGAGAACACGAGTGGGGGAGGGGCAGAGGGAGCGGGTGAAGCCGACTCCCCGCTGAGCAGAGAGCCCGCTGAGATGCTGGGCTCAATCCCAGGACCCCGGGATCATAACCTGAGCCGAAGGCAAGACACTTAACTGACTCAGCCACCCAGGCGCCCCTCAATACACATATTTGTACTTGATCCATAAGATGTCCCTAGATGGTAAGAATACACAGTAGATACAGTGAGAAAACATACAAAATACATTGAGAATTATTATTATATTTAAAATGTCCCACTTTCCTGGTGGCTTATCCATGAAAATACAAGTCGGAAGTGTGTGTGCGTGTGCACCTGTGTACAAATTTTGCCCCAGGGCACTCTGTATTCTCCTATGGCTTTAGTGTACCGAGGCTCTCGCTAAGGCTCTTAAAATGTTTTCTACTTACACTTCGAAACTCTTCTTGGGAATAGGAGTTCAAAAGACCCCATGAACATGCAGGAAATTTTTCTTATATGCCGTATTCTTTTAAGTTAGGATTTTATTATTCCTGTTTAAAAATCAGGACACTTACGGACTTCACAAGGAAGTGAAAACTCAGGGTGGAGGAGCGATATGGAACTTGAATGAGACAGTGCAGCAGAGCGGACCCTGAGACAGACTGGAGTTACTTCTCTTCTCTATTCACCATCTGTTCTACAACCTGCACCAAGCTTGCAGAAGAAATGAAAGTAAAATTGCAATATTCAAAGAATCTCAAGAACGCTAAACTAAAAATCAAATGAGTAGGATCCTAAAAGTTTCTTTTTTTTCTTCTGTATCTTTAAGATGAAGCAAATCCCATATTTCCATCTAGTTCCTTTCCCCTGGGTGGCTTCTCCCTTTTCCTCAGAGGACATTCATATCTATTACTGCCAGGTGCTGATAAAGTTTTGAATTTTCAAAAATTAATTGAGAGCTTTCATTCAGGAAATGGCATTGAACCTTAAGAAGAGCCTAGTAATAACTCCACTGTTGCTGCATTTTTTTTTAATGGTTTTTATCCCTTACTCATGGCCACAACACTTGCTGTACTTCTTCCAGGTAAATCTGGAACAAAGGAACAAATGTTTGATATAAGAATTGAATTCAATGTAAGCAGACATAAAGCAATTATAGTACTGAAGAAGGTAAGTTTGGAAAAGTAAAAGCAGCATAGACATAAAGCTGGAGGGATTTTACAAGGTGAATTCAATATGAATTTGCCTCTCATGGACCCACATCAGCACTCCCCACAATCTGAAAGTCTAGTTTTTCAGTCAGGTGATATGGAAAAAAATGACAAATGTTTCCTGTCTTCAAAGCCATCTAAATATTACACTAAAACTCCATAATCGCCATTCAGTTTTTCTTTTTTTTTTTTTAAGATTTTATTTATTTATTTGAGAGAGAGAATAAGATAGAGAGAGAGCATGAGAGGGGTTAGGGTCAGAGGGAGAAGCAGACTCCCTGCTGAGCAGGGAGCCCGATGCGGGACTCGATCCCGGGACTCCAGGATCACGACCTGAGCCGAAGGCAGTCGCTCAACCAACGGAGCCACCCAGGCATCCTTGCCATTCAGTTTTTCAAAAACACTAATGGTAAGAAGGTAAAAGACCATTCCATAAAAATGACAGGAAAATTGAGTTAATCCCATGTGATTGAGCAATCAAAAGATATAATTTTCTGAACAAGCAATTCACAATCATTATAGTAATCCACTGATGGTTCTTCTTCCCCTTTTCTCATTCTTAGATTTTGGGTGATTAGGAAATCTAAACTAAGACAAGGTAAAATGATATTTTGAATATTCCCCACAGCCAGGTTTAAAGTTTTTATTCCAGGTACTAAATTTCTTTGGTTTTGTCCTGAATTAGATTATTCATTTCTGTCAAATTCAACATTAGAAGACAGAAATCCTGAAATCACGATTCCTACCTATTCTCTCCAACTGTTTCTAAAACCTCAAAAATAAAATTTAGAATCCCCGGGGCTGAGGGAATGACAGGCTTCACTGAGTTAAATGCATATAGTGTGCAGGACACTTACACAAGAGTGTTGTTAGGGTTTGAAATAGTCACAGATCTTAAATCTAAATATGAATTGGTGATAAAATGAAATAATATAATTTAGGATATTTGTGCAGGGAAATACTAGAGAGCAGTGAAAATTTATAAATTAACCAACTACATGCATCTATGACTAAACTCCAAAATGTGATGTTAGAAAAATAAAGGTCAGGGCGCCTGCGGGACTCCGTTGGTTAAGTGTCTGCCTTGGGCTCAGGTCGGGATCCTGGCATCCTGGGATGGAGCCACACTGGGCTCCCTGATCCTCTGCCCCTCCCCACCGCTTGTGTTCTCTCTATCACTCTCGCTCTCCTGCAAATAAATAAAATCTTTTTTAAAAATAAAAAATAAAATAAAGATTTTTTTTTTATTTGTTTGAGTGAGTGAGAGAGAGCACGAGCAGGGGGGTGGGTACAGAGGGAGAAGAGAATCTCCGCTGAGCAGGGAGCCAAATGTGGGGCTCGTTCCCAGGACCCCAGGATCATGACCGGAGCATAGTGCAGATGCTTAACTGACTGACCCACCCAGGTGCCCCTTAAATAAATAAATAAGATCTTTAAAAAAAAGAAAGAAAAATAAAAGTTTCAGGAATATACACACAGCATGACAGTATTTTTATGATATTTAAAGCTATGGAAATCAAAACTATATGCCTATTAATAATAATGCATACAGAATAAAGCTAGCCTATGTAAATAACCCAAATTCACAATAGTGATTACTGGGAAAAAATGCAGTGGAATTGGGGAGAAGTATACAAAATGTTTCAGTTGCATTTGTGATTATTTCTTTGGTTAGGTTGGTTATATTATCATTTGTTATATTATTCTATGCTTTTCATATAATAAAATAATTAATATTTTAAAATAGAAAATACAACCACAATTAGACAAATTAAACGTCTAAGAATTGGCAAACATATGCTAGGACATATGCAACTAACTTCTGGATCTTGACTAATGATGGAGATGGACAAATGAAGGACTCTTTTATATGATAATTGAATATGAGAATCTTGAGACCCAGCCAATATGACATTTTAAACTTGTTACCATTCTTTGAACTAGATTATTACCTTTTCTACTGTCTTACTTTGTTTAATTACCTGCTGCATTGGTTAGTCTCAGCTTCATTTATCAAAAATTATAAAGTAATATACAATATAATATGTGTTCTTCCCTCATGGAAAATAAGTTCAGTAGCTCCTTGAAATCACAGTGTTTCACTATCCTTACAGCACTAAACCCTAACACCTTGAGGGTAAAGTCCTCCTCTTCAGGGTCCAAGATGATGGTTGTAACATAGTAATCACATCATATACTAGTCCAAGGAAGGAAGAAGGGGAAATGGTTTAAGGATATTTTCTAGAGTGTGGAAGCAGAGTTTCTACTTGTAGCTCTGAGGAATTTGTCACTTGACCACATAGATCTTCAAGGGATCCTGGAAGTTACAGTCCTTATACCAGGCATATTGGCATAATACATTCGGGATCCATATTTGAAAGATGGGGTGAGAATGGGACATATAGCTGCAGTCTCAGGCACGAAAAAAAAACATCCTCACATCCGTGTCTTCTGGTCTTTATTGCTATATAATAAACCATCCCCAAATTAACAGATTAAAGCAATACTTCCTTCATTATATTCAAGATCTATGGAGCAAGAGTTTGGGTAGGGATCATCTGAGTGAATTTTTTGCTCCAGGAATCAACAGGGGTCAATTGGTGGTATTCAGCTTGCCCCAGGGCTAGTCTGGAGGGTCCAAGAAGGCTTTATTCATGTCTGACATTTGGTGGGCATGATTTGAAGGCTGCGCTGAGTTGGTCCACTTTCCTTCCTTGTGCAATCTCATGACTTCTTTACATTATCTCTCTAGTGGGTAGTTGCTGTCTAACATAGTAGCTTAGACTTCAAGAGTGAGTATTCTATGAAAAAGGAAGTGGAAGCTGCCAGGCTTTTAATAATTAGGCCTTGAAACTGGCACAACATCCCTTCAGATGCAAGAGAGGGGCTATGGGATATAGATGCTCCCTTATGATAGAGGGATTGTCAAAGAATGAGTGACTATCTAAAAATCTGCCACTTCAGGCAATACAGTTTTCAGTTTTCAGGTTTATTGTACTTCCCTTAAAATCTGCATCACTTTGGTCAAATTGGGGAAAAAAAAATCATGTTTAAGAAATACCCTGGAAGGTTTTGCTAGATATAGATTACTTATAAAGAACTGAGTTATGGTTGTAACTACACCATAGAATTTTTTACAATTTAAATTTAAGTTCTGGAAGCAATGACCAAGTTTTAATACTATATTTGTAGTGTTAGAGGGGTTTTTTGAGTAATAATTATTTAGTATCTTCCTTTGAGTCCTTTTGAGTGAAACATTCTAGCTTCACGCCTTTCACAATGTGGTCTGAACACCAAGGAACTGCATGTTTGGGGTATGTGTGTGTGTGTGTTTTCTATTTTAGGAAAAGATTAGGGTAAAGGGACAGGTAAGTGGGCCCACATTGGTTTGTTGTTAATTAGAAGGAATTCGACGTTTTCTATTCTTCTGGAATGAAAATAAAATTTTTAACTTCTAGTTTGGTGTTACGCAGAAAACAAAATAAACACGGAAGACTTACCAAGTGTCATCCAAGACCATTATAGCTCCATGGACACTTCATAAACTATATAATCTTCTTTAGTGAAATACACACCAAAAGAGTTCATTCTTTGCTGACTGAACATCTGTTTTATTACCTTAAGTAATAAAATAAGAAAGGGGCCCTTTCTAAAAGTTTTATTTGGATATCTTGAATTTATCTTTAAACTTCCAAAATTTTACTGGAGATCACATGTTCTTATAAAAGCTGCCTCTCCATTAGTCCTTTCTTAAAAAAAACTTCATTTGAAATAATTTCAAACTTACAAAAAAGTTAAAAATATTACAAATAATTTCCATATATCCTTTACCCAGTTTCTCCAAATACTAATGTTTTCATAAAACCATATTACAGTTATCAAGACCCAGGAAATTAACAATAATAAGACATGAACTAATCTATATGCCTTATTCTGATTTATTATTTATCCCATTAATGTCCTTTCTCTGGTCCAGGAGTCAATCAGGATCACACATTTTACTTAGTTGTCTGCTCTCCTTAAAGTCCTTCAAATCTGTGACAATTCCCAGCCTCCTTGTCTTTCATGACCTTGACACTTCGGAAGAATATTGGCCAGCCATTTTGTGTATTGTCCTCATTTGGGCTTTTCTGATATCTTCTCATGTTTCTATTTAAGTTTCATTTTTTGCAAAAATGCCACAGAAGTGGTTCTGTGCCCTCCTTCCTGCATGATATTTAGCAGTACATGGTATTTATATGCCTCATTATAATATACTAATTACTATTAGTTTATTATAGTTATTTTCTCTTTATAATTATAAACCATTTTGTGGGCAAACATTTTGATAGTCTGCAGATATCCTGTTTCTCATACTTTTGCTCACTAATGTTGGCATTCATCAGTGGTTCTTTCTGTAAAAGCTATCCTGTGATATATGCCAAAACATGACTTTCATTTCCATCATTCTTTATGTATGCCTTAATTGGAATTACTATTAATTAATTAAAGTAATTCTGAATTTTATTTTCCACTCTCCTGTGGCTTTGTGAAAGCAATTGTTAACATTATTTTGAAAATAATCCTAAAGTTTTGGTTTTTGTTTCCACTCTGCTTTGGTGTAGCTATTGTTAGCAACTTTGATCTATTTGTTAGTAAGCCACTTTGTAGGGAAGTTTTGTTTTTTGGGGTTTTTTGGGGGGGTATGAAAGTACTGAGGATATTCCCCCTTCTCTCTACCTGTCTTTTCTTCTTCTCCTCTATAACTTTTTATTTTTCAATCATACTTTTTTATTTTCTACTTCTTGCCCATTACTTTATCATCTCCCTTATGGTGAAGATATTAACTATAATATAAGGGCTTGGATCTGATACTATGTGAAGAAAAATAAACTAATTAACAGAGCAGAAGAAAATATTATTTTGCTTTGGTTTTATGTCCTGAGCCAGAAAATTGACACATTAAGGAAATGAGAGAAAGCTGATTAATATAGCAGAAACTATCAATAAACACTCTTCTCTTTGCTTCAACAGCTCCCAGAAAGTCAGGTTGGAAGCAAAAACTCAAACAAACGGGACTTGTAGGAAAGGAATTAAGTAAACAAGTTCCAGAGAGTAACTGTTCCCTAAAGGGTTTTTAAAACAGAAGAATTTTAACTGGATCTTGAAATAAATGTTTTTGACTTTCCGAGGAGACTGGGATGTGTCACCCTGGAATGCCACAGACAAGCAAAGTGAGGCTGGGAAGGTTGTAAAGACGAATGGCTGGGTGATTACTGAGGATCAAAGGAGAGCAGTAGTTGAAGAATGATTTCAATTCAAAAATTTAAAAAGACCTGTAAATTAAGTTTCTTTTCATCTGAAGGACGGTAACGAAGTATATTACACGATAGAATTGCCTGAGTCAAGCTCATCTCAAGAGAGAAAACAAAATATTTTTAGAACTAATCCTTCTATGTCTCCTGGTCCCATGGATAGCTGATAGGAACAATTTATTTTGTAATCTCTGTGATAAAGTTAAGGAGCCCAATAAACTGAGTCACGACTAAACCTTGGCCCCGTCCTTAACCTTTACATACTTCTAGTCTTCATCTGCACAATCTAAATCACAAATGACTTGCACATTAACTAGTCCGCGTCTGCAAAGTGCTCCAGGCTCCCCCAAATAAAGCTTCAGTCCAGCCCCAGAGATGGTGGCAAGTGGGAAGTCACAGCAGATGTCCTCTGTTATTCAAGTGCCTCTGATCTTGTGTAACCCAGGGCACCAGCTCTATCTCTCCCATCCTATGAAGGAGACCAGGGAGGAAGAAAGGGAGGTTGTTATGCTCTTAAACCATTGTGCGCTCTAAATCAACTTCTCAGAGCACTGTATCCCACTTCTGAAGTATTTCATCCTACACTCCTTTAAAGTAATTCTCAAATTGTTCCTTCTTGAACATTTTGAGACATCTTATCCAAAGAAAACAGTTTTGGGATTAAGAGGACTAGTAAACCCTGAGCAAACCAGTTTACATTTCTGAAAAGGCTCAGGTTTGTGAGTTTGGTCATCAAACCTAACAATAGCTAGCTCACATATTCTTTTTGTTTGTTTGTTTGTTTTAATCCTCCATTTGGTAGATATAACTGTGATTCCATTTTCATGGAAAATAAAAGTTGAGGCACAAAAGTTAAGCAACTTGCCCTGGGTCAAGTATATAGATAGTGAGTATAGAAGCCAGGACCTGGATCCACAGGTACAATAGAATCTAATTAGCCCAATTAAGTTATAACAGTTTTGCAGTTTTTTGATATTTTTCATTTATAAGTTAGATACTTTTCACTGCCGTTTATGGGCCTCGTTTATGAAAGAAAAACACATATTTGCTTAATTCATTTTCCTTAAATACTTGTCACTTGATCAGACTTGAATTCATAGTAAAGTAACTTTGTAAAATCCAGACTAATATTGTTTCTGAATGGAAAAAGTAAAATACCACTTGATAAGTGGCTAAGCCTGAGAAATCTGGGTGGGGCCAGGACTGAGTGGGGAAAGGGGAAAAAGGAGACATATGGGGACACACCTCACCCAGAGGGAGCATAGTGAAAAGGCATGGTTTGGGAGAGGATAGCCACAATGTTAATGAGCTGGAGTGATAAACGGCTATACTTGCAATGTGGTGTTCTCTTCACTTTTGACTTGTGAATTATCCTGTATCGGGATATTATTCTAAAATGCTTTTTCTCTAATTCTATTGAAACTATATGTCAATGGAAAAAAATGAGACACGTGAAATCACACACATCCACACACAAGCAAAGTATGTCAACTATCATCTCATCACATAGAGGTAACCTCTATTAATAGTTTTGCCCACAAGCAATGAGAAGGGTTAAGATACTAACTGGTGTCTACAACCCAGGAAATTCTCTAGGGCACATAATAATACTTGCAAATGTCATGGTAAAATGTAGTGGTAAAATACAGAAAGCCAAAGAAGCAAGACCAATACTGACACAGGAACTTGAGGATTGAAAGTTTGGATCACCTCATAGTCTTTTATCAATGATACATTTACTAATTTTGATAATTGTGCCAAGAAAATGTCCTTGTTCTTAATATCTGCTAAAATATTTAATAATAAAGGAGTATAAAGTCTCCAGCTGAACTCTTGAATGGTTCACAAAAATGTAATATGCATACATATAAATAGAGAGAGATGATGAAAAAGTAAATGAGACAAAAATGTGAATCTGGGTAAAAGATATATGGGAGTTTTTTTCTACTCTTCTTGCAACTTCTCTGTAAATTTGCATTACATCAAAATAAAAAGTTAAAAGAAAATTTGGACCACCTGACCAGGTAATGAGATTTAGATGACTTCACTAGATAAGATACTGACTGAGGCTGAAGTAAGAGCATGATGACTGATGGAAGAGGAATGTTCCAAATAACCAACAACGCCCATGTGACCGGCTGCAGAAATGAGAACTAAGGAAGTTGTACACCCTTCCTTTACTTTGACAAGTATTTATTTGTACCTATTTACCAATTTGTTCTCCCTCCTTGCCATTCCTATACTCTTTAGTATAAGATGTGTAATTAATGTTAAATTCTGTAATTCAGTATTATTGTTACACAATACCAAATGGAGATTGTAACTAAAATATAAATAAAGCATCATCACCCAGAGTAAGAAAACCAATACATGGGACTACTTATAAATTGAAAAACCTAATAAATCTATAATGGAGTGATACCTTGTAAAGAATTGTGAGGTTACTGGGGCACCCAGGTGGCTCAGATGGTTAAGTGCCTACCTTCGGCACAGGTCGTGATCCCTGGGTCCTGGGATCAAGCCCCACGTCAGACTCCTGGCTCAGCGGGGAGTCTGCTTCTCCCTCTGCCTCTCCCCCCTGCTCTTGCTCACTCTCTCTCTCTCTCTCTCTCTCTCTCTGGGTCTCTCTATCTCTGTCTGAGATGAATAAATAAAATCTTAAAAACAAACAAACAAAAAAGAATTGTGAGATTATTGATACATAGAACTGACTGGAATCACATAGATAAAAATCCAACTCAGTTTTTGAGAAGGTATCACTGTCAAAAGAACCACTTGGCTGAATAGAGAGACTGACTGTCCTGTCCAAGACTTAAAATAACCTATGGAATGCCCTTGCTCCCAAACTTCTGTAAACAAGAGGCAGGTTGGGGCACCTGGGTGGCTTGGTGCCCACCAGTCACTTGGTTAAGTGACTGCCTTCGGCTCAGGTCATGATCCTGGAGTCCCAGGATAGAGTCCCACATTGGGCTCCCTGCTGAGCAGGGAGTCTGCTTCTCCCTCTGACCCTCTCATGCTCTCTCTCTATCTCATTCTCTCTCTCTCAAATAAATAAATAAAATCTTAAAAAAAAAAAGGCAGGTTAAAAGATCTCTGCATTCTTCCAAAATAGCATATTCTCCAATGTCTACTCATCTGTGGTTAAGAGGAATAATATCTTTCAGAAGGTGGGGTCAAGAGCCATAGAGAACCATGAATCTGGGAGCTAGTCCTAGGGAGCAGCACAGGAGTTTAGCCAAGGAACATTGCCTACCCTTAGGGTAGGGCCCTCATATTTTCAAAATGGGACTACAGCATTGCTGTGTACTAAGTATGGCCCTGTGCCTCCCCTGTTCTTTTTGAAAAGGAGTGTTTATTGTGGTTTTCTGGGTTTGTTCAACCCTTGTTTTTTTGTGTGAAGGGAGACAGAAAAATTGTCTTTATACTTAACGGGTCTACAGATTAAAGAGGATCCACATAGAGACAACATGAAGGTTATCACAATATCCCGAAACTGGGACCTTTGAGTTGCGTTGACCTTGGGGAAGGGGTTGAGTATATTTTATGCGTTTGGGAAGAAAAGCAAATATGTTTAATTAAGAGGGCAACTGTAATAGATTGTATTAGTGTCAACATACCTCCTCTCCTACTGAGTCCATCCTTACAGGATGTCAGGCTGAGCCAAGTAGCAGTTTGGGGCCAAGAAATACTAGTAAAAATGATGTGGACTCTTTCTGAGAAGTTACATGAAATGTCAAGTTGTTCTGCCATTGCTCTTTCCATTTGTGCCAAGACTGTCCTAGATAGTGGCTATTCGTCTAGCCTGGGTCTTTAAGTGGAGAGAAGTAAAGTAGAATGGCAGGCAGCTGTTAGCCAATATACAACAGCCGTGAGAATCAAACCTATATTTTTGTATGCCACTGAGATTCTCATACAGTTTATTACTGCAACATGACCTAGCAAAATTTAATCACTCCACTGAAAGATTATTTAGGGATAATCAATTTCTATTACAACAGGGAATAAAGCTAGTATCAGTGGTAATAATCATTGAACCTGGAAAGCAGATATGTTCTTTGTCCACTAATTTAACAAACATTTATTAGAAATATGACTATTTTCTGGAAACTGTGCTGTAGCACTGTTTCTGGTGTCCAAGAATGCATGTGATCAAGATTTTCTTATTGTGAAATGTTGGGAATTAATGATCTAGGACCAAAAGAAAAATAGCTTCAGAGGAGGTATACAAAAATCATTGTTTACTTTTAGCCACCATATGGCAGTGTGAACCAAATATGAAAGTATGTAAAGTATTCAAGAACAGAATTAAGAATCTGCCATTAAATCTGGTAGTTATTGGAGAGAAATATCCAGGACAAGGGGTTTACAGAACAACAGACAGAGGACCCAGCAAGAGAGTTTTTTCTTCTTGTATTTGAAATTCCATGGATCACATGATGATTATACATGAGTTTAGTAAGTCCCAAGGAAACAGAGCCATGAATTTCCATAATCCAGTAAGCAGCTTGGTTGCGGGTAAGCCCCATGGCATCTCTAATTCTTATGCTAACAACCTTTTGAAAGAAACAACAAGCAGAGAAGGCCTAAAACTGATGTAAGAGACACGACATATATGAAAATATTGATGGCAAATGCCTTAATGGATGTGAGATAAGTAGACATCATAGCCCAGAAACCAGTTATTTCATGAAATTTAGTGAAATCCTAAAGAAGAATATGTATATGGCCCCAAATCCGTATACTTCTGTTAGTTCATTTACACAGGAAAGTGATTTGAATGAATAAAATAGAAACTTACATAAGGCAACAAAAAAAAACTTTGATTTTGGAAAAAGAATTGTTAAGAAAATAAGATTTTAGGGGCGCCTGGGTGGCTCAGTCGGTTAAGTGTCTGCCTTTGGCTCAGGTCATGATCCCAGAGTCCTGAGATGGAGCCCCGCATCAGAGTCCCTGCTCAGCAGAAAGTCTGCTTCTCCCCCTCCCTCTGCCCCTTTCCCCATGCTTGCGCTCTCTATCTCTCTCTCAAATAAATAAATAAAATCTTAAGAAAAGAAGAAAACAGGATTTTATAATAGGGATGATACTAAGGGAATTGCAGACAAAGCTACTGGATAAGTTACAGGGACTTCAATGTAAACTGCAGAGAGAAGTTTTATCTTTATGGATTGAGATGAAGAACTGAGGGATTCTAGAAGAGAGGAGCCAATCTAATTGATCTCGAAAAACACTGGTGTTTTTCAGAAAAAAGAGAACCTTCTGAGAGGAATTTCACAAATTCCATTACTGTAAACAAAGTAGCATCAAGAAAAAAATTTTCCAAAAAAAAGAAAGAAAAAGAAAAAAATTTTCAATAATTTATTCAATGATGTGGTTTGAGGAATGTTTTTGAAGTTTTTCTTTTTTTAATCTTTTATTTTAAACTAATTTTAGATTCACAGAAAAGTTGCCAAAATAGTACAGGGAGTTGTCATATACCTTTCTCCCAGCTTCTCCTCAGGTGAGCATCTTGCATCGTCATAGTCCGATTATGAAAACCAGGAAATTAATGCTGAGGTAGTACCATTAACTGAAGTACAGACCTTACTTTAGGTGAACTTCACCTATTTCCCCACTGATGTATTTCTTCTGCTCTAGGGTCATCTGCAGGATCTGACATTTAATTTTGCTGCTATTTGCCCTTGACACCCTCCAGTCTGCAAGAGTTACATCCTCTTCCCTTACATCTAGGGACCTTGACATTTTCAAGAATAAAGGTAAGCTATTTTGTAGAATGTTCCTCCATTCGGGTTTTTCTGATGCTTTCTCATGACAAGTGAATTGTGTATTATTTTGGCAAGCCTGGTGTAAACATGATGCTGTGTGCCTCTCAGGGCATCATGGGATAGGGGGTCATAATGTCAATATGTCTCAGTACTGGTAATGCTAATTTTGCTGGTTTGGCTAAAGTGGTGTCTGCAGGGTTTCTCCTCTAAAAACCAGTATTTCTTTTTCCTTATAAACACCTTCTGGAGAGGTATCTTTGGCACTATGTAAGGATACTGCTTCTCTTCAAATTTTTGCCCAACACTTTTAGCATCCATCAACGGACTTGTTTGCCATAATCATTGTGGTGTTTGTCTAATGGTGATTTTCTATTTTCTTCTCTCCCCCTGCATTTATTAACTGAAATTCTTCTGTAATGAAAAAATATTCCTTGTTCCCCATTTATATAATTATTCAATTAGTTGTTCATGTCAAAATAGACTCTTGGATGTTTATTTTATTATATGGGTTAAAAACCAATATAACTATTCCCCCCCCCCCCCACTTCAAGTTGTTTCAGCTTTGGCCCTTCACACTCCTTCCAGATGGCTTCTACATTTTTTTAAACAAGCTCACATCTTTTATTAAGTACTTCCAAGATCTGGATTATAGGTATGTTCATTGCTTCTGGGTGTCATTACTTACAGTGTCTTCAGCCACAACCAGTGGAGGTAGGAATGTATATATAGATGGTAACCTGTGCATACACTGACATCTGTATTTCTAGATCTGTCTATTTGTATGACTGTTAAAACAGTGAGTTTCTACTGATAATTGATTCCAGTCAAACACCTCAGTGTTTATTTAGCTTTTCCCCTTTCCTTATATTTAATTTCTTTCTCCAAAAGGGAAATTCAGTCTAGTTACATGCAATCAATATATTTCCTTTTTGTTTTCCCAGTTCGAGTATGCAAATTACATAATTTCAAAAATTGCTAACCATACCCTATAAAAAACACATTTACTAACCAAACTGGAGCAGTTGTATAATGCTCTTTTTTGCCTTTTAGCCTTATGGTAAGCAACTGAAGGTTGGTAAGTTACCAGGTTAGCTGTTTTTTTCTGTACTCCTTCAATGTGATTAGGTTATCCATTTGTAATTTAGTTTGGTTCATTTGTTAATGTTTCTATGTCACATAAGTTTCCCCCACATAGCAGTGTATTTGGCTAAATTTTGAGTAGTTGAGATATCTATGAGGCATTCCTGTATGTCTAAGAATCATAAATATACAAAAAGATATATTCAGGGGAGTGTTACATTCCCCTTATCTCTGTTTGCACTCCCTTCTCCTTTCCAAAAATTTCTCATCCACTTTCTAGAGATAAACATTATCCTTCCTTTCTGGTTTATCATTCCTGTATTTATTTCACACAAATGGGCAAGTATGTATGTACTTTTTCATATCCTCACATTTCTTATAGGAAAAATAGTACACTATAGCTTCTTTTGTAATTTGCTTTTCTCACCTAAAAATATGTCCTACAAATCACTCAATATCAATTCATACAAATCTTCCTTATTCTTTTATGCAGTTGCATACTACTTCATTGTTTGGATGGGCCATATTTTATCTAATCCCTTTCCTACATATGAGTATTAAGTTGTTTCCAATATTTTGGAATTACAAATAAAGCTGTGATGAATAACCTTGTACATATATGTATTCTTATTATTGGAGGCGTATATTTAGTGTGTGTTTTTAAAGGTTTCTGGATTAAAGAGTAAGTGCATAGGTAGTGTCTTTTTAAAAGATTTTATTTATTTATTTGAGAGAGAGAGAGAGAGAGAGCATGAGCAGAAGAGGGGCAGAGGGAGAGGGAGCAGACACCCCGCTGAGCAGGGAGCCCGACATGGAGCTCGATCCCAGGACCCTGGGATCATGACCTGAGCCAAAGGCAGATGCTTAACTGACTGAGCCAATCAGGCACCCTGAGTTTTGTTAAGTATTACCAAATTTTGCCCAAAATGGGTTTTACCAATTTACATTCCCATTAGCAATACATGAGAGTTTGTTTCCCCACAGCCTCACTGACAAAATTTCAATATTTACATACATAATTTTTGTACATCAGATAAGTGGTAAATAGGATCTCAGCATTTTTAAATTGTTATTTCTCTAATTATGATCTGAATATTTTAAGAACAACTTTTTTATTTTTGTGAATTCTTTTAATTATTTCTAATTAAAAAATTTTTTTTTCTCATTTTTCTATCAGGGTCTTGGTCCTTTGTCCCTTCACTTTAAAAAGGACATTTTCCTTTGGTCTGTTGTTTTTTAAGATTTTATTTATTTATTTATTTGTCAGAGAGACAGAGAGAGAGAGCACAAGAAGGGTAAGTGGCAGGCAGAGGGAGAAGCGGGCTCCCCACCAAGCAAGGAGCCCGATGTGGGACTAGATTCCAGGACCCTGGGATCATGACCCGAGCCTAAGGCAGACGTGTAACTGACTGAGCCACCCAGGCATCCCTGGTCTGCTTTATATGTTGCAATTGTTCTCTACAAGTTAAGTCAGTTACATTGTTTTTGAGATTTTTTTTTTATGCAAGCATTTTTATTTTATGTTGTCAAATGCAACAATCTTTTCTTTTTTTTTTTTTTTTTTTTTTTAAAGATTTTATTTATTTATTTGAGAGAGAATGAGAGATAGAGAGCACGAGAGGGAAGAGGGTCAGAGGGAGAAGCAGACTCCCTGCTGAGCAGGGAGCCCGATGTGGGACTCGATCCCGGGACTCCAGGATCATGACCTGAGCTGAAGGCAGTCGCTTAACCAACTGAGCCACCCAGGCGCCCAGCAACAATCTTTTCTTTTAATGACTTTGGGTTTTGTATCACACTTAACAAAGCCTTCCCTACACTGAAACTAAAGAGAAATTCATGAATGTTTCTTTGTTGTAGATCCATGGCTTCATTTTTTACATTTAGATACCTAATCCATCCCTAGTAATCTCTTGTATGGTATGAGATAAATTGAATTTTAACTTATTCCATATGGCTCCTTAGTTGTCCTATCACCATTTATTAATGAGTCAGTCTTTACCCCAGTAAACTGAAATGCCAGTTTATCATATATTAAATTTCCATATGTATTTGAGTCTAGTTTTGGACTTTCTATTTTATCTGTGCTATTTATCTACATATATATTTAAAGAGTTTTAAATATTTTCCTCATACAGATCTTGCACATTTCCTGTTAAATTTATGTCATTATAGTTAATCTTCTTTGTTGCAATCTTAAATGGGATTATCTTTACTATTATATCTTCTGTTTATTATTTGTGCATATGAAGACTGTTGATTTTATATGATAATTTTATATCCTGGCCAACTCACTCATTCATTAATAGTAGAATAGTTTTAGTATCGATTCTCTGGAGTCTCTAGGTATTCTATCATATTATCTGCAAATAGAAACCATTTTACTCCTTAAATTGCCCATTTTTATATCTCTGATTTCTTTTATTTAATTGTTCTGGCTAATAATATTTCTACTACAATGCCAAATAGTAATGGAGGGATATAATCATGTTAAGAAAGTATCTCTCCATTCCCATTTTCTTTATGGTTTTCATCATGAATGTATATTGAATATGTCTAAAGCTTTTTCATTATTTACGGAGATAATCATGTGATATTGAATTGAGCTAAGATGAAGGAAGCAATGAATGTAGATCAGTGAAGACAGGCTATAGAGGAAAATTTGGGGAAAGGTTGACAAATAGAAAGTCATAGAAAAACAGTAAACTTGTGCATTGTGTAAGTATGAAATGGTTTGTATCAGCACAACAGACCCATTCTTAATGCACACAATTCTGTCAGTTTTTTAAAAATGGGAATTATTTTTTTATGCGTATTTCTGAAAGCATAATGAAACAATATTTTATGAAGAACTAAGAGCTAGTGAAGCAGAGACGTTTTTATTCCTCCTGTTGCCATGGAAACTTTCAGCAATGAAATCTGACTTCACGATGAATACTTAGGAATACTTAGGAACAATTACACCTAATAACCAACCTGCTCTTTGGTTTGTGTGAGGTTTTAGAAGACTCTCAGATGCCGCAGATTCTTAAACTTTCCAAAGTAATTTCCTACATATTTTATTATTACAAAAAGCGATGATAAAAATATTGTTCAGATAATTCAAGTTCTATCTTAGTTTTAGCATCAAAATCTAAAATTAAATATAAGAATAAAATGGAATTTGGGTTTAAGTAATGCCCTGGGTTTTAGAAAGTTTTTTTTCATTTTTGTTTAACATGTTTGGTAGTATCATTTCTTATGAATCAAACACTTCATAGTCAAGGAAAATCATCATAGTCTGATTCTGAGTATACTCCTTCTAGCTGCAGGATTTAATTTTAATTTCTACTAAATTTGTCCAAAACAACCCTTTCAAAATAGAAATGTATATGCTCTCAAAAATTATTCTGATCTTGATAAAACTTTTAGTAATCCAAAATTAAATTAAAATGTCAAACAACTGAGAACTAGCCTCTCATTAAACTAAAATACCTATGTTTATCTAATGTATAGTCCTAAGAGTTAAATAGTAACATGATAAAATCATTATTCCAGTTTAATAGGTTCTATGATATGTCATGTATGCTTTTGGCTTATAAAAATATGAGTTCTGAAGAGTTTTTAATAGAATACCTCGATATAGAAAACTAGAAAACAAATACAAAATAAATTTCTCAATAGAGCTGGTTTAGACATTCAGTAATAAATCAGTCAATAGTAGAGGAGTCATGAAATATTTAAAAGACATGCAGATATCTGTTAATAAGAAGGTGGACTGTGAAACGTAGAATCAAAGTGTGGAGTGAAATTTACATCACTTAAAAATTATGTACTTTGACCACAAATAACTGGACCAGATGTCAGCCAGAGTTGTTATATCTTCAAATAAACCTAAACCTTTGGATCACTTTCATAGCTGATGCAGAGTAAATCCCAGGAAACAGGCATACATCCAAAAGAGTGCTTCCCTCCACATCACACCTCATATAACATTTCAGATATCCTAAACATGGAACTATGGTGGTGGCTAATGATGTTGAGACACTTGAGTAGGAACATTTTTACCATGATTATCATTTTTTTAAGTAAATCATTCTGAGGTAGATTATTTAGATTCGTATTTTTACCTTGCTCCTTCTCTAACATATTCCCATGGAGAAATTAAAAAAATAAAATGATTCTGGTAATACGTTCACAAATACCTCTATCAGGATGCAGTTACTCTATAATTTTAAATCTTCCAAAATTAAATTATGGGAGATAAATTTCCCCATGTATTTTCTGGCACAATAATGCATGGGAAATAATTCTGAACCTGTGACAACAATCTTTAAATCTGAAGGTGTGGTTGACTTTGTTAATGTAAATAGGAAGTAAACATAAGATTAAGGACATTTCCATGCTTTTTTTCCCCAGACATTTCAATAAGTCTTCTTCTTTGCACATTTACATGTATACATATTTATGTAGCTATATACATAAAGTTGGCATAATCAAATCTACATGTTTATATAAATAAAAATTCAAGTTCTCGTGTACAGATATGTTTTTCATTTTTATGATAGGAATTTTTCACATACTTTTTTAAAAAAATTTTTTTAAAGATTTATTTATTTTAGATAGAGAGCATGAGTGGAGGGAGGGACAGAAGAAGAGGGAGAAGTCTCAAGCAGACTCCCCGCTGAGTGCAGAGCCCAATGCAGGGCTCTATCCCAGGACCCTAAGATCATGACCTAGAGCCAAAATCAAGAGTGTGACTCTCAGCTGACTGAGGCACCCAGGTGCCCTGATTTTTCACTTCCTTTTTAATGAAAAATAGAAATTTAGAAGTAAAATCTAATATCATATCTATCTAATCAATCATATCTATTTAATCAAGAATCAATATCATGTCTATTTAATTATGTCTTCAAAGCAATTATTTCTCAACAATAAGTTGTTTTAACCCAAACATGTTCAATGTAAATGGAGAAATATAAGAAAGTAATAAATACAGTTTTAGAAACAGAAGCCCATTCACATTTAACACCATTGCAAAACATTTAAATCCATTATTTAAAGTACTCAGATGTTTTCAGTACTTTCGTGTGTTTAGACAATAAAGGTAAGAATTTTCCCATTGTAACAAGGTGATTTTTTTCCCTGTTAAAACATGATAATATATAATTCTGTAAATATCACTAATGAATCAAATATATCAGACAAATAATTTTAATTAACATGTATACAGGAGCCAGCAACTTTATATACCAGCAACTTTAAAAGCTCATGTTATCTGGTCACTTTTATTTTGCATGTTTTTATCATTAAGCCACTACCTATCACATGATGTTTAGGAAGCCAAGTAATACCAATAATTGATTATAACTTTTAAATTACTCTGCTTTTAAAATTATCCACAGAATGGAGGTCAAGTTTAAGTTGCTCTTATTCTTCACTAGGTGTTAACTGATGCAAAATCTCCATTTTATGTAAATTGAACCTAACCATAGGGCTAGAAGTAAACCTCTGGGTTATGTCATACTATTTCTTGTACACATAGAACTGCAATTCAACTACTTTACAAAACAGCTCAATTCCTTTTAGAGAATGAAAACAGGAGACATTTAAACATTTTCCTGGACAATTATTTTGAAAGATTTTTAAATACATATTCTCCCTTGAACTTATTTTCCTTATTTCATTTTTTAATAACAGTTTTAGGTTTAAAATAAAATTGGGAGGGAAGTACAGAGATTTTCCATATAGGCCCTGCCCCCACACATGCATAGCTTCCCTGAGGGATCATCAACATCACTCACCAGAATGGTACATTTTAACCAACAGTGAACCTACATTGACACATCGTAATCATCCAAAGTCCATGGCTTACTTTAAAGTTCACTCTGAATGTATATTCAATGGGTTTGGAAATATATACAGTGACATGTACCCATCATTGCAATGTCTCACAGAGTATTTTCACTGCCATAAAAATTCTCTCTCCCCCTAGACACACACTTTGGGCAACCACTAATCTTTTTACTGTTTCCATAACGTTACTCTTTCCAAAATGTCATATGGTTGGAATCCTATAGCATGTAGCTATTTCAGATTGGCTTATTTCACTTAGTAATACGCACTTAACGTTTTCCATGTCTTTTTATGCCTTGAGAGCTCATTTCTTTTTAGCACTCCATAATATTCCCCTGTCTGGATGCACCAGTTTATTTATCCAGTCACCTACTGAAGGACATCTTGGTTGTTTTCAAATTTTGGAAATTATGGATAAAGGTGCTGTAAACATCCATGTGCAGATATCTTTATGGACAAATGTTTTCAACTTCTCTGGGTAAATACCAAGGAGCACGATTACAGGATCATATAGTAAGTTTAATTTTATAAGAAATCACCACACTCTTTCCCAAGGTGGCTATATTATTAGCGTCCCCACCAGCAATGTATGAGAATTCTTGTTGCTCCACATCTTCAATAGTATTTGGTGTTGTCGGTGTTCTGGATTTGGGTCATTCTAATAGGTGTGTAGTAGTATCTCAGTGTTTTTTGTTTTCTTTAATTTGCATTTCCCTCATTACATATGATGTAAAACACCTTTTCAGATACTTATTTGCCATTACTACATTTTCTTTGCTGAAATGTCTGTTAAGGTCTTTGGCCCATTTTTTAATTGGAATGCTTGCTTTCTCATTGTTGAGTTTTAAGTGTTCTTTGTATATTTTGGACAATAGTTCTTTATCAGATGTGTCTTTTGAAAATATATTCTCGCAGTCTGTGATTTGTCTTCTCATTCTCTTGACGTTGTTTGTGGCAGAGCAGAGGTTTTGATTTAAATAAGTCCAGCTTAGGTATTATTTTTTTCATGAACTGTGCCTTTGGTATTATCTATAAAAAGTCACTACTGTACCCAATGTCATGTAAGTTTTTGGTAGTTTTATAGTTTTGTGTTTCATATTTAAGTGTGTGATACATTTTGATTTAACTTTTGTGAAAGATGCATGGTGTATATATAAATTTATTTTATTTTTTTTGCATGTGGATATCCAGTTGCTCCAGTAGCATTTGTTAAGAAAACTATCTTTGCTCTATTGTACAGCCATTGCTTCTTTGTCAAAGATCAGTTAACTGCGTGTATTGTGGATATACGTCTGGGCTCTCTGTTGTGTTTATTGACCTATTTGTCTGTTTTTTTTTTTTTATTATTCACCAGTACCACATTGTCTTGATTACTATGGCTTTATAGTAAATATTGAAATCAGCTAACATCAGTTCCCCATTTTTGTTCTTGTCATTCACTATTGTGATGACTCTGCTGGGTCTGAATATTTTTCTTAATAATTTCTCACTGTCACTATCTTCCCTAGAAAATTCTTCACATTTTAAAGTCCTCTTTCTTCTTATTCACTTTCAAGTAAAAGAATATTTCATTTTTAAATATTTTAGACAATCTGCTCACTATTCATATTCTAGTTATAATTAAAACCTGTTCTGACAAACAAATGCCTCTGTAAGATTTCATTTCTCCTCTAATTATTTTGAAAGGTAGACAGTTTAATTCATAGAACTATGCTACGGCCGTTTAAGGCTGTAATTATTAACTTTTCATGTCAATGTCCTTTTAAAATTAAAATTTAAGACACCCAAAAAAAGGATATGTGTTGACCAATATCATGAGAAGAAGCATAATAAAGAGTTTGCAGAACTGAGACGTAAGAATTATTTCTTACCATATGACAGTTACTTACTGGTATTAGTTTAACATATTAAGTAGTGCACGACTGAAGCATGTAGTGCAAGCATCATTTATAAGACTATATTGCTTTCCAGGGCACCTGGGTGGCTCAGTTGGTTAAGCTTCCAACTCTTGGCTTCAGCTCAGGTGGTATTCTCAGGGTCCTGGGATCGAGCCCCACAGTGGGTTCTGTGCTCAGCACGGAGTCTGCTTTTCTCTCTCCCGCTGCTCCTCCCCAACCCTCATTTTCTCTCTCTCTCTCTCTTTCTCTCAAATAAATTAATTAATTAAATCTTTTTTTTTTACAAGACTATATTAATTTCCCATTGCTGCAGTGATAAATTACCATGAACTTAGTGGCCTAAAACAATACAAAGAAGTCCAAAATTGGTCTCACTGAGCTAAAATCAAGGTATTGGCAGCGTGTGTTCCTTTTGGAGACTTCAGAGAAAATTCACCTCCTTGCCTTTTCCAGCTTCTAGAGGCCCTCTGTACCCTTTGGTTCGGGTTCCTTCCTTCATCTTCAAAGCACTTCATTTCAAGCTCTCCCTCCCTCATCCCACCATCTGTCTCTGATTTTGACACAATTGCTTTCCTCATATCAGGAATCATGATTACAACGGGCACACCAGACAACCCAGAATAATCTCCCCTTCTCAGAATCCTTAGTCAGAAATGTAAATTCTTTTTTTTTTTTTTTTGTCATAATAAGGCAACATATACACAAGTTCAGGGAATTTCTATTACTTTTGTCTTCACAGTGACCATGGGATATATGTACTCGGAGCTAAAAAGATAAAATCTATGGAGACTTTTGCCCTTTGAAGTTCTTAGTCCATGGTCAATCACTAAACCTATCTTGATGGAGATATAGAGTGAGAAAAGGGGGGGGGGCTCGGACCAAGCCTGGAGGAATTTCAGCTTCTAAGGTCTGGCAGAGGATCATGTGGTGGAAGACACAGAGAGTGAAAAGACTAGAACAGTGTGATCCCAAAAGTCAACCAGAAGATTTTTGTTTCTACTACAGCTCCATGTGAGACACTGGGCGAGGTACTTAGGCTTTCCAATCATGAATTTCCTCATTCATGTCTTCTCCACAGAGCCACTGTGGGGACTTCAACAGTGTAATGCTGTAGAGACTTAAGCTCAGTCCCTCAGTGCCTGCTGTCACAGTGATCTTCACTGCCGCCACGGTCATCCTTAGGGATGAAGTAGGATGCAGGTCTGGAAGTGTGGTTGTGCCACTCAGATCTCTCTGGCTTGCTCCGGGGGAAGAATTTCTCTTTTGCTACCCAGGCCCTTTGCCCACTGTGTCCTTTCTCAGATTACAGGAACTTCTTGCAGGCGAATGATGAGGTATCCTGATTCCAGCTCAGCACTAAGTCCTTTTCCTCATTTTACTCAGGTATTTGCATTTAACATACAGATAATTGGGGAGAAAAGAGTGAAAGGGATAATGGTATGCACAACAATAATAATACTCTAGAGTGTCTTTTTGTAAAAAAAAAAAAACTATAGCTATAAGACAATGGAAAATTGATCAGCCCTTTAGGTTCTGAAAGATCTGGATGATATATTTCACTTCTGAAAATTTTATAAGAATGTACTCTGGGGGCTCCTGGGTGGCTCAGTCGGTTAAGCCTGAACCCTTGGCTCAGGTCATGATCCCAGGGTCCTGGGATCAAATCCGGCACAAGGCTTCTTGCTCAGCAGGGGATGGGGGGGCCCTCCGCCCTCCCTCTCCCTCTCCTGCCTGTTCCTCCTCTCTTGCTATCTCTGTCTCTCTCTCAAATTAATAAATAAAATCATTTTTTTAAAAAAGAAGGTACTCTGAATTATTAATGAAATTTATACTTACAAGTGCATAAGAATCAATAGTTTCACTACTTAACTTTCTTTTGTAGTTAAATGAATTACTGAAAATATTTAAAAGAAAATATTAAAAAGAAGAAGATCTTGTTGAGAAAATAATTGCAATTATTCATTCAACATTGTACACAAAGCACAAGAGGGCAACATTTTTTTAATTTAAATTTTAGATCCATATAACACTAAAAGTTATGTTTCTTTTCATGTTATATCCTGGTCACTGAAAGGTAACCTTAACCAATACCATAAGAATTTAAAAATATGGAATTTTAATTAAAAAATTAGAATTGTTCAGACTTAAGCAGTAAAATATAGAAGGTTTTAAGTACTGTTTGTGTTTTAGGTTTTAAGTACTCTTAAAGTACTTTAAGAAATAGTCAAAAATTTTTTGAAATCGTTTCTCATTTCTCCTGGCAGTAATTAACAATCTAACTAATTTTATAATTGTTTCTTTAGATAACATATGCCTCATTTGTTATATGTTTCAGCATAGTTGACACAAAATGTTACATTATTTTCAGGTGTACAACATAGTGATTCAACTTCTCCATACATTATGCTATGTTCACCACAAGTGTAGCTACCTTTGGTCCCCATACAATGCTATTACAATATTATTGACTATATTCCTTATGCTGTGCCTTTTATTCCTGTGATTTATTCATTCCATAACCATAACCCCTTCACCCCTTTAGCTCAATATCGCATCCCCCCTCCCCTCTGGCAACCATCAGTTTGTTCTCTGTAAACACAGGCATGATTCTGCTTTTTGTTTGTTTGATTCTTTATGAATTTATTTTGTTTTTTAGATTCCACATACGAATGAACTTGTATGGTATTTATCTTTCTAAGTCCAACTTATTTGACTTAGGATAATACTCTCTAGATCCATCTCCATTGTCACAGATCTCATGATCTCGTCCTTTTTATGGCTGTGTAATATTATACACACACAGACACACACACACACACACACACACCACATCTTCCTTATCTATTTGTGTACCAGTGGACGCTTAATACTAATTCAGAAGAGATCTAAGCACGCTTATGTTTATTGCAGCATTATTTGCAATACTCTTAAATATTTTTAAATGTCAGAAAATAGTAAGTAAGTTGATTACAAGTAGAGTGAATTGTTGCTCTCTTACTAGACTTTCACAATGAAATATAGGTGGGGAGTGTATCCTTTAATAGACATTTTTATGCATAGCACTTTGTATCAGAGAGCATTTTTACAGTAAATGATAGTATTCACATATATTATCAGTTAGCTTTTTATGTATTTATGAGTGATAAAAAGTAAGAGAAAACTTCTTGCAATATGTACAAAGTCAAAGCTATTAAAATAGCCATCTGCCCAAGTCAAGACTGCTGTGTGCACAATAATGTAAAAACAAGAGTTCTACTAGATATCATTTTTAAACTTTATCTTACTGTACTTGACCATATGAGTTTTTACTCCAAAAACAATGGGATATAGGGAATGTTCAGCACCAAATAAAAAGATTATGGAGACCACAGAGCTGTATTTACCCTCCCTTTACACATAACTAATCCATTCAATTATATGCTTTGAAAACAGTAAACTGCCTAAAACTATTTATGTCAAAACCAATTTGGATGAAACAACATAAAAACAGAGGCAAATTTTTTCTTTAAAGGTCAGAAGATTTCTGTATTCCTATTCATAAGTATCCTTGATTTCTTGCTTCATTAAAAAAAAAACCTGAAAAGTATAGTGATGCAAGATGCAAGATATAGTTTATGCAAGAAAGATGGCAGCAAAGAGGTAAACAAATCAAAGCCTTTGGCTCTAAATCAACAGAAGGAAGTTACAATACATATATACACTTCAAGTTTATATAAAATTAAAAAAAAATTTTGTGCTTCCTACTTCAATTGGCTTTTTAAATTAACCAATGATTTTCTAGCCTGATGTTGTCAAATAATTTGGTCGATAGAACTCATTGCTGGCCCAAACTGAAGTGAGGCAGTCTCATACACTAGTGGGAGAGTATAAATTGCGGAAGACTTACAGAAAACAAATTAATCTTACAAATGCTACTATTTTAAACACTTCTAGGAATCTCTCCTATGGAAATAATTCATTAAAATTTAGGGAAAAGACTTTATGTAAAAATGCTTGAAACTAATCTTTTATATATATAAAAATTACTGGAATAAATGATGGTAGTGGAGTTCACACACACACATACACAAACACACACACAATGGTATATCCACATGATAAAATTTTATGCATCTGTTGAACATTTAAAGCCATAGAAACATTTAAACATATAGAAAAAACTTTCCTAAAATAATGTTAAAATGATGGAGTAAATTACAACTCTGTATATAGAAAATGATTTCAATAGTGCTTCCTTCTGAGATGGCTGGGGGACTCAGTCAGTTAAGTGTCAGACTCTTGGTTTCAGCTCAGGTCATGATCTCAGGGTTCTGTGTTCGAGTCCCACATCAGGCTATGCGCTCAGCGTGGAGTCTGCTTGAGAGATTCTCTCTCCCAATCCCTCCTCATCTGCCCCTCCCCCCACTCATGCTCTCCCTCTTTCTTTCTCTGTGTCAAATAAAGAAAGAAAGAAAGAAAGAAAGAAAGAAAGAAAGTCTTTAATAGTGCTCCAATAACAGCACATATACTAAAACTGGAACAATACAGAGAAGATTAGCATGACCCCTGTGCAAAGATGTCACCTAAATTCATGAAGCATTCCATATTAAAAAAAAAGAAAAATTATTTCAATAAACATAAGAATAAATGGGAGAAACTGTATCAAAATGTACTATTGGATATCTGATTATTTTCTTGTACTTCTCTTCATAGCCTTTTGTCTTTTGAAAATTATATATGTATATATATATGATACCTTTGAATTAGAAAAAAACTAAAATTTTAAAATTGTTTCATAATAAAATAGTCTGGAAAACCAGATTTATAGCTTTATCGAAATGAATAATTGGATTTCTTTTTCTTTTGAGAGAGAGAGAGCACATGTGCACAAGGAGGGAAGAGACCCTCCTCTCTCTGAGGGAGAGAGAGAATCTTGAGCATGCTCCATGTCCAGTGTGGAGCCCAGTGCAGGGCTTAATCTCAGGGCCCTGAGATCATAATCTGGGCTGAAATCAAGAGTCGGATGCTTAACCAACTAGCCACCTAGCCACCCCCAATTAGATATATCTCTAAATTAATTTTTTTTCTCAATTTGGGAAATTTTACATTGAGAAGTTTGGGAGGGAGGCAGAGTTTCTGAAGTCATTCTTATTCTCTGTAGGACCTTGTCTTTGTAAGCATAGTTTACATGTTCTAGAACAAAAAAAAAATGTATATCAAAATATTGTGCCAAATAGTAAAGGTTAAAAACAGAAAAAGTAGAAATAAGAGATATTCTATGAGAGTTATTCTTTCAATAATGAATATCTCATCGTTCTCTTTTGTAAGATTAAAGTATTTGACTGGCCTTTGTTCTTTCAGTACCAATAGGTTATGCTTTTACAATTTTCTCTCCAAAAATCGTAATTTGTATCCAAATCTACCTTTGCACAAATAATCTCTCTTGATTTATTGCTGGGAAGGAGGTAAAAATGTTGGTGCCTTATATATGCTCTGAGTACCACAACATTTTCCCCTGCCGTCCACAGTTTGCTTCCAAATTTCTTGGTGTCAGCTTTCAGAGGTTTTCACTTTTAAGGGAAGTGGAATTATCCTTTACACATCACTTGTTTAAGCTTTGAAAAATTATCCTTTGGCTTCAAACCACATAATCTTAACTTGCTGCTTTATTTTGTTTTGTTTTCCTTTAGACACTGGAGCATATTTCCCTCCTTGTTTAAATTGCTTTGCATCCCAGTCATTAATTGGTGAATTTTGGGGGCTCAACATGTGTTTCACATAAAGTTGCTAGCTTCCTCTGGGGTTATATGACAGCCTTCTTGAAAGTTGAAGAACAAGGTGCTTGCACTTCTTCTAAAAAAAAAAAGACATAATTTGAACTAATGTAAACTTACAGTAGCCAAGATTACGTCATAATAGAGAAGTCTGCAATAGTGGATGTAGGAAGAGTCACAAAGGACAACTTGCAAGGGTGAAATATATTAATGTTGGTATCAAGATGTGAGCACACGCCATGTACACATCTGGGAAGCTTCAGGAGCAACAGAGGGAAAGGATCAGGAAGCAGAGGCTGGTTAAATATTGCACTGCTCTCAATAGGCAAATCAGATTTAAAATAATCTTGAAGTTTTGAGTAAAGTAAATGGAATCACACTCTATAAAGCAAGAAGTGATTCCGTAGCTGAGAGAAGCTTCCTGTAGCTGTGCAAGTTTTATGTGACGTCCCTCAATACTCTTTAAACAAACAGGTTTTGTTTTGTTTTTGTTTTTGTTTCTCTTTTTCCTGGACTGTTTTCAAGGTCTTTTTTTTTTTTCTTAATAAGCACATGAACCCCAAAGGATAGGATTCACAAGGAGGATTACAAACCGAAAAGAGGTTTAAAATAAAATTACATATACCTAAAAATGAAGTGCTTTTACTTCCTTTCCTTTCTATTAAAAAAAAATTCTTCAATGAAAGAGTGAAAGTGTGGAGGAGAAAGATAATACAACTGTATATGGGCATGAAGAGATAAATCAAAGATGAAAAGCTAGAGAAGAAATCAAGATAGAGAGATGAATATTCCAAAGTAAAAGAAGAAATCTAAGGACCATCTGGGAAATAATAAATGGTCCCTGATTACACATAATAATTTTACTGATGTTTTTCTACTAAATCCAAGAGAATAGTAGCATAAATCTTTATAAAAATAACTCCTATTGCCTGGTTTGTTAAAAAACTTTCATTTCCAAATAAAAAGAAACAATTTCAAGAGCTTGAATATAAGACATAATGAACTTTTGCAACACTTTTATGTTTTTGTGTTGATGATCAAGATAAAGCCCCACAACCCTGAATTAACATACAGTATGCATTGGGTTGTTGAATCACGGGTGATTGCGCTTTAGGGTAGGGAAAGGACAATGATAGTCTTATGTGTATGTTTTGATAGCTCCTTGAACATTCAGGGAAATTTTTTATCTTTACATGAATTTGGAAGTTTTGACTATGTGGGACTAGACATTTTATTTATTTATTTTTATTTTATTTTATTATGTTATGTTAATCACCATACATCACATCATTAGTTTTTGATGTAGTGATCCACAATTCATTGTTTTCGTGTAACACCCAGTGCTCCATGCAGTACGTGCCCTCCTTAATACCCATCACCGGGCTAACCCATCCCCCCAAACCCCTCCCCTATAAAACCCTCAGTTTGTTTCTCAGAGTCCATAGTCTCTCATGGCTCATCTCTCCCTCCGATTTCCGCCCTTCATTTGTCCCTTCCTTCTCCTAATGTCCTCCACGCTATTCCTTATGTTCCACAAATAAATGAAACCCTATGATAATTGACTTTCTCTGCTTGACTTATTTCACTTAGCATAATCTCCTCCAGTCCCATCCATGTTGATGTAAAAGTTGGGTATTCATCCTTTCTGATGGCTGAGTAATATTCCATTGTATATATGGACCACATCTTCTTTATCCATTCATCTGTCGAAGGGCAGCATCTCAGCTCTTTCCACAGTTTGGATATTGTGGACATCGCCGCTATGAACGTTGGGGTGCATGTGGCCCTTCTTTTCACTACATCTGTGTCTTTGGGGTAAATACCCAGGAGTGCAATTGCTGGGTCATAGGGTAGCTCTATTTTTTATTTTTTTGAGGCACCTCCACACTGTTTTCCAAAGTGGCTGTACCAACTTGCTAAGAGGGTTCCCCTTTCTCCACAACCTCTCCAACACTTGTTTCTTGCCTTGTCAATTTTTGCCATTCTAACTGGTGTAAGGTGGTATCTCAATGTGGTTTTGATTCGAATTTCCCTGATGGTTAATGATAATGAACATTTTTTCATGTGTCTGTTAGCTATTTGTATGTCTTCTTTGGAGAAGTATCTGTTCACATCTTCTGCCCATTTTTTGACTTGATTATTTGTTTTTTTGGGTGTTGAATTTGAGAAGTTCTTTATAGATCTTGGATACCAGCCCTTTATCTGTAGTGTCATTTGCAAATATCTTCTCCCATTCTGTGGGTTGCCTCTTTGTTTTGTTGACTGTTTCCTTTGCTGTTTAGAAGCTTTTTATCTTGATGAAGACCCAAAAGTTCATTTTTGCTTTTGTTTCACTAGCCTTTGGAGATGTATCTTGAAAGAAGTTGCTGTGGCCTATGTCAAAGAGGTTACTGCCTATGTTCTCCTCTAGGATTTTGATGGATTCCTGTCTCACACTGAGGTCTTTCATCCATTTTGAGTTTATCTTTGTGTATGGTGTTAGAGAATGGTCGAGTTTCATTCTTCTGCATGTGGCTGTCCAATTTTCCCAGCATCATTTATTGAAGAGACTGTCTTTTTTCCGTTGCATATTTTTTCCTGCTTTGTCGAAGATTATTTGACCATAGAGTTGAGGATCTATATCTGGGCTCTCTATTCTGTTCCATTGGTCTATATGTCTGTTTTTGTGCCAGTACCATGCTGTCTTGGTGATCACTCCTTTGTAATATAGCTTGAAATCGGGCAACGTGATGCCCCCAGCTTTGTTTTTCTTTTTCAACATTTCCTTGGCAATTTGGGATTTTCCTGATTCCATACAAATTAAGGATTGTTTGTTCCAACACTTTGAAAATGTCATTGGAATTTTGATCGGGATAGCATTGAAGGTATAGATTGCTCTGGGTAGCATAGACATTTTAACAATGTTTATTCTTCTGATCCATGAGCATGGAATGTTTTTCCATCTTTTTTTGTCTTCTTCAATTTCTTTCATGAGTGTTCTGCAGTTCCTCGAGTATGGATCCTTTACCTCTTTGGTTAGGTTTATTCCAAGGTATCTTATGGCTTTTGGTTCTGTTGTAAATGGAATCATTTCTCTAATTTCTCTTTCTACAGTTGCATTGGTAGTGTATAAGAAAGCAATTGATTTCTGTGTACTGACTAGACATTTTAATTCCCAAGCTGAGATTTGGGTAAGGACCAAAGACAACGGAAAATTTTAGAAAAGTTATGGTAACCCTATATTTTACCTAAGGAGAAAGAAAAACTAGAAGAGGTTCGAACAGGTAGAAAGACAGAAGAACTACATTTGCTGATGACATCATACAGGATATTTATTTGTTCAATGTAACAATTACACCTGAGTAAATTTCAAAGCAAATTAATGATATCACATTTTTTTAACATAATGCAGTAACAATGGTCATGAATAATAATCAAATGCAAACAGTGAAATTAACAAATATTCTCCAATTGAGGTCAAACGAATCCACTATTGCATTTGGAAATTAAAATATAATGAGCTTGACAGGATAAAGTTCTAGGTTTGGTGAAGAGATAAAAGTTCTCTTACTAATGAGCTATATGATTTCACAATGGAATATTAGGCAGTAACTTGGAAATATGGTTAGATATAAATAAGTAAAATTTCCACGTGTTTCTTGGGCAATTTTTAAAGCTTTCAAAATGTTGATATAAGCTTTTAGGTGAAAGGCCATTTTATTGATAGATGGTTTGCTAATACTAGTAATTAAAATACTTGGGAACTACATAAAAATCTTTTACAAATATCTTTTGGCAACACAAACTACCTCACATACAGCTCTCAAAAATGAAAATGTTTTGGCAGAGGTTGCTGGGAAGATGGCAGAGTAGGAGGACCCTGGACTCACCTCTTGCCTCGTGGCCTCCTAGGGAGTACCCACAGCAGCATGAATAACCCAGAAAGCAGCCCAAAAACTGGCAGAACAGACTCTCTGCAGCCCAGCATAGACAAGAGGCCACAGCGAAGCAGATCTACCCCCTCCGATTGTTCTTGGCAAGATCCCATCAAAGTGGTGCCACAATCCTCGTAGTGTGTGCACAGCCCAGACAAGGGCCAACACCACTCCAAAGTGAGTCCTTCTCCAGGGAGAGAGGAAGATAACCACACATCAGTCTGACTGTGACCCCAGCAGTGGGCTGGGGGTAGGTAGTTTGTCTGACTGCAGTCCCCAGCCACCAACAAAAGCTTCTCAGGGGACAACACAGGGAAAGAGCCTACAGTTTGGTGCTACTTCATCTCTGGCAAACACCTGGTCTGACTCAACTCAAGCCCAAGGCAGCCCTGGACCAGCCCACTAACACCACAGGCACCAGACTCTGCCCACAACAGGCAGAAAGCCATTGCAGACAACAGGACTGAAGGCAAACACATCCCAGTCACAATAGTAGGACACCCCTGTAGCAACACACATGAGAAACACCCTGTGAAGCACCATTTCCTGGTGAAAAGGAGACATTGCACTGCAGGACCTCTTCTTCATAAAGCCACTACTTTCAAGTGTGGGAGACGTAGCTAACTTTCCTAACACAGAGAAACAGAAACAGCAATAGACAGAATGAGGAGACAGAGGAATATGTCACAAATGAAAGAGTGGAACAAAATCAGAGCAGGAGACCTAAGCAAAACACAGATAAGTAATATGTTTGATGGAGAATTTAAAGTAATGCTCATAAAGATACTCATTGGACTTGAAAAAAAGAGTGCAGAACCTCCATGAGACCCTCCACCAAGAGATAAGAAACATAAAAAAGAATCAAATAGAGCTATTGGATTCACTAAATGGAAATAAAAATAGATCACCTGGAATAAGTAGCAAACAAGAGGAAGTAGAAGAACGGATCAGCCACCTGGAGGACAGAGTCATGGAAAGTAATCAAACTGAGCAGATGAGAGGGGAATAATATGCAAAATGAGAATAGACTCAGGGAACTCAGCAACACTGTCAAGCATAACAGTCACATGATAGGGATCCCAGAAGGAGAAGAGCGAGAAAAGAGAGTAGAAGATTTGTCTGAAGAAATAATAGCTAAAAACTTCCCAAATCTGGAGAAGTAAAGAGAAATCCAGAGCCAGGAGGCACAGAGAGCCCCCCGGAAAACCAACCCAAAGATGTCTGCACTAAGACACAAAGTAAATAAGATAGCCAAAAGTAGTGATAGAGAGAGAATTTTAAAAGCAGCAAGAGAAAAGAAAGCAATGACATACAATGGAAACCCCATATGGCTATCAGTGGGTTTTTCAGCAGAAACTCTACAGAACAGAAGAGTGCAGCATAATCAATTCTAATTAAGAGGAAAAAATCTACAGCCAAGAATACTCTATCCAGCAAGGCTTTCATTTAGAATAGAAGGAGAGATAGAGTTTCCCAGAAAAACAAAAGTTAAAAGCAAAACCAGCCACGTCTCCATCACACAAAATGCCATCAGCCTGTGGGTCCCAAATTCACAGTCCAGATACCTTCCTGCCCAAGTCAGCATGCACGGCCTGCCACCTCCTCAATGCCAAGTCAACACCCCTTCACCTCAGATTCCCAAGGGTTCAAACTGGCACTCTTCCCCTCAAATTCCAACCCCTGTGCTCAAGTTTGTGCACAAAAGTGGGCATAATTATAACAGCAGAATGAAGCAACCCAAACAGTGACACTAATTCTGTGGAATATAGAATGGATAAAAGGAGTGTGCTAGGCTGAGAATATCTCCAACAAGCACAACAAAGAACAATACATACAGCATGATTCTGGTTAGTAAAGCAAACAAACAAACAAACCTGGGAAGAATAAAACAAGATGAAATCAGAAAGGGAGACAAACCATAAGAGACTCTTAAGCATAGGAAATAAACTGAAGGTTGCTGGAGGGGAGGTGGGTGGGGGATGGGTAACCAGGTGATGGGCATGGAGGAGGGCACGTGATGAAATGAGCACTGGATGTTCTGTGCAACTGATGAATCACTACCTCTGAAACTAATAATACACTATATTAATTAATTGAATTTAAACATAAAAAGGAACCCCTCTGCAAAAAGAAAATGTTTCAGTCCAAGGAGAAGACAATTTAAAGTCTGAAATACTGAGAAAACATGTTACTGTAATTTTCAATCTCAAGTTCCTACTAAGAGATTTATGTAATATAAAGACTTTTTGTTCTTTCTTCAATTATAATAATTATATATCAATCACATCATTTTATTTGTAGTTGGGCAATATATGTTACTTTTATTTGCTGTGTTATGTTGTTACAAAGTCCATGCAAGATTTTATCTCATTTACTAGAGAAAATGACTCATGGTGTGGAGTAAAGATACCCAATTCATTTGTTAATGAATGAATGAATGGTGAATAAATTCATTAAAAAGAAATCAAGGAAGAAAGGAAAAGAAGAAGAAAAAACAGAGGGAAGAAGGAAGGAAGACATGGAGGAGGAAAGGAAGAAAGGAAGCGGGGAAGAGAAAAGAATAAAAGAGTTGAAGGTAGAGAAAGAGAAAGGATAATAAACAGCAAAGACTGAAGTTTCCTGAAGAAGGAATTCTCCTCAAGCCTGCAACATTACCTAAATTTCCAGCATGTTGGCCTGCCCAGATTTTGGTCACCAGAGCCCACATCACATGAGTCAATTCCTTAAAACAAATCTTTCTCTCTGCATATATAAATGATGATGAAAGAGGATAGATGATAGATAGATGATAGATAGATAGATAATAGAGATATATAGATAGAAAAAAAGAAGAGATGATAGAAGATGATAGATCACTCGCTCAATCTCCCATTGGTTTTATTACTCTAGAGATCTTGACAATAAATATTTTTATATTTAAACTAATAATTTAATAATTACCATGGAACTGCACATTATAAACTCAAAACTCTTATAGGACAAGGCAATCCTTACAGAGTCTTAAACCAGTCAAAGTTTTCCAATAGTCAACATTGCTCTTTTAATCTTGTTTTAGTGCATTACACAAACCAACTCCCACCACCAAAATGTTTATTTCTAGGGATCCTCAGGTATCATAAAACAATAAGAAATGGATTGTGTAGGCAGAAAAATGACCAAATCAATCTGTTGTAAGTAGGAAAAAAATCAGAAAAACATAGGAAAATAAAGGAGAATTTCCTTTTAGTATAAGTAATCAGATTAGTTTCCTCATTTGTAATTAATAATCTCTGAGACCTTTGTAAAGAAGGATTTGTTTTGAAATAAGAACAATGAACAAAGATAGCATCCTTCTGAAGTAGTCTTGTTTAAGAAAGAAATCTCTTTTATTAGTGTAATTATACCTACTGGAAAAAGTCTTCTTTGTTTCTTGATATCATATCATCCTAATCCTATAAGAGTATTAGAAGTCTTAAAATCTTGCATGAATTTTCCACAGCAAGATTTTTTTTAGTATTGGTAATGACATGTTCCTCATCATAAATTCCCTGTAGATTAGCTAACATATTAGAAATTATTCTTGTCATAATACAATGTTAAAAGATGTTTATATCAGAAACACAATATAATGGTAATTTGCACAATAAGTAAAAAGACTGCATATAGATATTTAGGGTTCCTGGAAGGCTTACCCTGAAGATCATTGAACTCTTCAATAACCCCTAAGCAAGCAATGTTTAAACATTCATAGCTATAATCCTAATTTCAGTACCCCAGAAAACAGAAAACTAAACTGATCTAAACTCAGAGGACTGCCATAGTCTAGTGTGGGAAGGATTTTGAATTGAGAGAATGAAGGCTTTTAAATTAACTCTATGTTTTGAGTTACCTTCCCAATCTAGCTTTCTTAGCAATGAAAATGAAGAGGGCATCTGTGGTTTGAACATTTCCTCCAGGTAATCTGTGATCCAATAAATCTGTGAACCACCAGAATAGAAGCAGAAACAGTACTCAGAAATATTGCAGTAGTCTAAATGAAAAGTGTAAGTCTGAAATAAGTCACATGGCAATAGGAATATACAAAAAATAGATATGATAGAGAGTAAAGCTAAGTGAGTTAGGAATATGAGATAGTAAACAATTGGATTTGGAGGCTGAGAAATGGGAGGCTGGATGTCTATGGTGAGACTAACAAAAATAGGGAAAACAGAAGGTGGAGAAGGTAAGTATGGAAGGTAATACATTCAGCTTCCATTGTTCATCTAGGAACTCTGTGAAAGATTAGAGGAAAATGTCTATTAAGCAGCTAGAAATGTGGGTTAGGAATAAAGAAGGAGAGATCTAAACCTGAAATACAGATGAAGGTTACCACTCTGGTAGTAGTTGAAGGAGGAAGAAGAGAAGGAAGAAGTAGCAATAAAGGAACTTATAGAAAATATGTAGTATAGGGGCACCTGGGTGGCTCAGTCATTAACAGTCTGTCTTCGGCTCGGGTCATGATCCCGGGATCCTGGGATTGGGCCCCGCATCCCCCCGGGCTCTCTGCTTAGCTGGGAGCTTGCTTCTTCCTCTCCCGCTCCCCCTGCTTGTGTTCCCTCTCTCGCTGCCTCTCTCTCTGTCAAATAAATAAATAAAATCTTAAAAAAAAAGAAAATATGTAGTATTGTTTTCAACGTGTATGTTTATTTTTATATAAATGTTTTATAATGCATGTATTAGTATGCAATCTGGTCTTTTTTCAGTCAATAAAAGATTTTGAAGATTGTTGCATGTTAGTACATATAGATTGACCTCAACATGAGTAAATATGTAAATGACAAAGAAATTTCCAGAAGCATATACAACAAACTGAAAAAGATGATTACCTCTAGATAAAGGGAGGTGAATAAGCTTTGTGGTCAAAGAGACACTTAAATATTCTTATAAAGTTTATTTATTTATTATGGAGACTGAATTTATGTATTGCCTATAAAATCAAGAATTCAGGGTTTTTTTGAGTGAGGTTAGACTACTTCATTCAGATTTATCATTCTCTGCTTGCACAATTCACTGAATTCTCATGATGCCTTGGGAAATTAAATTATGTGCTGAACTCTCTTAGAAATCCTAGAAAATGCCAATGTTTTGTCATAAAACAGTAATTTAATAAGGCATATTTCTCCTGAATTGGTACTGAAACTGCTAGTGCATATGTATTAAAACCTTAGAGTAGTTAATAATGCAGCTGCAAATTTCTACACTTATAAATCATCTATCATTTTTATCAGGATATTTCTATCAGTCATTTTGACAAAAAAAAGCATAAATTTTTAAAATAGCAAATCATTTAAAATATGTGAAAGTGCTTTCTCAAAATTCACCATCAGAGTACTTATAAATCCCTCAACAAAGTGAAAAAAATGAAACAATTATGATCCATTTTCCTCCTTTTTCTTTCTGGAAGATTGACTCATTTATTCTCTACATCTTCCTTTCAGTAGTATCTAGCCAAACTCCCCCCGACATTTAACTATGGCTCAGTCAGAAACCCTTTTTCTTCTTTGTCCATTATAACACTTGCAGAGAATTAACTCACTCCCATGACATTCTTTCCGCTAAATGAATGCCTCTCAGGTGTGATATCTCAAGGCCAAGTGTAGCTGTCCTCTCACTCTCTCTCATACTTGACACATTGTAACCTCACATAAACTCCCCAAACCCATTTCATTATCTTTCCTTCCTCCTCCCACCTTGCAAAGCAGGGTCACTTCCAAAAGGACTTTCTCTTTTGGCATCCTTATTTATTGCTAGTTACCCAAGGTCACTAAAGGTGAGAATGTCAAAGCACAAGCTCCAAATTCAAATATTTGCTATAACTAGGCAGGAAACAGGAAGCAGATTGGATTCAGACAACACAAAGTGATACTGGTAGTATTTGAAGTTACACAGCCTAGTAGACGCAGGAGCCTCTTTTAACCTAGCATCAGCCTATTGCCAATTTATGTTTACAAATGCTTAATGCTGCCAGTTAAAAAAAATATACGGGGTGCCCTGCTTCTGTCTCCTCACTGGGTGTGAATCCTGCTTAAGATTCTCTCTACCTCTCCGTCTGCCCCTCCCCCATTCTCTCATGCATGCACGCACATGTGCTCTCTCTAAAACTAAATAAATACATTTTTAAAAATCTTATATTAAATGCTGGTAACAAATTTTATGTTAAAACAACAGCAAAATAACAATAACAATAATAATAAATCCAGCACAGTTTACAGCCCTTTATTATAGACAATTTTGTTTGATATCTAAGGAAGCAAAGCTGTCCTCCCATTTTTGGTAATTGGTTTATTATAGCCAGTAATTAGAACACACACACATATGTGAACAAACAAAAGAACAAAAAAAAAACAGGTTCTACCTGGCTTTAAAACAAGTGAAATCTTGAATATTTCCTGTAAGTCCCTGCCTCCCTAAAAACAAATAACTCTATCACTGATTTTTTACAGTACTGATGTCTGAAAGTATGTCAAAGCCTTTGGGATCTGGAAATATCATCTGAGAAAATTGCTATTTTTTTCCTACCTAGAATAGAATAACTGCAAGGTCAATAATTCTGGTATTTGTGTTTGTGAGTGTGTGTGTGTGTGTGTGTGTGTGTGTGTGTGTGTGTTGTATTTTTTATCTGGTAACCCCCTGCTGCTAACACTTGGACTCTCTTACAAATGTTCTGTCTGAGTAAACTACACTCTTTTCTAAGTATCATTATTTCTAACCTAACCTTAATTATTAAACCACTATTCCTGCATCAAAATTTTGATGTTTCTTCTCTCAAATCGTTTCTTAAACAAGTTTCAATCTTTAATTGTGGTAGGTACTATTACAACTCAGGTTTTAAGCCCCTTGCAGCGCATGCACAATTTCCGGCATCGGGTGAATCCTTCCAACACATCATACGTGCTGCGAAGTATAATTAAATTTATTTCCCTAACAAATCCCTTTCAACAAATCCCTATGCTAAAGGAGTGTTTCAAATTCCTCAGACGGTTAGTCAGAGAATTTTAAAAATGGGTATATCTTTTACTATCTCAGGTGGAATATTTTAGAACACAGACTACCGATTCAAGCCAGACCAGCTCTTCTCTCTCCTACACAGAATAAAAGTCCGCTCTCAGTTCTTTCGCTCACACTCCTGTTTCTTGAATAAGCTTTGCTCTACATTCCCTTCCTCTGTGCCTATGCATTTTAAATAAATTATGATTCTTGTTTTCAAATATTTATTGGCATGGGAAAAAGCACATGTATATTGTCGAGTAAAAAAGTTATTAAGTAGTATAAATAATTGGATATTATTTTTTAATTATGGAAATTGCAAAAGAACAAGAACACAGGGATAGTGTTTTTCAGATCATCAGACATTTAGGCAAATTACATTTTATTTTCATTGCTCTTTTTGCATTTATCACAATTTTTACTTTGTACATGAGTTATTTTATACTAGAAAAAGTAATATGAGTTTATAAATATGCTACACAAACTTCAGTACTCAGCTCTAATAAATACTTTGCTTAGTCATCTCAGAATTCATCCATTCACAGTGATCTCTCTTAGAAATTCTTCATTGCATTTTCTATAAGAAATATCGATTCATCTTGTAGATGATGCATCAAAAACTCACTTTTTTTTCAGTTCTTTGACCACTAACTTCCAATCATCCTTCTCCATCCCATCTTATTTGGAGCCAAGTTTAAATGTTCCTTACCCAGAAAAGACTAGGGTGCCTAACCCTTATGTAATTAAAAATGAAAGAAATTAATCATAAAACCAACAAAAATTCCAATAAAATTAGGATTTTTATTAGTCTTTTGAAATAAATATTTAAAAATAAAATTATTTAAAATGTATTTGTTAGCTTACATGTTTTTGCCCATGAGTGAATGAGCGTTTGTGTGTGGTATACATATATGCACACTAAGCATGTTTTTAAACTACTAGATATTCCAATACCAGCTTCCACCACATATTCTCTTGGTCAGATCCATGACATTGTCACAGCCATGATACCTCAGTAGTCTCAATTTCAAGCGTATTTCTCACTGACCATCACTTTAGTTTTTCAACTTAATTATTCTATCATCCCCAAATCAACAATTCTTCAGCCAAATTGGAAACTCCAAGCTATTATCTTTACAGGGTTTTCACTAGCCATCACCCACTTCACTACTTTTATTCCTTAACCAGTGAAAATTCCATGGTCAATCACCATAATCTCTGAAAGCCAACACTATTTATCCCTTACCTTTTTCACTCTCCAATATAATTACCTGGAAAATCCATAATCTTGGTTTACCCGCATATCCTCCTTATGCCCATCTGTACTTGACCAGCTAAATATTGTTACAGAAATATAACAAAGCAGGTTAACTAACTAGTCTTGTTACTGATTTATGACCACAGTTCTCTAGGGGGTTTGACTGGGCCAGTAACATATATACCATATATACCCAGTAACATCTCATGTTAGTTCTCTATGAAAAACATTTCAGACAGTCCACTCAGTCTTCAAATTGAACATTTCTATTTCTGATAACTTTAATTTACAAACCTGCTTTGTATTTCTTTGAAAAAAAAATAGATGCATGATACAGAAATTCCTTCATCCCTCTGCTGTCAAATTTCCTCACTTATTTCACACATTTTTAATAAAGTCCTGCTAAAGTTAAAAAAAATATATATATATATATATTCCATCTGGGCTCTGAATCCTATATCTTCTCACCTGGCCATTGACTCATACATGTAATGTATCATACCATAAATTTCTCCTTCCCTAATGGATAATTTTTACCAGCATAGGAAAATAGTAGCTCTTTTAAAAAGGCCCTCTTTTGATCTTATACACTCTGTGGTGGATTGACTGGCATTCTCCAAAAAGATATGTTCATTTCCAAATCTTTGGAAACCGTGATTGTGACTTTATTTGAAAAAAGTGTCTTTGCAGTTGTAATTAACTTAATGATCAAGAGGAGATCATTCCGATTATCCAGGCAGGCCTTAAATCCAATGACAAGCATACTTATAGAGACAAACAGAGGAGAGAAACTGAGAAATCCATGTAGAGTCAGAGGCAGAAATTGGAATTATACAACCACAAACCAAGAAATGCCTGAAGTCCCCAAAAGTTGGAAGAAGCAAGGAAAGATTCCAGTATAGAACCTTTGGAAAGAGCACAGCAGTCTCCCTCATTTCAGACTTCTGCCTTCCAGAAGTGTGAAGAAATTTTTTTTTCTTTTTCTTAAGCCATAAAGTTTGTGATAATTTGATATGGCAGCACTAGAAAATTAATACGGACCCAGTTGCCCAACCCCAAGCAACACCATGGCTCTACTTCCCTCCCAAGGAACACAATTCCTCAAGTTTTCTGCCATCACTGTCTGAGCTCCTTATACCCCATATTTTTCTTCATCGCATTTCAATTGAGCTCTTGTTCCCAAAACTAAAACTTTCCTGGCAAAGGTTTCCGATAACTTCTATTTTGCCAAACCCAATAGTCACTGTCTCTTACCACCTGTCTCAGCATCTCACAGCATTCAATAAAGCTGACTCCTTGAACTTCTGGAATCACAGAGTCTCAGGTTTTCCCCCATCTCACTGGTTCTCCAGCTGTATCTCCCTTACTTGTTCCTCCTTCTGTAACTAACTAACTTATATGTATTTGGTGTTCTGGATTCAGTCATGGAACATCTTCTCTTTTCTATTTACTTAGTCTGTATTTTTAACAACTCTAAATTTATTTCCTATCTCTTCTCTGAGTTCCATGCTTGCAACAAATTTGCCAAATTTTACTTTTTACCCCCCCCCTTTTTTTAAACAGAAAGGGATAACTTAGTGGTACAGAAGTAAGGCCTTTAGAGCTAGACTGACTGAGTAATCATCCTGTCTCTAACGTATGCTGTGTGAATCTAGCCAAGTTATTGAACTCTGTGCCTTTTCCCTCATCTGTATGATAGAGGTATGAGCAATATCCACTTCACTGGATTATACTGAAAATGAATTCATCTATGGAAAATATCTAAAACAGTGTCTGGCATATAATAAGCGCTTAATGATGATAATCATTGTTAGATTATGACTTCCGATCAAACATTGTCTTTCCCATAGAAAGAATTCTATCATTTTTCTATCAATTCTATCTGGCTTATTTTCTTCACTGCATTCCTCAGTGTCCAATATCATCTTTCTTTCATTGTTTTGTTGTTTGTTTCTCATTGCTTGACTCTACCAATAAAATGTAGCATTGGGAAGTCAAGTATCTTATTTGTTTTGTTCATTGTTACAGGCATACCTCAGAGATATTGCGGGTTCATTCCCAGACCACCACAAGAAAGTGAATGTCACAATAAAGGGGGTCACATGAAATTTTTGATTTCCTCGTGCATGTAAAAGTTATGTTTACACTATCCTGGAGTCTATTAAGTGTACAGTAGCAATATGTCCAAAAAAACCCACTTTATGTCTAATAATAACTTTAATTTTTAAAAAATGCTAACCATCATCTCAGCTTTCAGTGAGCTGTAATCTTTTTGATGGTGGAAGATCTTGCCTCAGTGGTGATAGGTGGTGGTTACTGGAGGCTGGGGTTGGTTCTCTTAAAATAAGATAACAATGAAGTTTGCCACTTCCGTTGACTCTTCCTTTCACAAATGATTTCTTTACAGCATGTGATGCTGTTTGATGGCATTTTACTCACAGTAGAATTTCTTTCAATCTTGGAATCTATCCTCTCAAACCCTGCTGCTGCTTCATCGACTAAGTTTATGTAATATTCTAAATTTTTTGTTGTCATTTCAATAATCTTCACATCTTCACCAGATTTAGCAGATTCCACCTTAAGAAACAACTTTCTTTGTTTATCCATAAGAAACAACTCCTCATCTGTTAGTGTGATCATGTGGTTGCAGAAATTCAGGCACATCTCCAGGCTTCACTTCTAATTCTAGTTTTCTCGCTAGTCCCACAAATTCTGCAGTTACTTCCTCCCCCGAAGTCTTGAGCCCCATAAAGCCCTTTCCAGAAGCTTTTCAATTTATTTTGCACAGGTTCATCAGAAGAATCACTATGTATGGCAGCTATAGCCTTACAATATGTATTTCTTAACAATAACTCTTGAAATGGCTCCTTGATTCATGGGCTACAGAATGGATGTTGTGTTATCAGGCATGAAAACAACATTTATTTCATTGTCCATTTCCATCAGAGCTCTCGGGTGACCAGGTGCATTGTCAATGAGCAGCCACATTTTGAGGGAAATCTCTCTCTCTCTCTCTCTCTCTCTGAGAAATAGGTCTCAACAGTAGGCTTAAAATATTCAGTTTACCATAAACAAATATGCTGTCATCCAGGCTTTGTTGCTCCATTTGTAGAGCATAGGCAGAGTAGATTCAGAGTAATTCTTAAGGGCCCTAGGATTTTCAGAATGGCATTGGCTTCAACTTAAAGTCATCAGCTGCATTAGTCTCTAACAAGAGAGTCAGTCTGTTCTTTGAAGCTTTGAAACCAGGCACTGACTTCTCTCTAGCTATAAAAGTCATTGATGACATCTTCTTCCAATAGGATGTTCTTTTGTCTACATTGAAAATCTGTTGTTTCCTGTAGCCCCCTTCTTAATAATCTTAGCTGGATCTTCTGGAGAACTTGCTGCAGCTTCTCCATCAGCACTTGCTGCTTCATCCTGCATTTTAATATTATGGAGACAGCTTCTTTCCTTAAACCTCATGAACCAACCTCTGCTAGCTCCTGACTCTTTTTCTGCAACTTGCTCACCTCTCCCAGGCTTCAGAGATTGAAGAGAGTTAGGGCCTTGCTCTGGATTAGGCTTTGGCTTAAGGGAAGGTTGTGGCTGGTTTGATCTTCTATCCAGACCACTCCAACTTTCTCCAACAGCAATAAGACTGTTTCACTGTCTTATCATTCATGTGTTCACTAGAGTAATACCTGTCATGGCCTTCAAGAACTTTTCCTTTGCCTTCACAGCTTGACTATCTGGAGCAAGAGGCCTAGTTTTGGTCTATCTCAGGTTTCAACATGCCTTCCTCACTTAATCTCTTCTAGGTTTTGATTGAAAGTGATAAACACTGGACTTTTCCTTTCCCTTGAACACTTAGAGGCTATGATAGATTTTTAATTGGCCTGATTTCAATATTGTTGTGTCTCAGGGAATAAGGAGGTCTAAGGAGGACAGAGATGAGGGTGGAGTTAGAACACACACAGCATTTGCTGATTCAGTTTGTTGTCTTATATGGGCACGGTTCATAGTGCCCTAACAACAATGATCACTGATCACAGATCACAATAAAAAATACAATAATAGTGAAAAGATTTAAAATATTGCAAGAATTACTGAAATGTGACACAGAGACATGAGGTGAGCAAATACTGTTGAAAAACGGCACCAATAGACCTGCCCAACAGGGGTTGCCACAAACCTTCAATTTGTAAAAATCACAGGGTGAAGCACAATAAAGCAAAGTGCCATAAGATGGGGTACACCTGTGTAGTCCAGAGCCAGCAATGAATGACAGAAAACAAATAGTACCCAAAACAAAATACTAATGTTTTCTATGAATTTGTCTTGTTCTTTCAGTTACACGCATGTATAGCTTGCCACTTTAGGGGATTTCTTCTTCTCATTAATTTATTCACTCTTTCAACAAATATTTATTAAGTACATACTTTTATCTCAGAACATCATTGGATTTTTCTAATTCAAAGACAATTAAAACAAATTCTTTGCTCAATGAATTAATGTAAACTAGTCTAACTTTACTAGTGGACTTAATAAAGCCCTGTATACAGGGCTAAATATCCAATAATATTTAGATTAATTATTCAATTAAAAAGTAAAGAAAATCTGTCATAAGCCTCTAAGTGGATAATTTCAACTTTAAAAATATTAAAATGGAAGCAAATAAGAGATTTAACTTAGCAATTAAGAACTTATTTTTCTTATTTATTTTTGTGTGTGTGTGTGTGTGTGTGTGTGTGCACACATGAGAATAATTTTTGACTACTATCATTAAAGAAGTTCCTGAGTATGGTAATATTTTTATAACATTTTCAGTAATTTACTTAAAAGAAAAATAAAATACTTTGCTACTGAATACAGCCAGGAAATAGAATATTCTGGATAAGTAAATGTCCTTCAGAACTATATGTAATATATTTTTAGTATTATAAAAAAATAAACCTCAGAAATTGTGTCTTTCAACCTTCCATGTTTATTGATGCAGAAGGAAACTACTCAGAGAATCTTTAACAAGTTTATCTGGTGTCCAATAGCAACATTGCTGAGAAAAGAAATTGTCCACTATAAATTCATTGGCTTTAGTTAAAACTTTCGGTGTGAAATACTCCAGATGTTTTTTAAAGTTCTTATTTTATTAAGTGGCCTCATGTTGTCCTGAAAATAGCATGAACTTTGGCAACAGGTAGATGGGGCTTGTGACCCCAGTTTAGTTATTTACTAGCTATGTAACCTCAAACAATTCAGGCAAATATTTATTTTGACTTTTAACTTCCTTATTCTTGAAATGAGAGCAAAACTATCTTATGAGGTTATTGTCAGAGTTGAGTAAAATGCATATAAACACTTAGCACATCAAGCATGAATTTAATATTGCTTTTTAGGAGAACATTTCTAAATTAGTAGTAGCATGCATTTACCTCCTCCTAAATAAACTATGAAGTGTAATAATCTCATAATACCTGTATTGTAAGGTAGACATTAGCTGGTTAAATAAATATAAATATGAGTCTGAGTCTCACTGTGCATGAATTCACCATGTTGTACCGTCCTTGTCATTTCTTCCCCCGGCACAGAATTTCTGTCAGCTCTAGAGATTGGGTTAAATGATTTGTAAGATCTCTTCAAGCTCTAATATGCAAATATTCTAGTCAGCTAATGATGATTTGGTGACACAACACTGTGTTACTCTGAGTTCCTCTTTGGATTGAATCGTGTCCCCCAAAAGGTATGTGAAAGTCCTAACCCCTGGTACCTGTGAATGTGACCTTATTTGGAAATAGGATCTTTGCAGATGTAATCAAATTAAGATGAGGCCATTGGGATGGCCCCTAGTTCCATATGGCTGGTGTCTTTATTAGACAGAAATGCCATGTATGGACAGAAACACACAGTGAAACTGTTATGTGCTGACTAAGGCCGAGATTGAAGTGATGCAGCTACCAGCCAAGGAAGGTCAGAGATCACTGCCACCACCGGCAGCTCGCAACAGGCAAGGGAGAACCGTACCCAGATTCTCAGAGAGAACGTGGTCTTGCTGGCACTTTGATTTTGGACTTCTGGCCTCCAGAACCATGGGAGAATACACTTCTGTTGTTTCAGCCACTTGGTTTATGGTAGTCTTATGGCAGCCTTAGGAAACTAAGCAAGGGTCTTGAAGCTGTGAAAACCTGTTGGTTCCTTCCACCCAATGGTCCCAGTTCATTGATTTAAGGATTAGGGCATCTTACATTTCTTCCCCAAATATTTTGCGAACTACCTGGCATGACATATATATCACATTGCCATGGACACATTTTATAATTTTCTCTGCATAGTTTCTAGAAAAGATAAAAATTAGGTTTTCCAAAAACAACAAAATTGTTTTTAAAGATGAACTTTAAGGATAATACTATTATTATTTTAGTTTCTTCTTGCAAGCTTTGTTTTTATACCCTACGAGTAGATAATAGACCTCTCTCTGGCAATAGCTCCTAACATTTGAATTCCTTTAAGTATTTTCATAGTATTTTTTTCATGATGGAGAGCCCAATCGAGTGTTATGAGACAATGAGTTGCTATCTGCTTCTGTCATCAGTTTGGTGGCAAGTACATTTCTTTTCAAAGGTTTTTTATTCTGCGATTGAAGGGGCATCATGAAGAGCCTTTCTCTTGGAGTGTCTCAATCAGCGATGCTAAGTATTCTCTGTGGAATTGGAAGAAATATATAGTCACTTTCATGAGAAAAAGTATAGAAATAAATCTGCATTTGGAAATGCATTTGGAACTAGAAGCAAGTACCAACAGACTTTGTCCCTGCACTAGGCACATGCATCTACATCTGCAAAATAAATAATATGGATCAGAATTTTTCCAGAGAAAGAAAGCTAAAATCATCAATGGGATGGGATGGCAATGTTTTAAATAACCATGAGTTTAATATAAAAAGTTAGAACAAAATTCTGACCCTTATATCCATTAAAACAAACAAACACATCTCCAACATATAAAAAATACTAACACATTCTTTTTAGTTCAGAGGGACCAAGTCTATTTTTAAAAGCACCTGTACTGGCGGAGCAAGATGGCAGAGGAGTAGGAGACCTGGATTTCATCTGGTCTCAGGAATTCAGCTGAATAGGGATCAAACCCTTCTGAACACCTACAAACTCAACAGGAGATCGAAGAGGAGAGTAGCAACAACTCTCTGAACAGAAAAGCGACCACTTTCTGGAAGATAGGACGTGCAGAGAAGCGAATCCGAGGCGATATTTGGGAGGATAGACGGCGGGGGAGGGGGCCTCCGTTGGCCGCTTCTGGCAAGTGATAGAGCCGCGGAGCACAAAATCGGAACTTTTAGAAGTCGGCTCCGCTGAGGGACGTTGCTCCAGTGGCTAAGCGGGGGGTGGAACCCTCGTGGGACAGTGTGGTCTCAGGACCCTCGGGGTCACACAAAGACCGGGGGTGCCTGAGTGCAGCAGAGCTCCCAGGTGTCCGAGTGGGGAAGCCGGCTGCAGAGACGGAGCCGAGGCATAGGCTCTCAGCTCAGGGTGGCCATAAACTGTGATCTGCGGCCCAGTCGGGCCACTGCTCCTCCAGCAGGGACCCAACAAGCGGCAGATCCGGGGAGACCCCCCTTCCTCCACAGGGAGGGGCGGTGCGGGAGCGCACCGCAGGGATCTGCTGGGTTTGGAGACTCCACACGGGGTCGGGTGCCAGAGATAGCAACGCTCGGTCACAGGCCGGGTGAGCACGGAGTGTGGCCGGAGACGGGGGACATGGGAGTGACTGACTGCTTTTCTCTGGGGGCGCACTGAGGAGCGGAGCCCCGAGTTCTTGCCTCCTCTGGGGCGGAGATTGGGAGGCCGTCATTTTCACTGTCGTCCTCCAAAGCCGTAGGGAAAGCTTGCAGGGAAAAAAAGCTCCTGAGAGCAAACCTGAGCAGCTTGCGAAGCCCGGACCGACAAGGGCGGGGCAATTCCGCCTCTGGCAAAGACATTTGGGAACCATGGTAACAGGCCCCTCCCCCAGAAGATCAGCACGAACAGCCAGCAAGCCAAGACCAAGTTTACCAACCAAGGAGAATGGGAGAACTCCAGCACTAGGGGAATACTGCACATAGAATTCATGGCTTTTTTTACCATGATTCATTAGTTTTTCAAAGTTAATTTTTTTAACTGTTTTTGTAATTTCTCTTTTTCCCTTTTTCAACCAACATCTTATCAATCCCTTTTTTTAAAAAAACATTTTTTATTTTTCATTTTTAGAGTCATATTTTATCCCTTCATAATAGTTACCCTTATTTTTGGCATATATATATAAGTTCTCTCTTTAAAATTTTGAGATACAGTTTCTTCTAACAGATCAAAATATACCCTAAATCACTAGTGTATGGCTTTGTTCTAGTCTCCTGCCTGATCACATTCTCTCCCTTTTTTTTCTTAAATCTTCTTCTTTCTTTTTTCAAACAACTTCTTATCGTATCAATTCCTTTTACAAAATCTTTTATAATTTTCATCTTTACATTCATCTTCAATCCCTTCACTGTATCAACCCTTATTTTGTACATATATAAGTCTTTCTTCCTTTAAAATTTTAGGAGGCGCTTTTTTCTAACAGACCAAAATACGCCCAAAATCTAGTGTATGGCACTGATCTATGCACTAGCCTGATCATATTTGATCATATTCGGTTTTTTTTCTATTGTTCTGTTTTTGTTTTTAATCTTTTTCTTTTTCTTTCTTTCTTTTCTCTTTCTTTTTTCTTTCTTTCCCTTTCTTTTCCCCTGGTTTCAGGTCTTTTCTGATTTGTATAGAGTATATTTGCTGGGGACGTTGTAAACCTGTTAGCATTTTGTTCTCTCATTCATCTATTCTCCTCTGGACAAAATGACAAGACAAAAAAAATCACCTCAGCAAAAAGAACAAGAGATAGTACCGTCAGCCAGGGACCTCCTCAATACGGACATTAGTACGATGTCGGACCTAGAGTTCAGAATCATGACTTTAAAGATACTAGCTGGGCTTGAAAAAAGCGTGGAAGTAATTAGAGAAACGCTTTTTGGAGAAATAAAAGAACTAAAATCTAACCAAGTCGAAATCAAAAAGGTTATTAATGAGGTGCAATAAAAAATGGGATCACTAACTGCTAGGATAAATAAGGCAGAAGAGAGAATCAGCGATATAGAAAACCAAATGATGGAAAATAAAGAGGCTGAGAAAAAGAGACAGAAACAACTACAGGATCACGAGGGCAGAATTCGAGAGATAAGCAATACGATAAGAAGAAACAACATTAGAATAATTGGATCCCAGAAGAAGAAGAAAGAGAGAGTGGGGCAGAAGGTATATTGGAGCAAATTATAGCAGAGAACTTCCGTAATGTGAGGATGGAAACAGGCATCAAAATCCAGGAGGCACAGAGAACCCCTCTCAAAATCAATAAAAATAGGTCAACACCCCGACATCTAATAGTAAAACTTACAAGTCTCAGAGACAAAGAGAAAATCTTGAAAGCAGCTCAGGAGAAGAGATATGTACCCTACAATGGTAGAAACATTAGATTGGCAACAGACCTATCCACAGAGACCTGGCAGGCCAGAAAAGAATGGCATGATATCTTCAGAGCACTAAACGAGAAAACTATGCAGCCAAGAACACTATATCCAGCTAAGCTCTCATTGAAAATTGAAGGAGAGATAAAAAGTTTCCAGGACAAACAAAAACTAAAGGAATTTGCAAACACGAAACCAGCCCTCCAAGAAATAGTGAAAGGGGTCCTCTAAGCAAAGAGAGAGACAAAAAGCAGCACAGATCAGAAAGGAACAGAGACAATATACAGTCACAGTCACCGTACAGGCAATACAATGGCACTAAATTCATACCTTTCAATAGTTACCCTGAATGTAAATGGGCTCAATGCCCCAATCAAAAGACACAGGCTATCAGATTGGATTAAAAAACAAGACCCATCAAAATGCTGTCTGCAACAGACCCATTTTAGACCCAAAGACACCCCCAGATTGAAAGTGAGGGGGTGGAAAACCATTTACCATGCTATGGACACCAAAAGAAAGATGGGGTGGCAATCCTTATATCAGACAAATTAGATTTTAAACCAAAGACTGTAATAAGAGATGAGGAAGGACACTACATTCTACTTAAAGGGTCTATCCAACAAGAAGATCTAACAATTGTAAATATCTATGCCCCAAACATGGGAGCAGCCAATTATATAAGGAAATTAATAACTAAAGCGAAGAAACACATTGACAGCAATACAATAATAGTGGGGGACTTTAACACCTCTCTGACTGAAAGGGACAGATCATCTAAGCAAAAGATCAACAAGGAAATAAAGACTTTAAATGAAACACTGGACCAATTGGACTTCACAGACATATTCAGAACATTCCATCCCAAAGCAATGGAATACACATTCTTCTCTAGTGCCCATGGAACATTCTCCAGAATAGATCACATCCTAGGTCACAAATCAGGTCTCAACTGGTACAAAAAGATTGGGATTATTCCCTGCATATTTTCAGACCACAATGCTTTGAAACTAGAACTCAATCACAAGAGGAAAGTTGGAAAGAACTCAAATACATGGAGGCTAAAGAGCATCCTACTAAGGAATGAATGGGTCAACCAGGAAATTAAAGAAGAATTAAAAAAATTCGTGGAAACCAATGAAAATGAAAACACAACTGTTCAAAATCTTTGGGATACAGCAAAGGCAGTCCTGAGAGGAAAGTATATAGCAATACAAGCCTTTCTCAAGAAACAAGAAAGGTCTCAAATACACAACCTAACCCTACACCTTAAGGAGCTGGAGAAAGAACAGCAAATAAAGCCTAAACCCAGCAAGAGAAGAGAAATAATAAAGATCAGAGCAGAAATCAATGAAACAGAAACCAAAAGAACAGTAGAACAGATCAACGAAACTAGGAGCTGGTTCTTTGAAAGAATTAACAAGATTGATAAACCCCTGGCCAGACTTACCCAGAAGAAACGAGAAATGACCCAAATCCACAAAATCATGAATGAAAGAGGAGAGATCACAACCAACACCAAAGAAATACAAACAATTATAAGAACATATTATGAGCAACTCTATGCCAGCAAATTAGATAACCTGGAAGAAATGGGTGCATTCCTAGAGATGTATCAACTACCAAAACTGAACCAGGAAGAAATAGAAAACCTGAACAGACCTATAACCACTAAGGAAATTCAAGCAGTCATCAAAAATCTCCCAACAAACAAAAGCCCAGGGCCAGATGGCTTCCCAGGGGAATTCTATCAAACATTTAAAGAAGAATTAATACCTATTCTCCTGAAACTGTTCCAAAAAATAGAAATGGAAGGAAAACTTCCAAACTCGTTTTATGAGGCCACCATTACCTTGATTTCCAAACCAGACAAAAACCCCATCAAGAAGGAGAACCACAGACCAATATCCTTGATGAACATGGATGCCAAAATTCTCACCAAAATACTAGCCAATAGGATCCAACAGTACATTAAAAGGATTATTCACCATGACCAAGTGGGATTTATCCCTGGGCTGCAAGGCTGGTTCAACATCTGCAAATCAATCAACATGATACAATACATTAACAACAGAAAGAACAAGAATCATATGATCCTCTCAATAGATGCAGAAAAAGCATTTGACAAAGTACAGCATCCTTTCTTGATCAAAACTCTTCAGAGTAGAGGGATAGAAGGTACATACCTCAATATCATAAAAGCCATCTCTGAAAAACCCACAGCCAATATCATTCTCAATGGGGAAAGGCTGAGAGCTTTTCCCCTAAGGTCAGGAACACGGCAGGGATGTCCACTATCACCACTGCTATTGAACATAGTATTAGAAGTCCTAGCCACAGCAATCAGACAACAAAAAGAAATCAAAGGCATCCCAATCGGCAAAGAGGAAGTCAAACTCTCACTCTTTGCAGATGATATGATACTGTATGTGGAAAACCCAAAATTCCACCCCAAAACTGCTAGAACTCATACAGGAATTCAGTAAAGTAGCAGGATATAAAATCAATGCACAGAAATCAGTGGCATTCCTATACACCAACAACAAGACAGAAGAGAGAGAAATTAAGGAGTCTATCCCATTTCCAATTGCACCCAAAACCATAAGATACCTAGGAATAAATCTAACCAAAGAGGCAAAGAATCTGTACTCAGAAAACTATAAAATACTCATGAAAGAAATTGAAGAAGACACAAAGAAATGGAAAAACATTTCATGCTCGTGGATTGGGAGAACAAACATTGTGAAGATGTCAATGCTACCTAGAGCAATCTACACATTCAATGCAATCCTCATCAAAATACCATCCACTTTTTTCAAGGAAATGGAACAAATAATCCTAAAATTTGTATGGAACCAGAAAAAACCCGGAATAGCCAGAGGAATGTTGAAAAAGAAAAGCAAAGCTGGCGGCATCACAATTCCAGACTTCCAGCTCTATTACAAAGCTGTCATCATCAAGACAGTATGGTACTGGCACAAAAACAGACACATAGATCAATGGAACAGAATAGAGAGCACAGAAATGGACCCTCAACTCTATGGTCAACTCATCTTTGACAAAGCAGGAAAGAATGTCCAATGGAACAAAGACAGTCTCTTCAACAAATGGTTTTGGGAAAATTGGACAGCCACATGCAGAAGAATGAAACTGGACCATTTCCTGACACCACACACAAAAATAGACTCCAAATGGTTGAAAGACCTAAACGTGAGACAGGAGTCCATCAAAATCCTAAAGGAGAACACACGCAGCAACCTCTTCCACCTCAGCCGCAGCAACTTCTTCCTAGAAACATCGCCAAAGGCAAGGGAAGCCAGGGCAAAAATGAACTATTGGAATTTCATCAAGATAAAAAGCTTTTGCACAGCAAAAGAAACAGTCCACAAAACCAAAAGACAACCGACTGAATGGGAGAAAATATTTGCAAATGACACATCAGATAAAGGGCTAGTATCCAAAATCTATAAAGAACTTATCAAACTCAACACCCAAAGAACAAATAATCCAATCAAGAAATGGGCAGAAGACATGAACAGACATTTTTTCCAAAAAAGACATCCAAATGGCCAACAGACACATGAAAAAGTGCTCAGCATCACTCGGCATCAGGGAAATCCAAATCAAAACTTCAATGAGATACCACCTCACACCAGTCAGAATGGCTAAAATGAACAAGTCAGGAAAGGACAGATGTTGGTGGGGATGTGGAGAAAGGGGAACCCTCCTACACTGTTGGTGGGAATGCAAGCTGGTGCAGCCACTCTGGAAAACAGCATGGAGGTTCCTCAAACAGTTGAAAATAGAGCTACCATACGATCCAGCAATTGCTCTACTGGGTATTTACCCCAAAGATACAAATGTAGGGATCCGAAGGGGTACGTGCACCCCAATGTTTATAGCAGCAATGTCCACAATAGCCAAACTGTGGAAAGAGCCAAGATGTTCATCGACAGATGAATGGATAAAGAAGAAGTGGTATATATACACGATGGAATATTATGCAGCCCATCAAAAGGAATGAGATCTTGCCATTTGCAACGACGTGGATGGAACTGGAAGGTGTCATGCTCAGTGAAATAAGTCAATCAGAGAAAGACATGTATCATATGACCTCACTGATATGAGGAATTCTTAATCTCAGGAAACAAACTGAGTGTTGCTGAGTGGTGGGGGGTGGGAGGGATGGGGTGGCTGGGTGATAGACATTGGGTAGGGTATGTGCTATGGTGAGCACTGTGAATTGTGCAAGACTGTTGAATCACAGATCTGTACTTTTGAAACAAATAATGCAAGATATGTTAGGAAAAAAGAAAAAGAAGAAGATAGCAGGAGGGGAAGATTGAAGGGGAGTAAGTCGGAGGGGGAGATGAACCATGAGAGACGATGGACTCTGAAAAACAAACTGAGGGTTCTAGAGAGGAGGGGGTTGGGGGGATGGGTTAGCCTGGTGATGGGTATTAAGGATGGCACGTTCTGCGTGGAGCACTGGGTGTTATGCACAAACAATGAATCATGGAACACTATATCAAGAACTAATGATGTAATGTATGGTGATTAACATAACAATGAAAATTTTAAAAAATAAATAAATAAAAGCACCTGTACTGGGCAGATTCTCAGTTGGAAACAACCGAAGGCTTTCTGACCACCTTAAACATAAAGATTTTTCAGAACATGTTGGGAAACTCACAGTCTTAGGAAAGGATGCAGAGGTGGACATCAGATTCAGCTTTTAGGAAAAACACCGAGACCATGCCAAGGACTGATCTGATGAGAAGACTGACCCTGGTGCCACCGAATGCTTCATGTTGAGATCTGGAGTTCAGTCCAACTGCCAGGACCATTACTATTGCTGGACCCAGAAATTGCCCTGGCATCCCTGGAATCCAAAAGATCTGCAACCCCATGCCAACAAAAAAGGAAGCACCATCAAAATTACTTTTCCTTTCATTGCTTATTTCCGAATCCAAATCTCATATGGAGAAAACTGGTGGAGCATATGCCTGTCTCATAACTGGAATGAGGCAAGAAAAATTGGGTTGTGCCTTCCATATTGAGGAGGCTTTGTTCATACAAAGTGTCATTTTTTTTTCCAAATATAGGAAAGCTTTTCAAAAGAACATGTACTCTCACCGATACAATAATTATCAATGCAGGATGGAATCTAAAAATTGGTAAATATTTTAGAGGATTTTTGTCTGTCACATCTCCTGTGATTTATTCCTTTAACAGTTATTGCATTTTGTTCAATGATTTGGAGAAAGTTACTTAAACTCCCCTGAGCCTCACTTACCTTAAATATAAAATAGGAAAAATGATATTTATAAAATGGCACATCAGTTGTGTGAATTAAATGATATAATATTTATAAAGTGCTTAGGACAAATATGGATTTGGTAAGCACTCACTAAATTCCATTTGCTATTATTAAATATCAGGTCCTGAGTAAAAATATTCCTTTTACGGAATCCCTAACCTGCAGGTATCCAGTCTCTTGAGAACTTTTAAAGCTATGCAGCTTGCATTCCTCTACATCAGCTCATTCCAAACTACAGAATTTATTTTTATTTATACTACATGTATTATTACACTCATGCCATTACAATTTCCTGATTTGGGAGCCATAGACATAAAATAAGCACCACGAGAAAAATTACTTGTGTTAAATTCAACAGTTTCTCAGAACAGCAAGCAGTATTAGAAAAGATGGCTGAATTTCCACACCTCCACAAAAATATTTCAACCCATAATAATTCACCTATATTACTCTAGTACTAAAAATAGCTATTACCACAGGTTATTAGCCTCAAGTCTAATAACACTGAAGGTGTACCCTCAAGTATCAGGATCATGCATCAACACTGATATAATGTAATCTGGGGGTTAAGAGCATAGGCTCTAGATCTAGGTCACCAGCCTTTAAATCCTAGTTCTGCTGCTTACAAGCCATGTGACCTCAGGCAGGGTATGCAAGCTTCCTGGGTCATTTGTAAAGCTGGTGAGTACTAGGACTTACCTCTTGGAGATTTTGTGAGAAATGAACATCAGCATATAAAGTGATTAGAACAGGGGCTGGCCCAGAGTTAGTACCGTGTGTTTGTAAACTATTACTAATATTACATATTAGGGTCTATTCAAAGTATAGTATACCAACATAAGAGTGAGATAATATTCCTATCCCTCAACTTTCACATCAATTGATCATTATAATGCACTTTAGCAAATACACGTCCATGGGTGCAGAAAAGGAGCATCTAACCCAATGTGGGGACTAGGTGGAAATGAAGCTTTTAGAGATTTCTAGAGATGATAGGAGGGCTAAGCACAAATGATAAGCAAAGAGTATCTATGTTGATCTGAAGTAGAAATCCAATTGTCTGACAAGAATGGTAATGAGGAATGAGAATAAGAGGTTTGAATACAGTGGTAATAAAATGGGGATTACTTACCAAGTTTACCAAAATTTATCAAATTCAAGGGATAAAAGACAAAGCTGCCCAAGAACAACAACTAAGCATGAAGGTGTATCTTTTTGCTCAAAGAACATGTCATTATTTGTGGATTATCTCCAATTAGAGCTAAGTGCTATGGTATCAAGATCTAATGAGTGTGTTCATGTAAATGTCCAAATTTCACTTCAAAGGGCACTGCTTCCACTGTTGATGGAATTAAATAATAATACTATTATGATTACTAACTGATTGCCCATAATTTTTAGTTAATTGAAGAAATAAAGACATGAAGCAAACAGAATATGAGAAACATGAGGGAACAGAGTAAAGACAGTGGCAGAAAAGGAAGGAAGAAAAGAAGGAAAAACAATAGAGAAGGAAAATTTTTTGTGATAACTGGAAAAAAATTGATAGAAAGAGGAAAAATAAGATGAAGGTTAAAGGGGAAATGTAAGTAGACGACCAAACATGTTTGGCAGTTCAAGATGACTAACCAAAACTTCAGAACACTACTAGTGATTTCAACCTTAAAGAAGAAGAAACTAGTTAATCACATCAAAACACATTTGAAAATCACCAATACCTCACAGGGGACTGCAAGAAAGGTATTCCTTGATGACACAAGTAACTGATGGTCATTGTGCATATCCCTCCTTCAGACTTACTGGACCACTCCCTGCCATGACAGCTCGCAAGGAGAGATGTGGAGACTCAGGCAGAAGGCGGATGAGGCTAAGTGATGTGGACTGAGACAATAATCATGTGTATCCTAAACTGGACAGGTCTCCTGCCTTCAATCTTGTCTTCAACAGCAAACTCATGTTTGAGCAGGATTATTTGTCTGTGAGAAAGCCATGCTTTTTGTTGGGTTTTCCTCCCCTAATGTTTCTAATATGCCCAGTGAATGCTAACCAGTTCTTCAGACTACTTCTAATCACTCTTTGTCCACACCACCCAGCCAGATAAGTTTGGGGAAAGAAACAAGGGGACGTGGAAATAAATTATGTGGCCTAAAGGTGAAGGAAGAGTCAAATATGGTGTCCAGGTGATCTGGGCTACTAGGTAAACCATTTGGCTGAGACAGCTCATAGATTGAAAGTAGGACTTGAGATGGGGAAGATGACACATTAAGTTCTAGACATGAGGATTTTAAGATGCTTGAAAGACATAGTGAACTTGAAATATTTGCAAGATAACCAAGCAGAGGGGCACCTGGTTGGCTCATTCTGTTAAGTGGCCTACTCTTGATTTCAGCTTTGGTCATGATCTCAGGTTCCTGGGATCGAGCACCGAGGTGGGCTCTGTGCTCAGAGGGGAGTCTGCTTGAGGATTCTCTCTCTCCCTCTCCCTCTGCCCACCCCCATTCACTCACCCACACACTCTCTCTCTCTAAAATAAATAAACAAAAATCTTTAAAGATATCCAAGTAGAAATATCAATAGGCAATGTGTCTGAAGGAGAAGAGTATAAATTTGAGATCTTGAAACATCAGGCTATAAATTACAGGCAAAGCAATAGGGTATTTATACATATTGGATAAATTATTGCTTCACTAATATTACAAAGAACACCTCAAATCATCACAGCCAATATTAGAGTCACTGAAGAAATAATACTTAATACATTCCTATGAGAAAAACCATTACCATGATTTTTAAAATCATTTTTTAATAAATCGTCTGAAATAATAATAGCTAAGTTTAAATAAGAAGAGTAAACATTAAAAATAATTCAAATTGGGGCGCCTGGGTGGCTCAGTAGTTAAGCGTCTGCCTTCGGCTCAGGTCATGTTCCCGGGGTCCTGGGATCGAGCCCCGCATCGGGCTCCCTGCTCCGCGGGAAACCTGCTTCTCCCTCTCCCACTCCCCCTGCTTGTGTTCCCTCTCTCGCTCTGTCTCTCTCTGTCAAATAAATAAATAAAATCTTTAAAAAAAATAATTTAAATTTATCATTATTTACATTACCATTATTTTCAAGAATGAACTGTAATTTTATCAGAAATACAACCAACTTAAAAACATTGCCTTAGTCTGTTTGGTTTGTCATAATAAAATAACATAGCCTGGGTGGCTTAAACAACAGAAATTTATTTTCTCAGAATTCTGGAGGCTAGATATCCAAGATCAAGGTTGCAACTAAATCTGTTTCTGGTAAGAACTCTCTTCCTGACTTCTAGATAACTTGCTTTCTATTTCTTCATATGGTCTTTCCATGTTGCATGCATGCAGGGAGAGAGAAAACAGAGAGAACACTTCCTCTTCTTATAAGGATATCAGTTCTATCAGATAAGGACCCCACATTTATGACCTCATTTAACCTTAATTTTCTCCTTAAAGGTCCTATATCCAAATACTGTCACAATGGGGATTGAGGCTTCAACATGAATTTCGGGTGGAACACAATTCAGTGCATAACAAACACTCTCTTGAACTATTGTAGAATATAAAATGAGACATAAATAAATGGAATCACATATCTTGTTTCTGGCAATAAATCAGTTTTTCAAATATCTCAATTCTCCTCAAACTATGATATACATACAACTCCCATCAAAAGTCCAACTGAATATTATTTTACAGTGTATCTTTTCCTTTGTTAGGTGAGGTTTTTGGTGAGACTAAAAACAAAAACAAAGCAAAATTGATTAATCATTTTCTTTACAAAATTCATGCCTGGTAATTTATGTAACATTATAATCTTTTCATAATACCTTACAATTTGTACAGTTCTTTTCACATTCATATCTCACACATCTGGAAAGTAATCCTGTTAAAACACTGTCCCAAAAGAAAAGTACTCCCCAGTGAAATTATAAGAGAAACCAGTTATTAAATAGAACACTTAAGTAACTCCCATATGATAAACAGGAGCAAAAATTAGGCAGAAGGAAATTAACCTGTTGGATATGTAAAAGCTATAAGTCAATTACCCTTAGCATTAGCATAGCTTTTTTAAATGTGTGTGAAAATTCCAGATACAAATATGTTTCCTGTTCTCATTCTGGCCAATAACAAATATAATAATAATATGTTAAATGAATTATTATATTAAGTTTGTTGATGGGCTCACTAAATACCTCATAAGATATGAATAAATGAAAAGTAACAGCTTAGTCTTGTGAAATAAAAGGAAAAAATACAGAGAATGAAAAGCCTCAAGTCTTATGAGGTCAGTGGCAGCCCCTCCCTTTGGCACTGAAGAACCAAAAATTTCCTGACATTTATTTCAATCTTTTTCCAACTTACTTGTCCTTCCACTCACCCTCCTCCAGAGTACCTCATATCACCCACCCAACAGGCCTACAGGCAACTCATTGCAGCCCAATTCATGATCATGTTCCTGTTCAAAAATCTACCAGGAAAAATTCTGGATTAATGTAGCAAGGATACCAAGTGAAGTAAAGAGTTCTATGGAGCCCACCAGTACTGTAACTACATTGAGCACATCAAAACTCCTTCCACTTTGCAAACATCTCTGAATAAATTCCCACCGACAGCTTTATATAAGAAATAAAGAAAGCTTTATTCTTTATATATAAGAATATATATATTCTCCTGAAACTATATTGGCTGTACTTGGTGGTAGTGGGGGGGGGGGGGAGGGGGTTGTTGAGGAGAGTTTCAGTTTTAGTTCTTGGTGGTAATTCTGAAGAATGCCATGCATATATTAGCTGCTGGAGCACTGTTTAAGCTAAGCCAAAATAGTTTTTCTTTGAAGTAGCAAGTTAAAAATCTATGCCTATGACAGCCCAGTGGGGAGGAACATGGAGAGGAAACCAGCATTCAGGCTCAGTAACTGAGGATGCCAAGAGTTCCACTATGAAATTCTCCTAGTGTCTAACTATTTCTAACTCTGAACCATTTTCTAGGTCATTTTAAATGGCAGCAAATTATTTTGTCAAACCTATTAGAAATTCCCTTTCACTGCGAATCATACAGTGAGTAGAAGAGAAAAGAAAGGAAGCATTTTGAGTCAAATTATCTACTAGATTTTAAAAATACAGTATGTAAATATACCCAAAAAGTACAAAAAAAGATCTTAGAGGGAAGTTGGAGTAAAAGAACATGGTTATTTAAAACAGTTTAGGCAGATTTCTCTAACTCTATAATTCCTAATCTGTGTAACTGATCCAAAAGTTCTTTTTTTCCAGACATACCCTTTTCTTTCTACTTCCTTCTCTAATAGATCTGGCTCAAATGTCATCACTTCCACCAAGCTTTCCTGACTTGTCACCATGTCACCTCCAAAAGAAAAATTAACTCTTTTTGTTTTTGTGTTCCCATACACTCTCAGACTTCTTGTTCCATGGATGCACTTAAGCATCTTTAAGTACCTTCTAGGGTCAGGTTAAGTTGAGGATACACAAAGAAATGTTAAGACCCCCCCATTAAAAAAATTTAGTCCAGTGGTAGGACAAATACACAATAAAACTAATTTGAGTAGTGCTATGTTATGTAACAACAAGATGCTGTAGGAGCACTCTCCTTTTTTACCTTTACTTTCATAAAAGCTGCCTAATGGAAATTTCATCTGAGCAGAATTTCAAAGGATGAGTTAGAGTGAGTATAATGATGAATGATGGCAAAGAACATTTCAAAGAGTTGAAAGAGGATGTGTGAACTGAAAGACAGTGAGAGAAAATGAAGACATCAAGCCTCTCATTATATGTGTTTTGACCATGTATTTTACTCAAGGTTGGTGTTCTGTTTCCAGACTTGGTTATGAGGTCTTTGCACTCACATTTGTTTTTTAATCTCAGTACTCAGTTCAGTGTTCTCCATCCAAGAACTCTTCAATCAGTTTTGTTTGAATGAATAAACCAATAGCAGCAGTAACTGCAAAAAATATTGAAAATGAGTGATTTCAATACATTTATTAGATAAGGGGTTTACTTAAAAAGGATAAGTTAATTTAGCTTGTATGGTATTACGTACACATTAGGCATATTTATTTTTTATTTCTTTATTTTTTTAAGTGAAGAATAATTAACCTACAATGTAACATTAGTTCCAGGTGTGCAACATAATGATTCAATTAATTCTGTATATTACTTAGTGATCATCATGATAAATATAGTCACCATCTGTCCCCAAACAATATCATTACAATCTCATTGACTATCTTCATACCTGTGCTCTATTTTTCATCTCCATGACTTATTGATTTTATAACTGGGAATTGTATCTTTTAATTCCCTTTATCTATTTCATCCACCCCACCCCAACTCATCTCCTTTCTGGCTACATCAATTTGTTCTCTGTATTTAAGATTCTGTTTTTGTTGCTGTTGGTCTCCTTTTTTGTTTGCTTTGTTTTTTTAAATTCCATGTATTAGTGAGATCATATGGTATGTCGTTCTCTGTCTGATTTATTTCACTTAGCATTATACCATCTCACCCCATCCATATGGTTGCAAATGGTCAAATTTCATTCTTTCTTGTGGCTGGGTAATATTCCATTGTGTATATATACCACATCTTCTTTATCTATTCATCTAAATGGTAATGTACACTTGGTTGCTCCCATATCTTGACTATTGTAAATAATGCTGCAGTAAACACAGAGGTGCATTTATCTTTTCAAAATAGTGTTTTCAGAGTTGTCTGGGTGGCTCAGTTGGTTAAGCATCTGCCTTTGGCTCAGATCATGATCTCGGGGTACTGGGATAGAGCTCAGGCTCCCTGCTCAGCCGGGAGTCTGCTTCTCCTTCTCCCTCTGCTCTTCCCCCCATGCTTGTGCTCACTCGCTCTCTTGCTAATAAATAAATAAATAATCTTAAAAAAAAGAAATAGCATTTTCATTTTCTTTGGGTACATACCCAGGATTTATTGAATCATATGGTATTTCTATTTTTATTTTTTTGAGGCACCTCCATACTGTTTTTTACAGTGGTTGCACCAATTTGCATTCCCATCAAATGCAGGAGGGTTCCTTTTTCTTCACATTCTTTCCAACACTTGTTATTTCTTGGCTTTTTGATTCTAGCCATTGTGACAGGTGTAAGGTGATACCTTGCTGTGGTTTTAATTTTCATCTCCCTGGTGATGAATGATGTTGAGTATCTTTTCATGTGTCCATTGGTCATCTGTATGTCTTCTTTGGGAAAATGTCTATTCAAGTCCTCTGCCCATTTTTTAATCAGTTTATTTGTTTAAGGTTTTTTTTTTTTTTTGGTATTGAGTTGTATAAGTTCTTTATATGTGTTGGATATTAACACCTTATTAGACATATCATTTGCAAATATCTTCTTCCAATCACTAGGTTGCCTTTCTTTTGCTGTGCAAAAGCTTTAATTTTGTTTGGTCCCAGTTGTTTACTTTGCTTTTGTTTCCCTTGCCTCAGGAGACATATCCAGAAAAATGTTCCTATGGCTGATGTCAAAGAAATTACTGCAAATCTGGCATTTTAAATCATCTTAAATGGACAGATCTATATGGAGGAGGAAAAAAAACCAACAACAACATCCAAACCTGCAAGAATTTCATTGCATGTCAAGCCAGATCTGATGAACTATGATGAAAAGTAAAAAAAAATGTTTCCAGTAACAAAAACTATATTTCTCTTTGCTGGATTGTCTAACAAGGTCACTCTATCATGGAACGTTATTCTATAATTTTTATGTGATAGATGCATATTGAACATGAGAGCTATGGGATATTCAAGAACTTTGCATTCACAGTTAATCTGAAATATGACTTTAACAAAGATCTTTCCCAAACTGGATTTATAAAAATTTCTCGGGGATAAAGTTACAGTTAATCTCATAGCTTTTTGTTTTTATATTTGCAGAAGATAAGTAAGTTTTCTATTTTACATTTTATTGTCCATTTTTAACAAAAGCAGAAGTCTTGCTAATTGCTTTGGCACAATTATTTTCAGTCAGTTATAGAAACACAAAAAACAGGAATACTCCAGTTTTGAAAAGTCAGGTCACTGAGAAAAGTGAAATTACATAAAAAGTGGTAATGCATGAAATAAAAATAGTAAATTAATAATATTCTTATCTTTAGACACAAAGGGATCTGGTTAGTTTGTCACTGATCGGTGACTATGAATCCCTCAAAGTGGAAAAGTAACTCAAAGTTCATACCCACTAGCAGGTGAGAGTAATATTATCATTCTGTAACAAAAGAATATTAACTGCTCTTCAAAGTTCTAAACTTGTGCTAGAAGTGCTAGCTTAAGTAAATAGACAAGAAAAAGAAATGGAAAACATCCAGTTTGGAAAGGAAGAAGTAAAGTTATCTCCTCACAGATGACATAATTTTATATTTGGAAAACCCTGAAGATTCCACACACACACAAAAAAAACCCTTAGACCTAATAAACAAATTAAGCAGAATTGTAGGATACAAAAATCAACACACAAAGATCAATTATATTTTTATTCATTAACAGTGAACAACATGAAAAGGAAATTAAGAAAATATTCCCATTTACAATAGCATCAAAAAGGGTAGAATACTTAAGAATAAACTTAAACAGGAAGGTGAAACACTTGTACACTGAAAACTACAAAACACTGCTGAAAGTTATTAAAGACACGAATAAAGAAAAAAGCATCTTGTGTTCATATTTAATATTGTTAAAAGTGCCCATATTACTCAAAGCAATCTACAGATACAATGCAAGCCCTCCCAAAATCCCAATAGCATTTTTTGAACAAACAAAAAACCCCCTAAAATTCATATAGAATTGGAAAGTACCTCAAATAGCCAAAATAATCTTGAGAAAGAAAAACAAAGTGGGAGGCCCTACATCCCCTGATTTTAAAACATCTTACAAAGCTACAGTAATAAAAACAGTATTGTAATGGCATAAAGCCAAGCATATAGAACAATGAAACATGATAGAAAGCCCAGACATAAACCCTCATATATGTGGTCAACTGAACTTCACAAGTGTGTCAACGCTATGCAAAGGAGGAAAGGATAGTCTTCAATAAATGGTGTTGGGAAAACTGGATATCCACATGCAAAAGCATGAAGTTGGACCTTACATTACACTATATATAAAAAATAAGTCAAAATGGATTAAAGACCTAAACATGAAGACCTCAAATTACAAAACTCCTAGAAGAAAACTTAGGTGAAAATTTCACACATTAGATTTGACAATGCTTTCTTGGATATGACTCCAAATACACAAGCAATAAAAGCAAAAATAGGTAAATTGGACTCCATCAAACTAAAAAGCTTCTGCACAGTAAAAGAAACTTTCAACAGAGTGAAAAGGTAGCCTACAGAATGGGAAGAAATATTTGCAAATGATATATCTGATAAGGGGTTAGTATCCAAAATGTACACAGAACTCCTACAATTCAATAGCAATAAAACAAATAACTTAATTAAAACATAGGCAAAAGATCTGAGTAAATATTTTTCCAAAGATGATATACAAATGGCTAACAAGCATCTGAGAACATGTTCAACATCATTCATGATCAAAGATATGCAAATCAAAAGAACAATGAGATATCACCTCACACCCATTAGGATGGTCACTATAAAAATTAAAAATAAAAATAAATTAAAAAAATAACAAGTATTGATGTGTATGTGGAGAAATTGGAAACGTTGGTGAGAATGTAAAATGGTGCAGCCTATTACGTAAAACAGTAAATGCTTCCTCAAAAAAATTAAAAATAGAACTAACATGTTTCAGCAATACCACTTCCAGATATTTAACAAAATAATTGAAATAGCATCTTGAAGAAATATTTGTATTCCCATGTTCATTGCAGCATTTTTTATAGCTAAGAGGTGGAACTATCCTAAATATCCTTGATAGATGAATAGATTTTTTAAAAATGATATATATTACATATTTCACATTAATTATATGCTATATATAATGTGTGCATATGTATATGTATCTGCTATATGTGTATATGTATATATGTTATAATTATGTAATTTTTATATGTGTATATATATTATATATTACATACATATATAGTGGAATATTATATTGTTCATCTTTAAAAAAAAGAAATTCTGTCATTTACTGCAACATTCATGAATCAAGGATATGATGCCAAGCAAATACTGCATGATTCCATTTATGTAAGGTATCTAAGGTAGTCAAACTCTTAGAAAGAGAAAGTATAATGGTGGTTGCGAGGGGCAGGGAAGAAGGAAAAAGGGGAATTTTTGTTTAGTGGGTGTAGGGTTTTTGTTTTGAAAGATTTCAAAATAAACTACTGGGACTACATCTGATAGATAGGCTACATATCAATGTGCATATAGTTAACACTATTGTACTGTAATCTTAAAAAAGGCTAAGATGGTCAGTTTTGTTATTTTTTTACCACAATAAAAAATGTTTTAAACGTGCATTTTGGAAGAAAAACTGAAATTCTATATAAAATACTTTAGCTATAGTAAAAAACACAAAATGACTCATGTGAATTTTTTACTTCAGCCTGTCTTTCAAGTACATAACATTTCCTGAAATATTAATGAAAGCCAGTGGGGAAGAATTATACAGAGAAAAACAAATGTTCGCCTTTCTCTTCAAAACTGTGGGGAAAAGTTGGTTAGGAAAAAAAACCCAAGGCCCATGGAGGAAAAAGATATATATTAGCATAGAGGAATACCTCAGAGATATTGTGGGTTCATTTCCAGACCACAACAATAAAGTGAATGTCACAATGAGGGGTCACATGAGATTTTTAGTTTCCCAGGGCATATAAAAGGTATGTTTACACTATGCTGTAGTCTACTAAGTGTGCCATAGCATTATGCCTAAAAAAAAAAAAAAAAAAAAAAAAAAGACTTTATGTCTAAAAATTACTTTATTGCTAAAAAATGCTAACCATCATCTCAACATTCAGTGAGTTGTAATCTTTTTGTTTGTGGAAAGTCTTGCCTCAATGCTGATAAGTGGTGGTTACTGAAGGTTGGGGTGGCTGTAGCAATTTCTTAAAATGAAACAATGAGTTTTGCCACATCCATTGACTCTTCCTTCCACAAATGACTTCTCAGTGGCATGTGATGCTGTTTGGTGGCCATTTACTCACAGGAGAAGTTCCTTCAGAATTGAAGTCAATCTTCTCAAACCCTGCCCCTCCTTCATCAACTAAGTTTATGTAAAATTCTAAACCTTTTGTTATCATTTCAACAATTTTCACCAGCAGTAGATTCCATCCAAAGAAACTACTTTCTTTGCTCATCCATGAGAAGCAACTCCTCATCTGTTAATGTTTGATCGTGAGATTACAGCCATTCAGTCCCCTTTTCGGGCTCCACTTCTAATTCTGGTTCTTTTGCTATTCCACCACATGTGCAGTTATTTCCTCCACTGAAGTCTTGAACCCCTCAAGGTCATCCATGGGGGTTAAGTTCAACTTCTTCCAAACTTCTGCTAATGTTGATATTTCACCTCTTCCCATGAGTCACAAATGTTTTTCATGGCATCTAATGGTGAATCCTTTACAGAAGCTTTTCAATTTACTTTGCCCAGCTTCATCAGAGGGATCACTACCTATGGCAGCTACAGCATTACAAAATGTATTTCTTGAATAATAAGACTTGAAACTCAAAATTACTCCTTGATCCATAGACTATATAATGGAAGTTGTGTTAGCAGGCATGAAAACAACATTCATATCATTGCCCATCTCCATCAGAGCTCTTGGTGACCAGTGCATTGTCAATGAACAGTCATAGTTTGAATGGAATCTTTTCTTCTGAGCAGTAGTTTGCAGCAGTGGGCTTAAAATTCAGCAAACCCTATTGTAAACAGAGGTACTGTCATCCAGGCCTTGTTGTTCCATTGATAGAGCACAAGTAGAGTAGATTCATAAAGGCCCTAGGATTTTCAGAATAGCCAATGAACATTGACTTCAACTTAAATAAATGGTGTTGGAAAAACAAGACGGTATTTTTCAAGATATGTCTCACCAGGCAAAGGAAACTAAAACAAAATAAACTACTGGGACTACATCAAACTGAAAACCTTTTGCACATGAAGAAAACCATTAATAAAATGAAAAGGCAACCTACTGATTGGGAGAAGGCAGTTGCAAATGATATATCCAATAAAAGGCTAATAACCAAAATATAAAAAGAACTTATATAACTTTGCACCAGAAAAATGAATAATACAATTAAAAATGTGCAGAAGACATGAATAGACATTTCTCAAAGACATGCAGATGGCCAACAGACACATTTAAAGATACTCAACATCATTAATCATCAGGGAAATGCAAATCAAAGCCAAAATTAAATATCACCTTATACCTGTCAGAATGGCTAGAATCAAAAAGACAAGAAATAACAAGTGTTGGCAAGGGTGTGGAGGAAAGGAAACTCTTGTGCACCATTGGTAGGGATGTAAATTGGTGAAGCCACTATGGAAAATAGTATGAAAATTCCTCAAATAATTAAAAATAGAAATACCATATGACCCAAAATTCCATTTCTGGGTATTTATTTCTGAAGAAAATGAAAACACTAGTTCAAAAAAATATTTGTGCTCCTATTTTTATTGCAGCATTTTTTATAATATCCAAGATGTAGAAACAACCTAAGTATTCGTTGATAGATGAATGGATAAAGAAGATGTGGCATGTGTATACACACACATACATATACATATATAGCATATTCATATATATATATATTAGAATATTAATCAGCCCTAAAAAATGAAATCTTGCCATTCACAACAAATGGATACACCTAGAGGGTATCATGTTAAGTGAAATAAGTCAGACATAGAAAGACAAATATCATACGATTGCACTTATATGTAGAATCTGAAAAACAAAAGAAATGAACAAATAAACAACAAAAGCAAAAACAAACTCACAGAGTACAAAATGATGGTTGCCAGAGGGGAGGTGGGTGGGGGAACAGGCGAAATAAGTAAAAAGGATTAAGAGGTATAAAGTTTCTATTGTAAAATAAGTAAGATACAGGGGATGAAGAGTACAGCATAGAGAACTTTATATGGTGACAAATGGTGACTGCACTGACAGTGTATATAACCATCAAGTCACTGTTGTACACTTGAGATGAAAATAATATTAGATGTCAACTATAATTAAAAACAAAAAGATAAAAAATAAAAAGAAGGAAAGGGAGAGGGCAAGAGACTCGTGGGGAAGAGGTAGATCAGAAAGGGGGCTTACATATCTAGATGATGCCCTCAACAGCAAGATGTGACATCTGTGGGTCAGAGAGCTCCGAATGCAATGAGGATTCGGGGTTTTTATAGCTCAGGTTTACCTTTTCTATGGCTAGCGGATAGTTAGCACATAGTTTTGTGAAGTAGAGCAGACAGGCTATATTGTATTGGGGCTATATTTAAACCAATTGGTTGTGTAAAATTTTGAGTTTGATTACCAGGGAGCTTTGAGCTAATGGCTCCCAGCTTGCTGTGAAGAAGTAAACAACACAGAACAATACATAAGGGGTCATCTTCAGCCCATCTATATAACAAATATGTCACAAGGCATGCTCGCTTAACAATAGAGAACAGGAATATAAATCAGTTAAAGGAATTCATTCTCTTAGGAAAATAATTGTTTCCCTCAAGTGTTTTTAAATGAAGCCATGTTATTTTCAAAGGAAGAAAATATGTTAGTCAACTTTGGGGAACAAAAATATTTTTTGTGACATAAAAAAAACTTCATGTTTATGGTAATGTGAGTGGTCTATCTTTATGGGCTTGGGTTTGTTTTATATGCTTGATTTTATTGAAGCCAAACATTTTTTTATTATCATTTTTGAGACTTTTGAAAAAATTTTGGAAGACAAATCTGCAGACTGTGGAAACAGATAAATATATGATTTGTTTTGCAGTTTTGGTTTTAACTGAAAAGGTGTAGCTGAATTAATTCATTCCTTAAGATTTCTTCAATAAGACCATACCTAAGGTTAGTCTGTCATAAAATCAAAACACCTGTGATTTTATACATGTGATTTAATACATATATAAGTTTATACTCAAAGAGCAACTAAGCACACTTTAAAAATTTGCTGTCTTTTCTATGTAATGAGGAAATTCTCAGTAAGTAGCTTTTTACTTTTACCTTTATTTGCTTGTTTGCTAGTCTCTGAACTCAGAGAGTATGACGTGTTGTGGTGGTGAAAAGAAGAATTGTAGTGATCTGTACCGAATTTATGACTATTTCAGAAATTTGTTACATCTATTATATTTAAGACATGTAAGAGCTATATTAAAACTTTGTGATAGGGTGTTTTTTAAATAATAATAATGTCATCTTATCTGGGCTACCCATCAAAATGCAGGGGAAGCCATTACATTACATTCTGTAACTGATAATATAGTTTAAAAATACAGGAAATCTATTGCCTTTACGTAAGCACAGATATATATATTGGGAACAAATGAGAAGAAGGACTTCAAATATAAATTTAAGGGAATCCCATATGTTGATATACTGGAAAGGATGATTCTATCTAATAAAACACCTTGAGTTTTTCTAGAGTCATATTTAGCACATCGCATCATTTCTATTAAGTATTTAGAGCCCTGAATCATGGAGACAGCTGAAATGAGAGAATTCTGAAACCTTCAGCAAAAGCAGTTAACCTCAATCAAGTCCGAATAATTAATATCAGTAGCTGGCAGCTGAGCCACGATGTCATCATATATTACAGATGACGAGGCTACAGTGAATTAAATCTTGTAGTTGACAAGATTATTTTCCCCATGGTTAGGAAACATATTTCATACCTTACTTTACCTTATTTTGTGTGGCTTTCACCTCTACAGCAATTGGGCCACAATTGGGATTCATATAATTAGTATAAGCATGAGTCAGGGTAGTTGACAATTTAAACGTTAGTCATTCCAAACCAAAATGAACTCCAACGGTTGTCAGCAGCTGCCATGGTCAAGTTTAAAATCCTCTCTTCTGCCTAACAGTGCTATCTTTGGTCTGGCTCCTCTACTTGGTGAGAATGAATCATGTGCCTACACCTAGTCTCATAGTTTGGCTCATCTCTTGGCAGCCTTCGCTTTTCAACATAAGACTTTTCAAAAGGTCATGCTTTCTGTTGCTAGGCTCTTTATTTGGAATTGATTGTGAGACTACCTTGACTGTTAGGTTATTTTGTGTAAAATTTAGCTGTCACCGAAGACCTCGATGCGCAGGTTGAAACCCTGAAGACTGAATCATGTAATGTGGCTGAATGTATTTTTCCAGTTTCCATATGGACCGCCTGCTCCATTTTTCACTTTGTAAACTATAATGAGAGAGCAAAATGTTCAATGACAATATGAGGGCTAATTGGGCAGCTACATAACTTACATATCTTATTACCTTCTTTCTTTACAATGATTTTTTTGTTGGTGATGGTTGTTTTATCATTTTTTCAAAAGCCTTATCAGTACTGTGGACAAGGCGTGTCACTTGTAAAAATTAAACATTTAACCAACTATGAAGGTACACAGGTTATGGAAGCCCTTTAGACTGGCACTCAGTCAGCATTCGAAGTGTGATTTGAGAGAATTGTGTTAAACTTTAAAGCAAATACATGAATAACTTTTCAAGGTCTCTAACATCTGGATAATATAACCCAGTGATTGGATTAAAATGTTTGCTTTAGAGGAGAAAGGGTGAAGTTCTAGCTTTGAATGCACAAGGAACTCAAGATAATTAAGAAGACAGCTTGCTTACAGTTTGAAGTTTGAGAGGCACACCACTCCCTCACCCCTTTGATCTCCTCTGTTCCTCCCACGGTCTCACGTCCATGCCCCCTCATCCTCCACACCACTCCCGGGCAGTAGCAGATTCTAGCACAGCAGGGCAGTGGAAGTCATAGAGATTTCCTTCTTTAAGAGGCTCCTTCAACTGACGCGAGCTAAGCACTCAGGATCCATGAGGAATGAAAGAAGTGTGGGTTTTCTTATATCCAAACTTAAAAGAATGCAGTGATGGAAAGCATGGGACAGTAAAGAATGATTTCTAACAGAGCGTATTTTCCTCTTTCTAGCTTAATACATTAAAATGCATTAAAGTCCATGTATATTCTTTCTGTAACATGCATAAAATGTGCGTAAAATACATAAAATACATTCATATTAGGCTAGAAAACAAACAAAAATTTTACCCTGCTTTGTTATCATATTGAAATGTACATTTAAATTATAAGGAGATTATATATTCAGAATCAAAAAACAAGTTGTATCTTAAACATATGGATGTTAAATATGAGAGCATAGGTAAACAGCTAGGTGATAATTATTTCAGTTCTCCTTTCTGAATATTTTAGGATCAAATTAACAGAGCACATCTACGCACAGAGTATTGTTTTGAGTCCTGTGACTAGCCAGCAAACAAAGTGGTGTCCTTCTTAAGGTATTCACTTAGAAGATGAACAGGTGGAAATTTAAATGACAGGAAATATTTAAGTGTGTTCAAGAAAAACATGATATTGTTTGACATCACAATGACTCAGTGACAAATAAGCTTCATGGAGAGTAATTCAGTAAATGTTCAAAAGGTCAGAGGTTCACAAGAGTTTACAATGGATGAAGGCACAGGGCAGGTAGGTGTTGACCGGCCTTAAAGGCCAGGAAGATTTATACAGACAGATAGGAAAGGGAGAAAATACTAGAAAACGCTAGTAATCCAATATCCCATCTCTGGCAGCAGAACGTTTTGTTCTGTTTTAAACAGAAGAGATACTGCAAATGATAAATCTTCAAAGCTGGAATGTGTAAATACTAGTTGATTTCATTACAGCAGGGTTCCCTGAGAAAAGTAATACATTTTAAATCCAAAAGACCTCAACACGGAGCTTATTACTGCCATTTTACTAGCCAGAAGACTTGAAAAATTCTTTTAACCCTTAGAAACAGAAGGTTTCTATAATTGTAAAATAGAGATACTAACACAGCTACTGGACATGACCCACCGCTGTTCTGAGTCTCCAGTGAGATGTCAGAGATAAGCGTGCACTTGAGTTGTAAACACAATGAAATGTTATGCCCTATTTTTAAGAGAAATATTTCTACTTTCTTGACCGGCGAATTGCGGCTATATGTCGTGATCTACAAAAATTAAGATCTAAATTCTGAAATATTTTCTTTATCCTTACTAACACCACTCAATCTCTTTTAAGCTGCGAAGTGATTTTGTCTGTTGGTTGTACATAAACTGCATTTTATAATGACTAATTTTTCAAAAAGAAAGAGAGAATGACAAGTGAGCATTCTGCTATTGATATGTCTAGCCACAGGGTGTCATTCTAGTAGTACAGATTAGCCTGTCTAGAAGCAATACTCTGGCAGTAGGTACCAAACACCCAAGCATATTCATTATATTGAATAAATGGTAAGAACTCCCAACTCTTACCCAAATTTAATGCTTAATTGTTATACTCAGCAAAGTACAACATTAGATATTTTCGCAGCTCTTCTTTTTAATTTCAAATTATTTTATCTATAGAATAAAATATGAGAAACTCAAACTGAAATTTCTGGAGTTGACTCAACCACAGTGAATTAGTCATTCCTTGCCTTAGGAATATAGTGAGAGAGATACACAACAGCTTATATTCAGAGAGTTATAAGGAAAAGCAAGAAAGCTGACTAAGAACTACATTTACAACAGCATTTTTCCTTTAAAATTTTTTCCATTTATTTTATCAAACCATTAGATTTTGTCGCACCAGTTCCTGATTCAAGTAAAATCCTTGTATAGTTAACGTAGCTAATTTATGCTGAATCTGTAAACCCTTTCAGACCACATTTAACACAGATTCTGAAATGACTGTCTTTCCCGAATCAGTTTAAACCTGGCACCGAGGGGCCCATGTTGTCTTCTCCCTTATTTGACGCAATTCATTAGTCTGAAAAAGGGTAGCTTTAACCATCATAGGGAAGCATGGTAAAAAATGGCTTAGAAAGACCCCTGGGATCATTAAAACAGTGACAGATTAGGGTTAATAGGAGGTAATATTAGCCTGATACTTTGATCTCCCTTCTCTGGTCACTGGTACTTTGGGGAGACTTAAGTCTTTATCAGAAACTTGAGATGGAAACTCCGTCATGCTCACTTGTATTGCTTACCCAGCCGTTCACTTTGTGTAGAAAACAGATAAATGTTTTCTTCATCCATTCAGAAAGCTTTTTTGAGATCCCTTGCCATCACGGAGAGAAAACTAGACATGATTCTTGTAGGTATTCTGCTGTCCTTTAGTGAGTGAGAGAGACATGAATCAAATAACCACACAAGACATAACGTTACAGCGTGGTTAGAACTCAGAAGGAGAAGTACACCACAGTGTCACAAATACTCATGTAACTGGGGATTTTACCTAGTCACAGAGCTCAGAAAAGGATATCCTGAGTAAGCCAGGCAGAGTGAGAGTGTGATCAGTGAGTAAGAGTTACCAGTCAAAGAAAGGTCAGATCTGAAACCCTGCCAAGAACACAGCCCGGTGAGCTCCAGAAACTGAGGGAGGTTTGGGTCGTTGAACCTGGGTTGTGCAGCAAATGTGGTACAGGAGGCCTGAGCCAGTGCTCAGTAAGTCATGTCAAGGATTTGCTCTTTCATATCTGGTCTTCATCTTCAAAGCAAGAGGAAACCAATGAAACGCTCTAAGCAAGAGCAAGTGGAGGGAAGGGGAAAGAGGTGACTATTTTAGGATCAGAGTTGCACTTTGGAAAAGATGAGGCAAAAGTGATTCTAGGGAAACTAGTCTGGAGCCAGATGATGGAAGCTTAGATTAGAAAGTAAAAGTTAAAAATTGAAAGAAAAGGTTGGACTTGAGACATGAAGAAAGAAATCGCTTTTCTGTGTAGAGATTCCACGTGGAGACACATCTTTGATTTCATCTCCTTAATGGTTGGTGAGACATCGTCCTACAAAGGAACTTGACTCAAGGGCCTAAACCCTCTAAACCCTTCAATCACCACCCTAAGGAAAGTGAAAGAAAATTTCCTGACATTACCATCCCATATTTTAATGATTCATGCATATGTTTAGGTATGTATCACCACACACTTCTCTGCAAATTATTATACCAATGGAGACTTTCACAAAAAGTGTGTGGAAGTCTCAATTTCTCCACATTCCTGATAACTTTGAGTACTGCCAATCTTTTTTCTCTGTGCTTATAAAACTTGCTTAAAAAACTCATTGTGCTGCTATTTCTTCAATTACCAAGGCAACTGAATGTATTTTTCATGTGGTTATGGGTTATTTCTATGAATTGTCTGTGATGTCAGTTGTCCAGTGCTACTGTAGTGGTGTCTCTTCTGAAGGATTTGTAAGAGCTCTTGTCTTTCTGTGTTTTGCAATTCACCTTCCTGTTTGTTTAATATGGAGAAATTAAGGACTTCTGCTTACCTTCACACTGTATTCTATCTCACAGCTTTTGCTTCCTCAAAATTGTCAATTTCCTCATAACTTCAGCTAGTTCATGGCCACTTAGGACCCATTATACTCTCTCTGTAAGATTGCCAGTTTAGCAAATAAAATTATAAGGCACCTAATTAAATTTAAATTTCAGGCAAGCAATACACAATTTTTAGTAAAAGAATGTTTCATGCAATAGTCAGGACATACAATACTAGGAAATGAAATTATTTATCTGAAATTCAAATTTAATCGACTATACTGCCCTTTTTTTTTCCTGTCAACCTTATCTCCATTTTAATTTCACTTGTCATTACAAGCTACCTAATTTGCTTTCTATTTGTCTATGCAAATTCTAAAGAGCAAGAATAATATTATTCTAGACTATCTAACTTTGGACAGAGAACTTTTGTAAGGTTAGCGTATAAGCTGCAGGCCTTCTAATGGATTGATTATTTTTGAGTGAGTTGTCTATGACAGCTCTGAGACTGAGGGGAATAGGGAGGAATAGGGATTTGTGTATCCCACAAATCAAATGAGGAGTTTCTCTCAGAAAGAAATGGAAAACTTACAGGACCCGTGATTATTAAGTTAAAAAAAATCACCCTCTCATTTGGAGTTTTTGATAAATTTATGAGAATACTTTTATTTCTTTTAAGATTTTATTTATTTATTTGAGAGAGAGAGAGAATGAGAGACAAAGAGCATGAGAGGGAGGAGCATCAGAGGGAGAAGCAGACTCCCCGCTGAGCAGGGAGCCTGATGTAGGACTCAATCCCGGGACTCTGGGATCATGACCTGAGCCGAAGGCCGTCCCTCAATCAACTGAGCTGCCCAGGTGCCCCAATGAGAATAGTTTTAAAATTTCAATCACATTTATTTTGAATTTTTGAGTTTTAAAATATAATCATATTTAACTGATAAAAGCCCACTTCTTCACATATCTAGATTTTTCAGAAAAGTCAAGCATAGCTGTGGTAGACTGAATAATGCTCCCAAAAGACTTCCATCCCCTAATCTTTAAAACCCGTGAAAGTGTTGCTGTAGATGGCAAAGGGACTTTGCAGATGTGGTTAAATAAAAGATCTTGAGATGGGAAGATTATTCTGGACTATCCAGATGGGTCCAATGTACTCACAAGGATACCTATAAGAGGGAGGCTGTAGAATTAGAATCAGAGAAGGTAATGTGATAATGGAAGCAAAGTTAGAGATAAAGGTTGGATGATTCTGTGCTTCTGGCTTTGAGGATGGAGGGGTAAAGTCAAAAGCCAAGGAAAGCAGGCAGCCAATAAAACCTAAACAGCAAGGAAATAATTCTGCTCTAGAGCCTCCAGAAGAATGAACCTCTTTTAACACCCTGGTTTTAGCTCGTGAGACTTTTTTTTTGCGGGAGGTGGGAGAGAGGGATTGCACATGTATGCTCTCACAACCCTGAGATCATGACCTGAGCTGAAATCAAGTCAGATACTTAACAGACTGAGCCACTCAGGTGCCCCTTATGAGACATATTTTTGGTTTCTGATTTCTGGAATTGTGAGATTATACATGTGTGTTGTTTTAAGGCACCAGATTTATGGTCCTTTGTTACAGCAGCAACAGAAACCTAATACAATGATTGCACTCAGAATATTTTTCAGGTTTTTTGAATATCAATACATTTCTTTAAATATAAACAAAAAAAGACAAAATGAAATCTTTATATTATTCATTTCATTGCTTATATTATTTTAACTACTACATTTTTGCCTATTTAAAGATAACATGTATAAAAATATAACTGTCCCCCCAAAAAGTCTCTAATGTTGTGTGTTTTCCCATTATATATCAACTGAAAATTGGCAAACCAATACATTTTGTTTTGGAGATGGACTTTTAATTTTTGATTTTCACTACTAAATATTATCCAAGGGTAAACGATTTTGAAATTTTATGAAATTTGGATTGTATTTCCAGAATAGGTACCCATAAATTTATATAAATAAATTTACATATATATATATCACATTACTCTTCTAAAGATGAATGCATATAGAATACAATTTAGTTAGTTTGAACATATACAAGATTTTTTTGAAAATTAAGAAGGGAAAATAATAAAATATGTTAAAAAGAACAGGTCTTGTTTCTGACATACAAAGACACTTACACTTGAATATTCTATTTTTGGAAATGGTTGGATCTTTTTTTCTGTTTTGTATTCATTTACGGTAACATGCTTTAAAAACAGTTTCAGAGAAAAAAATTATATGTGACTTAACTATACTGTTGTGTTCCTAATAAAACAGAAAAATGACATGTTACAAAGAGCCATAATTATAGGGAGTTTCAAAAGATATATCTGAAAAGTTCTAGTGGATTAGTCTTTAAAATGGTCCAGCTGCTGTTGAGTTTTCTTCTAATGTTAGGTTGGATATATTTTCAAGCATAACACATTTGGTTACCAAGCATATTGTACATTCCTTGTTTACAATATTATATACCTTGGAACTCTGAAATTAAAAGGAAAAAAAAAACCTATTTTTTCTTAACAGCACTCTCTCTCTTTAGATTGAACTTTATTTTATTAGATTTCAAGAACTGCATATATGGTGAGAATGTTTTTTTTTTCCACTCAAGTATGTGTTTCTATTACAAAAAAACTGAAGGATTTCTAAGATATTTATTTGGTTTGTGAGTTGGTACATTTTTTGAAGAATATCAACTGATTTCTTATGTAATAAATGCTATGATAACCCATATTAATTCTTGCAGTAATAAATGCTATGATAACCCATATTAATTCTTGCAGTGAGTTTATAAAATACATCTTCATTATACATATAAGGAAAATGAGGCTGACAGAACTTAACTTGCTCCAAAGGCTGTGATTTTAGCAAATATATCTTTTTATCTCAGCTGTCAATAATATTCTGAATTGCACTTTGTATGAATAATTTACCCATGGTCCTTAAACTGATATAGGTGATTATTATGTATAGGTTAAGCTATTATTTTTTTCATTTAGCATATTATTATGTACCTTCAACAGGAGTATGTTTGTATCAGATATTAGATCATGCTGGGTAACAAATAATTCCAAAAATCTCAGGGGGATTGTTCATTGCTTATTTGTGTGCAGTCTACCTTGGATTTGTATATTTCTACAGGGCAACTCTCCTCTGTTTAGCATTCCAGTCTGCTCTATGTATGATTTTATGGGGTTTTTTCCTATTATGAATACACACACACACACAAACACACACACGCACACACACACAGACACCTAAACTAAACTACAAGGAAGGAAATGAAACACAAAGGGACAGGAGAGATTGATATAAAAAGAAATTTTTTAAAAATATTTTATTTATTTTTGCTAGAGAGAGAGAGAGATTGAGCTGAGGGAGAGGCAGAGGCAGACTCACCACTGAGCAGGGAGCCTGATGTGAGGCTTGATCCCAGGACCCTGAGATCATGACCTGAGCTGAAGGCAGACACTTAACTGAATGAGGCACCCAGGTGTCCCTATAAAAGAGATTTAATGATAGGGTTTTGTTTTTTGTTTTTTGTTTTTTGTTTTTTGTTTTACAGCTTTAAAAGTAAAGGTCAGGATATTACGACAAAAATCTATAGAAGTAAAAATAGTGAACATAAATAGAGATGTGCTGCATAAATAATGAAATGCCCCTTAAGTTAAACAAGATATTAAAATAAGCAATATAGAGGCTTCTGGGTGGCTTGGTCAGTTAAGCATCTGCCTTCAGCTCAGGTCATGATCTCGGGTCCTGGGATCAAGCCCCAAGTAGGGCTCCCTGCTCAGTAGGGCGTCTCCTTCTTCCTCTCCCTCTGCCGCTCCCCCTGCTTGTGTTCTCTCACTCTCTCACTCTCTCTCTCTCTGTCAAATAAATAAATAAAATCTTTAAAAAATAAAATAAGCAATATAAAAGGTGGTTTTGAAAAGAATCCTACTCTCCTAAAAGGTTGCTACTGATCAAAAATATGAAGGAGTGAAATCAGTTTGAATAGACTTTTGAATAACAAAGTCTTGAATAACTTCTGAAATATACTAGAATATATTAAGCTTGAAAACTGATTTCAGTCAGAATAATCAGGCCATCAGGAGCATGTCCCATGAAGTTTCTTTTGGCTAAGAAATGTAGGCTTGATAGTGTCTGTGTCTGACCCAATGTAATTCTTCATTCCTATATAATTAGCTTTGAGAATGCTGATCTCACTCTTTTTTGCATTAAAACTTCTTTTTTTCCCTTAGATGTAAGTTTAATAGAAAAATCTGTAGACTGTACAATATGTTGTTCATATTTACAAGTCTGTCTTACTCCCACGTACATACACATATTAGCTAAATAGTCTCAGAAAGAAATTAGGAATTTAAAGTTTTAACTCTAGCACTTCCATAGATTTTGGATATCATTCACTCTCTTTTCCTTGTTGTTTTCATCCTTTCTCTTGTATTTGAAAGACTTCATTTGAAATTTTAAAAAAATAGTGTATAATATCTTGTCATGATTTCTTATCTCCATTAATTTCATTCACCTAAATGAACTTACAGAAGATATTTACATCAGAACAAAATGTCTAAGTAGAGAAAAATAATATTTTACCTCTTATTGAGGTATCTATATTTCATTAAATAATATATAAATAACATTTATATAATACTATATATATATATATATATATATATATATTATTTAAAACCCCACATTCTTCCCTGCTTGGGTTAGGGTCTCAATATATAGGACCACAATTTTTGCCAATTTGTAGTATCTGGTAAAGCAGACAGAAAAAAGATACAGTGTACATATGCTTTTAATACTATATTTTATCTTAAAACATCAAAGTCAATTCATTCAAAATCTTTTATTGATATGCCAAGGTTTTATTCAGGTACAAGTTTCTGACTGGATAACCAGCAATTTCTAGCTTTTTTTTCCTTATATTGGAATAAGAACATAAGATATTTTTAAAGCAATGTGAGTATACGCTTTTATATTTCCCCCCAATCTTTTTGGTTGTCTTGTCCACACTTAATTCAGGAGCCTATGAGTTTTGTTGATACTGTTGTTGTTTACCAATTAACCTATATATAGTTAAGCAAAATTCTTTAGGTAACCCAACTCCTAAAATCCTATGTTTTCCATTATGTAACAAAATTTAATTCAGTATTATCCTTATTAAGAAAGTTTCTTTAAAACTGTATGTAGGCAAAGGGCACCTGGGTGGCTCAGTCGTTAAGCATCTGCCTTCGGCTCAGGTCATGGTCCCAAGGTCCTGGGATCAAGCCCCACATCAGGCTCCCTGCTCCACGGGGAGCCTGCTTCTCCCTCTCCCACTCCCCCTGCTTGTGTTCCTTCTCTCGCTGTGTCTCTCTCTGTCAAATAAATAAATAAAATCTTTTAAAAAAAACCCGTATGTAGGCTCTATTATTGTTAAGTCAGGAACAAATATGCAACTCTTTATTCAAGCCTATTCACTTATTGTTCCTTTACCTGGAATGTTTTTCCCTCACTTCCTTATCTCTGCTGAAAGACTGCACAGAAAGCCTTCTTTGCCTAGCTTGTCTAAAAGAACCCCCACATAACGATTTCTCCCTTATTCTGATTCATTCCTCATAGCACTTACTACCTGACTTGTTCTATCTTTATTTGTGTATTTTCTTTGTTTCTCTTCCCACTCTAGAGTCAAAGCTCCACGAGCACTGGTTTTGACTTTATTTCTTGTCCACTACTACATCCCAATGCCTAGACAAATCACTGGTTCACAGGTGACCAAATATCTCTGTTGAATTACTGCATGAAATAATCTTGAGCCCCCGTTTCTCCTTAATAACAGAATAAGTCATCTAGATACTTCCAAGTAAATGCAGACGAATTCAGTATTTTATCATTCTGATTTAAACTTAGTCTCATTCATGGTTCCTCCCTCCTGTCACTTGTCGCCAGGATGCCATCTCAATTTTGGTAATGTGTAAGAGGACGCGGGCTTACATGCTATCGCAGCATGGGCAAAGGTACCTCATCCTTCACAATTCTGCCCTGGCACCTACTGAGATGGAAATTTCCACCTGATACTCAATCTTGGTCCTCTTTTTTTTTTTTTCCCCCAAAGATTCTATTGATGTCTGAGATCTGCCATCATTTTTGATTAACCAGTATTGACTGCCAAGCTCCTTGATCTGCAGACTGTTTCCATGTGTGGGAATAGGGCATAGAGTAGTGGGCATAGAAAACCAAAGGAAACTCAGTCACAAGAAGGATACTTTCTTAGGCCCTCTCATGAACAGACAAACCATGTTTCCATTTATAATTTGATGTTCCCACATCTTTGTACAGTAGGTCTATGTGGCTCTTCATCCCAGGTTCCAGGAAACAAGTGGGGCACAAACCTTCTCAGTTCTTGGATCTGAGGATTGCTAGTATTTCCCACTTTGGCACTTCGCTGCTGATCCCTTCTCAGGAATCCTTAATAACAATGATCCAGTCATATCTTCTCTTTCCCCATCAGCCCTTTATCTCCCACACCATGAACATACATTTCTTGCATTCTCTTATATCAAAAGAAATTTTAAGAACTAAGGCTTTCAAGTTTCTAGTGTTTAGAATGTAATGACCTTTTGTTTTCTTTCTTTCAACATATTCATCTTTTGCTTTTAAACCTTGACAAGACTATTTTCAATAGCGTTCATTTTAAAAGTCCTTAGAAATTCTTGTGTTATCTTTTCAACAACTGGATCAATGAATGTCACTTTCAAAGGATTGGCAGGTCTCTGAGGCAACTTCCTGGGAGAAGGGTAAGGAGACTTCACAGGTCTCAGAATTTCATCCAAATACATGAAATACACTCAATTGCTCAATTGACACGCACAACATTTGTATATACAGTTAAAAAAACGATTAAGAAGGAAAGAAAAATGGCATGATCAAAATTGGTTTTGCCTGACAAAGTTTTAAAGTAAGAACACACCTAAGATAATAATGTATTTATCATTTGAGATATAACACCGTAAATTTAGCAGACTTTATCATCAAGACAACTGAGAAGAACACTCTTGAAGTGAGGGTTTTTAATGTGGGAGAAAAAAAAATGTTTATTTTGAGGCATAAAGCACAACCACCAAGGACAGACAGATGTGAAGGAAGAAATGTGGTTGTGGATTCAGAGATCACTGAAGAATGTCAACAATTTGCTCCAAAAGATTCTTAGCTATTAGATATTGCTTTGGCCATCAGGAACATCAGGAAGAAAAGAAAAAAAGGTTCTGATATGTTTGCTTCCCAAACCAGACATTTCTAATTTCAGTACATGAAGTTACTTGATCATTATTAAAATTTAAATTTATAGAAAATTTGGAAGATATAGAAAAGTGAAAATCAAACCAAGAGTATTTTCATGTCCCAAAGATAAAGTCTCATTGCCATAGTTGTGTTTCTGTTTTTTTAGTTCAAGTAAAGTTCTCTTTTGTCTGTCTGCTCACACACTTGTGGTAATAATACACATGGAATAGTCTATCTTGGAGGTTTTGTTCACTTAATATTATAACATAAGATTTCCATATAATTATAAGCTCTTCATTGACATTTATTGGCTATATAATACTCAAGATTGAAAATCATGGTGTAGCTAAGTAACTGGGTTTTGAAATATATCAATTTCAGTGATACATGCATGAGATTTTTTTCCCCAAAACTTGAATACCATTCTTTAGAAACCTTAGAAACCTGTCTTTCTGGAATACTGTCACACCACTTAAAGTCTAAAGTTATAAAAGATTCAAAAGCATTAACATCTGCCACCCAAACTGTTGAAATCCCATCTGGGGTAGTATAAGACCCCAATCATCGCATAGTTATGTATGACTTTCAATTCCTCAGTATAGTTCCTTCTGTGTGTGTCCATCCAGTTCCCCAAAATGACAGACCAGCCATTTCTTTCAAATCCCCATACCAACTTTCTTTTTAATAAATTGAATAATAATACTATTCTACTACCATCTTTGAGGAACAAAACAACTTTAGAAAGAACTATTCTATGTTTAATCATTGCTACAATGCTTCATTCAACTGAGAAAATGCTTGTGATTTAAGATTTGCCAAACATTTTCAATCCATCTTCAGTGATTTACATGTAGGCAATGTCGGTCCTCCGGGATCAGCAGTATAATCTTGATGAAAGCATCAATTCTAATGCATATTCAGAAATCTTATCGCAGCACTATTTTAGGGTCAGAATGCTGGGAATCAGGCTTTTGGCAAAGCAAATTCCAGTGCAGAATGGTGTAATACAGGACTATGTCATAGCTTTTCTCTTTCCTCTTCTCTATTAAAATAATCAGATAAAGAATTTTAAATAATGAGGATGCATGTCCTCTTGACATGGCACATGGGATTTAGAACATCTGTAGTTAGTATTGAAATTATGTTCTAAAAACATACATTTTTATTTTCTGAATCAAGCCAATGTAGTAACGATTAATATTAGCTTATTCTTTCTCTTTACATTCCTGTTCTAACAATGAAAACTCCCACTGAGGTGGATGGATATCTCAATATTTTTTTGAAAAAAAAAACAAAAAAACTGCACCTAAATGCATATGAGAAACATACACAAACACAGAATGTTTTAAAACATTACTCTACAGTTATATGCTATCTTTGGTAAATCAATGCAGTCCTATAATGAGCATGGACTCTGATCCTGGAGTTTTTCTCCTTCTAAAAAGTTGAGAGCTAGGTCTTTATTCAAAATGTTTTTCCCCTATTTACCAATTGATCTAATGGGCAATCCTGCAGGCCAAGTGGAAGTTTCACAACTCAAATAAGTGACTACTAGGTCCTTCTGGAGACCCAGGTCCCCTTGCATTGGCTGAATCCCCATTTAGAGTTCAAATGTGATCACAGGCAGACATTGAGTGTATTTAAGCCTCAGGGAGAGCATTTGGCTCTATGAAAGGCAACCAGAAGTGTATGCTAGTACCCCAAGAAAGAGATTTCACCCTACTCTCTCCTTCATCCTTGATCCAGTCCCTAACTCACTGCCAGAATCTGGCTTCAGACACTTGGCTTGAGAGGGAAATGTGTATCAGTCCTCATAAGAACAGCATGGTGACACTGGAGCTTCCCTGGACCCCCAAACCTGTCCCTGACTTCTGCATTCCCAGCTCTAAGTTCTTATTTAGGCTTGATTCTGGAGTCTAGCCATCTCCAGGGCACATGCTTTCCAAATACATCCCCAACCACTGTGTATAAGGCTTGAATTGCCATTGCTGATGCTAGGATCCCCTATGTAAAATGTCAGAAGGAAACTTAATAAAAATTTTTCAAGACTCTACCTTTATTTCCTTTCTTTGTTAACTGTCTTGTATCTCACTCTGTCATGTTTTTTCTGTCTTAGGATTTCACTTGTGAACTCAAAGTATCTTGCCTCTCTGATTTAGACTACAGATTTGTTGTCAGCTTTGGGTACAGTGATAAGCTCACAGAGATCCTTAAATATGCCAAATAGTTCCTAGATGTGACAGGGTAAACTTACTACTCATACTACATTCAAAAGAACAGAAAATTCTTATAAACCCATCTGACCTTCCTTCAGATTTGCAGAGGAAATAAATAAACCTGTATTTTGTCCAATAGATAATTTAAGCTCAATCCAAACATTGAAACTGTCTCCTTGAGTATCTCTGTTTGGAGAATTCAGATAAAAACCCTCAGTCTTTAGGCTCCTGGTTGACTCATTCAGTTGAGGGTCCAACTCTTGACTTCGACTCAGGTCATGATCTCAGGGTCCTGAGATTGAGCTCCAAGTCAGGCTCCATGCTCAGCCTCTCCCTTTGCCCTTCTCTCCCTCTCCCTTTGCCCCTCTCCCCACTCACATTCATTCATTCTCTCTCTCTCTCCCTCTAAAATAATAAATAAATCTTTAAACAAAACAAAACAAAACCCTCAGTCTCTCGTGCTAGCATGAGGTGGTCTCTTAGTGTATAAGGTTGCAGTTGTTTTATGGGACCTTATGGTTGCAAAAAAGAGATGTGTTCCTTGGATCCATGTGGCACCATTTGGATCCTGCTGGTATTTGCCATGCAATAGCAGCTGAGTAACTGGTAACCATTGAGCTGAGGAATGACTGGCCTTGTCCCAAAAGATTCTGCAGGAATCTGCTGGCAACAACTCCAGTATGATTTATTGTCCCTTGTTCTTTATGGTTGCTGGTCTGTCAATAGAGACAACATTGCTTGGTTCTTTCCAGTGGCTTATCCCACCTTGGCAATTACTGTTCCTAAAAATACCCCTTAGGCCTGTGACCTCAGTGCCAGATGACTTCCCTGCCAGTGGCCTACATGGGGTTCCCCAACTTTGAGGATACAATTTTGAGAAAATGTTGTCCTGCTTCAACAATACCCTCTGATAACAACCATAATTTGAACTCAACTTTCCCATGCCCTGTAGAAGGAAGAGAATTCTTGTTCCATCCTTATTATATGGGAAGCAAAACTCCTGTCAGCTTAACAATAAAATTCCACTGAGTTTATTTTGTTGTGGCTTCCCTTAGTTAGTAGAAGGCAGTTTGGAAGGTGGTCTGCTCCCAGAATAACAGATGTGATGGCAGGTTTCTGAAATTCCCTCCTTTATCGTTTATCACCATTCAATACACTCCTCTTTCCTAAGGCTTGAAGCTGCAGAAAATACGTTACCCCTGTGTTCTCTTCTCTCAAAAGTTCATTGGGGCTGAGGACAAGTGGGACCAGATTTCCTTCTTTCCTTTCCTAGACTATCACTGTTTCTATTGTATCTACATTTTCACTGAGTGTTGTAGCAGAAGATGATGGAGGGAGAGAGTAGGATGATTAGTTTTTTCTGCATTGATGTCAGAATTTCAAAATCATATCCTAGTGATGGTCTTAAGAAAAGTACAGGAACCATTGTTCACTTACTGTCAGAAAAAATAAAAGTAACTCACCACCAACCATACCAAAACAAAAAAAACTATAAATTCTGGAACATTGTACTTATTTTTTAAAAGATTTTATTTATTTATTTGACACAGAGAGAGAGAGCACAAGCAGGGGGAGCAGCAGAGGGAGAGGGAGAAGCAGGCTTCCCGCTGAGCAGGGAGTCGGATGCAGGACTCGATCCCAGGACCCTGAAATTATGACCTGAGCCAAAGGCAAACGCTTAATGGACTGAGCCACCCAGGCGCCCTTGGAAGATTGTCTTTAACATTCAGATGGAATATACCAAAAATATACGCACAACCTATTAAGCAATTTACTTACCTGAGGGGATAATTTTGAGCTATTTTTTTCTTGGCAGAGCAAATCTGTTCAAAATAAAAACTTTTATACAAGCTTTAGTAAGGTACTTTTACAATACATAAAGAAAATTGCATATCCCTACTCTCAAAATCCTCCAGGCTATTCCAATATATTAACATAAAAACATTGGGTTTAAATGAAGCACTTATTTGATAACTTGAAGAGATGCCAAAAACTTTGACCAAAATATCTGACACTATCAACATAAAGTCCACATCCCCCTTTCATGAAAGGTATATAGTATTCAAATGATGCAGTAATATATTTCAGCATCTTCAATTTTTCAACAAAATATCAACTTGGCTTCCTCAATTACAGAAGTCCCTCTCTTTAAGTGATGACCAGAGATTTCAATATTAAGTTTTACTGTCAAGTTTCTTCCAAAAGTCCGGCTAGAGTATAGATATGAGAAATTCTTTTTTTATGTTAGTTTAATCACCATACGTTACATCATTAGTTTTTGATGTAGTGTTCCATGGTTCATTGTTCGCGTATAACACCCAGTGCTCCATGCAGTACGTGCCCTCTTTAATACCCATCGCCAGGCTAACCCATCCCCCCAACCCACTCCCCTCTAGAACCCTCAGTTTGTTTCTCAGAGTCCATGGTCTTCATGGTTCATCTCCCCCTCCGATTTCTCCTCCTTCATTTTTCCCTATCTTCTTTTTTTTTCACATATAATGTATTATTGTTTCATAGGTACAGATCTGTGATTCAACAGTCTTACACAATTCACAGCGCTCACCATAGCACATACCCTCCCCAATGTCTATCACCCAGCCACCCCATGCCTTCCACCACCCACCACTCCAGCAACCCTCAGTTTGTTACCTGAGATTAAAAATTCCTCATGTCAGTGAGATCATCTGATACATGTCTTTCTCTGATTGACTTATTTCACTCAGCATAATACCCTCCAGGTCCATCCACGTCGTTGCAAATGGCAAGATCTCATTCCTTTCGATGGCTGCATAATATTCCATTGTATGTATACCACATCTTCTTTATCCATTCAGCTGTCGATGGACATCTTGGCTCTTACCATAGTTTAGCTATTGTGAACATTGCTGCTATAAACATCAGGGGGCACGTACCCCTTTGGATCCTTACATTTGTATCTTTGGGGTAAATACCCAGTAGTGCAATTGCTGGTTGTATGGTAGCTCTATTTTCAACTGTTTGAGGAACCTCCATACTATTTTCCAGAGGGGCTGCACCAGCTTGCATTCCCACCAACAGTGTAGGAGGCTTCCCCTTTCTCCACATACTCGCCAACATCTGTCGTTTCCTGACTTGTTAATTTTAGCCATTCTGACGGGTGCGAGGTGGTATCTCATTGAGGTTTTTTTTTTTTAATTATTTTAATTTTTATTGTTATGTTAATCACCATATATTACATCATTAGTTTTTGGTGCAGTGTTCCATGATTCATTGTTTGTTCACAACACCCAGTGCTCCATGCAAAACGTGCCCTCCTCAATACCCATCACCAGGCTAACCCATCCCCCTACCCCCCTCCCCTCTAGAACCCTCAGTTTGTTTTTCAGAGTCCATCATCTCTCATGGTTCATCTCCCCCTCTGACATACTCCCCTTTTCTTCCTCTCCTGTTATCTTCTTCTTTTTCTTTTTTCTTAAAATATGTTGCGTTATTTGTTTCAGAAGTACAGGTCTGTGATTCAACAGTCTTGCACAATTCACAGCGCTCACCATAGCACATACCCTCCCCAATGTCTATCACCCAGCCACCCCATCCCTCCCACCCCCACCACTCCAGTAACACTCAGTTTGTTTCCTGAGATTAAGAATTCCTCATATCAGTGAGGTCATGTGATACATGTCTTTCTCTGATTGACTTATTTCATTCAGCATAACACCCTCCAGTTCCATCCACGTCGTTGCAAATGGCAAGATCTCATTCCTTTTGATGGCTGCATAATATTCCATTGTGTATATATACCACTTCTTCTTTATCCATTCATCTGTCGATGGGCATCTTGGCTCTTTCCACAGTTTGGCTATTGTGGACATTGTTGCTATAAATATTGGGGTACACGTACCCCTTCGGGTCCCTACATTTGTATCTTTGTGGTAAATACCCAGTAGTGCAATTGCTGGATCGAACGGTAGCTCTAATTTCAACTGTTTGAGGAACCTCCATACTGTTTTCCAGAGTGGTTGCACCAGCTTGCATTCCCACCAACAGTGTACGAGGGTTCCCCTTTCTCCACATCCCTGCCAACATCTGTCGTTCCCTGACTTGTTAATTTTAGCCATTCTGACGGGTGTGAGGTGGTATGTCATTGAGGTTTTGATTTGGATTTCCCTGATGCCAAGCGATGTTGAGCACTTTTTCGTGTGTCTGTTGGCCATTTGGAAGTCTTCTTTGGAAAAATGTCTGTTCATGTCTTCTGTCCATTTCTTGTTTGGATCATTTGTTCTTTGGGTGTTCAGTTTAAGAAGTTCTTTATAGATTTTGGATACCAGCCCTTTATCTGATATGTCATTTGCAAATATCTTCTCCCATTCTGTCTGTTGTCTTTTGGTTTGGTTGACTGTTTCTTTTGCTGTACAAGAGCTTTTTATCTTGATGAAATCCCAATAGTTCATTTTTGCCCTTACTTCCTTTGTGATGTTTCTAGGAAGAAGTTGCTGTGGCTGAGGTCGAAGAGGTTGCTGCCTGTGTTGTTCTTTAGGATTTTGATGGACTCCTATCTCACATTTAGGTCTTTCAACCATTTTGGGTCTATTTTTGTGTGTGGTGTAAGGAAATGGTCCAGTTTCATTCTTCTGCATGTGGCTGTCCAATTTTCCCAACACCATTTGTGGAAGAGACTGTCTTTTTTCCATTGGATATTCTTTCCTGCTTTGTCAAAGATGAGTTGACCATAGAGTTGAGGGTCCATTTCTGGGCTCTCTATTCTGTTCCAATGAGCTATGTGTCTATTTTTGTGCCAGTACCATACTGTCTTAATGATGACAGCTTTGTAATAGAGCTTGAAATCTGGAATTGTGATGCCACCAGCTTTGCTTTTCTTTTTTAACATTCCTCTGGCTATTCGGGGACATTTCTGGTTCCATACAAATTTTAGGATTATTTGTTCCATTTCTTTGAAAAAAGTCGATAGTATTTTGATAGGGATTGCATTGAATGTGTAGATTGCTCTAGGTAGCATTGATATCTTCACAATACTTGTTCTTCCAATCTTTGAGCATAGAACATTTTTCCATTTCTTTGTGTCTTCCTCAATTCCTTTCATTGGTATTTTATAGTTTTCTGAGTACAGATCCTTTGCCTCTTTGGTTAGATTTATTCCTAGGTATCTTATGGTTTTGGGTGCAATTGTAAATGGGATCAACTCCTTAATTTCTCTTTCTTCTGTCTTGTTGTTGGTGTATAGGAATGCCACTGATTTCTGTGCATTGATTTTATATCCTCCACTTTACTGAAGTCCTCTATGAGTTCTAGCAGTTTTGGGGTGGAGTCTTTTGGGTTTTCCACATAAAGTATCATATCATCTGTAAAGAGGGAGAGTATGACTTCTTCTTTGCTGATTCGGATACCTTTTAATTATTTTTGTTGTCTGATTGCTGGGGCTAAGACTTCTACTACTATGTTGAATAGCAGTGGTGATAGTGGACATCCCTGCCATGTTCCTTACCTTAGGGGGAAAGCTCTCAGTTTTTCCCCATTGAGAATGATATTGGCTGTGGGTTTTTCATAGATGGCTTTTATGATATTGAGGTATGTACCCTCTATCCCTATACTCTGAAGAGTTTTGATCAAGAAAACATGCTGTACTTTGTCAAATGCTTTTTCTGCATCTATGGAGAGGATCATATGGTTCTTGTTCTTTCTTTTGTTAATGTATTGTATCTCACCGATTGATTTGCAGATGTTGAACCAACCTTGCAGCCCAGGGATAAATCCCACTTGGTCGTGATAAATAATCCTTTTAATGTACTGTTGGATCCTATCGGCTAGTATTTTGGTGAGAATTTTTGCACCCATGTACATCAAGGATATTGGTCTGTAATTCTCCTTTTTGATGGGGTCTTTTTCTGGTTTTGGGATCAAGGTAATGGTGGCCTCATAAAACAAGTTCGGAAGTTTTCCTTCCATTTCTATTTTTTGGAACAGTTTCAGAGGAATAGGTATTAATTCTTCTTTAAATGGTTGGTAGAATTCCCCTGGGAAGCCATCTGGCCCTGGGCTTTTGTTTGTTGGGAGATTTTTGATGACTGCTTCAATTTCCTTAGTGGTTATAGGTCTGTTCAGGTTTTCTATTTCTTCCTGGTTCAGTTTTGGTAGTTGATGCATCTCTAAGAAAGCATCCATTTCTTCCAGATTATCTAATTTGCTGGCTTATAGTTGCTCATAGTATGTTCTTATAATTGTTTGTATTTCTTTGGTGTTGGCTGTGATCTCTCCTCTTTCATTCATGATTTTATTTATTTGGGCCCTTTCTCTTTTCTTTTTGATAAGTCTGGCCAAGGATTTATCAATCTTGTTAAGTCTTTCAAAGAACCAACTCCTAGTTTCGTTGATCTCTTCTACTGTTCATTTGGTTTCTGTTTCATTGATTTCTGCTCTGATCTTTATTATTTCTCTTCTCCCGTTGGGTTAGGCTTTATTTGCTGTTTTTTTTCTCTAGCTCCTTTAGGTGTAGGGTTAGGTTGTGTATTTGAGACCTTTCTTGTTTCTTGAGAAAAGCTTGTATTGCTACGTACTTTCCTCTTAGGACTGCCTTTGCTGCATCCCAAAGATTTTGAACAGTTGTGTTTTCATTTTCATTGGTTTCCATGAATTTTTAAAATTCTTCTTTAATTTCCCGGCTGACCTATTCATTCTTTAATAGGATGCTCTTTAGCCTCCATGTATTTGAGTTCTTTCTGTCTTTCCTCTTGTGATTGAGTTCTAGTTTCAAAGCATTGTGGTCTGAAAATATGGAGGGAGTAATCCCAATCTTTTGGTACAGGTTGAGACCTGATTTGTGACCTAGGATGTGATCTATTCTGGAGAATGTTCCATGGGCACTAGAGAAGAATGTGTATTCCGTTGCTTTGGGATGGAATGTTCTGAATATATCTGTGAAGGCTATTTGGTCCAGTGTGTCATTAAAAGTCTTTATTTCCTTGTTGATCTTTTGCTTAGATGTTCTCTCCATTTCAGTGAAGGGGGTGTTAAAGTCCCCCACTATTATTGTATTGTTTTTGATGTGTTTCTTTGCTTTTGTTATTAATTGGCTTATATAATTGGCTGCTTCCATGTTAGGAGCATAGATATTTATAACTGTTAGATCTTCTTGTTGGATAGACCCTTTAAGTAGGATATAGTGTCCTTCCTCATCTCTTATTATAGTCTTTGGTTTAAAATCTAATTTGTCTGATATAAGAATTGCCACCCCAGCTTTCTTTTGGTGCCCATTAGCATGGTAAGTGGTTTTCCACCCCCTCACTTTCAATCTGGGGGTGTCTTTGGGTCTAAAATGAGTCTCTTGCAGACAGCATATTGATGGTCTCTCTGTGACCCCGAGGGTCCCGAGACCACACTGTCCCACGAGGGTTCCACTCCCCACTTAGCCACTGGAGCGACATCCCTAGGGGAGCCGACTTCTAAAAGTTCCGATTTTGTGCTCTGCTGCTCTATCACTTGCCGGTAATGGCTGACGGAGGCCCTCTCCCCCGTTGTCTATCCTCCCGAATATCACCTCGGATTCACCTCTCCACACGTCCTACCTTCCAGAAAGTAGTCACTTTTCTGTTCAGAGAGTTGTTGCTATTCTTTTCTTCGATCTCCTGTTGAGTTCTTAGGTATTCAGAATGGTTTGATCCCTAACTACCCGAATTCCTGGGACCAGACAAAATTTAGGTCTCCTACCCCTCTGCCATCTTCTAGATATGAGAAATTTTAACCTTTAATTCTTTTAAATTCTCTGTGAGCCACCTGAGTAAAATATACTTGTTTTTTTTTAATTCACCACAGTCATGCTAAGAATTAACAATATGACCTTATGTTGTATTGAGGACCACCATAGAAAACAACATATGGAAATTGTGTCTGCATCTTTTATAAATTGCTATTGAAGACTCTGTCCTTACATTTGTTGATCAATTCTTGATATATAAATGCCTGCCTGAAAAATTCTTCTGAACGGAATTGTTGAAATCTTTAAGACTGTTTTTAGAGAAGGTTTAAGTTCAGAGCAAAATTGAGAGGCAATTACAGAGATTTCCTGTACACCCTCTGCCCTCACACATGCACGGCCTCCCCCATTACTGACATCCCCCACTAGAGTGGAGCCAATGGGCCCCCATTTGGGGCCAATGAGAAACCTACAGTGACCCATCTTAATGACTGAAAGTCCACAGTTCACTCTTTCTGTTGCACATGCAGTGAGTTTGAACAAATGTATAATGGCATGTGTTCATGGTGTGAGTATCATAGTATTTGATGGCCCTAAAAATCCTCTATGCTCTGCCTATTCATCCCTCCCCACACCTAATTTCTGGCAACCACACATCTTTTTAGTGTCTCCAGAGTTTTGCCTTTTCCATATGATATGGAAAAGTGCAGTATGTAGTCTTTTAAGATTTGCTTCTCCAACTCAGTAATATGCATTTGGGGTTCCTCCATGTCTTTTCATGGCTTGATAGCTCCTTTTTTTTTAATGATGGATAATATTCCATTGTCTGGATGTACTAGTTTATCCAGTCACCTACTGAAGGACAGCTTGGTTGCTTCCAAGTTTTGATAATTAGGAAGAAAGTTGCTATAACATCTGTTTGCAGATTTTTGTGTGGACCTAAATTTTCAACTCTTTTGGGTAAATATCAGGGAGCATAATTACAGGACCGTACAGTGAGAGTAAGTTTAGTTTTCTAGGCAAGTGCTAAACTCTTCCAAAGTGGCTGTGTTTTACTCTTCTCCAAAGAAATTATTGCCTGGAAGAATCTCATGCCTTCACAAGCATTCTCTCACTCTCACTTCTCCTTCCTGTTTTGACGAATGAACAATCACAGAATACATGATAGGTAAATGTGTCATGGGGTTTTCATGACCTTACAGTTAATAAGGACTTTTTAGAATTAATATTCAATTCAATAAAAATCTAAATTCAAGACTATAGTTTTTCTAAATCATTAAGTCCAACTATAAAGATTTTTTATACTTTATAAATCTATTTTTTACACTTTATAAATCTAATGAATTAAAAATAACATTCAACAAGGCCTTTAATGATTAATCACTTCTTTTCATTATTTCTATTTACTTCTTATACTCCACTACAAAACAAACAAAACCTTTTCAAATATATAAGCCATTTCTATTACTCTAACATATATATGTATTTTACAAATTTTAATGTTTTTTATAAAATTAATAAATATTTATTTAAATTTTTTAAAGATTTATTTATTTGTTTGTTTGTTTGTTTATTTATTTGACAGAGAGAGACAGCGAATGCGCACAAGCAGGGGGAGAGGCAGAAGCAGCCTCCCAGCTAAGCAGGGAGCCAGATATGGGGCTCAATCCTAGGACTCTGAGATCATGACTTGAGCTGAAGGCAGATGCTTAACTGACTGAGCCACCCAGGTGCCTCGATATATTTAATTTTTTAACATAATTTCTCAGGTCTATATTCAAATTTCCAATAACATACTTTAAATTTAGTGTTAGCAAGTCTAATAGTCTAAATCCTTTTGAACAATTCATCATACCAAATAGCAGATATGCACAAGTCATTCCCAAAATTCACACAAAAGGGTTTTTAAAGCTTAATTTACTTCACCCTTTAAAAATATATAATTCTAACTCTTCATAGCATTGAAAGTCCCATCAAGGAAATAAGTATGCTTATGTTGCCTATCTACTAGAGATGTTTGCTTCATACATGAGATTTGACACTGTTGAGAACCCCACCAGCCAACCCCCACCAAAGAGAGAGCCCCTTTTTATAAATTATTACAAGGACTCTGATCTTCAGAGGGTTCAAAATAGCCACTGCCTTACTCTTCTTCTTACCTTATTTACCTCATCCTTTCTTCTGCTAACAAATTCTGTAGCCACACAGAGATGGTTACTAAGGGCTTTATGCTTGGCTGAATATTGTAAATCTTTGGCTCCCCTAACACATTTGAGTGCTTTCTTGTCTGGATCTAAAAACACTTTTAATGCCATTCCACTGGATCCTTCATACACTTATGTCATCCTTTAATAGCCTCTTTTATATTTATTGCCTGATTCGGGTAAGCAGAATTCTGTATTTTGTATTCTTTTCATATTTTTCCTGTCTGGCAGGCCACAAGTTTTATAGACACTACATGCCATCAGGTTGGATTCTGCACATCTCTCATGGCCATGGTCATAACACCAAACTCACGTTAATGATAGCAGCACAAAAAGATGAATGGGAGCCAGCACTTAGCTCATGAAGGATAGCACAGCGAGGAGTAGTGGGTTTCCCTTGTTTACATGCCCAGTGGTTTTCTTCCTTGTATTTTGCTTCCCAGGGAATCTTGAGATTTTCATGTACAATAGGTTACCTTATCTTGAGTTATACACATCCAAATTCCTTACTTTTCTCTACCATTGTTATGGTGGATCCATTATTTTTATCTCTTTTTACTATAAACCTACTCTAATCCTTTTGGAAATAAGGGAGTTCTTAAGCAGTGAATAAAACATTTTAAAAGTCCATATTAGATCTGGTGCTGTTTGATAGGATCTGAAATCAAATTGAGTAGCTTAGCTATTAAAGATATCTCACTAACCAATGTTACTGTTTAATTTTCTTTCTTTAAAACAGCATAACCTTTGAAAGGCAAGTTTTTAATATTATTCTTTAAAAATATTGTACTTTAGGCAAAAATTTTCCTAAGAAGTATATTGCAATATTCTTTTGCAATGAAAGAAAAAGAAAGCGTAGATTCTTAAATCAGACTTTCTGGTTTTGAACTATAATCTAACCACTTTCTCACTCTGTGTCCTTTGGCAAGTCACTTAAAGATTCTGAGCTTTAGTTTCCTCATTTATAAAATGAGAATAATTGAAAAGCACTAACCTCATTCAGTTATTATAGGGATTAATTGAATTAATATACGTGCAGAAAGTAGTAAGCACTTGATTAGTTAGTGGTTACATTTATTTATTTATTTTTTAACCCCCACAAAACACATCCAGAGAAAGTGGTTTTAGTATATGGGAAGAAAATAATGGCAAATAATGGCAAAGTACATTTTATTTCTATTTTTGCTTTTTTTTTTTAAGATTTTTTATTTATTTATTTGACAGAGAGAGAGTGAGAGAGAGCACGAGAGGGAAGAGGGTCAGAGGGAGAAGCAGACTCCCTGCTGAGCAGGGAGCCCGATGTGGGACTCGATCTGGGGACTCCAGGATCATGACCTGAGCCGAAGGCAGTTGCTTAACCAACTGAGCCACCCAGGCGCCCTCTATTTTTGCTTTTAATAAATGCATGGGTTTTTATATTTAATAGAGTGTTGAAGAGCAACAGGTATCTTGAGAAGGCTATAGAGACTGCATCTTGGGAGAATGACCACAAAGGAAAAGGAAGATTTTAATGTGATATCCCAAGCAGTTTGGGACTTTGAACTCTAAGAAGAGAAATCCACTGACAGATTTAAGAAAAATAATGAGGGGTGCCTGGGTGGTTCAGGTGGTCAAGCGTACAACTCTTGATTTCGGCTCAGGGTCACAATCTCAGAGTCCTGAGATTAAGCCCCATGACGGTCTCTGTGCTCAGTGGGGAGTCTGCTTGAGATTCTCTCTCTCCCTCTACCTCTGCCTCCTGCCCTGCTTTCTCCCTTTCTCTTTAAAATAAATAAGTAAATCTTTCTTAAAAGAAAAATAATATGATTGAATTTGTATTTTGTAAATACCAGACTATTGACAGTGCAGGTCCTTCCATACAAAATGATAATATTCAGTGTATCAACAGGACAAGCAGAAATTCTTTAGAATGGTATTCTCAATGTTAGGATTAAAGTAAATTATACAGGGAAAGTCTCCTCTCAGTAACAATTAGTTACCTATAGTCATCAGGATGTTCTCCCATCTTCCATTAGGAAAATGTCCAAAATCCTGGGCACCTGGGTGGCTCATTCAGTTAAGAGTCTTGACTCTAGACTTCTGCTCAGGTCATGATCTCAGGGTCCTGAGATCAAGACCCACATCAGTTTCCCTGCACGCTTGGTGGGGAGTGTGCTTCTCTCCCTCTCTCCCTCTCCTTCTGCCCCTCCCCTCTCTCGTTCTCTCTCTCTCTCTCTCTCTCTCTCTCTCTCTCTCTCCTAAATAAATAAATCTTTTTTAAAAATGTCCAAATTCCCTTTGAAAATCTACAGAATTAGGGCAGTAAATCTCTAAAATTACTCTCAGAACTAATTGATAGAGATTAAAAACAAATGTCTTACTAAAATATTAAATTGAAATTGTATATATGACTAGGAAGGATATACAAAAATGTTTATTCACATTGAACTTTTAAAATAGATTAAATGAGTTTTCAGTGGCAATCCTGCTAGCCCCTAATTCCAGGGAGACTTTATTTCATCTTTTTTGAGCACGTAAACTCAAATACCCTATGTAGCAGACACTCGAGTGTTGAACAAAAGCAATCTTCACTGAATGAATTTTTAAATGACCTGTGAAAACAGTTATTTTTTTTCCATCCTAGCCAAAGTTATGCAATGTTATAAGACTCAGTCTCACCTCTGATCTCTCAAGGCTACAAAGATACGTTATGTCCCACATTGAATGTTATTCTTTAGATGAATGTTTGACTTTTGGATTGTTGGAAGCAAATTTGTACAAGGCTTCCATGGCTCAACTACTGAAGAGACAAACATTCTTCAGCCAAATGTTTTCTCAACTCATTTCAGGGGAATTCTGACTCAGTGTAGAAACTGTGAATTGTCTAACTCTCACCTGGCAAGAAGTAATGGCTTCCCAAATGCCAGATAATTCCAAGCTCAGATAAAAATAGACACCAATACTCATGAAATTGTCTCCTTGTTAAATTTCACTGTAAGTTTACTTAAAGTACTCAGAATTTAATGCAATAAAACTTGTGAAATCAATTTTTCCATTTATTGATCACTCATAAAACAGTCCTACATCTTTCAAACCATTCTAAGCTTAAGAAGAGCAAATGGTATTCACTTATATTATTTGTTGTTTTGAAGTTTCAAAGTATGTAGTAAGTCATTATATCTCTACAAAATTGTCTCATTTTATTGAAGCTGAGGCTTCAAAAAGTTAATTTTCTTTTGTACAAGTAAATAAAATTAGTGTAACAAAGGTCTTCTAATTCCTGATAATAGTAAAATCAAAATGAAAGAAAATATTGTGTGATTTGTCACTATACTTGACTTTTATAGCCACATCTTATGGTAAATAACTGATTTATTCATTACACAAATGTTTATTAAGAACCTAGGCCTGTGATAGATGGTGGGAGGAATGTAGTGATATACAAAACTGTCCCTATTTTCAAGTCCTTTTACAATGGTGGGAATGCAAACTGGTGCAGCCTCTCTGGAAAACAGTATGGAGGTTCCTCAAAAAGTTAAAAATAGAGCTACCTTATGATCTAGCAATTGCACTAGTAGGTATTTATCCAAAGGATACAAAAATAGTGATGTGAAGGGGCACCTGCACCCCACTGTTCATAGCAGCAATGTCCACCATAACCAAACTATGGAAAGAGCCCAGATGTCCATTGACAGATGAATGGATAAAGATGTGGTATACATACACAATGAAATATTACTCAGCCATTTTATAGAATGAAACCTCGCCATTTGCAACAATGTAGATGGAGCTAGAGAGTGTTATGCTAAGCAAAATAAGTCAGTCTGAGAAAGACAAATATCTTATGATTTCACTCATATGTGGAATTTAAGAAACAAAACAGATGAGCATATGGGGAAAAGGAGAGAGAGAGAGAGGAAAACCAGAAAACAGATTCCCCCCACACCCCCCACCACCCCACCCGAACCCCCGGAAAACAGACTCTTTACTATAAAGAACAAACTGAGGGTTGCTGGAGTGGAGGTGGGCAGGGGGATGGGCTAAATAGGTGATGGGTATTCAGGAGGACACTGGTTGTGATGAGCACCGGCTGTTGTATGTAAGCGAAGAATCACTGAATTCTATACCTGAAACTAATATTAAACACTATGTCAACTAAATGGAATTTAAATAAAAATTTGAAAAAAAACCTGTATTTTCAAAGAAGTTGTTAAACCATAGTGTGCTATCAAGAAAAAGGGATGTGTGTTTGTGCAAACACATGCCCACGTGTTTCATTTTACTGAAATCTATTATCAGACAATGAACTAGATTAAATATCTTTATCCTTCAAACTCCCTAATGAATACAGTGTTTCAGAATATTTGGCCCTCCCCAAGTTTGTAGTTGCACTCTTCTTAAATACAGTCTCACCAATCTTTGCTTTTTCTTCTGGAAATTCTAAATTTAACAAGGTAAAAAGAAAAAAAAAGCATCTAAATAGAGTCACATGTCTAAAAGGTGCTATAATATAATCAATAAAAAATTGAAAAAGTATCATCACCTGGAAATAAAATGCATTTTCTTCTGTTAGCTAGCTAATGTGTATACTCAATGCAAAATTTGGAAATGAATTAACCTAGTTTTTCCTTTATAAATAAATCATTACGTTTCCCAGGAGTGTTTAAGTATTTTGTGCTTTTGGCAGGCAGATAATTTTTTAGTACAATTTTATAACTTCAACACTATTGAATTACTCTTTTAAAATTATGTTTTCTTTTGTAGTCACCGTGTGCCCTGGGACAGTCATTAAACAGTATCTTTGAGCCACATTTTCCACTTCCATACAGTTTGATACACAGTATTCTTTTTTTTTTAAGACTTTATTTATTTATTTGACAGAGAGAGAGACAGGGAGAGAGGGAACACAAGCAGGGGAAGTGGGAGAGGGAGAAGCAGGCTTCCCGCTGAGCAGGGAGCCTGACACGGGGCTCGATTACAGGGTCCTGGGATCATGACCTGAGCCGAAGGCAGACGCTTAACCATGAACCACCCCAGCGCCCCCCGATACACAGTATTCTTAATTGGTTTTTCTCTGCAAAGGCAACTTTGAAATGCTTTTCAACTCTGTATCACTTTCCCTATGAGGTTCATTTGTGAGGCACTTCCTTTGATGACATAACCGATATGTAGGATTTCACTTCTTAAATGCCACCTCTGACTTGCTACCCATCTACTATTTACCTGCACAGTATGAAAATAAGACATGTATTAAAGAAATGATAAATACCTTTACGTCTAAGAATGCAGTATCATTAATTTTATTGTTTAAAGCAACCATTTCCAAATCTCCACCTGACAACTGTCCCTTAAAATTTGCATAGTAGCAAGAATTTGAAAGGCAATCAGGGAATTTGGATAGCTATACGTAGTTCTGAATAGAGATTTTGGAATTTAATAAATTTGGCAATGATGGGGAATCTTCTTTCTGCCCTATCCTTGCTAAATGTGGGGGTTCAGCAGCAGTAATTTTGGCAACACTCATCTTCTGATGAGTGTTTTTGAACATGACAGCTAAGAAATTAGCAGGAGTACTTCTTTTGAATAGAAAGCATTTTATTATGTATGAAATGACATAAGAAACGTGTTTCCTGCTCATATCCAACCAGGATATGTACTGGTAGATCTAGACTTGTATTATTTCTCCAGTGGCACAACTCTGCCTCTAAAACAAAAGGCATTTATTGGGAATGGTGCTTACCATTTTCTGATCAACTGGCCACTGAGAAAAGGAGAAAGACTGAGGTTTTTATAGCCAAGTCATGCCTAGCTTTGTTCACTGTCTGTTGCAATTCTATGGGATCCCACCTTGTGACAATAGGAAACAAGTTTAAAAAAAAAAAAAAAAAGACATGTAAGTTGCCCAGAAGGCTCTTCCTGTGAAAATTCTATAGACATTCTTCTTTCATCAAGAAAACCAAAACATAGGGGCGCCTGGGTGGCTTAGCCATTAAGCGTCTGTGTTCAGCTCAGGTCATGATCCAGGTGTCCTGGGATTGAGCCCCACATCAGGCTCCCTGCCTGGTGAGCCTGCTTCTCCCCCTCCCCCTCCCTCTCTGCCCCTCCCCCCTGCTTGTGCGCGCTCTCTCTCTCTCTTTCTGTCAATAAAGAAATAAAATCTTAAAAAAAGAAGAAAACCAAAACTTTGACATTAATCCCAAGCCTGTCATTTGCACAAACAGCATGAAATCCATATAACTTTGGGAATTTCTAACATTATTTTAACAATTTTAATGTATTAATATTGCTATCCCTAGTAAAATATAGCTTTCTTGAAATTGAGTGGCACCTTCACACTTCTACTTTATAAAAATTAGGCAATGAAATAGCAATTAGAAATCACTAGCATTGATGATTATGAAAAGATATTACCTCATATATTTTTACCTAGATATCTTGAATAATTCTACCACGTTGTTTACACCCCCATTCTTCTATTGCAAGAAATAGAGAGCAAGAAGTGAATAAACAAGCATAAAGAAATGGTACCACTCTTCTTTTCTACCATTTTAAGATTAACAAGTTGTCACCTACACTCTGGTTTGTCAATATACATATGGGACCAAGGGAAAAGAAGCAAAGAATAAAAATAGGCATGATAGAAGGTGATGCTAATAACAGCTGTGATAAAGGAAGAAAGAAGATAGTTGGAACAGGGAAAGATACAGCTGTCTTTCTTGCTGGAGTTAGTGGAAAGCAGTTGTGCTCTGGTGTCTGAGCCCAGTGGAATGTTCTGGTCATCCCCAGGTAAGTATATTCTTTATGAGATAGTGTCCTGAACAAACTTTCCCCATCATTGCCACACTTGTTGAGTTTTATTTCTTGAATACTCCTGAAATTTAGAAATCCATAAATATGTATGTTTTTTAAAGATTTAAGAAAAGCAATTTATTGTGCCAAATTTGCTGCCATGAATTGGACGAAAACGCTGCTGGAACCCACAATGAATGATCCAAAAATGATTCTACTATGTTTTGATTCCAAAACCATAGATCTGGCTGACCTAGACTGACCCAGTAATGTTTTTCCTGGCCATCTCTTCAAATACTACTAGTTGTCTTCTGTTGGGGCTATTTCAAAAAATACTGTCTTTCTCGTCACCCACACATTTCAGCCCTACTTCATTCCCAAGTGCTGCTGGGAGGTTGCATATTGTCAGTTATAAAACTAAGAGGATTCTGGCACCATAAATTGATTATCTTCGATTCTCTTTAAAGCTACTAATACAAGACTTTAAGTCAGCCAGAATTTCAAATTCAGAAACATCTCCTGTTCCCCTTGTGTTTGCATTCTCAATGGGTTCTTCTTTTCCTCTCTTCTGTAATTTCCTTTTGCAGTTCATCATCTAATAAAAGAGCTTTTGAAATGCAAGAGATGTTGTAAACATATTCACATGGAAAATATTTCCCTCTGGCCATCATATCAAACCTTTGGCCAAATATTGGAGATAGAATATATAGAATAGATATTATAGTCAAACTTTATGAGAGGCATTGTGAACAAAATTGCTGCTGGCTTCCCTTATACTTGCAGGAACATAAGGCAGTTTGGCACTGACTTATCTTCAAATTGCTTCTTGTGAATCGTTAATCTTGAGGGAAATGTTTTCTGTGGTCCTTAAAGGCGAGGAGACTTAGGACCTCTGAGGGTTCAACCACAGTATTAGGAAGCTAATGGTTTTTCACTAAATGCCTTCTGAGTGACAGTTAATGGCTAGAATACACTTATTTTTGAACAAGTGCAACTATTTCCTGGTGCAAGCCAAATGTCCGCTGGTTCACACTTCTCATTAAAGAACAAGATACCATTGAAACAATGGACTGAAACTGCAGGGCATGCTTTGCCGGAAGTCCAGCCCCCAGACTCACAGCCTGATGATGACATTCCAGAACTTGGGTTTCAGAGAGAGGATAATTTGAACACTTAGATCTCCTGAAAACTGTCCCTTTTAGGTACCAAGGAAACTTCCATATAGAAGTCAAGTCATATATTTGATCCACATAAACATAAACACACAAAGACTGTAGATGAAGAAAAGACTTTATTGAAATTAAAAGGGGCAGGGGCAAGGTAGACGGCAACAATACAAACCACTTGAAATCTCAGCTCAGTTGCCCTTCTTCCAAAAACCAGCTGGTACTGTTTTCACCAACCTCATTGCCATAGGCAGCACCCAAGCCCTCCAGTCATCATTTTTGCTCCTTCCTCTTCCCTCTATCCCTCCTTCTCTGTTTTCTTTTATCTCTAAAAATGAAAACCAACATTTCTTGAGCGTTCACTATGCCAGACACTCTTACCACTGAGAGTAATTAGTAACCACGATGTCTCTAGAAGATCAAACATGTGAATCTGAGTAGACCTGGGATTCAGACAAACTCAGGTCTCACTAAAAAGTAGAGACAATGAGATGTATGACTTTCTTAATTAACAATCACTCAGTAAATATTTATGGAGTTACCAGTTTCATGCTAGTACATGTTCCCCTCCAACTACTTAACTGTGTCCCACTGTTATCTATAAAAGGTTTGAGGTGGGTTATGATAAAACAGAAAATATCAGAACCATGAAAATTTAGCTAGATGAAAGCAAATATTACCAGAAGTAAGCATATAGAAATATAGGCCAAGGGATGCTATACAATTATGAAATAGTAATACTAAGTTGCACTTAGCTTCTTGATCAGAAAACTGATGAAAATTCAATTAGGCATAAAATTCGCATCTTGCATTATAAAAAACGAAACAAATGCGTAAAATAAAGACATATTTTCTTCCACTTGTTTTTTATAATGTTTTTATGGTTAATTTCGTGAATGGCTCCTCTTCACAAACCTCTTGACAAGTAAAGCAACAGTAGATGTTGTACAGAAGGAACTCGCATACTTCATCAAGAATAAAAGCATTAGTCACAGAAGAAATTCAGGGGGACACCTATAAAATCTGGCTCAAATATGCACTTAAGTGTTGCCAAAATAATCAAGAACAAAATTAATTGATTAATAGACTACATGTCCTTTAAAATATTTCTCTTTATAACCAATCTTTTGGTAAAAGATGTATATTGAATGATTTGAAGATATAGTCTCTAGCAAGAACTCAGAATGTAGGTATGGTCTCTAGCTTGTAAGTGTAAAGGCATATGCTTTTTATACTAATGACTACATTTGGAAAAATATAATATAAAGCATTAACAGTAGTTGTCCAGGGAAGTATAAAAATGAGTATATTTTATTTTGTACACTTTTTCATCTATTTTCTTTAACATTTGATGTGAAGGGGATTATTTAGAATCATGCCAGAGCCTGTCCTCAAACCCCACTGTCTTCTGCCTGTTTGAGGTTTTTATCACGCTTTAAAAAATGTGTCACTCTGTGTGGTGATAGATGTTAACTAGATTTATTGTGGCGATCATTTCAAAATGTATAAAAATGTAGAATCCTTATGTTGCATACTTAAAATTAATATAATGTTATATATCCATTGTATCTCAGGAAAATAGAAAGTATCATCATAGATATCAATTATGTGGCTGACATGTCCCCACAGGCTGAATGTGCTCTGGCTGCATGCTATACATATTACTGAGGCATCAGAGATCCATGGTTAAGCTGAATGTGGGCCATAGTTACCAAACAAACATATTAAGAATAAGTATACACTGAAAGAGGTGCACATAAATAAGAACAAAAGACTACTGGACAAATTAAATATTAGGATGATTCAGTGTCAGAATAATATTTACCTTAAAAAAAGGAAAGGAAAAAAGAAAAGATAGAGGGAAAGAAAAGAACATCTATACAATTCAGTTGACTTTAAGTTAAAAATGAGTCAGTAGTATAGAACTGTAGTCAAAAATGTTAATGCAAAGATCCACTACCTCTAGGACACCCAGAACAAAAGAGATGACCATCCCTCTCTGTTTTATACCTTGCAGAATATCAGTGAAGTACTGACTCCTGTCTGGGAATCTACAGTTAAGGCGGGGGTGTGCGTAGGTGCTGGGAGGGCAATGACCAACTGGAGAGAGCCCAAAGGTGAATAAGCATAAGGTAGCAGACCTCAGGAATGACAACAGGTGTTGCTGCAAGAGGAAACTTCCACCTCATGATCACAACCCCGTTTCATGACATAAATTCTCTCTTCATTTCTTCTTTTTCCACACTTCATAATCTGATTTCTATCCTCATCACTATAGCAAACTGGCTCTTCATAAGACCTCCATGTTAATAAATCTGAGATATACATTTCAGAAGTTATTACATTCAATTGCAACAGCATTCGGTGTCACCCATTCCCATCTTTTTGATAGACCCGCCTTCCTTGTCTTCTGTGAAACCATACTATTCTTATTTTACTTCAAACTTTCCAATTGCTCTGTATGTGCCCATGGTACACTAACAGTTTTCCCTAAAAATATCTATTCTTCAATTTTCTGGCTGAATTTTTAGTCTTCGCTCGTATAACTTGAAGATACATGTTAGGCAAATTTCACAAAACTGGTTTGGCATCTCTATTTCAGACACGCTTGGTGGTCCAGCACCTCCTCTATAATGCTGCAATGGTTGGCTCTTACTTCCCTGGCTTCTTAGTTGAAAAACAGGAAAAAAATTCCTTTTTAATATTAAAAGGCAAAAACTGAGAAACTAAGACTGACAACAATCTAGATCTACAATCGGGAAGATATAGTCTAACATTTACAGGGTTAATGACATCTTACTCTGGTATCTGTAATATGGTATTAGAATATATCTTTAATACGATACCATTGTAACATGATATTGTAATATGTTATTAATATTGAAAAATCAGTTATAAGAAATTTATGAATTCAATTTAATCATTCCATGTTTTAGCGTTTTACTTATGACTGTTCACACATTCACTGAATGAACATCTGTTGAGCACCTATCAGAGGGGAGTCACTTTGTCAGTCACCAGCAACACAGAGGGGAACACACTCCCTCCATTATGGTGCTGTTGCCTAAGTGGAGAGAGATTTTAGTTAAAAAGTCACAGACTAATGCAGATGCATAATTTTGACAGATTATAAAGAGCTGCTGCACAGGGCTACCAATGGGACTTTGATCTAAACAAGAAGTCTGTCTTGAGGTCAAAGCAGAAGGAAAACTAGAAATTACCTGAGGGGAAAAAAATGGAAGGAAAATTACCTAAGCCGAAAAATCAGTATGCATAATGTCCTCATCGAAGGTGGAAGCATAAAAAGTCTGAGGGCCTTAAAGAAGGCTGGTTTTATCAGTTGAGGTTATAGTGAATATCTGCATAGAATCAGGTAAGGAATAGAATTATCAAGGTGTGAGTCAAAATGATGATATGCAAACTTTAAAGGATATGTAAAAATTTTTTTTTAAATTAATTATTCAATTGTACTATTAATTCAGCCTGTATAAATAAATTTAAATTTACCTGTGAAATATTTTGAAAGGACACTGGGTAGCTTACAAACTTAAGTTATCACGTAGAAGCTTAAGAGTACAAGAAAAAAGTAATTCACATTCCCATCTGCCATACCAAAATTATTTCCATTTTTTTATATTATTAGGTCTTTGTCCATAGCTACACATAAGTTGCTGTTATTTTGCTTCTTTTATTTATATCACTAAAGATCATGATTCATTTAACATATTGATTCACTCTGAATAGACTAGATTATGCTACGGTAACCTTCAACACCCGAATGTTAACAGTTTGTAATCACAAAGGATTATTTCTCATTCACCCCACCAGCCCCTTGCAGATTCCATGAAGTTCATCTCCAGGACTTGTCACTTAGAGAGGCAGGCTGGGAAAGGATCCAGAGGGAAGAAGACTTGCACCCAAGTTTAGAGCTTCTGCCTGGAAGTGCAGTATGTCACTGCCATCCACATGTACTTGTCCCTTCCTAACTTCAAGGGCACAAGGAAATACAATTTCACCATGTGAAAGAAGGAAAAAAAAAACATGTTTTCTGAACAGTGCTAATAACTATCCCACCTATTTTCAGACATTGAATTTGTTTTCAATCTTTTTACAATGGTAGGGAGTGCTACAATGCATATTTTCAGAGGCATTTTTTTCTGTTATTTCTTTAGTACGAATTCCCAGTAGTGGAATTACTGGATCAAGAACATGAATATTATAATGATCCAGTACATATCACCATATTGCCTTCCAATATTATAGTAAATAAATGTCTCCATTTTATTCACGTAGGAGCCACTTGTTATTCATCTTGGCATCCCTATTGCTAGCAGTGTCTTAAAGTATAGGCAATTCATTGAGTAAATAAAACATTCTAGCCTATGATTTTGCAAACATCTCTTTGTTTTGAAATATCATGATTTTATATTGAGAAGCTGAAATTATTTTAACTGAGAAAAGCTATTAAGATCAAAATAGTGTAGAAAGCTATCATTCTTTTATTTCCATATCAATTTGCAGTGCCAGCCACAGATTTTTGATATAGGAGGTTTAATGCAATCTTATAAGCAATTTATATACATATATGGATACAGATATATATAAAATAGATAGCACTATACATATGCTAGTATTTTAGGAACAATAAAATAATACCTAAATTTACCTAGAATTTCTTTGATAATGACTGAATTGTGGTCCTTACTTGTAGCCAATAGAAACAGACTCTGTTAACTGAAACATTTTGAAAAGAAGTTGGGATACCTTACCGAATCACTGGGAAGACTTAAAAAACATGCAAACAAACAAACAAAAACAAAAGGTTAAAAAAAATAGACAGCAACCCTTAGGTCCAAACTCTGCTGACATAAAGAACCTAATGGAGGTCACGTTGCTGTGAGCGCTGCTCTCTCGGTACAACTGTTGGTAACCGCCTCTGTGGGCATGTGACATGGCCTCAGTTGCTACCCCAATTCTGTTACTACCTTTGGAAACCAAACATCAGTTTGCTCTGCCCTTGCTCCAGGCTCACTTCCTCTAGATTCAAATGTGTACGTGGGAACGCATGATAGGCTAGAAATAAGTCAAGTGTCTAAACAGGTGGTAAAATAGGCGGCAACTTGTCTGGGACTTTCAGCTTCTGTAGCAGACATGAAACCTGTCCCAGCAGGGCTAACACAGAAAAATAGTCCTCAAATATAGTGAGGGAATTCAGAAGCAGGAAAACACACAAACAAACAACAACAAAAAAATTAAATATTTACTACAATGAGCAAAATTAGACATTTTCTATAATTCTCTTTAATTTGTTCATTCACCTCCATCCAAAACTCATTGAGATTGGTCTGTTCACTTCCTCTCCCCTTGAACCTTTGGGATTTAAAAGGCTTTGCTTTGCATTTTTTTCTTTTTGTAAAGGGAGTGTTCATTTAAAATTTTCTTAAATGAGTCACATCCTACTGCTTTTAGAGTCTCTGGTGCATTTTTTAAAAAATATTTTGGTTGTATCATTTCCTATAAAATCTATATACTATTTAGAAATGTATTGTAAGTCATTAAAAAATATCTTCTTTCTCTGGTTTGGGGGAAGAGGGGCGTATGGGTGGCAATTGCCGACGTGACGGGAATAAAGATAAAAAAGAAAGGGTTTCTTTTGTCAGCCACAGATTGTTGATACAGGAGGTTTAATGCAATCTCACAAGCAATTTATATACATATATAGATACAGATATATATAAAATAGATAGCAATATATACATGCTAGTAGGGTTTTTTGTTCCTCCAAGCTGTCTAGTAGAAATGACAAATAATCCCAATGCAAGCATATATGTCACATAAAAGAAATAGGAACAGAATGCTGTAGACACAAAAAAAAGGCAGTGACCAGTCCTACTTACAACAAGTTTCAGAGGAGATGATATTTGAGTTGAGGGTTTCCTTTATCATGAAGCCTGTCATGCAAGGCAAGGAATGAGCACTTGCAGGAAACTCTGCCACACTGATTTCCTTAAGAGGAAATGCATCTCATGTTCCTCTGAGATGCAAATTTTATAAAAGAAAACAGCAATTTAAAAATGAACAGTCACTATCTTCGGGGGCATTTCTTTAGCATGAGTTATCTAATGTTGAATAATTTTCTAAGCTTTTGGGACAAACTCATCATCGCCCCCAAATAACTATTTTTGAAGTAATAGAAGTTTCTAAAAGGAAAGAGAAAATTCAAAATAAAGATGTGTATTTTAACATTTGCTGCCTCTAAAGACAAATGAATCTTTAACTTTACCTGTCTTTTGTATCATTGAAATACTGAGAAGTTTATTTTCCCTTCAAATATCTCAATACCATATAAAGCACCAAAACAATTTCAAAAGAGCTCAAGGTGGAGTTCACAAAATCACCAACTTTTAGAACTAGACGTGGTCCTCCCTCTGGTATAAAGGCAGCCAAGTTCAAATATTGCCTCCTCTAGCCAGATCTTCCTTCACTTCCTTCTCGGCTGTCTCTCCTTACTCCCTCTGACTTAGTATCATTGATAACACTGAAGTGCAATTTGGGTTGGAAAACATTGGTCTCGACTAAGTGCCCCATTTTTCAAAGGATTCATTTTCAGAAATTCAAGTTGAGGGGAATTAAGTGATTCAAATCTACTTGGTTTCAAGCTCAAGTCAAAGACAATGATGGTGAAAATTATAAAAAATTTCTCATACTGAGATTAGTTCAAAGTGCAGTGGAGTAGTTAAGTTGGGAGCTTAATGTAGTTAAATGTTTCTTCAGCAAGCAAATTGAACTCACATGTATGAATGTTTCAGGAAGGTATTTTCAGCTCAACTTTGCAAATAACTGAAAGCTAGTGCTTTCTAACAATGGAATAAATTGTTTTACATGTGATGAATTCCTATATATTTGCTGTATTCCTGATGATAATAAATTATGGAGACTCAGGAGGCTTGGAAACCATCATTTCATTGAACTAGAGATTCTCCTAGAAGACTCTAAAGTCTAGACATGACATTCCCAACTCCTGGTCAGATGACCCAGGGCAGAGTTTCATCTTGCCACTGGGGAATTCTTTGATGTGGGGAAAACCACTTATTTGTCTTCACCAGACTACTGTGATGATCATCTTCGGCTATATATATAAAATCACAGGATATTTGTTTTATACTTCACAGCTTACAATTTTTACTATTATCACCCAAAATTCTATCAAATATATTATTATTTTAAAATAATTGGCACTGAAATTAGAACATTTTGACTATTGAGGTCACTATAAAAAATTATAAGAAATTTTTAAGCAATAACAAGAATAACGACAGAAGCATTCCTCATGTTTTTCTTGGAAATTAATTCTCAGGACACATATTGAAAGATTCTACTTCAACCCCTTGGAGTCTAATTCCCATCACCTGTATCTAAATCCATGGGTTATCCTGCAACTAATGATAAATAATGAGATGACAGAATGTTTATCAAATATGTTTTACCATACTGACTTATTCTGAGTTAGCATAAGTACAGCCACAAGCACAAATTGGTATCACTCTGCACAGCACTCTATTTTGTTGAAGGGACAGGAACTTCTAATTGTATATGAATATCACCCTGTCCGTTAGAAATTATAGGAAGAACAGAACAAGAAGCAGGGTTTCTGACTCTTTCAAATGCAGAAATAAGGAAGAAAGACAGAGGGAAAGAGACAGGGAAAGAGGGAGATTGGGAGGGAGGAAGGAAGGAAAGGAGGGAGAAGAGATGGAGAAGAGGATGGAGTGGGGAAGGAAGAGAGGAGGGAGGGGCGGGGGGAAGGGGGAGAGAGAAAGTGAAACATTTGACAACAGAGAGAACATGGGTTCATTTTCATAATATGAAACTCAGTGTTTATTTTTCTCTGGTGTGCAATAATGGAACACAGCATGTAAGGATTAGCTCAAATTGATTTGAAGGTACAGATCTTTTTATGAAAGATCTTTCAAAAGAAAAACATGATGTGTTCTGGCAGTAGGAAGACAGTGCCAGGAAACACATCAGCAATTTATTTTCCAAGTAGGAAATATTCATTAGATCTAAATACCAAGTTGTTTGCAGAACATGTTCATGCAACGACTTGTTCCTAACACTGCTGAACATAGTTTCTGTCTGGTTTTACATCAGAGATTGCTTAAAATTTTGTCTTTCAGCTTTATCCTTGATAGATATTAACTCAATATATGGATATGCACCGTGCAGTAAAGCTTGGTAACTTGCCTTTTAAGAATAGGTCACTGGAAAACTATTGGCAAAAAAAGGCTCAACAATTTATTTAATTGCAAACTCTTAGTTAATTGTGGGAAGATAAAAGTCTTGTTGATGAAACTAAAAAAAAAAAACACTTAAAAATATAAAATTAAAATTGCATTTTATGAAAGAGGAGAAAAGGATGACATATTTTTTAGAAAATGCCTAGAATCAGATTTCTTGCTTGAAGAGTGAGAAAAAGAACTGAAAAAAATGAATTGAGTCAGTCTTACAGAGGAAATATTTATAAATCTCATTATTAAAAAACATGATAAAATATCATTTATACTCTAGCTCAATGATTCACAAGTAATTAGTTACCTATTACAGTAAAAATAAATTTCGAAGGGTCAACAATATGTGTCATCCTCATGACCACACACCTACATCTTTCCAGTGTGTTATCCATGGAAAACCGCACACCCCCAAAATCAAGATCTCAGAATTACGCTTCCTGCTTTGTAATACCCCAAAGGCATGATTATCTAATACAGAAGAAACCACACCCTGTTTATGTGTTGCTTCACTTGAGACATATTTCTGTCTGGTTTCTCCTATAGCTATCAGAGCAAAAATTAGTACCAGACTATATGATTTCCAAGGAAAGGAAAGTGACAGATTTGCATATTGTGGGAAATTAAATAAAATTAAATAAAATAATAAATTATTATTTAAATACTAAAATAAACTTGAATGAATGGACTATATATGTAACTGTAGGATAAGAACGCTGCTAATATTATAATATTAGATTCAAAACGTACTTCGTATGCTTAAAAATCATTCCTTCCTCCTACTCTGGAAAGAGATAGCCACATACAATATGGACAGTTCATGTAGATTCACATACACCACCATCAGAGGGCCTCAGAGGGGGAGTTGGTGGGTCAATACCGAGTGTCTATAGACTCACATTGTCCAGAATATGCCTTAAATTCAGTCTCTCCAATGTATTCTTACCATTATTCTCATTCCATCCCTGAGTGTCCCCTCTTCTAATCGGTAACAACTTAAATAGTAATAACAATTGCTTAAGTGTGCCTAAGTTATTCATTAACTGATTCACAGAAAAATATATATATATTGACAAACTGCCCTGCACCAGACATTGCTCTATGTGCATTGATATCATCAGTGGAAAAACAGACAAATATCTCTGCTCTCGTGGAGCTTACATTCTGGAAAAAGTCTACAGCAAACAACAAACAAAGAAAAAGAGCAAATTATATAAAGCATGTTAGAGAGTTATAACCGTTACTGAAAAAAAAAGCAAAAGTCATCAAGAGTAAAATTAAGAATGTTTGGAGTGTGGGCACAGTTTGTAATTCCAGTAGTGATTTTCCAGTAGGAAAATCATTTTTAAGCAGGTACTCATTAAGTAGGTGATACTTAAAGTTAGTGGTTATTCACATGAATTAGCTGGTGGAAGAGCATTTTAGGCAGGGAAAATAATCTGTACAATAGCCCTAAGGAGGTCATTATACAGAATTTGGCTTTTACTATGAGGATAAGAGGAAACTGTGGCAGGGTTTTAAGTAGGGGAGGGACAGGATTTATATTTTAAAATTATCACTCTGGCTGCCGTAATGTGACTCTAGAGGGTAAATGTAGAAGGATGACACACTGGAGGCTATTAAGTAAAGTAGATGAGAAGTAGTGTCTTAAACTCAGGTGGTAGAAATGAAGAGGGTGAGAAACAGCCAGATTCTAGGAAATAAGTGGTCATGGAAAAAATTGTATGAATTCTATTGTTTGGGGGAGAACAAAGAGGGCCCTTATACACACAAAGTGAAGTCTTGAGTTGCTAAATAATTCTATTTCCATTCTATAGCATGAATGTAGTTAGAAAAATCAAAACCAGCTTTATTTGTGCTCTGTCCTGATCTTAATCATTAAATTTTCTGAATAAAATAGAAATTATGTTTTATCAGAATATGGAACAGTTCCCCATTTCAACAAATTTTCCAGTAGATACCATGTGGCAGAACAATGCTACCCAGAGGATAAAAGGAGAAATCAGAAGTAGTCCTTATAGGTTTTTAGCAGAAAAAAATAAAAGTCATTTAAACAAACAAGGACAACAGAGTAATGTCATCATTGTGCTAGAAGTTTGAGGATGATAAATTAGGGCTCAAGGAGGGATGGTTAATGATTAGGGATAGGTAAAAAGGGTATTGAAAAGTGATGTTTGGATATGACACCCCTAAAAAGAATCTTGAAAGAGGAATAATATTTGTCACAATGATCAGTGTATTTCAGGTAGAATGGAAATATGAACAAAACACAGATCTAAGAAAATACTTTAGGACAAGTGTAGGTAGTTTGGTGTGACTGAAGCATGGAATTTTTGGAAAACGGTTCACCATAAGTCTCAAATATTTCCATACATCATGCGAAAAAGGACATCAGCTGCCCTTTTGTTCCAAACTACCTTTTTAAGGATCCTTCAATAGCAAATAACCTTGGAAGATAGGGATAGTGACTCCTTCTAGAGCAAAGGGTGGGTTTATGCACAGCTTTGGAAGATAAAGATAATGTCTTCTGGGTAGGCATGTTAATATCCAGTATAAAAGCTTCAAATTCCCCAAGTTCAGGGCTCCTGGGCTATGCTTCAAACCTGCTCTGTATGTAGCATCCACTTGGACCACTCCAAATCTCTCCAAGGAAATTGGGAGGGCAAGGGAAACCTATACAGCCTGGATGGGCTAGAAGTGTAATATCTAGTAATAAGAACCTCAAAGAAGGAAGGGTGGAAAAATAATTGTCAGAATTCTCAATGGAAAGCGAGAAGAATACCCATATTTTCCCTGTGTTGTTTGAAGTTTCAACACCCTTGATTTGAGTGAGCGTCAAGGGCAAGTTCTGAAAACCAGATGATCTCTAGACTTTCAAATAGAAAAACAGTAGATGGAGGAGGGGGGTATTGCATGTTCTCTGAAGAAACTAAGTCATAGAACTGTTTGTTAACAGCAAACCTAGCATAAAGAGATAATAACCACTGATGGTGTGAAGGTTAATTTTATGTATCAACTTGGCTGGGTCCTGTGATGGGGTGTTTGGATATGTGGGTAAACATTCTAGATGTATTTATGAGGGTGGTTTTAAATGAGATTAACATTTGAATTGAATTTGAGTAAAACAGATTACCCTTCCTAATGTGGGCAGCCTTCATCTAAACTTTTGAAGACCTGAATAGAACAGAAGGCTCAGGAAAAGAGAATTCACTCTCTCTATTTTCAGCTGGGACATCAGTCACCTCCTGTCTTTGGATTCAGATTTGGATTGGAACTATACCATCAGCTGTCCTAGATCTCCAGTTTGCCAAGTACATATCGTGGGACTTCTCAGCCTCCATAATCATGTGAACCAATAACCTATAATAAATCATATGTAATATGATATTATGATTAATTAATTTATTATATATAATAGGATTTGTTATAATCATATATAATATGACTTATTGTGATTTACATATAATTATTTATTACATAAAATAATCATATAATATTATTTATTATGACTTCTATAATATGATTAATTATAAGGGATTAGCTCACGAAGTTTATATATACATATATATTTTCTTTTCTAATAGTTCTGTTTCTCTGGAGATCCCAGATCTAATACAAATGGACAGATGTCATCAGTGGAATGAACAGTGAAATAGACATTGAAGAAAGCAGTACAGCAATGAAAATGAGTACCCCAAAATGAGGGGCATCATGGGATTGACTTTCGGCAAGTTTCTAAACTCATGAAGCCCAAGTTCTCCATTGCAGAGTAAGGTCTCCAAAATTATCAGAGTTTAATCTTTGCCAGAACTTTCAACAGGAAAGTATGAAAACTTCTACTTAGGAGTTGCTGAAAGGATGAGCTAGTTTCCTCCATGCTATTTCCTAGCAAAGTTAGCCGACCCAATCTTGGTTGTCTTTTTTTTTTTTTAACATATAATGTATTATTTGTTTCAGGGGTACAGGTCTGTGATTCATGAGTCTTACACAAATCACAGCGCTCACCATGGCACATACCCTCCCCAACGTCCATCACCCAGCCACCCCAACCCTCCCACCCCCACCACTCCAGCAACCCTAGTTTGTTTCCTGAGATTAAGAGTCTCTTATGGTTTGTCTCCCTCTCTGGTTTCGTCTTGTTTCATTTTTCCCAATCTTGGTTGTCTTAAGCATCAATAATGGAAATCGCTGTGCCCTGGGGTGAGAAGGCCAAATATCTCCTGTGGTGAATGGGAGAGAAATATATTCTTTAAAACGGAATTGCCACTTCTAATGAGTAATAGAGATCTAATGAACAACAGAATGAATATAGACAATAATATTGTGCTATAAGTATGTATAATGTGAGAAAATGTCACCATAATGGCAGAGGTATAACAGTATATAAATGTGCCAAAGTAACATGCTATACAACTTAAGATTATACAATGTCACATGAAAAATTTATTCAATAAAAAATAAATTTAAAAAAATAAAATGGAAGGGCACCTGGGTGGCTCAGTCGGTTAAGCGTCTGACTTTGGCTCAGGTCATGATCCCAGGGTCCTGGGATCGAGCCCCGCATCAGGCTCTCTGCTCCGCGGGAAGCCTGCTTCTTCCTCTCCCTCTGCGTGCCTCTCTCCCTCACACTCTCTCCCTCTCTCTCCCTGTCAAATAAATAAAATCTAAAAAAAAGGAAAAAAATAAAATGGAATCACTGTGCAGTTTAATTTAAATGCCTAAACCGTAGAAGAACTCAGGAACATAATATCTACCCAAAGTAATCAGAAATAAAGAGAGATTAAAGACCTTAAGTGGGAAATAGAGATGAAGATGAGAGCCCAGTTTCTGAAGGGGGCTGTTACCAAGGAAACTGAACAATACATCTTTCTAAATCCTTTTGAGCTTTCCTTCTATTTCTACTTCTAGGTGAGAGCCGTAGTGTGATTCTTTGAATTCCGTGGCAGTGCTCTTCACACATGAACAAGTGTGATCCCCAAGGAGATCCAGGCTTCACCAAAAACAGATAGTTGAACATCAGGCTAACAGCTAAGTGGCATTGCTTCGTTTTCAATTAACAAATTGTCTCTCAGGACTTGACATTTCTCAGTACATTAAGAGGTTCCAGTAAGGCCTGTCAGGGAGTGAAAAGAGCAAAGGAAAGGCTTAAGAACTAACATTTAATGGAGTTCTTAACCTTTGTTGTGCCATGAACCTCCTGTGTATCCTGTAATCTCCTTATCAAGATAATGCCTAAAAATGCAGAGGATTATAAAAGAATTCAAGTATATTGAAATATAGTCATAGAAAAATATTTTTAAATGCTGATGTTCTAATATGGATGCTTCTTTAGTAAGACATTAAATAAGAAGATACTGGGATGGATCTAATAACTACTGTAATTTTAAAGTAGTGGTAGATATAAGATATTTAGACCCATCTGCAATAGCTACAATGTGATATGAAAATATCTTTGCCTTCTGTTGGTGAAAAAAATCACAGGTCCTGCTAATATTACTTTTTTTAGCATATATTTATGATTGAAATAAACGATCAACTTTATTTAGAGGTTAAGAAAAGTACAAATACCATTTTTTTCTATGAAACACATTTGCCCCCCTGAATTCTATTCACCAACCCCAGTGAGTTAAAAAGAAAACTGAATGAAATTTTTCTGTGCCAGACATTGTACTACAGAGAATACAAAAATGATTAAGAGCCAATTTTGGTCTCAGGCATGTAGGAAATATAGGAAAGTAATGTAAACCGAAAGGGGTGTAACCAATAAGGAATAAGACAGCCATCTTGAAAATTTTTTGAAAAGTGTAAGATATGGCCCAGAGATTCTACTCAGATGTGCAGTTTGGGCCTAGAGAAACCCTCATATGTGTGTACCAGGGACAATTATTGTATTACAATATTCTTAGTAAAAGTATAAAACTGTAAACGATCTAATAGTCCATAAATAAATAAAAGGTTTTATATAAAGTGAGATCTATTAATAAGATGAAATATTACAAAGCAGTTCAGTGGTATAATATTGGTTATGATAGTGATATGGGCATCAAAATCAAGGGTCACAGTTTCACTGTCCATATAGATATAAACGTGAGGAGTACTAGCAATGGACCCATGGGGGAATCTCTGGGACATACACAAGAGAGGGAAACAGCAAGCGCAAGGAAGATGTCTACAGTTTTGATTTCATTCATCTAACTTAAAAAACATCGCAGTCAAAACAATGCGAATTATTTCTTATGGAATACACACAGAAATCAAAACAGAAGAAGAATATACACTGGCTTAAGACAGACTGTGGAGAGGTGACGTTAAGAACGGAGCAGTAAAATAGTCTGACAATGTCTGCGAAACAGCAAAATATTGATTTGTGTATTCTGGGAAGTGAGAGTATGGATGCCTGTTTAAGATCCAAGGAGCAGACGAAAAGGAACAATATCAAAAATCTGACGAATAAAATAATAAAGATAAAGAAAAGAAAAAGAAACTCTTCCTGGGGAAGCTTCTCAATGGCAGGTTTGGGACTTTCACAGGCAGAATCCGTAATGTGAAAGGCTGTTTTCACTGACACTGAGGAATCATGCTACTTACCAAAAATATGATCAATAATGGTGTTTAAATGTTCAATCTTTATAGAATGTGAATCTGATTAAAAATTAGAAGTTTGGATGATAAAGTATAAAAGTAGCTTCTTAGAGCACCTGTGTGGCTTAGTCGGTTAAGCATCTGCCTTAGGCTCAGGCCATGATCTCAGGCTCCTGGGATTGAACCTCGCTTTGGGCTCTCTGCTCAGCGGGGAGTCTGCTTCTTCCTCTGCCCCTCCCCCAGCTCATGCGGTCGTGCTCTCTCTCTCTTTCTCAAATAAATAAACATATAAAATCTTTAAAGAATAGTAGCTTCTTAAAGAATTGAGTTATTATCACATGCCTTAGGCTTTTTGATCATTTAATTCACACAAAATCCTGCGAAGGTTATTTTATAGATCATGATATTTAGGTCAGATTGGTTCAACAACTTGCCAAAGCTCCCACAGCAAATAGGAGGAGGCAGTAAGATGTGAACCACAGCGGCGTTCCAGGGCCCATGCTTCTAAGCTCAGCTCAGGGGAGGTACATGGACATAGTGCTGATCTTTTGAAGACAAATCTTGACATTCTTCGGCCATGACTAACAAGCACTCAGGACTTCAGACAAAGCAATCAGTGACTCGTCGAAAAACTCTGACAGTACTCTTTTTCCAGTGAAATATTTATTGAGTGTCTACTGCATGCTACATTCTACTACAAGAGGTTTTATGTGTATGCATCATTCCTGAATCATTAAAACATATTTTTGAAAAACTACTATTTGCCAGATGCTATGGGAAATACTGAGATAAATAAAGCATGGTGTCTGAGCTGAAGGAGATTAGAATCTAGTGGAGAAGCCAACATAGACTTAACAATATAATGTGTTTTAACCAATTGATTGGAAACTTGTCAATCTGACAAAATGAGCTTAAAGTAATTTTTTATTGAGATGTAATTGGCATAAAATTTAAGAAGAAGAGAAAAAAAACCTTTCTGTAGAAAATGACAAAACCCAATACTGTGTGCTGGGGGGCGATATTATGATATATAATTATAAAAAGTAAAATAAGAGTTACCTAATAATTCTTCCCCCAAAATGGGGATACCTGGAAGTCAACATTTTTTTTAAATAAGTGGTCATAGCAGCATTATGTGATATAAGCCACATGTATTTTGATTTAACCAAGCAAGTTAGTCAAATTAATCCTAATGATCAGTGGAGTGTCAGATGTCACAGCAAGTCAGAGGGTGACCTTCTTTTAGCAGTCTCTAGGACAGCCAGTTTCTAAAATAAAAACAAACAAGACCCCCTAACAATATATATTTCCCCCCACTAAATAATTCAGATTCAAGTAAATAAGTAGATATATTACCTTAAAATTTGACTCTGACACTCAAAATGTATAGAGATGGTTTGAAAAGTTAGTGTCATAAAGAACTAAAATATCGGAATTTTCTTTCAGAAAAATTCCCAGTGGGTTTTTCTAAGACCGTGGTTTCCTAAATGATATCACAGTGATTGAAAAATATTTTAAAACATTATGTTTAAATATGCATTTAAAAATAGTGCACTCAAATGTTTAAAAAAGAAGTACGAAAATTATATATCCCAAAGTATTTTTAGGGAGGAGTCTGCAGGTCCTTATCTGCGACATTTGCACATTTATGTTACTGAATTTTATGGTCTGCATTTATGTGTATGTTAAATTTCAAACTAAGAAATCAGACAACTTGATCGTTATTGATTTTTAAGCTCTGCCTCCGTGACTTTGAATACAAAAATACTGAGCATGACTGTTCTGAATGAATCAAAGGTAAAGTTTTGTTTTGTTTTGTTTTGTAGAATGGCTAAACTCATATTTCTTTCATTTTTTTATTTGGGGATACCTGGTTTTCATGTATATACTTTGCTAGAAAAACCAATTAAAAATAGTGAAATTTTTCTGCCTTACCAGAAATATCTCTATTACATGGCATTTTGTAGACCATAATATTACACAATTTGTGCTTTTACTTATTGGCAAACTTATTCAACAACAATTAAATAAGAACCTACTACTTGCAAGGTAATGAGCTGTGGGTTTACTAGTAAGGAAGAAATAACTCCAGCCTTCATGAAAGGTTTTCACATTTCTGATATGATTTACTCTTTTCGTTCATACCTATTGCTCTTTCTATGATAATTAATAATTAGCTGCTCTTATAAAATTGAGGGTATTCCTTACTCTTACATCAGCTCAACTAATATCACTTCAGCCTAGTAAATTCAGGTAAAGCAGCAAAATCAACATTCATTCTTAAATAGAATTATATTATTATTTTTAAAGTTCTGAGATATTTTCATACTCCAAACTATTCCTGCTTATTTTTCCTCCCACTTCTAATGCCCTCAGGAAATAGCTTTTCAACATCTGAAGCTCACTGAGTTTACATTCTTCCTCAAGGGACTTTATAAATTTTTCTAAAGTTTCTTCCACCAAAGTTTCTGGATAAATACATAAGAAGAAAAAAACATGCTGTAGCTAAAATAATGTGGGGAAGCAAAGTATTGACTCCCCTTAACCAGATACATTTCTTGAAGAAGTCCCTATACTCTTTAACATGCTAATGCGTATTGAGACTCCAGAGAAAGTGTATAAAATACATTATTTCATCAAATTACTTGGCTTTGGAAGCCTTTATTCAAGGTCCTACAAGGACTAGTTTTCTGAGAAATACATTTGAGGGGAAGAAATGGATTAGTGCTGGCACTTAGAAAATTGATGAGTCCTAATAGCAAACATGGGCTCTTAAGAAGTCATTTCAGTTAATCCATTTCCAGTTTTAGAGTGTTACTGAAATGGTATGCTCAGGAGTGTAACAGAGAGAGAATATCTGAATTTCAGCAAGGCATTCCTTCATGAGAGCAAGAAACATGGGCTGAGTGACAGTTTAATTACTTGGGAACACATCAGGTTAAATTAGCTAATACAAAAATAATGATTAATGTATCTGTGTCCAGTTGGATTTTTGCCTCTAATATTCCTACTCAGTCCAACTTTTTAATCCACAGTCTTCATGAGGACATAGATGCATTCGCACTGAACCTGCAGGAAAGTAGAAAGGACAACTGATGTACTAGCTCAGGGATGGGAAAGTTTTCCTATAAATGACAAGATAGTGAATATTTTACATTCCGTGAACCATAGTCTTTGTCAAAATATTCAACTCTGCTGTCACTTACAGCATGAAAACAGCCATAGACCATGCATTTTTAAAAAAGAAGAACAACATGGGTCATTCACAATGAAACATTATTTATAGAAAAGGCACTGAGCTGGATTTAGCTCACAGGCTAAAGTTTGATGACCCTTTTATTACTAGTCAGAGCAAAAAATATTCAACAGTCTGATACAATTGGCTAAATCTGTGCAATTGAAATGTAGTAGATATAATATTTTGCATTCCAAGTCAACAATTCAATCCGTAAGTATTCAAAGGTAAAGATATGGCTTAACAGTACATGTGGATCAGATTTCCCCTCAATTGTTCCTGAAGTCAGAATTGAAATTATTACATGGTGTAAAATTAAGGCAAATTTAGATTCAACAAAAGGAAAAAAAATTAACAAATGTAGCAGCCCCCCAGGGAAATAAGCTACTTTGGCAGGCAGTTCTTCTCCTTATGGAGCAAATCTTCAGGTATCAAAAGAGTTCTTCTGACCACCTGTTGAAACAGAGATTCAATTACTAACTAGGAGACTGAGCACTCAAGTCTCTATCCCACTCAATATTCTCTGACTTTATTACCTGGTGAGATTTAAGTTATCAATTTTCTTAATCATGAAAGTCCTTAGTTTTTTAAGGAAATTTTAATTTCTAGACTGAATGCTACTAAAATCCTCTATTAATAACTTTTAGGATATTTCTATTGACTTGTACTTGTTACCTTTCCAGTGCAATGTTTAATCAGTTTTCAAAAAAAGTGTTTCTGACACAGCCTAAAAAGCAAAGTATTTGGATGTTAACCTTGGTGTTTACAACAATTTAAGGTACCCTTGTAACCGATTGAGACCCGTGTGTCCTTGGTTTCAGTATTTAAAATGGTTTCAGTATTAAAATGCAATGTGACTTTTTAAAAGCAAACTATGAAGAAGATGTGTAAATCTTTGATGTGTGATAAGAAATTGCCATCACATCATCAACTTCCCAATCAAGCTAAGCTACAAATAACAGCATTGATTATGACTTTGTACTGACCTTGTCCTTCTAGTAGATCCTGTAGCAGCATTCTTTGCAATATCTACCCATGCACCTCATTGTAATTTGAAAGGCTGTACATTTTTTATTAATATTGAAGATATTATTGTGTGATACAATAATTGTGTATATACAAGTTAGCTACCTGTGGTTAATATTCTTGGAGTTTCTCTCTCCCTCACTCCGGCCATATCTTCCTCCTCTTCCCTCACAGCAAAGTACTGCAAAGTTTAAAAGGTATTTACTTTCAGGAATTTCAGTTTAAATTATGAATTAGTTTTAACTAATGGATTCAAAGATATTAGAGTTAAAAAATTTTCACAAAAAAGAAAGGCCCAGGAAAAGCTATAAAATAGAAGAAACATGTTATCTTAAAAGGAAAAGTCAAGAAGGTTATTTTTAAGCTAAAAATTTTAACCTAAAAATTTATATACATATATATTTTCTCCTAAATGTTAACTGAAGAATCATCCCATTGGAAGAAGTCTGCAAGATACGTATTTATGCTATTGTTGTTCTCTAAATGAGAGTCAGTGGACATGAAGATGTCAAATGAATTTGCCTATTTCTCAACTATTCCCATTAAAATTCCACCTAGCTTGTAAATGGAATGGAAAAAAAATCATACCATTGAATTATACCTTTTAGTGGTCTGAGCAATTTTTTTTCTTTCTCTTACTAACATGTTAGAATGTGACAGTGGGCTACATTCAGAGGTGCAGAATTAAATATAAAATGGTATTACTCTTGCTGTCCAAAAGAAAATTCAAGAAATTCACAGAATTACAAATAGAAAATGTGGTCTGTATAGTCACTGAGAAATAAAATTATTTAAAACAACACTGGAAATGTTTTGAATAATGCAAGGCATGCGTAACAAAATGAATGGTCATTTCATGGAGGTTGTCAGCTCTGACTGCTTATTCCATTTTTGGATTATAGCTTGCTTCTTCATGTACTATTATTATTGATTTATGTTTAGGCTGTATCTTTGATCTGCATGGTATACTGTTTATTTAAAGGAAATTTTTCATATTTGAGTATTATGTATCATTTATAGGCATAATAAAAATGCTTTCAATAGAATTTTTATTATTTCTAAAATAATGTCAAAACGGTGTATTTCAGTATAATTAAAAATTAGGCCTCATTGTAAACAGTTAATCTTTCGATAATCTTGTGTAGTAAAGTTCATTTATTGCCATTTTTTAAGTGCAGACTGTTTTGGGGGGAATATTGTCTGGGTGATGTTAACAAAGGTAACTTTAATCAAAGTGCTCTGTTGGATAAATATGATTAGGAACGTTGATATATTTCCTTCTTAAATATTTGCAATGACATTGGATTCCAAGAAGCCATACAGTAAAGAAAGATGTTTAACTTTGCTCTCCCCTAATTTTCAGGTTCATTTAGGGGATTATTAAGCATTATTAAAAGTGTTCAGTTTAGAAAAACAACTGATGTACAAGAACACTGAAGTTCTTCTGTTGTAAGAAGCTGGATTAATTTACTGAGATATTCTGTATTAGGATAAGTAATGCTAGCTGCTTTAATAAGCAACCTAAAATTACAGTGGCTTAGCTTGGCAAATGTATATTTTTTTTGTTAGCATAAAATCCAAAGTCAATGACCTTCATCCAGGGTCTCTTTTAGGTAGCTCTCCCCCAAGGAATGTATGAGATATTTGGTGTCCTTCCATCTCCAACATCTTAAGAGACCTTTGCTTCCAAGCCCAGCTGACTAAGGAGAGAACATATCATAACATGCTACAGAACGTATCGTTAAAAAGACAAAGTTTTAGCTATACGCTGGATTCTGTGTAAAATGTAGGAGTTCGTTCATTCAAAAGTATATTTTTTGAGCACCTACTGTGCACCAGACCCTTATGGAGCAATGAATAGAGAGACAAAAGTCCTTGACCTCATCAACCTTACCTTCTACTGGGCAGAGACAGACAAGAAGTAAATACGGAAAACCTTTCGTACATCAGATGGTGATAAGTATGGTGAATAATAATCTCTATGTGTAGAGAAGCAGATAGGAATTCCAAGCATAGGAGTGATGAGTTAACATTTTAAGCAGAGAGGGGCCAGGGAAGTATTTGAAGGAGCTAAGTCAGAAGGACATAGTCCCAGGCAGAGGAACTATCAAGGGACAGGCCCTAGAGGTTCAAATGTGCCTGCTGGGTTTGAAGACCTACAAGAAAGCCAAAGCGCTTGTCAGGGGTAGGGGTGGAGGAAATGAAGGGATAGGAGGAAGGATTGGTCAGAGTGGGGTGACAAAATGGTATTGTAGAGAGGCTCAGAGAAGGGGCAGGTCAGAGAGGTTGGAAGTGGAGGAAGGACTTGAATCAGGTCTGGGGGGCTGGGTAGAATATGGATGCTCAGAAGAAATCAGGGTGTTCTACATATGGGAAACGATCATGAAGGAAGATGGCAAGTTGAGAGCACAGCACACAACCATGTGCTCCAGACATGAAGTCACAGGATGCAGAGGCGAGTTCCACACCTCGCCCTTCGTTTCCACAATGACAAAGCAGAAGAGTGGCCCAGCCCTCCCCTTGATGTTGTGCAGCTGTATGTATGCCAATGTAGCAAGTGCTAAAGAAAGATAGGATTCCCACAGGAACAGATATTCAGGGACCCTGCAACTTCTTCTTCACCAGAAGCGAGTGTGTGAATTGCTATTTCCCATCATGGTTTAGGCAGAGACAGGAGTCTGGTCTCCATGACACATTGGACACAGGATGTTTTATGGCTGAGCCTGGGAACGTAGGAGTCTGTCAGTTTTCCTTTTGTAACATGGGCCAAAACTGTATCACAACGTGCCATCTTCAAGGGAAGACCAAGGAATATAGAATATTGCTAGTTAAGAAGTTGAAGAGAACTGGATATTTGTAAATATTAACAAAAATTATTTGTTTTGATCCTTTATAGTATGGTTCCATCGGTCATTACTTTCAAGTTTAAACATTGTCTTTGAAAAGTGCAAGAGTGACAAAGCATTTGCAGCTCAAAGGTCAAGAAATAAAACTATTTTTAGGTCTGGTTTAATATATTTTCTCTTCAAATTTTAATACACTGTGGGTGTCTCTGTGTGTGCGTGTGTATAGCAATTCCAGATGTTCAAATTAGAAAACTTTCTTGGTAGAATCTCTCTACTCTAACATATCTAATAGCATTTCCTCACAAATACCTGATAAATCATGATATTTTCAGTCATAGCAATTAACTGATTTTCAAGGAAAAAATAGTTATACTGTGTATATACAATTTAAATTGATAATTATGATATATGGTTTTATATGTACAAAGCTATATAGCACATGGATATGCACATACATGTACTGCATATTTAAATGGATAATCATAAATACAGCTAATTGCTTTAATATTGCTAATATGTGACTTCATCCATTCTAAGAATTAAACAAGCACAAAAGAGCATATCTACAGAATAAACAAAAGTGAAAATCATTTTTGAAGTCTAGCTACAGTTACCAAAAAGAAAAAAAAAACAGAAGTTTTATCAGTAAATTTACATAATCTTTTCACTATTAGGATTCGCTAAAAAAAATACTTTATTATTTCTATTTTGAGCATAATCAGAAGTCTCTAACAACAATTAAGTGGAAAAATAATAATGATCAAAGTCAAGAAGTAACATATATCTTGAGTCTAGTCATAGATTGATGCTTCTTATAACACTTTTTAAAAACCTTTCACACAAATCCTTAACCTCATCCAGACCTTATCAATCTCAGCAGGACCTTATGCCCTACTTTGATGAGATTGAGATCTCCTGTATTGGGCCAGCAACTTGAGAAGAAAAAAATACCCATTATCACACACACACACACACACACACACACACACACACACACCTCTTTACAGTCCTTTTTTTTTTTTTTTTCTGAAAAAGAAATGGTGCTCTGATACACAGTTCAGCTGGCTGTACTCTGGATTGCTCCCTCTTTAAATACTTGGTTATTCAATTGTACTCTTTCTCCCATCTTCTAGTTCTGTGGCTTTCTTCTCTACTGCCTTCCCACATGCAGAGGTAGCCTCTTCCAGTAAATGGATTTGGATGATCCTTCAGCTCTGCTGTTCCTTCAAGCTGCCACTGAGGGTCTTCTGTTCTCCTGAGTCCAATCACCTACAATGTCTCTACATGGAAGATGGCTTGGCACCACACCCCGCACTCTTCCCATTCCCTTCCTGTGGTCTGTCTTCCCTTCTGCCTGTCTACTGAAATTCCTCTTACTAAGGTACCCATGGCCTCCTCACCTCCAAAGCCAGAGAGCTTTTCTCAGTTCTTTTCATCCGTATCCCCTCTACAGTTTCATTCCACGCCTCCGGGACAGACTCATTTGATTCTTTTTTCCCCAGAAAATTTTCCTACTTCTTTTTTAATTGCTCTGCAACTCCACTTACTTTCTCTCTACCCCCATTTAAATATATTTCTCAGGGTTTTTTCTGTGAGTACACATGCCCTTCCCCTCAGTACTCAGTCTCTCAGAGTACACATCTCTGTTCTCATCTCATGGTCGTTAGCAATCTTGCCTATGGAAATGACTCTCTCATGTGTATCTCCAATCCCAGTGACCTCTTTGCCGAGCTCAAGGCCTGTGGTTACAACAGAATGTTAGACGTTGTCTGTTGGATGCTTCCACTGTGACCGCAAAGTCGGTATGACCAAAGAAAACTATACTGCCTCCCTCAGAGCTAACTCCTTCTTCTGACCTATTTCTTCCTAAGATGCTTCTATTCACTAAGGCACAGATCTTTGATCATTTATGACATTTGGGGCCATATTCACACAATTGAAAAGCCTGTAAAGTCCGTGTCCATAACTCCTTTCAATCCCACTTAAAGCACAATGTTTATTGCAAATCCTCATAAATTGCTTTCTCTCCTACAGGCCTTTCTGTTCTAATCCACTGAAAATGCCAACATCCAATTATTATTTTTTTTTAAGTTACCAGGTCTCCTTTTTAAGCACCCTCAATTACCTCTTTGGGTCCACGCAATCAAATATTAGAGACCTCTACAAGGTGGCCTCTACCTCGTTTCCCTGCTTAATATCCCACTGGCCCCCCATGAATATTCAATAATCCAGCTACGCGAAGTTGTAAATGTGTCCCTACGATTTTCTTCTTTTGAAACATTACTCACGCTTCATCCATTCTCAGGAATCCTGCTACCTCTTTCTCCCTCCCAGACGTCACGTCAATTCTGCTTATACCTAAAGACCACCAGTTCAAATTTCACGTCCTTCAGATTTGTCTTTTCTAATCCTCTCAACTATTTAAAACCCTTACATGATGACAGTTAGTTTAGTCCAACTGTTTTTCAGATACAGTATCCCAACTACATATATCAAAAGTTCTTATGTAACTATTTTTCTATTAGTACCTGTAGCATTAAACTAAAAACCTTGAACATAGTAGTGATCCAGTAAATGCTTGTTGAACTTACAAATCTTCCACTTTATCCACTCAAGCTTTGATATCCAAATCTGGAATTTAGGTAATACAGACAATTTAAATAGTTTCAGAAAGTAACAAAATGGGTACATATTTAATTAAGTAAGCACTGAAAACTCTCAATGAACTTAAATCATATGAAAATTGGTTAAGAATCAAAGAAGAAATCTAGTGAACAAAATTAATTGAAAGATTCTATGAAAAAGAAAATATCTAAAAGGCAAAACATGCTGTAACATAAAAAAATGAAAGTTTAGAAGTGAGAAAAAAACACTTTTTCTTTTTAAATGTTACTGGAAATGGGCTGGCTCAAGTTTTCCAATATTACCAAGAGAGACACTAAACATTAAAAATATGCAAATGTCCTCTTTCTGCTTTATTTCCTTTTATAGGTCTTTTGCTACCAAGAAAACCTGTGCTGTTTAGGGGTCAGGAATTTATTTAGAATCTTAAAACTTTATAACTAATCTTAGATGAATTCCCCAAATAATATTCATGACTAAGCTTCTAGTGACTAGAATAAAAATAACATGTCTCAGTTCAAAAGCTCTGGAAGTTCCAGTGGTTTGAGAATTTTAGATACTAATAACGATGAGAAGCTGATGAGGAGAAAGAAGGGAAAGTAGTGATAAAGTCTGTAGATGATTCCTTTAATAAGTTTTGATGTATTTGAAAAAAAAAACGTTTTTGGCTTTCCATAAAAATATTTGGGTTTAAATAACTCATTGTTGTATTGGCAAGACCCTGCCTCACAACACGTGTTTATGTAATGGAAAATGACACAACCGAATATTGTAAAGTTACTGCTCAAAAGTGACAGGAGCAACTCAACTGGAACAATGACACTGCTTAAAAAAATTTTTTTTCTAAGGATTTTATTTATTTGAGAGAGAGAGAGAGAGAGAACGAGAGGGAGCACGATGTGGGGCCTGATCCCAGGACTCCAGGATCACGACCTGAGCGAAGGCAGGTACTTAACCAACTGAGCTGCCCAGGTGCCCCAGACACTATTTAAAAACTTAAAGCAAAAAATGCATTTTCTGAATATTATATGGAATCTATTATAAAAATTATTCTTGAAGCTCCATACTAGGTTGGAGATCTTGTCCCTCTATAAACGTAAAACAGATTTTCACAGTTATAGGTAATATTACAGTAAAATGTACTTGAAAAAAAAATTAAGAACACATTGGTTTCTTGAAGCAGACAAATCTCTTGTTCCCACAATATTTGTATTAGCCAAAGCAACCAGAATTTTAAAGCTATCCTAGAATTCTAAAATTCAAGACAGCTAAACTCCGTAGGATTTAGCATTTGATGCACCTACTTCTCACCATAAATGGTCCAATTCCACCTCATTTTGTTCCTTTTAAAGACAAAAAAAAGTAAATAGTTTTTGTCTGTTTTCTATTTTAAAGATACTCCAAACAAAATATTAGAATTCCTTTCAAGGTTCATTTTATTTTCCTTGATTTTTTAAATTTATGAACATTTTTAACCTTTAAACATATTCCTGGAAACTGCTTTTTCTTATATTGAGAAGAAAAAAAACATAGAATATTTTCTACCGTGGCCTTTTTTCCTCTCAAGTCACACACCATGGAAGACTGTCAGAATTTATACGATACATAATTACAGCATGGATTTTCAAATTTACACTTTTTAAAGCCTTTTCTCCAAAATAGATTTTTAAAGGTCTCCAATATTTGCTTTAACAGACTGAAAAAAAAATCAAAACAAAAATTTTTAACTACTGGCTCATTCTCTTTCCTCCTCTATAAAATCCACTTGATAATTCAGGATTCATACAAAATACGTTATGCAGAGAATTAAAGATCAGAACATTCCATAAGTAATGATCCAACAAATACTTCTTTCTCAGGGCTAAAATAGCTCATTTATAAATTGCCTGTTTTTTAAAGACTGGCTGAACCAAGAATTTGATCTATCAGTTTTGAAACATGCCCTGAAGCACAAACACAATGAGAGAGGATCTCAGCGCGAGGAATGAGGTCTGTGTCGCACCTGGCAGGGTGCCTGATGGAAGCTTCAAAGAGTGAAGGAAGCTGCTTTCAGGTTGCAGAGAGGACGAGCTGACTTAATAAAGCCATTTTCTAAGCTTTTAAAAAAAATCTTTCACCAAAGTTCTAAAGATTTCCATGATTTTCTCAGGTGCTGGAGGCCTGGGAGAAAATTTTTAATTGATTTTCATTAAAACCTTATATATTCTATGAGCAAAATGAGGGAGATGTGACAGAATGTTCTGCTGGCTTTTTCTGCCCTTCCTTATCTTTCGTGAATGTGATTTTTGTGCCCAGATTGCATAGATGTCTTAACACAGATAATCTCTTTATGGGTGGAATAAAAATATTTTTTGGATTCTCATTGAAAAAAAAAAATCTGGAATTCTTACAATGAAAAGCTGCGCATCAAACAAATAAAGGGTAAAAAAATAAATTCTATGAATTCATTAATAAAATACTTCAAAATAAATAAATAATATTAAAGTACAGAGGGGATGCTGTCAACTCTTGGCCAGTTAAGGTCATTGCAATTTATGTTACATAAACATGGAGACCTTGCCTCCCTTTACAGTCTACTAGCTGGTACATTGGCCAGGCTTTAAGATCTGTTGTGGTCATCCTGAAAATAGGCCATTTTATGAGATAATGTAAACTGTACCCTCACACACACACACAAAATAATAATAATAAGCATGGCAGAATGGCACAAATCATACAAAAGTCAAGCACCACCATATTGATACATTACAGCCAGGAAAGAAATCAGAGTTTTAAAAATGTAAGAATATAATTCTGCATTGTCAATTGATCATTACAAAACTCTGTGGTCTTCCAATTTGTGCTGCTCACTACATTTTTCTCTCTTCATTGAAACTTTTTCAAATGGTAGTGTATACTTGTTCCTTCATTTATCCTGTAGCCCCATACAATCTTCTTTCCCCCGTGGTTCAGCAAATCTCATATCTAAAATATAACCAAGTGTCACTTCTTCATTATTATCCTCCAACTGAGGAGATGACAAACCCTTTCCTTCCTGTGTGTTTTCCGCAACTTTTGTTGATTCCCATCATACTATATTCTCATGCTTTTCTTTTTTAAAAAAAGATTTATTTATTTTTAAGAAAGAGAGAATGAGGGAGGGGGCGTACCCTTGTGCATGAGCAGAGGGAGGGGCAAAGGGAGAGCGAGAGAGAATCCTAAAGCAGACTCCCCACTGAGCTCAAGTCTGAAGCTGGGCTTGATCCCAGAATCCTGAGATCATGACCTGAGCAGAAACCAAGAGTTAGACACTTAACCAACTGTGCCTCCCAGCTGCCCCTATTCTCATGCTTTTCATCCTGATTTTTTCTTATTCTCTTTAAACATTTCCAAGGTTTGGCCAAGGGTTTTTTTTTTTTTTTTTTTTAACAGACCTGAATGTTTTATTGTAAGAAATACTTTTACTTTGACCCAATTAACAAAGGAGCTTTCAATATGATAAGATTTCTTCACTTTCCATTAAGGGAATAAATATGGTCATGCTTAAAGGAGGAGGAAAAGGGACATTTAAACAAACATTGGGGAAAATGTGGAGGTGACAAAACACAGGCTTAGTTTGCTTTTATACAGTGGTGGTTTTGTTATTTACATAAGCAACATATACAGGACAGGAGCTTTTTAAAATCTAGTAAAAAGTAAAAATTTTTGCCAATTTTTTTAAATGTTTCCATGTAAGAAAAAATAAGTTCCTCTTATCGCTCTTGAATTAATCACAATTTATTTAATAATCATTTCATATTAGAAGATTTAAGTGTGGCATTTCACCCAAGCAGACTGTAATCCACAAGCAGTATAAAAGGGGATTGATTATTTTTTTGTTTGTTTGGTTGGTTTTTTTGTTTTGGTTTGGTTTGTGTTGTTTTTGTCTGTTTGCTTTTTGTTCTCTATTTCCTTAGCAATCTCCATACTATCTTCTTATGAACCTTAATACTGTCATCTTTCATAAGTCAGTGGTCTCTAAAACTTCAACCAATCATTAGTGCAGTTGACCATCATATTTATATATCGTCATCTAATCTCCTTCTTGAACTTCAGCTTTGCTTTTATAACTGCATGTTAGAGATATCTCCCTGGATGTTTCACAGCAAATCAAACTTAACGTGTCTGAAAGGATATCCTCCTCACCAGAAATTCCTCCTTGCTTGTCATGTCTGTAATTGGCACCGATATTCTCTCAAGCCTCAAGGCTTATGCATCATCTTACCTCCCCATCCTTGCTCATATATTCCACGATCCTCCCAGTCAGAAGTGAGCCACTAAATTCCTAAGAATGTTTTTGAATATTTTTGTGATGCCTATTAAGTTTTGATTTACTATGCTATTTGGTTCCGTTTACATACCCTACTTACTATACTAAAAACTCCTTAAATTCAATATCATGGCTTCCTAACATAGATCTATTCCCAGAAGGTATTCAGATTATGTCTGCTATCTGAGTAAATGAACAATTAAGTTAATTCAGTCTACTCAAAAAGCCACTCATAGAAGGAATAATTAATTTTGAGATAATTTACATACATAGTCTTTTCAAAAATATTTATGACCATAGCGACCCTGCAGTAGGAATTAGCCATGGGGAAAGGTGCAGTCCTCACATTCCTGACATTCACTCCAGGGCACAAACCAGGTAAGAGGTAAGATTCTGAATGATAACAGATTTGCTGACCCAGGTGGAGGATATGAATCTGCGCCGTTGGTCACATAATTGATTTTAAAGAAAAAGCCTTGCAGATATTAATCCTTGCTGATTTCTCTGAATGCTGAAAACTTGTATTTCAACACAACGGCTACCAGTCAGAAGTCTTCACATCTAATCTTTGGCTCTTTCTTCTGTGCATTTTACCTGGTGATGGTGACATATTCTTTGTCTAAAAGGAAAATAAACAGTCAAATCAATGTCTTCATGAAAGGGATTAAGAGCATACTTATATGCAGTACACAGGGGAAAGGATAGATTCTGCCATTACATTGTGTGGGTGAGAAAGGTACAAAGGCTAAACAAGGAATTCAGGGAGCGAGGAGTGAAGGCCCTTAATAGAACTGACATGATTTGAAGGGACAATTACTTACAGGAGTAAATCTAAAAGGCAAGGGCAAGATCACACAGCACTTCAAAATAACAGAACTATATGATGATGTGCTGAATACTTGAAAATAATATTTTAGTAAAGCAAAAATCATTTTGTTTTTCATTTTGTAAATTACCTCTATTAAGTATTTTTAAATCAAGAGTGTCCTACTGTTCCCCAGTTATTTTCCAAATGTTAGCCGCTAGTATAAAGGGTTATGTAGTCACATTATAAAACATTAACCTTGATCTTCACAAGCAGCAAAGATGTCTGTTTCTTTTGTGTGTGTGTGTGTGTGTGTGTGTGTGTGTGTGGTATATATATAGAATGATAGCAGATGTGAAATTTGAGGGAAGACAAAACATCTGAATCACTGTTTCCATGACAACAGTTTATAAAAAAGATATAGAAACATAGTAAGTTGAGGCAATTTTAAATTGGAAGGAAGGGTGTTTGACTTTGAGTTGTAAAAAAATTAAAAAAAAACTTTCTGTATAAATTATTTTTTGACATAAATACGGGAAAGCTTGTTGTCAAGGTTACACTTAATGACCGATAGAAGAAATGCCCTAATTCATAGCTAGAAAAATAAATTTAAAATGCTTTTAAATCTGCCTACCTCTCACCAGATGGTCTGGAGCATAATAATTCCCATGTTCAACAGGCATAGACATTTTCACTATTCATTTGGATTTCAAAAATCATGCCACATTCTTAAATTTTATCTTAAAACACAAATTAATATTTAATTCATTGAATACACAAGGCATTGAATTACATAATGATGAAGATACAGAGTTGAGTGCTTCCAATCTAGTAAGGAAGAAAAACAAAGACTACAAATAATATAGCACAACTCAAAAAGTATCAAGGAATGTAAAAAAGACCTAAGCAAGGTACAGTCAAAATTACAGAAATTACTTGGGACTGCTAATCGAATCAGTTTTCATGGAGGCAATTGCAGCTAATCTGAACCTCAGCAAATAAAATGAATTTGGAAAGGTAAAGATACAGGTAAGTATATTTGAGGATGGTCTTACAATAAAAGGTAAAAAAAAAAAACAGAAAGAAAGAAACATGGCACATTTGAAAAAAAGATTCAGTTGGGAGTAAATAATAGAAAGTAATACAGAAGAGAATTAAGCCTTGAAAATTATAGACACTCACTAAATCTTGTATAAAATGAATAATTACATCGAGTCTAATAGAAAGAATTGAAATGAATTAATCGTTAAAATAGGACTTATCATCGAGGTCTTGAAAATCAAATTGTAGGTTTTAGAATTTATTCTGTTGGAAGGTAATTTATTCATTTAAGGCATATTTATTAGTTGCTCTTTAAAATTGAGCATTTCAAAAGTTTCTAGGAATTTAAAGAGAAACATGACAGTCTTTGAGTTTTGGGAAGTCATTGCCTGGTTCCCCTGGCCCAGGGTTAATGGGGGGCTTACTATAGTGCTGCCTGGCATAATTTTCAAGGATCAGTGAGGCTTAGACAAAGAGGGGAAGAAATCGAATTCCAGGGAGAGTTGACTTATGGCCTAAAGGTACAGAGGCTAGAAACTGTCTCGAGTGTTTTGGGGTGGTCCTGGTTTTCCCCGGACTTTCCCAATTTTATCGCTGAAAATTCTGTGTCCTGGGAACCCCCTCAGTCTTGGACAAATTGAGCGGTTGGGAGGAGTGGACAGAGAAAGGCTACAAGTTTCATAAGGCAGAACATGAAGATAAGGCAGGGATTGGGAAAATATAATCCTGCAGAACTAGCACATGTTGGATCATAGAGTTTTGATTCAAGGCTAAAAATCTAGGATCTGATCCAAGGGGACCACTGATGAGTTCTAAACAGAAAAATGACATGGTTTTTTTCTACTCATTAGATAAAACAGTCATCAGTAAGAAGACTACTGGCATATACTCCCAGCAAGAAATAAGGACAGCTGAGCAGATTGATGGTGGAAAGCATGGAAAAGAAAAGTAGAAACATTTGGAGAATATAAAATATATAAAGCTTGATTGATTAGAGATGGAAGATGATGTCAAAATTCATTCAAAATTCTCATTTAGTGCCTGTTAGATGACAAATACTATTCTAGGAGGTGAGGATAAAGAGTAAAACAAGTATGTATTTATATACGTTCTGTTGGGGATGCCATCTCATGAAATGTGGAATGCAAGAGAAAGAACAAGTTTTTGAACTACGTTATGAGTCCAGTTTGGTGCATTGGTTCTCTTACCTGCAGAATGGCATGAAAAAATTTCTGGACCAATCAGTCATACTTTACAAAGACTGCTCTAGCTACAGTGAATAAAATAGATTTTGTGGGACAAATTCAGGAAATAAATAGAGAACAGTAAGAGCTCCATTCATGAATACTGAGACCATGGCATACAGAGATTTGGTAGAGAAGTAAAAGAGGGAATAAATATGAAAGACATCACAGAGGCTATTTGGACTTAGTACCTTATTGGGAACCACACAATGGAGGGGGTAATGGAAAAGAAAACTCAAAAGAAGGGGAGCTTCGGAAGATAATGAGAGAGAATTTTGACACATTGTTTGCACAGATTCTCAGGGTCATTCATGGATGCTCTGATGATGTCCAACAGAGTCAAAAATACAAAGTAGGACATCAAGGAAACATTAACTTGTTGACTACAAGGTAACCTGAGACAGACACTCAAATCCATCAGAGTGAACGCTAGCCATTGCGGAAAAGAGAATAGAGAAAAATAACAGGAAAAATAAGGATTGAAACTTAGGGACTGTCCAAGAAGCAACAGGAGGGAATAAGACAGAAAAAGGAAGATGAGTTAGGAAAGAATGAAAAAGTCATGGAAGTCATAAAGAACATCCCAATCTAAATTTTCATGATAATATTACTGTGTATTATTTATGACACTAAGAATTGCATTTTAATTGAAGTGGTTATTTTACTTAGAATCCTAAGTTAACTTCTTTCTGTCCTGCCCATTCTATATCTGCTTAATCATGAGGTATTTTTAGATATACGTTTGAAATAAAGTAAGTTTTATCAAATGTAATTGGATACATGCATTCTAATACAAATACCTTGGGGAAATAAATTTTAATTAGAAATGGTTTAAAACTTTAGTTTTTCTAAACAAAGAAAATTCTAAAATTTTTATCAGAAAATTCAGAAAACATGAGTTTTCATAAATACAGCTTATAAATATGAATTTTCAATTAAACTAGCTTAACCACTGTCGTACTCTGAAAACAAGACTGGGTAACTGAATTTTTAATCAAAACCAATTGTAAACATGAGTTTACATCAAATACAATCTGGCAGAAATGCAGTCTCTTAATTACAAAATTAGATAGGTTTCTTTTCAAAAACTTATAAAAATGCTTTTCCACTAAACTAGCCTAGTTTATTTTAAAAAGCAATAGTTCTCTAGGGGAAAACAAGTTGAAGAATATGAGTTTGCATAAAAACAAGCTTTTAAATATGACTTTCTGCCCATACTAGCTTAAAAATGGCATTTTTCTTATAATCTCATTGAACATAAAGTTGACATCAAAATGATTTTTCCTTAAAAATAACTTAAAAACACAACTTAAAAACATAACAACTGAAATCAGATTTGTAACATTATTCTAATTTACCTCTCCTATTCTAATTTATAGTCCACATATCACTTCAATTTCTAAAAATAAGGCCTGAGAGGAGGAGCAACTGTTTTATGGGTACAGAGTTTCTGTTTAGGATGATAAAATGTTCTGGAAATAACTAATGGTGATGGTTACACAACATTGTAAATATATTGAATGACATTAAATTGTACAATCAAAAATGGTTAAAATGATAAGAGAGAGAGAGGAAAGAAAGAAAGAAAGAAAGAAAGAAAGAAAGAAAGAAAGAAAGAAAGAGAAGGAAAGAAAGAAAGAAAAAAGAAAAAAAGAACAAAAGAAAGAAAGAAAGAACAAAAGAAAGAAAAAGAAAGAAAGAAAGAAAGAGAGACAGAAAGAAAGAAAGAAAGAAAGAAAGAAAGAAAGAAAGAAAGAAAGAAAGAAAGAAAGAAAGAAAGAAAGAAAGAAAGAAAGAAAAACTAAAAAGGAATATCCTCAAGCTCTCCAGCAATATTAACAAAGCCTTTCCTAATCTGGCCTGTGACTCTTCTTCATTCTGATCTCTGTAGAGATGCTTCAGCAGCATCCAGCTGTCCCTAACTTCCCCCACATGATACTTCCTTCTTGCCTCCTCACCTAAGTACTTGCTGTCTCCCTTCCTGGAATGCACGTGTACACACATACATACATACACACTCACACTCACATGTGTTATTTTCTTGCCAGCTTCTATTCATCCTATAAGTCTCAGCAGCAGTGACATTTTGGCCTGGACTTGCTCCTTCCCAGGTAAGGGCAATTTCCCTTCTGTTGTGCTCCCATAGTACTTTGGTCAAATGCCAACCACTGAATACTTCCCATTGCTGTGAAATCACTGATTGAGGTGGATTTCACTATAGACTGGGGACAGAGGCTGTATTTTGGTTTTATTACCCAGTGCCTAGCATATGATTGGTATCAGTGAATGCTCCGTAAACATTGAATCAATGCATCCACTGTTTTCCCTCCCTATTCTGTATTCGCTCTCACATACTACTCTGTTATGTGTACCGTGGTTTGGGGGACTCAAAATGCACCCAAGATAATCTGATAACTTCTTTCTTTGACAACTCCTTAGAATTTATTGGTTTAATTTTTCATGATGCTATTTTCATTGTGTTATTCAGATGGGCTGTTTCTGGATTACTTCACATGTTTTATGTTTTGTCACCTCAACAAGCTGAAATCTTTTGAAGGCAAGGGTTTGCTTTGCCTCCTCAAACTGCACCTTACGTGCATTTGATTCCCACTTGGTAAACATCTATTGGTTACTAAAATATTCAAATAAAAGCATCATGGCTATAAATCCTTCATAAATTAAATTTTTATTTGCCTTGTACAATTAAGCAAATGGTTAATCCCTAAGGTTGCATTTTCAGCTATTTTCTTCTTAGACTAATAGGAACTGGGCTCATAGATTCATAGGTGTTTTCTAACACATACCACCGTAATCGTTACAATATTCTCATGTTAGCCTTGCCTTTTAGTCTTCTTTACACCTTTAGATGTCTCTGTTGCACTAAAATAGAGAGGGAAATAGTCCATTTTAGCATATGTATGAAATTCCCTTTTATATATTTATTTATTTAACCAATAAGTCACTTACCTATTTTTTCGAGAAACCTGAGTTTCTACTCTGTGCCAGCCACTATTGTAGTTACTAAAGAATGAGATACAGAGAGGAACAAAATCAAGTTCCTGCTGAAATAGAGCTTACATTCTAGTGAGTAGAAAGGAAATGAATGGACAAAAAACCACATATATAAAAAATGTTACGGTGAAAACAAATGCTAAGAAGAAACATAAAACAGGGTAAGGGAAAATAAAACACAGAAGAGAAGGGAAGGAAGTGCCCTTCCTTTGCGGGTGTGCAGTGAAGGCCTTAGATGAGACATATGCACAGAGATCTAAGTAAGGAGGTGAGGGAGACAGGCATGTGACAATGAGACCCAAACAGTGAAACTACTAAAGAGCTGAGGGCAGTACATGCTTTGGAATACCCAAAGCAGAGCAGGAAAACAAGGAGGAGAGGTGACTGGGGCAGAGCGGGTCAGGGGGGTGGGGGCTGAGGATGACCGGGAGCAGAGGCATACCGGTGAAAGGGACAACAGTGGAATTCCACTGGACCCCAGAGGCCACAAGAAGAATTTAGAAGGTACTTTGAGTGAGACAAAACGTCAGGGGACGATTCTGAGTGTAGGAGCGACACGATCTGACCTAGGTTATGAAAGGACTCTGGCTTCTGGTGCCGGAAAGACTGCCACGGCCATGTGTGGAAGCAGAGAAAACCACCAGAAGGTTGCAAGAGTTTAGGTGAGGAAAAAGGTGGCTTAGACTAGGGCTGTTAGTGCTGGGTTCTGCTTCCACTCCAAAGCCAAAAAGAAACAAAACTGGAGAGCTGAAAGGAGTTGATGGATTATACACGAGTTTAATGGAAAGAGGCGTATACGATGCCTCCAAGATTTATGGCCGGAGAAAATGGAAGAATGAGTTTGCAAAATTACAGAAGGAGCCCGTCTGTAGGAAATGTGCCCGTGTTAGAAATGTGAAGTTCAAGAAGGCTAGTCCCCATCCAAGTAAGAATGTCACACAGGTGGCTGGATATGAGAGGCTTCCTCCTCGCCCTCTCTTGTCTTTACAGAATGACGCTCACGCATCCTGCTCTAAAATTATCAATATGTTAGTGATGAGACTGAAGATTGTTCAGTAACATCCTGTAGTTGGATGGCCATTATAAGAATAGTATATAGAAAACTATGCTTAGAAATAAAATGTCATTATCTCTTCCACTTTGGGGAAGCGTTTTCTAACAGAAGTCGGTTGCTTGAGTTTTTGAGGCATATTCTTTTCTGAGAGCCAAAATATCTACTAAAAACATCTTTATGAACTAGAAATGCAGATTAATCCCCTTCAGAGATAGGAGAATTTATGTTCTGTTACTGAGTGCCAGATGCAAGACTGGCACACTTTGCATGTCAACGAGGATTACTGTCATCTAATTTGGTATTTATGCTACGACTTGCTCTGTGAGCAGCCCTCACAGGGAAAACCCTTAATGCCACAGAGCTACTGCTCAGATGGCGTGCACTTCCTGGAAATTCAGATGGGACCAGGCCCTGGACATCCCTCCTAATCCCCTTATGCTAGCTTAAGAGCATACTTTGTAGAAACTGCTCATAAGGTCCACGACTTCTGTGACTGTGCTTCTCAAACTTATGTTTCTTGGAGTGCCTCTGTTTTCATTGGAGACCATTTCTGGACTGGAGCTACCTCTCTTTGTATAGCTGCACACTGCTGTGGTTTGCCTTCCATTTGCAGCCTCGCTGTCAGCAGTGACATCAGAGGGTTGGAAGCTCCAAGGCGATATGCTTCGGAAGCATTCCTCTACATTCTATGTTTACAACTGTTCTCCTTCCACTTGACACAGTGCTTGTGTTGTTCTCATGGTTTCATTCATGCCTCTCATATGAATGACCTGGCTGGCATAGCCGTTTGCAATAAAATAGGGGAGTCTATATAAGGCACATGCTCAGGCTGGCTTGCTACTCTAATTCTTATTGCAGCCATCAAAATAAAAACACGTCTAAAGGCCAAAGGAAATCAACAAGTATTCAATAGCAACACATACGTACATACATACAGTCCCTTCCCTTTTCCTTTCCCTTAAAAACAAAGAAGGTTACAACTTGGTCGTCTCCGTGAATCCTTTGCAACAACCGAATCACTCCCTGGAGAGTCATAGAGTCTCACTGAAGAAGCATTGCTTGTCGTAGATTGATTTGTGTCCCCCGGAAAGATTTGTTGAAGTCCCACCACCCGTCACTTGTGAATGTAACCTTTTTTGGAAATAGGGTCTTTGCATACGTAATCAAGTTAAGATGCGGTCATCCTGGATTAGAGTGGGCCATAAATCTCCTGACGGGTGTCCTTGTTAGAAGATCATGTGAAGATGGACGCAGAGATTGGAGTGATTCAGCTGCAGTCCAAGGAATTTCAAGCACTGCAGGCAGCCACCAGAAGCTAGGAGAGAAGCCTGAAACAGTTTCTACCTTATAGTCTTCAGCAGGAACCAACTTTGCCAACACCTCGGCTTTTTTCTTTTTTTCTTTTTTTAGAGAGAGAGAAAGGGGAAGGGAGAGTGCAGGGAGGGGAGGGGCATAGGGCGAGAGAGGATCTTAAGCAGGTTCCATGCCCAGCGCAGAGCCCCAGAAGGGGCTTGATCTCAGGACCCTGGGATCATGACCCGAACTGAAGTCGAGAGTCGCCTCCTTAACTGACTGAGCCAACACCTTGACTTTTAACCTTGAGAACTGTGAAAATAGATTTCTGTTGTTTTAAGCCACCCAGTTTGTGGTACTTAGTTACGGCAGCCCCAGGACGCTAAATACAAAAGAGAAAATGCTGTGTCTTTTTTTATTTTCTCTTTACTTGAAAATGAAGGAAAGGAGGTGAAAACGTGCTAGTGTCTTTGCCTCCACTGCGACCACTGAACCCCTCCCCTGAGACTCACAGAGTCCTGTTTGAAAAGCACAGCTACAGCCAAGTGTTTCCTTAGCTGGCTGAAAGCCGGAACAATCAGCCATGTTAACTTCCCTATTTCTTGAAGGTGCCTGGCTTCTTACTCCTTCATGCCTTCACAATGGAAATGACCACAAACAAGGGTGTTTCCTTTCTTCACCCCTCTCCATCCTTCTTTTTGTTCAAGAATCAACCGAAATATCATCTACCCCGAGACGGTTTTCCTTCTGTCAGCCTCCTTGTCTCCACATACTCCCTGCCCCACATGCACTTATGTTGGATGCCCGCTGCTCTGCTGCAATTCTGTATGTTACATATTGACTGAGTTGACCCTGAAGAAGCCTGCTACACACACATCCCCATCTCCTGCAAATAACCCAAATCCGATGCGGCCAAAGTCTGGACCATGTGGCCATCTTGGGCTTTTATTTAACCCAGTCTTGTAATTACACCAGAAGTGGGCAGAGGGTCCGAGGGCAGCAAAAGCACAGATCTTTTGATGTTCCCAATGTAAAGACATTTAGATGGGACTATCAGACCCTTGTTTATAATTTTAAATGTAGGAAATTTGGAGAGGAAGGCTTTAATGGGCCACAGCAAGCCAACATTTTGAAGAAGCAGAAATAAGAAATGTATTTTAGGATAGAGGGAATAGTCTTCCAGATGCACAGAAAGTAGCAAAGCCAAGAATGTGCAGAGTGACAGTGGAGAGATGAGGTTGGAGGAGGCATCCGACTCCAGTTCAAGTTCTGGGAGATGTGCTTGACGGTACACGGCAGGTGCATGAGATAGCCGAGGCCAGGCTCTCTTCCTTACGTGCTAAGGGTCTGTCAGAAAGCCCACGGATGCTCCATTTGTACTTCTTATCCTGCTCTACTGCTGACTTACTTGCCAGGATCTCCCAGAAAACGATTAGCTTTGTGAGAAAGGGATCCCAATCATTCTGACACTATCCCTCGACCTAGTAAGCTCTCAATAAATGGTGGATGCAAGAATGGCAGGACCAGCTAGAACTTTCAAGTATATCTGTCTGTGTTGACAGATTTTCAGAGTAAGGAGAGCATTGGTTGAATGCTAAGGACATGCCTATCCATAAAGCTATCTGCTGTGTCTAGCTCATCCTAGAATTTACAGTCTCCTCTTCCCAGGCCAGACCCAATAATTACTGATTCCGACTCATCCTCTGGTTGCCTCTCGCACCTGCTGTGCTCTTCCTGCACCACGGCCTCTGCCCCGGCTCAGGGCACAAGTTTAACCCAGGTGAATCACCCTAACTCCTCCTCGAAGGGCTTCCTGCCTTAGCTGTGACGCACTACAGTGAATTTTTTTCATTGTGCTACTTGAAGATTCTAAAATACAAGTCTGATTATTTTACCCCAGTACACAGAATCTTACAAAGCCCATCCCCCTTGCTTGTATGATAAAATCCAAATTTTACATTACACACAAGATCCTTTATGATCTGACACTTGTTCTCTTCAGCCTTCTGTCTTCTTCCCCTCTGCCTTCTCTGCTCCACCTAAACTAGTTCTTTCGGTTCCTTGAATACACCATGTCCTCTCCTCTCTGGGACTCCAAGCGTGCTATTTCCTTAACCTAGAACTCTCTCCACCACAAAGTCCAGTGGCCCTAAAACCCATCCACACTAGCTCTTATCTGAGTCATGCTGACTCATTCTTCAAACATCAGTTCGGGAATGACTTCCTTGAGTATTTCAACGATCACCGTCTTTAGTCGTAAATTTAGGATGGGCTTTGCTTCTGTATAATTCTGTACCCCCGTATTTACATTATTGTATTGGGCTGTATCACTCATCCATTATAATGCAAACTTTTTGTAGTCAGGATCTTCACATAGCATCCAACTATGTTATCTGAACGTTGAATGCAAAGTATAGGCCCATAGCAAGCACTCATTAAATATTTTTTTCCAAAGACTTTATTTATTTGAGAGAGAGAGAGAGAGGGAGAGAGCAAGTACTAGTAGGGGGAGCAGCAGAGGGGGAGGGAGAAAGCAGACTCCCCACTGAGCAGGGAGCCGGATGCGGGCCTTGATCCCAGGACCCTGAGATCATGACTTGAGCCAAAGGCAGACAATCAAACCACTGAGCCACCCAGGTGCCCCTCATTAAATGTTTTTTAATTAAATAAAGTATATCACAGGGATTTATTTCTGTAGAAAGCAAGATGGGTATTCTTCCTGGTATAAGACATGATAAACCCACAAAGGATTTGGGGTTTTTTGTTTGTGAAACAGAAAGCCAAGTAACATTTCATGTGTGAGTTTGCCTCCAAGATTAGAAGTGGCACAGAGAGGAAGAATGAGGCAAGAGGATCTTTATTTTAAATGTCTAATCCAGCCTCAGGCCTATTTGCCTTAGTCTGTTGGCCAGTAGACAGACTGTATCTAAGGAGGACCCTGCAGCATTTCAAAGTTTAGACATAAATCTAAATGAAGAAAAGACAATGGTTTCTATTAGTAGTATTCCAAAGGTCCATTTTTTATAACTTTTTTTGTCCAAGAACTACAGTGTAGTAATGAATTGAATAAGCTTTGGCCTTGCCATGTTCTGGAAATAAGTGGGTAAGCATTCATGCGAGCATTTTGTATGAAGATTTAAATTATCTTACTATATTCCCACAGTCTTTGCCATTATGTTTGTAAAACCCATCCAACTTGTGTAAGATTGCAGTATTAGCACCTTAACCTTATAAAGAGAGAGAATATATACATAAATAATCTCATTGATATTACTAACTGGGCTGTGGCTAGGAAGGACCAGTATTCACATTAATCTTCATCTTTGAGTTTGAGACCTAAGCTAATAGAGATATTATCCTATCATAAAAGCTGAGATTTTTGAGTTTCTATTCTGTGCTCTGCATGCACTATCTCATTTAATGATCACAACAACCCAGTCAGTACTATTATTATCCCATGTTGTGGATGAAAAAAAACCCTCCAATTAAGAACAGTTAAGTACTGTGTCCCGGGTCACACAGTTAGTAGAGGGATATGTTGAAATTCATACCTAGTGTCATATTCTTATCTGTCTTATTTTCAACAACTGCTGAGAATTTCCTAGTAGTATGTGATTTTGCTGTTTTTATGTTTTTAATCACCACATCAATGCCTTGTCATGCAACTCAAAAGGAATCTTTTGCATTGTAACTGTTCACTGAAGTAACTCCTCTCTTTTTCAGTTTTCTGTACGAAAAAAAATTGCATCCCCCTTCTATCTTCCCTTTCTTCTTCTCCCTCCTCCTCTTTTAAGATGACAAGAAGAAAAGGCCTGTTCCTGTGTTGCCAGGTCAGGTCTAAGAATAACTGTAGATAAATCCAAGGTCTATTTTTGTCACTAAGTTGTAATAACAATGTCTATACTCCTTTCTTCAAAAGTATCCTGTGTTTGCCATACAGATAACAGTCTTGTCATCCAAGAAGCAGTTCCTGGAGACAAAGACTATCCCTGTCCTCACTCCAACTAAGAGACTATTCTCCTTATATTCTTTGGAACGTGAGGAAGTATTGGTTGTCTATACGCTTAGGAAACAGCAATGAACTGCTGATTTATTAGAATTTTTATTTTCAACGTAAAGTCTGAAACAACTTGGTATGCATTTTTATGCTGTCTTATTTTCTAAACAAGATTAATTGTTCTTAAATGTTCTATTAGGATAATTAGATTAAATAGTGTCTATTTGTGCTCATTTTCACCAACAAATTTTTAAGACTGTTTAAAGTTCAACTCAAAGTAAAACATCCATTATTATCATATTATGTGACTGGAATATGACACCCATAAACATCAAACTGATACTTTGACTCATCGTGAATTACTCCAGTCTTCTGATAACAAGAAGATTTTTAACTTTGTCATTCTTTATAGCTATGTTAATTCAATACTATCGGTAGTTGCAACCACAGAGTGTGACTAATGTGTTTATATTAGCAACCAAATCACTTTATACTGTCGTAAGTACTGCAGTTATACATATTTGATTATCCAAAAGTAAACAGTCACTGTATAGCATTTAGATTCCACCAGCATCACATGGCAGACACACTCGAGTCCTGCTGGAGGAAAATTGTACTTCCCTAAAAAAGAGGAACCGAATACGAGAAGGAAGCTAACCTTTTCCACTTGCTCTTAAGTCTTTTTTTCTGATGAAGAAACAAAACATGGAATCAACCCTCTCAACAAATTTTTAAATGTACGGTATTGTTAACTAGAGTGACAATGTTGTACAGAAGGCCTCAAGCCTATTTCTTCTTGCATAACTGAAATTTTATATCCATTGGACAACACCTCCCTCCTCCAGCCTTGGCAACTACCATTCTGCTCCCTGCTTCTGAGTTTGACTACAACTGCCATATAAGTGGAATCAGGAATATTTGTCCTTCTGTGAATGCATGACTTCACTTACTGTCCTCAAGTAGCATATGACAAGATTTCCTTCTTTTTTTTAGCAATGAATAATATTCCTTTGTATGAATATTCCACGTTTCTCTTTCCATTCATCTGACATTTAGCTTGTTTCAACCTCATGACTAAGTGAATAATGCTGCAATAAACTTAGGAGTGAAAAATATTTCTTTGAGATCCTGTTTTCTGTTCTTTTGGATAAATACCCGGAAGTGGGATTGCTGGATTATACAATCAGTACATTTTTAGGTTTGTTTTTTTTTTAAGGACAGCTAATATTGTTCTCTATAGATGGCAATAATACACAAGGATTCCAATTGCTCCAACTCCTTCCCAACACTTGTTTTGTTTTGTTTTGTTTTGTCTTATAACGGCCGTTCAAACTGTTGTGAGGCAATAGCTCATTGTGGTTCTGAATTGCATTTCCCTTGTGATTAGTGATGTTGAGCATCTTTCTATATGCTTACTGGCCATTTCTATGTCTTTTTTGCAAGAATGTCTATTCAAATCCTTTGTCCATTTTTAAATCTTTTTTTTTGTTGTTTTTGTTTTGTTTTGTTAATATTGAGTTGTAGGGATTTCTCATACAGTTTAATATTAATCCCTTATCAGATATATGATTTGTAAATGTTTTATCCCATTCCATAGGTTTTTTTCATTCTGTGGATTGTCTTCTTTGCTGTGTAGAAATTTTTTAAATTGATATGTTGCCATTTGTCAATTTTTGCTTCAGTTGGCTATGCTTCTGATATCATATCCAAGAAATCATTATGAAGACCGATGTCATGAAAATATTCCCTTATGGGAATATTTTCTTTTAGGAGGTTTATAATTTCAGGTGTTAATGTTTAAGACTTTAATCCATTTTAAGTTGATTTTTGTGTATAATGTAAAGTAAGAGTTGAATTTCATTCTTTTGCATGTGGATATTCAGTTTTTCCAACACCAGTTGTTGAAGAGACTATTTTCCCTGTTGTGTTTCTTGGCACTCTTGGTAAACATCCTTTAACCATATATGCATAGGGATTTTTTTTCTGGGCTTTTTAGTCTATTTCATTGCTCTATATATCTGTCTTTATACCAGTAGCATATTGCTTTGATTACCTTAGCTTTGTAATGTGTTTTGAAGTCAAGAAGTATAAGGCCTTCAGTTTTGTTCATCTTTCAAAAGATTGTTTGGGCTTTTGGAGTCATTTGTGGCTTCACGTGAATTTTAGGATTTTTTTTTATTTCTATAAAAACTGCCATTAGAATTCTAATATAAATTGCATTGTATCTGTATATTGTTTAGGGTAGTATAAACATTTTAACAATATCAAGCCTTCCAATCCATGACTACTAGATGTCTTTCCATTGAGTTGTGTCTTCTTTCATTGTTTTTAGCAATGTTTTGCAGTTTCCATTGTACAAGCCTTTCACCTCCTTGGTTAACTTTATTCCTAAATATTTTATTATGTTTGATGGGATTATAAATGGAATTGTTTTCTTAGTAGCTTCTTCAGACTGTTTGGTTTTAACATTTAGAAATGAAATTAATTTTTGTAAGTTGATTTTGTATCCTGAAACTTCACTGAATTAATTTATTAATTCTAACAGTTTTTAATGGAATCTTTAGGGTTTTCTATATAAAACATCATGATACCTGCAAACAAGAGATAATTTTAATGCTTCCTTTCCAACATGGAAGCCTTCTGTTTCTTTTTCTTATCTAATTGCTCTAGCTTAGACTTCCAGTACTGTGTTGAATAGAAGTTATAAGAGTGGGCATCCTTCCCTTATTCCTGAACTTGTTGGAATAGCTTTTAATTTTTCAGCACTAAGTATAATGTCAGTTATGGGTTTTTCATATATGACCTCTATTATGTTGAGGTAACTTTCATCTATTCCTGGTTTGTTGAGTGTTTTTAATCACAAAATGGTGTTAAATTTTGTCAAGTGTTTTTTTCTACATCTATTATCATGTGATTTTTTTTTTTATCCTTTATTCTGCTGATGTGATATGTCACACTGATTGATTTTCTTATGTTGAACCATCTTTGCATCATAAGAATAAATCACAATCAATCATATTGTATGATTCTCTTAATGTGCTCTGGAATTCAGTATGCTAAAATATTGATGAAGATTTTGCATCTATATTCATCAGGGATATTGACCTGAAGTTTTCTTGTCTTGTAGTGTCGTTGTCTGGTTTTGGTATAAGGGTAATTTTGGCCTTATAAAATGAGTTTAGAAGCATTCCATTCTCTTCAAATTTTTGGAAAAGTTCAAAAATGCCTGGTGTTAATTTTTCTTTAAATGTTTGGTAGAATTCACCAACAAAGCCATCTAGTCATGTATTTTTCTTTGTCGGGACATTTTGGTTACTGTTTCAATCTCCTTATTCATTATATGTCTGTTCAGATTTTCTGTTTCCTTATGATTCAGTCTCAGTAGGTATTTCTCTAAGAATTTACCCATTTCTTCTAGGTTATCCAGTTTGTTAACATATAATTATTCATAGTAGTTTCTTATATTCATTTCTTTGACATGAGTTGTTATGTACCCTTTCATTTTTTATTTTATTTTAGTCTTCTCTCTTTTTTTCCCAGTTCATATACCTAAAGATTTCTCAATTTTGTTGATCTTCTCAAAAAACAACTCTAATTTCATTGATTTTGTTCTGTTTTTTTCTATTTTGTTTTGTTTATTGCTTCCCTACTCTTTATTGTTTCCTTCCTTCTATTAACTTTGGGATTAGTTTTTTTCTTCTTTTTCTGGTTACCAGACATGAAAGTTATTGTTTATTTTAGATCTTTTCATCATTTTTTAATGTATGCTGTTACCAGGATGAACTTCCCTCTTAGTATTGCTTGGCTGCATCCCATAAGTCTTAGTATTTTGCATTTTCATTTTTATTTGCCCCAAGATATTTTCTAATTTCCCCTTTGATTTCTTCTTTGACCCACTGGCTGTTCAAGAGAGTGTGATGTTTAATATTTACATATTTATAGATTTTCCACTTCTGCTATTGATTTCTAATTTCATTCCTCTGTGATTAGAAAAGTTACTTGGCATGATTTCAAGCTCTTAGATTTGTTAAGATTTGTTTTGTGATCTAACATGTGATATGTCCTGCAGAATGTTCCATGTGCACTTGGTACAAATGTTAATCATGCTACTATTGAGTGGAATGTCCTGCGTATGTCTTTTATTGTTAAGTCTTGGTGTTTCCATACTGATCTTCTGTCTGGATGTTCTAACCGTTACTGAAAGTGAGGTATTGAGGTCTCCTACTATTATTATGTTGCTGTCTATTTCTCCTTTCAGTTGTGTCAATGTTTGTTTCATATAATGTGCTATAATGTTGGGCACATATATATTTATAGTCATTATATCTTCTAGTGAGTTGACACTTTTATTATTATATAATGTCTTTCTTTGTCTTCTGTGACCATTTTGACTTAAAGTCTTTTTGTCCTTTATCTAAAAGGAGTCTTTTGTAAAAACATGTAATTGGATCTTGTTTTTTTAATCCATTCAGTCACTCTGCCTTTTTACTGGGGAGCTTAATTCATTTACACTTAAAGTGGTTTTTTATAATAAAGGACTTACTATTGCTGATCTGCTGATTTCTGCCCATCTTGTAGTTCTTTTGTCCCTCTTTTCTTTTGCTGTCTTCCTTCATGTTTTGTTTATTTTACTAGCATGCTTTGAATCCTTTCTCATTTTCATTTGCGTAGGTTCTATAATTCCTTTGTGGTTACCATGGGACTTATATTAAAACAATAGCAACTTGTGGTTATAACAATCTATTTTGAACTGATAACCTCTTAACTTCAATTGCATACAAAAAGTAACCCTTTTTCTTTTCCCCACACACACTTATATATTGATGTCACAAACTATGTATTTTTATTGTATATCTATTAACATATTTATAGGTATTTTTATACTTTTATCTTTAACTTCTGTATCTCATTAAAAATGTTTTATTTACCACTGTTACAGTATTACAGCATTCTCTATTTGTCTATATATTTACCTTTACCAGTGAGCTTTATACTTTCGTATGTTTTCATGTTGCTGTTTATCCTTTTTCCATTTCAACTTGAAGGATTCTTTAGCATTTCTTAAAGGCAGGTGTAGAGTTGATGAACGCTTTCAGGTTTTGTTCAGCTAAAGAAAGCCTTTATCTCTCCTTAATTTTAAAAGGAGATCTTGAAATCGCAAGTATACATAAAGATAATTAGATTTTCTATAATAATTTAAAAGAATACATTTAGTCTTCGGCCATGAGCATATTGTTAAAATAACCTTTATATCTTTTCTATTTTTCTAATTTTCCTTAATAATAGTATAAATTGTTGTTCTATTTCATAATATATTGACTATTTCAAATCAATTTATCATTGTGGTGATTATATCCTATTGAATACATAAAAATCACTTATCTTTACATCAGATAGCACTATATCAGATTAAATAAATGACTAAACTCTGCTCTTCCAATTTTAGTTCTCTTATTCTGATCCATCATTTGTCCAAGTCTTGATAGAGACCCACAACTAAAGAATCCTATGGCATGTTTGGAGTAGCCTTTAGGATAGGGTATTTAGACAAAAGTACAGAACATACTTACACCAAAAAAAAAAAAAATTGTTGTTTGTATGAAATTCAAATTTAACTTGGTGTCCTTTATTTTATTGCTAAATATGGCAAATTTACTTCTGGAAATCTCTTGACACTTAGCTCACCCCTTGAGTATTAAGAGGAACAAGCACCAAAAACAACTCAGCTATGTCTTAGTGAGGCTGTGAGATACTCCCACAGAAACCAAATCTGAGGATAAAGTAAGATTTATAATAAGACAGGCACCATTGTAAATTTGCAATGTGCCAGACACAATGCTTAGCTTTCAGCGTGAATTTCAGTACATAATCCTTCCAACCACTCTGTTTTAAAGGTAGGAAAATCATGATTTAGAGAGGCTAATTTGCCAAAAGCTACACTTCTAGGAAGTGAAACAACCAAGATTCTAAACCAGTTGACAGTACCCAAAGCCTGAGGGCTTACTCAAAGTGTGACACTGGAAGGGTAAAAGTTCAATGTCCCTGAGAATGCCTGTGTGTTTGTGTGTGTGTGTGTGTGTGTGTGTGTGTGTATAACATCATGTATATATAATACATATATTATAATATGTATATAATATACTCAAGGCTAAAGGGAATATAATATTTATGATACTTTCTATCAATCTTCATGTAAATGGCATTTAATGAGCACCTCTATGCCAGACAGCATTCTATGTAAGCAAGACCTATCCAATCTCTACTCTCTCAAGTATACAACAAAATACACGGTATTCTGGGAGACAAATCAGTAGCAGTTGTGAATGGAAGATATAAATAATAAAAATTCCCTTTTAAGATATAAACATGTTTACCATTTCTGAGCTTGGATCTGTTTAGATGGCAAGGAAATGTAAATCTGCACATTCTTGAAAAGCTATCAAAGAAATATAACAAAATGAGTTTCTTGGGTATGACTGTTCATGAATATAAAGGAAGGGAAATTTTCTACTCTACACATAACAGTAGTTTCATAATCTGTGGTGTCTTGTTTTATGATCTGAAATAAACAACTATTTAGGGTTTATATACATATGTAAATAAATCACAACTTAGTTGAATTAGGTTGAGAGGACATGCTAGTAAATTAGAGAATAGTTAGTACTTATTTTTATTGCTCAAGTAATTCTCATGTACTATAATCTATGAAAAAATGATTTCTAAACATTTTGAATTTAATCGGGCCAGGTAATGTCTGTTCTTCTTTGCACCTATAAGTAGGGAGATTATATCATTTATTGCCCAAATGAAGATGCCCCTGAGAGTGAAAGGATATTATGCCTGGACAGCAGGCTATACCAGGATTGGCACAAACTTGCTCTAGGTGCAACCCATTCATCTCTATCTCTGAAACTTCAAAGATTGCCTCGATGTTTTGCTGTGATCAGCTCCCGTGACGTTTCCCTGGGTGGGAAGACAAGAGGGCATGATATCTAAAGTATTATATCAGGATTTGTCACGGCAGGTTTATGGTGCCATTGGCAGTGTTCAGAGCTAAAAATACAGCAAAAGTGAAAATCCTTCCTTGCAGTAATAAACATTTATCTTTCTCAGTGGAGACAGAAACAAAATGCATCTGCTGGTTAAAATAATGAGATAAAGAAGGTGAAAATAGTTGTTGAATAGTTAATAATAAAATATGTAAAAGTTGTCAGCTGTTATTACTGCTGATCTCATTCCTTTTATCTGCATATTTATTTGTGCAGTAGCTTTAATGCCTGGAAATCCCTCAGTAGAAATGTTTCCGTACTGCCCTGGTAACTGCTTCTTAAGAAGCTATTTCTCTCTCTGTCTTGCTTGAGTTTAATGTTGTCAACTTGATTACATTTTCCTCATATTTATATGGAAATAGGTTGTGAGAGAGGAGTGACTATTAATTTGCAGTAGGACCTTATATCCTGACTGCCTCTTTTTTTTTTTTTTAAGATTTTATTTATTTATTTGACAGAGAGAGAGGGAACACAAGCAGGGGCGTGGGGGAGGGGAGAAACAGGCTTCCCGCCCAGCAGGGAGCCTGATGCAGGCCCATCCCAAGACCCTGGGACCATGACCTGAGCCAAAGGCAGACGCTTAAGACTGGGTCACCCAGGCGCCCCCGAATGCCTCTTATATGACACATTGGTGCTCTGTCCTGAAAATAATGCCACACATTGGGTTTGACTTCTACCTTTGTAGTTCTTTTCTTCTCCTCCACTAGGAATTCTATAGCACGTTATCATTTTTCCTATATATTAACCTGCAGTCATATACACATATTTAAGAATTAACGTTAAATTCCAAGAAACTACCATATGCAAGAATGCCCTCATGCTTATTTGCAAATACAATTTCTCTTTTTAAAAAATAGTATTCTACTGTTTTTGATAAAACTATGCCATTCTACCCAGCAACATAATAAAGCCAAGAGAAGTAAAAATGATCGCCAGATAAGTAAGGAAGCAGTTATGTCCAGCAGTTATTTCCTGCTTATTAACAGAGTTTTGTTTTTTTTTAAAGATTTTATTTATTTATTCATGAGAGACAGAGAGAGAGAGAGAGAGAGAAGCAGAGGGAGAAACAGGCTCCCAAGGAGCAGGAAGCCCGATGCGGGACTCGATCCCAGGACCCTGGGATCATGACCTGAGCCGAAGGCAGACGCTTAACCATCTGAGCCACCCAGGCGCCCTATTAACAGAGTTTTGTATTAAGGTACTGGGGGAAAGGGATAAAGCAAAAGCCATATAAAAAGAACATTTTAAATTTAAATTCACAGTTCGCTAAATTAGTTGGAATTTAAGTCTGTAGTTTATCTTCCAAACACTCATTTCATAACCATTAGCTGTTTCTATACTAGTAAACCTGGAAAAGCCAGTGGGTTTTCTAGAAATTTCCCCCTCTGAGTAATAGCTAATGAGCAAAAAAAAAAAATTTTAACATTTCAACAAACATATTGGAGATCTGCACAGATTCAAGAAACATGTTGATCAGATTGAAATTTGGAAAAGGACACACATAGGAAAAACAAGCCATTTTAAGATATAATCTCTTTCCAAGACACTGAAAGTATTTAGGAACTCAGAAAAATCAATGACACTTCACTGTATGTCTGCAATGTGCGTAGACATTCTTACTGTTTTTATATCAACGGGAAAATAGAAATGGGGGATTAAGGGGAGATGTGGGACACTAAAATAAGGTGAAGAATAAAAATATTATGCAGAGAATCAAGAACCATAGCCACAGCTACACAGCTTTATGTGATACAAACAGTTCTAGCATTAAATATAAAAACTAACAGAATAATTCTGCATGCAAAATTATAGGAAGCTTAATAATGTTCATGTGTTTCACTAAAACAAAATGTGTTTCTGCTCCCATATATGAGAAAAATATTAATCTACTTTAAATCGCAAAAAGTGAACCAGAAGTAGTAAATTAAAATTACTGCATTTTAAAATAGTTATACATTTTCTCTGTGACATCGCAAGAATTACAGTTTTGAAAATCATTTCCGTGTGACCAACAACCACAGTGAAAAGAGAGAATGTGAAAATTACATGGTTAATTTAGTCAACAGCTGGAGAATAGTGTTCTGTAGACAGGAGACTTCCCAAGAGAAAGACTGGGTTTAAGGAGTGAATTTTAGAGCACCTACCTTTTCTTGGTGCATTTTCCTAAAACTGATGCACTTGAGATCTGATTTGCCATGGATCTACTTTCCCAACTCACTGTCAATAATGGCCCATTTCTCTTTTACTCCAGAAAGGATGTTTATAACACTCACCCACCTAACTGTGTTGCATTCCCCAAAGGTCTACACATCTCTAGGTCATCAAACAAACAGAGAAACTGAAATATTGGTGTCAGCAAAGTCTCCTTTAATCAAAGCACTATAAAATATTTTATTTTTTTAAGATTTTATTATTTATTTATTTGACAGAGAGAGACACAGAGAGAGAGAGTACAAAAGCAGGGGGAGTGGGAGAGGGAGAAGCAGGCTTCCCACCGAGCAGGGAGCCCGATGCGGAGCTCGATCCCAGGACCCTGGGATCATGACCTGAGCCGAAGGCAGATGCCTAACGACTGAGCCACCCAGGCGCCCCGCTGCTTTTCATTTTAAATAAACATCAAAATAGTGTGTACTTATTAATAATTCTAATTATAATCCAACCATTTAAAAGTTTCACAGTCTTTTTACCATAAGAAGTAAATTCTTTAAAATTTCAGAATAAATACATTATTTTTACTGCAGAGAAATTATGATAAGGTGACTGATAAAATACTCTCAGCCATAAAGATCTGTATTACATTAAAACAAAAGTCCATTAAGGAAGTAGAATGTAAACATGACTCCAAGGAAGCAACCAATGTAAATTTCCCAGCTGTTAAGGAAGAGCTTTCTATGTATTTTTATTTATTTATTTTTTTTTCTATGTCTTTTTTTTAAGATTTTATTTATTTATTTGACAGAGAGAGACACAGCGAGAGAGGGAACACAAGCAGGGGGAGTGGGAGAGGTGGAAGCAGGCTTCCTGCGGAACAAGGAGCCTGATGCTGGGCTTGATCCCAGGAGCCCAGGATCATGACCTGAGTCAAAGGCAGATGCTTAATGACCCAGTCATCCAGGCGCCCCTTCTATGTCTTTTTAAAATGCATGTTGGTGAGTACCAATCATTATGATTCTTAGATTTCATTAGATACATTTATAAAAAAAAGCTTTATCGGATTTATATTAAAGTCTCAATATTTAAAATACAGTGTAAATCGTATCTTGGCATTTTTTAAATATAATATGAAATTTTAGGGGTCAGCTTAAAAGGGTGCAAAAGAATACATGTATTTTCAAAATTCTATTAGGCAATGCCCAAGCAAAAATAAAGAGTGAGGACCACTACTAGGGGCACTGTCTTGCTTAATCTGATCATATAAACCCTCCAAATAATACAAATCTTCAAAGTAGATTTGGGACTGCACAATGAGTTTCACTTTATCAATTAGCATAATAAGGTAATTGCCTGCTTTTCCAGGTGTTCTGTTTTCCAAAGGTGGAGAAAATACAGGAGGCACATACAAAAGCCCAAGCCCACAATTCAGAGATAAGTCCTGAACTTTCACCTCTACTTCTTATATGTGAAATTTGCCAAATATTATAATTACTGTGTTTTCCACCTGAGTAAATTCTCTCCAAGACATTTAATTTACACACCAAAGATCAATGTATTCAGCAATCCAATATTTTAACCTTTAGCTATGAACACGAGAAACGTGGAGAGGGTATTTACTTTGATGGTGGTAAGGAATGACGATACTAAAAAATTTTAGGTTTCTCAAAAGATTTCTCAGAACTTAAGGTAATCTTTAACAACTCTTGAAATTATCAAAATTGGACCGATAGCTTTGCTCTATATGTTTTAAGGAACATAAAAATAAATTATTTGAAAATGTGATATCTTAGGCATAATTCAATTCATAACATAATTTTTGTTTGTAAATAGTGTGTGACAATTTTATTAAAATTCTCTATTAAATATTCCATAAGCTAGTATTGTAATAGCCGACTCAATTGTCTTTGCACATTTTATGTTTTCATCTACCAATCTGTTCTTTTCTTAGTAAAGGAAATCACAAATTAGATTATATCACTTCCTTACTGAAAACACTTAATAGCTTCTAATAAATCCCCGACCTTTATTGTCACCTAAAGAACCTGTGTGATCTGGTGACCCATCTCTTCAATTTCTCTTGTGATCCCTCTCACTTACCATGTTCCAGGCAGTCTGGCTTTCTTTCAGCTCAAATAACTAACAGCCTAAAGTCGTGAACACCTTCTGGTACATTCGGTGCCCTTCCCCATCACTACCACCCACCCTTACTCCTCACTTGCTCGTTCCTACCAAAACTTTCAATTGTAGCTCAATCATCACTTCTTGAGAAAGTCTCTCTGGTCATTCTCTTTCATAACACCCTATGATTTTCTTTATTATACACATATTCAATTGCATATTTGTATTTATCCGTGTCTCATGAATGGCCCAGGATCAGTCTGCTTGGTATTTCATATACCCAGCATCTCAGCACCATATCTGCTATGAAAACTACTGAGTGCATAGAAGCACGATGTGAATTATACAGCTCCATGGGAACAGCAATTATCAACTACCTAGATTAAATATATTTACATATATATCATCCTTTTACATATTTATAATTATTACCAGACAACTAACTAAAAGACTTAATTACAAAAATGCAGTGACCAAAATATACATCAAGTAACCTTTGACCTGAGAGTTTTTGTCTATTTAATCTTACAATCATTTAACAACAGTTAGAGATCAGGGGTTTGTTGGACATATTTATACACTTACCAAAGGAATTTTCAGCAGCCCTCAATATCACCCAAACCAACTAAGCTGTTTGAAGGACATTTATATCTAGAACATATATACGTATCATAGATTGCCACCCATATTCACTGTCAGATTTGTTTTCTGATTGGTCTTCCTTTCTTCTCTCCAATTCACCTAACGTGCTATAGCAGGATTAGTTGTCTTCAAAACGGTATTATTATTTCCCTAATCACATTTTTTTCAATTACATTTTATTTCCTATGGCTCCAAATTCTAAATCTCAACAAGGCTACTAGTAATTACATTGATCATTTGGGGTACTCCCATTTACCATGTTATATTTAATTATAGCAAAACTTGGTATCTAAAAATAAAAGAACCACTTTAATCTCGAGACATACTCCAGTGTTAGCTGTCTTAAAATGTGGAATTTAGCAAAAGTGAACTTACTTAGAAAGTATATTTCTACAACTAAAATTTAAAAAGAAGATGACTGTCAATAAAGCAAAGTGCTTCTTATAACAATTCTTACTTTTTCAAAGATTTTCCAAATAAGAAAGATACAAATAGGATGGTTTTGAAATCAATATACCTATTGTGCATGAGGATCTGCTTTCATATATGATTAAAGAAGAAGAAAACTAGTAATGCTTTTCTTAGAACAAAATCTGTTTGCTGTTTAAGAGAAACATAGCACAGGAGATGGTTATTCACAAAATATCTCCTCAAATTTATCAAAAAACAGAGATAAAATTATTTGAAGCATAAAAAGTCAAAGTCAACTATTTAGACTTGCCTTATAACTATCTTCTCTCTATTCCTCTGCCCACCGTAAGGTCAAAAAGCAGATCTTAAAGTACTTTTCTAAGCTAGAGAATTTCCATAAAACTCACCAGGATGGCACAGATATACTTTGCTTTTTGAAGATATATTCCAATAAAATTAAATAGTTCACGTTTATTAAAATTATCCCCATTTTATATAACGTTAACTTTTACTTTTTGAACAAGACAAATTAATATTCTTTTCTAATTTGCATTAAAATAATAATGTAAGGGGGCGCCTAGGTGGCTCAGTCCTTAAGGGTCTGCCTTCGGCTCAGGTCATGACTCCAGGGTCCTGGGGAGTGAGCCCCACAATGGGCTCCCTACTTGGCAGGGAGCTTGCTTCTCCCTCTCCCACTCCCCTTGCTTGAGTTCCCTCTCTCGCTGTCTCTCTCTGTCAAATAAATAAATAAAATCTTTTAAAAAAATAAAGTGATAATGTAAGCTTTATGTAACATTTCTTATAAATGTATTTTTTCTTTAATGATGGAATATGCCAATTTTATATTTAAATATATTAATATTTAATATTAATACATTCAGTTAATATTAATATAGTCTAAGCAGTTTTCTAAAAACCAGTATTGATTCTAGTATTCTCTAATTGTGTGAAATTAATGCCAAAATGGCACAAGGGTTTATTTTGCATCAGAGCTATAGGCACTTGCAAGATTGCATTTCACAATCGGCCTCCCTTGGCTGCATGGCTCTGTGGTTCACTCATTCCCCACTGCATTAGCTTTTCACCATCTCTTGCTCTTTCTGGAGTTCCTTGTCTAATAACGCCTTCTCCTTTCTCTTCCCAAACCCTACCTAACTCCTCTAGTTCTGCTTGATCTCCTTCTTCTCAGGAGTTCAGAATTAAGTTGAAACCCATTATTCCACATGTAGAAAGGGAGCTTCCTGAGGGCAGAGGGTCTTGTCACTTCTGTCACTGCTCTGTCTCCGGAGTCTTGACCACTTTCTGACACAGACGCACTCAGTAAATATTTGTTGAACAAATAAATGGAACTGACAATGCATTAGCTTGCTCATGTCATGGGTAGTTGAAGCTTGTTTTGTTAACCTCTCCACATACATCACAACTTCCTCCTAAGGCATGCCAACATTTAACAAGTTTGAATCTGCAAGTCTGGCCCTTTCTCCTCAAAGCTCTCATCCTACAAATGAACAACCTCCAGATGAATGGAATACTCTGTGTCAAGGTGCCCGGTGCACCAGTTAGGCTTAATGTAAGTATGAATAAATTCAGAGAGCAGCCCTGAGTTTATGCTTTAGAGTCTCTAAAGTAATATGATAAATATTAGTGATCCTTGCATTCAAATAGGAGTAAAGACATAAACTAGAAATAAATCTTAAGGAAAGTACTTTGCCTACATAACTTTATGATTAATGTCAAAAGTTGTCACACAATATTTAACTGAAATATGATTGTGACAAAGCATTTGACTTTGGCATGTATAACTTCTGAAGGGCCAGGTTCCAAACACTGTTTACAAAAATGTTTTCTTAGGACCAGGAACTGACTTTCAGCTCTGATGTCAGCCTTTCCTTTCTGCCCTGCACAGGGCAGCTACGGGGGTTAATGCAGATTACCAGCCTGTTCCTCTCTCCCCTTTCAAACCTCAGCGGCCTCTAATTACCAGCTTACTCTAATTATTCCATCTCATCATATTGTCCTGCTAATTCCTTGCTCTTAAGTCCCTGCATCTTTGTACCGATGGCTTTTACTTCTCAGGGCACAGTTTTATATTTTCAAAATACAGAATTCGACATTTTTTTAAATTGTATCTCCTTGTAGAAAAAGGAGAAAAAATAACAAAGTTCAAAGTGATTTCCTACATGTAAAAATTATAAAGTGATTTTCCCGCAAATTTAAACAACAACAACAAAAAAGATTTCTACCCCCCAAAACTATGTTCTAGCATTTCCTTCCTGGTCTCTGAAGCTCAAGCTATTAAAAAAAAAAAAATTACTTTGAAGAGAATTGAATTAAATAGTGACGGTTAGTCTTTAACTAGCCCAATCTCTTCAATGGCTTTTATTTTTTAACTTTTTCCCCCAGCTTTGTTATAGAAGCCAAAAAAAAAGAGTTTGAAGCCAGGGACCCATACACTATTCTGCTGTATAACTTTACCATTACATTGTATTCTTAATTTGAATGGTTAGGGAATATTCTATCAAAAAGAACTGATTTGACTCAATCAGCTTTCTAAGGTTCATAAAGATAATATGCATCTGCATAGAGCATGAGCATATAATACCCTATTTCCATCTGGGGAAGACAATTCTTCTAAAGTTTCGAAATATTTTCATTCTGCATCTACAAAATACAAAAACTAATTTTGCCAATTCTTGCTTCGAAATTCTCATTGTTTATTTAAAAGGCAGCTCCAAATATAGAGAATTTTGAGGAACCACAATTAATGAGGGTAATACTTCACACAAATATTTACTATCTCTCTTTCTGTCTCATCAAAGCCACAGTGCATTGGGTTTGAAATGGCGGTTGTCCAGGGGGATTTGCTCCCAATTATTCAGATCTCATGTTCTTTGTCTATGTGATGACAAAGCAATAGCATGTTTTTCATCAAAGGCAGGAGATACATTATTCTTTCTTTGATCTATAAAAGGAAATTCTTGAGTAGAAAGGTGAGAGGATAGACCCTAAGAGTTTTTAATGTTCCGATCTGAAAATAAATAAACTGCTTGTAGGTGAAAAGTTAGAAATTCTTAAAAGCACAATTCCAAAATGAATAGGCCCTGATTTTCTATTAATCTTGAAATCTTTAAATCAAAATGACTTCTCCCCTTTTAGACTTCTACGTATCTCTGAGCCCAAACTAGAGATACTTTTTTCCCTTGGAAGCCTTCTACTATATTTTAAGTTTGAAAATAAATAAGATCTTTGAAACTCAGTATGCTATTTTAAAGAGTGATGTTGTCAATGCCTTTTTTCTGCATCTTTTCTGTTTATTTGAACCCCTGCTTAAACTGGCAGAGTCTGTTACATGGTCTCCTTGCATTTTCCATGCCCCCAGAGTTCTCAACAATTATACTCATTTCTTTAGTCAGCTTACTTGAAACCAGACTACATTTTGCCTTGTAGCCAATTAACTTACTTGTCCTTTTTTCAATGCGTGTATATGTGAGTGAGTATCTAGTGTACTTGTGTATGTCTTCCTCTTTGGAGACATGTAAGTATTAACAATAATTAATCTATTGATTGCTTTCTCCAGCTCTCAACTCAATTTTACCCCTTAACATAAAATTAGGTATGATTTTTATTCCATAACTCAAGGAGAAACTCAGAAAACCACAAAATATTTCAATTTTTTCTAACAGATATTGATTTCTACCTTATGTGATGCACAATATATTAAGTTGAAATAGATGTTATGTCTAAACATAATACCTAAAGCCATAAAGCTTCTAGAAAAAAACTTAGAAGAATATCTCCATGACCTTGGGTTGACACGGTTATCTTAACACACAAAAATATTAATTGAAAAGAAAAATTGATAAATTAAATTTTATTAAAATTTAAACATCAACACATTAAAAATTAGAAAATTAACAGGAAAATATACTGGTGAAAATATTCACAATACATATATTTGACAAAGGACTTGTGCCCAGAATACATAAATAATTTCTTCAACTTAAAAATTAAAATTCAAACAATATTATAAAAATGGACAAAATACCTAAACAGAAGATAGAAAAATGGAAAACAGACACATTAAAAAGTGCTGAACATTACTGGTCAGTAGGGAAATACAAATTAAAACCACCGTGAAATATCCCTTCATCCCTCTACAAATAAAATTAAAAAGACTGACAATACAAAATACTAGTAAGGATATGAAGTAACTGGGACTCTTCATACATTTCAACAATTCCTTTCATAAGTATAAATTTTCCCAAAGAACTGAGAACATATGTCCACAAAAATCCCAGCATGTTTATTTGTAATAATACAAATGTCCATCATCAGGAGTATAAAAATCACTAAGATAATGCTGAACAAAATGAAAGAGGCAAAAAACAGATTCTGTGTCAAAAGGTTTACTGGGGCTAATATCTGGAAAAGGAAAAGATGGGAAGCAGAACGAACAGAGGGAGTTGTCAGAGCAAGATGCATATCTGACCATTTCTGCCAGGCCAATGGGGAGTTCTAGAGCAGGTTGGCAAGTAGCGCAATTTATTTTGGGTGGAAGTGGCCAGGCCCTTGTGCCACCAACTTGTTCAGTAATCATCTTAGGGCTACTCCAAGAAGAGCATGTCTTTAAGTTATGGCCACCAGACTTGGTCATTGACTGAGGATCACCAAAAATAGTGTGGCTTTTGCTCAAAAGCTGAGGTAGACCATGCAGAAGCTCACAACCAGAGGCTGTCAGCGAACCACATTCCCGGCAGCTGGCAAGGAGACCTTTGTGAAGGGTATTTAAGCAGTACATCTCCATGATATTCACCCTGTAAGGTTTAAATTATGGAAGTTTCAAAACTAGCCTAAGGTCTGAGATGTCATGATGGTGATTATCTTTAGGGAACAGAAAGACATTAGTGGTTAAGAAGGGTCATAAGAGTGGTTTCTGTGGTGCCAGTAAGGTCCTATTTCATAAACTAAGTGCAGGTTATGTAGGTGTGTTTATTTTATGATATTGCATCAGGCTATACCCTTATTACTTGTTTGCTTTTTTGTATATATGTTTATTTAATTTGAAGAAGAGCAATTTCAGCAATTTCAGTAACTAGGATGTAAACCAGATGATCTTTTAAAGAATGAGGGAATGGTGGGAAAACATAGACTATACACACACACACACACACACACACACACACACACACACACTTTTTTAAAAAGCATAACATCTAGAAAACAGCTTCTATTGTATTGTATTGAAAGACAAGATATTCATGAAAGTATAAGCAATCAGAATATCCAGATACTTATTAAAGTGTCAGATTAAATCTAATGAGCTAAATTTAATCCAATATCTAATAAAATTTATAATTTAATGGACTTTGAAATACAGGAATAACCTTAAATCTAATTTAAATGTTTATAATATGTTCATCTTTCCTGAAGCAAATTTCATTTTTCTTCCTTGAATTTCTATTTTTAAACCTAATATAAATGCCATCTTACTAATTAAATGGTACTACACAGTCAATGTTTGTGGAATTGAATTAAATCCACCCAAAATAAACTGACACCAAAAATGTAATTTATTTCTCCTGTCTCTAAGCATCATACTATGCAAAAGCTAATGCTTGTTTAGTTTCCAACACACATATAAGATACAGGTCAATACATGTTTTGATAAGACCATCATATGTTAGGACACTATTTTAGTTTCTAGGGATAAGAAGATGAATGCAACAAAGCCCTTACAATAAGGAACTAAAACTGTAGCATAGGAAAATACACTTATGTAACTGACCATAATGCAATGTCATGGGTGCTATGTAAGTAGTAAAAGAATGAAGATGTGGAAGCACAGAGAACAAAGATCTTACATCTCTTTCATGTCAAGGAAAGGACCGTCCTACTAAAAACCCAGAGAAGTCTTCTTTAACATGTAAATAAGAGTTTGCCAAGCAGATATGCAAAGGGTGGACTTTTCAGGCAGGAAGAAAACATAATTAAAGGTAGGGACAGGGGAAGATGAAATCTTGTGATATTCTTAGGATTGTTGAAGACAATAAAGTAATTGTAATTATAATTGTAGTCCAGGTGATGATGGAAGAAGAGTATAGAGAGAACTAGTCATCATAGCAAGTAAGTAGACTGGGAATATACAAGGAAACTTCAGGATAGATGAAGAAGTCTAGAACAGTAATTTTAAAATAATGCTGTGAGGACAGAGGATGGGATGCTGGAGAAAGACAACCCACAAAGGCAGAGAAACCAGTGAAAGAAACTGGGGAGAGAAAAAGAAATAGAGAAGTAGAAGGAGAACCACTGGTTAACCCAGGGTGTTAACTCAAAAATCAACAGAAGAGGAAGCTTCAAGAAGAAGGTAACCAGTAGGGTCAAAAGTTTTACCTGAAGTCATGTGAGACAAGATATGAGAAGGGAACCTTAGATTTGGCAGGGAGAAGGTGCTGTCAACAGACTGTGGTGGGAAAGTCAGAATGCAGGAGACTTAGGCATGGAAAGGTGAGGAGTGGAGCAGGAACCCAGGCTGGAGTCTTCAGAATTGTTGCTGTGGTTGTGCATTTTGAAAAAGGGAAAAAGCAGATGAATCTTTAGTTTGAAAAGATGAAGAGAATAGAAGTTTTTGCTTTTAAAAAATAGAAACACAAAAGGCATCCAAATCGGCAAGGAAAAAGTAAAACTTTCACTATTGCAGATGACATGATACTCTATATAGAAAACCTGAAAGACTCCATCAAAAAACTGCTAGAACTGATACACAAATTCAGTAAAGTCATAGAATACAAAATAACCTACAGAAATCTGTAGGTTACATTTCTATATACCAATAATGAAGCAGCAGAAAGAGAAATCAAGGAATCGATTCCATTTACAATTGCACCAAAAACCATTAAGATACGTAGGAACAAATCTAACCAAAGAGGTAAAAAAAAATCCACTCTGAAAACTCTCAAACACGGATGAAAGAAATTGAAGAGGACACAAAGATATGGAAAGACATTCCATGCTCATGGATTAGAAGAACAAATATTGTTAAAATGTCTATACTACCCGAAGCAATCTACATATTTAATGCAATCCCTATCAAAATACCAACAGCATTTTGCACAGAGCTAAAACAAACAATCCTAAAATTTGTATGGAACCACAAAGGACCCTGAATAGCTAAAGCAACCTCGAAAAAGAAAAACAGATGGAGGCATCACAATTCTGATGCTCAAGTTATACTACAAAGTTGTAGTAATCAAACAGTGTGGCACCGGCACAAAAACAGACACATAGATCAATGGAACAAAATAGAGAACCCAGAAATGAACCCTCAACTATATGGTCAATTAATCTTCAACAAAGTTGGAAAGAATATTCAATGGGATAAAAAATGTCTCTTCAACACATGGTGTTGGGAAAACTGGACAGCAACATGCAAAAGAATGAAACTGGACCCCTTTCTTCCACCATACACACAAAAAAATACTCAAAATGGTTGACAGACCTACATGTGAGACCTGAAACCATAAAAATCCTAGAAGAGAATACAGGCAGCAACTTCCTTTATGTCGGCCATAGCAACTTCTTTCCAGAAATGTCTCCTGAGGCAAGGGAAGCAAAAGCAAAAGTAAACTACTGGGACTACATCCAAATAAAAAGCTTCTGCACAGTGAAGGAAACAATCAACAAAACTAAAAAGCAAGCGACAGAATGGGAGAAGATATTTGCAAATGACATATCAGATAAAGGGTTAGTATCCAAAATCTATAAAGAACTTCTAAAACTCAACACCCAAAAAACAAATAATCCAATTAAAAAATGGGCAGAAGACATGAATAGACATTTCTTCAAAGAAGACATCCAGATGGCCAACAGACACATGAAAAATGCTCAACATCACTGATCATCAGGGAAATACAAATCAAAACCACAATGAGATGTCACCTCACACCTGTCAGAATGGCTAAAATCAACAACACAAGAAACAACAGCTTTTGGAGAGGATGTGGAGAATGGGGAACCTGTGGTGCTAAATGGGGTGTCTTTTTTTAAGATTTTATTTATTTGACAGAGAGAGAGAGAGCACAAGCAGGGGGAGCGGCAACCAGAGGGAGAAGCAGGTTTCCCACTGAGCAGGGAGCCCAATTCGGGGCTTGATCCCAGGACCCTGGGATCATGACCTGAGCTGAAAGCAGACACTTAACTGACTAAGCACCCAGGCATCCCCTAAATGGGATGTCTTGATCAGAGGGTGCCCCCCAAATGTGGAGCGACGATCAGGTGGAAGTCGGTGGCATGGGTGGTGAAAGAATTCACCTGAGGCAGAACAAAGGAGATAGGAGTATATTGAATACACCAAAGGGGAGCAGTGAGCAAGACTGCAGAGGAGAAGCTGTCTGCCAGGAGGTAGTGGGTGGGGGCCATTTTTAAGGGGGAAAGATGAGGAGGTATGGTGACATAGGAACTGTGCTTAGTTGTAAGTCACCCACCAGTCAGTTAGAGTGTATGGATATTTTGAGGTGGGTCACCTCATGGGCCTGTCTGTATTCAGCCCGGTGCTTATTTTGGCCCTTTTTGCATTCCATTGGTCAAGCCTGTTTGCCTAAAAGTGGCCTCTATAGAACGCTCTTGTACTGTTAGTGGGAATGCAAACTGGTGCAGCCACTCTGGGAAAGGGTATGGAGGTTCCTTAGAAAGTTAAAAATAGAGCTACCCTACCATCCAGCAATTGCACTACTAGGTATTTACTCAAAGAATACAAAAATACTCATTCAAAGGGATGCACACTCCTGATATTTATAGCAGCATTATCTAATAGCTAAATTATGGAAACAGCCTAAGTGTCCATCAATTGATGAATGGTTAAAGAAGATGTGGTGTGTACAAACACACACACACACACACACACACACACACACACACACACACACACACACACACTGGACTATTACTCGGCTGTAAAAAAGAATGAAATCTCACCATTTGCAATGACATGGATGGAGCTAGAGAGTATTATGCTAAGTGAAATTAGTCAAAGAAAGATTAATACCATATGATTTCAGTCAGATGTGGAATTTAGGAAACAAAACAAATGAACAAAGGGACAAAAAAGAGAGAGAGAAAGAGGCAAACCAAGAAAACAGACTCCTAACTATAGAGAACAAACCAATGGTTACCAGAGGGGAGGTGGGTGGGGGGATGGGTGAAATCAGTGATGGGGAGGAAGGAGTGCACTTATTGTGATGAGCACTGGGTGTTGTATGGAAGTGTTGAATCATTATATTGTATCTGAAACTAATATTACATGGTACGTTAACTAACTGGAATTTAAATAAAAACGTAAAAAAATAAAGAATAAATACAAAGTAGAAACACAAAAGCATAGCAGTAGTCTGAGTGGAATAAGTCTATAAAGAAGAAATAACAGAAGATGTGAGAGGTGATGAGAAGGTGTCAGAAAAAACTACTCTTCTCTCTTGTCTGAACTAGGAAGCAAGTGAGGAAAAATGAGCATGTAAATGGGTTTAGAAGTAGAGGGACTGATTCAACAGCTACACTTGGCTAAGGACTACTGAAACCAGAGAAGGAGACACTACCATTTTGTAGGGATGGGTCAGTAGCTGGATGGAGGGAACAAGGCATCTTACAAGACACCAGTCAGTGCAAGAATTTGACAGATGGTCTTTCCTGGAAAACTTGCCTCAAAATACCCTACACTGACTGAGTTTATCTTGTGTACAGTCCCATTGCTAATCCCTTCCTTTCTCTTCTCTTGCTCCCTCTTATTCTCCAAAGAACACATTTTGTGTCCTTCTCACGCTGCCCCAGGGCAGACTCTGCCCCAGCAGCACAGAGCTCTTTCCTGAAGGGAGCCTTCTGGAAGAGAAATCCACCCTTCCCATTCCCCATCCTCCTTCACTACCCCTTTCTCCTTCCTGAAGCATTTGCACAAGATTTGACAACTCTTACTTGAATCAGACTTCATATAGTAATGGTTATGCTAAAAACGATAAGACTATAATAACCACGACAGCCATCTTTGAGGTTGTGATGCTAAGGCACAGAGGGTATAAATGAACAAAGTTTCACAGGCAGTTAAGTGGTCCTAGAAGTATCAAACCTAGGCAGCAATTACTCTGAAGTCCTCCCTTTTACTGTGACCTCTTTAATCCTATTAAGAATGGGTTGAGAGGCCAACCTGAGAAAATGGTATTCATGTTCTCAGATATTATTCTATGAGTTTAAATTGAGCTAAAGGCTTTGGAGATTTAGCTCTGAATTTTCAAAGGACCTCCAATGGGGTTGCCTTTGAAGCATTTGCAACTAAATAGTTCATGATTAATTCCAAAACAATTCAAACAGCTCTCCAAAAAAAAAAAAAAAAAAAACTCAACTGAAGTTGAGCTGCACTCAACACTTTCAAGCCTGACTAAGCTTTTTTCACCTTCTCCAGAAATCCACACCATTGCACACAGGACTTAGTACTTTAAACTTGGTAAATATGGAGCGAGTGGATAAAAGCAAGTGCAGATGAATTTATTACTGAATTTTGTTTCTGTAAAGTTCAAGTGTGCCAAGGAAAGTAAAAGAAATTAATTTAATTTTTATTTCATTGTATTTTTATTTTTTTATCATTTTAAAGATTTTGTTTATTTGTCAGAGAGAGAAAGAGAGAGCACAAGCAGGGGGAGCAGCAGGCAGAGGGAGAAGCAGCCTCCCCCTTGAGCAAGGAGCCCGATGTGGGACTCGATCCCAGGACCCTGAGATCATGACCTGAGCCAAAGGTAGATGCTAACTGACTGAGCCTCCCAGATCTCCCAATTTCATTGTATTTTTAAATGTTGGGCACATTTGACCATTGGAATAATTTAGAAACCTCAAACCAAAGGAGGGTAGTTATAAATGCAATCACCGCTATCAGGGAAAAAAATGCATGTAAATATATCTGAACAATAATGTTTTTTTAATTGTAATATACAGAGCTGTAGCTGCACTGAACATGCTCTATTAAGCAATCCTGTTAGTATTTCATTTCCATTAGTGACACGTCAATGGGTGGTTAGTAAGTTAATCATGCCTTACGCAAAATTTTACACAGTAACAAGTATTATCAAATAATAATAATAGTAATAATGATAATAATAGCTAACACCTAAGACTATGCCTCTTTTTTGTAAGTTACTTGGTTATTGAAAGGCTTTATATAAGACAAATCTTCTCCAAGTTCTCTAGAGTTTGAAGGAGAAGGACTTCAATTTCAGAGAACTCTCAGGAAAATCAACTAGCTAACTTGATAAAACAACTCTCATTCTAGAAGACATGTGATAGATAGGTAGTTCTCAAATACGGTGTGAATCCACATTGGTTCTACAGTGGAAGTTTACTCCAAGTTCTGTTTAGATCAATGACTCAAACATGCATCAGATTCACCTGAGATGTTGGCTTAAAATTCATCTTGTACAATACCCTTAAAATGTCTATGTCAGTAAAATTAAAGTAGGACACGCAAATTTGCATTTATATCATTTCCAGTAATTTCAGGCACAACCTTTGAAAAGTGTGTCTTTGATGATCTACTTAGAAGTAATAAAATCCTGAAGATAAGGAAACTGAATGTTTCCTAAGGATTAATTCGTTTTCCAAAAGATATCAAACTGTTCCTCCCCATTCTACCTTGTAAAACTCTCCATTTCACTTCATCCCTTCTGCCATTGCTCAAATACTCAATATCCAACTTTTTTGTAGCTAGAGACCACGTTTTATTTGATTCCCTACCTCTGATGTGGCTCCCCACCACTAAGTTCTCTATCCCAATTATTTCCCAGTACCCAAGATGATTTACGGCACCTCCAGAAGAAAATATTTTAACTTTTTATTTATAATTATTTGTATCTGAAAAAAATAAGAAAGAAGTAAGGCTTTACAATTATCAGGAATCTAGGATTGATTTAGTGCTCATAATCAATCTTCAAGTCATTTAATAAGATGCTACATAGGAAAGTAAAGGTATCTTGAGAAAGCCTGGGAATTCTACAAGGATAGTGGCCCCTAAACTCAGAATTCATCTTCAGTGTGCTACAATGTGTGCCTGGTTACGTGGATTTATAATTTTTATCATTAAGTCTTAATCTTCAAGAAATAGAAAATGTGATTTTAAAAAATTCCTAAAAAAAAATTGAATTTAACAGTCATATCACAAACAAAGAATAAGAAAATATCAAAGCACACAATTCTAAATCTAGCTTTTCCCTAGCTGTATTACCAGGTAAAAACAGCAATGATGATCTAATCAAATTTGACAACAAAATAGATAAAATCTGAAATTACCTATTATTGCTATTATCACTACTAGGGAACTTCAGCCTAAATGCACATTAGATCTTGAGATATTGGCCAACAAAGTACAGCTCTACAATTTATAAATAAGTAAATATATTAAAATGAATTTCAGGCAGGTACTTCTAACCTGACAAGGGTGAAGGATCACAATGTTTGGTCTTTTAGCTGTTTGGTCTACACAACAACCAGAATGACCCCACTAAGACACATATTGAACACTTCTTCTTTTCTTTCATGGCTTTCTGCTACCTTTAACGTAATTTACAAAGCGTTTCTCCCATAGCATCTCACATGTCTTCTTTTGGGTTGCTCTCCAGACACACCGGCCCAACTTCTTCAATTAGAGAATGGCCAGGCTCTCTCTACCCTGGGCTTCCCCACACTGTCTCCTCTGCCTACAAATTCTTTCCCTTACTCCTTCTCCTATTCATCTGGTTACTACTAACTTTCAGATTGTCCCTAATAAAATAATTCCTTTTAGTGGACCTTTCCAACAACTTTGGACTAGGTTAGACTCCCCTCTTCATATATCTTCCTAGAATACTCTGCCCTTTCACTATTAAAACACTCACACTTTACTATAATTACTAGTTAAATTCTTTATTTCCCCCAAAAGTCAGTATAAACTGAGGTCAGAGGCCAAGACTCTCTCACTGTTGTATGCCCGCCACTGCCTAATATAATGCCTGTTTATTTAATACCTTGAAAAAAGTTTTGGAGTACCGACTAGGTAAATACAGGCATAAGCAGACTCATATATCTTCAATTATCTCCTTAAAAACTTAGGTCACCAAGAACTATAACAGAAGTGCCTGTGGTTTAAATGGGGCCAATAATCTGGGTTACTCAGTAGAGTGACTCCTCTAAGAGTAAGATAGTAATTTTACTTATACCTGGTAGAAAATACATAAAGATCCAATGCTCTTTGGGGATCTTTGAGAATTTAAAATTCTATTCATTTTGTTTCTCTGAACGGCTCCTATAAAATAAATTAAAAAGACATACGAAATCACACTGAATCCCTTATAGAAAATGAAAGTGCTACAGAAAAGGTAATAGGTTATTGTCATTTTGCCAATAAATAAATTGACATTCTGACTTTCATCCAAACTTTCAAACATGCTATATAAAGAGCTGCAGGTTTGGGGATGAGCCAGTTTGTTTTAAAAGAAGAAAACTATGCCAACAGTAAAGTTCTTGTGACTGAGCACTTGAAATAAGAATTATAGGGAGACATCCATAGGGCAAGTCATTCTCTTAGGCAATGAACCTCAAGGAATTTCTCTGTTCCGACGATCGACTAGAATGCTTAAGTAACTCAACAAAATGCTTTTAGTCATCGTGGCAAAGTTTGTAATGACTTACTATAATTAAGACAGAAGAAATAATGAACTATAGCAAAGCAAAATACCTAGATTTTGTTGAATATTAAATTTCCTATTTAGTGAAATAAGACAGCCTACCCAATAGGATGAGGGATGGAAATGGGTAAAAGCAAATTGTATGAGGAAACTTTCAAAACAATTAGCCTGTCTTGTCTATACATTTTCTTTCACTTACACCTATTAATCACTGTAGATACGATTGCCTTTTTTTAAATTAAATATAATTTATTCACATTCTAGCCTTTTTCTTATTGATGGTGTTAGCATTTGACATTCATTTTTGTGTGATTTAATACCTGGGTATGTGATGTAGTGGAATTATATATATATATATATATGGATTTTTTAATGTACCGGCTATAATAGTAGACATATTAAAAAGAATGATTCATATAGCAATCATGTAAATGCTCAATTATGAATATAATGAAAGAGCCATGCAATTTTTTTTACAATTTCATTTTATAAATACACCTTTATTAACTTTGTTGTGTTGGAGGCACAGCTCCTGAATGGTTACTGTGATAGATTGGTTTATGTTAACGATTTGGTCTCTTTTTGATGAAATTGCTCCTTGGAATGGGAAAATGTGGTTTATTTTGAGAATGATTCTGCTTAATGTCTTAGCCTAAGTCCTGTTTGAGTGAAATTAACTGTTCTATGGTTCATGAATTATTTCTGGCCTCTATCACCATCTCTCATAAAGAAATGTCAAAGGGAAAACAAGCTGTATAACCTCACTGGTGATCACTATGAAATACAATAGGTAGCATTACCAAAAATAAAAAAAAAAAATCCTTGTCTATTTCTCATCCTGTCGTTACATTCTCCAGTTGGTCATCATTACCACTGAAAAGTTGAGAGAGGGATGTATATTGGCCAAGTCTGGATCCCAAATAACAGCAAAGTACTTTACATCTGTAACACACTTAGTCTTGGGATATCTAAGCACTGAGACTATTCCCGATATATTGTAAAGGTTTTTAGTTGATAGTGCTAAGACAACAAGAAGAAAGTTGTATGAGTATCATTATGTGTCCTGTTTCAGAAGTAGCTTTCATTAAAAAAAAAAAAAAAAAAACTTGCACATGAGTGAAGATATGCAGATGGGAGCTGGTGTTTTGATTTTCACTTTGAATAGTAGAAAGTGCACTGAAGGGTATTCTCTTACTGCTAATGGTCAGCTCTGTCTACAACTGTGATTTATTTTACTAGAAGCTGGAACAGGTGTGGTCTATCTTTGCCCAAGTTCATACCTGCCCTAGGCTTCAGGTTTCAGATCTGTGTAGTGAGATTGTTGAATGGCATGCGATCCAAGAACTTCTACCTTATTACACAGACAGAATCCTGACTTACTATTAGAGTCCTTATCTGAAAATCCAGTTTTGCATTTTGGATTTAGAGAAATTAAACTTACATGATTTGAAGGATATTGGTAAGAAGTGTTGTCCTAAGAAAAATCTCTCCATTGAAAATGACTTAGAATAAATATTAAAGTTATGCAGATGCATAAACTGAACAATTCTTTTTATTTCCCAAAATTAAATGTCATGTTGGCCAAGGACCAAACGTGGTACTTTCCAAAACTTAGAATAATTATTATTAAAGTTAACAGCAAGAAAAGAGGGAGGTCAAAGGAAAGTGTGTTCTGCTGCTTGGAATACAACATTTTTGCCATGAACTCTATGAAAAAATAAATACAAGCGGGGCAAAGGGGGAAAAAATGAAGAGTTTCCATACTCCAATTAAATATAGGGTTTTCACCTTAGGTCAAATACCATTTACTGAAAATGCCTGACTTTATAAAAGAAGTCTTGTAATTGCCTTATTTCCTTTTAAAAATATACAGCATTGTGCCAGCAGGTACATTTGTGTAGCTATGCATGTGACCAGTTCATTGGAGGTGCTGTTGCATATCATACCCGCTACCTAGGAATGACTGCATTTTTTAAGATGGCAGGAAAGTAAGTAATTGGGGCAGATCAGTTGGCTGACCCTGACTGCTATAAATGGCTACATGTAATGAGTATAGGTAGATCAACATAGCTCAAGTTTTGAAGTGAAATTTTATCTTCTTTCTGGCACCACAAATACTAACCTGATCCTTATCTGTCTAAGAAAAAACATTCCCCCTTAACAGGCCGGCATAACTCTTTACGATTTCCGCATACCTCTTGATATTATGAAAGACCCATTGTATTAAAACCTGCGATAAACAGGATATTTAAGGCCTGTTCCCTTGAGCAGGTTAATCTGTAAATTTCCCTTTGGGTTTAGAAATAGCTGAAGAGACAAGACCGTTCGGTGCTCTTCATATTTTTCACGTTCTCCTCCTTGGCCTCGTCCCCGGCCACCGCCCAGGCGGACAAGATTACAAAATAGGAAAAACAAAAACGAAGACGATGTTATCAAAACACATTCAGTCTGTTTTTGCATATTAGAAAGTTCTAGACTGAGAGTCCAGAGATTTTCTTTTTAGTCTACTTCATGTCACTAGTGAGTTGTGCATTCTTGCCTGTTGTCCTTGCAAAAAATCCGTCACTTCTCTTGGGCTTCCATTCATCAGATGCTCATTGAACTTCCTTGCTAAATCACTTTTAAATTTTCTCCATTTTTGTTTTCTTAATTAAAAAAAAATCCTAAATATTATCATCTCTACAGGAGTCTAACTTCAGAGGTTTCCTGAAATTTAAAATTCCAGGTTTCCCAAAAATGGGAATTTCAGGGGCACTGTGTATTGTGGAAATACTGTATACTTTGGAATTGTAAAACCTGTCATTTGATGATATATCTTGACCCAGTTATTTATCTTCTCAAAGCATGTTCCCCAAATGAAAAATGAAGATTTGTGATATTTCGAGGTAATATTCTTAGATTACAGGACATGCATTAAGGACCTATTTTATAATTTACATAATGCATGATGAATAATAAAACAAACACCTCTGGACTCACCATCAGTTTAAGAAATGAGACCTCCCTAATGCCTATGAAGCGTCCACGTGCCACTCAACAATTACAGCCCTCTTCCTCCACTACAAGGAGAACCACTACTGTGAATTTTTTTGTTTATTATTCTTTGCATTGTGTTGTTTCCTTGCTACATATATGTATCTCTAAACAACATATCTTTAAGTTCTGTATATAGGGGAAATTTCTATCAGTGACATTATACCTAATGTGTTCCTCTGAAAATTGTTTCATTCACTCTACTTTGTCTTTAAGATTTACTTTTGCTAATGCAATGATAATAATAATATAAACAATAATAATGATTCTAGTTTCTTGTTGATAGATATTCAAGTTGTTTACAGCTCGAAGCTTTTATAATCAATGCCATTTGAACATTCCCGAACACACTCCTGGCTCACATCTACGCGGGTTTCTCTCTGATATACCTACCAGGGAAACTGCTGAGTCATTGAGAACACGCCTGTATAGCTTTGCAAGACATTACTTTTTTTTCCACAAACTAAGTGTGCAGATATGTACTCCCACCAATTTCTGTAGAAAGTGAATTTATTACTTGCCTATTCAAAAAGAGAAGAAACGTCCTTCGGGCATTTTTTGGACGTAATTCTTGAATAACGTTTTCAAGTCCTTCCAAGACATTAGTTGATCATGTTTTGTTGTGTACTTATCTTTGTGAAACTTGGGGGCACATAGAGTGACAAAAACCAGAATCAATTTTATCTAATTTTAAATTCTTTATAGAGTTGAAAACCAAATTATTTTGTAATAATCCAACAGTTCTGGTTATTTATAGTAAAGTTGTGCTTACAGCACAATAATTTATTAAAGTGGCTAGTCGTGATGGCTAGAGGAGGGGGAGCAGTCACTCCTTTCTTCTCACTGAATACTCTATAAGTTTTTATCTACAACTAAGACCTTGATGGACATGTTCATATACCACCTACTAGACATCCCCACTTAGAGGACACAAAGGCACCTCAAATGCAAAATATCCAAAAGTGGGCTTACCATCTTCCCCATATTCCAGGCCTTCATGACCCAAAAATCCAGATCTTTTCACACCATTGGCTATTATCACAATAAATGGATTCAGCCTACTTATTAAGGTAAAATAGCGACAATGTAGATGGATTCTGAACATTCACAATTCTACCATCTAGGGGAATTGGCTCAATACCTAGATAATAATAAAAAATAGTTAACATTTGTCGAGAATGTTACTAATTGCTTTACATATTTTCATTTCATTATACTTGTACACTGTTAGACCCATGTACAAGTCCTATGGAACATTTATAAGAACTATAATAAGCTTATTAACAGTGAACTTAGTTATTATTTGTCTCCACCTTTTTATATTCTATCATCAATAAGGGCTAAGATCATATATTCAGTGCTTTGTCCAATACATTTACACGAATAATATATAAAGCAAAACTACAGTTTTTAAGATATAATTGCCAAGTTTAGACACTGCTTATGTCCTCAGGGCAACCTACTCAAATAAAATTTTCTACATCCTACATTTTATTATCTAAATGAGACTGAAAGATTTACTTTGCACCTTTAAAATTCAGACTTAATAAGCAGACTATCTCACCCATAAAGCACAGAATGTATTTCTAAGTGTTCAAGGTCATAGCTCTTCTACTGAAAGAGATTACATTAAGAGTAAGAAAATAGACATCCTCTACAGATACACAAGTATGAAGGGAAGGTCATATAAAAAGAGTAAGCCATACACAGTGTTTTCTATCTTGAAACTATACCAAGGGGGCCCAGAAAAGCAGCTATTGGCTTTGTATTACAGAGCCAGAAGGGACATTTGAGCCAGGCCAAGATGGAAGGAGGAATTTCAGTTATTACTCAGTTCTCATAAGAACAGAGAATTCTGTGAATATTTCAAGACATGTTTGAAGGCTAGGAAGATCCTGCTCTTAATTTGAATTCTCTCCAGCTCCAGTCGGGTGGAAGGGATATAAATGTTAGGAAGAAGTAAATTATAGTCTCTATGCATGATCCCCTATGTTGGCAAATCCAAAGGGTGTTTTGGTATTTCATTATCATAGTCTAGAGTGTAAAAATATACTAAATCACAGGAGTATTGAGACAAGAAAACTTAATATGAGAAAGATGACTTCAAAGCCAAAAGAAGTTTTAGTGAGATGTATTCTCACATAATTTAATATCTAGACTCCTTTACTGGAGAGGAAGCATAGTGAAGCGGTCAAGAGTTTATTAGAGATCAAATTGTTAGACCATGGACTGGCTGGTCTGTTACTAACTGCCTGGTTTGCTACTTACCAAATCAATGCCTTCAAGACAAATACTAAAATTTTCTGTGCCTCAGTTTCCTCATCTATAAAATGAGAATAATATTAACTACTTTTTAATGATAACATGCAGATAAAGTTACATATAAAGCAATTGGAAAAGTGCCTAGCATGTACATCAAGTTTTCAAAAATGGTTTCATCATCATCATTATTATCATCATCATCACCTAGGTACAGAGCCATATTTCCTAAGTTTCAGGTTTAGAGACAGCAGTGGTTCAGAATTTCAGATTATACCTCTTGGTTGACACTGAACAAAACAAGCTTATTTATCATACCACCATTAATGTGTTGAAGAAAACCAGAGGCACCATATTGTGAATTTCAATCTGACTTTACTATTTATTGATAGTCAGGTCAGTAAGGCTTTTTCACTTCTAAGATGCTGCAAAGAAAAAGGACAGAAATCTGAAAGCCCTTTTATACCAATTTCAGGGATAAAAAGACTCCTTAAGCTCTCTACATACCCTGCAACTATGTACAGCAACTGCACAAGGAAAATATATCAGTCAAGAGTATTTAACATATTCTTGTATTTATTCTTAGGAAATGCATTTAAGCTCTATTAAAAATGTATTTTATTTCTCATATGGCACATGTGTGTTTGTATTTATTATTAAATTACAAATGACAAGAATGGTAGGTTACATTTCAAAGACCAGTGTTTTTAATTCTAATTGAATTGAGTTTATAAATTGTCCAAAGGCAAAATTATATCTTTATTTTTACTTGTCTTGTGTTTATTTGCTTATTCTTTTCTCACTTCTCTAATAAATACCTACAATGTTTACACCTTTTGTGGGATTAGGAGAGAAATTTATTAAGTCATCCAGGGCCGCACCAGAGTAACCAATGATATTAAGACTCCTCACCACAGGACAAACAGAAACTCCAGCTTGCAAAAACCACAGAAAAAAATTACTCAATCCTTCCCAATTATGCCAATTATTTTAAAATTAATCTTAACTGAACTTTCCACAAATAATATATTTTCTATGTTTCCTAAGGATCTATTGGGGGAGCCAGAGTCTATATAATAGGCTCAATTCACCATCTTGAAATAATTCCGCCCCAAAAAAGTATATTTTCATTTTTTAAGCCCCTATAGCAATTCATCTATTCCTTTTATGACATTTACTACTCTGTTCCTTGTGTTTCAATGGTCTGAGCCGTTGTTTTCTCTTCCCCATTAAAACCTGTAGAGGCAAGGGAGGGAAGGCAGTAGAGTTGTATTTCTCAAACCCTTATAATGTTCAAGAAACGTCACATATATTCTGTAACTTAAGACTTTAAAAGCCCTTGAACAAGCATTAATATTATTCCCATTATATAGATGAGAAAACTGAGGCCCAGAGAAATTTAAGTGTATTACACTGTGCTGCTCGGATTTCAAAGCCCAAAACCTTTCCATGAAGGCTAAGATCTAATCCATTTGTTAATCTCCCACAGAGCTGAACATACATCTTTATTCATAGAAACTATCAAGAAATGAAAGAAAATAAATACTACTTACCATTTATATCAAATAATAATATTTGTCACTTATTTTCTTTGAAAAAAATTTTGTAACTGACTATACTATACTAAAATACACACATTCACACACACACAATTTAAAAAAAAAAAAAATCTATCCAGAGTACAGGATGAATAAGCTTAAGGCACATTAGCAATGCTTAAATATTTGAGAGTATCAAATAGAACTTTAAAGATTTCCTTTTCCTTGTGTATTTAACTTATATACATATGTAAACAAATAAATATTCTTTATTCTTAGATATGATTCTCTCATTCTATGAAATACACTGGGTTCAGTTGGGTTGTATTTTATTGGCAAATTCAATTAGTTAACAAAGGTTGATTACACACCTTGCATGTGGTTTATTCTTCTCAAAAAGTACTAAAAGGCTTTTTAAACATGTATATTGCCATTGAACAGCAGCTTCTAACATCTTTACCAAATAGATGATTGCATGTGCTTTAAGATATACAAACCATGTTTGAAGTAAAAGCCACAGAACAAAAGATTTATTTCAGTAAAACAGATCTAGCCTATAGCAAACAATTTTCATGTGTTATAATAAATCATACTTATACTAGCTGGCATATTGTAAGCTGCCTATGAAGAGGCCCACATAACAAGTGCCTGAAGGAGGCCTCTGGCCAACAGCCGGCAAGGAACTGAGGCCCTCAGCACAACAACCTTCAGAGGCTGCAGCCTGCTAGCAACAACGAGAGTGAATTTGGAAAGGGATCCTTCTCTAGTTGTGCCTTCAGATAAGACGGCAGCCCCTACAAATCCTTCAGTTGTAACATTGTGAAACTTTGAGACAGAGGACTTAGCTAAGCTGTGTTCGGGTGCCTGACTCATGGACACTGTGAGATTATAAATCTTAACTGTTTTAAACCACTAAGTCTTGGTGTAATTCTTACACACCAAAAGAAAGCTAAGACACTTGATAGCATAAAATAACTGGATTAAAAGGGACAAAAGTAAATAATGACTTGGAAATTATTTGTAAAATACACACACACACACACATACACAAACAGGGTAGTGGTTAGGATCATACTTTCTAGAACCAGAATGCTGAGTTTCAATCCCAACCCTGTCACTTATAATTGTGTGACCTGTAAAAATTTTTTGATCCATCTTCTGTCTCCTCATTTGCAGAGGGGAAATAATAACAGCAATATTTTATCTATTTTGTAGCAGAGAGTAATGTGATTAGAATATGACTTTGTACTATAATTGCAATATAGATGGGAGTTATTCTCATTATGTTGGCACCTAGCATTGTACCTGATACATAGTCCAATAAACATGCATCTTTTCCACATCCACATTTGATCAACCTGATGGGAATGATTCTCTAAGAATTAAGTAGTTCCAAAGCTTGCATATATCTCATTGTCTAAACATAATGTATCTTTAAGAAAAATTCTAAATTAAATAGATCTTATTTTAATTTAAAAGTCTGCTCACATCACTGCAGAAGTTAAGTGTATCATCTTGATAGGCTAAATATGTGACTGGTTTTTTGAAGCATTCACTTCTGAAAGGAGAGACCAGAGAGGCCTTTTTACATAATCAATGAAGCAAAAGAAGGGAGAGAGAAGACTCATAAGAAAACTCGCATGAGGGAAAAAAAGAAAGAGAGAGAGTTAGAGTCTATATGCAGCAACTTTCTTCCAAAAAAGGATTATATTGTAGTCTCTCCATAACAGAAAAGAACGGAATCAGATCAATGGAAGTTCTATGTGTTGTATGCTGATATTTTTACTTGAGTTTTTTTTTTAATTTTTCAAAAGAAAATGTGCTTTTCATCAACTTCTCATTGTTTTTTCTTCTCATTGAGCAAAAAGAGTTGTATGGTCCAGACATCAGCAGAGATGGTAGAAGAGACCCACTAAAAGGCGGAAATGCTTCTCAGCACTCAGAAAAGCATCCATAAGAACTAGGCTCTTGGTAGACTCTTATCTAAACCCCGTGGGTGTGTGAATTTCAAGTCTCAATCCTTGTGAGAACAGACTGAGGCACATTTCTGGTATTCCTCCCCAGCGGGATCAGAAATACCCATGAAGAAAGTTTCTCATGCACTCTTTGCCAAACTATTTGCTCACTCTAAACTCCCACAATTCATTTTTCTGCAGTGAATTCTAATTTGCTTAAAAAAATAAATGTAATACCAACATAGAAGAAAACTCCTTGTTCTTCAGTGACACTGTCAGATAAAATCAAAATGATATTCAAAAATTAGTAGTGCAGAAGATAATCTCTTTGGCAATTTGATTCTTATTGGAGTAAATAACTACTGAGTAGAGGAAGTTTTTGTTTTTTAGGCTTTCCCACTGGATGCCTTCCGCAGGAATCTGTCACAGATTTTATAGGCAACAACTATCTTATTTCTAGAACAACATAGATTCTGCATCCTTTACATATACACAGAGAAGTCAGCATCCAAGCTTCTCATTCATCTATCTATCCAGTAGACCTGTGCTTGAAGCCACGAAGATATTAAATGATTCTTATCCCTAAAATCTAAAAGAAGTTAGACCCAACTTAATGGAAATCAGAGTCACCTAAAAGGAATTCAATATACTATGCTGATTATTTCAATGTGCTTTCTGTTGTGACTTCTTTTGGGGGGTGGGGGATAAGTTTATTAGATGAAAATACTAAAAGAATTTTTGTAGAAGCATGTTTATATTTTTTAGTCTATTAATATGAGGATTAAGGGGAAAAGGGGAAATGGGAGACATTAGAAATTGCTGATAAGGTTTTTTTTAAAGATTTTATTTATTTGCGAGAGAGAGAGCACAAGCAGGGGGAGGGGCAGCGCCTGATGCGGGGCTGCATCCCAGGACCCCGGGATCAAGACCTGCGCCGAAAGCGGACACTTAACTGACTGAGCCATGCAGACACCCCAGAAATTGCTGATAAGGTTAATGCAAAATTGAAAGTAACAAATTATAACCAATTTTGCATTGTTTGTGATTTGGAAGGCAAGTCGCCAACAATAGGCTCTAGAGAACAAGGTCAACTTGGTGAAGTGAGGTCGAGGTGCATTACAGATGCTGCTATCCAATCAGATATACTCCACCACTGTCAGGACACTGGAAATGCCCTAAGTCTCATCTTGTCTTCAGTTAAAGCTTCCTAAGCAGCATCACACATCTCATCAGATTATCTTGTAAGAGTCCTGAAGAAATGGGATTAATGACAGGACAGGTAGGGTTTATATCAGCAGAGAACCTCCTTGTCCAGGAAAAGTGGACCATGTGAGCAAATGCCATAAGAGTCCTTGGGCGTTGGATGTCTCAGTTGAATACAGAAGAACTTATTTTAATTAACTGATTTAATCCGTTTCTTCATGATTTTTTTCCATAAATCTAATAAAAACCTAGAAACTAACTTGGTTATTTTGCCCACTATTTATAATGAGTAGTGGACTGGCCAAGATACTTTTGGCAGAAATAAAACAAGCTGAAGAAAAAAAAAATGTATAAAATATATGTAGTGGAACGTTGGTCACCATGTAGATAAGTGAGGGCTATTACCTTTTCCAAGAACCACTACTGTTGGATAACTCTTTCCAAACTTGACTCTCATTCATCTCAGAAATGATACCTTTCCTTAACACTTCTACAGGAGGTAACCCTTGACAAGTTAAGTTTTCCAGAAGGACCAGTTGTAGTAGAATGAACCCAAGACTACTTGCCCAAAATGTTGAAATACCTCTGCTTGCAAAATGGGATGTGGCATGCTCTGTTCACTCTCTTTCCATGTAAATGACCTCTCTAATTCCAGATGTCATTTGGTCGGAACAAGGTCACTAAGGAATAAAATCAATGAGGTTTCTCAGAACATGCTGGCAAATGGCGTCTGATTGAAAATGATGTTTGCTGTACACCAGTGTCCACTGTTCATACTGTGATTGCTGAAAGGCCAAATCTTTAATAAATCTGGGAGATTCATGGACTATTTTCACATTTCCTGGGTAAATAAATGTCCTCTTTACTACAGTCTTTCACAAACACACCTATAAGTGTAGCGGCTCTAAAAATGGGTCCAGCTAAAAGAAAACAACTCTTTTTAGAAATGACCCAGGTCAGGAGGCTTCCTGGTTTTTGTTGCCACTTCAAAGCCAAACCAGATAAACTAGCTTAAGGTACTACTTTGACATTGAATGGAATTTAATACAGCTGTCTGAGTCACACGAGTTTTGTGATCATAGGAATTTTGCTTGAAAGACTTGCCCCTCGCCCATATATGGTAGAGTGCCCTGTGCTCTCTGTTACTTCGTGTCAAGAATTTCTCTTCTATTCCCTGACCCATCAGGATGAGGACTTCTGGTGGTTCTGAGAGGTCCATCCCTCATCATTACAGAAAGTCACATGAGAGTTGTTAGCTCCGATACTCTATTTAAACTGTTTATGTTTCCTTTCCAGTATGCTCCCACCAGCAGCAGGGACCGCAAGTGGAGCCTGGCAGTTGGAAAGGCAGATGCTTGGATGCCACGTTTTCCATCTCTTTTAGATATCCTTGACTCATACATCCTGTCTGGGCTAATGTCGGTTTTCTGATTGCAGTGTGTCTGGAGTTTTAACAAGTGCCCAAGCCACCCTCAAAGGGTCACTGCTTGTTTCAAGTAGCACTTGTGCTTCCCTTGACCTCTCTGTCCCTCTCTGATTCCACTTAGGAGCCTACGTAGACACTTTTTTTTTTTTTTTTACCAGAAAAATGATCCTTTCCTTCAAGCCACTCTGTCATGTTGGTTTGTCTAGTACTTCAAAGATAATTTGACTAGGAAATGTCTAAGCCTGGATAGGAGCTGATGACTTTCCAGATGAGACAAGCTAGAGTAGAGCTTTAAAAGGAAAACCTCCATTTCTAAAGAGAATAGGAAACTCATCGGGGTTATTCATGTTGTACTTAGGAAATGACCCAAGTTGAAAATAAAGATGGCAGGTGAAAAATGGAATATCTGCTGGAGTTTCTGGTTGCATCCGCAGTTATGTCTAAAGCTTTCCATTTTTCTGTTCAGCTTCAGTAATAAATACAAGGGCCAAGAATCATCTTCTGAGAATAGAGCAAGAGATCAGTTCAATTGAGAATATTAAGCAGAAGCAAGGAGCTAGAAGAAATACATTGATCTTTTTCTTTTGAGTGTCGACAATGTAATGCCAGATTAAAAAAAAAAAAATAGCTAGAGGCTAAAACAAAAGATTATCACACCCAATGCCAAAATATTTGGGTGCCAGCCTCACTATTTTTTAAGCTGACCATTTATACAGTTTGGTTCACATACAATCTATTATCCAGAAATTTTTCATCAAAATTTCTCACATGGAAAGTGTGTACCCGTAACTGATGTTTTTAATTGATCTGATATTAACAAAATTATAATTTAAAAGGACTTATTGGTTCCTTCCAATGGAAGATTTATTTTCTTATGTTCAGGAAAATAGTTTTAAGAAAGTTTGTTGCATATAAATAGTCTGCCCAATAACCAAAACTTGACATAAACTAAATATTTGCAAATGTTCAAGAAATTCAGAGACATCGTTTTGTTTTGTTTTTGTTTTTTTTTTCCCCTCCCATTTTTCCATGGGTTCCAGCACTTCCTGTCCCAAGTTGTGACAGGAAAAGAACTACCAAATACAGCAAAAAAAGCAGTTACTGTATCTATGATTTAAGAATTCAACTAGAATATCAGGAGATATTAACAACTTCATAGGCTCTCCTGATTGGAAAACATAAATGTTATCAAATGTTATACATGCAATAGCCACCTCCTTTGAAGTTTGGCAATAAGCACCATTCAACCAAAAAGAAAAATAAGCATTTAAAAAGTGTTATGGACCCTACAATGACAGAAGTTTATAGGGCAAGTTGATTTCAATCGCTATTAAAATGACAGTTGTAATAGCTGGTTAGATTCCCCGCCGCCATGTGTTGAAGATGGCCCACGTTAAGACATTAATCCTGAATTAATAACTACTAATCACAGGTAAGTTTTTCATTATTAACTTATAGGTTATATTGGAGAATAAGTCTATTCTTTAAATAAATCTAGAGTACAGTAGTAGGATCTGTTCTTAAAGCCTAATTTAGCCATTTAATTATTTGAATTTAAACTATGTCAAAGACATTTTGCCAATATGTCATTCTTCCTTAAAACTTCACATATTTAAGCATTTACTATTTTATCTTTCCTTATTCTGTCATAACTTGAAGATATTCAATAGATACTCCTTCCAGAGAGACAAGCACATTTCCCAGAGCTCACATATCTCTGCCAAGTTTGAATTTCCCCAACTGATCTAAATGATGAAAACTGCATTAGAAATAAAGCACTGTAGGCTCATACTTTAGAAATTAAGTTGTATCATTATTAAAGCGTAAACATTAATCCTTTTGTAAGCCAAACCACATCACCCTTGATTGTCATTGGTCTCAAAGAAAAAAAAATTCAATAGATTTTTCAAAGAATGGAATATTTAAATTCATATGTTCACACTGCTCACAGAAGACCTGATTTCAGTTTTTCAACTCAAAAAATCTTCCTATTAAGAAATATCTGCATTAAACTAGAACTGGAAAAAAATTACATAACAGAAGATTTGCTATCATGTCAGCAGTGTATACTGCTGTATCAGCAGATCAGCTAGTTGTCCTACTAATTTTCAGTCAGCAGGGAACAACTCCATCATTACCACACACATCAACTTTAGTCAGGTAACTGAATGTCTTAGAATCAAACATTTCTTCTTGTTTCCTAACTAAATGACTCCTGATCGCATTGTTTTCTGACCCATCGCCCTGCCATACTGCTATCTCTACCCCTCTTACAGAACAAGCCATTGCTGTGAGGTGTGATGGAGGATACATTTCAGAAAAAATCCACTTTACCATAACTTCCCCACTCATCGGCTAAAGTCCCTGAAATGCCACCAGTTCCAAACCATTTCTTCCCATTTTTTTTCTTTAATGATCCTTCAGCAATTCCAGCAAGTTAAACTGATTCACACCAAACCAAATCACATATTTTTTCCTGCCAGGAGAGATCCAGAATTCTCTCAGAGATTCAGAGAAACTAATCCTGAATGAAGCTGAAAGGGTACAGAGACAGAAGCAAGAGCTGCTTCCGAGAAAATGGTTAATATTTTAGGGCAGAGTCTCTCTGCAATGATAAATTATTTCTTCTGCTCCTTAAATTCTCTCTACATCTTATCTGTCCACTCTTTAATCTCTATGCCTAAACTGCTTGCCCTCAACTGTAATTGCTTCTATTGCTCCTTTATGAGTCATAGTAGATTTAGCTAAGTCCACCTTGGAAAATTCTACTGGAAGGAGAACACCTGATAAAGTGATATCTCAGTGAATTACTGTTTCTCTTCCCAGCATTCCTATCCATATTTGGACTCCGTAGCTATGCACAGAGCCATTTTTCTTGTGTTAAGAACATAGTAAAATCTTTCATGTAATACAATTATTCTATGGTTAAATCATTCCTTTCTTAGAAAAATGTCTGCTTAGAAAATGATATATTTGATATACTACTTTGGAAAATTTAGGGGCTGTGAGAGATGATTAGCAGGCTTTTCCCTAGCTCATCATGAAAGTGAAAGGGGAAAAAAAAAAGGAAAGAAAGAAACCCAATGAAAAAAATGTGCTTGGATGAAGAATTTAACATCCCAGTGGAAATTCTGTAAATCTCAAGACATTCTGAATGATGTTATGATGTTTAACAGGCCCCTACCTACTACCTCTGCAAAGGAAAAGAAAAGGGCGGGGCGGGGAGGAAAAAGCACACACTTGACCTGTGATGCAATGCTTAAAAGTCTTACAAAAAGTCTTTTGATCCCTTTCACCTATAGTAGTTGAGCTCTGAGCAACAGTGCCTTCCTAGTCTGCTCTTGCCGGCTGGCTAAGTACATCAGTGAGGCTGGGAACCAAGAACAGGGTTCTGAGTCTAGGAAACCTAAGGAATCCAGTAGATTCTGAATTGTTCTGATCTCTTCTCTTGGCCGGAGTAGAAATGTTCCACGGCGCTCCACACATATGTTCCTTTATTTATGTGATTTTAAGGAGCACTTTGGCTCACCTTAGAATATTATTTATGTTTTGTGGTTGCTCCGAGGGTAAGAACACTTTCACTGCTCCCAAGCATGCTGCACTCTTCTGTCATCTAGTTTTAACAGGCCTGCTGCCCAACAAAAAATTCATCAGGTTTCAAACCAAAAAAAAAAAAAAAAAAAAAATACTAGTGGACAAATATACAAATTTTCACATTAGAGAATAAGGGAACCAAGGAAGAGTCCCTGTGGTGTGAGATTACATTAGCTCAAGAAAGTTAGCCCTGGCTATCAGGGAAGATAGCCCTCCTCAAGATCACAGAACACCAGAGTGATGACATTTACACATGCACATGTGATAGCATGGTGAGAGGCAGGCGTGAAGCAATTTTCCCACTTCCTGTTTCACTTGATAAGCATTACATTCATCACTGGAAGCTGCCCGACATCTTTGAAATATAATATCCTTATATATTGGATATTCCCCACATAATGAGTCCCGCCATCCCAAAGCGGGGGAGGGGTGAACAGAAAACTCACATCTCTGGGCTTCTTTGCTTCACAGAAACTAAGCCCTACCAATCAGACTTACCCAGGTGATGCTTGGATTCATGAGTGAGACGGTATACAGAGGTATTGATCTTCCAACAAGTGCCTTTGGAGATATCTAGTTCTTCAGAGTCTTTGGGGGCACAGCTTCTGGCGTCTGGACCCGACTGTCATGAATGTAGCAGTAGTGTTTTTGTTTGGGAAGCCTCTATATCCTGGTTGGGTATAATTTTTGAAATCTGGTTCTCTGGTCATCCTGGCAATAACCTCCAGTAGAAATTTTTTTTTTCTGGTTAGATTATTTGGGATGAATTCCGTTGTTTGCAATGAGGACATTGAATAACATGTCACCCCGTCTTTTTCATTCCCCCCTTAGCTGAATATTATTTGATTTTGGTTCAGTATATAAGCATTTCCCTATCTGTCCTCCCCACTTCAGTTATGCTTTTCAATGCTCATGTTTATGGTGACAACAGAAGAAATCACCAACTTCCTCCTTTTTTTTTTTAAAGATTTTATTTATCATTTGAGATACAGAGAGAGAGAGAGAGAGCATGAGCAGGGAGAGAGGCAGAGGGAGAGGGAGAAGCAGGCTCCCCGCTGAGCCAGGAGCCCGATGTGGGGCTCGATCCCAGGACCCTGGGACCATGACCTGAGCTGAAGGCAGACGCTTAACCATCTGAGCCACCCAGGCGCCCCAAACAACTTCCTCCTTTAATAGAATCAACAAAGTTGTGATAAGAGCTGTACGAAATGAGCCAATAGACCTAATTACTTCTTTCTTGCAGATTACACCAGGGGACGTAATGATAAAAGAATGATGGCAATTAAACAAGGACCACTGGTCTATGGCTGCTATAAATTAATTTATAAACAGGGACACCCATGGGAATATTTCTGGGGGTGGAGGGATCTTCTAAAATGGCTCTCAATGACTCCCACCTCTTAGTGGTCACACCCTTCTGTACTTCCCTCCATTTGTGTGTGGGTGACATCTAATGGTTTGCTTCTAAGGAATAGAATACAAGTGTGATGAACTGTCACTCCTGAGATTAGATTATAAAAGTCTGTGACTTCTGTCTTGATTGTACTCTATCCTTCTCACATGTTTGCTCTGAGGAAGTAAGCTGGAAGTAAACTGCTCTGCCGCCTGTCCCAGGCAGAGAACCACCAACAAGGAACTAAGGGAGGCCTACAGTCAAAAGCCAATAGGGACCAGAGATGCTGAGTCCAACAGCCCTCAGGTGTCAGTAACCACCTGAGGAGGCTTGGAGGTGGGTCCTTTCCCAGTTGAGTCTTGAGATAATGGCACTTCTACCAAACGCCTTTACTTCAGCCTTGTGAGACACCCAGGTCACAGAGACCCACCTAAGCTATGCCCAGCTTCCTGACCCCCAGAAACTCTGAGCTAATAAATGTGGTTTTGAGGCACTAGCTTTTGGTATAATGTATTGTGTAGAAATAGATAACTAAACAAAATGAACACAATATCTCTTAAAAACACAAATTTGGGGAATTAAGGCCTTCAATAGCATTCTTAAAAATAAGAAGTCTCGTCTGACTTTTCTTTTATTGAGTAGTACAGTCAAGGTCAGAGAATTGAACAACAGTATGATACATTATGGCTGAAATGGTGCAAGAGGCTTGTGAGGAAAAGGAGCCCCTGGGGTGAGTGGGGTCCTTTCACGGGGAGAGAAACTTTGAGTGGAATTGTTTAAAGGTGATTTGGGGGAGGATGATTTAGTAGGCAGCATGAAACGTAAACCTCTTTTCCTCCCCGTGAAACATTCGGTAAACTCTACATTATTCTTTAAGGCATTTTGAGTTAAACTTGAGGAGAAAGTGAGATAATAAGACCTGCTCAGGGGTCTCTCAGACTCGAAAACTCAGGTTAGAATGAACTGAGAGCCTCCCTTTCATTGGGGAGTGATATTTCCATAAACTCAATGTCTGAGAAGTGTAAATGGGAAAGAATAATTAATTAAGATCATCCTCCGAAAAATAAAGTACTTGTTTTGGCCGTTACAATATAATCAAGAACATTTTAGTGGCCAAATGAATGAGATACATTAGTTTGCGCTTTCAGAAGGAATTATGAGGAAGGACGGGAATACTTTGGAGAACAGCCTGCTACCAGTTTAAAGGGGTAGGTCATCATATAATTCATATAACTCATCCATTTATTTTCATGAATGGCAATTACTTCACCTGGCAATGAGGCAGTCTCAATTTTCATGCTAGGAGATCAATTCCTAAAGAGGTAATAAATCTGGGATTATCTCAGAAAAATAAAAAGAGGATAGCAAATACTCTTTGGAAAGCAGAGCATAATAACATGAATTATAAATCCTGTGTTCATATATTTACTCACAATAAAATGCTGATGGACTCAAGAGAACATCTAGTTTATTTCTCACTGTCTTGGATGAGAACATCCAATTACCTTGATAGTTATCTATTAAAACCTCGCATATCTCCATGAATGGTAATTCTACAATACTCTTTATTAGCCCATTTCAGAGGCAAGTATATCTGACAAAATTCTCAAACATTTTTTTTTATCACGTTGCACGTCAGTTATTGGATACCTTACCATCCCAGGCTCAAAATGGATCCTAGAACTGTTACCTTTGCCAGAAAATCCTGTCTAAGCCCTTTTCCTACTTAGTGATTCTGTAACTCTCTTCTAGAACTTAAACATTTCTTTTCATTCTAACCCTGTTCCTACTAATTGCTAGTTAATTCCACTTTCTGGGCTCCTTCGTTGCCTTTATTTTTCCATCCACTACTTATGGATTGCTCAGTTTGTTGCAAGCACCCTTGAAACTGTTATGAATTACAGAAGCCAATGAAGTATAAGACTTGCACAAGCAATAAAAGATCCAGTGCAATCAGATGCCTAAATGTCTAATGAAGGTAACAACTTGGGGGAGGGGAATGATCAGTGATGACAGAGTCAAACAAGAGTACATGCCCACCCCCAGGAAGTGACCTGCAACAAATTCCACCAGAAGCATAAAGCCTGAGAGTAGGGGAGGAGGTCATTCCCCAGAGTAACACTGAGATACCATCCTCAATCATGAGAAAGAAAGACAATCAGTCTGAACACCTAAAGTCAATGAATCTTCTCTACTTCCTCCAACAAAAACAGCCTCTCTACCGAGGCTCATGCAAGTCGGCCATTCTGTTTGTTATTCTTCCCTCTCAAATTCTAAGTTCCTCCTTTATAAGGGACTTTGTCACCAGTCTCAAAATAAATTTTACCCCAACCAAAAAGCTTCAGCATCCATCCATCACTCACTGGGCCATGCAGCTGTCCCGACTGCAACAACCTCTACTCCTCCTCAAGAACCCTCTGTGAAATCTGTGACTGGGACATTACCATTGTCAGGGTTACTCTGGTACCAAAGTTGTACGTCTTTCTATCTCACGACAGCCACATGGAACATTCAGCTCAAACATCATCTCTTCCGGGATGGCTTCCCTCGAGCCTTAGACTGCACTGACTTCCCTCCTCTGAGATCTCACATCACCATAGCCCCACAGTAATCTAACCTGTGTCACGTGATAGTTCTGCAGTGCCGAGAGTCTAAAGATGACTCAAGAAGTATTTGTGGAACCAAACCCCTTTTCCCCTGTTGAACACTCCAGTGTTTCCATCACATGAACTCCACCTCCAGAACTTTTCATCAGACCTAAAGCTCTCTCCTAGGATTCTTCTCAAACTTCTCTCTCATATTTTAAGGCACATCACCCATTCTCTTTCTGTTCCCTTCAGTGAGACTCCATACACAGATTGGTGTAGTAATCCCCACCTCTGCTGTGGTCTCAACATTGGCCCATGATCATTCCCAGTTATTAGTCATGTGTTCCTCCCTGCAAGAGGCTACCCCAACTCATCTTTACTTCTTGTGTGCTTCTGTCCAAACTGAGCTCTGTTACTTTCAGTGTTTGCATAAACCTTTCAGTCCCCTACAACACAAAGAAAATAGAAACTCTTTCAATTTCCTATATTTCAACCCTCCCACTATAAATATCTCTACATTCAAGCTCATCATTTACAAATGGTGTATGTGTCTGTCTTCCTTTTGTTGAGACTATAAACCCTTAGAAATGGGGTGGGGATAAGGGCAATGACTCTGGCTTATTCACATTTGTACATGGGGGTAAAATAGTGCTTGGGACATACCATTAATAAAGACTTTTAAAATATTATTTTTCTCATTAAGATAGAGAGGGAAGTAAAGAGGAGAAAAACAATGAGGAGGATAGTTAACTTTTATTTACTATTCATATAAACCAGCTACTGGGCTAAATGGTTTTCCTTTATACCATGTGGATAATATTAACTTCTCCTTTTAACAAAAGGGACTGTACAGTTTGGGGATGTTCTATAATCATTATCCAGCTCCCAAGCAGCACGGCTGGGATTGATCTCAGCTACATCTGTGGCAGGTTACCTTAACCAGCATTTATTAAATGCTTCCAACGAGAGCATACTATGTCAGCACTTTACATGTATGATACGCAAAGCTTCAAGAAAGAGTAAGAGGGGAGAACACAGGAACAAAGAGACCAGCAGACTTTACTAATTGTATCAAATCGTCTCTGTTGAAGAGGTGATTTTAGAGAGAATTACAAATGGCTGTGAAGAATGAAATAAATTGTATTGGCAGTGGAGCGCCATGGGGAAACATGAATTCAAAAACTCAATCAAACATGTTTCACATCTGCAATATTCCAGGATTATGATAAAAATTATGGAAAGAGAGCTGATTAAAATATATAAAGCCTTAAGAACTAGGATCTTATAGGGAATATATATATACCTGAATCAGAAGTATCTGTAATAGAAGATAGAATGTGATTACTGTAAAAACAAATTTTATTTATTTATTTATTATTTATTTATTCATTCATTCACAATATTAGATATTGTTATTATCTCCATTCTACAGTTAAGGAAATTGAGGTAGAGGAAAGCCAAATGATTTTCCCAAGCTCGGGCAACCTAGAAATTACAGAGTGGGGATTTGAACCCAGGCTGTCTGAGTCCAGAACTCCTCCACAGAAGCCCCACCCCTGAAAGATTTGTCTGAGAGCACACAGTCAGGAGCACGGAAAAGCTGCCTTTTGTAATTTGAACCCAGGCCCATCCAGATGAGAGTGTATCACTTGTGCAACAATGAATGCCAGTCAGGAAGAGGCTACAAGAGACTTGCTGCTTCCTTGTGAAAGCTGAGGGTTGTTCTGGCAGGGAAGCGGGGCCTGGTGGCGGAGTCATCTATCTCTCCCTTATCCAAGAGATGTGATGGATTTGTAATGGAGCCACTGCAGTTGAGGCTGCGATGCTTATTGAGACAATGATCGGGAAATGGAGGAGTAGATGTCTCTCTCCTCGAAGAGGAGAGCTTGAGGTAATGAAACTGATGAGAGAGGACTGATGAGGTTTGATGATCATCAGAGCAACAGCAATAGACTGTGAGGGTGAAGATAAAGGGAGAGTGGTGATGCATTTCGTCACTCTGTCAACCATGCTTCCGAAATGTTCACGTTGGCTGGCTGCTGAATGCTCTGGAAAGGGAAAGCGGTCTAGTCCACTATGAGCTCACAATTGGGTGGATAAAACAGGGCAATAGTAAATAACCCACCTCCCAGACACACACAATGAGATATGAGAAGTATAGATTTGCATTACCAGTTATATAAGTATGTCTCAAACTGCTTTAAAGAAATTGGTACTTAGGATTCTTTTATTTTATTTTAAAGATTTTATTTATTTGACAGAGAGAGAGAGAGCACAAGCAGGGGGAGTGGGAGAGGGAGAAGCAGGTTTCCCGCTGAGCAGGGAGCTCAATTCGGGGCTAGATCCCAGGACCCTGGGATCATGACCTGAGCTGAAAGCAGCCGCTTAACTGAGAGACCCAGGAGCCACAGGATTCTTTTATTTTAACTGAGTAGAGTTAACAAACAATGTTATATTAGTTTCAGGTGTACAATATAGTGATGCAACACTTCCAAATATCACCTGATGCTCATCAGGATAAGTGCCCTCCTTAATCCCCATCATCTATTTCACCTATCCCCCATCACTGTTTGTTCGCTAGAGTTGAGTCTGTTTCTTGGTTTATCCCTCTCCCTCTCTCTCTCTCTCTCTCTCTCTCTCTCTTTCCTTTGCCCATTTGTTTGCTTTCTTAAATTCCACATATGAGTGAAATCATGGTATTTGTCTTTCTCTGATTATTTCATTTAGCATAATACTCTCTAGCTCCATCCACGTCGTTGCAAATGACAAGATTTCATTCTTTTCCATGGCTACATAATAGTCCAGTGTGGTGTGTGTGTGTGTGTGTGTGTGTGTGTGTACACCACATCTTCTTTATCCATTCATCAATGGATGGACACTTTCACTGCTTCCATAATTTGGCTATTGTAAATAATACTGCTATACACACAGGAGGGCATGTATCCCTTTGGATTAGTGTGCTTGTATTTTTTGAGTAAATACTCAGTAGTGCAATTAGTGAATCAGAGGGTAGCTCTATTTTTAACTTTTTGAGGAAACTCCATACTGTTTTCCAGAGTGGCTGCACCGGTTTGCATTCCCACCAACAGTGCAAGAGGGTTCCCTTTCTCCACATCCTCGCCAACACTTGTTGTTTCTTGCGTTGTTGATTTTGGTCATTCTGACAGGCATAAGGTGACATTTCATTGTAGTTTTGATTTGCATTTCCCTGTGATAAGTGATGTTTAGCATCTTCTCATGTATCTGTTGGCCATCTGAATGTGTTCTGTGGAGAAATGTCTGTTCATGTCTTCTACCCAGTTTTTAACCAGATTATTTGCTTTGTTTTTTTTTTTTTTTGGTGTTGAGTTATTCTTTATATGTTTTGGATATTAACCCTTTATCAGATATGTCATTTGCAAATATAGTCTCCCATAGTTCCCCAAAAGGTAACTAAAAGGTTACCTTTTAGTTTTGTTGATTATTTCTTTCACTGTGCAGAAGCTTTTTATTTTCATGTAGTACCAATAGTTTATTTGAAAAATAAAAGAGATTTTTAAAGATGATAGAGGGACACTTTACGAAAGGTAACATTTTAGACATTAAACTAAAAAAAAAAAGGTCTAGAGCTGAAAGGAAGTTCATTCCAGGTGGAGGAAACAGCTCAGCAAAAGGGTTAAAGAGGGAAAGCAGGGGTAAAAATGAAGACTTTAGTTTGACTGGAGTACTCACTCTATAAACGCAGTAGTGAAAGGAACACTTAAAAAGCTCCGGCCTCTCCCTCCTTTGCCTACGCCCTTTATGCATCAGATAATGGGATGCACCCAATGTTTGTTAGCTGGAAAATCGTATTACCATAACTGTGATTGAAAAGACTAATCTGACAGTGCTGTGTGGTGTGAAATAGAAACGTGATAACTTAATAGAAGGTGTTCATGAATAAAGTAAAATTGGTGGGGCATAACACCTAACTGAATTTGTCAGACAAGGGAGAGGAAAAGGTAAGAGTCAAAAGGTATTTCAACATTCCAGTAGAGTAGCCTAGTAAAAGAGTGTTTTATGAAGATTAAATGGGAGGAAGGGTATAAACAGAATAACCATAAAGAGCTTAGCAATGAAGACAGCAAAATGAATTAATGGAGAGATGCTAATGAATGTATAACTTGACAAAAAAATTCTGAGTACGTGGCAACAGGAAGAGAAATGAGGATCTAAAATATCCTGCAAGGGGCGCCTGGGTGGCTCAGCATCTGCCTTTGGCTCAGGTCATGATCTCAGGGTCCTGGGATCGAGCCCCACATCAGGTTCCCTGCCCAGTGAGGTTGGGGGAGGGGGGAGTCTGCTTCTCTCACTGCTCCTTCCCCTGCTTGTGTTCCCTTTCTCATTATGTCTCTCTCTGTCAAATACATAAATAAAATCTTTAAAAAAATGAAATATATTGCAAAATAAGAATTAACAGGAATTGATGTTATGATGAATATAATGAATTTAACTCACAGAATCAAGGCAAATCTAGGATTTTTAAGCTGGGGAAATCTGCAGTCCATTGACAACAGTAAGGAATTTACTATAAGGAAAAGTTTGTTTTAAAATGGGGGAAAGATAAATTCAAATTTGGGCATGTCGAGTTGCATAATGTCGTAACAACATCAATCAAGCATTCCTAAAGTTATTTACACCCATTCACTTTCCTCTTCAAGACTGTACTATGTAAGAAGACACATGGAGGCTTCTATTTCAGATTTTCAGCTTCTGGAAACTCTCCAGACATTTGATACTTCTAAATATATTGAGTAACCATTAGCTTATATTTTTAGTCTCATTGCATACCACTATAGCAGAAGTAGAGAGATTGAAAGATACTATTGGTTTAATTTTTCTATGCTTTAACTCTGATTATATAGGAACCAGAAATTATAGTCACAGATGAAATGGATCCTCACATCTTTCCACGATGTCCTATTTCGCCATTCATTTGAAAGCCCAGCAATAATGAATCTAAAAACATTTTTGTCTATATAAAAGTTACTTACTTCAAGAAAAATTGTCAGATGACTTTGATCTTACTGTTTGGGGAATAGGAACCAATACAGTCATATAAAGGGCTGACCAATTAAGGTTACTTAATTAATAAACCAAATAAAACTTCCAAATTCCAGATTATTAGAAAAATGATCAGAAAGAATGACACAGAGTTAACATAAGTGGGAAAAATTTTTCCTGCACATTTTTAAAGTAGGTTAATTCAATTATTAAGCCATAGTTAAATGGCCAGCAAAAGGTTTAAAACTATTATCTAGTCTATGTCCTAAACTACAAGAGAAACCATTTCTAAACACGTGAAGGCTGATGCTGTCTAACAGAATAACTTGTTCACAGAAATCATAAAAAACACAATATCCCAGTGATAAGACCTGAGGTAGTAGAGAAGGTAGATAAGCAGTCAGTATTCAGAAGATCAAAGAATAAACATATTCCCCTTTCATAGATATTCCCTCACACTATAGTCACTTGTCTGGTGACCCTTGCCAATCATATCTTATGTCTAAAGATATCTTCATCTAGACAAGATGTTTCCCCCATAAATAAGGTTAGCAATGTTTCTTTCCTTAATAGAGACCCTAAAATTAAGATGTTTCAGTATTTTAGATATTTATGTCCAAGTCACTTACTATAATCTTTATATTCAAAAATTTAAAGACAGTTTGTTTTAAATTGGTGACCTCTGCATTATGTATTTATCAACAATTAAAATGATGCAATTAAGTGACAGAACAGACATAAAGGGATTGGTCAATTTGACTCAAAAATATTTCATCAGAAATAATATTTTTTTAAATCAATATGAGTACTTTGCTGGAGTAAAGTCAATAAATCCCTATATTAAGGCTGTGTGTGTGTGTGTGTGTGTGTGTGTGTGTGTGTGTGTGTGTGTGAAAATAATTCCTGAGCTAAATATCTGAAATCTCTTTACTAGGAGAGAGAATTAGTTTAAGATCAGTATAACAATTCAAACTCTGGAGAAAAAACCAAAAAAGTTAACCAGTGTTTCATTCATTTGCGAAATCTCTTCATAATATGCCTAAAGGGCTGAAACAGACTCAGCTGAATGTGGCGGGAGTACTCTCTCCCCAGACATCCCCTTCTCGAATTACAGAGCAACTGCTGTGGACTTCACCACAAAAACAGAGCACACCGAAATGCACTGTGAAGGACAACCTGCTCGCATTCCTTCTTGATTGAACAATATGTTTCTGCATCTGACCGCATGAATATTTTTGATAACATCAAACCCCAAATCCAAAAACTTCCAGCAGCCAGACTCTTAGTTCAAAATCTCCCCTACTTGTTGCCAACACGGCAGCTGACAACAGCTCAAACCCGACCAGCAGAGCATTTTCCATTCTCCTACCACTAAAAGGGTGAGGAAAGGAGATCTTCCCTGGCCATGACTCTCTGATCTGGCCCAGATTTGGACTAAAGTTGGGGGAAGGAGAAAGGGAAAAGAAAAAAGTATTTGGCTCTGCTAGGATGATGAGAAAGGCCCAAAATAGCCTCTGAGTTCTAAGCGACTTCGCATCTTTGTTTGGGATAACAGAAATACCAGAATATATGCAATCTTATTTTTAGTCTAATTCTTTGGAAATAGTTGTATTTCACCGCTTCAACAAGTTCAGTGAAAGGATAAAGAAGTAAAAGAGCTTATGAGCATGCTGTTCCGCTTATTAGATGAAATGAATTGGATGAAATGGATGATTTATTTCCCGCTTTTCTAAAAGGAAAGGGAAAATATGAAACATTGAAATCCATCTAGGCAAAAAAACAGATTACAGTTAAGCCGTGACTACCCAAATAATCCAGACTGATGTGTGCCAATGGGATTCCCCTTTATATTCTATTTTGATTTGTTTAGTAAAGGAGAGGCAGGGATTATTGTGGTTAGAACATGTTTCAGAAATATTCTAGGCAAAATCTCTAGCTCATGGGTGGCTGGATTAACACTGAGCAGTACATTAAAGGTCTAGGCCTCACAAAACTATGATAGCCTCTACATAGCAAGACTTCTCAGAAATCCAAAAATCCTTTAGCTCTGCAGATAGATTTTGCCAGGACACAGGTCACTGCTAATAAGCCCCAGAGAAAAGAGAAATTCCACAGTCGGGACGTACGCCTTATTTAGTAGCAGTTTAGCAAATGAGGAAGGCCCTAGGAAATCTCCATCTTCTGGGTAATTGTTGTCAAAATGGATCTTTAATGATGGAGTGCCATGTAATAAGTCCTATAAGTGATAGAGTCACAACATTTGGTGCGAATTGAGATGAAAACCAATTCATTCCGGGGCACCTGGGTGCCTCAGTCATTAAGCATCTGCCTTCAGCTCAGATCATGATCCCAGGGTCCTGGGATCGAGCCCCACATCAGACTCTCTGCTAGGCGGGAAGCCTGCTTCTCCCTCTCCCACTCCCCCTGCTTGTGTTCCCTCTCTCTCTGTGTCTCTCTGTAAAATAAATAAATAAAATCTTAAAAAGAAATTCATTCAGGCTAAAATTAACAAGTCAGGAAACGACAGATGCTGGCCGGGATGTGGAGAAAGGGGAACCCTCCTACACTGTTGGTGGGAACACAAGCTGGTGCAGCCACTCTGGAAAACAGTATGGAGGTTCCTCAAACAGTTGAAAATAGAGCTACCATACGATCCAGCAATTGCACTACTGGGTATTTACCACAAAGATACAAATGTAGGGATCCGAAGGGGTACATGCACCCCAATGTTTATAGCAGCAATGTCCACAATAGCCAAACTGTGGAAAGAGCCAAGATGTCCATTGACAGATGAATGGATAAAGAAGAAGTGGTATATATACACAATGGAATATTATGCAGCCATCAAAAGGAATGAGATCTTGCCATTTGCAATGACATGGATGGAACTGGAGGGTGTTATGCTGAGTGAAATAAGTCAATCAGAGAAAGACATGTATCATATGACCTCACTGATATGAGGAATTCTTAATCTCAGGAAACAAACTGAGTGTTGCTGAGTGGTGGGGGGTGGGAGGGATGGGGTGGCTGGGTGATAGACATTGGGTAGGGTATGTGCTATGGTGAGCGCTGTGAATTGTGCAAGACTGTTGAATCACAGATCTGTACTTCTGAAACAAATAATGCAAGATATGTTAGGAAAAAAGAAAAAGAAGAAGATAGCAGGAGGGGAAGAATGAAGGGGAGTAAGTCGGAGGGGGAGACGAACCATGAGAGACGATGGACTCTGAAAAACAAACTGAGGGTTCTAGGGGGGAGGGGGTTGGGGGGATGGGTTAGCCTGGTGATGGGTATTAAGGAGGGCACGTTCTGCGTGGAGCACTGGGTGTTATGCACAAACAACGAATCATGGAACACTACATCAAGAACTAATGATGTAATGTATGGTGATTAACATAACAATAAAAAAACTAAAAAAAAAAGAAATTCATTCAGCCTGAAGAAGTGAAGTCTTGAATTGTGAAAACAAGACTCCATGCAGATTTACCCAGGAAGACTAAGGGGAAATAGTAACTTAGAAATGAAAATAGCATGTTCAAAGGTGTAGAATCTTCAAAAGGAATTTATTCAAAATCCGGGACTCAAATGAAACAAACAAAAAACATTGTATGTCCGTAAGGGAGATGACAAAACAGGCTGCAAATTCTTCCGTCATTGTCTGTACACCCAACTGCAATGTGACTTTGCAAGAGGTAGATTCTAATTTCCTACTCTTTATATCCAGATGTAGCCATGTGACTTGTTTGGGCCACCAGGACATTATCAGATAGGACATAAGCAGAAGTTTGGAAAGCACTTACACTTTTCACATGGGAATAAGCCTAAGAGGGCCTATTGTAAGCACATGCCTGCATCATACCCATCGCTTGCTCACGGCCGCCACCAACTACCGGTCACGTGATTGAGGCCATCAGAGACCAACCTGGCCCCAGGTGATCAGCCAGGCAACTGCATCCCCATAAATGAGTCCAGGTGAAACTACAGAAAAATTCTGACTCTCAGAGCAGTGAGCTAAGAAATGATTATTCTCTTAAGACACAAGTTTTTGGTCTGGTGGGTTACACTGCAAAAGCGAACTGATGATTGAGATGTTATAGAACAGTGTATTAGTCAGGGTTCTTAAAGGCAAAAAAAGTGAAAAGTGCATAACTGATTCTATCTAGTTTAACAAAGAAAGATCTCATTAAATAAAGTATTGAACAGTTCATAGACTCTCCAGGAGAACCAGATGATTAGACTGCGGAGCCAAAAATGAAGTCCAAATTACCCTGCAGAAACTTTCTCCTGGATACACCACTACCTCCATTGCAGGTTCCAGCCACACAAAACTGCATCTCTCACTTTGGATACTGAGCACTTGATATTGGTAGCATCCCTGCAGCTTTTGGAGACTCGTTGTAACTGTTGCCCACCTCATCATGATGGATCCCATATGCCACCTCTTTATTTGCATCACTAGCTTCCAAATTAAAGTCTTCAGTAGGTCTCTGTGATTTGCAGAGTCGGGAAATATGCCCGCACTCCAGTAATGGAGCAGAGTACTGGGAGAACGAATCTGTGGTGTTGACTTTCTGGAAGAATTAGGATAATAATAAAATAAATGCCCTAAAGTAGAGTGTTCAAAGATGCTGTGCGGGCAAAGATAATTTATAAATGTCATGAGAGTCTACTTCTTCATATATACACCTTTCTCTATTAGTTACACATACAAACAACAGGAACAGATATATTCCTCCTAATATAAGTCAGCTAACACTCCACAAATTAAGACTTCCTCTTACTTCTGGAAGGGAGATGTCCCAAAGTTTCATCAATACAGCAAATAGCACCAAATCCGGGATCTCTGAATTATGTCATTATTCTTCTAGTTCTTCCATGATCCTCTCTTGTTGCTCAATATTCTGTAAACTGTAGGCCAGAATGTAATGTTTCCCACCCTACATGAAAGAGAAAAAGAACAAGAGGGGAGATTTATTAGAATATTCAAATGTATACATGACATGTGAAAGAAAAAAACATGTAGATATTGCAAATGGTCACAAGGCTGCATTTAGAATTTATAACATTCCTCCCCTTTATCTAAACCATATTCCCTCTGCCCTCAGCCAGCTACTCAGCTGGTGAAGGTTCTTTACCCAATAAGATAACCCAAATCCCTATTCCTAGGAGATCTGAGTCCAGAGGTCCTAGCTTTCCATTATAATCTTTTATTAATTTTTACACTGGTCAAAACAGTCTCATGGTATGCCCGGTATTCCAGACATACCCCTCCCAGCCACACTAATAGCAGGTGAAAAAGGCCCTTTTGGGGGACAAATTTAGCAGAAAGTAATTAGTAATATAGGACAAAGCCAGTCCCTCATTCCTATCTCCATGAATTTGGAATTCCTTCCTTTAGAACCTAGATGAAGGATTAGCAAACTTTTTCTTAAAGGATAAGATGGTAAATATTTTAGACTAAGGGACACAATCAAGAGTATAATGTGGGTACTTGTATACCTCTTTAAACTGATACTATTTAAAAACATAAAACCAATCTTAGCTCACCAGCCACTGAAAAATAAAAATAAAACACAGAAACAGGCCACTGACTAGATTTAACTCCCAGGGTTATAATTTCCTGACCTTTAGTCTAGATTACACTAGGTATTCATGGTATGTCAAATTATTTTAACTTTAACAACCAAGTCCAGATTTCAATCAATGAACAATGTAAGCAATTAGAACCACTCCCAGCTACTGGTGTATGAACCTATATTGGTAAATTCAACCCAGGATAAGATTATACTTCTCTTTCCTTGATCTACTACCCACAGAATCTATTCTTATACATCAACTCTAGATTCTTATATAAAATAGCAAAACAGTGCCTTCCTTAACTGTAAACCTTGTCCTTTTAGGTTTTATTTTACAAATACCTCTACCCTCACCCAAGGACACTGATTCTAGTTATAGATCTGGAGATGGCTAGGGTGGTTTTAGGGACAAATGGTGTTATTGGGAGAATTGCCTTTCCCCTTTCAAGTTTACTGCTTTAGGCGAAGTCATTCTAGATTCATCAAGCAAGGCAGCAATGGTCTCATTAGACAGGTAAGAAATCTCAGCTTCTTCTTGCAAAACCACTTTAGCTATTTTAGGGAAAATAAACCTATTTAGGGCTGTTAGTTAGCTCACCGCTGTTCCAGGAAGGCTTGAAATCTGCACAGCAAGCTACAAGACTCAAAGGCCCAAAATTCGCTGGCCACACTGCTGCCCTTGAGACAACCCTATTGCTACTGGGGCGCACATATCACAAACACCCAAGCTCTCCTCACCAAAGCCAAACTATGGATGCTATTGCTAGAACTTCTGCCACAGCACCTGGAATCTGGATACCCCCAACTCCACCAGAACCAGATGCTCCCGCTTCTCTGTGTCTCTAGCTTCCAAATCATAGGCTTAAACCAGGAGTCAGATTGGCCATGTCTGGGGCATATCTTGTACGCTCAGTTATAAAAAATCTATAAATATTAGAAAAGCTATTTTCTGGTTTCTACCCTGAAGAGGTATAGACTTAAGCTGCTTAGTGGTGCTGGGAAGGTAAATAAGATAACTAAGTTTCAAAGATGTAAAGTGACTTGCCCATGAGCAGTTGGCCAAGACGCAGAAGCTCCAACATTCTAAAGAAGCTGTCTCTTCCCCCAGCTGCAGCTCCTCACCATCACACAACAGCCATGCTGTATAGATGGTAATCAAATATAAAGGGGTAGATAAAATTACTAGGGCGCTGTGTGAAACTAAGACAAGAAGAAAACTGACAATGAATCATTAGCAATTCCATATTTTCACATGTAGGGGAAGAGACACACCCGAAGGAGATTGACAAAGATAGTTAAAAAAAAAATTGGGACAGAATGGGTGTCAAAGATGTGGAACTAGGGAGAGATGCAAACAAAGAAGATTAGGAGAGGTGTTAACAATATTTCAGAAATGAAGAGAGAGAAAAAAATATATATGTATGCATGTGTGTGTGTGTGGTATGTGTGTATTTCCATATCCTTAGGAGTCAGCAATTAGGGTGATATAAGTAAACTCGACTGGAAAGTAAAATAACAAGCAAAACCAGATTGCAGGTGGTTGTGAAGAGAATGTGAAATGAATAAATGTGAATAAATGAACAAATGTGAAATGAGTCAAATCTGGCACATTTCTCTGTCAGAGGGTAAAGGAGGAATAAAGAGTAATATCCAGAGAATGGACAGAAATTCCAGGAAGAGTTCTTCGTTTTTAAAATAGAAGAAAATTAATCAAATTTATACGTTATTTTCTTTGTGAAGAAGAAAAGAAACAAAGTGGCCCTCTCAGATCTCTGAAGGCGGGAATGGAGTGACTGGGGATGTTGAGGAATGACTGGAACATCTACAATAGACACTCTAGGAACAATCAAAAGGGCATTAGACAGAGCCATGCCCAGGGCTTTTTCAGCTGCACTGAGATTCCAGCTAAGGCTTATATCCATGAGTCTGAAGATGCTTTCAGGAGTCCTTCTATAAACTCAAAGATAATGGCCATAAGAATAAAGCAGTTGGGGTTACAAGAAAAATGTAACATAAAAATAAGGAAGCAAAGAACTTTGGAGAGGTCTTCTAAGTAATAGACCAAGAATTGATGCTGGATTTGTAAGAAACTGATCTGAGAGAGTTGCTAAATAATATGGGGGTTTCAAGAGCCTAGATGTTTCTATGCAAAAATGTTTTGTGTATAAATGAAAGTTTTGCATCAAAATAGCAACTGAAGAGGACACAGTAAAAAGCATGTGGGGAAAAGAAAATGAGGGAGTAGAGGAGACGGAAGAAGGGCCGATCAGACTGCAGCTGAGATTTGAAAGGAGCTTATTTGAAACAGATGCTGGAAGCAAATAGCCCCCATGATCCTTTCCCTAAGCAATGACATTTATTCCAGACTCTAAAATTACACAAACACTTTCTTCAAGATCAATGACTTGATAAAGAAGAAAGAAACATTTTCTAACTTCTCTAAAGATAGAACTTAGATAAACATCCATCCAGGTGTTATGTCTCCTGTAGAGAACAAAATAGATTTGATGATGCCACATCCCAATACCCAGATGGAAGAGGGACCATGTTATTATTATGTATCACAAAACATACTTTTGTTATTTCTAAAGATACATAAAATATTAAATTATGAAAGTAAAACATTCAAACTCATTCATTCATTCACTCAATTAGTATTTATTAAACTTTTTCTAAATGCCAGGAGCTATGCTATGCATTTGGAATATAATTATGAATAAAAAAATCTATTGCCATTCCTGTGGAGCTTATGGACTAGTAGGGAGACCTCAGTGACTCACAATGGCATCAGTATGATTACACACTTTAGTAAGTGTCACAATGTGGAAAGAGAGAATGCTGTAGGACCGCACAATAAAGGAGACTCTAAAGGAGTCTGGAGGGTCAGCAGAGTCTACGGTGGCAGTAATGCTTGATAAGTTCAAGGGAGTGAGAATTTAGAAGTGTCAGGAAAAGAAGGTGTGGTCCAAGTTGAAGATCTGAGACAGAAAGGACCCTGGTGAATTCTAGGAACTGAAAGAAGGCCAGAGGGTAAAGTGTAAGATGGAAAGCAATCCATGGTAAACTAGTCAGAGGAAGGCAGCCCAGATCACATGGTTAGGAAATAGGTCTTACAACCAAAAAAAAAAAAAATTCCCCCAAAAGCTAGCAATCCATGAATAGTTTTGAGCAGGAAAGGGACATAATCATTTTTATTTTTATTAGTAAATCAGCGTCTATTGAATGCATCGAAGAGGAAAGAGTAGATGTGGTTTCAAGAGTGGAGTTTGTTGCTTTTGTAGTATTGTAGTGGAGAGAAGTGGAAAATTTAAGAGATTAAGAGATTAATCCATTAAGCATATGGATTAGAAATTTCAGGGAAGGAGGAAGGAAATCACAATGGTACTTCTTCCCCCATTTCTAATTTGCACAAGTGGATTGATGTTAATAACAGTACTGAGATAGGCAAGCTTAGGGGACAACCAGGTTTTAGGGGGAAAAATCATGAATTTTAGGTATGTTGAGTTTGAATTAAAAGTGAGATATTTAGAAAGCAATTGACTTCAGTAGGCCACAGGAAGATTGACTAGAGGTACACATTTGGGAGTCCTTTGTTGTACAAAGTATACCTGACGCCATGAGCATGGATGTGATTTAAGTATGGAGAGAACACTGAGTGACAAAAAGGAAAGGGCTAGGAGGAAATCTTAAAAATATAATATCTAAAGGTCAGAGGAAGGAGGAAGACACCTTTCCAAAAGGAACTGAAAGGGGTCATCCAGTGAGATAAGAGAAAGCAGAATTATGTGTCAAGGACAACAAGGAAAGAGAATTTCAAGAAAGAAGGGGTGCTCGAGATTTTCAAATGCTACTTAGAGGTCAAGTAAGATATACTGAAAAATATCTATTGTGTTTAATGACATGGATTCCTGCGGGTTCCTATAAACATCCTTTTCATGGGGTGATAGAGCAGAAGTCAGAATTGGAGTGTATGGTGTGAGGACTAATAAAGAGAAAAAGAAGGATTGGAAGCAGGCAATTTTTTTTTTTTTTGAAAAGTTGAACAGAGAAGGACAGTGGGGAAAAAATGGAATGTGCTTGGCCTGTCCTAGAGAAGTCTCATCCAATTCTTTTTTTTTTTTAATCTATACAATTAAAAAATAAAATTTAATAGAGCATTTAAAATTGGATGATTTCACATAAAAATCCAGCTGTCCTTGAAATGTCCACTAATCTGACTACACAGATTTATATTACCGCCGTTCATCTGCCAAAAGAGAAAGAGTTCAGAGAATTTAAATGACTTGCCCAGTATCTCAGCTAAGAAGGGTTGAGGCTGGGCTGAAACCCATGACTGACGATTTCAAGTCCTGTGTCCTTTGTGTAATCCCATTCTTTTTCCCAGGAAGCTTTCAAGATCACAAGTGTGCATTCCAGTGCAAGTCTGGGGTGATCAGAGGCACCCATTTCAGACTTTTCTTCATTTGACCCTGACCTGGAACCAATCTGTACCTTTAGATGTGCAGGGTGAAATCAGAGCCCTACAGTCTGGGGTTCTCTGCCCCAGCTTCCTCAACTTCTGGGACTGAAAGAATGTTCCGTTTGATATGGTCAAAAGAAAGCCGTGGGGATCCCTGGAGACGTTTCTCTCAGAATCAATGACAGCAGATGTGCATACACACTGTCAGTCATGACTCACCAAATGATGAGAGTCAGAGAGAGTCAAGAATCCAATAAGGAACAAAGTACTTGGCCAGGTTCGCATTTTATACTTGCAATGGCCGCCTTCCAAATGTCTGGTTGCTGGGATGGAAAGATCTTTCCTTAATTCTGGTATGGTTCTCAGTTCAGGGGGAGCTACTGTTCCAGAGATCAATAAAACTCAACATGAAGACTATACTCTCTGCATTTGCTAGAGAAACTCAGCTACTCTATTGTTTTTTTGGGGGGGGGATTTTTTATTGTTGCTGTTTTATTCAAAGAACCTACATTTTTACTCTAATTGTGTGTTCTTAAGGGCTACAAAGTAAACATGTAATTATTGTAATTGATTATAAAATAAAATGTTTCTTTTCATAAGCACCAGAACTTATTTTTTAAAACTGATTTTCTACATTGTAAACTCTGGACACAAAAGGAAGAATTATTGAATGCCTTTGATTTTCAGGATTAGTTGGATGCTTCTTTATTTTCCTCCTTCTTTCCCAACAACTTCTTGCCTCTTTGCCACAAGTCTGGAAAACACAAGAGAAAAATTACCCTGCCTTCCTTTTGCAGGCCCTCAGGAAATGTCCTGGAAATGGCAAACATTTATTAAAAAGGTAGTCAGTTTGAAATTGTCATCTTAATGAGAACTTAAATCAAATGGTTTAAATTAATAGAAATATGTTTAACCAGAAATACATCAAAAAGATATAAAGAGAAATACATTATTTTATCTTGAAAGCAAGAGAGGATGTATATTAGTTTTGTATCCTTCTGAGAAGATACCTAAGTATCACCACAAGAAAATATATCCTCCAGAATGAAACACTGTATCTCAGAAATTTAAATTAGCACAAATTCATCTCTGGTGAACTAATAAACTATAAACAATTAAACTTTTTAATTAGATTATATATTATTATGTATCTTTAAGGCAATGAAAGTAGGAATGATTTTATTTCACATGACACAGTATTGAATTTTCTCTGAAATAATTCCACATAAATAATTTAGGCCAATGCAATAAAATGCATTTCTTCCATGAACCTAAAGGAACTATATTTGAACACCTTTAAGAAAATTAAAGTGGGGCACCTGGGTGGCTCAGTGTGTTAAGTGTCCGACTCTTGGTTTCGGCTCAGGTCATGACCTCAGGGTTCTGGAATCGAGCCCGGCGTCAAGCTTTGCACTCAGCAGGGAGTCTGCTTGTCTCCCTCTCCCTCTGCCCCTTCCCCTGCACGTGCTTCCTCTCTCTCTAAAATAAATAAATAAATAAATAAATCTTAAAAAAAAAAGAACATAAATATAATCCTTAAAAATTAGTCATCCAAATTTTTATCTAACACACTAAAGAGTCAAATGGTAGTACATACTTCTTGCTTATTTATGAACTTCTTGACCATAATGCAAAAATCATGTTACTGTAATAGCCTGGATTCCTGGAGAACCACTCTGAGGTGGAGATCAGAGGTTAGTCTGCAGGAGGTTTACGAAGGAGCGCCCTCACAGTCAACACCTGTGAAAGGCAAGAGAAGGAAGGAAGAGTGGGTGAGGTGATGGCTGCCGTGCGGTCTCAACAGAGGCTTCAATGAGCCTAACGCTGAGTTCTAGAGCTGAAACAACCATTCAGAGTTCTCTTGATTGAGACAAGGGACCCAGATTTTAATAGCTCACATAGATCAGTACTGGACATAGACCTTTCAGGGATGGGGATATGACCTTGTGCCATAATGGTTCTATTGGTGATTTTCAAGCATTTTAGCAAACTGATCTATAACATTATATATTTATAGAAGCCATACATATCAATCAACCAGGCTCTTATGAGACACAGACTAAATATGTTCTAGCACTTATACAAGACTCTAAAGGACCCTTACTAAATCCCTTTGTAGGCCATGTTTAGCTGGTATTTCAGTGATAGAGTCAAACCTCACTTTACCAATCTAGGTTATTGAAGTAACTTACAGAACTTGCTTGTCAAATCAGACTCACAGGAATCAGAGATTTTATCTAGTATCCAACTTTACTAAATGATTATAAGGATTCAGACAAGCATAAGGCTCAGTCAGAACAGCCATCTGGGGCATCAGTGGCAGCTCCCTAGATTCTGGCTCAGAATAGATTAACCCTCTAAGTGAGTTTTATGGGGTACCTCATATAGCTGGAACACTTAAATATGAAACAACTCTAAGGAGTATTATTGCCTACATTATCCAGGAATCCATGTCTTTTGGATCCTTGATTTCATTTTTCCAGGAAATCTTTAGCTAGAGGCATCCGCTAAAGGCATACTCAAAATTAAGGGCTTCTTTCCTAGCAAAGAACATTAGGCAAAGGTCAAGTTGACAAGGAGATGAGATAGGGTCACCTATTTTCTTTTCTTTCTGCCAGGAACTTTCCCACCATCCATAAAAAGGAGTGAGATCGCCAACCATCTGCTTTAACTCCTTCCTCTCAGTTACTTAATGTTAAAATGTACAAATAGGGCAAAAAGAGTTAGTTTACCTCTAGGATATAATTTGTAAACCAGAGTAATATAAGCAAAGCAGAGATTCATGGTATTATGCAAATGTAAATGTAAATGATAGCATAAATACAAGGGAAGGTGCATCATATTGGGTAAAAATGGTGAGGGGTCATCATCCAAACAAAATGAGGTACTATGGCAACAAAGATGGAAAGAGGGGTTGAGATCTCAGAATGGTAAATGCTCACTACATCCTCGGAAAAGAACTGGAAGAAAGGTCAAAGTAGGTCAAGGTTAAGAGTAACAGGTTTTTTAAATTATACTGTGGATCAGCTATCCATCACAAAGCTCACCGCTTACTGAGTTTCTGAGAAGAGAAAAAAGTGCTGATGAGTCAAATAAACTTGAAAAAGTCTCTTGGGCAATTTGGGAAGAAAGGTAAAAGATTAGAAAGAGACAACCTGGAAACCCACATATTTCTGAGACTCTACCCTGAACTTCTTTTAACATCTGTGCTTCCAAATTTCTACTTCTACTTCCTTTTTCTATCTCTTTCTACTCCTCCATTGACTACTCAATATGTTTAGAAGGCACTATCTACAACCAATAAATGCCCATAGGCTTTTCAAGAAAACTTTAAAATAATTATATAAATGTGCATAAAACCATTCATCAGACCTTAGATCTGTGCACTTTCTCTCACCTATTTCTGAATATTTTTGAAGAGTGTAAGAATCAGAGTCATATTCTGCCCCTCATTTTCCTTCTTTTTCTCCAGTGCAATCACAGACAGTCCCTAGAAATATTAATAATCTTCTCTTAAGCGAATTTCCCAACACAAGGTCAAAGACGGATATTTGAAAGATAAAAATCTTCTTAGGGATAAAATTTTACTCCAAGTAAGTTCCGTGAAAATACTTAATGGAAAAGTCAAGTAATTTATTTTCTAAAAGATTTGTTTCCTGATGTATAATCTGTAAAGAAGTTACAAGAAAAAAGAAAAAAGAAAAAAATGTGAACCAACAAAAAATATCAGAGAGGAAAAGGAGCAGGTATATTTCAGTATTAGCAAATTTAACTTAGACTGTTCATATGTCAGAGACAGAAAGTACATGGCCTGTTAGAGGGTATCAGCTGAGAAGGTCCGCTGATTGGCATTTATTTATCTGGCATATGACTAAGGACTAGGGTTGGAGCTCCAGGGTGCTGACAAAATTGGAAAGCAGATAGGGACTCAGAAAATCAAGCTCACAAAATACTGATGAATGTGACTCAGGAACACTATCGCCACAGGGAGCCCTTATTCTAACCCCATGCCAACCTTGCGGTTACCCTCAGCACTGCTCTGCTTTCACTTTCAGGATCCACTTGTGTCAAATCCTGCATTATAGTAGGTGTCATGGAAGATTTGGGAGGAGAGAGGGAACAGGACGCTTTTCTTTGCACACCTACAATAATGTGTGCAAAACAACTCCAGCAAACAGGCAACTTCTCGCAAATTTCTCTTTACCAACACTGGCCAAGGACCTCCTCTTCGCTCTGTCCCTTCTTTGGGGTAGAAGGCCTCAAATGAAGGCTCAGGATTGCATGTTGCCTTGACACCTGTTGAAATCCAGAGCACCTCAAGTCCTCCTTCATCCGCTGTGCAGACCAGATCTCCTAGCCCCATGACCCTCCCTATCAAACAGACCAGGTGCGGTTGCTGCTTATCCCTGACTAGCAGGGTGCACTTCCCTGCCAGGCTGCAGAATAATTCAAACAAGCTAATCACATCCTTCCAGCAGAACCAGCGGGCCCCCATTCTCTAGATCCTATGAAGCTTGCCTTCCACAGCCCCTGGTCTGTTCTGAATGCAACCCCATGTGTCTTCCTCTCCAAGCTGTGAGTATACATGACGGGTAAACTGCTGTTGATCTCCTCTGTCCAGTGTCAGTGGGGTTTGTCCAGCCACACCCATAATTTGAGGGCAGTGTCATCCCTCCAATGTGAATGGGGTAAAGAGGACGTGAATAAAGCACTGTGCCCTCACCGCATCAGCCTCAAGAACTGTGCCTTCCAGTCTTTCTGAAGGACAGAGATCAGAGCTTTTTTCCCCTCTAACCTCCAAATGTACATTGCACTGTGTACCGCTTAGTACTTACTCCAAGAATAGGGAAGGCCATGATAGGAAGACTTAGTGAGAACAGGAGGAGAAGTTTCCTCCAGTCACCAGGAACATTTTGTTGTTATTTTGCTGTAGGACTGTAAAACTGAAGTTGGATTTACAGTGTGAAACAGAACTGCCAAGACACTAAGCCATTAGCATCCTGTCACTAATACTTTTCCCTCCACTGTGCAGATCTAAATGAAAAGCCAAATTCTATTTAGGATTCTTGGTAAATTCAAAAAATGGAGATTATTTGTATGAATTGAATATTCAGTAGAAATAAATATAAACTTCCTAACAGTCTTCTGTGTATTTTTTTTAATGTATTGCCTCACTTAGCCTTCACAAAAACAAATGAGCAGTTACACAGAGTTATGATCTCCATGGCCCAGATGAGAACAGTGATGCACAGAGAGATTGGGTAATTTGCCCAGGGTCACACGGTGATGAATGATGGAGTCGAATCTGAAACCAAGAGAACACTTAAAGATTATTCTCTGCTTTGCTGTCTCTTCAGTAATAGGTGCCAAGAAGCAGGTAGAGCCCTGTAGATACCATAACACTCATCCTTATTTATTATAAATTCTCTAATTCTTTCTCCACTGCCATACTGTAATCTCTTTGACTCCCTTAGTGTCTCACTCAGAATGTGGCACATAGTCTATGTCTCCACATATTCCATAGAACATACAGATGACTCAATGAATAAATATTTTAAAATGTCCATTCATCTCTACAATCATGCTGCAAATAGGGTCTGAATTCAATTTATCAAACTTGCATATCAGTGTGTTTCCTAGAGACCCTTCCTTAACGCACATTAACAACACGGCTCTCTCCCTCTGTTTCCCCAAGTCCTAGGTGTAACCAACAGGATCGCAAGATCTCTGGTGTTGGGGGGTCGCCTGGGTGGCTCAGTTGGTTAAGCTGCCAACTCTTGACTTTGGCTCAGATCATGATCTCAGGGTCATGGGATAGAGCCTCATGTGGGGCTTCTTGCTCAGCAGGGAGTCTGCTTGAGAGTCTTTCCCCTTGCCCCTCCACCCATTCATTCCCTCTCTCTCAAATTAATTAATTAATTTAAAAAAATCTCTGGTGTGGGATTCAGCCAAAATTATCTTTTGTGGGACATGAGTCGACAGCACAATTTTATTTGACCTCCTCACTTCCCCACTCCCTTAATATTTTTCAAGGGATTTTCCTAATAAGTAATGTGCCTATGTATCCTCATTTCAGGGTACGCTTTGGGAAACCCACCCTAAAACATCATGTACAGAATATATTCTCTCTTGAAGCGTTATTAAGCTAACTGCTCTTGACCAGCTTTAAACACACCAAATTGGCCAGGATTGCCTTGTTCGTCTTGCTTCTGGCACTAGAAATATTGCACGTTTATGTCGCCTTCTGCACATGCCTAATTTTATCAGTTACATGTAGCTTTATAATTTAACTTGGATTTTTGGTGTTTCCTTTATCCTGCTCCCATACTGTCTTCAGCGAATGCTCATTTTATCCATGTAAAAATGTATAAACGCTTCTTAGCATTTACCAACAGTTTTATTACACTTTTAAATATTCCCAACAACTTGTACTTAAGCAAGACCATGATTATTCTCCCCATTTTGAAAATGAGACATCTTGGGCTCAAAGTGGAGGCAGTCAGGCATGTCATTAGAAAGTAATGGAGCTGAGCCCCAGAATTCGGGTTTTCAGATTCCTAGACCAGTGTTCATTCACATATTTATCAGTCACTTCTGGAAACTATGTTTCACCTACTGGAAGTCATTACGATTATTCTTACTTGTTCTTAAAATCTCTTAACTCTGCTACTCTCTACAATCAAGTACCAAGTAAAACAACAAGACATCAACATCATAGAAGCCTGGGACATTTAATTCTATGCATATGTGGCAAGTCATTACATACGCATACTAAATTTCCCAGCTGTCATTTGTATGTAGGATGAAGTCATGGGTAACTTGCCCAACAATGGTTACATCAGTCTGCAACAAAATCCAAAATATCCCATGGCGTGCATATGAAGGTGTCTGAAAAGGAAAGAATCTTTCTGATCTGAAAACAGAATTTGGATCGTCAAATAGAAGTCTTGTATTGGATTAATCATCTTCTGCATTAAATCAGGTTACTGTGACCTCACACTTCAGAATTATTTCATTCCTGGATTTTTCTCAGAAATTGCCGATGGCAGAGAAATCAGAAAAAAAAATCCATATATTTTGGTTATAAAATATTTTAAAAATTAAAATACAGTTATCTTGACCCTTATAATATTCTGATATGTTTATTCTTCTTTCTCATTCATTCTATGAAGGTGTTCCTTTATGATCTTAATTTAAAATAATGTATTTGATAAAATAATCATAAACTACCTTATATTAATAAGAAACTAACCCATGAATACGTAGGAATATATTGATTCTTCTCAGTATTTTAAAACATTTTATCTCAATTTTCCATTGGCGATTTTAATTCAATTGTGTGTATTCTAAAAAATACATAACCTTTTGTGTATTCAGGGGAAGGGGGAAGAATTTTTTAGAGATCATGTTGCCTCTTCCTTCTGTACAGAAAATTTTTCTTTGCAAACAGGAAGTGTTGATTGAATTAAGACTACTATTGTCTTGGGCACCTGGGTGGCTCGGATGGTTAAGCATCTGCCTTCGGCTCAGGTCATGATCCCAGGGTCTTGGAATCGAGTCCCGCATCAGGCTCCCTGCTCCTTGGGAGCCTGCTTCTCCCTCAGCCTCTCTCTCTCGCTCTCTCTCTGTCTCTCATGAATAAATAAATAAAATCTTTTTAAAAAAAGACTATTATTATCTTTATTGGGAAATAAAAGTCCACATCCGTTCTACTGTAAAAGGTAAGTTGAAAAAGCTTTTTTATTTCTTCTTATTCTAATAGCAATCTTTTGAGTACCAGCAGTCCTTTGAATACATTTAGTATTCAATGAGGCTTTACAAATGACATGAAATCAATATATTCAATCAAGTCAGCAAATATTTATTTAGCGTCTACTGCATGCCATGCACTCTTCTAGCCTCTGAAATTATATTAGAGCACAAAACAACCCAGACTTTTATTCTGGTGAAAAAAGTACAGACTATATAATACGAGATAGCGATAAAAAAGATGTCATAAAAAGATTAAAGTCAAGTAAGAAGATAAAGTGTGATAGTGGAGATGGGGACAATTTAGATAGAAGGGCCAGAGAAAACCTTGCCTTGTGGTAGCCTAAAGAAATGAGTAAGTTAGTCATGCATAGATCTATTCATGACTGGAATAAAGAATATTCCAGGCAGAAGGAGATCAAATGCAAAGACTGTAAGGCAGAAATAGGCCCAGCATATCTGAGGAACAGCAAGAAGTCAGTGTGGCAAGAGAAACTTTAAAAGATGAGTTTTGAGAGGAATAAAGAATGAGGTCATGCAGGAACTGGGAGTTCTCAGTAAGAACATGGCTTTTACTCAAGATGAAATAGGAAGTTATTATAAAGTTTAAAGCCAAGAAGTGGCACAATCTGACTCAAGTTTTTTCAAACTTTTCTAATATCTCACTGCTGTGTTGAGACTATACCGTAGGGGGATGAAAAGAGAAAGCTCATTTGGGAAGCTATTGAAATCATTCTGGGAAGAGAGACTAGTGGGAGGATGCACGAGCTGGGAAATGATTTGAGGCTGAATATATATTTTGATAGAAAAGCTAACAAGCTTTGCTGGTGGATTGAATGGGAGGTATGCAAATAAAAAAAGAATAAAGAATAACTCAAATCGTTTTGCCCAAGCAACAAGTAGAATAAAGTTAACTTTTTTTTTCTCTTTTTGGGTAAGAAATACCGTAGGAATAGTACAATAGGTGAAGAAATGAACAGTTAAGATTAGATACCCGACGTGGGGTGGGGGGGGAATCTCCTAAGTGATTGGACCAGTGAGTCTGGAGTTGAAAGGAAAATCTGAGGGGCGCCTGGGTGGCTCAGTCTGTTAAGCATCTGCCTTTGGCTCAGGGGTCCTGGGATGGAGCCCTGGGTCAGGCTCTCTGCTTGGCAGGAAGTCTGCTTCTCCCTCCCGCTCGTGCTCTCTCTCTCTCTCGCAAATAAATAAATAAAATCTTTAAAAAAAAACAAAAAGGAAAATCTGGGCTGGAGATAGGCATCTGGGTCATCAGTGAATACAGATAGCATTTAAAGCCGTGGAACTGGAGATCACTAAAAGGAGAATGGCTACACAGAGAAAACAAGAGGCAACCTTGAACCGCATGACCTTTATTAATGCGTGTGTTCCCAAGCAAAAGTTGACACGTATGACTTTCATGTGGGTTCCAAGACTCTATTCTGGTAGAGTGGATATGAAACAAATTAAAACTGGCAGCACCTTGTCATCAAGGTTCTCTCTTTCCTGTGTGTGACTAACGTGCAGGTTGCAGAATATTCTAAGTTCTAGGGATTTCTACCCATGAAGATTTGTTCACAAATTAATGATTGATTTTGATGTCAAACAAAGCATGATAAATGGTGAAAAGAAGAATCTACAGTGCCAAGCCATGTAACCACGGCCAACCATCCTTCCCTGGTTGATAATGACCCCCAAATATTTTTACATCTTTGTAATTCTTCTGCAGAACTAATAATTTCCTCTCACTTAAGATGCCTTCTTTAGTTCTAAGCACAGTGAACACATATAATGATTTATATACAAATCCTATAGGTGTGTATGTATATGTTTTAATAGATTTCCATGTTAATGTGAAATCCTCCAACATTCTCTTTAGTTTGTTCAAAAGCTTTGATTTTGTAGAAACAAAACTCTGATGAAACACACAGAGCCAAAGGAGACGTAATATCCCATGATGGTACTTTAGGAGAAGTGGCATTTGGTCTAAAAGAGAGAGAGAGAAAGAGAGAGAAGGTGGAGGGAGGGAGGGAGAGATTTACAGATAATATTAAAGCAATGTTAGGCTTATTACATAACACTAAAATTTAACCAATGCACTCAATTCATTATTTTGTATATTTTTATGTATTATGCTGTATATAATAAATATAATTTTAGTTGTATGTGTATATACGTATGTTTTAAATTTAGACTGTGATATATTTCAAGTAGGCACTATACATAAAAACTATACTTTCAACAAAACTTTTCTTTCTGGCACTGATTTGTCACACCAACAACATTTTAGCATTCTTAAGTACTTGGATCATTAGATGAGAAATAATTTGTTGTTCTATTGTAACCAAATTTTTAGCATCACAGTACTAGAAAGAAAACAGAGTATGTTGATAAGAAACAGTGGCAAATCCAATAAACCCAGCTTTGTATACTTTATGCAATGAACATTTATATTCCATTCATCCCCAGGATAGTTAAAATGATCTGCCAACAACAGCTGTTATGAAAAATGACTGTGTACCACTTGACATCAATACGGCAGATGTGTGTACTCAGTGCAGCTGTCAGCTACAAAAGAAGGAGCAGTGAAACCCTACCAAACTGTGCCCACACACACAAAAAAATATTTCACATTATATGCAGATTAGAAAAAGAAATCCTATCCACAAGGGACAAAAATGAAGTAAGATGGTTGTTTTGCAACATGTGGACTAAACTAATAAATAGTTCATTGTGTTCTTCAAAATTGTTTTGGCATCATGAAAAATAGAGACATATATCTGCTTCATATGTCTATGCATTGTTTTTGCATGATACTAGGTTCTAGGGTTCACAGCAAGAGAGATCATTTGCTTCTGCAAAAACCATCACCACGGATCCACTGTTAAGTTATTCTGAACCTTACACACAAACACACACCTGCAAGCATACATGCAATAGCACTTTACAATAAAAGACAGCAAGAAACATTTCACTGTGCTATTGACAAATCACTCCGAAAACTTTCCCTCAAGAACATTCCCTCAATTTGACAGTCAATGATAAGACAACCACTTTGCAATAGTGATGTAAATTTATAAATTTATTCTTGTTGTCTGTTTAGGACTGCTTGGGTTTACCATTTAGATTTTTTTTTTTTTGTCCTTTTATAAGTATCTTTGTTCAAAAGAACAAAGGAGAATGCATGTGAGGTTGTTCTATACTGCTTTGGTGATGGTTTCCATCAAGGTAAACATTGTTCTCTATGGACCGTTGCCCAAATTCATCTTTCTTTTCTTAATGTTGTCAAGTAACTGGCCGAAAATGCAAGGAAAGCAATTGGTAAGGACATTTGGAGACTCCTATTTCACCCGGGAAAAGCAGACGACGGTCAGGAAACACATCATACCCTGGGCAGGAAGAAGGAACTAAGTGTGAAAAACCCCTGAGAGCATCTTCTTATAAAAAAAAATTAACTCTACACTATAATTGACGAAAGCTTCCCAAGCCTAAAACAGTATGATTCCAATAAATGTATAGAAATAATCATTAAAAAAAAGGTTAGTTGTCCCTGGAGAAAATACAGAAATTAACACTTTAAGTCTATGCATTATAATTGGGAGATATTTCAGGAAAAACCAGGTTTTCCAATATATTTTAGTCTATACAAATGTAAAAAAGTGAAAAACTTTAGAAGTGTCTCCAGTCATTCCAGACATTTTTCACTGATAAAAAATCAAAGGGGACAACTTCCAAGTTTGTAGAAATTGGCTGAGTCTCCACAACTGGCAATTGGAGACAGATATTCATTCCCTCCCCCGTACTGAGCCTGGTTTTCGAGCAAGGAACCCTTTGAAGTCCATGGGAGTTCTACACGCAGAAGAAACTGTGTCTGGTGAGTCTGGTCTTTGTGTTTTTGCCTCCCGTCCCTCCCGACATTTAATAAATGTTTAGTGCTGAACTAACATATATTCATGGAGCATCTTCTGCATTTCTTTGTAATATATAAAAGTTGCATTTAAATTATATAATCCAGAGAAAATATTAACCTGTATGATTTCCATAAGCAAAAATAATTATTCAACTAAAATTAAAAATATACATTATGCATTAGGCAAATAGTGTTTACGTATGTACTATAAGTGCTACATAGAATGGGAAAGTAAAATTTTAAAAAATTTCATTCTAAAATTAGTAAAAAAATTAATATATACACACATGTACATATATAAGCATGTAGAGGAATGATCCAGAAAAATATTCCAATTAATTTATAAATTATCTTTCTCTGTCTCTGTCTCACTCCTTCCTCCTTCTCTCTTCCCCTCTGTCTTTTATCTCTCTCTGCTCTGGGTCTCGGTCTCCCTCTCTGTCTGTCTTTCTCTCTGTCACTCTTTCTCCTAGTTATAGGACTTTAAGAGTTGAATCATTTGGCCTCAAATTTTCCACATTAGTGTCTAGTCTAAAATGGAATTTCTTTTGAAGGCTTAAGCAAAATCCACCTAGCTATTTGTGAGTTATGTGAAAAATAGAAGAAATGTTTCTCCAGTTATAAAAAAAAATATTAAGATTTTTCTTTTTGCTCATGTAAGTCAAATGGGGCCGGATCAACTTGGAATGATTTGAATTCCAATAAGGAAAGGAAACATATCTGAAGTCAGTAAAAATCTCTTAAGTGTTTTTATTCATTAATTTATGCAATTTAAAGAAAAGTGACTTGAGTATACCAATAAAACATGTCTGTCTACCAGTCTATAAAGTCACAGAATCATTTCTTAGGGTAGTTATGGTGCATATCTGCATGCATGAGCTTGTGAGCTTACTCTCTCTCTCTCTCTCTTCCTCCTAAAGCCTAGGGAAATTAAATGAAAAAAAATATTGCAAAATTAAAGGTAAGAATATTAAGAACTTCAAATCAGGAAACGACATAAATAATCCATGAATAATGTTAAACATAAGTGAGGGTTGTATCTATGTGTAAAACATTATTAACAAAACATTAGGATTATGTTTGGATTGCACATTGAGTTTTCCACTTCCTAATTCATATGTATCACATGCAGTCCTGTGCACTGCTCTCATTCCAGATTAATCCAGCCCTGCTCCACCCTCTCTCAGCCCTGTTCCCATTTCCAGACGCTTTTAACGAGCCTCTCTTTCCACTCCAATCTTACGATTTCAAGAAACCCTGTGTACTACAGTTTATAAGCATCTTCAACTTTATTTCTCTAGATGGCCCAAGAAAGACCGGTTTTCCCAGAACTTAACGAATGGAAGCCCTGTTATCTGTCACTGTCTTCTCTCTGAGACATAAGTGAAAGGGTCAGCACTTTCCTTAGTCCCCACTTCCTGTTTTTAGCTCCAGGTGCTAGCTTTGAATCCTCATCACCCTCCTCCATCCTTTTGCATCCTTTGGACTATAGGTCACTTCTTTAGTTTCAGTAACATGTTTGCAATGAGACTGAAAGTTTGTTATTCTTCCCTCACCCTGTCCCCCCTTATTTCCCTCACATCAGAGCCTCATCATCGTTTGTATGCATGACCATCTCCGTGACCTGGTTTTCTGGCTTGCATACTTCAGTAAAATGTTCCTCTTCACGATTTCCCCATTACGTGTCTCTGCCTTCTGATTCCCATGACACTCCCACAGACCAAGCTCTCTTCATCTGTAAATTGTCTTATTTCCATTGCCTCCAAACTAACTCTGGGGCTTGGGACTCCTCTCCCTCTCTCCAGTTCATTCTCCATCTTGATTTCTAGACACAACTTTAACGATCTACAAGCATTTTAGTGCTTGTTCTTTCTTTCAGGTTGTGGTTTCCATATAACCACATAATTAGATTTCGCCTCTCAAGCTTAGTCCGCAAACTCCAAACATTATCCGATTCACTGCTATGAAGGGTAAAAATCAGACACTTTTCTCCTCCCACTCTTCTTTATTACTCATGTTATTACGTTTTTCTTCATTACTTTATTTACTTTATATACAGCCCTTAACTTACATACAGCAGCTTTACAGAGTATTTCTTAAATGGTTATGCTGTTAGAAGAGGCATATGAAATTATTCTTCTGGAGAGTGGACCAGGTTACAAGACTTTTGCTCTTTACTCTGTACCTGTACAGGACAGTTACCTGTCCTGTCCTTGAATGGCTTGTGAAATAAAAATAAATAAGATGGATATTTGATCATGACATTCACTTGCAATGACTGCCGATTTTCTCCAAAAGATTAGCTCTTTTGTACCTCATCATGTTGTAATTCAGATGTACCTCTCCCACCCCACCCCCAAACCTCAGGACCTAATTTGTTTTTCCGCTTTACAATGTTACTCCCTACTAGTCTTAGAGTTCGTCCCAGAACTGTCCGACTTGCCCAGAAAGACACCCTCACATTATGGGCGGGCCTTATTCTCTACATATATGAATTTCAAAGCTGAGAACTCTACCCCACAGCCCACAAACATCCAGCATATTCTGATGCTGTGTTCCCAATGCAATTCCTGATTTTTTTATCATAGCAAATCTGTCAGAAGGGAGATCAAGTTTGCCGCATCCTTGAGTGAAGGCACATTGAACAAAAGTGCACCCCCTCCCTAAAGCCAGATTTCGGTTTACTATACCCTGGCCTTGTCCCTGCCCAACCATATGTCTTCCACAGGTACCCCCCTACCAGCGCCAGCAACCACGCAGGTAAGGCGCAAACTTACCAGATTAGCACTTGATGTTCAACTTCCTTGTTCCCTCTAGCTCTTCTTGGCTAGATTGTAAGTAGCTGCAAGTCAAAGAATTGTTTTTCTTCATGAAGAAATGATTTCAGCTTAAGGAGCCAAGAAGCATTTTGACAACTAATAATATGATGGAACTCAAAAGTTTTCAGCATACCTTATTTTAGCAACACTCCCTAGCTTCCTAAGTAAATGCATACATTTGTTTTTCCCCCAAGTTCAGCCATTTCAGCAGAGTTCTCATTTGGGAGAATGTATTTTCCTACATGTGTCATTCCCATGTTTAAATAAAAAGAACTTTTTCTTTCACCATGTGTGTTTTTCAAAATGAACTTTCCATTTCTTGTTGGGGGTGACAGTGGCCAGCCCAAGCCCCAGGTCCACGATTCCTTGGCAGGGCTCTGGTCCCCAAATCAGATGAGATGCCCTCATCACTCAGTCCAGGCATCTAACCACCAGGAGGAAACTCCTCAGGCTGCAGGAAAGAAACAGCCAAAGAGAGAACCTCACAGCCAAGGAAAGAGACTATAATATTTTGAACTATTTCAAAAATATCTTGCGAAGAAAGGACAGTCTCTAAAATTGGACAGAAGAGAAAAAGACGAAAGTCACATTTTCCATCTCAGCAGCCTCAAAGATGTGTCCCCAAGAGTGTTCTCTATCAAATAAGAATATCAAATTATTCCAGAAAAGTTTGTCCAATCTACAACATCAGTGCAGAATCTCCTTACAAGCACAGTATTCTACTTTGTAGCTCTAACTTAGTCATTTGGTAACCCTGATGCACCTTCTCTTTGCATCACAGAGTCTGAAATGTCCGTATATCCCATTTTTGATCATTATGGTAGAACTGTAGAGGAAAACAAAAGACCACCTAGCTCCGCTTTCCTCTGCTTTATCTACTCCATCCACATCAAACTTCTTTGCTTCCTTCCAGTTCGCTCTGCCTTTTCCATGTCTGAGCCAATGAACTTGCTGTTCCTTCTTCCTGGAACAAGCAGCCCTCCTTCTCACTTATCTAAAGCCTACATACCAAGTACATCTCATGTATTATCCATTCACTCTGCAAACATTTAGGAAAGGCCTACTAAGTACCCAGCACCATTGGAGACATGGGTATTACCTCAGTAAGCTCCTGTGGTCCACATCCTAGGAAAGGGACAGAGGCAATAAATAGACAAATAATATGAAGTATATCAGATGGCAGTCAGTGCTATGGGCAGCAATAATTCAGGGTGAGGAGACATGGAGTCCTGAGATAGTGGTGGTGGCTCATAGAGTGTGGCCAAAGGATAGCTTTACAATGACATTTAAGAAAACATCTGAAGGAGATGAGGGGTGACTCAGGTGTGTAACTGGGTGAAGAAATATTCCAGACAGAACAATAATCAGAAAGACCCTAAGGGGAACCTGGGTGGCACAGTCATTTAAGCGCCTGACTCTTGATTTCGGCTCAGATCATGATCTCAGGGTCGTGAGATTGAGCCCCGGGTCAGGCTCCTCTTTCAACCTCTGCCCATCTCCCATTGTCTCTCTCTCTCTCTCCCTCTAGCTCTCCCCTCCACTAAAATAAATAAGTAAATAAACCTTAAAAAGAAAGAAAAAAAGACTCTGAGAAGGAAGCATGTTTGGCATGTTTGAGGGCTAGCAAAGATGCCAGCATGGCTGGAGCAAAGGGGCAAGGGAGGGAGGAGCATCAGGGGGCTACCCAGAGAGACAGCAGGACCAGGTGGCCCGTGGGAGTCTCTGACGGACATCATAAACACTCTGGCTCTACTCTGAGCAAGATAGGAGTCATCGGAGGGCTTTGAGTTAAGCAATGTCATAAACTGACTCCAGGTTTCACTAGGGTCGTTCAGGCTGCTATATTGGGAACAGATTGTAGGTAAGAAAGGGGAAAAGCGAGGATAGTCAGGAGACTTTTGCAATGATCCATGCAAGAGATGATGGTCACTTGAAGCAGGTGGTGGTAGTGCTGATAGGGAGACATTGCAAGATTTTGGATATTTTGAAAGTAGGGCCTGATGAGATTGACTGAGGGACTGATTGTGAGCATCATCTTAAATGTGACATCCTCAGGGAAACGTGACATCAGACCTTGTGAACTTTGTGATCCTGATCTTGTTAGGATCTCCTGCTATGCACTCAGGCAACCTGACATCTGTCCTTATGAACACAGTGCACCCTCTCAATGTTTACCTTTACATTGGCTTTTGTCTTCTATAACCCCAGCTGCCAAGGTAATGCTTTTAATGTACCAGATGCCAAATAAATAGTCTATGAGATTATTAAGGGAATGGAAAATTACAACACTTGTACATTTCTTTACCATGACTTGTAATTCTCTCTTGTAACTTGTTGACCAATAGACTCCTATTCGCCCATCAAAACCCAATTCAAATAGCACCTGAATCCTTCCACTTCCCCTTTCCCAAGACAAAGTTAGTCACTTCTTCCTCTCTGTTTTTCTATCTTGTAATATTGCACTTATTGCCATGTATTACAATGTACTTTTGTAGCATAGTGAAAAAAATTTTTTCAGCAGATGTACACTTAGCAAATAAGGATATCTAATAGACAAGAATTTCTATTTCTGCAATAAAACACACCCTTCCAATGTACTCTGGCCTCCAGAGTCAGTGCTATACACACAGATGCCAGTATAAAGGACTTTTAAAGATGATAGCCAACAATATATTGAGCATTTATAATGTGTCACACTTTATGATTAGTATCTGCCTAAATGATCACATGATCACATGTGCTTTTCACAAAACACTATGAATGAAAACACTCATTACCTCATCTTACAAATGGGAAAACTGAGGCTAAGGTACTTGGCCAATTTACATAGGTAATAAGTATTACAACCAGACTTCAATCCTAAGCATAGAGATTGCCATCAAACCACCTCTATGTTTGGCTGCCTAGTCTCTGGAAGGAAAGGGCTTGAGTTCCTTGTCTAGCCCTGACACAGTAGACTAAATTTAAGTGAAAGCAAGTGTTCAGCAGGAATAGGAACTCAGACCCCAAAGCTGAAGCCCCAACTGACCATGTTGATATATGTTCCAGAAATTTTCAGAAATATGAGAAGCGGTAGATTTCCCATAGGGTATGCAATGAAGGCACTGAATCTATTTAATTTCAGTTCCAAAAGATATAATATTCCTCAAGAGGCATTCTTGCCACATTTATTTTATGCTTACCTCTTCTAGTAACCTTCAGTTTCCCTGAAGGAAGTGCTTTGCCTTTTCATTTTAATGATCTGCTGCTACACAGCAAGGTCTTGTTTGGTTTAGTAGGAGTCATTTGAATCTTCCTTCTTTTTTTTTAAGTTTTTTTTTAATTAACTTATGTTAATCACCATACATTACATCATTAGCTTTTGATGTAGTGTTCCATGATTCATTGTTTGTGCATAACACGCAGTGCTCCACGCAGAATGTGCCCTCTTTAATACCCATCACCAGGCTAACCCATCCCCCCACCCCCCTCCCCTCTAGAACCCTCAGTTTGTTTCTCAGAGTCCATAGTCTCTCATCGTTCGTCTCCCCCTCCGATTCCCCCCCCATTCATTCTTCCCCTCCTGCTATCTTCTTCTTCTTTTTTTTAACATATAATGTATTATTTGCTTCAGAGGTACAGATCTGTGATTCAACAGTCTTGCACACTTCAGAGCACTCACCGAATCTTCCTTCTTTTATAGGCGGAGTCGACTCAAACCTAAAGCAATTGAATGACTAGACCACAATCATGCAGGTAATTTTTATCAGGTCGCCTGGCTCCTGGTCTAGTGCTTGATACCAGCCACCACATTGAGAATCATAAAACAGAGTTATAAACAAGAAAATTCAGACACAGGAAAGAAGAAAGTGAGGGAGCATTTGTTTTCTGTTCTTAAAACTTAAAACAAACTTGAGATGGAGGTTCAGTTACAATCCCATTTAGTGGAGAAGCGCCTTCTTGCTGATACTGCAAAGTATGTAGCTCCTGCGCTCACATTATCTCCCTCTAATAGTACGTTTTAATATGGTCTCTGTTCCATCCATAAATTCTCTCATTCAAGTCTGGTTGCACCGGGAGAGTATGGTCATTTGAATTCCACTGAATGTCTATTTCCTAGAGTGTGACAGAAATAATCTTCAATATAAATGACTTGGTAACTCATTATCAGATACTTGGCGAGCACCCTACCTGAGGTTGACACATTAGAAAAGCAAAACCAAAACATTTTATAGCCAAGAATGGAATCAACAACCAGTGAAATAGGTATTCGTTATAAAAATAATAATAATAATAATAATAATAATAATAATAATAATAATAAAAGTAAAGCAATAACCAGATAAATGGCAATGGATTTTCAAATATGAATTTTTTTTTTTAAATACAGAGCTTCAAGTTCTGGCAAAGTCTTGTAATGAATGTAAATTACAATTTACGGACGGACCTTTTCTTTCAACATCTACTCCCTCCACAAGCACAAACTCTCCTCACGCCTTCCTTCTGCCCCTTCCCTCCCCACATGTCCACACATATTTGGTGAAGTTCCTTAACAGGTGGTTTTTAATTAATAAACTTGCAGTTACATTTCCCTTAATACCAAGTCTTTGCCTGAAACAAGCTAGTCCTTTCCTACAAATAGTTACAGATTGAATTAAATTTAAACATTAAACTAGTTCAATGCACTAACACTTCTGTGAAGAATTCTTGTTTTATTTGTCTGGTCTGGTGGTAAAACATTGAATAATGAATCTCTTTATGTCCTCAGCTAACCTCTGAGATATTCTTGGCTTCAACCCAGACCATTAATCTCAATCATATATCCTTCAGTTGGATATATCATGTTTGTATCTTTTGGTAAGACTATTTAGGGAACAGTCCTAACATAGGAACATTTATCTTCCTAGACTCTCAGTTTCTCTGTGTTCTAGGGCTTCCTGACTAGGTAGATCAGCCTCTGCTATACTTGCCACCAACTTATCCCTGAGAGAAGAAAGGATCCAAAGCACTTCTGAGAAATGACTGTGGGCATAGTCACTGGCGTCCTTTTCTGGGCTAGTGCCTCGTAGGTTCACCTTGCTACCATAGAAATCCAGAGCTACCATTCAAGGACATGTCTGAATAAGTGACGAACCATGGCTCTTTAAGACAAGCTGCACTCTGAATCACTCCTTCCTCAGCTCAAAGCAGTGGTAAGTCCAGGGGATGGGGAAATGGGTGATGGGGATAAAGGAGAGCACTTGTGATGAGCACCGAGTAAGTGCATGTGAGTGTATGTGAGTAGAATGTAAGTGTATGGAAGTGTTGAATCACTAAATTGTACACCTGAAACTAATATTATAACGTATGTTAACTAACTGGAATTTAAATAGAAAATTAAAACATAAAGTGACGTGGTAATTCCAACCGAACTTGGTAACTCTATCCCCCAAATACACCAGTAGCTCTTAAACCTTAAGAACAATCAGAATCACATGGGGAAACCCTATTAAATACAGATTACTGGCACCAACCACCAGAGACATCAAATCAAATGGTTCAAAATGATGACAAGAAATCTAAATTTTTAACAAGTACCCCATGTTTTATTGAGACAGGTGGTCTTTGGGTTATAATACAGTGAAAACTACTAGCCTTCCATCTGCGCTGCCCACCATCATATTTTTATTAGTCTCACGTTATTATTCTTGTGAATTAAGGAGATGAATAGAGACTCCATCAACAGAGACTCAGTAGAGCTTTTGGTCTCAACTAGCTAGAAAGGAATGTCGATGAGAATTCATTTCTGGGGGTACCTCTCTCTGCTGTGAATCACATCTGCATATATACTGGGTAACTTGTTTACTGGTATTTACTTCCTAATTTTATAGTTATTATGATTTTATGAGTATGATTATGATTTTGTGATTATCTAATCTTACCCATAATTAAGTCATATCTCAGCAGGTAAATTTTTTTCAAGAGCATTAATTTGCATGTCAAAGCCCAAGGTTATCACAATATAGAATAAGCCACAAATACAAATACAGACTAGAAATATATTCATTAGGAAGAAAAATAAGACTGAAATCATAAGACATTGAGAAAAATTGCTATAACAATTTGGCCTTTCCCTTAGATGTTAACCCGACCTTGGTCTTATTCTTTTTGACTGAAAGTAGGTGACTTCTCGAAAGCTTATTTTCTGCTTTCATATTTTATCCAAGTTACTAGGTCAAGAGATAAACAGTGAAATAGAGAAGAATGGCTCCGATATTGAGACACACAGCAAATCTTCCAAGAACCTCCAGAATTTACTGAGCCTGCAGGATAGCTTTTGTGATCTTTTTGTGTGAAATCCAGTACTGTGTCAACCTCTTTGGGTCTAAAGTGCGCCTTTCTTAAAAGACCTCAAGATTTATTCCCCCTAGCTTTGAATGAGTGAAAATGTGTTTTGTTGAAACTGCCCGAGAAGTAACTGCATTTACTATGGAATCTTGTATTGTTTATGGGCCTGATGAAAGCATTTGGCACTTAATGATTCCCAGACTATTTCATCTTTAAAAAAAGAAGAAGAAAAAGAAGTAAAAAAGAAAAGGAAAGGAAAAAGCAAAAAAAGATGGTGGAAGCTGAATGTTTTAAATGCTAAAACCAAAATATGTGGTTTCTAAACACTTTACAAATGAATGAATGCAATGATTTGCCTCAGATGTTATGAAAAATTTTAATGACTGTTGACCTGTTCAAATGAGGAAAATGAAACATGAGAAAAAGTGATTGAGAACAAGCTATCCAGGTGGCCCTCTGAAATTCAAGTCTGTTGTTATTAGCTCTGGTTTAATTATCTTCCACTCCCTCACAGTTAGTTTTCCCACAAATGCTAATACTCCCTTTGAAATCTCAGCCCCTGCTTCAGTCAGTCTGCCCATTTATTGACATTCTAAGAAGTAATGCATTGTGCTTCTCATCTAGCCAATTAGAGACACCGTACATAGTGCAGAGTAACAAAAACGAGATATTGAATGCCTACACATATTTTTTGGAATTTATTAAAATAGAGAAAAAAATTTATCTTTCTGGTTTTCACCAGATTGTTTTCAGGGAAAGAAACCAAGAGGTAGTTTTTCCTTAGCAGGTATCACCAATGTGAGTTTGGCTTCAGAATATTTATAAGATAAAGGTGACAATTTATGTGAGGGTAACAATTATCTCTCATTACTGAAATTAGGCTATTTCGGGACTATAGAGACACAATACCTTCTGTTGAAGGACTTTACAATCTAAATATGTCTTCAGGTATGAGAAATCTGTCAATAATTAATTGCAATACTAAAGGTTTCATTTTATGAAACAGGAAAGCCAATAGAATTTACGCAATCCCTTTGCCAAAATCACTTAAGTTTCACGGAAGTTTAAACAACAAAAATTCTGGAGTACAGTGTCACAGTGGACATTCTTTTCACTCCTGATTTTACTCTTTTCAAAAGTCAGAGAAATATAGAACTCTAAATGCACAAGCTATGAAGGCTCATTTACTGTTTGAAAAGTGTCTAAAATGCAGGGAAAGCAAAACAGAAGATTTACCTGGAGCTCCTTCTAGAACATGTTGGTTATAGCGAAGTTAGATTTACGCACTTTCCACCCTTCCTTGCTGCACGTCTCCTCTTGCTTCTGGTACCCCAAATCCAAAGACTGTCTCCATCTTCTACCCTAAGTTCTTCAGGGTTCCCAATTCAATGGCCTCTCTGGAAATACCCTCCCTGACAATAATAACCTCTCCCTCCAACTCTTCCTGTCTTTCCAAACATGGATACTCTCGCTCTGAGCTAGCATTTAGCTAACTATTGGGGATTAAATACCTATAATAGCAAGAATATTTTTCTTTTCAAACAAGGAATGCCCTGATCAACTAGCTTAAGCAAAAAGATCATTTATTGGCTGCTTTCACTAAGAAATCCAAGTGGTTATATAATCTTTATACACAACTGGATCCAGAATTTCCAATGATGTCATTAGGAATCTCACGCCTATTTTTCGTATGTATCATTTATTTTTAGGTGGGTGTTGTCCACGAAGAGCAAAAATGGGTCTGGGAAACTATAACTTTAAATGATACTTAATATCCACAATCACAGAAGGATGAAAACCCTTTCTCTTTCAGCATGCATATCTTTTCCCTCAAAGGGGCCTTGATTGGTTCTGCTTGTATTATCTGACCAAGCTAAACAGTCCCCAGGTTCAGTGGGATGGAATGATGATTAATCAGCAAAGACCAAGTCCCCACCCTGTGGCAGGAAGGAGATGTCATGATTGATAACCTACCATTTGAGTGAGAGGACGTTCTCAAAAGATAAAGAACGGTCATTCTTTTTCGTTCCAGTTTAGATTGAATTCCTCATGTTAGAGGTGTTTTCATTCTTAAAAGATTCTTAATACTAAAACTGTTTTTTAATAGTGGATTGCTGGTTGGGTTATCAGGATGTTGAAAGCATTATTTTACTAAAGAAGCCTTCCAGAATCCCCTTGAGGATGGCCTATCTTAATTTGCTTTTTATTTTATGTTCAGGATGACCTAATTCCCAAGGTTTGCTGGTTCTTGAAAATATATGTTCATTTATCCCTTTCCAAAAGACACTTGAGGAGTGAATCAGTGGTCAAAGAACCAAAATACACACGTACTTCTAATCTACTTGCAATCCATACAAACAAATTTACTGAGGACTTTGTCTCCAGTTCCTTTCTGAAGCATTGTTATAAACAAAATCATCCTCAGTAAATGTAGAATCATATTATTGTTGAAGCAATCAAGTAAAAAGAAAAGGAAATATGGAGGATGGCTTTCTCTTCTCAAAATATAATTCTTCAACCTTGATACCTCTGATAAAAGATCATCTTTACTTACTTTGTTATAAATTAGACAGAATCTTGGAATTACCTCTTACAAAACTACCCTAGAGGCCTCTTTGAACTTGACATAGTTTATATTGTATTTATTTATTTGGATACCTATATCTTCACTAAAGATAATGAATTCTTGACAAAGAATCATAGCTTGCAGGCACATAACATCAGGTAAAATCCTGTCCAATTTTTTTTCACTAAAAGACTATGAAATCTGGCATGGAACACCTATGAAGGTGCTATGTTTATGGTTTATTTACAGCTGCAGCATCACAGAAGGAGGCTGGAAATGATGTGCTGCCATTACACAGTAAGTAGTAGGAGGAATTTATTGTAAGATATTATAGTTAAATTAGATTCTTCTATTTATAACTTGAATTAATATAGAATATTAGTAATTCAACACTTGCGAATTCTATGAAATGGTGAATTGTCCATTAGTTATTTCAAAAACTAATCTTTTTAAAACATCAGGGTTGGCTAACTGAACTAAATAAATAAATAAACAGGAGAGATTAATAAAAAAAATAAAACGTCAGGCCAGTGTTGAAACATGACCGATCCATCTAGGCACCCGTCATTCAGTTCTCCCTCTCTTTTTTTTTTTCCCTCTCAATCTCTATCTATATGTACACACACACACATACACACACACACACTGATGGTTGCATATGCAAAAATGGATTTCCATTGTATTTCATGGAAAGTATCTTCATCACAAAAGGACTTGAGATACAATCCCTTGCATAACTGAATGCAACCTGGACCTTGATGACGCGTTGATGTCATGTAGGTTCACAACTCACTGTGAAGCTTCCTGAGGTATTGTTGTTCTTTAGTATTCCATTCTCTACATAGTTGTTGAAGAGCCCAGGTAAAAGAATGCTGTGACAGTGCTCGGGTCTGGATTGTCCATAAAATATTTGACCATATGCACAGCATAGATGAAAGCAAGAAGCCCTGGCAGCTCTTGCAAAGCAAGTTGAAATGAGGCAGATCATAACTTTTAAAGAGTCACTGCTAGATAGCCTCAAACGATAAGGCATGAAGTGGGTGGTTGGAAACCACAGCAACTGTCAGAACATCTTCACATAGCCTTAAAAGAACTAGTTTTGGGGGTTTTTTTTGAGCAGACTTCAGGCTGTCTGGAAATCCTAAAAAGAAAAAAAGTAAGCTGTCAGGTGGTAGGGGGATATACTAAGTAAAGAACTTATTTTATGTAATCTCGTTGTTCTATTGGGTAGTGGTGTCATGTTTTTATCTCTAATTATAGATCTTAATTACCAGTCAAGTTCCTCCAAAAGTAAAGTGCAACAACAAATAGTCTAAGGCAAATAGGTATTAATGCGTGTATATGCAAGAGAATGTGTGATAATATCTCATATAATAAAAATATGGAGGAACTGGTTATTCTCCTAAGTGAATACTTTAGATAATAAAATTGAGCCTTTCAAGTATCAAGAATTTTTTGAATAAGCTTTCCTTTTTATTTGTTTTTATTTCTTTAAAGCTTTTATTTATTTGAGAGAGAGTGAGTGAGAGAGAGAGAGAGTGAGCACGAGTGGGGGTGGAGTAGAGGGAGAGGGAGAAGCAGACTCCCTGCTGAGCAGGGAGCCCCATACGGGACTCCATCCCAGGACCCAGAAATCATGACCTGAGCTGAAGGCAGACGCGTTATTAACCGACTGAGCCACCCAGGCACCCCACGTTTTACTTTTTATAACCAAAATATTATGTGTATCACATAACCACATTTGGAAGAATTTTCAATGTAATTTAAAATTTTCTTAATGGCAGATTGATTTTAAAATCCATTTAGATACCTACAAATATTTTTCAATGTACTTTCGTGTTCCGGCTGTTATTCATAATTATCTTGCTGTAACATCAAAACTCTCATTATTTTCATTGTGTCTATTTCTGGCAACACTCTCCACTTCCTTCTACTTAGCCCTTCTATCTGTATGGAATGATAAACAAGCTCATCAAGCTGATTTGAAGTGTCATTTGAGGAGACTTTCAAATCAAAAAAAAAAAAAAAAAAAATACAGGCTAGTCATCCCAAAGGCAGCTTCTCCCAAGTTCCCAAAACATTGCCTATGAAGACTTAGAAAACTATAAAACCCAAAATGAAAACCAGGATGGTCAGTCCACAATTCAGAAGAGATTCTATGTACCATGAAGCAGGTGGATTAAACTTAAAGGATGGTGGGAAGACCATTTAGCTACCTTTGAAGCTCTGCCCTCTGGATCAGGCTACACAAGATACCTATCAACAAGAAAACAAAGTATTTGCCCCACTACTGAATAGATGTCACATTTTGATGAATCTAGAGTGCCGTCCTTCCTCAATCTAAATCTAACCCTACCCTTCACCTCAATGACCTAATGCACGTGCATGTGCAAACACACACACACACACACACACACACACACACACACACTACTTTCTGCATTCTTTTCGAAATTAAAGCTTAAAGAGAGGCCAGAAGAAAGTAAAATGGGTTGGACAAAGAGGGATCAGAGCTCTTGGTGCCATTTTGGAAAATGTAGCCCCTGAGTTAAGGGTCATAGAAGGCAGGAAAAGCCAAAGACATAGTGATTATAATTTGTGTATATTCCATTGCTTTTCAATCTAATGACTATACCTGGCTAAGATATGAATGGTCTGAAGGGGCTAGGAGCTGTGCACAATAGCGCAATGATAGTTCTGCAATAAATGTGTGTGGCATCAGTGAGGGAAGGACAGGAGCAGTACAGCCTGTCCGGGGAAGATCTCTACTCATTCAAGTAAGAGTGAAAAAAAGAAAATCATATGGGTCTTGGAAAATATTGCAAGAATAAGAAAAAGAGTAGCACTTTCTAAAGACTAACTAGCTGAGCAGCCAGGAAAATGTTGAGAAAATAGGGCATTCTCAGAAAAAAGCAAAAAACATGAAGATGAGGCCTATGGGAAACAGGTGCAAAAATCCTCAAAAGCCTGTTTTGTTTTGTTTTTATTAAAACTCTGACGTTTTAAAAGATCCTCAACCTATTACGAAAGTGAGATAAGATCACAAAGGTAATAATAAAATACATGTTGAAGGTAATAAACAATAAAATTGACAAAAAATAGATATAAAATCCCTAGGTGGAAAGCAAGCTAGATAAACTTCTGAATAATCCAGAGGGAAAAGAAGCAATAAGTAAAAATTCATAATGATGAAAAACAGAAAATGACAATACAAGCAGAAGTTAATAGAAGTTACTATGGGAGAATGCACAATGTCTAGAGCAGAAGCAATGATGAAAGATTTAATGAAATACAATGTTCCTGTGTTAAATAAAAGACCAACATAAAGATCAAAAAGACTCAGTAATCTTTGAGCATAAAAAAATTCTAGAGACGCATACTGTAGTATATCTAGAAAAAAATGGAGTTAGGATGGTAAAGAAAAAATAACAAAGCACCCAAACATTTTTTAATTTCATAAAAATCAATTTAACCCTTACTTCTTTCAAATGGTAAATGGCAGAAAAATAACGGATCCATTTCTAGAGTTTTGAAGCGGGAAAAATTATCCCCCAATGGCATACCTTGTCAAGTTGTCCTTTGTAAGTGCAGGCCACAAGAAAGAAAGATATTTACAAGTAAGCAAGAACTCAGAAGACATAATGCTAACATGTAGCTTGAAAAAAAAAGAAAACAGTATCTTAATAGCTACAGATTAACTAAACATAATTTTAAAATAGGTCACCACCTAAAAAAGCTGGCAGTAAATATTAAATATAGTTTAATGGTATATGTATAAATTTGAACAATTTAAAATTTTTCTAAAAACAACTTACATGAAATAAATAATATTTTAATAATAATCTAGGTAGAAATCTCTAGATTAGTGATCACAATTTCAAGAGACCACAGGGCTTGGGGTGCCTGGGTGGCACAGTCATTAAGCATCTGCCTTCGGCTCAGGTCATGATCCCTGGGTCCTGGGATCAAGCCCCACACTGGGCTCCCTGCTCTGCAGGAAGCCTGCTTCTCCCTATCCCACTCCCCCTGCTTGTGTTCTCTCTCTCACTGTCTCTCTTTCTGTCAAATAAATAAATAAAATCTTTAAAAAGAGAGAGAGAGAGAGAGATACCGCAGGGCTTGGGGAACAGGACTGATAAGCAAAGAGGTCCAGCCTTCATGAATAGGCGTGGTGGAGACCATGCTGAACTAGAGGGCGTATCCACTGTCCCAAAACGGCAGAATCTCCTCAGCTCCCTCGTTTCATTACCATGCAATATGGGCCAGATCAACAAATTTCACAAGAAGCCAGAAATCTATACATAACATCGCAATTTCTTTTAATATACGCAGAATCCAACTATCAAAAAAAGCACCGAAGAGTGCCAAACAAAACATGTGTTTGAGATTTGAGCCATCGCTAACCAAGTTTTAACCTAGACATTAAAAAAAAAAAAAAGGAAAGTTTTAGAATTACAAAGATAAATAAAAGACCAGAGATCATATGTGGGAGGTTTGGGGGATAGAAATGCCTTGCCTTTCTGGGGGTAAAAGGAGTTCAAAAGAAAGATTAGATGGGAAAATTAGAAATACATAGGGTATCAGTGTTTTGGAAAAAAAGTATACTAGCAAAATTTTTAAATTTATTGGATAAGATAAAGCAAACAAAGCATTGTTAGATAATGATGTCCTGCTGTACAAATGACTACTCATTGCAAATTCAAAAGGACCCTAAAGTGTTAAAAAGAAAATGGTTGTCAACAATTTACTATACAAATACTACTGAAAAGAAAACAGACGGGACAAAGTTGTTATGAAACTAAGTAAAACTGCAGGTGAAATGCAGTAAATAAATCAAAGGAGGTTACTTTCTTTTGAAATATGATTTAGTGAGCCTTAAACACAGAAAAACATACTGTGGCAAAATAGAAAGTAAATATCAAAAACAGGATAAATTAATAAAGGTAAATAAATTTTGTGAGTAATTTTTACTTACTTTTATTATTTTTATTTTTTTAGTAATTTTATCTTATTTTTAAGACATCTATATATAAGTAAATGTAATAATAATAGATTATAAATACAAGTGTCTGACTCTTATTTAAACATATGGGATGAAACCAAAGTTGTAGTCAGTGGCAAATGTATACCCTTAAATGCTTTCTTTCTTTTTTAATATTTTATTTATTTATTTGTAGAGAGAGAGAGTGAGAGAGAGAGCATGAGAGGAGAGAGGGTCAGAGGGAGAAGCAGACTCCCCGCTGAGCAGGGAGCCTGATGCGGGACTCGATCCTGGGACCCCAGAATCATGACCTGAGCCAAAGGCAGTCGCTTAACTAACTGAGCCACCCAGGCACCCTATCCTTAAATGCTTTCTTAATATTAACAGAAAAATAAGAATAAATGAAATAAACATTCAAAGTAAGGAGCAAAAAAAACTAAAGTAGACAAATAAAATGATGAAGATGGAAGCAGGAAGAAGTGTGTGAAGGATGTTAAAATGGCTTTTTAAGGCTGATTTAAAAAATACAAACATAAAACCTAAGGGCCAGTCAAATCACAAGACATGATGAGTGGTATATCCCAAACTTAAAATGAGATAATTAAAAATAAATACAGTAAAATATTTAAAAGATAAAAGTATATGCAATTCTATGCTAATTCACTTGAAATTCTTAATGAAATGGATGCTTTTCTAAGAAAACATAAATTACCAAATCGTTGAGTTTCCCGGAAATTGAACCTCAGGATAAATGATGATAAGTAAACTGATTTTGCAGACAGAACCCAAGAGTACATATGAAGACAGCCACACTGCTGCTCTGCTACTTTCTGCTGGGTGACCTTGGGTAAATCAACTCACTTCCTTGACCATCTCTACTTTACCACTAAGAACTTTGAACCGGGTGATCGTTGGAGTCTCTTTCAACATCAAAATTCCTTTATTTTCAATTTTTTGAGGAATCTCCGTACTGTTTTCCAGAGACCTGTACCTCTGAAACAAATAACACATTATATGTTAAAAAAAATTTTTTTTAAAAGATAGTAGGAAGGGAAAAATGAAGGGGGGGAAATCAGAGGGGAGACGAACCATGAGAGACTATGGACTCTGAGAAACAAACTGAGGGTTCTAGAGGGGAGGGGGGGTGAGGGGATGGGTTAGCCTGGTGATGGGTATTAAGGATGGCACGTTCTGCGTGGAGCACTGGGTGTTTTACGCAAACCATGAATCATGGAACACTACATCCAAAACTAATGACGTAATGAATGGCGACGAATATAATAAAATAAAAATTAATTAATTAATTAATTCCTTTATTTTCCTACACACTAATTACTCCCAGGCATGAGTGAGAAGAAGGATAGTAAAACATAAGAGTAAGCGAAACTGCAAAGAATAATAATTATATTTTACATCTACTCTCCTTAATTCTTCCCTCATGTGTACTTCTGCCTATATCCATCCGTATCAATTCAAAAACCATAGCTAAAGAAATAGTAACCAAAAAAGTTAATTAGATATTTTATTCATTCATTGGCTTGTTCTGAAATTCTTTCTTTTCTTCTGCGTCTTAGGAATATGTATTTTTTCCTTCCAAGTAACAAGAAGTCATATATGGTCTTTTGTCCTTGAACTCCTGGTGGTGGTTTCCAACACCTATGTCTCCCTCCAACTCATACTTCAGTTTTGTGGCTCATTTTTATATTGTTTTATGGAAAATAGCCAAAGTGAGCATCTGCGTTCCTATTCTTCCAAAACCTCCACATCTCACCCTTTCCCTGAAATTTCTCTTTAGAGTTTCATATCATTTGGCATCTCTCTTTTTTAGTGAGGGTGACACTCTAAATCTTTTGTGATAGCTCCAGAATTCAGATATATTTACTCCGCTCCTGCTGCCAATGCATCAAGTTGATCAGATTTTGAAATTCCATCTGGTTATGATTTGAGTGTAATAGGCCCTATACGTAAATCTGTTCATCAGATTTATTTCAAAATTATCTTTCCAACTAATTGCAGGTTATTAGAATAGCCATGAAGTGAACCAGAACAAATAGAATTCCTTGTCTCTGAAGCCTGTGGAGGATGGAGAGAGAAGAGAGGGAGCAGTGGAGGGTTAATGCAAATATATCAAAAGCCTGTATTGAACTACTTCACAGTTTTCACTCTTCTTATCATTTCCCCCAATTTCTAGCATTTAATCCTATTACATATCCTGAGCAGCTGTGGCTCTCCTTTGTCCCTATCGAGGTTAAGTTTTCCTTTATCTTTGACATTTGTTTGTATTCTGAGAGAAACTATTCTATGACAGCATTGGGTTGTTAGATGTGTTTGAAACTATTTACCTGTCTAAAGGCATAAGGCATGTTCCATGGGTAATATTTACGAGACACTTAACGATACGCTATTCTATCTAATTGGTACTTTAATGCACTGTGCTTGAAGTTCCATAAGGGAAGGTCCAACACTACACGCATCACAAGAACCTAGAAGAACATCCACCCACACAAGTTAGGCCCTCAATAAGTAGTGTTGAATGAATAAATGAAGACATCATTTTCATCTTTATAACACAAAAAAGTAACTGCTGTAATCCTTATTCTTACATGTAAAGAAACAAAGTCTTGGAAAGGAGGGTTATTTGCTCACAGTCACATTGCTCATAAGTAGCTGAGTTAGAACGTAAACCCAATTCTGACTGAGTCCTGAGCCTTTGCCATGTTACTACCCTGAATCCATCACAAATGGCCTAAAGTTCTGCATTTGCTTCAGTTGAGGTGGAGCAGATTATACTTGATAAGCATCTCATTGTATATTCAGAGCATGTCCCAAAATCTCTGGAACAATCTTGGATGTGTTTGAGCCAGAGAGCTTTCTGGGTGTAAGAAATGCTAGAAGACAGTCACAAAGGGTAATTACACAGGCTTTACACAGTTTAGACTATGGCTTCTGATCATTATTTAACATTCATGAGTAGGGACATATTCCCTGGACATTCTAAGGAATTTAGGTCATTTCCTATGCCCTAGCTAGAAAACTGTATCTTTTTCACTAAAAAAAAAAAAAAAAAAAAAAAAAAAAATCTAAACATGAATGAGATTGATATTGTTATAGAAAACTTTATTAATAGTTATAAATGAAAAATCAAATACATTTAAAAATAATTTTAAATGATTTAAAAATCAACCAGAGGCTTGTCTGTTTCAGAGCACACACACACATAGAAAGGAAAAACCAGAAGTGAGAGGTAAAACATGACTCGTGTGGTAGTCCTATGTCCTGGTAGACCACACCACAAGACTTCATAAATATCCTTCCATTCTTAAAAGTTACTCAATGCTATGTAATGAAATAATTAAGATGCACTCTAATGCTAAGTATTGCCTTTCTTCAAGATAGTTGTTATGCTTCTTTTCCATAGGCAGAAGCCAATTATGTCTTAATTACTACTCAGGTTATTAAGGATTTTTTAAAATCTCCTTTGGTCTGATGTAAGAAGAGTTATTAGTTATTCATCATAACTTCGCAGTATATCCAAAACTAGTTCTGTGAAGAATAGTTGTTATATTGTTATTGACATTACAAATGTATGAGTATCTTTTAGAAAGATCAGAACAGAAAAAAAAGAGATCAGCACATTCCTGTTTACATATGATTTCACAGTTTATGGTACTGAATCATGCCTTATTAGCATATATGTAATACTTTTGCCATTACACATTAGTGAGGTTTTTTTAGCATGACAGCATAATAGACATTTTATCTTCCATTAAGTAGATTGGATTGCTACAATAAAAATCTAAGTACACATCCAAAAGGAAACTAAAGATCTCTAAGTCACAGTCAAGGTCTACAACCAGACAATTCACACTCCTGCTTGGATTTGCTGTTTTATAATTAATTTCACTGCCTTCGTTACTTGGTTTATAGTCTTGACACTGACCAAATTAATAAGTTATTAACAAATCTGCTCCTCACTTTTCAGTGTAAAGATTGATAAAGTCTAGAGCCAACTGCATTTGAGGGGTAAATCAAAATTGAAATTAAGAATTATTTTCTCTAATTTCACTTGCCCTAAGAGCTATGCTACCCATAACATAAAATGAGCAAACATTAGCACTCAGCGCTACCCTAGATCACAAACAAATCTGACCCTTTCGTTTTTGGCTCTCTTTACTATTTAACATAACTGTGAAGTTTAAAAAAAAAAAAAAAAAGACCATTCTTAGCCTATTACTGGAGAGAATTTGATGTCAGTCTGCAGGAGCAGAATTACATTATAATCTGGGGAAAGGACTCTGGAGTGACTCTAGTACCAGTCACCAGCCTGTATTTCTCTTGGTCTTGGTCTTTGAAAGAGTTGATCCTGGCCAAACCTAAACAATCGGTAACAAACTTCCAGCTCTGTGTGTGTTCCCCAAGTAGAGTTTCCAACATCCCAGACTCAAAACTAGCAAACAAAAGCCAAAGGTACAATTCTATTGCCATAGAATGCCAATTTTCCACAAAGAAATTTGTTAATTACTGCTAAAATTGCTCATTATAATTTGGAAGTCCTCTAAGACTAGTTAGAAATGACATTTATTTGTTTACATTCAAGCACTGGAAAGAATGAAATATTACCTAAAGGAGGGTAATTCATGGTGAAAAGCAGCAACTCTGGCATTGGACAGACTTCAGTTCAATTCTTGATTCTGCTTCTCACTGGCCATTCAATCTTCACTTCAACTCACTGAGCTTTGGCCTTCTCATCTCTAAAAGGGGGCAGTAGTGGTCTCTAGTTCAACATCTACTTCATGAGGTTATTTATGAGAGTTAAATGAGAAAATGGAACTAAAGGAAAGACTTCACATAGTACCTAGCACATAGGATTGGCTCAATAAATGCTATTTATCTCTCTCAACACAAATATACAAGTCACTTTGATTTCAACAAGTATTTACTGAGCATCACTATATGCTAAACGTCCTAAGCACGAGCTACATCAGTGAGCACAACAAAGATCCTTGCCCCATCTTGTAGTGGGAGACTGAAAATAAATAATGAACATAGTAAATTAACTAAACTATAGAGTTTTAGAAGGAGACTACATAATGAAAAAGGAAAAAAAAAGTAAAAAAAAAGTAAAGAAGAGCAAGGGTGACCCAGAGTCGGTGCTAAGAGTGATAATAGGGTGGTCATGGTGAAACTTTAAGTTAAGATTTGGTTTACTGAGTTCCTCAGAGAGTTTAAGAATTGTTAAAATTTTACTATTTTTGTCCTTTGCAAACAGCATGCAATAAACTAAAAATTCCTTTGCCAATGTTATTTGGCAGTATATATTTTTCAAAATCAGAAGGATCACCGTGTGTCATCATCCTTCCTTCTTAAAAATCGCTAAGTTGACAATTGCAGAATCAATGGTTGACAACAGATTATATAATCATCTCTAATGTTATGTATAAATCAATGCTGTCACAGAAAGCCCCTCTCGGTGATTTCATCATAACCTCTCAAACGGACTGCTCCCATCCAAATCTAAAGCTGTTTTCTATCAGCACTCTGAGAGCTCTGAAATATTCACCTGGCAAACAAAACCCTCCTGCTTTCAAAAAAAAAAAAAAAAATGTGCCCTCTCTGTGTTCCAAAAGGTCTATGGAAATCTACATGTTAAACCAATAAAAACCAGGCGGTAGCAGATGGAACATTTTTCCAATTATTTCCCCTCTAAAAAATTACTTTCTGCAGGTTGAATCTCAGGTGTTTTGGATATTTGCAGATTCAATAGCTCTTTAAACTTTTAATTGGTTCACAGGCCTGTTCTGGAATAAGTAACAAACCTGAGGAAGACTTACTGACAGTTTTTAAAATAAGTTTCTTTTGCAGGGAGAAAGAGGATTCCTTAGGTAATATGACTTACTCCTTTGGATTCTGAAATCAAAAAATCACAAAGCGTCTAAGAGAATAGTATTTTGAAAATGGATATATGTTCCAGCTAAGTGTGGAGAAATGCTGGGGAAATTACCTTTTTAGAGAAATAAAACACATGTAGCTACTGTATTTTTCTTCTTTATTTTTTCCCCTTAATCACTCAGCTCTTAACTACATCAGCTACTGAAAGCGTTCGTGATTCCGAGGAATAAAATGTAGACAACTTTCCACTGGAAACCTTAGCTTCTCTCATCAAAGCAAATATTTTGGAAGTCCGATCCTTACATTTACTTTCAAAGAATACCTTCTAGAAATTACTTCACTTTTTAATTGTTTTTAATTAAATGCCTCATTCATAATTTTTGCTTTATGTTTACTTATAATATGAATACAAATATTTTCTATGGAATTATAGGAGAGTGAAAGAAAATATGACTACCTCAATACTCACTGAATTTCCAATGAAATACTTCCCTCTGAATATGATATGTGATCCAGAAATCATAAGTAAAGGCTTTATTCATTTGCATAAGCTCTTGACATTTTGAATTTTCACAACGTGTATTTACTAAGAATGACTATTCTGGAAAAATGGTTCTTCAATATTTGTACCAGCAACTTTTCCAATTACTCATTAATCTTTTTCCTGTCTGCATCCTCCTTTTGTCCTCAACCCAAACACGAAGCACTACTTAAAAGAAATATTGGGGCGCCTGGGTGGCTCAGTCGGTTAAGCGTCTGCCTTCAGCTTGGGTCATGATCTCAGGGTCCCGGGATGGAGGAGTCCAGCATCGGGCTCCCTGCTCCACGGGAAGCCTGCTTCTCCCTCTCACACTCCCCCCAGTTGTGTTCCCTCTCTCGCTGTCTCTCCCTGTCAAATAAATAAATAAAATCCTAAAAAAAAGAAATATTAACACATAGGTGTACACACACACACACATACACACACACACATGCACACATATCACTCGCTTTCCTGACTGACAACCTGTGGTGGAAAATGATATGTTTTAGTCCTGAAAATATGCATTAGTAAGAATTTTGGTTACATGTTAGCCAAAGGGGGAAAAGAAATGTAATGGTAGGAGGTTTTGCTAATGGATCTGAGTGCCACCAAAGAGTTCTTAAAGTTTCCACTGCTTTGGTTTTTGTAATCTTTTTGGAATTTGCTCTGATTCTCTAGAGACCTACAAATACCAATTTAAGAATCATTGTTCCAAAACATTCCATATAGTCAATAAGGTCAGAAATGTCAGGATAAGTTTCTAGAAACTAAGTTTCCAATCCAAATTCCACTAATCTCTAAAGAGATCATTGGTTAAATTTTAGCCCTGGGGCTTATGAATAGATTATATTTCTTTTTGAAAATGTACACTTCTGCAGTAATCTATAGTCTGCCCTTATGAATGAGTCTTTTCAAAACAATGCATTATTTAGAAAAATCAGATGGATGGCTGAAAGTTTCATCAAAAAGCAGCTGATCACGTACAACCTTCTCTGTTAATTTGACACAGGTATAAGTGTAAGTCCTTCAGTTGTATGGAGGGGTTCAAATCATTAGAATAGAGAGTGGTAGTGAAAGAATATGTGCTCTTTCCTTGTCTCACACAGGCAGGTATGCTGTTACTCATCCTTCAGAACCAGTTTTATTCCCTTAAATAAGGATTCTCAAGGAATTTATTAGTGAATTCCACAAATGAGGAGCCAACATATCTCTATTTTTTACCACAAATCCCTAGCCTATACAAAAATTCTCGTGAAATTATATGGGATAAAACGATAGCATTTCTTATGAGTATGTTCTCACATTCACACATAAAGCCGTCCAAAAGCCTAATATGGTTCAGTTTCCACAGCACAGAATCTGTTAATTGGATCTACCTATGTTTTCCAACTCACAGCATCCTGCAGTGCTAAGTATCTAATATAAACACTCCCCACTGAGACTCCTCATAAACCCTGATTTTTTTTTCCTCCTTGAAGTCAGCTAGTGAATTTAGATGGCCTAAATACTAAAAATAAACTTGTTTTTTAATTCCTTACCGACATAATCCAATCCTGCACATAGACTTTAATAACGATGATCCATTTTTAATCTTCCCCAACAGACTAATGCAATGTTGATGTAAAAAAGTACAAAGAGAGAAGGGCAGGACGATGTTTTGGCAACCTCAGATATTACCTTCAAGAAATGAGACTATTTTCTCTTCACAATTTCTTCTGGTTGTTGTTTGACTTTAATGCTTATTGAAATAAGCATACATACAGGAAAGAATGCAAATCTTTTTTTTTTTAAGATTTATTTATTTATTTATTTATTTATTTATTTATTTATTTTAGAGAGAGAGAAAGCGTGATCAGGGGGAGGGGCAGAGGAAGAGGGAGAGAGAGAATCTTCAGCAGACTCCGTGCTGAGCACAGAGTCTGATGGGGGGCTCAATCCCACAACCCCCAGATCACTACCTGAGCTGAAACCAAGAGTTGGACACTTAACGGACTGAGCCACCCAGGAGCCCCAAGAATGCAAATCTTAAATGTGTACTGTGGTGAAATTTTATAAGAGTATCACACACATACACCAACCAGATCAAGATAAAGCACATTGCCATGTCCTGGAAACCTTCCTTATGCCCCTATCTAATCATTACCCCATACAAAAAAGTAACCACCATACTTACTTTTATCACCATAGATTAGTTTTGCCAGTTTTTGAACTTTACATGGTGTCATACATTTTGTATTCCTAGGTATTTAGCTTTTTTTCCTTGTCATTATGTAATTATGAAATTTACCCATATAGGTGGTGCCTGGGTGGTTCAGTCAGTTAGGTGTCTGCCTTTGGCTCAGGTCATGATCTAGGGGTCCTGGAATCGAGCCCTGCATCGGGCTCCCTGCTCAGCAGAGAGTCTGCTTCTCCCTCTGCCCCTCCCCTTCCCCATCCCTGCTCGTGCTCTCTCTCTTTCTCTCTCAAATAAATAAAATCTTTTAAAAAAAAGAAATTTACCCATGTTATATGCAGCATTTCACTCATTTTTGTAAGGCATTGCCGTATATAAGTAGTTTCAATTATGAATTCAATTTCTTTAATAAACACAGGAGCTTTGAGACTTTATGCTTCATTTTATGTCAATTTTTGTAAGTTTGTATTTCAAGATTTGTCCATTTCAACTTAATGGCATTTGCTTATCTTTTTAAGTCTATGAATCTATAGTAATATCATCTTTGTATTCTTTATACTAGTAAAGTATGTTTCTTTTCTGTTCTCTTTTTCATAATTTGTATTTCTGAAGTGTTCATCAGTCCTACAGATTTTTTTCAAATAATGACATTTTGATTTGCTGTGTGTTTCTATTTGTTTGATTTCAGGATTTTATGGGTTTATGTTGCTTATTATTTATTTTTCTTCTGATTTGAGCATTAATTTGCTATGGTTTCTGTTGGACCTTGAGAAGGATGCTTAAATAATTATTTTTTAGAATTTCTTCTTAATTAATTTATGCTGTGATTTTCCTTTCAGCTTTTGTTTAGTTGCATTCCACAAGTTTTAATATTTTTAACTAAATGAAAATAACATTTTCTAACTGCTATTATGATTCATCTTTGACTTACGTACAGTTTAGAAGAGTAGACTTTAGTTTTCAAACATTTGGCAGATTATCTATTTTTACTCTTGTTATTGATTTCTAGATTAATTCCTTTGTGGCCAGAGAATAGCCTATGAATATTTTCAGACTTTCGAATTTTGTTATGATTTACTTGATAGCACAGCATATGGTCTATTTTGGCTAGTGTCATTGGGAGATGATTCTCTATGGGTCTCTTGTATTTCTGCACATCTTTAGAGCAGAGGCCCTAACTCCCCTTATTCTGAACCATATTTTGAAGGATGTTTGTATAACAATCAGCTTTGGAAGACAGAGATAGTGTCTCCCTCCTGAACAAAAGGCAAGCTTTCTTAGAAACTTCAAAGACTGTGTCCCGCTGGACCAGCCAGCAGGGATGCTCACTATTCAGTGTGAGAGATATAGTTTCTAAGCTCATTTGTCTTCTTCTGTAACACAACTCAGTGCATGTACAGATATTACGTGGCCTTCTTCAAGTCATCCTGTATGAATTGCAGCTTGGAGAACCAGCACCAAATAGGCTGATGCTTGTGCAGCTTCGCTATAATATGAGTAATAAAACCCAATGCCTCTGATTCAGGACTCTCATTTCTTCTGCCAGCCTCCATGAAATCATAGCACACTGACGTTTTGGGTTAAAAAGAAGGTAAAATTGGGATGAAGTCAGCAAGATGGCAAAACAGGAAGCCCTAGAACCACCTCCTCCTCCCTCCGCACCTTGAAGACACAGACTCAAAATTAATACATGAGCCAATTTCCCGAAACCAGTGAAGAGGCTCCTGAGCCCCAGGTAAGTGCAAAGGCAGATACATCAAAGTTGGTAAGAAAATTCATGGCATTCATTCCCCATAGTTCTCCCCGCCCCCAGCTCAGTGTGGCACGATGGGGGGAAGAATCCCAACTTCCAGCTTCTCCCTGGGGAGAGAAAGAGAAGACTGAAACATACATCCAACATCCCAACTTTCTGGTGGGTAAGGGGCTGTCCAAAACACTGGTTTTTGTCTTTCCTGTCTTAAAGTATTAGTAGAACCCAGCATGCTCTGGATGCAAAGGGAAGTAAGAACATAGGAGAGCTGGGTGCATGCTCCTGGTCCAGAGGACCCACAGTATAGCACAGAGAGGCCAGGACCATTCAGGAGCCTCTCCCTCAGGTGACAAAATGGCAATGGTAAGTCCTTCACTATCAAAAACTATTTTAAGTGTAAGTTGATTAAACCCCAGATCAAAAGACATAGAGTGGCTGAATGGATTTTAAAACAAGATACAACTATATGTTGTCTACAAAAGATCCAGTTTCAATTGAAGGAGAAACACAGCCTGAAAGTAAAAGAGTGGAAAAGATATTCCATGCAAATGCTAAATGGTAACCAAAAAAGAGAATGGGTGGCCGTAATTATTTCAGGCAAGTAGCTTTTAAGTCAAAAATGATTACAAGAGAAAAGTATGGACATTATATAATTATAAAAGTGTCAGTTGACCATGAAGCTGTATCATTTATAAATATATATTCTCCCAACTTCAGAGTATCAATATACAAAGCAAACATTGACAGAACTGAAAGGGTCATCTGTCTGGATTTTCTATCTGCTATTGAAAGTGAAGTATTGAAATACCCTTCTCTTACTATTTTATTGTCTATACACCAACAGCAAACAGCCTAAAAAGAATATTCAAGAAAAAAGCCCATTTACAAAAGCATCAAAAAGAATCAAATATTTAAAAATAAAATTAAAGAGAAAGATGTATACACTGAAAACTACAAAATATTGCAGAAAGAAATGAAAGAAGACACACTTAAATGAAAAGATATCTTGTGTTTATTGATTGGAAGACTTACTGTCAAAATGTCCAAATATACCCAAAACGATCTTCAAATTAATGTAATCCCTATCAAAATCCTAATGTATTTTTTGCAGAAATAGGAAAAAAATCCTAAAATCCATATGGAACTACAAAGCCAAAACAATCTCTGAAATATGAACAAAGCTGGAAGTCCCATACCTCCTGACTTTGCAATAGATCACATAGCTGCATTAGTTAAAACAGTATTGTACTTGCATAAAGACAGACCTATTAACCAATGGAACAGAATAGAGACCCCAAAAATAAATGCATGCATACATAATCAAATAATCTTCAACAAGGGTATCAAACTATGGAATAAGGAAAGGATAATCTCTTCAACAAATGGTTTTAGGAAAACTGGATATTGAAACATAGAAGAATAGAATTTGATCCTTACCTTATACCATACACAAAAAATAACTCAAAATAAATTAAAAACTTCAATGTAAAACCAGAAACTCTAAAACTCCTAGAAGAAAACATAGGAAAAAATGCTTTACAACCTTAGTCTTGGCAATGACTTCTTTGATATGACACCAAAAGCACAGGCAACAAAAGCAAAAATTGACAAGTAGGCTATATCACACTAGAAATGTTTGTATAGCGAAGGAAACAACATAGTGAAAGGTGGCCAATGGAATGGAAGAAAATATTTGCAAATCATGTGTCTGATAAGGGGTTAATCTCTAAACTACATAAGGAACACCTACAACCCAATTTAAAAATGAGCAAGGGATGTATATAGACTTTTCTTCAAAGACATACAAATGGCCAAAAGGCATATGAAAAGATGCTCAACACCACTAATCATTAGTGAATTATAAATCAAAACCACAATGAGATATCACCTCACACGTGTTAGGATGGTCATTATCAAAAAGGAAACAACAGAAAATAACAAATGCTGATGAGGAGTTAGAGAAATTGGTGCTACTTCGGTAAAAATGTAATATGCTGAAGTCCCCATGGAAACAGTATGGACATTCCTCAAAAAAACTAAAAATAACCTCTGTATGATCCAGCAATCCTACTTTTTGGTGTTTGTCCAAAAGAATTGAATACAAGATCTCAAAGAGATATTGGCATTCCCATGTATATTGCAGCATCATAACCATAGATTTGGAAACAACTTAAATATCAATCAATGGATAAATAAATAATGAAAGTGTGTGTATACATATAATGAAATATGACTCAGCCTTTAAAAAGTAGGAAATACTGCCATACGCAACCATATGGATGACATAATACTTTGTAAAATAAGTCATTCACAGAAAAACAAACTCTGCATGATTCCACTCATGTGAGGTATCTAAAGTAGACAAATTCATAGAAGCAGAAAATAGAATGGTGCTTGCCAGAGGCTGGGGAGAGGGAAAAATTGGGAGTTACTGACCAATGGATATAAAGTTCCAGTAATGCAAGATGAAAAAGTTCCAGAGATCTGTTGTACAACAATGTTCATATAGTTAAGAATACTGTCCTATACACTTAAAAAATTTCTAAGAGGGTAGATTTCATATTATGTGAATTTTACAACAATAATTAATTAATTAATTGATCAATCATAGGGGGAGAGAAACTATTGATACAGATGACAATTCAGATGAATCTCTAGGGATGTATCCTGAAGAAAAGAAATCCTATTCCAAAAAGTTACATACTCAATAATGTTGTTTTTACATATTGTTTTCCAAATGACAAAATTTTAGAAGTAAAGGAGATTAGTGGTTGTCAAGGGTGAGGAACAAGGGGGAGGAAAGGTGGATATGTGTATAAGAGTACAATGGAAGGCATTCTTGGGTTGATGGAACTTTCAGTATCTCAACTACAGCGGTGAGTACACAAACCCACACTTGTCATAAAGTAGCATAGATCAAAATACATAAACACATACACATGAGTACAAGTAAAACTGGGAAAATCTAAATAATATCAGTGGATTGTATTAATTTCAATATCTTGATTATAACATTATCCTATAATTTTGTAAAATATCATCATTAAGCTGGGAAGAATGTAAAAGGACTCTCTCTGTACTATTTCTTCCAATGATATGTGACTCTACAATTATCCCAATAAAAAATTTCCATGAGAAAAAAGTGAAGTAAAATCTCAGATCCTTTACAGTTCTTGACAATTTTCTATATACCCTTATAAAACATATATGACAAAGGTGTTGGGTTCAATATTTATAAATGTTTTTTAAATCAAGTATGTTAATGATTCTGTCTCATAAATCTCCACTGATTTTTTTTTTTTGTCTTGGGGGTTCTAACAGTTACTAAGATGATATGCCTATGATATAGTTTTTTTTTTAATTTTTCCTTTTAGTTGTCAGATTTTCAATTTTATATTTTGAGGCAACATTAATAGTTATATACATCCTTAATATTACTATATCTTCCTGTTAAATTAACCTTCTATTATTATAAAATGTCACCCTTTATATTTTGTAATACTTGTATCGCTGAATTTATATTATTTTTATATTAACATAGTTACACTAATTTTCCTAAAGACGAACAATCAGCAAAGCAGAGCTGAAGGTCAAATCTGGCACACAACCTGGTTTTGTACAGCCTATGAGTAAAGAATCGTTTCATATTTGTAAAAGGCTGCAACAACAACAACAAAAGAATAATATGCAACAGAGACCATATGTGTTCCACAAAGCCAAAAATATTTACAATCTGGGCCATTACAAAAAACTTTCTAACCACTGCCTTAGAGAGTGTTTACATGATATGTCTTGTTCTATCACTTTAGTTTTAGCTTTTCTGTGAGCCTATAGATAAGGTATGCATCTTACTTTTTAATCCAGTCTGATAAGCATTGTCTTTAATTGATGTATTCAAATTATTTATTTATTTTTTTTTTCTAAAGATTTATTTATTTATTTGAGAGAGAGAGAATGAGAGCGGTAGAGAGCACGAGAGGGAAGAGGGTCAGAGGGAGAGGCAGACTCCCCGCCGAGCAGGGAGCCCGATGCAGGACTCGATCCCGGGACTCCAGGATCATGACCCGAGCCGAAGGCAGTCGCTTAACCAACTGAGCCACCCAGGCGCCCTCAAATTATTTATTTTTAATGTAAATATTGATATATTTGAGTTGAAGTACATCATCTATCTCTCAAATTGTTCCATCTACTCTATGATCCATTTTTCCGCTTGTTTGCCTTCTATGAGAGCAATCAAGTTTTAGTATTATGTATGTTTCCCCCTCTATTAACATGTCATTACGTTTATATATTTATGTATTGATGTGTTTGTGTATTTATGTACGTATGTATGTGTTTCTTTACTTATTTATTAGCCTGGATATTATAATTTGCATTATGAATCCATTAAAGTCTATTTTAATTTAGTACTTTTATCCATTCCCAGACAATGCACGAACTATGTTAATGATATTAGTCTGCTCAGGCTGCCATGATGGAATATCACAGACTAGATGGCTTCAACAAGAGAAAAGTTTTGGACCTAAGAAGTCAAAGGTCAAGGTGCCAGCAGTGTTGGTTTCTGAGGAGGTTTCTCTCCTTGAGTTGCAAAGAGTTGCCTTCTCTGTGTCCTCGCATGGCCTTTGCTCTGTGAACACATGGTGAGAGAGAAAGCTCTGGTGTCCCTTCCTCTTCTAATAAGGACACCTGTCCTATTGGATCAGGCCCCCACCCTTATAATGTTATTCAACATTAATTATCTCCTTAAAGGTCCTATTTCCAAATACAGTCACATTGGGGTTTAGGGCTTCAACATATGAATGCGGGGCGGGGGGAAACCACTCAGTCTGTAACAGACTCTATAATATTTAACTACAATTACCCTTCTCAAATCTGTGCTACTGTGCCATATGTTCTAATATTAAGCTCCACATGACAGTAGTATTTATTTTTTAATAGACATTATCCACTTATATTTATTCCTTTGTATTTATCCTTTCCTTCACTTTCATTTCTTCTCACACTTCAGCCAGGCTCCCATCTGCAATTATCCTTCTGTCGGAAACATTTCTGTTGTATTTCTTTCAATGAATGTTGGTAAACACAAAGTATCGGATATTATTCATATAGCCAAGATTTGGAAACAACATAAATGTTTATCCATGGATGAATGGATAAAGAAAATGTGGTATATCCATGCAATGAAATATTATTAAGCCTTAAAAGAAATCCTGCCAGGGACGCCTGGGTGGCTCAGACGGTTAAGCATCTGCCTTCAGCTCAGGTCATGATCCTAGGGTCCTGGGATCGAGTCCCACTTGGGGCTCCCTGCTTCTCCCTCTGCCTGCCGCTCCCCCTGTTGTGCTCTCTCTCTCTCTGAAAAATGAATAAATAAAATCTTTAAAAAAAAAATCCTGCCATTTGTGGCATGGATGAAGCTAGAGGACATTATGCTAAATGAAATAAGCCAGCTACAAAAGGACAAATAGTGTGATTCCATGTATATAAGATTTTTAAAATTGTCAAACTCATAGATGCAGAATACAGTGGTGGTTGCCAGGGGATGAGGAATGGGAAATGGGAAGTTATTTTTCAACCAGTACAAAGTTTCAGTTACGCAGATGAATAAAAGCTAGGTCTTCTGTATAACATAGTACCAATAGTTAACAATACTATATTGTCAACTTCAAAGTTTGTGAAGAGGCTAGATTTCATGTTAAGTGTTCTTACCACAATAAATAAATAAATAAATAAACAAACAAACAAACAAACAAGTAAATAAAATATAAGTAAAATTTTTAAATTATCTGATAAATAAAAATGTTTGAATTTTACTTATTTTGGGGGTTGGGTGGGTAACACAAGCAGAAAGAATAGAGAAGGAGCTCTGCCTTACAGTATTGCTTACAGTATTCAGCACATTTTCATCTTTAAGAGTCTTAACTGAATAGGGGAATGGTGTGCCTTAGAATTTACCTCTGATTTTGAAAAATTTTTTTTCTGAGAATAGAAATAATAGAATAAGCAAGGTGTTTTTGTCCTCAAAACCTTGTTTATATTGTTATTATATCATGGGGGTTTTTTCCATCTATTTTTCAGTTGTTTGAAAACTAGTGCCATCCGAGCCCTGATTTTTTAATGAAATTTCTATGGCAACTTCTAATGAAAATACAGCATAGAACTCATGGGATTCACAATAGCACCGCCGGGATAAAGCGTGCTAGTTCACTTATAAAAATATGTCTACTATTAAGGTCTCCAGGCACATAGACAGCACATAATAATTAAGAAGTCAAAAGAAAAGCAAAGTCACATTCCTTTTCCAGCCCATGCCATTCTAGAAAGGGCAGAAATTCTGCATTTTGCCTGTTCCATTCCCATACTTTCGTTCCCTAGAAATGTAGGTTAATAGCTAGGGAAAGGGGGGACAAATAGGCACTAGGAAAACTACTACTGTTTTAATTTAAATACCAAAATTCAACAGTAGCTACTTAAATCAGGATCATAGACCACCAGGTATATTACTGTAAATACTTGGGATTACAAGTACCTGCTCTCAGAGTATTATACAAAAAGAAGACAAAAAGAAGAGAGTCACAGTTCACGAGGGATTTACATTAAAAAAATTAACAAGGTTAAAATTAAACTCTTAGACACTTTTCGAATCAGAAAATAAAAGGCTTATGTGAAATTTTAAGGAGCAAATTACTTTCGTGTTCATCAAAATGCATCTTCTGTTACAAGTGTTGTCTTAAATTTCCAGTGTAGTCTCACATAGGCAAGCTCTATTATTCCAAACAAGGCTTTCAGTACCCTTTTGATTGGTCACTTTCCTTTTTAATATTTACCTTCTATCAAAGAGTTTCTCTTATTAGCCATCTGATAAGTCAGAGAATCTGAGAAGTCTATTAGATCGGTTGTTTACAATAATTTACACAAAAGAAACGGCTTTTAAGTTAGACACTTGAAATTGTTTCACTTTTCCTTAAGTTTTGTGTGTGGAGGGGGAGTGCCTTGCATCGAAAAAGAAAGTATTAGAACACCAGAAGCGATCATAACCTTAAAATCTCTTTAACTAAGGCCCCTTGAGATTAAATTGATTCAGGTCATACATTAGTGCAAGGCCTAAAACAAAAGTTTGCTAGGGTTCCTAGTGCCTCAAGAGCTCAGAGGAATAACATCCTACAGAGCTGAGACTCAGACCTCTGCGGAGAGAGCATAAGTCATCTAGCACTGACACCTCTGAGCCGGCAAAATAAAACTTGTTCTTCGAGTGCAGAAGAAACTGGAAACTGGTACCAACAATTACTCAAACCAAATGCTGGGACCCACGGCCCTTAGGTGAGTGAGCGGTCAGGAAGGAGTCTCCTCCAGGCTCCCGCTAGTGCCCCCTACTGGCAGAACCTGCCAGGGAGTCCTCTAGCCAAGGTAAACTAGGGTTTGCAGAATCCCAGCCCCAGTATCACAAAGCAAAGAATAGATGGAATCCAGGGATGGGTTTGGAGCCGCAAGGCAATGCTTACCAACCAGCACGCTTTGGGAGGCATTCAGTTTCCCAGAGGACACTGCGGTTTGAGACCTGATGAACGTATGCATTGAGAAAGTAAGAGGGAAGTCGGACTAAGTATGCAAGCTAGAGTGTCTGCAGTAAAGAGTTCTGAATGTAGAGATCAGTGCAGTTCAGTCACAGAACTGTGACACAAACAAATTTCAGCTCAAGGACCAAAAGTGATCAAAGAGGAGTTTCATTCTATGACCTCTTAGATGACATGAAAGTGACTGAAATAAATACTCTTTAGAAACACCCATTAAAGTGCCCTTTGTTTCCATTCCACTTTTCTCATAGGTTTCTTTCTTAACCACGCTCCCACCCCATCCAAAAGGGAAAAAAAAATCTTCCTCTACTCCCAGTCCCTGAGGTTTTCTTGCCTCTTCCTTCCCACTGTGTCATTAATTATATCATTTGGGCATTCATTATAATTAATTCATTAATTATTAACTAGATTCTTTCCCTATAATACATTAGTATTCCTTGTTGTGATCAATTGATTTCATTAACGACCCCAATTCTTCACCTTCTCCGTATTTATGCTCTTTGGCATTGAAACTCTATAGCTCTCACTACCTTAACACAGGTCTTGGCCATGTGATTTGTTCTGGCCACTGAAATTTTTGGAAAGTGGGAGACAGAGGCTTGATGAAGCATTTGCCCAACTGGATATGCTCTTATTCTTTCTCTTTGACACTACCACGAGTCTGTGTCCAGGCTAGCTCCTGGAGGATGAGAAATACTTGGCCCAGATATTGCTGTTATCCTAGCTGATGGCCAATCTACATCAGACTTGTACACAAATCCACTCAAGATCAAAACTAGGCCCACCAAGCCCAAGTGAAATCTCTGACCCTATATCGGTGGGGTAAATAAATTATTATTACATTCAGTTCCTGAGATTTGAGGTGATTTGATATCATGGCAACAGTTAACCATTATACTCTTTAACAGGAGCAAAATGGGGTTGACAATTATAATATTCTCTTTGATAGTTTGAGAAAAGAAGAAATTGTGTGAACATTTATTCATTAGTAGTATCCTCAGTTACACTTCAGTGAAATTAAAGCACACAGACAAAAACAAGGACTAATTCCAAAGTAAGAGACAGATGAGTAGCCTGTTCACAAGAAAAATAAGATTGCTATCTATACTTAGAGCTGATTCAGAGTAACTTCATTTTTAAAAACTTCACATAGGGGTGCCTGGGTGGCTCAGCCTTAAGCATCTGCCTTCGGCTCAGGTCATGATCCCGGGGTCCTGGGATCGAGTCCCACCTCGGGCTCCCTGCTCAGTGGGAAGCCTGCTTCTCCCTCTCCCTCTGCCTCTGCTGTATTCCCCCTCTCATTGTGTCTCTCTGTCAAATAAATAAATAAAATCTTAAAAAATAAAAAAGATTTATTAAAAAAACTTCAAATAATATAGTCAAGCTTGTCATTACAATTTCCTAAACAGCTAAATATAACTGAAAATTATGAAGAAGAAACAATGTACTCCAGAATTTGCTTTTTAAAATTTTGATCAGGTTTTGAAAATAATTTTTATTTCATATATCCTCTTATTCAGAATTATCTATTGCTCTCAAAGACCTTTATATGCCCTATTAAGGAGACTGAATGAAAGATGTAAATCATATTAATAAAAAACCCATGGCACTTTATTTTGACCCTGTTCAGTCTCCAAGAAGAGCTTTGGATAAGTTAAAAACAAACCACTACGATCTGTCTGAAATCTTTCTCAATCAAGTTTTGTTGTTTTGTTTTGCTTTGTTACTAAGTTGGGTCATTCTGGGGAGGAAAAAAAAAATGGGTAAGCAGCCACATCCCACTCCAAACTGAAGAGAACTGAAGTTTTCAGCAGATTATTCAGGATGAATACCAAGAAGAGAAAGCAGTAAAGAGATATAGACACCCACCAGTATGCTTAGCTGCCCCGTAGTCCACAGAGCCTCATATCCACATCCAAGGTATAAAAAAGAAAAAAGAAATGACTAATCCATAGAAAGTAAAATGATTCTGGGAGGGCTTACCTTTCTATACCACTGCCTCCATCCTTTGTAGACCTACTTCTATCTTCTCGTCTGCCACACCTGGCCAGGGCCTCCACTTTGTGTGAAGCATCAGTTAGAATGAACATCTTTGGACAAGGGGAAATTACTGAAGTAATGAGTAGAGAAGCCATATAGCAGGAACTGAAGAATAAATGACACGGGCACACAACTGGGGAGACTGATCAAAGAGATAGAATAGCAAGTCTAGAAATAGATCCGAGAACATCTGGGAAGGTAGGTATGATAAAGATCACATTTCAAATCAGTAAGGAAAATGTTTAATAAAACTGAGGCAACCAGATCACTATCTGGAAAAGACTAAAGTTGGACCCATACCTCAAACCTTACCTCAGGTATATCAACGTTTTATATATACGAAAATGAAATCATAAAAGTTAGAGAAGAAATTTAAAAAGAGTTAAAAAATAATCTCAAAGAGATCTTTCCAAGCTTGATATCTAAATTCAATTTTGCTTTAGCAAAATAATTGTTTAATTGTGAAAGCCCCTCTCAAAAGTTAACTGACTGAGTGAGAAAAAGCACTTGCACATATATTATAGGCAAAAGGTAAATTTCCATAATATATAAAATGTCCTATAAATCCAAAGCAAATTGCAGATTAATGTATACTATGCTTCCATTTGTGTAAAAATGGATTTTAATATATGAATTTGTTTTGTGTAAGAAAATTTCTCTGGAAATATGAAAAATTACTAATTATTGGTTGTCCCCAGGGAGGGGAAATGAGGGGTCAGGGTTTAGAAGAGAAAGAGTTTTCACTCTGCAGTCCAATGAACTTTTAAATTATAACTTCTATGAATGTATTCTTCAAAATAAATAAGTAAAAAGTGAATTAAACTTTTTAATTTCTAAATACAAAATAACAGGTATCCTCATATTTGAATCAGGATTGTTGCCCTCCACAGAAAAAGCCCCAAATCTCAAAGCTTCACACAACACATGATATTTCTCACTCCATAAAGTCTGATACACATTGGATGGCCCTCATATACCTAACACCCACAATGGCTGAAATCTGTGGCCTTCAAGATTGACTGCAGTGGAAGACAGGTAGGAAAATGTACATCAGTTCTACACAGTCCCAGCCCAGAACTGACACACAACATCTCTACAAACAGTCCATTGGCCAGAACCAGTCATATGGTTCCCATCTGACTACAGGAAAGGTCTTGAAAGGAAGAGCATGTATGAAATACCTGGTGATCACCCCTGCACTTTCCTCCCTCAGTAAATTAGTTTTCAAGTAAAGGTCTTACAGGGTGCCTGGGTGGCTCAGTCGGTTGAGCGTCCAGCTCTTGATTTCCACTCAGGTCACGATCTCAGGGTCGGGAGATCAAACCGCATCTCGAGCTCTGCCCTGGGCATGGAGTCTGCTTGGGATTCTCTCTCCCTCTCCCTCTACCCCGCCACCTTGCTCACTCGATCTCCGTATCTCTCTCTCTGTCTGTCTCTTTCTCTCTCAAAACAAACACAAACACACAGATAGAGGTCTTAGAAATTGTAAAACTCATACTTTATGTAACCTCTGTTTCATGTGTTGTTGATTTTACCATCTTAAAAAGGCGTATTAATACTCCAAATAAAGCCACATAGATGAGACCCCTAGAATGTCTTAGAAGACTCGAATATATCTCACCTTAAATGTAGAAGAAGGAACTTTGACCTAGCAATAAGAGTAAATGTACTGTTGGTCGATCTAGATTTGGGTATGCTTTGAATGTTTGAGTTTAGGCATTTTCAGCCATGCCAAGTACAGCGAACAAGAGTAGTCCCCCCAGTGGTTGGCCAGGGCTTGGGGCAGATGAGCCGAGCTCACCCTATCCATTTAGTCCAGATCCGTTGGCCAAGTTTTCACATGCACAGCTAGTGAAGGCCTCTAAGTGCATTCTACCTCCACAAATTATAAAGCAAGTCTAAAAGAAAGCTAATGCAATGTTCTGCCGTCTATTTTTATCCTGGAAAGAACTGTTTGTATTCCTACTTAATTTTTGTCTCTCAGTTCTACGCTGAGTCCATTTTGCCAAACCAAGCTTTATTACTTTGCAGCAAGAGAAGTGAGGTCTCCCAAAAAGTGGAAAGCCCTGCAATAGATGATCTATATTGTTCTTCCAGATACTGTGGGATGAAGCTTAGACATGATTTAGCAACATAATTTAGTTTGTCTGCCTTTTGCAAAAGTGTTTATTTACCAGAAAGATTCCTGTATCCAATTCTGAAGCATGCCAGCTATCTCAAAGAGAGACTCAGAAAGACAGAAAGCTTTGGTAATTGGGACCTGTACTGAGGGATCACTCCCCAGGAGAAGTGAAAAAAGAATTAGAGAAGAGACTGATCAGCATTTCAGCATAGGAACCAAAGCAAGTGAAGTGTGTCTTAACATGGCATTTTAATGAGGCCTGAAAATGTCTGCAGGAGTAGTGTGTGAACAAGGCTTTTTGCCCCCTAAATGCATGCTATTTTTGTTTACCTATAGTGAAAACACCATGGGGTCAGGGTGGGCTGCCCCAAGTAGAATGTTGAGTCATGAGCACACCCTACTGGTTTGGTGTGAGACAACAATAAAAAACAATAGAAATTCTCAAAGATTTTTTTTGTCTTTTTTTTAAACTATGAACATAACAAAACACAGTATTTTGTAATCTTAATATCATACTAAAATAATAGTAATATGTATAGTATGTATGTCAATACAGGTTAATATAGTCTTTTCTGAGGTTTCGGATGCCTTGATATGCCTTCTTTCCCTCTTTCCCTATGCTTAGGATTCTTTTAACACTTTCAGCTCTCATTTACTTTTGGCAGACTTTGGATGCACCCCAAGGAGGACTCTTTTGAAGTGGGTCGGCCTGATCCTGGATGCATAGAGCCACCTGCAGATGTCACACCGAAACACTGCTCCTGACACACCACCTGTTTTTCCTTGTTCTCCTTCAATTTTTGCTTTCACCAAGCAAATTCTTCAAACAGCTGGGTGGTGGCAACACACGGAGCCCCCTGAGGAATACATTTCCCCCCTGCTGCACTAGAAAACCAAACTTAATCACTCAGTCACATTTGGAGTACTTTTTCTACTCCACAGATATTTTAATCATGTTAGCATATTTTAAATTAGAAAATTGCAATGTTTTCAGCCGCACAAGATGAACGCAAATTTGTTTAAGTATGATTTTTAGGGAAAGAACAATAGGTAGCCACAATTATGTGACTAGAGGAAGAAAAGAATGTGTCATGTGATCCTTTCCAACTCTTGTCTTCCTGACCAAGAGACACTATCTAGAAAGAGATGCTCAGTGGATCACAGAGACGAATTAAGAGTTTGGGATTTATTCTTTTGCTTTGTTTTGTTTTGTTTTGCTTTGTTTTTCACCCAATACCAGTGATCAAGGCTACATGGCCTTTTTTATATCATGATTTTACTGCACCTCCAAAGCAATGCACTGGAATTTTATTATTACTATATTCTCAGGCTCCACATAATAAGAGATGAGGAGCTGGTAACAAAATTCCTATAAGTAATTGGGGGCAAAGAAAAGCAAATTTATCATTCTACTTTCTTGTAATCCAATCTTTTGTTTTAGAGATCAGAAAACTATATGGATACCATGGTACAAAAGGAATTTCTTCCTAACTTTTATCTTTCAGGCATAAAAAAATTTTACGGCTAAATATTAAACCTCTTCCAGTACAATAAAATAAAACTCAAAAAATCTTGTGCAGGCACAAAATGTAATTAATATTTGGCAATATTTGCCCTCCATATGTTTTTGGCTCACAACTAACTCTGACCCAAAGAAGTTCCCATTGCATTATTTTTTACAATAGCAACATTCCTCAATTTGAGGCTCACTCTTTCAAAACTTGGACTTACACTATGTTGTTGAAGTTAAAATCTGGTAGACAATTGTGCAAAAATGGCAAAGTGAATTCCATGAGTCTAGGTGTTATAACTATCTTCAGTTACCTCTATGAAATCCAATACGCATTCTGCTAACAGATTAATCTAACAAAGCACAGTTCAGATTATATCCCTCAAAAGCCTTTAATGGTTTCCCAATTACCTACAAAATTACATTTTAAAGTCTTATCCTAACATGCGAAGTCCTCTTCAGTCAACTTCTCCATCTTCAGCCCTAACTATCCCTGTTGGGACATACTTATATTCCAGCCTAACTGAATTGTTTCCTGTTTCTTTGAATACATCTAATGACTTTTTCAATGTGACTTTGCTGGCACCCAAAAACTACCATTGATCAGTTCAAATGTCCTTCAAATCACATTCAATAGCAGTGATGATGACCATAACCACAGGAGAAGTAGGCAGCATTACTGAGGGCTCATTGTGCACCAAGCATTGAACAAAGCACTCTATGCATGTCCTTTGAACTAAGCATTTTTCACATGTAATAGTTCATTTATTCCTCTTGACAAACGTAGGTGGTTGGTCCTGCTGTTAAGGAGAAACTATAGTAATAAATAACTGGTCCAAGGTCCCATACCTTATATGTAGAAGAATCCAGAAGGAAAATGCTTTCTCTCTCATGAGTATTTCCTGATTTCTCAAATGTTATAAACCAACTTTCTCCTGATTTGTCAGACAGAACTTGAAGGTTGTTTTGTAGAAATTGTAGTCACCGATAATTTTAGCCAGTGGCTAAGAAGCCAGTCACAGTTCTGTCCTGTAAACCCAAGGAAGCCCAGTTCTCTGTCTTCTTAGAGATCCAGCTACTAACAGGCAGGGAAGCTTCCCTTTCACCAGAACAAGATTCCAGAAGCAAGATTGCTTCCCTTAACGCAACCTGAATTTTTTGTGTTGGTGGTTAGATACAATGAATTTTTAAAAATTTAGCTAGAGTAGCAGTTCTTAGAATCTGCTAAGATCAAAACTGTTCTATAATAATAGTCTGCCTTTTATCAGTGTTTCAGCATTTACAGCGATGGTACAAAAGCAGTGCTGAGTAAAACTGTTGGAGCCTTAGCACAAATCAAGGCAATGGCACCAAACTGTACCAGAGTCTCGTGTTCTTCCACCAAACCATACCAGAGTCTTGGGTTCTTGAGTGCTAGTGCATTCACAGGGGAAAAAGTTCCACTTAAGAATGTCCTTGAGAAAGCAACAACATTTATTAATTTTATTAAACCTAGACCCTTGAGAACACATCTTTTCAATGTTCTGTGTACAAAATGGAAAATTTCTGTGATGTACATACCAAAATACGATGGTTAACTCAAGGTAAAACACTTGGGCGACTGAGTTACAGCTGAACTAGATTTTTTTTTTTTAATGGATCACTATTTTTACTTGAAAGAGGAACCAAGACACAAAATATGGTTATTCAATCTTGAGTATTTGGCAGGCATTTTCTCAAAACTGAATGAAGTGAGCCTGCTCCTTCAAAGAAAGCAATTGACAATATTTGTTGTGGGTGATAAAATTGGATTCTCAAGCAAAACTTAGAATTTTAAGACTTTGTCTTCTTCACCATATTGGCAGTTTCCCAATATTTATAAACTTTCTCATGAGATTAGTGGTTATATTAATGACTGTGCTTTTTTTTACATTGTAAAATAAAGTGCGTTAACATTTGTAAGATCCACACAAGTCAATGCACCGATATTTCACAGTGACCAATGCATGATGTTACAAAATCATGTATGGATAAAAGATCCATTCAAACTGCAAGATAGGCCAATGGATTTTAATGGAACAGAATACAACATGTTCATGGATTTCATTTCAGATTCCACATTGCAATGAATCTTCAATAAATTGCCACTTCTTATGCTATGATGTAATACCAAAAATATATGCCCAAATTTTCTGCAAAAATTGTAAACTACTTTTTTTCAGTATCATAAGTCAGATGAGTTATGAAGTCAGGCTCTCTTCATAGGCTTCCACCAAAACAATATATTTCATGGACTAAAAACAAAAACATGTGAGAATCTTGGCCTCTTCTAATAATCCAGACATCTGACTAAAGAGATTTTCAAAAATGTAAAACAATGTTACCCTTCCTATTTATTTTGCTTTTAAGAATGAAGTTATTTTTCACAAGTGTTTATGTTTAACACAATATTTTTATCACTATTTTTAAATTAATAAATATTTTATTTTTTTCTTTTCAATTTCATAATATACATTCTTATGGGATTTTCAATAAATTTTAAGAGGCACATGGATTCTTTTTTTTTAAAAGATTTCATTTCTTTATTTGACAGAGAGAGAGAGAGAACAAGTAGGGGGAGCAGCAGAGGGAGAGGGAGAAGCAGGCTCCCCACTGTGCAGGGAGCCTGATGTGGGGCTCGATCCCAGGACCCTGGGATCATGACCTGAGCCGAAGGCAGACACTTAACCGACTAAGCAAACCAGGTGCCCCATGAGGTAAATGGATTCTGAGACTAAGGTGATTATATACTCCTGAGCTAGGTCATCATCTCTAAGGATAAAGACTATGCCTTGCTGGATTCTTATACACTATTCTCAGAAGGATAAACATGTGTAGGAAACACACTAATCCACATATCTTGAATATTTTTAATTTCACCAATGGGCACACAGTTTAACACTTACTGTGGTAATTAGAAAATATCTAACTCATAAATTAAAACCATTTCTGACATCCACTATGTGATTAGAAAAGCCTCACGTGCTAACCAAGATGGAGACATGAGCATATATAGTAACTAGAACATGGGCTCTCTCATCAGAATTCTAGCTGATGACACCTGGAGTTTGAATCCCCTATTCGAATTCAGAAATCAATAACTGAGTTTTAACTTCATCATAATAAGAATCAGGTAATACTATACCATATATGCTGAAGTATTTAAAATAAAATTTAGACATTCTAATGCCCAACCAAATGCCACCTGAATTTGAATCTCTTTCATTCTTTTTGTGTGCCTCTTTCAAGATACCTAGTTATCTATTCTGCTACTTCTTCATTGAAAGCTTTTGTGCATTTATTTTATTCTCTATTCTTTTCACAAACTCTGACATATTACCTATCCAACCACTACAAACCGAAATAATAAATGATAATTGGGTAACACAGATACTAAAAAGCAAGAGAAAATTAACTAGAGTGCTAACAGGAAGCTGGCCAGGTAGAACAAGCAATTTCAGGAATACACAGAGATCAGTAGTAAATAGTAAAGAAGACATGGATATTCCAATGACAAATGAAATACACAATGAGTACCTAGGAGCAGATACCATTTGGCCACCTACAAGTGAAAATAACAAACATTCAAAAACAGTAAAGACTGTAATTCAGTAGGAGCTCAGGGGAAGGACTGGTGTCCTGAGGGTAAAATAAAATGGAAAATGGAGTTCATAATCTTAGAGATATTTGACCATTAATTAGTTATGAGTTTAAAGACCCAGGAACAGGGGAACGAGACAATATTCCAATTACCAGTCTATTAGAATACATAATCAATAAATATATAATTTTTATTTTAATTAAGAGATGACTTTAAACATACTGGAAATTTCACTCTTACTATATGAGTCTATCAGTCTGCAAATAAAGTAACAGTGTTTTGATATAACACGGATAAAATAAAATCAGGAACACGGAAGGACAGTTTCTAAACTGTAACTTTTGGGAGAAGATAATTCAAACCCAAGCACGGTTTTGGAGTTGAAAAAAAATTTTGAAAAGGGCTGGATTTTAGGGGCGCCTAGGTGGCTCAGTCGTTAAGCATCTGCCTTCGGCTCAGGTCATGATCCCAGGGTCCTGGGATCGAGCCTTGCATCGGGCTCCCTGCTCAGCAGGAAGCCTGCTTCTCCCTCTCCCACCCCCCCTGCTTGTGTTCCCTCTCTCTCTATCTCTCTCTCTCTGTTAAATAAATAAAATCTTTAAAATAAATAAATAAATAAATAAATAAATAAATAAATAGTGCTGGATTTTAATCCTTGTTTAACCACTTTCTAATAGAATCTTGAACAAAATATGCAATTTCTCTCAAACTCAGTTTCTTCATTTTTTAATATGGAAGATAATGTCTTCCCAATAGGGTAGTTAGGAGCATTTGATATTATATGTATAAAAAGCATAGTACACATAAGTGTGTTAGTTGTTTATTAATTTTAATAATAACGGTCATTGATTTTGATCAGAACGCTATTTAAAAACTCACTATTACTGACATTTCCAAAGAGAAAATATTTCCATGTGCCATGGCAGCAAAAAGCAAAAATGAAAAAAAAAGAAAACAAAACATTAAACATTACATTATTAAAAGTGTATTTTAAATGGAAAGAAAAAGTGCTAACTGTACTGCAAAAACATGTTTCTCATTACAAATATGCTCAGGAGTTTTAGGTAGCATGCAACAAAAGCTTCAAAGAGACTGCAAATGTTGAGCAACCAAAATTCAGAAATATGGATAAATTTCTGAATGGGAGTAGAGGTAAAGAAAAAGTTATTTAAAAGTTTATGAAAAGTCTAGAAAGATAAAGACTGAAAGAGATATAGTCAAAATAAAGAGTAAAGATAAATGAGTTTCCTTTCCTTGGATTTTCCACGTGAAGAATTTATACTAACCTATCGATGAATTAAAAGTTAAACAATTTCCAGTATCTCCTGTATTTTAACTTGGAATAATACATAAATCTTTGAATAAATCCTGTTTATTTCTCTACAAGTTAGTCATTTAATTTTTTTTTGCATAATGCTATTCTGAAAGTCAAAGAACTTTGAGATATGTTATGAGACTACTTACGAAAATGTTAATCCCTTATTGTACCGAAGTATCCTGACAAGAGTATTTCATATTGTTCTAGTTCCTGTCTCCTTCAAAAATGGTTATGCACGTGGATGACAGAAATAAAAACCATGTACCCTGTGATGATGACCACACAATTACCTAATCTGAATTGAAGAAGAGAAATTCTTCATTGTAAGTTAAAATGCTTTAAACCAGCTGTCTTCAAACTTTGGTATGCATACACCCATGTATACATGAAGTCTTTCCAGGGGGTATCTAGACAAGAACTTTCAGATTCTCAATTTCATATGTGTTTAAATTCCCACATACACACTGTCTTAAATTGATCCTCGTGAGAATACACTTTCAGTTGAGATTCAAGATCTCCTGCCCTATTTCCCTCCCAAGATAGCACTTGCCCATTCTGCAGTCCTTTATTCCAGGGTGTAAAAATTTCTGGAAAGCCAAACAGAGGTAAAAAAAATATTAATATTGGTGTTGAGAAAGGAAATAGCTAATGACCGGTAATAAATCTTTTCATAAGTCAGTAGTTTATAATTCTTTGTTTTGAACAAAATTAAGGCAAGACCTAACTGGTAGTGATCTATTATCAAGATTGTTTTTAATAATCTGTGATTTGGAGTGATAACTAGGAGGGACTGCAAAGAATTACGCCAGATTCTAATAATAAAACTTCTTCTGTTCCTACCTGCTTACCTACGTGATAAGGTTTCTGAACATGTACATCTAAGCTAATAAGAAAGATATAATTAGAATTGTGTTTGAACATTGCCTAAATCTAGCAACAAGTAATATTTAGATCCATAAATTAACATTTCAAAGCTCCATCCATTAAGAGATCTATAAAGAGATGCACTACCAAATATCTTATTTTTATATTTAAATATTGTCTTTCAAAATTTTAGGATATAGAAAAAGTTATCAATGTTGTATAATGAAAACTATACAGAAAAAAAAGTCCTTTATCAGAGATTTAAAACCATAGGAAATTCTAAAATTTTATATCCCAATTATGTATAACGTATGTGTTTTCTTTTTACATAGAAGATGTAAAAATATTTCATAAGATGATCAGTAGAAGGCATTCAAACATAAACATATTTTCTATATTTTTAAAATAGATGATGGTTAATATCAAGTTGCTGTAGTATTTAAATTCCATGAGATATAATTCAAAAAGTGAAGTAGTTTTAATCTAGTTATGATCATTTACCATATATTAGGGTTTTTTTTAAGTTTCAATGTTTATATTTATGATAAAACCTTTTAAATGGTCAGTTAAACATGAAGTTATCCATAATTTCACAAAATTCCTTTAGGGGTCAGTGAATAAAATTTGAAGACAAGTGCTCTAGTCTAAATCACAGACACCAGAAGATACTCGATTGAGACTGCTGCTGAAACCTCATATTGATCACTATAAAAGAGGAGGAAAAATAGAAAAATAGTTGTCTTTTTTTTTTCAGTTCAGTGACAATGTCTGGTCTCTGCCAACTCACCACACAAGATTTATGATTTCAAATGATTAATCAGCAGTGGTCATGATTTGTTTTTAGAGAATTTCTCTTTGAAATGTACCTTGATCTTGATAAATTGCTGCAGGTTGATCTGTACAGGAAAAACTGGCACCAAAAGCTGCAACTGCTTTGAGGGGGCTTTGTGTGATTATTAGATTTCAAAGCCACGAAGCTGGTGCTAATCTTCCACGTAAGAGCTCTAACCATGATTGTTTGTGAACACCTCCTTCTTCCTCTAATCTTTCCTCTCTCCCCATTTTCTCCAATGCCATCTAAAATATACATCAGTTTTCTTTGAATCAGAAGTTTTAGCAATCTGAAAGCCATGGATCACAAACCATTCATCTAACTCCAACATGAAGCATTGGGCAGTATACCGCTGAGCACCCAGGGGTAGTAAAGCACATCTCTTCCAAGCATTTAAAAATCAGACTGTCTATAAAAGCCACATCAAATCTTCAATAAATTTTTCCATAGCATTTGACTATTTCCGGAGCACAGTAAGAAGTATAATACTTTCCTTTTTAGAGCACTGACATTTATTACTTTGTACAAATTGAGTGTTTGAAACCCAGAGAACCACTGCAGATACAGTAAAGTCAATTGCTTTTCTGACTGCTTTAATAAAAGCTGTAGAAATTCTTTATATTTAACATCTGTACAACTAAAAAGAAGTGTGTGTGTGTGTGTGTGTGTGTGTGTGTGTGTGTGTGTGTGTAAATGGGACCTCCAGCTGCTCTTAGATTGAAGGACTCTCCACGGCATCAGCAGACAGGAATGATATTTCATTCACCCTTTGGCCATGGTAAAGGAGTCAACAAGATCCACATGGTTGTTCTGGGTGTTAAAGTGTGTCTGCTTTGTAATCGTTGTCTGAGACCCAAGCCCTTGCTTTATAGTGCTTAAATAATTGATTTCACCCAGCCTTCAGTCAGAGTTAGAAAACCCCAAATGTTTTCCCATTAATCCTTAGAGTCGGGCACTGCTTATGCTGTTTGGTAGTTTCAAATTCATGGATTCATGGGAAATCATAGAGTTCACAAAGAAACTCAGTTTTGGCTGGGAACAAAAATAAAAACCTCATGCCGATGATTTCTTAATGTGTTGAACCAGCACTATAGGTTGATGTGGCAAAACAGGACTATTATTAAACTCATGAAAGATGCAGGTTTATGCCAGTTTATTGCTGAGTAGATTATTCCATATATAAGTCATTGTTATTTTTTAAACAAGTAAATTTACCCCCAAAAATAGGGGTCTAATAAAAACATAGGAAATTATCCATGTGTTACAGAACATTAGACAACTGGCCTTTAAGATCAATAACTCCCTAATGAAGAACTCAAAGGTGAAAAGACATTCTGAATGTTGGAGGCACCAAAAGAAGTCAAATTAATGGGAATATATTCCTAGGGGGAAAGCATTCAGGATGTTCTGTCTACTGCTCTAACCAATGAAATTCAAATTTTATTCACTGTTGGAATTACAGGTAGATATATCTTTGTTCACAACAGAAATACAAACTTACTTTCATCTGATTATTTGACATTCTGAAAGAATTTGAAGCAGATTACAAATTAAAGCACAGTATGAGAGAAATCACTTAAGGATAAATATATCAAAGTTTTTTGAAGGAAATTGGAATAACTGCTCTAAGACATCTGAGTTGAGTAGATTACCATACTAGGGCAATAAATTTGACTGTAAGGTTTCTGACTGCAAACCAAAGGATGAGAAACATATTGGGTTGTATTGTTTTCACATTTTGTGATTAGAAAGTATAAAAATTCATCTAATGTCGTTATTTCCTCTAGAATGAAAACTGTGTGTATATATTGTAGCCAGCCATGTGGGTGTTGTGTACATGCAGACATGTGTAGTAGGTGTAAAGGTGGTGATATGTGTATCAAGATGTCAGACGCAACAAGCTCTACAGGCTACAGAATGGACAGTAATTTAGTTCCAATCATTGGTAAACTGGATATTAATGCTTACAGAAAACAATAAGCACATCAACATAACATCATGGAGAAAAAAGAATTTGCTGCATTTTTTAAAAGCGATTCCAGGGCACCTGGGTGGTTCAGTTGGTTAATGGTCTAACTGTTGATCTCTGTTGAGGTCATGATCTCAGGGTTGTGAGATCGAGCCCCCAAGACAAGCTCTGCACTGGGTGGGAGGTCTACTTGAGATTCTTTCTCTCTCTCCCTCTCTCTCTCCCTCTGCCCTGCCCCCTCCTCAACTGGCACACACTCTCTCTCTCCCTCTATAAAATTAAATTTAATTAATTAATTAATTAATTAAAGAGATTCTTATGATGATGAATTTAGTAGAAAGTGTGTAGGGAATAAATGGTTTGCTTTTCTAAAATTAGCTTGGAAATTTTGACAAACATGTTTTAATTTTAGTGTTTCTCCTTAAGATCACTCCACAAATAGGAGGAAAACTGCATGACAGACTTTGAAAAAATATTTATTTTTGTTAATTCCAGTATAATTAATATACAATGTGATATTAATTTCACGTATACAATAGAGTGTTCCATAGGACACCCGGTGCTCATCACAGTCCCCTCCTTAATCTCCACCACGTATTTTCACCCATCCCTCCTCTGGTAACCACCAGTTTGTTCTCTAGAGTTAAGAGTCTGGTGTTTTGGGTTGTCCCGTTTTTCCTTTGTACCCCCCCCAAAAAAAGCCATGATATGTGGTCATGGCTCTGGTCTATTAAATCTTATCCATAAAACTGTGAGGTGATAAAGCTTAATATGTGCATTATCAGGTTTATGTATGTGTAAAGAAATAATAAGAAAGATCTTCACATATCCTATTAAAGTGCTTCTTCATCAACCCCAGGGTAGCTCTTTGCAGAATGGATAGAGGTGATCCCATTACCCTTTGTAGACATGGCTGAGCAGAGACCTGGAGGAAGAATTATCCTCATATGGATTCCACAATGATAAATCTTTGTGTCACTTTATGGTGTAAATTATATGATTGGTTCACTCCCTTGCCTTTTTATAATTTTTCCCTTAACTTAGCAAGAAAAAGATCACTATCTGTTTTTAAGTTAATGGAGTTTTGCATGGGAAGATTTATGTAATGGAAGATAAGAAGAAATATGTGTTTATTTTTAGCAATACTTGGTGAGAAAAGACAGAAATCAATGACTTTGTTTGACAAAAAAAAATTTTCCATGTGCAAAGAAACATACATTTTAAGCAGATGTAACAGCATGTCCATTGATTTTCCTGGGGTGTTGATTGATTCCAAGGAGGCCCTTTTAGAGGAACAGCCTCTGTACAGGATTCAAGGGCACAGGTAGCGTCTCCAAAAGACCTACCCATTTATATCTTTCTCAGTCTCCCGGCAGCCACCACAGATATGTAATAATGGCTTCAACAACATAATCCTTTAAGGGAAATGAGGGCACTCAAGATTTCCTGAGATCGAAAGAAAAAAAAATCTGGCACGCAATATCACACCTTTAAGCTTAAAAAACAAAACAACTAACAACTAACAACAACAAAAACTTTATCATAATTTTTTAAATCAAAATTTTTACTTTTTTTTTTTTTTTAGTAGACTCCACATCCAGAATGGAGCCCAACTGGGGGCGGGGGGGGGGCTTAAATTCATGATGCTGAGATCAAGACCTGAGCTGACATCAAGAGTCAAATGCTCAACCAGCCACCTAGGTGCCCCAGAATTTTTACTTTAAAAAAAAAAATTCAGATTGTCATTTTGCCTCAAATGATTGGCAGCACTACGGAAAACACTGAATCATTCATTCAAACAGTATTTTTTGAGCACTTCCTTGCACTGTGCCAGGCACCATGGAGGACATTTGGAAGATAGCATGGAACACAACAAACCCTCCTAGTCAGGCTTGTTTCCTAGGGCTGGGACAAAGAAGAAACAGGTACGTATGATGTTAGGGTATGATGAGTGCTAACAGAAAGGATAAAACAGGAAAGGAAGATGAGAGGTATTGGGGTTATGTGAGGGGTACAATTTTCCATGGGGGGGATGGAGGAAAGTGCCCCAAGAAGAGAAGGCATCTGTGGAGTCAAGAGGGAACCAGCTGGCGTATTCCAAGACCATCATGGAAGCCAATGTAGAAATGAATGGTGATAGAAAGATTCAGATTCTTTTAATTTTTAGAGACATTAAATTTTATTTAGGGTCACCTGAGGGGCTCAGTCGGTTAAGCGGCCAGCTGGATTTCTGCTCAGGTCATGATCTCAGGGTCCTGGAATTCAGCCCCATGTGGGGCTGTACACTCAGCAGGGAGTCAGCTTGAGATTCTTTCTCCCTCTGCCCCTCCTCCTGCTTTGTGCACTCTCTCTCTCCCCCACCCCCAAATAAATAAAGAAATCTTTTTAAAAGTTTTTTATTTAAAGAGTAGAGGAAAATCAATTTTACCGTTACACAGTTGCTGGTGAGGTGGCAACATCTTTAGCGGTAGGAAATGCTATGTCTCTGAAAGCAGCCCTTTCATCTGGAAAGCTGGAACAGAGGTAGCTATTTAGTCACGTGTCCTTCTCTTCTCTTACACCTCAAGAGTTTTCTCAGAGAACGGACGGGAAATTGGTACATTTCAATACGCAGAGTGACTTTTGCTTTATAAAAAAGACCATTTTCAGAAACTGCAAAAACCAATGTAAGAAAGAAAAAAATATATTCGATTGATTAAATCTGCAAATACAGAGATAGATTTGACTCCTACTACTAGGAATAAGTGTGCTACAGTCCCGAATTGGCAGTGTGAACCTGTTTAATGAGGAGAATGTCAAGAAACATTTCATAATAAAGTACACAATCCAAAGACGCTTTCCTCATAAATGCACAAGCTCTTCCATCCCCATGATGTTGTGTATTGTAACAAAGAGGGATTTACTTCTTTTCCTCATTCCTCTAACCCTCCCTACCTGCAAAGAACAGGCCAGTCCCCAACCTGATTTCTTATAAATGCATGGGTTATTTTTTTAAAGTAATACCCAGAAGCCACATGAAAAAAGGAAAATAAGTAAATTTAATAATAATCAACAAGCATTACACCACATGGTAAAAGGAAACAGGAATAAGCAGAAAATACATATGGAAAGAGACGCTCTCTCATCATTATTGGGTGAAATGATCCCAACTAGACACATTTTCAGGACAAATTCAGAATTCTGAGCCAAAAAACTCACAAATAATAAGTGTTGTAAAAATGTAAAATTATGGGACCAAAAGAATCTTCCCATTTTTATTGAAGTATCACTTACACATAGAGCGTCTATATGTTTCCTTTTTTATAAAGCTCATTTTCTTTCCCTCTTCATGAAGTAGCATGTATTTGTGGTCGTTTAATCTTAGAGAAAGCAATCAATGTACAGGGATCTCTGTTCTAAACTAAGATTATTTTGCCAGATGTTAAGCAGCTCTGACAGCTTTTTTTTTTTTAATTCGACTATGAACATATCATTTTGTGCCTAATTTAACAGGGCCCTAAAGGAATCAGAATCTCCTATCTCCAAATATAAACACATTTTAATCACAGTTCCTGGAGATACTTCAGGATCCATGCTGGGTACCTGCAACCCAATGCTTTCAGGTTAAGCTTGCTGTTTCCAGATTTGTTCATAAAAGAAAAACTGGATTGTTAAAATCACATTACAGGTGTTTCATTATTCTACACCATATCCAATAAGGAGACGATCTAAATTTCAAATAAATTCTGTTCAGAGCAACCAAATCACAAATACATTTTCATTATTTTGCTGTTGGGTAACTCAAATATGCTATTAGTCGATCCCTTTTAAGGACTTTCCAAGTGTGTTATTTTTCTAAACTACTGTTTAAGTAGTTCTAAAATATTTTCTCTGAGCTGAGACTAGTATTTAAGGACTTACCTCAATACAAAAATTTGTTTTGTTACATCTAATTGTGTTGAATGTGGTTTATAACTAATTTTGGCTCTACTGGAGATCTGTATACCCAAAAAATAGTGAATTGGAAGAAATATTAGCTAGAGTTTGGCTGTATTTTAGATCGTCTGAATGATATTCTTTTTTTTTTGAAGCCCTTTCATTTATTTTTTTATTATGTTATGTTCATCACCATACATTACATCATTAGTTTTTGATGTAGTGTTCCATGATTCATGGTTTGCATATAACACCCAGTGCTCCGTGCAGAACGTGCCCTCTTTAGTACCCATCACCAGGCTAACCCATCCCCCCACCCCCCTCCCCTCTAGAACCCTCAGTTTGTTTTTCAGAGTCCATAGTCTCTCATGGTTCGTCTCCCCCTCCGATCCCCCCCCTTCATTTTTCCCTTCCTATATTCTTTTTTTTTTTAAGATTTTATTTATTTAACTGACAGAGAGAGAGAGACAGTGAGAGAGGGAACACAAGCAGGGGGAGTGGGAGAGGGAGAAGCAGGCTTCCCGCTGAGCAGGGAGACGGATGTGGGGCTGGATCCCAGGACCCTGGGATCATGACTTGAGCCGAAGGCAGTCGCTTAACGACTGAGCCACCCAGGCGCCCCTTCCCTTACTATAGTCTTAATACAAAATCACCTTCTATGCCCCTCTAACTCATGCTCTTTTTTACTGCATACAATTACCAATTTGAGTTCTGAGATACTGTTGGGTCTGGGATTGTGTCCTTCTTATAAGCCAGTACATCAGCCTGTCCATATTTCCTGGACATGTTTCATGGACACTAGCTGAAGACACAGGTCTCCGGGGTCAGAGACAAAGAAGCAGCAATGCCCAAAGCAAGTAGCACGGGCATTGAGTTTGCACTGATTCCTCACATCCACCAGCTTCCACGGGGGGACACAGAGGGTCTTAGGCTTGGTGGGTTTGCATCACAGCTGATAAACACAGCTTGGGAAAGCCAAGCAGGAAGCAAGTCTGCTCTTTGTCCTTTCTTAGCGCTAAGAGATGGCCCGGATGAAGAATAATCAGGGCCTCACACTTTTGGTAAACTCAAGCAAGTATTATGCACAAGGCCGCTCAGCATGCATGGAGGCCTGCCTCTACCAACTGATATTTGAGTGAAGTTTGATTCAAAAAATCCTGATTGAGACTGATTCCTAGTCATCTCGAGAAAATCTATTCATATTCTTTCCTTCTCTCTGTCTCTCTTTCACACACACACACCTCTTACACAGCCTTAAAAAGCAACTGAAACCAAAACATTAAATAATAACCCACACATATTCTACCTGTTCCCAAGTCAACCAAACTACCTCAGGGATAAAAGTAAAAGTGGCTTTTTGTGTTTGTTCAGTTCTTCACTTATAAACAAAATGCTACATGGATTAAGCATTTTGGGAATGTTGTTCTTGTCCCTTAGGACTGAACTGAGGTCACCTCATTCTCCACAGGACACCAAAATACAAACAGCTACCAATTTCCATCATTAGGATTATAAACCATATTTAAAATGGCAAAAGCTGCTAGTACTTGAAACAAAATACTGCTTGTTCTCTGTTCATACTAAGCTGGAAATACTTTTCCAGATTAAAAATAAAATCATACATTACTTTACCTCAGTATATATCGGTAAAAGTGTTCACACTTATCAGATTATAAAATGCACAAGTTTTTCTATGAAATTTGGGCTGCAATATTGTTTGGCTCTTGATCTTATATTCCAGCTGCCACTGTCTAATTCCTGCTTTGTACTTTAAAGAATAATGGCAGCGAGTTTAGTAAAACCCAAGCAAGAAACAACATTCTGTTTCAAAAGATGTCTTATGTTCAGTCTATTCACCCATACTTGGGGGCATTTACAAATACCTCTCTGTAGGGACAGCTTGCCTTTTAAGTGAATTAGAAAGATGGTTTATAAAGTGGATCAGAAATAATAAAATTATATGTTAAGTGGTGATTTTTAACTTTAATACATGCATAAATGTCTACTGTAGGCTTTAGAGACTGGATAATGTATTTAACCAGGCCTAACCCTAGCCAAGCATTTCCAAAAGTTGTAACTGCAGTAACTGTAGAAAAGGTCTGGAAAATAGCCCAGACAAACGTACCCTTTAACATAAATCACCCAAAAATGTTCTTTTAATCTTAAGAGAGTACAGATAGTTTCATTAAAGTGAGAAACAAAATCAGGGTAAAAAAAAACTATTATCTATAACTTTAACCAGCACTTCATGCAGCATAATTTTAATTTCATTAGACCAAGAAACTGCAGCAATAATACCACCTTTTAAGCAGTATTGCTACTTCTTTGGGTTTCCTTACTGAGAATTGCTGTTTATGTATCCAGCAAGGATTAATTACACCACTGAGTCTTAAAGCTAGGGCAAAAGAAAAGACTGTTTCCAGGAGTTCCCATTCCAGTGTAGAAAGGAACTCAAAAACCAGTTATGACATTGAATGTGGTAAGACCCCTGTAAGGTGCAGTTGGCAACCACTATGGGCATAGGCTCTGAGGCCTTGAACTCCACACTAGCTCTAAAACAAGCACCTTTGGATGACACACTCACTTGTTCTGAGTATTCCACTACAATTAAATCGGGTAGTCTACATTTTTCCTTATACTCCACACTTGTATACCAGAAAGCCACAGCTTTGGGGGCGCCTGGGTGGCTCAGTCAGTTATGCAAATGCCTTCAGCTCAGATCATGATTTTGGAGTCCTAGGATCCAGCCTCGCTTCAGGCTCCCTGCTCAGTAGGGAGTCTGCTTGTCCCTCTCCTTCTGCCTCTCCCCCTGCTCATGTTCTCTCTCTTTCACTCTCTCTCTCCCTCTCTCAAATAAATAAATAAAAGCTTTGGGGGAAAAAAAAAGAAAGTCACAGCTTTTTTTAAGAAGCAGATCATAATAACTCAGTAATGACTCCAAAAAATGAAGTCAAGGTCCTTACCGTCCCAGGAGTTTGGGCACAACTTTGATGCTTTGATGTGTGATTCTTCAAATGAAATAGTAAGAGTGATGAGTGCTTATAATATAAGCTACAGTTTGTTGAGTGTAAACAATAAGCTTGTCCTTTTATTGTTTTTTTTTTTTCATTTATGCCTTAAAACACTGCTAGAAGACAGATACAGTTGGGATTCATATTTAGAGATGACACCTAGGCTAAATAAAAATTAGGTAATTTCCCCAAATCTACATCAGTCCTGGGAGGAGGAGTATTTAAACCTAGGCTTGACTGTCTCTTAGCTGTGTGATTTGTTCACATAGTTAACTAAATGGGTATTTTTTCTAAATGTGCCAAATGTCATTCTTAGGCATGTTTTCTTTTTCAAATTTTATAATTCATAGGCTCTGGGGAAAAAAAAAGATGTTTTCCTGTGATCTTTAAAAGTGGCAAAAAGTTGTCTTCAGAAAGAATACTCTTTCCCTGTGCATTAGTTTGCTAAGGATACCTTCACAAAGTACCACAGACTCGGGGGCTTATATAACAGAAACTTACTGTCTCACTGCTCTGGAGGCTGGAAGTCTCAGCTCAAAGTGCTGGAAAGGTCAGTTCCCTTTGGCGGGGCCTAAGGGAAAATCTGTTCTATGCCTTTCTCCCAGCTTCTGGTGATTCACTGGCAATTTTAGGTGTTCCTTCACTTTTAGATCTCTGTCTTCATCTACACAAAGCATTCTCCCTGTATACATGTCTGTGTGCAAATTTCCTCTTTTATAAGGACACAATCATGGTGGATTAGGGGCACAACCTACTCTAGTATGACCTCATCTTTACTAAATACATTTATAATGACCATATTTCCAAATATGGTCCTCTTCTGAGGTACTAGGGGTTGGTCCTTCAATATAAGAATTTGGGGAGGATGCATTTCAACCCACAACAGTATCCAAAATCAAGTAACTGTTCACAAAAATTAAATCTAATAGAAACAGTTCCATCTAAAATTTCACACCGCACTACTCACTGCTCATCATGAAACTTTTCTCTCTTTTGTTAAAAAATTTATTTATTTATTTATTTATTTATTTATTTATTAGTTAATGGAGAAAGAGAGAGAGAAAGCAATCGGGGGGCTGGGGCAGACAGAGAGGGAGACAAGCAGACTCCCCGCTGAGCGCAGAGCCTGACAGGGGCTCAATCCCACGACCCTGAGATCATGACCTGAGCTGAAACTGAGAGTCAGATGCTTAACCGACATGAATCTTTTCTCTGTTGTAATTCAGCAAACCACGGGTTGCAAACTCAAAAGCCTACAGATAGATAATGATGGACATGGAGCTGTGGTGCAAGTGAATAAACCAGGATTGTGTGAGTTGTGTGGATGGTGATGAAGCAGGGACATGCACACCCCAACCTTGGAGGGAGCAACTTCTCAGGGCTAACCAACTGATGCCATAAAGAGAATTCTTCAAGACTTTTTGTGAACTCATACGTTTATGTGTAATCACCTATACTAAACATAGGTTCATACTAAACCCATATTACACACACACACACACACACACACACACACACACACACATCCCACACTGTGTTTACCGCTATATACGTTGGCAGATTCTAGTCCATAGTTCTGCAATTCCCAGTCCCATGTGAACATTTCTGCCTCAAGCTTCTCCTCAGGCTGCGGTGCACCAAATGGAGATGTTCCTGGGATCTCTTCTCCTTGGCAATGTCAGGCCTCAATATTAGCTCTAAAAAATTAATTTTTAAATGTTCTTTTACCCTGGCTTTTGGCCTATGCTCCAGTCCTACATTTCCAGCCACTAGCCAGTTGGAATTTCCAACCCCAAATGAACTAATTATCTCCCATTCTCCTCAGTGTCCCCTGTCTCCATGCAGGGCACCGTTACTGCCCACATCTCTTTCCACATCATGGAAAACAATGGGAACTCTTTGACTCCCGTCTTGTAACTTCTGCATCTAACAATTGATAAATCTGTTCCAGAGCCCTTTTTAAGGGTTGGGAAGTTAAATAATGCTCCCACAGATAATCCTTTATGTGACTTGAGTGTGAATTCATCCTACTCTCTCAAGTAGCTAACAACCCAGAGAGAAAATTAAAATGCCAACCAATCTTCACAGAGTGTTTTTGTGGTATGCATGTGCAATTGCAGTTGACAGTCCTGTGACATTCTGGAAGCCAATAATGTATTTTGTAGTGTACACGAAGCTGGTGATTTAAATGTTTAATCTAAACTTTAAACCTTTTAATGCTTCCCAAGAAACTGACCCTGCTAAATAGCAGACACATGCACAAAAATACCCACCAACTAATAAACAAACAAAACTGATGTTCACTCACAGAGGAAGAGAAAATGTTTTGAAAAAAAAAATTTCTAACATGGATTCTGCCTTCTCTAGCAGAAATGGGTTGCTATGTGGATCTGTTCGTGCGAACAATGTCTTTGAATTGAAAATTGATTTCTTCCCAATTCCACTAACTATTGAATACATACTCAGAGAATATCATTTGAACTATTCACATTTCAGAGCACTGACAAGTCTCCCGTTAACCATTCTGTGCCATTTCCCCATCCCTGCTAGAGTCACATTGCATTAGCCCTCAGCTGAAATCCTCACACCACTTTTTAAGCCGTCAATGTGAGCATTTTTGGTGTCCCTGAGGTTAGCTTTGTTATATACAAATGATGTGAAGAAATGATTTTGTACTAGTAATGAATATTTAATTTATGAGAATTACAAAGAGTGAAGTTCCCCTGGAAATTTTAAATACAGCTTGTAAATATTATTACATTTTACAAAGACTTCTAACCCTTAATTAACTGCTCTAAGGTATTCAATATGTGTTTTTAAAATTAACATATTCCATTTCCTTACAAATACTGCAGTGGTCTGTCATAATAAACAAAACCTTCCCACGCACTTAAAAAGTTTTATAAATCTAATAAATGCATTTGTAAATGAGGTAATTCTTAAGTTCTTTCAAATGCTTTCATATTAGTTGTTAACTTACTTTTAACTTGAAATCACAAATATAAATTAGTTTTTCAATTAATTGGTTTAATTTTTCAATTAAACTGGTTATAAGATACCTAAATATCTTAGATATTTATAATACTCAAAATACACAGATCTTTGCTAAACAGCACTAAAAGATAAATATGAGTGTGGCTTTATTACGTCTCTATACTTAATTCCAAATCTCTCCTGGGTCAAAAATATATAACTAGCAGGGAAAAAAATGGTGTCTTTGCACATTGAGTTTGCCTCCCCTCGTGTTGCAGTAATTTGCTTATCATCCAGAAATTAAGCAGCCTGAAAGATCTTTGTTTCAGACACCCAAGCTATTCTGTCCCTAGGGCAAACCTAGACTGTTTCCAAAACTAACTCATTAGCTCTTCTTGTAGCTCTTCTTTTTTTTTTTGATATGTTAAGAAAACATTTAATTATTTTCTAATGGCCAACTTGGTCAAAAATTATATTGGAAATAAGGAACTAAGGGTTTGGGGGTTTCTTCAGAGATTTGGAAGGCTTTGGGGGGTTTTGAGTACAGAAACGGTTCCCCTAGCTGTGGCCTCCAGGAGAGGTGAAAACAGGCTAGCGGGGTGTGAAGAGCAATGACCTTGCATATCCCAAGGAAAAGCTCACATCTAGTCGAGCAGTAAGGAAATACTAAAGGTAAAATATTTGTAAAAGAGAACCATTATCTTCATAGAATATGTTAGGAGTGCTTTCAGGCCAGTATTTTTGGGGAAGTATCATAGTTTATTCAATTAACATTTTTAATTTGAAGTCCTGAGACACATTTATGTCAGAAAGTAAAGGTTAAAATTTCTTCATAATTCTTTTTGGGTAAAATTCTGTTTGATCACAGAAAGTAGAAATTTTTAGTGTCTTTCAAGATTTTTTGTGAAAGTAAATAAAAGTTTACGGGGCACCTGGGTGACTCAGTCATTAAGCATCTGCCTTCGGCTCGGGTCATGATCCCAGGATCCTGGGATCAAGCCCCGAATCGGGCTCCCTGCTCCGCGGGAAGCCTGCTTCTCCCCAACCCACTCCCCCTGCTTGTGTTCCCTCTCTCGCTGTCTCTCTCTCTGTCAAATAAATAAATAAAATATTTTTTAAAAAAAGTTTGCTTTGAAAGCATATGACATTTTAAAAGGAAAAGATATTCAAAATTAATTTTGGTGATTTCAAAGAAACTGTGACTGGCCAGAATAAGGTTTTATCGTAGCTTCAGATTTTTTGGTTTTGTTTTTTAAAATAACTTCATAATTTGTAGAGATACTATATTTACCATGTTTTCAACTTTAAAAAAGGCTGGAGGGGAGGGGGGGTAGAGGGATGGGTAACTTGGTGTTGGACATTGGGGAGGGTATGTGTTGTGATGAGCAGTGGGTATCATATAAGACTGATGAATCACAGACCTGTACCCCTGAAACAAATGATACATTATATATTAATTAGTTGAATTTAAATTTTAAAAGAATTAAGAATTAAAAAATTAAAAAGGCTACATACAATAATGATAGATGGTAGATGCAGATTATTTTTAAATTTTTATTAAGTAGTTTTTTAAAAAAAAGATATAATTAGGGAAAATAAATAAACATACCATCCTCTTAATTCTCAAAGGTTTTGAAATGTTTTCTCCAAGAGTCAATGAAAACCCCACATTTTAGGTCATTTTAAATTAACTAATAATGCAGTAGAAAATACAGAGTAGGAATGATTTCCTAGGCCAGATTAAAAAAAAAAACAAACATGTACTCTATCAGCTCTGGAATTAGGAAATGGTTTTCACCTTATCCCATTAGATGAAGGCAGTCATTTGTGCAATAACTCATTATAGAAGCAAGTAAATATAATTACTGTTTCTTTTGCCATTTAAGTAGATCAGAATTCTTCCATCACCACCTAGAATGTCAGATTTTATCATAGTAAGCTAATTTATACAATTTTAAATATTCTTAGCTGCTCTCAGGAAGCATACACTTAAAACCTCATCAAGTTATAAAAGGAAAAGTGTGAATTTTGCTTCAAAGAAACTATTGATGTTTCATGGACATTTCCAAAAGACAAAAACAAAAAATTAACAGAAAAACACACACTCTTGAGATGACCTTGGGATAATTCACACCAAAAAAAGAGGACTTACAGAACCAAAAAGAATTTCTCACCTGGGAAAAACATAAGCAAAAAGTTCTATAGACTCACAATATCTACAACTAGGCATCATCCTCTACATGGTAAAAAGCATCACATAGTAGGCCAGGGATAGTCTCAAACCTGAGAACATTTCATGGTTCAAGACCCAGGCAGAAATGTAGCAACTAGAATGAGACAAACAATACTTCCCCTGTGTCGGATCTCAGAGAATCCCATGTGTACACACTGCTGATTGGAACTGAAGAAATGCTCCGGATAGCATATCCTTTCATATTTTATTTTTCAAAGATTTATTTATTTATTTGAGGAAAAGAGAGAGAGAGCACATGAGCAGAGGGAGGAGCAATCGGAGAGAGAGAATCTCAAATAGACTCCCCACGTGGGGCTTGATCCTGAGATGATGACCTGAGCCCAAACCAAGAGTTGGAAGCTTAACCAACTGAGCCACCCAGGTGCCTATTTTAGTTTTTTTTAAACATCTCTGTTAAGTCTTTGAGAGATAGATTCCCCAGTAAAATACATGGCACATTAATTTCAGTCATCTCCTTCTAAATCTTTTCTTTTTAAGTAAGAATGATAAGAATTGTATTAGTAATACCTATAGGAATAAAAACTCCCATTGCTAGTTGTTTCTAACTTCAGAAAATGTATATCAATGGAACACATCAAACATGACTATGGTACATAGTTTGTTCTAAAATAAGCACATATATTCAAATTAAATTATATTTGACTACGGCAGTTCTTTAAATACTACTAATAATGGCCATATAATTATGTTTATATGGCACTTCAAACTTCTCATGTATTATTTACATATATTTATAACATTGTTCAATATGAAATTATCTACTTTGTCAAACTTTAAATCAATCATGGTCAAATTTGCCCATTCTTTCCAGAGAAAATTCTAAACAGAGTTACTGCATAAGTGCTCTACAGCTGTCTTCCACAATATTCTCAACTCTCCTAATGGGACTTTCTTAGAACCAGACAATAAGACACCAATTGTTTTCTAAGCTACTGGTTATTTTCTTGATTCACAGTTTTAAATTTGAGATGGAGCCAGTAATTATGTGGCCAGAGTTGTTTGTTAGAGTTTAACTATTATTTATCTGATTGAAAATAATTGAGAGGTTTCCAACATTAAAGGAGACTGAGAATTAATAGAGCCGTTAAATGTTTGTAAAGTAGGAAAGTACAATATAAACAGGTTCCCTCAATCACCCCGGTATGGGGAACATTAATGTCTTAACTCCCATCAAAATCTCAGCCTTAAAAGTCCTGGGAGTGTACAAAATTTCATAAAGGTACCCCTCTAGCTTTTCAGACAACACTCACACACACACACACACACACACACACACACACACACACACACATTCATTATATGTTCATTATACATTTAAATTGAATAGAAACACAAAGATAAGAAGATATACAATTTGAGATTTGAAAGTCTATATGATAAAATTTCAACTAGAAATGGAGTGTCAATACCAAAATGGATACCATAAGTTAAATGTACCGAACATACACCTATACACACATACACATGTACACATACATATGCACAGAGATGAAATATCACTCCCAAAAGGGAGTCACCCACGGTTGTGATTGATCCACTCAGGCATAATTTCAGGAGAAAGTGGTAAGTAGAGCAGCCCAGGGCCAAGCCAACAGCAGCTTGAACTCTGCATCATGTTTATGAACACCTGCAACTTATATCATATGCACTTTTATTTGAAACATTCTGCTAAATCTGTAAAATTATTATAGTATGGACTTATGCTCTGTCACACCGTGACTACCTTTGATCTGGGCCCATGGGGAGCATTTATTCACGTGGGCAGCAGCAACAGCTGTAAATACAATGCTAATCCTATCAGGGTATTGAATTTCCCTTTATTTTCCAGCTGAAATCAGGGTTTATCTGCACTACATTTCCCATTTATTATACTTCTGAATTTCTTATGTTTCAAGGTAATATACCAAAGGTAGTTGCATAAAAACTGTGACCATCAGGTTCCATTGGAACAACAACAAAAACAATTTTCTTGTTTCTCTTTGGTAAAGAGAATTAACTGTTGCTAATAAATCTTGACCTTCATATTTTTGGCCTTTTTGTCTTTGCCCCAATAGCTGTAGTTCATAGTTGTTTACTGTTCACAATTAATGATGCATGAAGTGGAAGGTGAACTATGCCCCAAGCACTCTATGTCCATCCCCACATGATAGAACAGAGATAAAAAGACAGGACAGTAAAAGAGAAAGTGAATGAATGTATCCGTGGACTCGTACAAAGAGATGTCTCATAAGACTAGTGTCTTCTGGTTCTATGGTGCACTTTCTAGCGAATTCCCTTTTACCCTCTACTTGCTATTCCTCCTTCACTGTCTTCCATCTTCAAAGTAGACCAGTTTCAACCTTTATGGCTCCACTGCCATCCCTTCTGTTCAGGCTCGTAGGGCCTCAAAACTAGATGATATCGGTGGCATCTGACCAACTTAATTGCCTTCATTCTTTCCTTCTCCAATCCACATGCCATATTGTAAAGAAGGATTCTTGTGCCACTCCATGGTTCAGATAGTTTCATTTAGTGAGTACTATTGTCCTCAAAACACAGATCAAACATCTTTAAACTGACTTTAAGACTCTTCTGTGGGAAAGCAAGGAAAGATTTTTTTAAAGCCCCGATTTGTATTTATATCCAATAACCCTATAAAGAGACTACACCTCTGTCCCTCCTCCGTCTAGTCAGCCTTCATAAGCTTTTGGACAGCCTTACAGCTCAAAGTGTGGTTCATAAACCAGTAGCAGGAGCTTCTTAGACAAGAAGAATCGTAGACCCCACCCTAGATGCTCAATCAGGAGTTCCATTTTTTTTTAAAGATTTTATTTATTTATTCATGAGAGACAGAGAGAGAGAGAGAGAAGCAGAGGGAGAAGCAGACTCCCCGCTGAGCAGGGAGCCCGATGTGGGACTCAGTCCCAGGACTCTGGGATCATGACCTGAGCCGAAGGCAGACACTTAACCATCTGAGCCACCCAGGCGCCCAGGAGTTCCATTTTTAACAAGATCCACCTATGCACATGAAAGCTTGAGAAGCAAACTTTAGGGGAAAGGTTGTATTAGGAAAAAGATCCTTAACTTCTTCACTAATCTTGGGCCACTGTTCTGCTGGCTTCTTTACAGTTTTATAGTCAACTGACCTGATTGAATGCATTCTATAAATCAGTCCTCTTCAATCATCCACAGAATGACACCAAATTTACTTTTCACCTGGATCCCTGGCCCAAAACCACCAACTTTATATCTTACATGCAATAGATAAGAGTGAAAAATATTTATATGACGCACTTGATAGGAATATTAGGGTGGTTTTTTTTTCAACAAAAGTAAATGAAACTTGTTTAAGACTGAGAGAAAGTGTGAGAAAAATATTGTGGATAGTGTTTGGACAAATAAGTGATCTTCAGTGGGATAGAAAAATGTTAGATGGGTCATTGCCAACTAAGATCATTAATCTTGCCAACGCAACCTTGTGCCCTTTCCTCCATGTGACTTTATTACCATTATTTCTGCTTTTACTTTTTTTCCTTGACTGAAGTGTCTGGAAGAAAGGGCTCATTTCAATTTTTCTTTATCCACCTGTGTTTGGAGCCTTTCCTAAAGCCACATGCCAATACGGAGTGTCCCATATTCCTAGAATTGATATAGGCCCAACCTGCTTGTGACATTCCAGAGGAACCAACATCAGGCCCCATCCTCTCTAGTCTCTGACACAAATACCACCAGTTTTCCAATCCCATGTCCCCTCGGTTGTGACTGAAATTCCCTTTCTGAGGTTTTTATTTAAATCCTTCACATTTTTCAAGGCCCCAAGTTAGGAACTCTATAATCAACAGTCAGAGCAAAATCTTTTAATTTTAGTTCTAGAATACTACTCCTTTATGATTTGGGATGTTTATCACATTATGCCTTGAATAGTAGACAAGTCCATTTCCTAGATCACAGTTTCTGTTTGTGCGTGTGTGTGTGTGAAGTTTTGTTTGTTTGTTTAATTTTTGCTTAAAGACCATGCCTTACATGAATTTTAAATCCCTCAAAGAAGGTAGTACTGAGCCTTAACTTCCATCAGTGCTCAAAAACTATTAACTGTATGAGCCAACAATTTGAACTCTGTCATTTTCTAAATCCTTGAGGTATTCTTTTTTCTGATTGAACCAACGCATTGTGTTTTAAAGATACTGCCCTTCATTCTACGAATATCTTTCATTATAAATGTCTGAAAATTTGTTTTAAGTACTGTATATTCCTTATAGAGAAATTATGTACATGAAGTTCCTTTTGATAAAAATTCTGGCTTCAAACTTCAAGGTCATAAACCTAGCTTAAATTTATGGGATGAGCAACATTCTACTAACTTTGAGCTTTGAATTTTGGTAATTTAACAAGTTCTACAAAAGAATTTTCTATTCTGCTCCAACTATCTTATATGGCCAGAGTAAATTTTTCAGCCTCAGTGGACAGCCAGAAAGTAAATCCAAAGCCCTGATAATGTGTACCCAGGAGAGAAGCATAGTCTTCTTTTCTCCCACACTGACTCCTACTGCAGCTTCATAAATCACCAAGTTTTGCTGGAGTAGGTTATATCAAATGTGCATTTCATATTTAGTGAAAACACAACCTGGGCTGATTTTCATATGACAGTTTTAGACATTGTTAAGTTGCTGGGTGTCCTTTGTGGTAAGAATTATATTGAGTCTTTATAGATTTTTCTTAAGTTTTTCTGTTTTAAAAAAATCTTTCAAAAAAAAAGCAGAAATCAACTGTATCAATAAAATTTAAAAGGGGTATTCAATGTGTTACTTGTTTGTACAAGTACCCAAAAAGTGCACATGTATTTAAAAACCATAAAAGTCAGGGCATGAAGAAAGACCTCACATCCTATTAAAGAAGAAACAAAACAAAGGCAAGATAGATATACACTCATTTTAGGAAAATTATGTAGGGCAAAAAATGCAAAATGAATTATAAGGCAATTATATTTCTTCATTTCTGTGGCTACAGATAACTAATGTTGAACCACAAGGAAAGGGAAAAAAGTCTATCTCTGATTCTCTCCCTCAAACCTAAATCTGTTTAATGTTTATACTTCCACTGATGCAATTATCTTTTAATATTATTAAATTAATTTTTCTATTTCCAAAAGTTTCACCTACACTAAATTTTTTGAATGATACTATATCAAGAAAGAAAATGTCCTTATTGACTTGCTTAATTTATCAATCTTTAATTTGCCAATGGGCTAGTAAAAATTACTATTCATCTTCTAAGGAAAAATGAGAATCCCATTATAGACAGCCTACAAAAAATGTCCTAAAGTCAGTGCTTAAATACAATACTGAAAACCGAAGTGGAATGTTCCAGGTGATCTCATCTATTATAAAATTAGAGACATTCTGAATAGGACTTCATTATTGATGTCAGATTTTTATAGGAGTAAAATTGAAGGTAAATTTTATTTTTAGTTCAGTCTTCTTAGGCAAGATACTCTCTTTATACATACTAAGAGAAGAACACCAAGGCAATAACATTTTAGCCCAAAGAATGGCCCTCCTTCTGCAATAAATTAGGAGGAAATTACAAATTTAGATCTTCATTTGTTTTTATAAAACTCAATTGAATTTTTAATTTTTCCCAAATAATCCATCGTGTAAAATTTAAGCAATAGGAAGCAAAATACATTTACCACCTCAATTTTCTCTGTTCCAGGAAGGTGATGAGTTTCCAGATAGGACAGATGCAGATAATAAATAACCTGAAAAGTTGAGCCTCCAAAGGTAAAACATAGTTGATTTCCCCCTCCCCAACCTCATTCCCCCAGCAAGTTTAGCTCTTGATCTTTACAATTTTCTTTCTGTTGCTGCTGGGAAAGACCTGTCTTTCGCCTTTCCCAATCTATATAACGTAGACATAAAGTTGAGGAAGTCTTCCTCAAGATCATCCTTTATTCATCAAATGAGGAAATTATAAAGAAGGAAGTGGAGTGATTTTGTTTAAATTTTCCAGCTCAGTAGTGAAGAATGGCAACTAAACCTTTAAATTTGTTCTGAAATTCCCTGGAAGGAAGAAACTCTTGAAATCAGAATGCCAGTAAGAGTATGAGGAAGTATCTCTTGATTACCTGATTCAAAGTTGACCTACATAATAAGGAAAAATCCATCTGTGAATGTGCTGGGTCACACAATTAGCTGTTGCTGGTATTTTCATTATTGTAAAAAAAAACTCTTACACAGACATAGTCTGGGAAATCCCAAATATTATACCAAATTACTCATAGTGACATTTCATTGTGATCAAAGTGACCAATATTCTCATACAGATCATCTCAGAGCCTTGGCTTTATCACCAAAGCAAATGTTTTTAAATAGATAGATAAAGAGTAATGACAATACCAGAAATAGACATTAAATTTCTCATATACGATTTGAGTATAAACTATTAACAGCTAGTTTATGTCTTTAGCTTTCTTTTTATTTCAACTGGACCCAAACTTGGTGTAACTTAGAATCACCCAGAGTTTTGGAGGACAATTCATATGCCAAAGCCTTATGTCAACCCTATTGAATCAGAATCTCCAGAACGTAAGTAATTTTTCTAAGTTCTCCAAGCAATCCTGAAGCTATCTAAGGTTTTGGAACCACAATAATTGTGCAAGGTATTGACTAAGATGGTGTACCGTGTGTGTGTGTGAAGGGGATGGGTGTGGATGTGTAGAGGGTATAGGGGAGAAATGTGTATTTTTGTTTTAATATGGATTTTATTTAATTTTTTTTGGAAATAAGCAAAACTCCACTTCAACTTTTTTTTCAGTAACACTTTGATATATAGTGTCTTGAAAATTGAATGTCAAACATTTTGGTGTTTTAAGACATAGAAAATGTTGGTCAATGTAAAAGAATGCCTTTTATTTCAATTTGAGTAGGGGATACTCAGAATTTAAAACTAAGACTTCCCTTTCACCATCAAATTAAAAAAAAAGAACAGTAAGACATTAAGTCGATTTAGTCAGACAAAACAGGAACTGTTGATGTTATGTGAGTAGCAAAGAGGATATGGCCTCACACACTCATTCGGGATCCCCATGCAAAAGCACGTTTATAGCACATAATTATCATTACAACACTGTATTACTTTGTGACATATGGTATTACCAGAAAGAATTTACTAAAATTCTGCATCAGAAATTTAAGTCACAAATATGTACTTGATAATATTTTCTTTTTGTGTGGGGAGCTGTTAAAAGAATATATGGATTATGCTATTCATTTTAGAGAAGTTGAATTAACATGAATTTGTTTCAAAAAAGTTTCAGTGTTTGGGTTAGAGAAAAATATATCAAAAAATAAAATTCACTCTTTAATTTTACATAATTGAGGTGACAATAGAATATGAATTTACATGCTAAATAATGTGTACACCAACCTCTAAGAGCAGAAGAAATTTAGAAATAGATAAAGTAATCTCTGAAATTGCCAAAATAGCATCTATTTTTTAAGTCACAATAATTCACTTTAGCACAGAACACAGAATATACCTTGTTCAAATTATCCAGAAACTTGTTAAAGAATAGTTGGGGGAGTATGCTCTTTCCACTATTCAAAATATGTGGCTCTTAATTTAATACTGAAAACATTCCCCAAGTTACTTGGGTTTTTGAATGACCTGAATATTATCTCCATCTGTCTTAGATTGGGTTCCGTGGAAACAGACTGTGAGCTGGCGAGAGGCATACAGAAATTTTACTAGAGACAGCTCTGAGAAAATATCTATAAAAAAGTGAGAAAGGCAGGATTAGCAGAGGGAAAAACTGAGACACAGTGGTTTTAATTGAGACCTCTGATAATTCTACTAGGAGCTGTGGCACTGTAAAAGTCCTTCTGAATTGTCCCAAATACGAGAAAGAGGGTGAGGCTTTCAGTCCTCCCACATCAGCCAGTCAGTCAACTGGAAGTGAGGCAGTTGTTTGGAGCTAGGGCAGTTCAAAGGAGAGACTCAGTTGTTAAGAAACCAGCAGTTGATGCACCAATAAGTAAGTATATTAGCCCTAAAGAATGGGTCTGAGTTGATGATACTTCAGTGGAGCTGATAATAATAATAATAATCATAATCATAATAATAATAATAATGGATCTGAGTAAAGCACCATTTCGTATTCCCTATAATCCACTCTTATATTACTCAGATCTACATGCTTCTTGGAATAAGTTTGTCCCACCAGGGAAGAGCTTCCTCAGGCCCTTGGAAGAAAAGGCTAGTAGAGCAAACTGTAGCCCTAATCCTCGGTTGATTTCAAGGTCATGGCTGTTACTCCTTAGCCCTCTATTTCAGCACACATTCTGAATTTCCCGCATTGCTGGACTGGCATTTCAGGTTGTCTGGCCCATAAGGTTGACCCAGATCTTCATTCCCAGGGAATCTTAGCCCCTTCTCAGGCCATGGTTGTTCTATTATCCATTTACCATCAAAGTGAACACAATAAACAAAAGATGCCCCAATGGTAATCACCGGACACCAAACTGTCTCCCATACCCCAATGTACTACAGTGACCTTATTTTCTCCTGATAATCAAGTTCAATTACCAATGCCAGTAAGATAATTCATCTCCTTGCCTGCTGGTCTCTTAGTATGAAAAGCCTAAGTGATCAGTGAACATATTTTGCTTAAAGGTTAATGAGAATCTTATTGTGTCCCCTGGTAAAAGTGTTCCCCTTTTGAGAACTAGGACCTCTATAACCACAGGGCATCAGGAATATGGGAAGCACAAAATGGGTTACTAAAAGTAATGTTATCATTTATACTTAGACTTTTTCAAAAAGATTTTATTTATTTATTTGACAGAGAGAGAGAGCTCAAGCAGGGAATACCACAGAGAGAGAAGAAGAAGCAGATTCCCCACTGAGCAGGGAACCTGATACAGGACTCGATCCCAGGACTCTGGGATCCTGACCTAAGCTGAAATCAGATGCTTAACCAACTGAGCCACCCAGGCACACCTCTACTTCCACTTTTGTTTCCTAGGCCCATATATTCTAGTTCTGGGGGCACAGCATCATATAAATGTTCAGCCTCTCAAGGTGTTCTCCCAGACCTGGTAACAGGTGCATCTTTAACAGACCATTCTATATCTATGTCAGGCCAGTAGCTTGCAGGTGGCACAATATGTGATAGGTTCATATGCCCACTGTACGCTTTTTTTGCTCTAAAGTAGGTTCCTCAGTATAATGCAGTGCTATCTGGGATCTTCTATTGGTGGATCAAAGAAGCTACAAGCTCTTCAATACTGGCACTGGCTGAGTGCAAAAGAGGCAAACGCATGGCATGCTCAGAACAGGTGCCAATCCCAATAAAGATGCTTACTGTCCTCTCAGTGTGAAAGGGTCAGTTCGTTCCCAGTGGTTTGTTGGTCTCAGTATTGGTCTCTATTGCTGGCAAGTTAAATCTTCAGCAAGTTAAACTATCAGTGGTGATACCTAAATCAGACTATGATATTGGAGTATGATATCAGGCCCATTCATAGGCTCCACCTCCATTTCTATAACTACTCTCCATATGGTCAACCAGTATGCCGGCCTTTAGCTAGTTAATGACAGAGCCTAACTGAGATCTACTGGCCAAGTCATTCTGTCTACTTGTTTGTTTAATGTCTTTTCAAAGGTGCATGGTTCCAGTGGGTGTTTACATCTGATACCAGCACAAGTACCAGGACAAGAACATCTTACTGCATAGCAATCCCTACAGATCCATCCCCATGCCTTTTCCCAAGACCTCCTCAGCCAGATCTTCCAAGTTTTCTCCTTTTGCATCCATGTTCGATCAGTGCCAACACCCATGAGCCCCTGTATATTCTTACTTGGTTTCATTTGTTTATTCATACAAAGTAGATGACTGAGTGCACCACCCAGAACTCTGCCCAGTGGAAGGATTTCCTGTCACCACTTTCTTCAGGGCTGTCCTGAAAAAGAGAAAAGAGAAAAAGAGAATAGCAGTTCATCTCTAGCTGTCACCAATATACTAAGCAAATTAATTAATGAACCAAGCTAATCTTTTCCTCCTCTATAAGATGGTCATAAGGGACCTCAACACTCACGCGAAGCCAGGGGTGCGAGGTGGTAGGTAAGATGGTAAGAGCCTTTGCACCGCCCACTTGTAGAGCTTACTTGTGCCATCTGGTCCTGTTTGTGCCTGGAGCTTGTGGAATCACTTCCATTTACACTGGATTACTGCTCAGCTTGCCTGAGCTTATGACTTGGAGGGTCAGCACAGTCTTGCTAAAGAAGGCCTCTCTGACCTCATTAGACTGGTAACTTGATGTTGCATGGTCAGGTCTCTACAAAAGACCAGTAACATTCTAGTTGCTACTTTCTGAATGATATATAGTTTTCTGCTGCTGCCTGGATCTGCTACAGACGTCTTTCTTGCTTAGGGCCCCACTCAAAGCTGGCAGCTTTTCCCATAACCAGTATATGAGTTAAAAGAGTACTTCCAAATGTATAATATGCTGTCTCCAGATCTAAAAAAAAAAAAAAAACCTACCAAGAATTGCGTTTCCTTAATGGTGCAAGGTGAGATATGCTAGAATTTGCCATTTACTTCAGAAGGGATGCCCTAGAATTCCCCAGATATGTTAGGCTCCTGAATCCTCATAGGGTTTGTCTCCTACCCTAGGAATGCATGTGTCTTAACAACATAACACACATACTTTATGCTCATCTGGTCTTATTAGCATGATGTCTTTAATATATTAGACCGATGTGATACACTGATACACAGTATCAGTCCAGGCCCCTTTTTAACTATATTATGGCAGATAGTAGGAAATTTTAACATAGACCTGGGACAACACAGTAAATGTATAATACTGTCTGTGCTAAGTAAATGCAAACAATTTCTGATCCTCTTTCCTGACATGGATGGGATGGAAGGCATTTATCAGTTCAATGACAGTATATTGTATATCAGAATTTTTGTTAATCTGTACTAGCAAAAATACCAGCATAACAGCTGCAATTAAGGCTACTAATTGATTAACTTTACGGAATTTCACTGTCATCCATAATGATCCATCATATTTCTGTAAAGATCAGATTGGTAAATTTAATGGGAATATAATAGAGACCACCCTGTATTCTGTTAGCATGACACTAATCTCTTTCATTCACTCCCAGGATGCAGTATTGATTTGCTATCTTGGAAAGAGAATTCAGAGGCTTTTAGCTGGCCTTCCCCAGTACAATAGCTGATACCCCAAAGATCAAGAACCATTTGAGTGTTCTTTTTTTTCAGATTTATGTATTTATTTGTCAGATAGAGAGAGAGAGAGAGAGAGCACAAGCAGGGTGGGTGGCAGGCAGAGGGAGAAGCAGGCTCCCTGCGGAGCAAGGAGGCCAACACGGGACTTGATCCCAGGACTCTGGGATCATGACCGAAGGCGGATGCTCAACCAACTGAGCCACACAGGCATCCCCCATTTGAGGGTTCTGTCAACTACCAAGTATGTGTATTACAATTATGCATCGGAGAAATGACCACAGGGTAGGTTTCTGGGCATAATGGTCAAATTATAGGCAGAACCCGGCCAGGATTCCACCTATTACCTGTGATGACACATCCCCATGCTAACAGGAGGATCATGTTGGCACTTTGGGTCCCCAACCAATTGGACTCATTGTCCAATAATCTTCCAGTTGGGTCCCCAATTGGACTCACTGTCCAATAATCTTCTAAAGATCTGGGTAATTCCCTCTCCCACCATGCACACTTACAAGAGTTCATGTTTATAATGAACTTTAGAAACAAAACTGGGGAATTGCGACTGAATACACTTGCTGCACTGTTGCAGGATCCTTCCTCATAGGAATGTGCCTTCTCCTTCAGTTAATCGGTTCCAGCTCTGAGAATTGGCTCAGGTACAGAAACTGAGTAAGGAATCATGACTTTTGATTGGGGTAGGCATCTTCAGTCTCCTGCTTATCCATCCTTGATTTTTCTTGGTTGTATAAATTAAATAGTACACTTATTACTGCCCTTCACTCTTGCCTGTAGGAATACCACCTCTATACCTCTCTGAAGGTTGAGCTTTCTTGGCTGCCCCTCCAAATTTGCCACTGATTGTAATAATTACACACACCTTGCATCATCACCTGGCCTTTATTACTTAGGAATCCTATTATCAGCATTGTTGGAAAGGAGCCCAGTTCTGTGACAGCACATCCCACCATCAGCCCTGGTCTAGATAGGGACAGATGTTACTGAACTTCTCAATGATGCTGACGTAACTCTGTGGAAGATTTAATTGTTAACAAAGTTTATCCAAGAAAGCCAATTCCATTGAGATTTCTAGTTTAAAGCAGAATAATACCATTTGGAGAAAAATATATGTATATATATATATATATATTGCTGGGAACAAAGAGACTGAAAAACTAAGAACTCACAAATACATTATCTTCCAATTTTAATTATTTGAAATGCATTATGTTTTTCATTGCTGAAACAGCTACAGAATTTTATGGAGAATCATTTCCTCCCACTGAACTTTTTTCAAGTTTGCAGAGGCACTAGAGAGTTAGTAAAACCTGACAGAATCTGCATTAGGAAAGAAATGTGACTTTATGTCAAGAGCTGAGATATTCCTGAAATGAATATACATATGCAGAAAACAATAATGATATCGAGTACCACAGATTGTGGATGAAATAAAATGTGGCATTTTTCTTGGACAGGGCAATTAGGGCATCATGGAAATTAGAAACTGATAAAGTCATTTAGGTTGTTTTGTTTTGTTTTGTTTTGTTTTAAACCATGGAAACTACTAGTAGATCATTCCAGGTAGACTTTCATCCTTAGTGTTTTCCCAAATTTCAAGTGCACACCACCAGCACTATAGTGGATTGTATAACAAAGGCCATAGAACTCTGAAGTTTCAACATGGAATGCAGTGGCCTGAAATTAATCAGGTAACAACAAGCTAAGTAGCTGCTATTACAGACTTCCTTTATGCTAATTCTATAATTACTCAGATGGAAATACAGGTAGAAAAATCATTAGAAGTATCTTTGATAAATATTTTCTTTTAGAATCATGTTTGCTTCTTTTTCACTTATAGTTTTATGAAAATTAAGAATATTAGACCTAGGTGAATAATCTAATAAACTTCCTCTTACACATGAAGAACCTGGGACCCCAAGATCTGTCTTAAGTCAGATGTGCCTTATGCAAAAGGTTCATGATTCTCAGTGAGATATGCAATTTCAAGGTTTCTTTTTTGAAAACATGTAGAATTGACATTTTGACAGGAAGGTAAATGACTTAATTATACAATATCATGTTTTCAATGATTTCTCAGACTTCCCAAGGAATCATGTCACATTTTCTTAAATTTTCAGAGTTTTACTCAATTTCAGCCTAAGGAGTACTTACTCCTAGTAAAGAGTAAGGAAAATAATGCCTTATTTCCTAGAAATCATTTTTTTTCACCTAATGGTTCACTGACAAAAAACATAAAACAAATGTTAAAGGACAAAAATATTAGAGTCTATGCCACTAAATATGCAACCTCAGTTACATTTCAGTCTTCTATTTCCTTAAAACTGTGAATAACTTTAAAGTTGCAAAGGAAAAAAAGCAAAGAAATTCTTTGGCTTTAGAAAAATTAATGTATAATATTAGCCTATGTTCTGAAATTTTCTTTTAAAACATATTTTATATCAATTTACCTCAAAATTTATTTCTCTGGAATATTTCAGAGTGTATAGTCTTTGAGTTGGCTTTTAAAGTTTCTCAAGACTATAAAAAATCACTAAACTAATTTCGTGTACTCTTGCCTTCAGATTTAGAATTATTCTGTAAGTTACTTTCAAAAGTATTCTGAACCTCCATCAACTGAAAGAACAGAAACTCAATCTCCATATGCCATCCTCAAGGGACTTAACTCAGATTGGTATTCTTTATTTCATAGTTTGACTTTAATTTAAATTCAAATTTTGATCAGTATTCTTTTGATAACCCAGTAACTATGGGACCTAAGCAGAGAAACAAGCTACTTGCTGCTCCTCTTCAAGGTGGTAGTATTAGTAGACCGTGTAAGCCTGTTCTCTTAAAATCATAGTTCATTGCATGTTTTTGCCGACCTCTCTATTAAAGTCACTCCTGAAACTGGAGGCTTTAGGCAGTGACATGTTGATAAGCAGAAAAAAAATCATCCAAGTACTGATATCTCATGATTTTTTAAAAGATTATTTTATTTATTTATTTGTCAAAGAGAGAGAAAGCACGCACAAGCAGGGAGAGTGGCAGGTAGAGGGAGAAGCAGGCTCCCTGCTGAGCAGGGAGCCCGGTGTGGGACTGGATCCCAGGACCCTGGGATCATGACCTGAGCCGAAGGCAGACGCTTGATCAACTGAGCCACCCAGGCATCCCATAATTCATGTTTTTGTTTTTATTTTAAGATTTTATTTATTTAATTAATTGATAGAGACAACGAGAGAGGGAACACAAGCAGGGGGAGTGGGAGAGGGAGAAGCAGGCCTCCCCCCAAGCAGGAAGCCCGATGCAGGGCTCGATCCCAGGACCCTGGGATCACGACCTGAGCCAAAGGCAGTCGCCCAACCAACTGAGCCACCCAGGCACCCCTAACTCATGTTTTTTAATGTAAAAGTAAATATTCACTAAATGCCAACAAATTCATGCAGGAATCTAAATTAAAAAAGGCAAAGCTCTTTTAAAAAAAAAAAAAACTAAAACCAGTAGATCAGAAAATGGATTCATGACTTCAAAGCATTAGCAGTAAAATCATTCCTTAGAAGCAACAATCTGTGATATGGAAACTGAAAAATATGATGAAAGACAGAAAACACAATCCCATCTATGGTATCAGTTTAAATGAACACAAAGGAAACGTGAGCTTTTATAACTAAAAGCATTCTATAACTTCCTTCAACATTCATTTTTTTTTAAAGTAGTTTTTTTTAAAAGGTGATCTCCATGATTATTCATGAGATAATTGCTCTTCTACTGTTTTCAAAGACAACTTTCTTTTCCCATAAAAAGACTGAAAAATACAAAGGTAGATAAGAGAGTGAAGGGGTTTGAATTAGATGTGGTAGGTTGTAGCACACTGAGAAGAACTGCTCCTGGGATGAGTCCAAACTTCTCCAAGTGATACTCCAGATTCCGGAGGAGCCTGAAGAGCATGGAGGTCATGCCAACCACCACTGACTCACGTCCTGGTTCACCAATATGAAGACAAGGAAAGAAGTTTGATAATGACATCCAGCATGCTGACTGAAGGCCACACAGAATTACCGTGGCTAACATTTTGGAGGACTTAAAAGGCACATGCCACCTCTCTATATGTTAAGAATATTAACACATTTGATTTCTCAACAACGCTGTGAAGACTTACAGGTGAGGAAACTCTATTTGCAAGAGGTCAAATAACTTATCCAAGGTCCCACGCATAGTATGAAGCAGTCAGGACTTAAACTACAGGAGTCTGGACCCCAGACCTGCACTCTTTTTATTTTTTTTAAGATTTTGTTTATTTATTTGAGAGAGAGAGAGCAGGCACATGAGTGGGGGCGGGGGTGCCAAGGGAGAAGGAGAGGCAGACTCCCCACTGAGCTGGGAGCCTGAGGTAGGGGTCAAAGGCAGATGCTCAAAGGACTGAGGCACCCAGAAGCCCCTCCAGACCTGCACTCTTAACTACTGTGACATCTTCAAAAAGTTAACTATACATCCCAGCGAAGTATGGCGTTCTATAAACAGACAGATGGAAAAATAAATAATCTATAAATCAGTCACAGTCTGTCAAAGGGTGTATGTGTGTGTGTATGTATTTGGTATATACACACACATGCACAAATACATACTCATATATATTAAATGAATACACATCCATTAAGTCTCTATTATATTTCAGTTATTGTCTCTTAAATGGACATATATACTCTTCAGGAGAGTATACAACCAGTTTGAATTTCATAGTCTCTAACTCTAGTTAACAAGAATTCTAAATTTAATTTCTGTAATTCAATTTAATACCTTCCCTAAATCCCTATTCTCTTTAATGCATAAAACTTTATTTAATCATCCCTCAGGTAAACTCAGTGAAATTAGAAATTACTCCATAACTCCGGGTTAAAAATCAGTTAGCTCTGAACTTAAATCTGGAGAGTGCTCCATATCATATTGCCTCTGTGGACTATCATTCCTTCTGGCTGGTCTTTGAACATCAGTTCCTGTACCCGAGGTAGGTCCGCCAACAGCATGGCTTCATTGTGACTGGTAGGACCCTTTGAATCCTTTCACACCCCTTTAGCTATGGGAAACTGTTGAATTGCTCTTCTATTATCCCAGGGACCCCAGAGTAACTCACGGACCTCCTAGGTCTCCTCTGCCTTAGACCATCTTGGCCGCCATTTCTCTGCCCAGCTGGGAATAGCTCTGGTATGGGCTTCCTTGGGAGGATGATTTCTCCCCAGGCTATAGCCTGGGATTAAGACCTGGATCCTCTCTGTTCTTGGATGCCCCCCCAAATCTATCTGGGGCATAGTGCTCCTCTCCCCTACTAACCTGGCAGAGCTGACCAGTATAGCACCATCTTTTCTGAGACCACACCAATATCTAACCCTGCAGTGGTTAGCTTTCCTCTTTTATTCCTTTCCTCTCTCAGACCGTGAAATGTTATCTCCTTTTGGGGGGAAATCTGCCTCTTATAGTGTCATGAATTCTTCCCAAAATTATGGTTTACGAATAAACTATATCCTCTGATTCTTTCAGGCTCTTAATTTTTTAGAACACAAAAAGTTCATTATTTTTTCAAAAGATAGTCTCTTTCTGGGATATGAAAACTGCTTTGGCAAATTTAACTCTGAAGCTAGACTGCCAGAGTTCAAATTCCAGCTCTGTCACTCACTAGCTTTACAGTTATTTAAATGCTCTGGTACTCAGTTTCCCCATCAGACCAAGAAAAATACAGGAAAGAAAAAGCTGGCTGAGTACCTAGCAGTTTTGTCCTGGCCCAAATTTTTCTTATTTAGTGAGAATATTTTGTGAATAAGAAGAAGGTCTTTCTTAAAATTAATTAATTAATTCTAAGAGATTTACCAATGTGGTACATGTCACTAATGTGGTGCAAGAAAAATATTAATTCATTTTTTTAAATTCAAATCCACTCTATCGGCAGTTAATCTCCTAGCAGACAATGAAAAGACATTCTAGAATCCACTGGAAAAAGGAAGCTATATTTTATGCTTTCTAAATTAAACCTGGTGAAATCTTTAATTTTTTGACAAATATTTCCTGAGAGTCTTAACTTATGCTAGATGCTACACTGCATACCTAGATTAAGATATATAACACTCTTTCTTTTATTTTCTAGGAGGTTAAAATATAGAGAGGTGAACAGATATACGCACAACTAATTACTCTTTAGGATAAAAAGCACTTTAATTAGGTCCCAAATTTCTATAGAAAGCAGAAGGTACATTTAATACTGATTCAGGCAAGCTCCAAAAATCTTCATGGAGAATGTGACATTTGAGCAGAAACTCAAGAGAAGGATATATGCAAAAGAGTGCTGGTAAGTTCTTAACAACCATCTGAAAAAATATATATGTGTATATAGGTCTATATGTGTCTATTTTTATTATAAAAAGTAATGATATAAACATATGTAGCACACAATTTACAAATAATAAATTATACTATACTCTTTTTTGTAATTTCCGTACAGACTCTCACAGAATTCATTCATTGATTTTTGCTAGCCTTTGTGTCTATAGACAGCCTATGTTTGCAATTAATGAATGAACACAATTGCAAATATCCTATGCTGGAACTTCAATAGTTTGTCAATGATATGAAAAACTTTACAGAATTGATAATAGTTTTTGAAAACTAAAGACATATTTCATTTTTTGTGCTATTTGCTGTGTAAAAACCACAAGCATGACATACCTTCGAGTTTAATCCACATTATTGACGTTTTTCTCCTGACTTTTTAAGTCTAGAGACAATCAACAAAATGATAAATCCAACTCTGATTTTCAGTGCTTGCTGATTTCCATGGTATAATACTCCCACCATGTCTGATTTCCAGCTCCCAAGCTACACAATGTCAGTGAAAACAAAACTGAGAATAGATAAGCAGGGGCACATTATACTGTAGACGTAAGTAGCATAAGAACAAAGGAAAATAGTAAGATGTAGTAAAACAATTAGGAAGTGATAATTTTTGAACATTGCTTGCCTTTGTTTTCTATATAACTTATTTAACTGCAAATTTATATAATTTGATTTTTTATATGGCTATGTTAACAACTATCTTATAAAATTCCTGAAAATTTACCACTCGACTCCACTACACTAGCACACCACTCCAGCTCCATGACAACTCCAGCACACTAGTGGATATTTTGTTTATAGAAGATCCACATGCCTGGATCATTACCCTAATTTATAGATGAAAAAAGAGGATCAGAAGAGCTAAGTGACTTGTCTGAGGTCATTCAAGAGCTAAGTGGTAGAGCAAAGATTTATCAGAGTTATATGATTTCCAAGGATTTCTTATATCCAGGAATTCATGGAGCACTGAACTGGGAAAATATGATATATATACTGTTTTATAACTCCTGATTTTGTGTGTGTGTGTGTGAGAGAGAGAGAGAGAGAGAGCGTTTGGTCTGAGCTTTGTGTTCATTAAAGTCGGAATGTGGGGGCGCCTGGATGGCTCAGTTGGTTAAGCGACTGCCTTCGGCTCAGGTCATGATCCTGGAGTCCCAGGATCGAGTCCTGCATTGGGCTCCCTGCTCAGCGGGGAGTCTGCTTCTCCCTCTGACCCTCCCCCCTCTCATGTGCTCTCTCTCTCTCAAATAAATAAATAAAATCTTTAAAAATAAATAAAGTTGGAATGTGGAGGGTGGGGAGAGTATTAGACCCTCTCTCACCTCAAAGTTTTCCATGGCTACTGCTGTCTACCAAAAAGAACAGAGTGGCTTAAACTGATTCTCAATACAGATCTTTGGAATTTTGATCCACAGGGAAAGAATGGGAATTTCACAACGAGGAAACCAATCACGCAGGAGTCTAGGTTTATACAAAGTCAACAAGGAGTGAGCCAGCGCGACTCAGGAGAGGTTGTGTAGTCTATAGGAGGGGAGAGCATGTAATTGGGAGACAAGGCCAGAATGTTGAAGGATATTTTTCTCAGGCCATGACAAGCTGAAATTCTAGTTTGCAGCAAACCCACTAATTCAGTTCTTTTCAATTTGTAAAAAATATTCACTCCCTTTTTTGGTGGACAGGGAATTCATAGGTGTGTCTCCAAAAGAAGTATTTTTTGCTAGGATTCTGGCCACTGGAAAGTCACCCCAGTCTTTCTTTTCTCTTTCACTTGACCGTTAGTGTTACCTCCCAAAGGATGTCCCTGTCATAGCTTTGCCATCAACCATTTCAAGCACCTGCTTTTCTGTCTGTTTCACTGAATTTTTCAGATGTCAGAGTGACTGTTCCCCAAATCTTAAACTTGGTGTATCTTAACAGACCCCTTTGTCCAGCTCCAGTTTACACCAATACTCAGATAACCAATCCCTTCTTTCTGCCCAAGGGTCAAAAAACATTACCATGGGGCAGTTTTAACCTTTCATCCTCCATTCAGATTTTTTTTTTTTTAATTTTTACTTTCATCAGCAAATTTACTCCAAATGCATCAGTTTCTTTTTGTAGACCTTGCTGAAGAAAGAATATGGGTAGACTGTGACTGACTTTGAACTCTAAAAAGTTTAGACTTGATTCCTGTGAGACCACAGAAGGTCCTCCAGGGAAGTGACATTACCAAGGCTGTACTTCAGAGAGATAATTATGATAGCAGCATGCTGAGAGCATTGGACAGATGAGAAATTAGAGACAGAGTCAGGGTCAAGGGACTATTTCAACAGTTCAGAATTAAAATGATAAGGGTCTGAACCAATGTAATAACAATGAATATTGGGGGGGAAAGGGCAAATATTCGAGATTCATTTTGAAGTAGACAATCAAGGGCTCTCTGATTGGTTGGAAGTGAAATGCAGCAGCAGAAGTTAGTAAGTGGTGAAGCTAGGGGTCAGGAAATGAGCTGCCTTGCATCATATTGAGAGAGGAGAATGAGCAGCACCATATACAGAAATGGCCAGCAATATATTGACAATGTGGATTTAATTAAAAATAGAAACTGAAATGCATGAGAAGAAATTGAAGTTTTGTTCAGTGAAGTAGCATTGTCATCTTCAGTGGAGAGTAAATTGTTGGTATTTTAGTAAGACTAGTCCACCTTCAATATGTATTACACTAAATAAAATACTTTTAGCTTCCAAGGGTGTATCCTAATATTAAGGAGAACTCAATCTCATCATATCAGGGTCATTTATAGAGTAGGGAGTCCACTAACAATATTGAGGATCAGAAGATCTTTGTATCTTATTAATTTTTAGATATCAGAACTTTGAACAAAACAAGCCTAGTATGATTATATCTTTAATTATCCTTAATATAATTTAGCCATTCCATTTCTCTGCTCAAAAATTTTTTACTGGCTCCATCACACATAGAAAAAAGTCTTAAACTCCTTAGCACTTCCTACAGGACTTTTCGTGAACCTCCATCACTGGTCTGATTCATTCTCCCACAAATTCCCTCTAAGAGATACTAAGTTAGTGTGCACATATCCTCTCTACAAAGGATTAACCCATTAAGTTGGTTGTAGGTTCTTCACTTTCCAACTCAATGGTTTGGTTAGACTCAATCTCAGAACATACTGAACAAAAAAGAATTTGAAGGAATGAGGGAGAGAAGAAAGGTACATTTTAGCAAATGAGGAACAGAAAGATAGATCATATTGCCAAGCTGCCGAACAGCAAGAGGGAATTAAATATCATAACTAAAAAAGAGAAAAAGGACATGTAGAGATCTAATAGCTAAAGACAAGCCACCACTGCCATCATTCTTCCTTGAGGTGACACTATTTCTAGCTATCTCACCCCTTCTTGCAGATGGTGTGACTAAAAATAGAATGTCACAATTTTTCTTCTGAGAGAACTTTAAGTTTGGTAAATAATTTGGAAATAAATTCACTTTAGTTTTGTGAAGTCTTTGAAAATTTACATATTAATTGGAAGAGGTAAAAAGTTAATGACCATAAAAAAGATCGATAAAAGAGCCGGCCATATTTTTTTTGCTGTGAATGTTGTTCTCTTACCAACTATTTTGAAAGTTAATTCTTCAGTGTGGTGAAAGTCTCCAGTACACTTGGCACCATTAATTAAACTCCCTTCCTATAGACTGCGGTTTCTTTTTGTTTACACTAACTTCACCAAAGAAGAAGAACGTTGTTACCAGAAACAGAAGAATGATTTCTAAGTTAACAACAGAATACAAAATTCCTAATATTGATATTAATTTTTAATGCAATGGGTTTAGATTTGTAAGAGTTGGGGAAAGAAACCAAACTCAGCTACCTTTTCTTTTTCTTTCGTTTTCTTTCTTTCTTTCTTTTTCTTTCTTTCTTTCTTTCTTTCTTTCTTTCTTTCTTTCTTTCTTTCTTTCTTTCTTTCTTTCTTTCTTTCTTTCTTTCTTTCTTTCTTTTTCTCTTTCTTTCTTTCTTTCTTTCTTTTTCTTTCTTTCTTTCTTTCTTTCTTTCTTTCTTTCTTTCTTTCTTTCTCTTTCTTTCTTTCTTTCTTTCTTTCTTTCTTTCTTTCTTTCTTTCTTTCTTTTTCTTTCTTTCTTTTTATAAGCTACTTCTAAGTCAAAAGCATTAAGGTGGACTCTATTAAAAATGTCATCTCACTTAATTTTCATCCCATGATTGTACTCATTTGTAAAAATAAGAAAAGAGGTTCCAAGATGTTATTGTCCAAGACTGAACACCTAGTAAGTAGTTAAACCTAAGTGTGTACACTGTCAAATCTAACTCCAAAGTCCATGTTTCTTCTCTCTATAACTTTGCTTCCAAAAACTGTTTTGAAAAAAGAAGGCTAGAGGAAGGTGGGTAGAGAATACAACTAATACAGTAAATCTGTGTGAGAGGTAGAATTTATGATCATCTCAACAATTATTATAATTTAAGTGATTTTCAGTTTTTTAACAATTTATACTTTTCTAACACAAACTTTACTAAATTCATTTTTCTAAGATGATGACAGTCTGGAATCCTTTAGGCTACACATTTTTTAATGGCACTAGTTCTTTACAGTGGATACCAGGATACCCTATGCAGCCCCCTCTCCCCCAGGTGTGAAGGACTATTCCTTCAGTTCTAGGAGTAAAGCCAGGTTCTGGCCCATAGCTGTCAGCCCTCTCCAGAAATTGCCCCATGATGAGGTAGGCCATGCCTACTTTCTGGGGGCAGACTACATCCAATGTCTTTTCAGTGCAAGAGAATATCAGCCTAGTTCCTACAGTATCCCGGTTTAGGACTACTCCTGTCAACGTCATGTCCTGTTCTCCGGCCTTGGTTCTTGAGTACAGCTAAGAAAGAATCCAGAGCCAAAGTCTTAAGCAAGCAAAGTTTAATAGCAGTTTAAGCGAAAGTACACTCTCGAGATGGGAGAGTGGGCAGGCCCAGAAGTGGCAGTTGAATCTGGGGTCAGAGCTGTCTTTTCTTTTTATGTTTGGATAGGTTATGGTCATAGCTAGGGCAGTTTCTGACTAAGGTGGCAGCCAATCATCTCAGGGATTAGGGAGAGGGGGCTTGGCTCTATATGACGCCTGTGGGAACTATCATGGCAGCCATTCTCTGCTGGGGGTAGGGGGGGGTGAGGCCACAGTGTAAATGTATTATAATGTAGTTATAGGTTACTGTTGGGCAGTGGTCATAGGGAACATGTGGTATCCCCTGGGATCTGTCCCGGCTGTTTGGAACTTGGCCTTCACCATTTTATCAGTGGGAAAGCACCTGTTCCCTGCTCATATCTAGCTAACTGCCTACTCTATCACTCCAAAGGGCCATTCCAACTCCAGAGCTTCCCACAGAGTGAGATGAGGCCTTAGTTAGGACTGCCCTACAGCCCATCATCTCCCTTAGCCCAGTCACACTTCTTTTCCTTCCCACATAGGGGCTGAACCCAAAAACCATTTCCCTAAAGAACTGTCTACATGCTAATCTATACCCCCTAGTCTGCACTTCAGGGAACAGACCTACAAGATTCTTCCAGTCCAAAATATCTAGTAAATGAAGAAATTGGCTGGTAATATTACCCTGGCTGGAAAAGTTAGTGTCGGTCTCAAAAACAGTCACACAAAAGAAAGTAGTTTAGTGAGAAAATCGGGCTTATTTATTTTAACTTATGTAATCAAGAAAGAGCCATAGGCTTGACAAGTTTAAGAAACCACTGATCAGAGAGAGAATTTAGTTTATAAGAGCCAAAATGAAAAATACATACAGAAATATCTTGTTATAGCTAACATTTCTTTTTTTTAAGATTTTATTTTATTTATTTATTAGAGAGCAAGCGAGAGAGAAACAGCATGAGAGGGGAGAGGGTCAGAGGGAGAAGCAGGCTCCCTGCTGAGCCGGGAGCCCAATGTGGGACTAGATCCCAGGACTCCGGGATCATGATCTGAGCTGAAGGCAGTCGCCTAACCAACTGAGACACCCAGACGCCCATAGCTAACGTTTCTTTTAGAAAAGAATAATCTAGCTTGATTTTTTTATTTTTGGAAACAAAACTTTGATATTAATGAATTCTTTAAAAATTGGATTGCAGGAAAAAAAGAGGAAGATGCCAAATCAGTTTTTTTTTTCTTTTTTTTTTTAAATCTACACTTGGATTTCTGTGCTTCGGGGAGAAGCAGAATATGAAATATTGCCATCAAAATGCCAATCTTGCCTTTGATGGTAATTAATCTGTTATCACTGAGGACTAAGATGTGTCCCATGTTTCATTTGAAAGCTGTTGCATTTGCAGGATCACAGAAGCAGTCATGACTGGTGAGTCTCACTATGGATATGAACCAGGTGTGAGCTCATTCATCAAGTACACCATCATTACCTGGTTCTTGGTAGTGACTGTGCCAAATTCTCTGTGTTTTCACTTGCCTTAATTGCACAACATTGCCCTACAATGTAGAGAAGTGAATTAATATGTTTTTATGCAATATCATAATTCATAGAATTTTCCATTTCCTAAATTTAACTCCCACAAAAGAAATTAACCACAAATATATGTAATTCAGTGTTTTAATTCTGATTCAATATAGAGCAGAATGTTTACTGTTTTCATTGAGATTTCTGAATAATTGTCTTCGGCGTCCATGCCGTCAGTACTTACATAAATAAACTCTTTTAAGTCACTCGGGTCTGAGGAGAGCACAACTTTCACTTAAGTTAATTTATTTTCTAAATCCAATCCAAAACCTTTATTTTACAGATCAGAAACACATTTTGAAGTCCCCAAGTATAACATGAATGTTCTCCAGTATTTGCCATCTTAACACAAATACATATATGATTATAAAATAAAATGTATGCTCATGCCAATGAATGGATATTGTAAAAAAGAGCTTAGGCTCCAAACATATTTACCAATTTTGGTAAATATTTATTTCTCATAAATAATCTTTGGTGTCGATTTATATTCTTATAATTCAAAACCAAGAGAGCACCAATCAAATGCACAAATCATTCTCTGATTTATCTTCCCCCTTTAAAAGATATAATCTTCTGGAGAATTTTATCACCTTAGCGTAGGTGCATCCCCAGGTGCAGGCTTCTGAGAGCGCGCTCTTCCAGAAATGCAAACCAGGGATGACAGAAGAAGTGACAGGTGCTCTGTTCGGTGGCCCAGTATTACAGGAGTTTAATCCTATGCTGTAACGAAATCCAACCCGACAAGCGCTATGTGACTTTAAGGGAATTTATAAATGACTTAAAGCTAAACATATTATTAAATATGTCTCTAACTCGGTGAAACTAACTAGAAAATTTTTCAAAAATCCTATTACAAATGTGGTTCAGCGCAGGATCAGCTTACACAAAGACAGGCATAAAAATGCTCATTTATGTGCTGTTACTTGAGAAGCAGAAAAGCTCCTTTTCTCTTCCATCCTCTCCCCCTAGGCTGAAGACCCTTATTAAAATGCAAATGTTCTCTGTGTGGATTAACTTTCTGAGTAGAGCCCCGAGGGTGAAGGAAAACAAGTTGGCTGAAATAGCCAAATTATCTATATACTATTTCAAGCAAAAAGTTTCAAGAGCCCATCTCCACCTCAAAATGAACCATCTGAAATAACAATAATATGCTTTTTTGGATTGCAATGTGCCAGGTATTGCGCTAATGTTTTAGATAACCTATCTTACTTATTCCTTACAATAGCTCAACCAGAGAGGTAGTACCAGTATCTCCAATTTGGGGAAGCTCTGAAATTTAGAAAGGTAAGTAGTCTCCTAACGTTATAGAACTAGTCAGAAGGAGCGTGAACTCAAGTCCCAAATCTGTGACACTGACCATTACACAAACTGCTTCTCAAATACGTCTCCACACCCATCTTCTCTTTATTCTCTCCTACCTTGGAGGAAAAGTTTACCCCTTTCCTTTCCAATGGCCATCTCTGCTCCCCATCCAGGTAGGATGTTGCTCCTGTATCGCGCGGTTTTCTCCTCATTCCAGTGTCTATCCCTTGTGTTCAATTATCCCCATTAAATAACTTCCTCTTCTCCGCTTTCTTTGACCCCCTTCATTTGACCAACAAACAGATTTACTGACCTTTACTATCTCTTATGATCACCTTATTTCTCTACTTCTTTCCTCTGACAATATGTTTGATAAGTATTCTAAAAATGTGACCTCCATTTTTGCATCAAACATTTCAAACAATTTACAAATTGGTGTCCCGCAATAACAACAAACGATGCTTAGAGTCCTTCTTGATTCTTCCTGATCCCTGGCCCTTCCACCCCTCTACTCCTTTACCTTTCCTGCCTGCGTACAGTCAGGAACCAAGATCTTTGTGAGTTCCTTCATAATCACATTTCCCTTTTATTTCTACTGGGATCACTAGGCGTGATGGGTTCAAAACGGATTCTGCCATCTTAATCTTTAATTAGTGCATCTTCCACTTTCCCAATAGATAGAATAACACTCCTACAGAATGTAGCCTCCTAAAATAACACATGGATCATAAAAATTTGCTTTTTATCAGAGCCTGTCAGGCTTTCTTGTGGTCTCAAGATAATGTAGGAACTCCTCCAGCAAATTTCCAAAGCTTTCAAAGTATGAAGTCTGATGGCAAGTCACTTTTCCCTCCCTTCCATCGCTACAAAACATCTCTGTTTAAAGCGCTCCTTCCTTCTTGATTTCCATTATCTATCCAATAGTACCCTTCATTCTTCATGGCCCAGTGTTTGGACCCATAGTGCTTTATGCTTTACCACTTCTTCAATGTTGCTCACACTGTTTCTCTTGTTTTCCATTTATGCTGCTACCCTGACGTCCCAATCAATTCAGTTTCCTCTGAATTTTCTATTTTATCCAGCAGATGTTCTAGCATTTGGCTATTACAATTCATTTGACATTTTAAAATTTTTCTTTTATCATATTTTAAAGAATGTATATCTTGCCCCTTGAACCAGATTTAGCATTTTTTTTTTTTTGAGAGCAGTGTAGGAAATGTGGGTCATTTTCTGTATGTCTCTGTCCCTGCCCCATACTGTATATAACATAAGATTTTGCCCATATAGGACGTCACTATACATTCATTGAATAAGTGGTAGGTAATATTTAGTTAGGATTTTATACTAATTCACTAAAGAATTGGCAACTATATTTTAATGGAATCCTGTAACAAATAAAATAAATTTCTTATTAAAATACGTTTTGGAAAAACAAATTATTGGAGGACACCTGGGTGGCTCAGCCGGTTAAGCATCTGCCTTCAGCTCAGGTCATGATCTCGGGGTCCTGGGATTGAGCCTTGCGTTGGGCTCTCTGCTCCGCGGGGAGTCTGCTTCTCCCTCTCCCTCTGCCCTTCTCCCCCACTCCCTGCTTGTGCTATCTGCTCTCTCTCATGCTCTCTCTCTCAACTAAATAAATAAATTCTTAAAAACAACAAAGTATTAGATTTCCTCCCACTTGTATTACCCCCACCAAATATAATATATTTCTTTCTTTTTCCATGTGTGCATTTTATCAGAAGATCTTCTGGGAGCTTAGTCTCTGTTAAACAGCTTACTGTAACATTAATAAAAGGAAACAGATTCGGTTCGCTAGAAAATTAAAAATCTAACTTACCTCAAAGACGACTCTACTCTGGTAGTAAAAATAAAATGCAAATGTATAAATCTGTACCATAAAAGCTTACATGAATACTAGAAACAGTGGTCTGAAAATGAATCAAGAAGTCAGTTTCTCCAAAGACAGGTTAATACTGTTACAAGTCTTTCCGTTTGTTTCTTCTATAATTCTCATGACCCTGGTTGTCCAAGTGCTAACATCACGCTCATCATATCAGTGCCAACTTATTCTTGGCTTAGTTTTTGAAAGACTACATTTTGCATGCTCCATTTGTAAGGCTAATTTAGACAGAATTAGGGTACTAAATAAGCACAGTTGATTGTAACTAAAGAAAAATAAGAAGTCTATGCCTGGACTTCCACTCCACCCAGTAGTAATGAAGAAAGCACACGTTTCTTCATCCTTGCTAGGGTAATGTACAGGAGGCTTAGTGGAAAGTCGGGCCTTACACCACAACTCAGAAGTAGTAGACCCATCCCCCACAGTGTTAAGAGGCCATATGAAGGGCAATAATGAGGCACTCTCTCTCCCCTTGCCAGAGCATTATAAATGGAGGCCTTTTAGGAAGCCTGAAGTCTACCTCCACCTGGGAGTAGCAAGGAACCCCCTCCTTCCCTTGTCAGTGACGGCCAGGTAGTGAAGCTAGACTTCCAATCCCACCCAACAGTAATGAAGCAGTGCTCGCTTCCTTTGCCAAAGAGGTATCAAGAGAGGTCTGCAAAAATGTATGATTTAAATAAGATCCAGAGTCTCATGCCATTATGCCAAAATGGTCCACATTTAAATAAAAAAACCACTCATCTTACCAAGAACCAGGAAGATCTCAACTGAATGAGAAAAAACAATCAAGAGACACTAATATCCAGATAGCACAGATGTTAGAATTATCTGACAAGGATTTCCAGGAGCCTTCATTAAAAAACACGTCCACAAGCAATTATGAACATACCTAAAATGACTTTTTAAAATAGCATATTTTAACAAAGAAATAGACATTATAAGGAAGAACCAGACTGAAATTTTAGAATTGAAAAATATGAAACCTCAAATAAAAAACTCTCAAAAAAACAATAGAAATTACCCAATCTGAGAAACTAAGAAATCAAATGGATTGAGAAAATAAACAAACAAACAAACAGGGACATGGGAGAATATAACAAAACATCTACCTTTTATGTCATCTGAGTCCCAGAAGCAGAGGAGAAAGAAGACGGAGCTGTAAGTTACTCAAATTAAAAATGGCTGGAAACTATGAGTCAGTCAGAGAAAGACCTGTACCATGTGACCTCACTGATATGAGGAATTCTTAATCTCAGGAAGCAAACCGAGGGTTGCTGGAGTGGTGCGGGTGGAAGGGATGGGGTGGCTGGGTGATAGACATTGGGGAGGGTATGTGCTCTGGTGAGCGTTGTGAATTGTGTAAGACTATTGAATCACAGATCTGTACCTCTGAAACAAATAATACAATATATGTCAAAAAAAAAAAAAGAAGAAGAAGATAGCAGGAAGGGAAAAATGAAGGGAGGGAAATTGGAGGGGGAGAGGAATCATGAGAGATGATGGACTCTGAAAAACAAACTGAGGGTTCTAGAGGGGAGGGTGTGGGGGGATGGGTTAGCCTGGTGATGGGTATTAAGGAGGGCACATATTGAACAGAGCACTGGGTGTTATATGCAAACAATGAATCATGGAACATTACATCCAAAACTAATGATGTAATTTAGGGTTATTAACATAACAATAAAAAATTTAAAGAAAAAAATGGCTGAAAATTATAAGTCAATCAGAGAAAGACCTGTATCATATGACCTCACTGAGATGAGGAATTCTTAATCTCAGGAAGCAAACTGAGGGTTGCTGGAGTGGTGGGGGCTGGGAGGGTGGGGGTGGCTGGGTGATGGACATTGGGGAGGGTATGTGCTATGGTGAGTGCTATGAATTGTGGAAGACTGATGAATCACAGACCTGTACCTCTAAAACAATACATTATATGTTAAAAAAAAAAAAAGAAGAAGAAGAAGATAGCAGGAAGGGAAGAATGAAGTGGGGGAAATCGGAGGGGGAGACGAACCATGAGAGACGATGGACTCTGAAAAACAAACTGAGGGTTCTAGAGGGGAGGGGGGTGGGGGATGGGTTAGCCTGGTGATGGGTATTAAAGAGGGTACGTTCTGCGTGGAGCACCGGGTGTTATGCACAAACAATGAATCATGGAACACTATATCCAAAACTAATGATGTAATGTAGGGTGATTAACATAACAATAAAAAATTTAAAGAAAAAAAATAGCTGAAAATTTTCCAAATTTGGCAAAAGACGTAAGCCTACAGATTCAAGAAACTGAGCAAGATAAATTCAAAGAGATCCATGTCAAGATACATCATAGTCAACTTCTGAAAACCTAAAAACAAAGAAAAAAATCTTAAAAATGGTCAGAGAGAAATGGCACATTACATATAGGGCAGAAACAATTGAATGATAGCAGATTTCTCATGTGAGTGCATGGAAACCAGAAAAAAAGTGGCCCGGTATTTTTCAAGAGCCGAAAGAAAAGAACTGTTCATGCAGAATTCTATATTCAGTGAAAATATCCTTAAGCACTGAAGGAAGGCTCCTTCCTCAGATAAAGGAAAGCTAAGGACTAAAACTAAAACCATTACCAACACACCTACCTGAAAAGAATGCCTTAAGGAAATTCTCTAACCAGAAATAAAATGATGGAAGAAAGAATCTTGGAACAGCAGGAAAAAAGAACAATGGAAAAAGTGAAAATATGGGTACCCACCAGAAGTTTCTCTTCTCTTGAGTTTTCTAAATTATATTTGATGGCTGGAACAAAAATTATCACACTGTCTAATGTGGTTCTCAATGTATGTAGACAGAATACTTAAGACAATTTATTATAAAAGGGGGAAGTAAAGTGATATAAAGACAGGTAAGTTTCTACCCTTAACTTGAACTGGTAAAATGTTGATACCAATAGATGCTGATAAGTTGAGCCAAAAAAACCCTACAGCAACCACTAAAAAAAAGCTATACAAAGAAATCCACTCTGAGATACTATAAATTTCCAAATGTCAAAATTACAGAGATGGAGAACAGATTGTTATTGCCAGGGGTGAGAGAGATGTTGGAGAGGGAGGTACTAGGGTTACTGTAAAAGGGTGGCATGAGGGAGATCTTAGGTGATGGAATAATTCTCTATCTTGACTGCAATAGTGTTGTATAAATCTCCATATGTGATAAAATCACATCCAACCACATACACACATTGTGCCAATGCCAATTTCCTGGTTTCATATCAAACTACAATGATATAAGATCAACCATTGAGAGAAACTGGGTGAAGTGTATAGGGGACTTGTCTCTATTATTTTTGCTACTTCCTGCAAATGTATAATTATTTCAAAATAAAAAGTGTTTTTACATAAAAAGGTAGACCAGACAAGCTAAATCAGAACTAATTGGCTGTGGAAGGAAGAAAGGAAGGAAGGAAGGAAGGAAGGGAGGAAGGAAGGGAGGGAGGAAAAAAGGATTAAAGAAAGAAATTGAAAATTGACGATGACTTATGATTGAAGTAGATAAAATCTTATTTTTATTTTTTCCACATTTTTTATTTTTATGTTTCATTTTATAAGACAAAAGAAACATTAAAATGTTCATGGAAAAAAGAAAATGTAACAAGAATTACAGTATGTTTGAAATATTTGTTTTAAACTAATCCAGCTATATAAACATATAACAATTTGGAAGTTACACAACGTTTAAGACAGCAGTTATCTGGATACTATATGAAAAATAATACGGCAAAAAAATGAATAAAATAGAGCTTCATGTTTGCAGAGAGGATACTTTGAATAGTTTCCCCTTGGATTTTGCATTCAACAGTTGCTCTAATATCTCAAATTCAATTAAAAGAAGTATCATAGTTAATAACTCAAATACACTTTTCTTGTTGTTAATTGGTAACACCCTCTACAGACTAACAGCAGAGAGAAAAGATGGCAAGGAGAGCAAGCAGAGAATAGAACATGAATCGTTGACCCTTGCAGAGGGTTCATGAACAGCCTAATATTCATTCCTTCCATTCTTTTCGTCTTTTATTTTTTACACTAGTCAGAAAGGATTCTGTGGTTTGCAAGGAAGAACCCCGACTGACACCCAGCCTCCACGAGATCTCAGAATAGATGTAGGCCTGGCTTCTCCAAACGCGTGTGGAACACATTGGATGTGCACATGGAAGTGTTTCATTTACTTGCTTCTCTTTTTTTCCCCCCCAATAAGGAGAATGAAGAAGCCAAGTCCATTGAAGCTCTACCTTTCCAGACGGTATTTAAGGGAATCCTTTTGTGTTTACAATCATTTAAACCTCAGCTACCGCATTCAAGACAGCCCCCAAACTCCGGCACTATGATTAGGTGTTGTTTTTATAGCCGTGATACGTTAATGTTGGTGCCATAGAGGAAAATATTTATATAGTGAGTCTTGTTCATGGCTTTTGTACCAGAAGGAATGCTGCACTTACTCCTTGAAGTGCCGTCTTAAAATGGGGGCAAAAGGAATTATGAAGTATTTTAAACAAACATGTTGCTTTCCATTTTCACGGGGGCAAACATATGCATTAGTATGTTTTAAAGGAAAAAGCACCAAAGAGACTATTTTACATTAGAGATTCTTTTCATTTTGGATCAGTAAAACATGCTTTGACTTATGTGGGTTTAACTCAAGTGTGTTCTTATAGTATGACGAGTGTATAAGTCGACTTTGGGCATCTTGCATGACTACTACCTCCAGCCCCTAGATTTAGAGAACTTCACTTAAGGCTTAACTGGTGTATACATGTGATGACTTCTAAAATAAAATACAGAAATAACTTGGATTTTGTAAACTATTTTCTCAATTTCTATCCGACCTATTACTAACATTACTGGCCACAGTTTCATTCTATCTCCACTCAAGGAGATCTCACTCAAACTGATCTTCTAAGAGGTCAGTCCTGTCCAGCTCTCCAATGCAGAGCTGACAATGCACGAGCAACTGACTGCTGAGGGGTGGCCGGCCATCGATCCAGCACACTCAGCTTGGGCTAGGGAAGAGGGTATTTAGCCTCAGTCAGGATTTTTTTTTTTAATTTTGCTTAATTTGAAACATGAAACAAAGCAAGAAATAGGAACTGAGTATGGGTAATGGAACCGAGTTCATGAAAATGGAGAGAGGCACAGAACAGCTACATCACACAATGTTTAAAAAAAATAAGCTGAAAAGTCATTTGAGAAAAGAGAAGAGTGGAATAGCTCCACCAAGAAAGGCAGTGATGGGAGAGGTCATATGTCATATGTCCCCTGACATGGAAAGTCTCTTTTCCATGTTGAGTCCCTGTGATTCCAGGCTGATATTAAATATCCCTCCAACAAATATCTGTGAAATCCTATAACTAAATAACTCCTCACTTGAGCTGGCTTGATTCTGTTTCTTTCCTTTTTTTTTTTTTTTTTTTTGCTAATAATATAGCTTTGAATAAAATACCACCTATAACACAAATAGAGAGTTTAAAAATTTTGCAAAGCTCTAGGCAAAAATAATATTATAGGCTCTGTTTGTGAATCAGAAGCAAACCCTGAATCCTTGCAAGTAATTTATGAAAGACAATCTCTCCGGATAAAGTAGTCCATGAGAGAGGGAAGCAGAATGGGGAAGAGAAAAGAGCCAAGCCAAGTGCTATTGTAGATGAAGTCCCGGATTTAGCCTGATCTCAAAGGGCGTGGTGGAAAGAAAAGTACATCTTAGAGGTTATTCTCTGGCTCACAGTAAAGCAGCTGGGCTTTGTCACCGTTATCCCAGTCAACCACTGGCTGCAGATTGTGTGTGTGTGTGTGTTGGTTCTTGGGACATGGAGAGACTTCACCTGCTCTTCTGCTTTTCCATATGGGTGAGGCATTTCAGTGGCCAAGTGCAAACCTCTAAATATGGCAAGTGCTCGCCCTTAGCAGTGAAATGGAAGCTGGAGGATGGGCGCACAAAACTAGGGAAAAGGACTGAGAGGTTCTGGGGTGGGGGGGTATCGAGAGTGGAACTGTTTCCCTACTGAAACAAAATACCAGATGAGATTCTCAAAACTGGAATAACCACTCTGTTGGTTTAAAAAAAAAAAAAAATATGTCCACAATCGCTACTAATCCTTCTTTTAAGAAAGAAATTCCTTTCATCTGAGTATGGACTGGAATTGGTGAGACCATTCTAACAGATACAATAAGGCAGAAGTGAGGGTTTGTGACTTAAAGATGAGGGCATAAGAGGCAAAAATGACTTCTGGTATTCCATCTCTCTCTTGCTCTTTCTCTTCAGATTATATGTTCTGAGGAAGCCAGCTATCATGTCATAATCAAGAGAGGCCCACGTGGTGAGGACCTGAGCTTTTGCCAACAACCACAGGAATGAACTTGGAAGTGAATCCTCCAGGCCTGCTCACTGGAGTTGATGCAGCCCTAGCCTATATCCTGACTGAAATCTTCTGAAGACACCCTGAGCCAGAACTACCCAGCTGAGTCCTGAGCCCCAGAAACTTATTGAAATAAAAAATGTTCATTTTGAGTGTTAGGGGTGATTTGTCATACTGGAATAGAAAATTAATACAACCACTCAGTCTCCTGTTGCTAGACCTGGGTTTTCTTTTTTTTTCTTCAAATTTTTTGTTATGTTAATCACCATATATTACATCATTAGTTTTGGATGTAGTGTTCCATGATTCATTGTTTGTGCATAACACCCAGTGCTCCATGCAGAACGTGCCCTCTTTAATACCCATCACCAGGCTAACACATCCCCCTACCCCTCTCCCCTCTAGAACCCTCAGTTTGTTTTTCAGAGTCCATTGTCTCTCATGGTTCGTCTCCCCCTCCGATTTCCCCCACTTCATTCTTCCACTCCTGCTATCTTCCTCTTTTTATTTTTCTTAACATATATTGCATTATTTGTTTCAGAGGTACAGATCTGTGATTCAACAGTCTTGCACAATTCACAGCATTCACCATAGCACATACTGTCCCCAATGTCTATCACCCAGCCACCCCATCCCTCCCACCCCACCCCCACTCCAGCAACCCTCAGTTTGTTTCCTGAGATTAAGAATTCCTCATATCAGTGAGGTCATATGATACACGTCTTTCTCTGATTGACTTATTTCACTCAGCAAAAAACCCTCCAGTTCCATCCACGTCATTGCAAATGGCAAGATCTCATTTCTTTTGATGGCTGCATAATATTCCATTGTATACATACACCACTTCTTCGTTATCCATTCATCTGTCATTGCACATCTTGGCTCTTTCCACAGTTTGGCTATTGTGGACATTGCTGCTATAAACCTCGGGGTACACGTACCCCTTCAGATCCCTACATTTGTACCTTTGGGGTAAATACCAGTAGCGCAATTGCTGGATCGTATGGTAGCTCTATTTTCAACTGTTTGAGGAAACTCCATACTGTTTTCCAGAGTGGCTGCACCAGCTTGCATTCCCACCAACAGTGTAGGAGGGTTCCCCTTTCTCCGCATCCCCGCCAACATCTGTCGTTTCCTGACTTGTTAATTTTAGCCATTCTGATGGGTGTGAGGTGCTATCTCATTGAGGTTTTGATTTGGATTTCCCTGATGCCAAGCGATGTTTAGCACTTTTTCATGTGTCTGTTGGCCATTTGGATGTATTCTTTGGAAAAATGTCTGTTCATGTCTTCTGCCCATTTCTTGATTGGATTATTTGTTCTTTGGGTGTTGAGTTTGATAAGTTCTTTATAGATTTTGGATACTAGCCCTTTATCAGATATGTCATTTGCAAATATCTTCTCCCATTCTGTCGGTTGTCTTTTGGTTTTGTGGACTGTTTCTTTTGCTGTGCAAAAGCTTTCTATCTTGATGAGGTCCCAATAGTTCATTTTTGCCCTTGCTTCCCTGGCCTTTGGCGAAGTTTCTAGGAAGAAGCTGCTGTGGTTGAGGTCCAAGAGGTTGCTGCCTGTGTTCTCCTCTAGGATTTTGATGGACTCCTGTCTCACATTTAGGTCTTTCAACCATTTTGAGTCTATTTTTGTGTGTGGTGTAAGTAAATGGTCCAGCTTCATTCTTCTGCATGTGGCTGTCCAATTTTCCCAACACCATTTGTTGAAGAGACTGTCTTTTTTCCATTGGACATTCTTTCCTGCTTTGTCAAAGATGAGTTGACCACAGAGTTGAAGGTCCATTTCTGGGCTCTCTATTCTGTTCCACTGATCTATGTGTCTGTTTTTGTGCCAGTACCATACTGTCTTGATGATGACAGCTTTGTAATAGAGCTGGAAGTCCAGAATTGTGATGTCTCCAGCTTTGCTTTTCTTTTTCAACATTCCTCTGGCTATTCGGGGTTTTTTCTGGTTCCATACAAATTTTAGGATTATTTATTCCATTTCTTTGAAAAAAGTGGATGGTATTTTGATGGGAATTGCATTGAATGTGTAGATTGCTCTAGGTAGAACTGACATCTTCACAATGGTTGTTCTTCCATTCCACAAGCATGGAATGTTTTTCCATTTCTTTGTGTCTTCCTCAATTTCTTTCATGTGTATTTTATAGTTTACTGAGTACAGATCCTTTGCCTCTTTGGTTAGATTTATTCCTAGGTATCTTAGGGTTTTGGGTGCAATTGTAAATGGGATCGACTCCTTAATTTGTCTCTCTTCTGTCTTGTTGTTGGGGTATAGGACTGCCACTGATTTCTGTGCATTGATTTTATATCCTGCCACTTTACTGAATTCCTGTATGAGTTCTAGCAGTTTTGGGGTGGAGTCTTTTGGGTTTTCCACATAAAGTATCATATCATCTCATCTGCAAACAGCGAGTTTGACTTCTTCTTTGCTGATTTGGATGCCTTTTATTTTGTTTTGTGGTCTGATTGCTGTGGCTAGGACTTCTACTACTATGTTGAATAGCAGTGCTGATAGTGGATATCCTGCCGCGTTCCTGACCTTAGGGGGAAAGCTCTCAGTTTTTCCCCATTGAGAATGATATTCACTGTGGGTTTTTCATAGATGGCTTTTATGATATTGAGGTATGTACCCTCTATCCCTATACTCTGAAGAGTTTTGATCAAGAAAGGATGCTGTACTTTGTCAAATGCTTTTTCTGCATCTATTGAGAGGATCATATGATTCTTGTTCTTTCTTTTGTTAATGTAACGTATCACGTTGATTGATTTGCGGATGTTGAACCAGCCTTGCAGCCCAGGGATAAATCCCACTTAGTCATGGTCAATAATCCTTTTAATATACTGTTGGATCCTATTGGCTCATATTTTGGTGAGAATTTTTGCATCGTGTTCATCAAGGATATTGGTCTGTAATTCTCCTTTTTGATGGGGTCTTTGTCTGGTTTGGGGATCAAGGTAATGGTGGCCTCATAAAAACGAGTTTGGAAGTTTTCCTTCCATTTCTAGTTTTTGGAAAAGTTTCAGGAGAATAGGTATTAATTCTTTAAATGTCTGATAGAATTCCCCTGGGAAGCCATCTGGCCCTGGGCTTTTGTTTGTTGGGAGATTTTTGATGACTGCTTCAATTTCCTTCGTGGTTATAGGTCTGTTCACGTTTTCTATTTCTCCTCGTTCAGTTTTGGTAGTTGATACATCTCTAGGAATGCATCCATTTCTTCCAGATTATCTAATTTGCTGGCATAGAGTTGCTCATAATATGTTTTTGTAATTGTATTTCTTTGGATTTGGTTGTGATCTCTCCTGTTTCATTCATGATTTTGTTGATTTGGGTCATTTCTCTTTTCCTTTGGATAAGTCTGGTCAGGGGTTTATCAATCTTGTTAATTCTTTCAAAGAACCAGCTCCTAGTTTCGTTGATCTGTTCTACTGTTCTTTTGGTTTCTATTTCATTGATTTCTGCTCTGATCTTTATTATTTCTCTTCTCCTGCTGGGGTTAGGCTTTGTTTGCTGTTTTTTCTCTAGCTACTTTAGGTGTAGGTTTTGGTTGTGTTTTTGAGACCTTTCTGGTTTCTTGAGAAAGGCTGGTATTGCTATGTACTTTCCTCTTAGGACCGCCTTTGCAGCATCCCAAAGGTTTTGAACAGTTGTGTTTTCATTTTTATTGGTTTCCATGAATTTTTTAATTCTTCTTTAATTTCCTTTAATTTCCTTAATTAATTTCCTAAAAAATTAATTTAATTTTTAATTTCTTCTTTAATTCTTCTTTAATTTAATTCTTCTTTAATAACCAGGAAATTAAATCACCCATTCATTCTTTAGGAGGATGCTCCTTAGCCTCCATGTATTTGAGTTCTTTCCGACTTGCCTCTTGTGATTGAGTTCTAGTTTCAAAGCATTGTGGTCTGAAAATATGCAGGGAATAATCCCAAACTTTTGGTACTGGTTGAGACCTGATTTGTCACCTAGGATGTGATCTATTCTGGAGAATGTTCCATGGGCACTAGAGAAGAATGTGTATTTCGTTGCTTTGGGATGGAATGTTCTGAATATGTTTGTGAAGTCCATTTGGTCCAGTGTGTCATTTAAAGTCTTTATTTCCTTGTTGATCTTTTGCTTAGATGATCTGTCCATTTCAGTCAGGGGGGTGTTAAAGTCCTTCACTCTTATTGTATTGTTGTCAATGTGTTTCTTTGCTTTTGTTATTAATTGCCTTATATAATTGGCCACTCCCATGTTAGGGGAATAGATATTTAGAATTGTTAGATCTTCTTGTTGGATAGACCCTTTAAATAGGATATAGTGTCCTTCCTCATCCCTTATTACAGTCTTTGGTTTAAAATCTAATTTCTCTGGGGGGTGCCTGGGTGGCTCAGATGGTTAAGTGTCTGCCTTTGGCTCAGGTCATGATCCCAGGGTCCTGGGATCGAGTCCCACATCAGGCTCCCTGCTCCTTGGGAGGCTGCTTCTCCTTCTGCCTCTCTCTCTTTCTCTCTCTCTCTGTCTCTCATGAATAAATAAATAAAATCTTTTAAAAAATTAAATAAATAAAATAAAATAAAATCTATTTTGTCTGATATAAGGATTGCCACCCAAGCTTTCTTTTGGTGTCCTTTAGCATGGTAAATGGCTTTCTACCCCCTCACTTTCAATGTGGGGGTGTCTTTGGGTCTAAAATGAGTCTCTTGCAGACAGCATATCGATGGGTCTTTTTTTTTTTTTTATCCAATCTGATACCCTGTGTCTTTTGATTGGGGCATTTAGCCCATTTACATTCAGGGTAACTATTGAAAGATATGAATTTAGTGCCACTGTATTGCCTGTAAGGTGACTGTGACTGTATATTGTCTGTGTTCCTTTCTGGTCTATGTTGCTTTTAGGCTCTCTCTTTGCTTAGAGGACCCCTTTCACTATTTCTTGTAGGGCTGTTTTCGTGTTTGCAAATTCCTTTAGTTTTTGTTTGTCCTGGAAGATTTTTCTCTCTCCTTCTGTTTTCAATGAGAGCCTAGCTGGATATAGTATTCTTGGCTGCATATTTTTCTCGTTTTGTGCTCTGAATGTATCATGCCAGTCCTTTCTGGCCTGCCAGGTCTCTGTGGATAGGTCTGTTGCCAATCTAATGTTTCTATCATTATAGGTTACATATCTCTTCTCCCGAGCTGCTTTCAGGATTTTCTCTTTGTCTCTGAGACTCGTAAGTTTTACTCTTAGATGTCGGGGTGTTGAGCTATTTTTATTGATTTCGAGAGGGGTTCTCTGTCTGTGCCTCCTGGATTTGGATGCCTGTTTCCTTGCCCACATTAGGGAAGTTCTCTGCTATAATTTGCTCCACTATACCTTCTGCCCCCCTCTCTCTCTCTCTCTCTTTCTTCTTCTTCTGGGATCCCAATTACTCTAATGTTGTTTCGTCTTTTGGTATCGCTTATCTCTCGAATTCTGCATTCGTGATCCAGTAGTTGTTTATCTCTTTTTTTCTCAGCTTCTTTATTTTCCATCATTTGGTCTTCTATATCTCTGATTCTCTCTTCTGCCTCATTTGTCCTAGCAGTTAGTGCCCCCATTTTTTATTGCACCTCATGAATAGCCTTTTGATGTCAACTTGGTTAGATTTTAGTTCTTTTATTTCTCCAGAAAGGGTGTCTCTAATAACTTTCACGCTTTTTTCAAGCACAGCTAGTATCTTTAAAATCATGATTCTGAACTCTAGGTCTGACATCGTACTAATGTCCGTATTGAGTAGGTCCCTGGCACACGGTACTACCTCTTGTTCTTTTTGTTGAGGTGATTTTTTCATCTTGTCATTTTGTCCAGATAAGAATAGATGAATGAGAGAACAAAATGCTAACAGGGTAACAACGTCCCCAGAAAATATACTCTAAACAAATCAGAAAAGAACCAGGGGAAAAGAAAGGAAAAGAAGGAAAAAAGAAAGAGAAAAAAAAAGAAAAGATAAAATCAAACAGAAACAAAACAAAACAAAAAGAACAGAATATAATCAAATATGATCAGCCTGGTGCCTAGATCAGTGCCACACACTAGATTTTGGGTGTATTTTGGTCTGTTAGAAGAAGTGCCTCCCAAAATTTTAAAGAAAAAAAGACATATATGCACAAAATAAGCGTTGCTACAATGAAGGGATGGAATATGATGTAAAGATGAAAATTATAAAAAAATTATAAAAGGAATTGATAAGAAGTTGTTTGAAAAAAGAAAGAAGAGGATTTAAAAAAAGAAAGAAAGAAAGAAAGAAAAGTGGGGGGAGAGAATGTGATCAGGCAGAAGACTAGAACAAAGCCATACACTAGAGATTTAGGGTATATTTTGATCTGTTAGAAGAAACTATAGCTCAAAACTTTAAAGGGAGAACAACTTATATATATATATATATATATATATATATATATATATATATATATATATGCCAAAAATAAGGGTAACTACTATGAAGGGATAGAATATGACTCTAAAAATGAAAAATAAAAATGTTTATTTAAAAAAGGGATTGATAAGATGTTGTTTGAAAAAGGGAAAAAGAAAAATTCAAAAAAAAAGACGGTTAAAAAAATTAACTTTGAAAAACTAATGAATCATGGGAAAAAAGCATGGATTCTATGTGCAGTATTCCCCTAGCGCTGGAGTTCTGCCCTTCTCATTGATCGGTAAACTTGGTCTTGGCTGGCTGTTCTTGCTGATCTTCTGGGGGAGGGGCCTGTTGCCGTGGTTCCCAAATGTCTTTGCCGGAGGCGCAATTGCCCCGCCCTTGGGAATCCGGGCTAAGTAATCTGCTCGGGTTTGCTCTCGGGAGCTTTTGTTCCCTGCAAGCTTTCCATACAACTTTGGAGGATGAGAGTGAAAATGGCGGCCTCCCAATCTCTGCCCGGAGGAGCCAAGAACTCGGGGCCCCGCTCCTCAGTACGCCCCCAGAGAAAAGCACCCAGTCACTCCTGTCTCCCCGGTCTCTGGCCGCCCTCCGTGCTCACCTGGCCTGTGACCGAGCATTTCTATCTCTGGCGCCCAACCCAGTGTGGAGTCTCCAAACCCAGCAGATTCCTGCAGGGCGCTCCCGCACCACTCCTCCCTGTGGAGGAAGGGGGGTCTCCCCGGATCTGCCGCTTGTTGGGTCCCTGCTGGAGGAGCAGTGGTCCGACTGGGCCACGGATCACAGTTTATGGCCACCCCAAGCTGAGAGCCCGGGCCTTGGCTCCGTCTCTGCAGCCGGCTTCCCCGCTCCGATACCTGGGAGCTCTGTCGCACTCAGGCATCCCTAGTCTTTCTGTGACCCCGAGGGTCCTGAGACCACACTGTCCCACGAGGGTTCCACCCCCTGCTTAGCCACTGGAGCGACGTCCCTCAGCGGAGCCGACTTCTAAAAGTTCCGACTTTGTGCTCCGCGGCTCTATCACTTGCCAGAAGCGGCCAACGGAGGACCCCTCCCCCGCTGTCTATCCTCCCGAATATCACCCTGGATTCACTTCGCACGTCCTACCTTCCAGAAAGTGGTCGCTTTTCTATTCAGAGAGTTGTTGTTATTCTTTTCTTCGATCTCCTGTTGAGTTCGTAGGTGTTCAGAATGGTTTGATCCCTATCCAGCTGAATTCCTGAGACCAGATGAAATCCAGGTCTCCTACTCCTCTGCCATCTTGCTCCGCCCCCCTAGACCTGGCTTTTTGTTTTGTTTTGTTTTGTTTCGTTTCGTTTTTAGGCAGCAAGATAATTGCTAGGTCATTTAATTTCAAACAGAATGCAGCAGAGCTGCAAGAATAGAGTGACACCTCAAAAATACAAATAATTCTCTCTCTCCTTGTAACCAACAGTCAGGAACCAACTCCTCCTGCACCTAAAAAACATGAGAACTTAAGTACTTGCAGGAAGAGGAGAGAAAACACCAGGCAACAGAGTTAGCTCACAAGCATGTGAAAATGAGAAGGAACAAGGAAAATTATAGACTCCTGAGTATTGGCCCGTACAGGGGCAAGATAGCTGACCTAGAAGTGAGAATGTCTCTCAGGTAGAGTCCTGCTTTGAAAGTCAGTAATAACCGTCTGATCAGTTTCTCTGTTCCTCAATGGTTTCATCTACAAAACAGGAATAAGAAGATCCGTTGACTGGCTGGTCTCGAGGATGAGATGGGTCAGTGGCTCTCATGGGGAGGGGGAGGGCATTTGGCAAATGTGTGGGAGCAGCTTCTGTTGTCAACATGATTAGTGGAGCGCTGCTGACATCAGTGCGCAGAGCCAGGGGTGAAGGCTCTCTGGTGGTGTGAAGGACAGAGTGGTCCTGCAGGGTGCAACCCCGCTCACATGCCACAAAACTTCCAATAGCCTGCCCCTCATTTTAGAGGGAAAGCCGGCTTATAATTATCTGGCCTTAGAACATTTTACATTTTACGCACAATTGCCAAGTTCTTTTTAACTGATTTATGAAACCAAATTTTTCAGGAAAACCGTAATCACCAAATTTATAAATCTATGTCATATATATAGCTATATACATATAACATATATATAGATATGTATCATATATATGCCATATATGTGATATAGATTTATAAATTTATATATAATATATAGTAACATAATATAAATTTATATATGTAAATATATAAATTACATATATACAATTTTCCAAGGGTTATTTAGCATTTAACTCATGCCCTTGGGAACATTACTCTAGATATGGGCATAGTTGATAAATCACGCCCTGCAGCTGACACAACGATAGTGATTCTAATCACACGTACAAATATTGGACAACTTCATTATATTTCTTAGTGGGTTAGATTCTAAACATTTACATGTTGTGACATATATTAATTATTATGGATTTCTTTTCTTTCTGTTTTGTATATTAGGACTTTATATTAATTTCTTTAAAACCTATTCCTTTAGATACATTATATTATCTCTGTGCTTTATTTCAGGAGTATAAAGAGAATGTTTTAAGTTATTTACATTCAAAAAGAAGCACTGGATCTACTATAAGTGATTTATACTAACTGTGAACAAAAATATTCGAAAAACACGAAAGAGCGATGCAAAGAAGCTAATCTAAGTCTATAAACCATTATCTCTAATTCCCAAATCCAAAGATGTCTGAAACCCAGAAGGAGTTTTAAATTCACTTGACCATAAAACCTGTCTTGAACTTAGCTTAATGGATAGGCACACATAACCTGAACGGACATTTTATTTGTAGTATGTATGAATGTATGTATGTATGCATTTATACTTAATCATACATTTTGCTCCTGAAATCTTAAGGTGCTTGATTCTGGGGTGCTGTCCCAGGTGCCAATGAGGATATTATGCAATATCAGAATATGTTCTACTATTTTGCCTTCCTAGTATCTAAAATATTCTGAATTCAAAAAATATTGGGCTCAGAGTATTTCCAAAACGAGACTGTAGACTTGTGCCATCATAAGCTGCTAAGGTGCTACTTTTTGAGCCCCAGACTTGAAAAGGAAAAACAATACTGGAGGTATCGGAATCCTGGATTTCAAGCTCTATTACAAAGCTGTCGTCATCAAAACAGTATGGCACTGGCACAAAAACAGACACATAGATCAATGGAACAGAATAGAGAGCCCAGAAATAAACCCATGTGATTTATGGTCAATTAATCTATGGCAAAGGATTTGAGAATATATGATGGGGAAAAGACAGTCTCTTCAATAAACGGTGTGGGAAAACTGGAGAGCTACATGGAAAAGAATAAAACTGGGCCAGTTTCTTACACCATACACAAAAATGAACTCAAAATGGATTAAAGACCTGAATGTGAGAACTGAAACCATAAAACTCCTAGACAAAATCATAAGTAGTAATTTCTTTGACGTCAGCCACAGAAACATTTTTCTAGATATGTCTCCTCTGGCAAGGGGTACAAAAGCAAAATTAAACTATTGGGACTACACCAAAGTAAAAACTATTGCACAGCAAAGGAAACTATCAACAAAAGAAAAAGGCAACCTACTGAATGGGAAAAAATATTTGCAAATGACATATCCAATAAAGGGTTAGTAACAAAATATATAAAGAACTTAATGCAACTCGACACCAAAAAAAACCCCAATAATCCAATTAAAATGGGCAGGGGACTTGAATAGACATTTTCCCAAGGAAGATATACAGATGGCCAAGAGACACAAAAAGATGCTCTACAGTAACTCATCATCAGGGAAATGCAAATCAAAACCACAATGAGATATCACCTGAGACATATCAAAATGGCTAGAATCAAAAACAAAAGTGTTGGTGAAGATGTGGAGGAAAAGGAACGCTTGTACACTGGAGGAATGCAAATTGGTGTAGCCATCATGGAAAACAGTATGGAGTTTCCACAAAAAATTAAAAATAGAAATACCATAAAATCCAGTAATTCCTCCATGGGGTATATACTCAAAGAAAATGAAAACACTAGTTTGAAAAGATATGTGCACCCCTATGTTTATTGTAGAATTATTTATAATAGTCAACCTATGTCTATTGACAGATGAATGGATAAAGAAGATGTGGTATATATACACAATGGAATATTACACAGCCGTAAAAAGAATGAAATCTTGCCATTTGCAACAACATGGATGAACCCTGAGGGTATAATGGGGCTCAAATAGTAACACCTTAGCAGCTTATGGCACAAGTCTACAATCTCGTTTTGGAAATACCCTGAGCCCAATATTTTTTGAATTCAGAATATTTTAGATACTAGGAAGGCAAAACAAACAAAAAAATCCAGACTGTTAAAGAGAACTGGTGGTTGCCAGAGGGGAGGTTGGGGGGATGAGTGAAATAAATAAAAGGGGTTAAGAGTACACTTAGCTTGATGAGCATTGAGAAATATATAGAATTATTGGGAAAAAAGAGAGAAAAAAATAAAAACTACCTAAACCTCAAAGTATGATTTCAGGGTTTGTTTTGTTTCAATATTTACTAACTATTATGTTTCAGGCCCTGGGGACTTCATCCTGGGAATAAGACCTAGTAATTCTTTTCAAGAAACTTTTAATCTAATAAAGGATACATCCTGAAAACAATTGACGGCCATGGAATGTGTTAAAGGGAAAATGGGGTCCTGTAAATCACATACTGTTGCATCATAGAAGAGTGAATGATCAGGTAAGTTAAAACACATAATTATCACCTAGAAATATTTATACTGCTTTTTTCTGTTTGACTCCTTCTTATTTTTGGAAATAAGCCTTTTTGACATTTTCTTTTATGTATCCTAGTTAAAGAACTTCTCTGTTCCAGGAACCTTCTATGTTTTAATATCAGAAAAGTAATAAGATATAATGTTAAAAGCTATGATTTTTCAAATGAGTTCTGAGATTATAAAGATTCTCAGGGAAGCCAGGCCTTGTGTGCCTGGTAATATTACTAATCTCTGTGTTTTGTAGCCTCTCCCACCTCCCTCTCCTCCTCTGTGAGCCCACAGACAGACTTCCTCTACCCATTCAGTGGTCTTAAAACTATTCCCCAGGTCTCTTAAAGGCTCATCTCCCCTGTATGGTCTTCTCCCCTCTCAATAGGCTTATTCCTATATCTCATAAGCCAGCAGGCCTCATTTCTCCCTTCAGATCACCCCCGTGGCTTGTCTTCCTCTGACATGACCACAGGGCTCTTTGGTTACTTGGAATACAATTGATTATACATCAAGATTAGAGAAAATCCTCTAAAAAAAATCCTAAAATGATGACTCAGTTATGTCGAACTTACACCATCCTGTCAACGATGGAGAGCTGCAGATAGAGGCAGATAACATGTGTTGGTAGCTCACAATTTGTGATCAGAAGAAATCCCTTCTAAGAATGTGAAGAGAAGAGGCATCAGCATTATATACACCAGGACCCAAGAGCTCAATAATGCTCGCAGTTCATGGTGAGGAGAGCAAGCAGTTAAGTAAGCAGTCACAAGAAACCAGAATTTTAAGAATCATTACAAAGTCAGGTAGCAAAAATAGATATAGAAATTTGAATCCAATTAATAATAAAAATATAAATAGCTCATGTTTACTGTGTGCATACAGCATTCTAAGCACAAAACTGAGTGACCCTTGTGGATTTTCGCATTTAATCCTTAAACAACTGAAAAGGTAGGCATTGTTGCCGTCTCTTTCCTTGTTTTAGTTGAGGACTCTCAGAGGTTAAGTGACCTCCCCAAGGTAACATGACTGATAACTAGTGTTGCTGGGATTTGAAAGGGGTTCTCTTTGACCCTAGAGTCCTACTTACAAACCATTCTGCTTTACTGCCTTTCACAATGGCTCCAAGTACTGTTACCAGAAATACCTTCTTAGAGGGCGCCTGGGTGGCTCAGTCAGTTGAGTGTCCAACTCTTTGTTCTGGCTTAGGTCATGATCTCAGGGTCTCAGTGGCACTCAGAGCTCAGCAGGGAGGAGGAGCCTGCTGGAGATTCTCTCTCTCCCTCTCTCTCCCTCTGCCCCTCCCCCTTGCTCTCTCTCTCTCTCTCCTCTCTAAAATAAGTAAATAAGTCTTAAAAAAAGAAATATCTTCTTGGGGTGCAGAAATTACTACAAGAAACATATTCTCTGAAATACAGCCATGAGATAGTAGTAAAGTATAGGCAGATGCTAGAAATCAGTTTTGCGGAAATCATTAGCCATCGGATAGAAGTGAGACAGAGAACTCAATTTGTTCATGAAAGTGCTTTATGAGGGTAGCTTAATATATGAAATGCAGATTTCAGAGTTGAAAACTATTTAACAGAGACTCTTTCTGGTTTCCAAATTTTTGTCAGGGGAGATGAAGCAATCCCACTTCTCATTTAGGTACAAGGGAGAAAAGGAAATTCTCTTAGAAATACAATATTACTAATTTAACTCTCTATGGTAATGTACAATAATGAACTGCTATAATGGAAAAAAAATCAATTTTTCCTAATTAGAAAGTATCCCTCCTTACACGATAGCACAGGGAAACAGAAATAAAAGTAGCTAATGGGTTCAAAACGTTTAAATTGCTCTTTTAGGTCTTAGAATCAGAATGTGCTGCAAGTTTTATTGAAGCTAAGATCTAGACACATCACAGGAAAGGAAATTATGTATAATGGGATACAACAGCATGAAAAATGGCAGATAAATAAATCTGCTATGCAAAGCATATCTTAAACACTTGATCTAATCTGTGTGTTCAATCCAAGGCAAAACTGAGTTACTTAATATAAAACACAGATTCTAGAGGGTTTTGTCAAAGAAACATTAAACATGAATTTCTTAGAGCATTAAACGTACTTGCTTTGAGTATTTAAAATTTTATCTTGTTAACAGCTTTTTTGAAGTATAATTGATATACAAAAAACCGCACATATGTAATGTACATGGTAATTTGATGGGTTCGAATATATGCATATACCCTGTAACCATTGCCACAATTAAGGTAATAAACACATCCCCCAGCTCCAGAAGTTTCCTCCTTTTTTAAAAATATGAGTATTTTAAAGCATTGAATTTATTTACTTTGGGCATATAAAATTTTAAACTCTTGTTATAGTTTTGTTTTATGTCAGCATTTTCATTTATTTATTCAATTCAATGATTTATTCAACGAGTCAACAACAAATATCGAGTACCCATGAAGTGTCAGACACAGCTCTGAAATCTATTCAACACTTTTGGAAAACAATATTCTATATGGAATCCCCTCTTTCGAAACTTCACATGATGCACATTTTGATCTGGTGCACTTGGATGTGCATGCTGTGTGTGTGTGTGTACGTGTGTGTGTGTGTGTGTGTGTTCGTGCATGTGTGCACATGGGCTCAGTTCTATAAATGAAATGTTAGTAAATCCACAAGGTCATAAAGCAGTTTTTATTCCTCACTGATGTTTGTACAAAATACCGAGATTACCTCCACATTAAAAAAACAAAAACCTGTGAATGCCAAATGGCCAAGATTTTTTAAGGGAATTTTTCACAGCCAGCACCTGTTTTTCATTGTGGTTTAAACAATCATTTTTCTCATTCTCTTTGAGGTTTTACAGTTCTCTGTTAAGCTGTGATAGCCCTTTTAAGTTTACATTGCGGGTCTTTAGCATTACTGCCTAGATTAAGTCTATTCATTGCTACAAAAGCTGCACAAAAACAGAATCAATTCCTTACATGACATATAAGGAGGAAAAAAAATCTTCAATAAACTTCAGGGAAAACACACATAGTTTTGCTGTATTGATGACAAGTATCTATTTACAAGTACATGGCAGAGATGATCTATATTGTCAGATAATTTAATTAACCTAATTTTATTAAAATGATAATGAAAATTATCAAGCTAAACAGACAAAAAAAATAAACCTGGGGGTGCTTGGGTGGCTCAGTCGTTGGGCATCTGCCTTAGGCTCAGGTCATGATCCTAGGGTCCTGGGATTGAGCGCCGCATCCGGTTCCCTGCTCCGCGGGAAGCCTGCTTCTCCCTCTCCCACTCCCCCTGCTTGTGTTCCCTCTCTCACCGTGTCTCTCTGTCAAATAAATAAATAAAATCTTTAAAAACAAATAAATTAAATAAATAAATAAATAAATAAATAAACCTGAAGTGTAATGGGCTCCATACTTAAAGTAAAACAATTTCTAAGAGACACACACACACACACACACACACACACACACACAAATCATTTAACTGAACTAACATTCTGCATACAAGAAACATGTGGATCATGCACTTATTAGAAATGTGTTTTTAAAAAATTAACTTCCAATGTAAATTGAATGTTGGTGCAATAAGGACCATCAAAAGACTTCAAACAACTTTATTTTATTGCCTCCTTGGTACTATCTTGATATTGTGCATGATTTAAGCTATTGAAAAAAGTTTCGGTCCATGAAAAATATAGCTTGGACTGAGAAAACATCAATGAAACAAAAGATACCTTCCCCTCCAAAAACAATCTCCATTATTTGTATCATTACTACCAGTAAATAACACCCATATGTTCCATTGTAATTTATTCATAATGGATTAGAATATTAGCCAACCACCATCATATTTATCATAGGAATCAATTTATCAGTAGATTTAAAGATGTGCACATAATAACAAAAAGTTAGAGACAAAATTTTTACAGAAGGAGAAGATACAAATAGCAGTATATCCACACACCGGAATATTACAAAATCATTCCACTAAATTACAAAACTTTAACGACATAGGGAAAGTGTTCATCAATTAACCGCAAAGGGGTGGGGGGAAAGGATTAACATTACGAAACCAAATTTATAAGAGAAAATAGGAAAGAGTGATGCCAAGAGTTAACATTAGGGAAAATATTTTATTAATAGAAATCTAATCAACATTCTTCTGAAATTTCAGTGGTAGGCTTTATCAACAGCTTATTTTTGCCATTGTCACATATGCTTCATAGGTTGAAAAATGAAATATCACATGTACATTTTGTGTTTGAGTGGCTTGAAGGATGTGTGTATACTTTTTGAAACAAATATGAAACTAAATTCTAAGTCAAAGACATCATATCAGGGACATGACTCACTAAGTTAGAAACCTATGAGGCCATGTTCCAGGCAAGAATTCTTTTCCTATTTGATTCTATTCTAAACCTGGACTATGTTGACTGAGCCACAGGGTTTTCCTCTAAGCACATGGTGAGGGTTTGGGGAGGCTGGGGAGGAGAGGGCCTCTGTGTCCTAACACGTGAAAATTAGGTGGTCGCAATGTTGGAGGTGAGTCCAAAATTGACCAGAGGTTAATGTGCTTAAGCTTCTGTTGCACTGTCTGTCATCTCTCCCAGAATATCGCCAAAGAGGGGTCTGTTTTCTTTCTCAATAATTATCACTGACATACATCTGGCAACTTAATCCAAGAGACTCTTCCTGTGGTTCCGTAAGTCAAATTCACCTTACACTGAAGCATCCCTTGAACTTTACATTTTACATGTGGTTAAGCTGCTAGCCAGATTCCCACGGGCTCTGATTTGTAGGGACTCCTTTCACTGGAACTAAAATACAAGTTAACTACTGTAGGGCTGGTAAAAGATGATCTCGAGGTACAAAAATCTCACTTCCTGCTTTGTGGCCTCTTGCAACAAGTAAGTCTACTGTATACTTTAACCACAGATTCAGGCTAATTCCCACCTCTATTCTTCAGAAATTTTTAGTGTATAAAGAATCGTTACCACGTTGTTTGTCCTCTAGCTCTCTCTGTGATGACAGTGATTCTTAAGCTTTTTTGCATCAATTCCTTTGACAGGGTTCGAAACGTGACAATACATGGGTTTACAAGATGTCTATATACAACGTCATGAAATTCGCAGTAATTTCTTTTTTTTTTTTAAGGTTTATTTATTTATTTATTTGACAGAGAGACACCGTGAGAGAGGGAACACAAGCAAGGGAGAGGGAGAAGCAGGCTTCCCGCCGAGCAGGGAGCCCGATGTAGGGGTCTATCCCAGGACCCTGGGACCATGACCAGAGCCAAAGGCAGATGCTTAACGACTGAGCCACCCAGGTGCCCCAAATTCACAGTAATTTCAAGTTCCTCGCTAGACCTAGGTCTAAGAGCTCTTACTCTAAGTACTAAAATATGCAAACAGATTTCTGTAGTAGAATTTTATTTTTTTAAAAGATTTATTTATTTATTTATTCGACAGAGAGAGACACAGCAAGAGAGGGAACACAAGCAGGGGGAGTGGGAGAGGGAGAAGCAGGCTTCCCATGGACCAGGGAGCCTGATGCAGGGCTTGATCCCAGGACCCGAGGATCATGACCTGAGCCTAAGGCAGATGCTTAACCACCTGAGCCACCGAGGCGCCCCAGGAATATCTTCTTGACTAAAATATCTGCACATAAATATAGAGCATGGTCAATAAATAAAATGAAGATTAAAATAGTAATGAATTGAGAAACACGATTTTATGACTGACAAAAATGACATTGATAAGATGAGCATGGAAATTCAAGGATATACTCTGTTTATACTAACAAGGAAAGGGAGAATATTTGGGTAAAGAAAGGAAGATTAAAAAATGTGACTGGAGGGGTGCCTGGTTGGCTCAGTTAGTTAAGCGTCCAACTTTTGATTTCGGCTCTAGTCATGATCTCAAGGTTGTGAGATGGAGCCCCGCATCAGGCTTCATGACCAGTGGGGAGTCTGCTTGAGATTCTCTCTCCTTTCTCTCTGTCCATCCCAGCCCCGTGCTCTCTCTATCTCCCTCTCTTTCTCAAATGAGTAAGTCTTTAAAAAATGTTGCTAGATGATGCTTATAGATGACTATGTCATCTAAGGGGTTTGGGAATTTTTTCCTTATGGAGATTATGAAATGGGCACTGAGGAAAAATGTAATATTTGAAGAGGATCTTAATTTGACAAACGTACAGAGTGCCTATTCTATGGTAGGCTCATAACTAGCTACAAACCTTATGCATCAAGTAAGACTAGTGCCTCCTTGCAGTTGTTCAAAATCTGCTAAGGGGAGATTAAGTCAAATAAAATGATTGTATTTATAAGGCACAAATAATTCTTAACACCTATCGTGTACCAGCCACCTTGCTTAATACTTTACTTACATAATCTAATTTTCAGTACTGGTACTCTGAATCTCTGAGGTACCTCTGAGCAAAGTGGGAAATTAAAACAATTAATAAATGGCCAAAGGTCATGTAGTTAGTGCCAGAACTGGGTTAACTTAAAAGCCCCTGCAAAACAACACAATGGAACTGTTGTATAGAGCCATCTATAAAGCACACACTTAATAGAAGCACCACAAATATGTGAAGGCATTTCAGGGGAAGTGACGTTTGAATGAGGCCTAGAAGGATGAATAGGTTTTTGCAATAAAAGAAAAGGAAAAGGCATTTAAGTCAGAATAAATGGCATTTATGAAGGTACTGAGTTGAGGCAATGCATGGCAAAAGAAGCAATGGAAAGAATAGGTTTCGTGGAGTGTCAGGACCGGAATCATCACAAAGCTGTATTAACTTTATTGCCTGACGTGACATAGGAGATTTTTGAGGAAGGAGGGATCTATGTTTTAGATGCATTTTTACAGAAATAAAAAGTTTTTTGTGTGTTTGGCAGGAGCGGGTGCTGGAGAAGAGGCAAAGGTAGTGCAGAGAGAGTGACAATGGGCAAGAGGGAAAAAAAAATCTATTAAGAAATTGATGATAAAGCTTGAAAGACGATGGTGGTCTGAGCTGAAGCAGTAACAGTAGGTACAGAGGGGTCAGTTCAACAATGAACTTGACAGCGCTAGGTGGTTGCTAGGTGAACAGTGTGGTTGGAGAGGGAAAGGTTTAGGATGCTTTGCATGTTCCTCTCTTGGTAGATACCATTAACTAGCAAAAACAAAAGAAGAGAAGACAATGTGAGAAGAGAGAGTAGTTAAGGTGAATTCCATTTAAGTGGTACCTGTAGAACATTCTAGTGGATGGTTCACCGGAACTGCATTGGAACTCAGGAAAGCAAGGCTGGAGGTATTGAGTGTAGAATGACCAGCATCTGGATGGCAGCTGAAGTCATGGAAATGCGGGGGTTGAGTCAGGAAAAGCATATAAAGAATGAAGCGTGAGTAGATAAAAATCAGCACAGGAGATGCTGAGATGCAATGTTCAGCTCGTGGACAAGAATAAAGACATCCTGGGAAACAAGAAAAGGAAGAGTTTCAAGAAAGAGGGTGGCTGGTGCCATCAATATATTCATTGGCAGCGATACAGTACAACACATCTTTCTTTTTCAGAAGTCAGCTGCATCAGCCCAGGGTTTCAGAGTCCTGACCTGTAAAATAGCTTGTGGTTTGCAGCTGACAATGAGCTCAATGTGCACCAACACTTATATAATTCTACCATGTCAGTGCTCCTCAGACTTTAAGGTGGACATGAATCCTTGTTAGGCTTGCTGAAATACAAGTTCTAAGTTAGTAGGTGTGTTGTGGGCCCACAAATTCTGCATCTCTAACAAGCTCCAGGTGATGCTAATTTTAGCAGTCCAGGAACTCCACTTCATTGCAAAGTGCTAGACCGGCTAAATCACACACAGGCTGCTTTAATAGGAACACCACATCCAGATGAAAGGAGCTTCTAGTCTCAGTTCTCTTTGTGATTTGCAATGTCATTTGAAGACAAGTCGTGAACACAATGATCATGCCATGTCATTTGAAGTTTGGTAAGCGCAATGGTTAGCTTTACTTGCAGAAGGTAACACATAAGGGAAATCTGTAAGTTGTTTTCCAATATTTAAAGGAGATCATTTTAGTTGTTTCACAAGTCAGAACCTGGACTGATGCATGGGAGTTCTAGGGAGGCAGATTTGCTGTTTGAACTGCTCAACAGAATCCTGAGCCAATGAGTTGTGTCTTCCCTGTCTGTGAATGTTTTCAGACAAAGCTTTGAATGTAAGTGCTGGGAGAAATCTCAAAGATCCTCTGGTTTAAACTACTCACTGATTTAACAGATGAAGAAAAGAGGTTGAGGTTTATATGTGACACACAGGTTATGCTGTAAAACCCGTCAATGCATTGAAGAATTGATGACCTCAAAGGCCATTTTTTAAATCTAAATATTTTTTACATTCATAAACTGGAGCAATAACATATAATTATTAATTCTAGGGACCAATTTTATAGTCAACTTGTTAAGCAAATAGAAAGGAAATTTAGTGGCTTTTTTTCTTGGGGGTTTCTGAGACCTATCAGGAATTTGCATCTATAATACCAGGGCACTGTCCTGGTACCTAAGCATAGGTTACACATGGTTCAATAGCTACAAATCATCTCATTGACGAAATGAAGACTTCAGAGATCTTAGAAAAGTAGTTTGGATATTGACTTCTACATCTATTTATTTAAAATTCATTGAGAAATTACTAGATGTGAGTTAGGCCGGGTATTGAGGTTATTGATGAATTTATTTCTATGGGATGAGTGTGGGACTGATGGCTGCCTATGAAGCTTGGGGGCTGGGCTAAAAGGTTCAAGCCATTCCTTGTCAAAGTATTTAAGTATCGTCAGACTAAAAGTTGATCAGCGTAACTGTTAGGTGACGAGCTGGCATATTAGTGACTTTATGTAGCCATCATCATCATACCTGATGGAAGTAGCAATAGTCTGGGGATCGAGGGTAGAAGGTTTCATGACCTGCTCTGATTCCAGGATTTTGCTGGGCACCTATGGTTTAGGTGTTTTGAATAGATACTGGGTAACACCTTTGATACAGTCCCAGAAGAAAAATGGAGCTTGCTTTATAGAAAGAACGAAGATTTTGTTTATTCCTAGGCTAATTTTAAAAGCAGATGCATGTGCATGCAGAATAGTTTGCCTTTCCCATGAATGGAAACCAAATATGAACCTCAGGATTTTCTTCAAATGTTTTTACATGCCCGTGTGTGATGCTGAGCGATTACTCAATCCTGTCACATCCTCGCTTCCTGACTCCATCTCCGGCTGCAAGAATTAAGATGAAAACTTTCCACAAAAGTAATCATTGCAAAATATTTAAGTATCTTTGGATAAAAAATAGTTTAAAAACAAATCACTATGGTTTATTACTGTGCCAGTCTTATTAACAATTTGTATGCCGTTAGTCCACAACGATGATACAATGTATTGTCAAATTAAATAAGCCTTCCATAACACACTGAGCCCACCATTCACACTCTGCTATCAAAATGTAGGATGGTGATCAAAATTCATTGATTACATTATTGTGTTTTCCAGAAGACTTCCAAGGATAGTCCACATAGAATTGGTCAACTTAAGCCTTTTCATTTTCTACTTTTTGCTTAAGGTCAGGTTCTTCTCACACCAGGAAAGTATAGTAGCCCCCAGGCAATAGCGTACTGACACACTAAGCTGGAAGATGCACGCTCAGCATCTGCCCTGATACTTCTGTTCAATGCTGGCAAATCAAGTTCGCAGATCACAGCTTTAGGACTGAAAACAAAGCAAATCAAACTCCAGCCAATGAATTATTCATGTAATTCTTACCCTCTTTATAATAGATTTCCTATATGTGACCTGTAGCTGTTGATCTATGAATGCTTATCTGAAATGAAGACTGTCAGCCTGGAAATTGGGAAGATAATCACTACCATAGGTACTATCTTTAAAAAATTAGCGTCTGGATTAGGAGATATTAGTGTTCTTCCTTGTTCGAGTTAAATATGGAAGAATAGGAATATATCTTATTTTACAGATTTTGGAGGGGATTTCTTCTCAAAATTTATCTATTGCTTCTTCTTCTTCTTCTTCTTCTTATTATTATTATTAAATATATAGACATTTTAGTTCTGTAAGACACTAAGTTGTTTTGTACAAAAGATATTTTATATATATCTTTCTATCTGGGGATATCAGTGGAACCTGTCGTATGTCATTAAGTATAGCAGAAACTTACTCAAATAACTGTATTAAAACTGATAATTATTTTGGGTAGGATCTCTTTTGGTTAACAGAAAGCTCAAATAGTATTTAGTGAGCTGTCATATATTTGACTTATATCGGAGGTGTCAGTTAAGGGCTTAATCCTAAGCTCTTTTAAAAGAAGTAAATTTTGTACTTCTTAATAAAATATTTACTTATTGGGGTTCCTGGGTGGCTCAGTCGTTAAGCGTCTGCCTTCAGCTCAGGTCGGGATCCCCCAGGGTCCTGGGATCGAGCCCCGCATCGGGCTCCCTGCTCCGCGGGAAGCCTGCTTCTCCCTCTCCCACTCCCCCTGCTTGTGTTCCCTCTCTCGCTGTGTCTCTCTCTGTCAAATAAATAAATCAAATCTTTAAAAAAATAAAAATAAAAATAAAATATTTACTTATTAAATGGAGTTAAGATCATTACAAAATTTATGATAATTTGATTTCTTTTTCCTAAACGGGAGATTAAAAAGTACTCCTACAAAACTGTTCTAAATTCAGCTTAGAAAATTATCGTACTTTTCCCCCTGAGTTTTGTGGAAGACCTTATCTCACAACAAAAGAGAATAGAGTGAAATCTCAGCTTTCTCTACAAATGGGCAGAATATCCACAACCCATCTAGTACTGAATAGTGTTAATACCTTTTTAAATTAAATCTGTAACAAGATTTAAATACAAAATAGAAAAGCTTTCCTGGGGTCATATAATATTTAGTTAATAAGTAGAAAAATGGAAATAGCTTATTTCAGTAACAAAGAACAAAGATTTAAGGAAAAATTAAATTATTGCTGGAATCATAACAAATTTGCCATATTGAAATATTATCTAACGTCAGGATAATAACAGTGAAAGAGAGTCAGATTGCAGACAAAAGTCCAACAAAAAATTCATTTGCTAACAACATCCAGTGAGAAACATACTAAATGCTATAAACTTCAGGGGATGAGAGTTTAAGAATAAAAGAGTAGCTTCATGGTGAGGCTTAGGGTAATTCCCATTCTAATGCCTCTTTCTGAAATCTGCATCTGAGAATCATCAGGAACACAGCTAACTTTGAAGAGTGGCGGTCAGAAGAGGTCGTGTTCCCTTTTCTCTGCTGTGAGTAGAAGGGCAAGGGAAAATCGTTTCTGGGGGGATTTGGGTGAAACATGGAAATTGAAAAGTAGAGGCTGATGCACTCAGATGAAAGTGTAGCCTCAAGGTCTTCACACTGAGTGATGAGTAAGATCTGAAACTTATTTTATCTGTCCCCTTGTCCCACTCCAAGAAGAATGGATATTGACTGCCGCCAGAGTGAATCTCAGCAAAAGACGCTTTTGAGTGAGAGAGAGAGAGCTGAGCAGAATTCTTTCTTCAAAGGTTGCACATTCCAAGTGCTTGCAACCTCCTTCCTCCAAAAGAAACAAAAATAAATATTATATAATATTTAATCCTCAAACTGTGGCTCCGTTTGGCAAACAAGGTTTAGAAAAGTGAAAACGGAATCAAGAATTCACTCTTGCCACATCAGAGTAAATAGTAGCCTGGACACAAGCTATGCATTATGTAAATGATCGGAAAAAAAGTTAAAGGCATGGAAATTATGCAAATAATCTTATGTTTAAAAAATAGAGGAAGGAGAGAAGGAAGGAAAGGAGAAGGGAAGGGAGGGAGGGAGGTAAGAGAAGAAGGGAGGAGGAAAGAGAAAGAAGGAAGGAACAAAGTTTGGAAAGAATAATAACCTAAAAAACAGATGAAAATTTCCCAAAGTATTTCATGATATAAAAAGAGTTTATTAAAATATAAATATAATACATCATTGTTAAATGTTTTTATATTAATTAAATGTTTATTAAAACACAAAGCAAATAATATAATTAACACAAATGAGCACGGTTGTTGAAGAGGTGGGATAAACTGTCCGCTTATTTCTTCTTCTTTCTTAACAGTATATTAGCAGATAATGATTGAAATAAACACAATGCTTAGCAAATGGTCTCGAGCTTTTAATGTTTTCAATCACATTTTTTTTCACAACTTTAACTAGACTGTTCAGAAATATTTTGGTTGGGGCGCCTAGGTGGCTCAGTCGGTTAGGCATCTGCCTTTGGCTCAGGGCATGGTCCCAGGGTCCTGGGATCGAGCCCCGCATCGGGCTCCCTGCTCAGCGGGAAGCCTGCTTCTCCCTCTGCCCCTCCCCCTGGCTTGTGCCCTCTCTCTCTCTCTCTTAAACAAATAAATAAAACCTTAGAAAAAAAGAAACATTTTGTGTTGAAGGAACATTTTCTAAGGTATATTTTTTTGTTCTATTTCCATATTTTCATCCATGGTTTCAAGTGAAGGTATATAGGATAGTTTTACTAAAACATAGCATGTATGACCTCATTTAAATGAAATAAAATATATCTATTATTAGTCAACTATTGCCAAATAATGTTGCATACCAAACACCCTCAAAATCACTGTGACTTACGACAAGAATCATTCATGTCCCATCCAGGCACTTGCGGGTTGCCTGGACTCAGCAGGAATTGACTCCATGGCACCGATTGGGTTTAAATCTGCACCAGGCACCTTTTGGACCAGTGAGCTCTCCGGAGCATATTCTTCTTGTGGTGACGGCAGGAGTCAGAGAGAAGCAAACCCAGCCATGCAAGCACATTTGAAGCCTTAGCACATGTCACAGGCACTTTTATCCTGTTGGTCAGAGCAAGACATATGGCAAAGACCAAATTCAAATGGGAAAATATATTCCCACTACCATTAAGCCAAGGCGAAGGTGTCAATGTTGAATATGACTACAGGGGATGGAACTGAGTCCATGTATCACACCACCCATTCATTTATCTACATACCTATGTGCATAGATAGAAATGGTTTGTACTACGGTGATAGAATGGTAGATGACTTGTTTTTTGTTTTTCTGTTTTTTTTTTAAATTATTCCTTGTTTGTTATCTTTTTTGGGGGGTATTTCTAAAATATTGCAGTGTATGCATTTATACTTTTTTAAAGATTTATTTATTTGCGAGAGAGAGAGAGAACACAGGTGAGCAGTGGGAGGGGCAGAAGGAGAGGGAGAGAGAATCCCGAGCAAACTCCCGAGTGCAGAGCCTGACGTGGGGCTTGATCTCATGACCCTGAGATCATGACCTGAGCAGAAGTCAAGAGTTGATGCTTAACAGACTGAGCAACCCAGGTGACCCAGCATCTATAATTTTTAAAAAACAGCTTTCTTGAGATGTAATTCAGACGACAAAAAAAAAAAAAATCCACCCTTCAAATCAATGGTTTTTAGATAATCCCACATCTATCACCACTATCTAATTTCAGAATCTTTTTATCACTCCAAAAAGAAAACCTGAGTCCATTTGTAGTCACTGCCCATTTATCCCTTTCCTCCAGCCCCTGACAAATATGAATATATTGTCCTTCTCTAAGGATTGTCGACCCTGAACATTTCATATAAATGGAATTATATACTATGTGGCCTTTTGTGAATGGCTTCCTTTCCTTAGCATTGTGTTTTCAGGGTTCACCCATATTATAACAGGTATCAGTACTTTATTCCATTTTATTGCCTAATACTATTCAGTTGTATGAATATACCACACATTGTTTATCTATTTATTGGTTGGTGGTTTCTATTTTTTGACTATTATGAAAAATACTCTTATGTACTTTTGTGTGTAGGATTTTCAGTTCTCTTGAGTATATGCCTATAGGTGGAATACTGATTCATATGTTAATTATGTTTAACCCTTTAAAGACGTGCATAACTTTTCCTGCATGGCCACATTTTATAATCCCCTCGGCAACTTATAAATGTTCTAATTTCTCCACATCTTCACCAACACTGATTATTTTCATCTTTTTAATTCTAGCCATCCTGGTAGCTGTATTTCATTGTGGTTTTGATTTGCATTTCCCTAATGACTAAGGCCTTTGGCCATCTTTTTATATGCTTATTGGCCATTTGTATGCTTTTCTTTTCTTTTTTTAGAAATGTGTATTCAAGTCCTTTCCTCATTTTCAATTGAGTTATCTTTTTATTGTTGTTTTAAGAGTTCTCTATATATTCTAGAGAAAGGCCCTAGTCAAATATATGAATTGCAAATATTTTCTCTTAATATGTAGGTTATCTTTTATTTTTACTGTGTCCTTTGAAGCATAAAAGTTTTAGTTTTGATGATGTTCACTTTTTTCTTTTGTTGCTTGTGCTTTTTTGGTGTCATATCTGAGAAATGACTGCCTAATCTAAGGTCATCAGAATTTTTTCCTGTGTGTCTGAGTTTCATAGTTTTGTCTCTGACATTTGAATCTTTGATTTATTGAGTTAACTTTTTGTATATGTGTGAGGTAAAGACCAAATTCATTATTTTGCATGTGGATATCCAGTTGTCCTAGCATATTTGTTGGAAAGAATACTCTTTCACCATTGAATTATCTTGACATCCTTGTCAGAATCAATTTACCATAAATGTGAAGGGTTATTTCTGGACTCTCAATTCCATTCCATTGCTTTGTAAATCTAAACTTATTAAATTTACCACAGCATTCCTATAGCTTTGTAGTAAATTTTGAAATCAGGAAGTGTGAGTCCTCCAACTATGTGGTTGTTTTTCAAGATTTTTTTTCACTATTTCGGGTGCCTTGCATTTCCAAATGAATTTTAGGATCAGGTTTCCAATTTCTATAAAAAAGCTGGTTGGGATTACATATGTAAATTTTTAAAATGATAGTTATTAATCTTAAAATAAACTTCCTGCCAAGATACTAAATCTCTTCCTTAAGGTTTACCTAGACTTATACTGAGCAAAATTCGCTCTAAGGGCTTGGCAGTTATGAAAGAAATTGGATTTGGTGTAGATGGCTGTGTAAATGCTGAGGTAGAGTACAAAAGCATGGAATTAACATTTTGACAGACAAGAGAGGGAGTTATTAAAATAGGTAAGTGCAGGAACAGTGTTTCAAAAAGAGAACACAGCCTGGGCTAGCATATGCAAGAATATTGGTGTTTACAGGAAACTGTGAGTATTCACTAGAATTGTACATGGGGTTTGATGATGCAAAATGAGTCAAAGGAGGTAAATGAGGTAGAGATTATGAATCATCAATTGCTGATGTCTGTATTTCACATCTTAAAGACTTAAATTCTGACTCACAAAAATTAATCATACTACAGAATGTCTCCCAAATATGAATAATACATAAATGAATTATTAAATGTCCTTAACTTGAATAGAAGTGATAACTGAGATCTGGTTGTAGAAAACTCATTAACTGGAAAACCAAACATGTAGTTTCAAAGCACTGCTAAAGAAGAAAATCATTATGTCACTTTAAGTGACAAAAAATGTTCTTGTCTGCACGCTGAAATCATGGTGACAGGTGCTCCAACATAACCAGTAGACTGGATTGATTACAACTAAAAAGTACCCAGATCCTGTGTACTAACTCCTTCATCTGTAAGATATTTAGAATCTTCAGGGGTCCTGATGTCAAATTCATGGCTGTATTTTAAAAAATTATTTGTTTGTTAGACTAGGAGTCTGAGAAATCAAAAGGAGGGCAGGTAATTATAACCAATAGTACAATATTTATAACTGCAATATTCCTGGGAGCATAATTCTAGTGGGAATCAAGGAAGAAAAGCTTTGCTGAGGAATGACACTTGAGCTGAGATTTGAGAAGAAGCTAATGAGATAGGTAAGCACAGGAACAATGCTTCAAAGAAAGCACAGCGTGAGCCAGCACAGAGATGTGGGCAAGTACTGATATTTTCATGAAACTGTTAGGTGTATTCATTCACTGGAGCTGTATGTAAGGCTCGATGGCGCAAAATGAGCAGAAACAATGAGATTATAATAAACTCTGAGTGCCATGCAAAGAATTACAATTTAATCTCACAGAGTTCAATTGTAAATTTTCCACCCCAGTGACATAATCAGATTTGTTGGAGGGACTCCCCAACCCCCTGCCCCTGTTCATGGTGTGGAGGGTGGATCAGAGGGGAGCGAGACCAGGGGCCAGAAAACTGGGGAAAGGAGAGTGGGCAGCAGAATGGTGGTGGGCCATGCGCCTCTAAATCAGGGCAGCAGCTGCAGAAATGGAGAGGGAGACGCAAACACAACAGATTTTTGGAAAGGTAAAGCTAATGGGACTTGCTGATTGATTACATATGGAACATGAAGGAAAAATAGGATGTAAAGCAAGAGATCGACTATATTTTCAAATTTCTACTCCTTCTTATGAATGTAAAAGATAGTGATTATTTATAACTTTAAATGCATTTATAATATATAATTAAAATAGATTACAATGTCAGAATCTTTTTGGAGATAAGGGTATTTCATTAGATTAAATATATGATGTTAAGTGAGACTTACATTTTCTGCCTTTCCTTCAACCCGATCACAAGCTTAAGCAAATGCCCCTGGAGAGAGGGATGTACTGAGAATAACAAAACCAAGCCAGGGTGTTTTCACAGCGTAAATTCTCATTACTTTGTCATTCATACCTTTCCAAAGTATATTCACCTATTGCTAGTTGAGAAAGGGAATGAGATATAGAAAATGAAAACTGTAGACATGAAAGCCTGCCTCATGCCAATTAAGGATTGTGTTTATTTTAATAAAAACCACAAGGTAGCAAAACAGTCCATCTCAAGGGACAAAGGGCACAAATCAAAGATATCACATATAAAACAGTGGTGGTCAATACAGACAATATTTTTCTGGGATTCTAAAAAATTAGGGTCACATGTGCCATTAAAACCTGGGCTGATTTTTTTTTTAGTCAAATACACAGTAAGGTCTATGAGTGAATAAGCATAAAGCAGTTAGCCCCCACACTCTTCCCACTCACTGGCAACAGCATGTGGGACTACCTTCATAGAGCAATTTGTTTTGGCTTTTAATATTTCGTAAGTAAACAAAACATAAATATTCAAAAACAAGAGGGAAAGAAGGTGTTCCATTCGATGGTTGGAAGTGCTGGATCATACACAGTTACACAGGTCATTTACCGTCAGATTTAGTAGTCTCTGCTATGCTAAGGCGAGTTGTAAACTGCACTGTATTTTCAGTGGATCCCAGTGAAGCTACATCTAGCAGGCCTCTCCAGGGCTGGACAGAACCATGAAAAGGTAAGCCAGTAAGACAGCATGTGTATGTTCATTTTATTTATTTATTCTCCACTTGGCTGGGCGCAGGGTAGGACTGCCGGGTGGAAAAGTACCCAGAAAGGGGACTGCCCAGACCTAGACGGACGAGTCTGAAGACAGCAGGGCCTTGAGCCCTAGCCTTCTGGACCAGGTAGAAAGGCAGAGAACACACACAAGTTCTGAATGGAAATCTGCACCCGAAGGTGAGGAGCCACACCTTTGAAGTATGCTATCTAAGGCACGTTTAGTCTGTGTGCCTCATCAATTCATGCTCATCCCACTTAATATCTACCACTGAAAATGAAGACAGTGGGAAGTTACAAGATTTTTTTTTCCAGTTTCATACTGCCATATAATCTATCGCTAAGCATTTCATAAATCACATAAAACTTTCAAGTCAGGTGCAATTTAATTTACCAGAAATCAGTGAGAAAAAGCAAACCACTCCAAAACACCGGAGACAAGAGACAGGGAAGCCTCAGTGCTTTTCTACCTGTCTTTTGAATTGACACAGGCCTTTGCATAATGGAAATCATGGTTAACATGAAACTTGATCTCTTTCACTGTCTTGGAGTTCAAGAGACAAATCTTGTGCGCGCATGCACGCGTGCACATGCGTGCGCGCGCACACACACACACACACACACACACACTCCGTTTCTCCTCAAAATAGCCACATTTTTTTTATTTGGTGATTCAATACATTTTTAATTCAAATAGTCACCACATAAACCTAGGCACAATATTAAGCATTGTACAAGCAAAGTATTTTACTGATTTTCATTTCAATTGCCAGAAAGTACAATAAGTGAATTGGTTAAAGGATATACTTCTGTACATAAAAATATCCATGTATTTGTACAAGGGTATGGAACAGAGTTTAAAAAGATAATAAAACCAGAACATCACAATAAATAGGATGTGTTCCTATAGGACAGCAGAGCATGCTTTGTCAGTAAGCTATCCAGTCTCTTTTCAAGGTGCTTTTTTCTTCTGAGCTAGGCTCACACTCCCCAAAAAAGGGCTAGGGTTTAGTCACAACTGGATCTGAATGCCTACGTTCATATGTTGCTTTTTATTTGCATCTCCAATAACAGGGGTAGAAGATACGATCATTTATTTTCAAAAAGTCTTTGCGACTTATCAAATTCTATTGATTTCCCACTTCGGTATTTTAAAATGCAGATTAATCTAAGCTCTAGCACCGTATGAGAACGAAGTACATGTATTTTTGTCAGAGCAACAATATTTTATATCATCTTTGTTCCTCTGGCTATAACAATTCTGTTTAGAAAAATTTACCACGCTAAAAATAGTTGATCTAGGTTGTCATAAAAAAGAATATTAAATACCTTTGGTAAAAATAGATATATTTAACAAGATTAGAAAAGCAAACAGTTATAATGTCAAAAGGAGAATATAAAAATGTACACAATAAAACAAATAAACCAACTTATAGGTAAAGTGATGATAAGGCCACTCTTCTTTTCAGGTTTGTGTCTTCCAAACCATAAATGTAGATCTCTTCTTCTAAATGGTAGAAATTTTAGTAAGAAATATGGAAAATCCAGTCTCTCCTATCAGCATGACACAAGTTTAATTCATAGCAACATAGTTCCTTCTTAAGAACCAAGTTTGTAGAACATAGGACACTGTGGTTTATATATGTGAATCTAAGGAAACAGTTCCAGATTTCTGTGATTTTAGGCCCAGGACATGGAGCTTGAGAGTTAAGCAAGGCAACAGAACCAGCTGCTCATCTGCACACAGTTTTTTTCCTGTACTGACATTAGCCTAAGCCGTATGGAGACAGCCGATACACAACACACCTAGCTGAGTAAGGACATGGTAACTCTGTAACTAGCTAGCGATGGGCAACATTTCATTTTTTTTTTTCCACGACCAAAGACCTTTTCTCCCGTCTTTTGGGCCTCCTCTCAAAAGAGCTGTTGTACAACTTCTAATTCCGTTTGGTGTCTCCTCTTTTAGAACACTCTGTAACTCCTGAAGATGAAAGGTCCCTGAAGCAAACAACTGAGATTAGGGATGGGAGATAATGCGCAAGTTCTAGAACAGATCAGCCACGGAGCCTCACGGCTCTGGGAGAGGCTGCGCGTGTGGATGCGGTTATCCTCCTGTGTGCCCTCTGCACACACAGTCACACTCCTCATGGTGCTCCAGGGCCACGTCCGTGAGAGATTTATGCAATCCCCGCACACCACTCTTTGGTCTCAACTGAAGGACCTGAAAAGGAACAATGTATAAGCCATCTTTAAAATCAGCCAACATCTGTTAACTTTTGATTTCATGGACAAGTAAAATTTCAGGAAAGACTCTTGGGGCCCAACGAAGACTCTGACAAAATTTTGAATTTTTCCTAGTGAGGGCATCATGAACACACTCCCCCACCCCTCAGAGAAATCCTAAATGATCATCATCTTTTCACAAAAGAAAGGACGTTTTAATACCAGCCACTTGGAAGGATGCTGCCTCCACACACAGAACAGTCCTTACGTTGAAAGTCTCACTGGGTGCTCTGTCTTTTACGCCCCTGATAATACCGCAGAGAATTTCACCTCAATTGAGTATTCCGAAACCACTACTGCCCAGTCTTTTTTCTGTTTGTTGGTTTCTTTCACTCATTCATTTTTTCACACATGTACTAACAAATATTTATACTTGAAGCGACACAAGTATGCAATACCGTGGAAGGAAACACGATCACTCCACAGCTGAGTTTGCTCCATTACGCCACTCATTAATTTTCTTGGCTACACTTCAAGTCCTCTATAAACTTGATGAGCTGGATTAGATGTACTTCATAGACATCAGCCTCCGTCACAGCTAACTTTGTACAGCTGGATCCTACTGTGCAGTATACGGAGGCTGAGCGATTATAACGATGATGCCTCTATTTAAATGAAGTTAATGTGCAGTCTGGCTTTTTAATAAAAACATATAGCAAAATACACAACGATACTAAAGATATTTCTTTTTAACACTGTGACAGGAGGACACAGTTACATATTCTGTAAAAGATTATTTGAAGTATTTGGTAAGAACTACCTCTCCAATGTGTATTTGTGCCTCTTCTAATAAGAACAATAACGTTTCAGGAACTGTGTTTGTTTGGATAATGAACAAAGACCAGAGCACATAACAATACGAGATCGTCTCGTTTCTCTGCTCTCTGGGTAGGACAAAGATAACTTCATAGAGCAACTTCGAAAAGATACCCTTCCTGGAAACGTTCTTTAATCCAAAAAGGCACAAGTCAAGTCTTATGACTGTTCCATTTGCAGATTTAAAAGAGACAAGTAGAGAACGTATACCACATTTGCAGTATGGGGTCATATCAAAGGCTAATCAGCTAACATTTTTTGAATGCTTACTGGGTGCCAGGCACTGTAACAATGTTTCTACATACTTTAACTCACAAGAATTCTATGAAGTAAATTACAATTATTACCCCGATTTTACACATGAGTGAACAGAAGCTTTAGAGAGAATAGGGACATAGCCAGTATTTGTACTTTGGCTGAAGATGAATAATTGAAGTCAGAGTGATAGATAATAATTTTATAAAGGCTCAGAATATAGTATTAGCCACATATTCTACTTATTTAGTAACTTTCTTCCTAGAGAGATAAACTGCACAGTCTTGGAATAACCATGAGAAATAGGAAACTTTTAAAGCAGATTTTCTATTACATTCACAACTCTAGAATAAAAATTACTAAGGCTGTATTATTTTAACATGAAACTACTGAATCCTGTCTTAGGTGTCAGTACCCGACTTACTATTTTGAACAACCGGAGGTGGCACCAAAACTTACTACGCTTAAGATACTGGTGCTATCCCCTATCAAACTTCTGGTAAAAACTGTTTCTGGAATGAGGCTGAGAGGCTAGATGAACTGCAGTATTGGCCTAGCCAATGTCTTTAATTCCTATCTCTGCTTGTATACATTTTCCCAGGGAGTAGGGGAAAAAATGACTATAAAAGGTAAGGGTTGGAGAAGCTACCGTATACAGTCCTAATAGGCAGCCATGCCAGGCTACAATGCTACAATCGTCCTTTCCTCTAGAAGTGCTTCTGTCAAGATGCAGTCACCCAATAAAAGTACCCCCAGCCATGACGGCACTTCCACTCCCAGTCTTCATCCACTGATACCTGTGGAGATTTACAAATAGCAGAAGAATCTCATAATGTTCTAGTGATACTAAATCTTAGTTAAGACATTCTAATACATGGGAGGGGGCTTAATTAGGCTGTCCTTCTTAATTTCTTTCCGAAGTTTTGTTTTGACTTGGGAAGAAAAAGACAGACTTAGAAAATGACCAACAGGTCCCAGATACCATGAAAGAAGACAGTTTTCAGGACAGAGTTTATGACACCGTAAAAGAAAGAAGGCAGAAGCACATCTCACATGATTTTGAAAGAGAGGTTCAGGCTAAAATTACAAACCCATGAAAAAACAATCCAGGGAAAAGCTAAAATCAGAGAATGTGGAAGAGATTAGATCAGGTACAGAAAGAACCATCAAGAAATAGATGAACGTATACCACTGCCTACACTGGGCAAACAAAGTGCCATTAAATTATGGGTGCCACAGAAGCTTGGCGGATGGGACTCACGACTAGAGAAAGGCTATCGAATTATATACATTTTACCCAGAGCAGATCTATGCAAGAAGAATAAGACCATACTTCATGTTACCTATATATATATATATATATATATATATATATATATATATACACACACACACACACACACACATATATATATGTATATATATATAAATATAAACAAGGTGAAAATCATTAGGCTAATCAAGGATGGAAAAAAGGAACAAATACAATTTTATTGTCAGAGTATCCTATAGACCTTTTTGCCTGAAAGGAAATACTCGTCCTACCTCTGGGCAAAATTCATTAAATCTTTATTGATCATTTGCCATAATCAAAGCCCTGGGGGGTGTGGGGGGCATGAAGATGAGTAAGAGAATAGCTAACATATACTAAGGACTGCAAATGTACCAGACCTGGTTCTAAGTGTTTTGTCAGCTCCTTGAATCCTCCCGATAAGGTATGAGCATTAGGTGTTCACTTTACACACGAGGAAATGGGAGGCATAGGAGATGAAGTCATTTGCTCAAAGTCCAACAGCTGGATGTCAGGCTTTGGAGTCTGTTTTCTTAAGTACTACACTGTAATGCGCTCTTTGTTCTTAATTCTCAATTTGGTAAAAATAAATAGAAATAAATAATAATTATGAAAGAGCAAAAATTCTCTCATCAAGATATCTCTAAAGTTCTACACATGCACAGAAGATGGACTAGTTACGCTAGGATGGGCAGGAAGGTAGGAAGTGTTTCAAGGAAGGGGCAACACCTAAGTTCATACATATGTAAAGCTCCTGTCTTGCTTTCTGAAAAATCCTATTTGGGAGATAGAAAAATCATTAAGGAAATTGGGGGGTGGGTAGCAAAGATGGCTTCCAATAAGTAGTATCTGGTAATCGATACAAAAGCAGTAAGAATCTATTAGTATTAAGATTATGCTATACTATCAAAACACATAACAATAATATCATCCTATATATTGTGAGCCTTTTAATTTTCTAAACTTATTTTCAGTATAATGGTTGAATCCACTTTGAAAATGGTAAAGGAACCAAAACGGGGAATAACTGTAATATTTGTAGTAACAGGAGGAATACAATTCAGCTTAATAGTTAGGGAAGCTGGTATAGTAGAGACAGATGAAGGAGAGAAAAATTAGAATGTCTAAACTCAGTCTTTGCTTCTGTCTTCTCCCTGAGGTGGAATAATCTTCAAACTGAAAACTGGAATAGTAGTCATCAAAAGAAATTAAGGCCCAGAATAGGCTTCACTTTAAATGAGTTACATCTCTAGATGGTATTCAATGACTTAATGATTTTAGAACTACTTGAAATTATTTTTAAAAGTAACTTCACTTATTTTTTAAGAGTTTATTTATTTATTTGACAGAGAGAGAGAGAGAGAGCACAAGCAGGGGGGAGGGGTGGAGGGAGAGGGAAAAACAGATTCCCTGCTGAGCAGGGAGCCCGATGCGGGGGGCTCAATCCCAGGACCCTGGGATCATGACCTGAGCCGAAGGCAGATGCTTGATCGACTGAGCCACTCAGGTGCTCCAAAATAATTTCACTTATTTAGGAGTAGTAGTACTAAACTCAGAACTTACTTCCAAAACATAGGACTGAGAAAAATTTAGGCCTCAGAAATGATCAATGACACCAAAGAAGTAAGCCTTTTTTTTTTCAGAGGGTAATTTGTTAACAAAAACTTATCACAGAAAAATTAATGATTCCCACAGAGCATTACAAAAAATGAAGACATGATTGTTACTGGAGATATTTATGAGAAATGTGGAGTATTCACGCACATGCGTTAGAGATATTTGTGGGAAACTTGTACCAGGTGGTCACACAATTAGATAAACACCCCTACTTGTATGTGTGTACATACAGATCATGCATACATAACCACCCCACCCAAAGACTAAAGAATAATGGAGGGATGTCATTCTGGAAGAAGCCCATTGAGTTTACAAGCACTTCCCATAGTCTTTCCTCACACAAGAGTCTTATCTGAGATACTAAAACAGATGTCGCATACTCTGTGGCAACTTTCTTAACAACCCTAAAGCCAATGTTATTTGAAAAGAAATCTGTAGGTATAGGATGGAGGAAGATACACTTGACCTGAGGACTGAGTTAGCTGACTAAAAGCAAGATGTAGCCTCAGCATCTGGCAAGCTTATTTACAAAAGCTACTGTGACTAGTCTGGGTTTTGTAGCTCTTAGGATGGTGGCTATAAATCCAAGAGTTGTTGGCTAAATCGGGGTCCCCGGATACACTGTACTTAATAGGGACGTGCTTTAGAAAGTCCACAGTGAGGGAGATGTTTAAGTCTGCCTTGGGCTCAGGTCATGATCCCAGGGTTCTGGGATCAAGTCCCACTTCGGGATCCCTGCTCGGCGGGAAGCCTGCTTCTCCCTCTCCCACTCCTCCTGCTTGTGTTCCCTCTCTCGCTGTGTCTCTCTCTGTCAAATAAAAGAATAAAATCTTAAAAGAAAAGGAAGTCCACAGTGAGATGATTTTAGGTGAGAAAAGATCACTCTCGTTTAATTCCAGTTCTCATCACAGTCTTTCATAGTCACCCATCAATTCTAATGCCTGCCTCGATTTTAAGGCATCTTATTGAGTCTTTTTGGAACTGCCATATTAAGGGTTTTTTCTTGACTCTCAGATTCCTGGTTCACAGAGTAGAGGTAAGGCCAGCCTCTGAGCACAGCCTGGCTGCAGCAACCTGGGCCACTAGGCTCATGATTATCTCCTTCCTGAAAGGGGAGTGGAGACTGTTCCCAGCACAAGGATCTTTAGAAGCATGGGGTGCAGAAATGAAAAGTAGAACATGAATAATGGTGGTAAACAGTTTTTTTTTTTTTTTTTTTTTAAATCACAGACGGCCAGTTTGGGATGTGACTGTCCAAAAATGGTAATCTACTGATTGTCAGGGAATAACACAGCTGGGAAAAACCTGAGAGGTTATCTTAGTTTACATTTATTTTAACAGAGTTTAAGTATCCTGCTAATGGTTACAAGTTAATGGTAGATCTAGGATGGTTCCTTGCCTATTGGAATCCAGTGCTTCTGTCCCACTTTATCAGCTGCCAACACAATATTAGTGAAGGGTGGGTCAGCCAAGTCATATAAAGTGCATTTTACGCACTGGGCAGCTTCAGATTACCTAACAGATTAAGAGTTTTATTGATGTCCTTACGCACATAAAAAATCATTTTATTGATTAAGCAGATACGTTCATTTATTCTGTATTATTCTTTGGGTTAGTGGAAAAAATACCAAGTAATGAGATGAAGTTATACTGAAATGAAGTCAGAAGGGCTGATTTCGGCTTGGTATAATGTAAACATTTTGTAAAAATTAAGGTTGCCTCATCAAGAATGTTTTGCTTCCTGACGTATGAATGCTACATGATGCTGCTGGAGAAAGGGTGGGCATAACTGGGGATATTCTAGTACTAATGAAAATTTGGAGTAAGTTCTAAGGTTCCCAAGGCTCTGAAAAACAATAATTACTAACAGTATTTACATTTTCCTTAACTCCACAGAATAAAGACATGAAAGGAATCCATAAGAGGTTTAATGTGCTATTTGGGGCAACAGGAATAATAGGAAGATTGGTATAATTACGAATATGTCTTCTTTGGATTTATGTTCTGTATTGCCCCAAATGGAAAAATAAATATCAAAGATCTCCTTTCTCCAACAGAGACAAGTCTGTCTTTAAAATATTTTCCCTTCATATTTTGAGAAGTGTCAAGTTGAAAAGTTTTACCCATTTCCCCCCCCTTGAAGAACACATTTGCTTTTTGGTACAACAGATGAAAACGTCACTGACCACCCATGTCGTACAATCAGAGGACAAGCCTTCTCAATCTTTAATGCCTGCGTTTTTGAGTTCAAGGTCCTCATTAAAAACAAAAACAAAAACAAAAAAACTAACTATTCTGTAAGCCTTATTTGTTCTTTTCCCATGAAGGCTACATCTCTTTTCCAAACAAAAATTCATTTCAGATACACGGTTTTGTTATTTTTCTTAAGACACAGAGGAACCCGAGAAGAAAAGGTCTACCTACCTCATGATACTTTTTAGTGACTTTGCTTGGGACACATTGACACTCATGGCAGTTGTGAAGACAACAGGCACAGTTTCCCCCACAGCGTTTAACCAGGAGACAACCTGGCCAGAAAATGGTATCGGTTCTCTTTAGTTCTTCCCTTATGGACACTGAGAAGTTACGCGGCGTGCAGCTGTAGAGTCTTACCTCCTCCTTCAGAAGGTTCAGGTCCACCACTGCATGGCGTAAAAGCAAGCAAAGAAAAATAACATGCTCATGCCCTGAGCCTGAATTTATTTCATCAAGATCTTTTCAGAGAGAAATTCATTTCACCAACAATATGCCCAACAAGGTCCCTTCTTACTTTAACAAGGTTTTGGGGGGCTCTGCAGCTCGCAGTTTGGACTTTCCATTTTATAGTCAACAAAGCTTCATTATGACTTACTGACCATTAAAGAGATGTCATTGTGCAATATTAAGAACAGAGCCAACAAAACAGTTGAGAGCTATAAATAGGAAACTTTATGGAGAAAAAGAGGGCTACACCTTTTAACCCTCATAAAAAAGTAAACAAGGAGAGCATTGGAGGAAAGAATAGGATGTAACATGATGAATGCTTGGATTAAAAAACAAATGCCATTTTTAAAGGGATTAGAAGCTCATGCAATTAATGAAGAACAACTTACAGAAACTTGCTGCCAGGATTTTATATAATTTTTCTGGCAATGAGACTCAGAAAATGCAAAAAGGGCATGAAGGAAATGAATTTTTGAGGACAGCTGAGTAGACCATGAGTGAAAAAAATGATACATTTTTAAAGGGCTGAGGTTGCTGAAAACCCCTGCTTCCAGTGCCCTGAGTAATTCATAATGTTTGAAATTCAGTTTAACTAGGCTCCTTCAGATTTCTATTCTTCTTCTAAAGGAGGGAAGAGATGTCTACTTTATAACGATTATCTCTATTCTTTTAGCAAGTTGGTTAACTATGTAGTGTTTTATTCTTTAAAAGAATACCTAATTGTGAAGACCAAACAAAAATATCCTTTCATCAGATTGTTGTAGGAGATTCTCAAAGAATCTTTGTTTTTAACTACAAAATGATACTTGCCTCTGTTAATTTATATCAAAATAGCATGTCATACTTAATATGAATTTATAGAAAACATGAATGGTACTTAATTACCATATCCTATAAATTTAATGTCTGCTTTATAACTTCGCCTTTTTTTCCTAGAAATAGTCAAATAATAGCAATTCCAATAAAACTGAAGAGTTTTGGATAGCATACAATTCATCAGAACTTTTTCTTCAAAAAGAAAGATTTTATTAAAATTTGGAATATTATCTAAATAGAATAAATCTGGTTAAATATTTTTCACTAATATTGGAAACATTATAAACAAGAATTGAAAAAAATTTTCTGGTTAAAGATGGCTTCAAGTAGCAATAAACACTATGTACTACAGTTTTAAAAATTAAGTGTCAATATTTGAAAATAATTTTAAAATGACAAGGTGATTAAGAATCAAATGCTTGTTTTCTTGTTGCTTGTTTTACAATTTTACATTTACTTGTACATGTGATCAAGTTTTTCTAAAATGTCAAAGGAAGCCACTTTGTAAGTATTTTCAAGAAATAGGATAAATCATGCACATGCAATTGTAAATTATAAACACATGTCAACTATACGGTTGACTAAAACCTTGGTCAAGTATAGGGAAACACCAAGGAAATGCTAATTCCATAGGTTCATTTCAACATCTTATTTAGCTAAAAAATTACTTTTTTCCAACTCAATAGAAAATCACTGTTTTGAGTATTTAAAGATTTCCCTTTCATCTGAAAAATGATCCTGTGAAAGGAAAGCTTTTAAATATTTAAGAGGAAATGAGTTCATTCTTTTGAGTGCCATAAAAGACCAACTTATCTCTAATAAAAGTAATGAGATAATTGAGTTAAATGATGTCACATATTTCACCTGATTTCATTTGGCTGAACTAATAGTATATGCACATACTGCTCTTTCACTGTTAAAGCTGTATATGAGTTTATCTGAATCTTTTCTCTAGAAGTTAGTATCTAAGCAAGAAGGGTTTAGAAAGTAGAAAACATGCACATACATACAATACAAAAGCCAGTTGCCAAAATTTTCAATGCTTACTTAAGATTTATACCTCTTTAGAATGTGAATGAAGCTCTCAGCTTTCAAAGGATATTCATCTACCTCAGTTTTAAACACACTATTTCATGGAACTAGAAAATGAGACTGTATATGTTCACTTTAAAATGTTTACTTAACCACAATAAAAGGTTAGATAGATTTCCCCAGTGAACTGAGTTATGATACCTGGTACAATGTGAAAATTTAAACACACTTGCAACTTAGCTTCCACTCATTTATCATGTTTGACACAACAGTCAAAAGCCCTTTTTAAGTACTGGGTAAGCTTGACTTAGAAAATAAGGTATTTTCTTTTTCTGCAGTAGCAAGGTATGAATGAAAACCCTAAGCCAGAGGAAGAAAAGGAAAAAACAAAACAAAAACACTGAAAAACCTTAATGCAGTACGCACTACAAATACAATTAGGGATTTTCAATTTGTCATATCTTATTTGAAATATAAGCTTCCTACTCCCAAGGCTTCAAGCTCATCTAAGCTTCATTAAAATAAGTCATGTGACTATAATTTGATGTCACAAATTCTCCAAACATTGTGCAGAACTTCTGGGCAAGAAAAATGAAAAAACAAAAAACAACAACAAAAGAAAAATATCAAAAAAGAGAAAGAAAGATCATGTCCAACACACACATACATATATATATATATATTTTTTAATAACTTAACTATAGTCTTATGGAGGTTTCCCTCTGTAAAATATTTGAAAAATAAAAAATCAGTGTTTGGGTTCTTTATTTCCTTTCTGAAACTACTTCCTAAGACAACACATGCATTAGTTTGTCTTTCTAAAAAATGAAGATTTTGAGTATGGCAGCAATTAAAGTCATTTTTCCTAATGCAGATTTTCTTGTTCAGATTCACCAATATTCCAAGTTTTACTAAAAAAGCTAATACTGACTGAAAAAAAATCATGGATACACTTTACTTTGTTAGTTGCTCATTCTTCTAAGATATTCAGGTCAAGGATATTCTATTACTGTAATGCAATCTGAGGGTGGTCTTTCTAAGATGGATGTGGTAACATTGTGATATGTTTATTCTGTGGAAAATCAATTTCGATGTCTAATTAGAAGCTTTTAAACGTTTTACTCCTTGTTCCTTTGTAGAAAGACTCTTGGGAGTGGAGTTGGTTTTGTCTATATAGATGTTATCCCACACCTGCATTTTAGTTTATGTAGAGTTCCAAAAATATACACTGCTTTTCTCACACTTACTGTATGCTTAAAAAGTTAATAGTTTTGGCAAACTGCAAAGGGCTTCAATTTGGAAAGTGCTGAATGAATATTTGAAAGATCTGGTTCAGTACTGGATGCTTTTAATACAAGCTAGCCTCTGGCCAAATCTTCACTGAGCACCAGGTGGAGAGGTGCAGGCGTAAAGGCATGGCTAGAAGGGAGATTTTTAGGCTCGAATCCTGAGATCAGCTGTCAAAAGCAAGATCTGAGCTTTAGAATCTGGTTTACTCCCTTTGCTTTTTCCAGATCAACATGATAATCTACTTCAAATCTAACAAAGGCTCTATTCACAAGTGTTTCAGCTAGCCTTGCAGATCTTCATTTTCCTGTTCCTAAGTGGGAGGGAAGGGAAGTGTTCATAAGTTATTCATCAAGTTATTCATCAAGATCAAATCTTATAAATATGTAACAACTTTCAGCATCTGGACAGGATTCGGCTGCCCATGTACTTGAAAACCGATTTCAAATATTGCTGAAAGGAAACCACGTCTATTGGCATAGCAAAATACCATGGCTGGGCAAGTCTGGACATGACCTGCTGAGATTAAAAAGCCCTTGATCCAGTAGGGTTGCAACTCTTCTCAGGAAAGGGCAGGAATCGGGTTTCTTTCTGACAAGATTTAGAAGACAACTCTGGTGCAATCTGCCCTTGTGAATTGCTCAAACTAACGAAATACTGTTCCTTCCATATAAATTCTCCAGACTGTCATTCCATTCTCTAGATCTACCCTGTTTCTGAAAGCCTGAAACAGATTTTTTGAGTGCATTATAATTAGCCAGTTATTTCTATTACTGTTTCATGTGTGCCTGATATGGATACTTTCCAATCCTAACGTTACCAGGAAAATTAGCTAACCTTAGGGAAAACTCAGTTAATGTTATTTCCAATTTCAATCCTAACGTTACTAGGAAAATTAGCTAACCTTAGGGAAAACTCAGTTAATGTTATTTCCAATTTCGTGACCATATGGAATTAAGTTTAATTATCAACACTTTCACTCTTGAAGGGAGATATGCTCATAGGGTCAAGTGATCATTTCAGAGGCAGATTTATAGAGAGAAAAATTATCATGCTATGGGTACCTTTCGGTTATTCTTTTCTTGCTCTGAATACTGTCTTGGAAACTCCTAATTCCATTTTATGATGAACCCCTGTTATTTTCCATATTATTTATAGAAGTTTGTAGGCTTAGGAGATGGAAATTGATATAACCCTGACCCACGGGGACATGGTAGGTGATGATTTTTATTTCTTTCCCTTTTCTAATGCCCAAATCTGGTTTAGCACTAAGGTAATCTCTCTTGAATCTCTAAATCAATATACCCCAAATATTAGATTTGAATAAACAATGATTCTCATGAAACATACTTAGAGGACTTCATCAAAATGTATTTTTGAACTAAAGAAATCACAAGAATTTTTAGCAAAAGTATTCCTTTTAATCTTCCAAACCCCCTGAATTACAGTTGCTTCTTTTTGTGTGCATTCTTATTTAATGTGTAAATATGCTCAAATATTACAAAAATGGGTTGTTTACATATATCACGGAAGAATTTAAGCTATACTCCTTATAAGGTAATGTAGAAGAATCTGGAACACTAAAATTGCTAAGAAAATTAAATGAGGTTGGTTCTAATCTGAAGAGAGAACTTACCTCTGGATTTTCTTCCAAAAACAAAAGCCTTGCCCAGAAGTTGCCAGGTTGGCCTATATAGGTCTTCCAAGTCCAACTGCCATCTGTCTGGTTCAAGATACCGAATGAGATCTTCCAAGGTACTAAAGGCAGTGACAGCATTATTCAGCAGATCCAAGGGCAAAGCTGAAGGGGGTAACACGGAAGGGCTCACAGCCTCCGTGAACTGCTGAAAGTAAAATGAATCTTATGTTAACTGTTTTAAAAATGACAATGGATTTCTTCTGGACTTATGCATGAAGTAAGGTAAACTGAGGCTGAAAACGCAAGGGAAGTGAAATTGTATTCAAACCAAATTAGAAGTAATTGCCCTGCAAAGACTTCATGTAGATGAATTCCAATAGAGCTCTGTGCAGTCAATGAGAAAGACATTAACCTTCATCATCACAAACCATGGCGGATGTGGATATCTGTTGTTTAAAGAAAAAGGAAAATGTCTCTAAGGTTCAATTAGGGACTTACAATGGAAACTATGATACTGTTTACCCAATTTTTCTTTTGTTTTTCACTTTTCATTTTCCTCAATCTGGAAACTCACCAGGTAGTTATGCAAATGAGTGTCAGACAAATTAAAAACTTAATATAAAGTAAGTAACCCGTGAAGAATTAGAACAAAACATAGGTGAAAAGCCTTTCACATTGGAGAAGAACTTGTTAGTCAAGACAGAGAACACCCACACCGTAAAAAACAACTTTGATACATTTGTCCATACCTTTTATGGTAAACAGGATTAAAAGACACTGGGAGAACGGCCTGATGAATGACATGTCACAGGATGAGTGTCCAGAATATACAAAAAACCCCAACAACTAAATAGAGAATGGGCAAATTCCAGACAAGAGGCTTGAATGGCCAATCAACATACAAAAGCATGCTAAAATTCACTAGTTATCAGAGAAATGCAAAACAAAGTGAGGTATTATTTTACATACAAAAAAGGAAATACTATTTCACATACGTGAGTTTGGCAAGGATTTAAAAGAAAGGATTGCCGAGGATGTGGGTAACTTGGAATTTCTCTGTTCTGCCTGCAGAAGTGAGCATAAATTGGTACAACCACTTCAGCTGATTTAATGGATGCGCACAGGATATTAGAATAAAAGATTTATATGATCCGTGTCTCTGTAATTCACTTTTGAGGTTTACATCCTTTTATTTGTGCACATGGAAATATGTGCAATGATATTCATCACAGTGTTGTTTGAAATAGAGAAAAATACAAAATAATCTAAATGCGCAGGTATAGAGCAATGGATTAAAATACATCATTTTAAGTGGTAAGCAACAAATGAGACAATAATTCAATAAAAGTTCAATGACAAACCTGCCCCCACAACCACCGACTTTTAAAAAGCAGACTAAAGGCAGGGAGTGGTAGATCAGAACTGAAATCAAAATAGGCGAAATAAATACATGAGCAAGTGCTCAACTTATTTTTTGTTATTACTTTTATTTATTATTATTAATTTTGCAGAGGAGGGGAGAGAAAGAGTGTGGAATAAGACATTTATGTCAATTGATGTTCATTACAGTAGTATTTACAATAACAGAAAGTTGATAACAAATCTAAACTTATAATATTGGAATAGTTACTTATAATGTACTCAAACTGAAATGGTGTATAGTCATTAAAAATTAGATCCTCTAAGAATTCTTATTAACAAAAGGAACGCCTACAATGTAGTAAATGGCAAAAAAAATCCCCCAGCTATATAACTATGCCTCGATTCAATATACATAAATATATACAACACACATGTCCTATTTTTTACATTTTATAATAAATATAGGTTCCTTTTAGAGATCCAGTAAAAGTTATAACATTTGTTATAATAATTTTAATAACTATCATACAAGCTCTTCCATTTCATCCTGATTACTTGCACCCTGGGCCAGATACTGGAAACAATGTACTATTTATAGCAGCGGTTAACTTTGTTGACATGCCTTCAGTCTTTCCTTATTACCTTTATTCTCAGCTGCATAACCCTGGGTTAATCTACCTAAAATAAGTTATCACTGATCATGTGATGAATTTGGACAAATGCCTAGAGTGATTTCTCATCTAGAGGATAAAATCCAAATTCCTTACCCTGCACTCAGGATCCTCACAATCTGACCTCTGCTCACCTTTCCCAACTAATCCTCTACTCATCAAAGACATGCACATTTTGTTCCAATCAATCCAGTCTCTTCACTAACTACTGCACATGTCATATTCATCGCAGACCTTGTACCTCTACCCGTGCTAAATACTGCTCTCCTTCCCCATATGCAAAACCCTCCCTCCTGTGATCCACACAGTAAATCTTTACCATTTATAATGGTCTTTCTTGAAACATGATTCATCCATGAAAATTTCATTAACAGGGCCATCGTTGGCCATATATCTCAATTGTGTCAATTTGAAAAAGATCCCCTTTCTGGGCTATCCCTTGGGCACATGGTTTGAAAAGCAGAAGCTGTTCTGTAAATTAGAAAGTGGACCAAAACAACAACAACAACAACAACAACAACAACAAAAACATTGTTCTCTGGGGCAGGCATATCCCCCTGCTGGGGCTCATAGCTTTATGGGTGCAGAGCCCTCTCTGCCCACAGGAAGGGGGGCATTTTTATACAACGTAATGAGCAGAAATGAATGTGGCAGTCTTGGGTCAACACTGATTTCATTCTTAAAGATCTAATTTCAGTAATATCAAGAGTCTGGCTAAAATATTATTAGCACTAACATGTTTTCAATTATTCTGTCCAACTTTTGAGAGTAGAAACCAAATTAATACATTTCTATTTACTCCCAGTATTTTTTTAGTTGTCTAAGAAATGCAAAATTTCTTTGACAGAGAGTACTATTATAGTTGATAACTATATTATGGATATAAATAAACAATTTTCTAATAAAAGCTTTCAGTGTTAATTCAACCAATTTGGTACTACTGATTAAATTTATAATGTGAAAAGGTTAATGCAAATGTTTTGCAGATTTTTAAAAGATAAGCCAAAATGTATGTTTATATAAAGTGAAAATTAACGGTCGGTAATACTCAAAGAATAACTGAGTTATTACTCATGACTATGACGATATAAAACAAATCAAACGTGTCATGATCTGCACACTGAGAGTAAAAGTAGAAAGCTAAAGCAAAAAGATATTCTTCATTAAAATGTCAGAGTGCAGATGTATATTTTAGGTATGATATAAAATTGTTATTTAAGCTATTTTCAATTAGATCATAATCCAAGCATGGGTTGGCTTATTTTGTTTCCATGTTTATTTGAGAGTCTCTGCATAGAGCATTACTTTTGAAGCAATGAAAAGTTCCAACTGAAATCCAACTGAAATCAACACTGCTGAGCTAAAGGTTCAAAGTATTTATACAAAAGAAAGCAAAACAAAATAAGCCTGTAATATTGAACAAACAAAATTTGGACACCTTGGGTTCAATGAAATATTAGAATATCAATCCCCTGAAATGACAAGGATTGGGAGAACACAACTTAGCACACATTACTGCATACATATATTGGTTGACGTCATAAATTTCCAAGTTTCTAAATATTTAAATTAAAATAACTTATTTTATACACACACACACACACACACACACACACACACACACACACACACACACACCCAACCACACAGCAGTCCCACCCCAAAACTTGCTTCCCCTGGATTCTAAGAATCAATCTTTGGACAGAACAGAGGAAGTAGTGCTTTCATTTAAGGGCTTTCTCATGACTCTTAACCGCACCCACTGGTTCAGGGAACAACCAAGTTGTTCACTTTTGTAGTTCTGCTTTTCTAAGTTGTCTAAAGGGATTCTCAGAGAAAAGGGGGAGCGATGGAAAAAAAGAAGCTAGAGGAAAAAAAATGTCCTCTGATTTTTTTAAGTTTTAATTTTTCCTCTAACCAAAAACTACTCTTTTTAGTCTAAGTCATAGCCTTTTCAAGATTTAGTGTCTAAAGAATTCTAAGAATATCTTTTGTATTTAAAAATACTTATGTTGGGCTAAGTGCCTTCAGTTGAATTGGATCTGCACACTCTCCACTTCCTTTCTCTTCTATTCACCATGAAAAGAGATACTTATTACTAAGTTATGGGTTGCCCTAGGACTATTTAGTGGATGATACTGGTCAGTAATAGAAGGCACAGTTTCTCAGTGTTCTGTCACGTAAACTAAATCAACACCCTTAGTGAACCAGAAAAAAGCTTTTCTGCCATTACATGCAGGGTAGCAGTGACAACCTGGTGACTGTGTAGTCCCAGCCTAGATGTTCGGGTGTATGACTTGGAGGGATAGATGGCGAAAGGGTGGAAGGAGATCTGAAATCTCTATGCAGTGAGGTGTCCTGTCAAACAGTGCATTTCTAAAATGTCAGTGCCATGTACTAAGAAGGGTCCTAAACAAAATGAGGTCTTTTGAGTTTCCTGGTGAAAGTCATTCTGAATGACAGCATGACGTGAGAGAAGAGCCCTAATCAAGAGTCAGTGAGTCTAGACTCTAATCCTGGAGCTGCTCACATTCAGGGAAGAGCAGTTGGGCAGGTACGATAAGCCCCCTGAGCCTCAGTTTCCTCCTCTGTAAAGCAACACCTGCTAAACTCAGTCACCTTTAAGTTTCTTTCCAGGTTTTAAGTTTAAGAATTCTATATAATTGTGAGAAACGAGAGGGTTCATTTTCTCCACATCCTTGCCAACACTCGTCTCCTGTCCTCTTGATGACAGCCATTCTAACTGGTGTGAGGTGATACCTCATTGTGGTTTTGATTTGCATTTCCCTGATGACTAGTAATGTTAAGCATCTTTTCATGTACTGTTAGCCATTTGGATGTCTGCTTTGAAAAAAAAAAACAAAAAAAATCTATTCAGATTCTCTGCCCATTTTTTTTTAAATCAGATTGTTTGGTTTTGGTTATTGAGTTGTATGAGTTCTTGATATATTGTGGATATGAACCCCTTATCTGATACATGGTTTGCAAATGTTCTGTCCCATTCCACAGGTTGCCTTTTCATTTGGTTGACTGTTTCTTTGACGTGCAGAAGCTTTTTATTTTGATATAGTCCCACTTGAAGATTTTGGCTTTTGTTACTTGTGCTTTTGGTATTATTTCCAAAAAATCCTTAGGCACTGTTGTGGGAATGTAAATTTGTTCAGCCATAAAATTGTTTATGGAAGACAGTGTGGAGGTTCTGTACAGAATTAAAAAGAGAACTACCATATCATCCAGCAATCCCATTTCTGGATATATATGCAAAGGAATGAAAACAGGATATCAGAAATATATTTACCCTATGTTTACTGCAGCATTATTCACAATAGGCAAGATATGGAAACAACAACCTAAGTATCCATCAATGGATGAATGGATAACGAAAATGTGGTGTATATCCACAATGGAATAATAGTCAGTCATGAGAAAGAAAGGAAATTCTGACATTTGTGACAACATGGATGGAACTTGAGGGCGTTATACTATGTGAACTAAGTCAGACAGAGAAAGACAAGTCCTGTATGATTTTACTCGCAGAATCTAAAAAAGCTGAACCTGTAGAAACAGAGAATAGAATGGTGGTTACCAGGGGCTGGGGGGCGGGATGGGTGAGCTGGGAAGATGTTGGTGAAGGAGTACAAATTTATAGTTCAAAATAAGTGCTGGAGAATACGTAACATTGTGATTATAGTCAACAATGCTGTATAATATACTTCAAAGATGGTAACAGATCTTAAATGTTCTCACTACAAAAATAAAATCATCATGGGATACGGTGAGAGAGGTATTAGCTAATGCTATAGTGGTAGTCACACTACAGTATATAAATGTATGAAATTTACACATCGTACAACTTAGATTCAAAACGTTTTATGTCAATTATATCTTGATTTAAAAAAAGAAGAAGAAAAAAAGAAAAAAAAAAGAGTCCAATATGGCTTCAGCAAAATTTTGGAGAGCTTTAAAAACAAAACATACTCCTTAGTAAGTATGTGATGGAGTGGAACTCAACTTCTTTTTTTTTTTTTCTTTAAATTTTCCTTGTTGCTTTAGATTGTCAGTACATTTTGGGAGACACTGCCCTATGCTGCAACTAAGATAATTTGACACTGATTTTTTTTTCCTGTCCTGAGAGTGCACACAAGTTTACCCTGCTTTTTAAGAATCCAAATGTCCCTAGAGAGGCATACATATCTAGCTTATGAATGGAAGCTGTGTGGTTCTAAAAATCAGAAGGAAACAGGTTCACGTTTAGAGAATTGATATCGGCATGTTTTCAAATACATATAAATACATGCTGTGTTGTGAGCTGAATTGTGTCCCCTTATGGAATGAGGTACCCTTTAGTACCTCAGAACGAGACTGTGTTCAGAGATGGGGCCTTTAAAGAGGTTAATTCAGTTAAAATGAGATCACTGGGCAGGGCCTAATCCAATATGGCTGGTCCTTAGAAGAGGAGGAAATTTGCTTATAGATACGCACAGAATAAAGACCACGTGAAGACCACAGGGAGAAAATGGCCATCTACAAGCCGAAGAGAAAGACCTCAGAGGAAACGAATCCTGTTGATACCTTTATCTGGAACTTCTGGCCTCAAGAATTCTGAGAAAATAAGTTCTGTTGTGTAAGCCACCACTCTGCGGTGTTTTGCAAGAGCAGCCCTAGTGAACTAGCGCATGGTGTCATCAACTTCTCATGATCTATTAGAGCAGCCAACAAAGATTAATTTTATACTATACCCATTAAATCACTTCACATTTATTCAAAAGCTTCTGAGGTGGGCACTGGAAACAAAACAGACCAAAATACTTGCGCTGGTGAAGTTTAACCTTTATAAGCCAAGTATTCCCTATTATAGGAGAGATTCTCCCCTCCCTATTGTTAAGAGTAATTTTTCCCTTGCCAAAACAAAGCCACACTGAGAATTTGCTCCTGTGGATCACAGAAGTGACAAAACAGCATCACACAAATCCTGGTGAGCGGCGGACCATGAAAAGTGAATTTAATATCAAGGAATAACTGAAAAACAAATGTCTTTCTATTTTTACTGTTGAAAAATAACTGGTAGCCCCTGTGTTCAGACCAAGTAATGGCCATCTGAGAATCAGTATTACAGCTCAACGCAGCAAGTTTGACTGCAAGAATGAGTTCTCTTCTTGACTTCTCCAGTGTTAACTTTTGAAAAATCAACATTTTAGTGTTTTTGTGTTTTATTATGGCTACTTTAAATATTTTATGCATTTATTATCATCTTTTCCTTTTTTAGAAAAAGAAAAGCTGACTTCTGTTTGGAATAGTACCATCCGAGTTGCTTATCATTTCACAATAAATAGTTACGTATCTCTAAAAAACCATAGCTTGTTTTTTTATTAGGATTTTTGTGGCGAGTGCAATTTTAAAAATACAACATTTACAATGAATCTTCCCTGGACAAATACACACGTACAAATGTTTACTCTGAGTAGCATAGCAACTACTGCAAAACTTCTAGGGCCTACAAAGATTTATGTTGCAGCTTTCTTAGTCAACTGCATACAGTACATTTCAAACTGATAAGGAGCCTTTCACTTCATTCATACCTAACAGAAGGGTTAGGAAAGCTGATTAGGTTTTATGACTTGCAGTCATGAAAAACAAATAACAAAATAATAATCCAGGTGTTGAAAGAGAAGAAAAAAAAAAGGTTCAGTCTTGTTACATCACTTCTTCAGGGTGCCCTCAATTGCATTTATAGAACATTGAGCTGATATAATGTATATAGGTCTGACTTTTAAAGAGCTCAGGAAGCAGACAGGGCATGCAGACAAAAGTGCCTGCCAGGAACCCCTGACAAGAGGTTCTCTAAAGACACAAGAATGCCCTGGAACAATTCATTTAAACATGCTTCTTTGTCCTTCCCCTAGTTCTTATCTGAACTCATCCAAAAAGCTATCTTGGTTATGTTTTTAAATTACTTTTAAGCTGGCAAAGAAAAGCAAATGCTTGCATTCCTACTGGAGAACAGATGTTTTCATACTCTGTGGCTAATGCAGATTATATATTTAAGTGAGAAATCCTAGGGAAGGTGGCCGATTGTATTCATACCCAGTCTTAATATTGAGAGGTTCTTAACTGAAAGAGCACGGTAATTGAATAAAACTTGACATATCTATACAAGCAATCGTAGTGATGGGCCAGTAGGAAAAGCGAGAAATGTTTATCATCCAGAACTTAAAAGCAGGATTTCAAGGCTCAAACCTGAAACTGACCTGCAAATGCCAAGGGCTTCCTGGTTGCAGGCAAACCCTGAGCAGAGGCAGGGCTCGAACATAGAAAAAGAGAGGACTAGCTTTTCCGAAAGTGTTGCCTTAAAGAAAAGTCACGTTTATGTTCATAAGCATGGCTTCTTACTAAATTACTGGATGAAATAATTGCCATTGGCCTGATTCCTATCAGCATGAAACTTGAGAATTACCACCTTCTGACTAAATTGACAAATTATGACACTGTTCTCCTCAAATCCTCCTCACCTAAAGCGTTTGTGGCCTGCAGGCACCCCAATTAAACAATTTCACCCTGATGCCAATGCCTTAGAGGGGAAGGTCTCCCAGGAGCCAACCCTTTACCGGGAGGTGGGCTGATTGTGGGCTGGTGAATCAGAGTCAACACACAGTTTTCCACTTCCTAGGTAAAACTGTGGATTAGAAGTAATAATCTATATTGAAAACTAGAATCCTATGGGACGACTAAATAACATACTCCCAAGCACATTTTCCATAGTGGTATCTGTGGAAAACCAAAATTAAGGGTTTTTTTTTTTTCCTATTAAGAGTTTAAAAATTATTCCTCTGATTCAAAAAATGTGACGGCCCATAAAAAGCTGAAACAACATCTAGCAGCTGCAAGTGTTTGACAACAAAGCATCACATGACTTTTTTCCTTATCTTATCACATTGGATGCTTGTAAATTTGCTTTGTTACAGTATTTGAGAAATGATCAATAGTAAGGAACTCCGAATGAAAGAGAATGTAATCTAAGAACTGTTAGAAGAAAAACACACCTTCGCTGAAACACTTGAATTAATGTCCACCCCAACCCCAAATCCTTAAGACTCTTTCTTACAGAAATTTCTCTTAGAAATTCAATATTCAATGTATCATTCAATAGCCAGTAAGGGAAATTTTCAGGATGCTTTGTGAAGATCTGAGAAATGATGCTTTATATTGGTAGATATTTTCAATTATGTGTTCAATAAATTTCATAGTCAGATAAGACCCTCAACTTCATTTGAATTTTGTATGGGTGGAAGACCTTTCTTGAGAAATAAACAATGGCACAGAGTTACACATTTTAAAATCTCTTGACAGGGGTGCCTGGGTGGCTCAGTGGGTTAAGTGTCTGCCTTCGGTTCAGGTCATGATCTCAGGGTCCTGGGATTGAGCCCCATGTTGGGCTCCCTGCTCGGGGGGAGGCCTACCGCCTACTCATCCAGTCCCTGTGTGGCTCTCCACCCCCTCCCCCACTCCCCGCTCGTTCTAATAAAATCTTAAAAAAATGAAAAAATAAAATCTCTTGACAGCATAAGAAGAGTGGGAGCAAGTAGCTGAAATTGGAGATAGTGATAAAAAAGATCCCTCAGGAGATGGCTGGGGGTGGGGCGGGGAATAAGATAATCTAATGGAAGTAGTTCACAGGTATGTAAAGTAGAAAGGTCATCAATGACCCCCCCACCCCCCACTCCACACACTAGCTTGAATCCGATGGTCCATTTTCTCAGTCTTCATTCTAATTTACAAGTAGCTTTGCAAGTTTTCTTCCTACCCCAACAGATGCTTCTCTGCTAATTCCTCTAGATCACTTAGCCTCCACATGCTGGAGTGTTCCAAGGCTCATTGTTCGGACCACTTCTATTTTGTGTACTTTCTTTCCTTCAGTGATCTCACATAGTTTCAAAGCATTATGTGTGATTTACATGCTGACTACCATCAAATCCCTATTTCTAACCTGCACATTTTTGCTACCACAGCAAATGGCAACTCCACCATCTGGAGTCATCCTTTGTGCCTCTCCTTTGCTTACACCCCACATCCCACATCAAATTATCTTGGTTCTACCTTCTGACTATGTGTAGAATCTGACCACTTTTTGCCACCTCCACTGCTACCATTTTATAATCCAAGCTACCATCTGCAATAATTTTTAATAATTTATTTTTTAAGATTTTATTTATTTATTTGAGAGAGAGAATGAGAGAGAGAGAGAGAGAGAGAGAGCATGCGAGGGGGGAGGATCAGAGGGAGAAGCAGACTCCCCGCTGAGCAGGGAGCCCGATGTGGGACTCGATCCTGGGACTCCAGGATCATGACCTGAGCCGAAGGCAGTCGCTTAACCAACTGAGCCACCCAGGCGCCCCCATCTGCAATAATTTATCCGGCCTTCCTGTTTTGCCTTGTCACTGAATTACATAATAGAGCTTTACACGTTCTACCACAAATGGGAGACATTATATTTTTATTATTTTATTTTTTTCTAGAAATATGTATCTGCTTTTCAACTTTACACCTTTCAATTATGGCTTTTATTTTAAACATTCTATTGATTACTCAACAGTAAAACCTGATGGAAGAAGCTTGTGTGGATTTGACAAACCTCTCTTAACTCATGCCTTCTGAAAGTTGCCATTCATCCTGCCATGGAATACATTCTATCTGGTCAGAAGGCACTCAGTCATTGTCCTATAGACTGCAGATGATGCAAATTACATTCTCCTCAGAGAAGGACGGCCATGCCCACCAGCCAAAGAAAACTGAGTGTTTCTGTAAATTACATGGTGGACACCTTAGCTATGTGTGTGTCTGTAGGGATAAACGTTCAAAGCAGAGACACTATCACCTCCCTTCGAAAATTGTTTTAAGGATTAAGTAAAATAGTATAATTTAAAATTTTAATAAAAAGTGAGCATTATACATATTAGGAATTACCATACACATTTTTATTGTCTATTCCATTAATTGCATTATATCAACTTTAATCAAGATAAACAATTATTTTCTTAAAAATTTAGTTCATGATTTATGTTGGTTTGTGCTGTATGGAGTGACATTACCTATTTAGTCAATGTTCACTGATATCCCCACCCAACATTCTTATAACACTGACATGGCAAATCAGAGCTTGTCCTGCCCCAGAGGGGAAATCCTTGTTCAAACTTCTTTCTCTGTTAAAGCAGATTTATATTCAGTAGCTCTTCTCAGGAGAGAAACAGGCATTTCACAACAACAAGTTCAGGAAATGCAAGTCTAGGTATGTTTATGGCCACGAACAGCTCTATGCTGAGGAACTAAAAAAAATAAATATAATAATATCCTTGGCTCACATCTCTAATTTCAGTTTTCTGGATCCTTCTTCCTTGCCTATAAAGTGTTTATGTGAAATTAAACAAATAAAACCCCACTGAAAATGCAGGATTTCACTAGTCAGGCCTACTGTGTGACCATTATCTTAACTACAGTGTGTGGGATCATATTAAAACAAACTCCTTTAAAGTGACTATTCAGCAAAAAGCGCTCACTTCAATGATGGAGGAAAATATGGATGACAATTATCAAGTGCTAGGTCACTTGCTTTTATATTTTTAATCACTCTTTGATATTCCTACTAGGCCATAAAGTCTTCAAAGCTCATCCCCAAATCTGAACACCTCCAAAAAAGGAAAGTGTAAACAGTTTTATGTTCTTTCTTGATGCCATTTCACATTGGTCACTACACCAAAATGAAACTGTGTTACATGGTCAGAATTCTGGGCACATCTAAAGAATTCACTCAAGGCCAAAAAGAGCATAGAATATTCTTGTGAAGAGTTGCTGCTGTTATCCCCAACCACACCAGAAAGTTGATATATTCTGTTGATATAAGCAAGATATGACTTTGAAATTGGGGGCAGATAAAAGTGAAATCGTCTCACAAACTGTTATATGACTATTCTGAGCTGGCACTGAGGTGATGAAGATAAATCGCCATTGTGCTATTCTTATCCCTTGATGGATAAACCAGTGTCCCTTCGGTAAGGACTACCACAGCTCTTCCCTGAGGTGCCGTGAGGGCACTTCATTCCACCTGGAAAAATTAGGGAGGCTATAAAGAAGAGGTCAAAGTTAATCTAGAGCTCAGAGAATAAGAAAGGACTCACACAGCTTAGAAGGAAGCACTTCCAGTATTTATAATGAGCCTGAGGGGCGCCTGGGTGGCTCAGTTTGTTAAGCGACTGCCTTCGGCTCAGGTCATGGTCCCAGGGTCCTAGGATCGAGACCCGCATCGGGCTCCCTGCTCGGCAGGAAGCCTGTTTCTCCCTCTCCCGCTCCCCCTGCTTGTGTTCCCTCTCTCGCTGTGTCTCTCTCTATTAAATAAATAAAATCTTTAAAAAAAATAATAATAATGAGCCTGAACTGGGAGAAAGAATGGTGCTGGGTTAGAAGGCAGAGGAGGAGCCGGGTTGAAGCACTGTCACTTGGGGGTGGGTGGGGGGTGAGCAGATGTCAGGAGGGGAGGCTGCGGAGGCAAGAGAGGGTCTATGATTGATTAGGAGGCCTCTGTGTGTGCCAAGCTATGGAATTTGGATCTAATCACCAAGCAGCTGGCGAATCCAAAGCAATTTTAAGGAAGGTGGGATACAATCAAGTTGATATTTTTGGCTTTCTACTTCTCTTCCCTGTGAGGAGGTGTTCTAGACTGGGGGAAAAGGGTGTGAAGACTCTGATGGAAGCCATAAACAACGCTTGGGAATTGGACCCTCTGTCTGTGCTGTTTCCCTTTGTCAGGAATTACCTTTCTCCCTTCTTCATTTGGCTGATGGTGACTGATCAGTAAAGATTCAACTCCTCCAGGAGGCTTTCACTAGCCACGCTTTTCTCTCTCCGCACCACTGTTGCTAAGCTGGTTGCTTTTCTCCTCAGCCTCTTCCACATTTCCCAGGACTCTGACTGAAATTATCGCACATCTCTCTCCCGCTTGCCCAGAACGTATTTCAGAGCAGAGGATAACTTTCTTACCTCTCCTGGATAACTCTGATCCCTAGTAGCTTTTAAAATCTGGAAGAAAAAAAATATGAATGAAATATATTTTTTTTAAAAAGTATGCTTTATAATCTGATGAGCACTGTTGAGGAAAAGAAATGAAGGGAAGGGTGTCAACTGTGGTAGAATCAACAGAAACTGTTAGCTGATGGAATAAGGAGTAAGGAAAAGAAGAACCCAGTAAGCTATTATATATGTCTAGCTTGAGAGAACGAGCTGAGTGACATAATTATAGAGCACGGACAAAAGAGAAGGATGAAAGAAAGAAAAGGTTTGCGTTGGATCATTTTTTAAAAAAAAGATTTTATTTATTTATTTGACAGAGAGAGACACAGCGAGAGAGGGAACACAAGCAGGGGGAGTGGGAGAGGGAGAAGCAGGCTTCCCACCGAGCAGGGAGCCCGATGTGGGGCTCGATCCCAGGACCATGGGACCACGACCCGAGCCGAAGGCAGATGCTTAACGGCTGAGCCACCCAGGCGCTCCTGTTGAATTATTTTAAGTAGAGGAGCTGTGGAGGATTGGCATGGAGACGTCCTATGGACAACTGCAAATACTTCCATGGCATTAAATACTAAGGACTGGCTAGCGATAGAGATTTGCAGTCATTGACCCATTTAATGTTAGTTCGAGCCACGGAATAAGAGAACAAAAAAATGAGAAGAGAAGATAATCAAAGAGAGGAAATTGGGAGCTGACACCGATGCCCGAAATAGAGCAGCCAGAGGGACTGGGAGACACCCTGCAGCCCCTGGAGGCATTAGCCATTCTGCAGCCAAAGGGGAGGACAGTTTTGAGAAGTGCAGATGGAAAGCAACATCAAAGTGATGGAAAGGTCAAGAAGGAAGAGGGATACAAATAAGCCACGGTAATTATTAAATGGGTGGTCTTCCATACCCTCAGGTAGAGAGAAGTTTCACTGAAGTAGGTAAGGAAGAAAGAGAGCAATTAGGAAAAAGAAGCATAAATGGAGAAAGTGAATAGAACACTAAGTTCATTAAGCATGGCGGTGAGAAAAAAGGAGACAGATTAATAGGTTTACGGGAAGGAAGATTCCAAAAAGCCTTAATATAATAAGGGGAGAAATCTGTGTACATTTGCAATCAGTAAAGAAGGGGCCTAATAAAGAAAACAAGAAAAGGAATTTGAGGACAGAGGTGGGTTAATATCCACTGCAGGTAAAGATAGGGCAAGACTATCATCCTCATAAACTGCGTGGAAGAGTAAAATGTCGCAGAATTTCTGAAAGATAACCTGACAGTATTTTTCCACAAGCTTTAAAAATGGCCTTTTTCTAAGATCTTATAATTTCTTATTTAGAATTTTACCCTAACAAAATAATCGGAGGTACAATCTAGGGATATTCATTGTACATTATTAATAGAGAAAAGGAAAAATAAAGTAAAAACTTAAATGTTCATAATAGGAAGATCGTTAAATAAATGATTATCATGTATGTATGTACATACAGTGATGATTATTATATTGTTAATTTTAGTGTGCACTGAAACAATGTAGAAATGAGCCCTAAGAAGCTTAGTGATACAATTATCTGCGAGCTAAACTACAAAGCAAACAAGACGATTTACATTCTTGCATTTGCCTTGTGCAAAGAGACTGAAGAACAACTAGCTTAACATCTTGTTCATTGTTCCCTAATTTAAGGTCAAAAAACATCTAAAAATAGACTCTTCAGATGTCACTCTGATATGCAAGGCACCTACTGGCTGCCTAAGTCTTGAAAGGGAGCAGTCAGCATTAAGTAACGAGATTACTGGACAGCTTTGTCAGTACAAGGGAGACTGAGCTGTGATTCTAAAAAGCATAACATTCTCATATTTAAAGAAGGTAAAATTCTATCAACCAGAATCAACTAAATGGATTATTAAAATAATAACCATTTTCTGTATGCGGAATCTAATGCATGGATTGGGAGGGCTAGAATACTCAGGAGATACAAAGTTCAAGGTCAGTTTATAGGTATCTATCTTTCCATGTATTTTTCTTTGTCTTGCTTTTTACCCTACCCCTCTACTCTGTCACCCTTTGCCCTAAATGCCTGATGTTCTGGAATCAACTTTATTCTCCTCACCCCTGTCTTGCTTTCTAAAAATCCTCATTGTTTCAGCTGGTTTATACAGGATATTAAGGGGATAAAACATGTGAAACTGTGACTGCTACCCTATAGATAAACAGGTACATCCATTACTAATAGGTTCTTAATTATCCAAGGGTCATTCACACGATATATAAATGCATTCGATTATTTGACATACTGAGCATCTAATATGGGTCAGACACTATGCCAGATGCTGAGGATACAGCAACAAACAAAATAAATTTATATGCCTTTAGGGAGCATATATTCTACTGGAGAGAAACAGACCAGGAATATAGTAAATGAAACAAACAGAACATTGGATGGTGAGATGTACTGTAGAAAGTAAGTAAAGTTGGGAGGGGATAAGAGAGACTTGAGGGCGCCTGGGTGGCTCAGTTGGTTAGGCGACTGCCTTTGGCTCAGGTCATGATCCTGGAGTCCCGGGATCGAGTCCCACATCGGGCTCCCTGCTCAGCAGGGAGTCTGCTTCTCCCTCTGACCCTCTTCCCTCTCGTGCTCTCTATCTCTCATTCTCTCTCTCAAATAAATAAATAAAATCTTAAAAAAAAAAGAGAGAGAGAGAGACTTAAGGAGGATAGAGTATAAGTCACGTGGCTATCTGAGGAAGATCATCCTAGTATGCAGAGCGGCAGGGCAAATAATCTGAGGCAGGAAGTACCTCCGGTCTATCCAAGGATCAGCAGGCAAGGGACGCTGTGGCTAGATTAGAGGTTAGAGATAGCAGGGGGCCAGATGATAAAGGGCCTTGTAGGTCATTGTAAGGATTAAGAATTTTCTCTGGGAGAGCTGCCAGATAAAGAGCAGCATGTTTGTATGCTGAGGGGAATGAACCAATAGGAAGTCAAAAAAATAAGATGGTTGGTGCGTATGTGCATGTGCGCGGAAAAGAAAGAAAGGGGGAGGGAGAGAGGGTGAGAGGGAAAGAGAGAGAAGCATGCAGGTGCACCCCTTGAGGAGAAGGAGACAAGAGGATATGGAAGGGATGCAATTAGGCAGACACCCCAGTTCTCCAAGGTTCACCCAAGGTCATAGGAAGGCCAGGTGTCAAGGTACAGATGAGACAGATGGGTAAAGAGCATGGGGAGAGCTGGTGAAAGTCCTCTTCTGATTGCCCGTATTCTTACGAAACAGGAAGCAAAATTATCATCTGAGGGTGAGGATTGGAGAGATGATGCTAGAGGTCTGAAGAGAGAATAAACTCTAAAATGGCAGTTGTGGAGAGTGGGAGAGAAGATGGGCAGAGAAACTGTAGGATGATTGTCCATCAGCACTACTGAACATTTGAATATAAATTAAAAGTAGTTTCAGTTAGAATGACAACAGGATTTCATTCGTGGACACCGTTCATGGTGTGGGGGTGTAACTTTGTGGTTGAATATTTCCAGAAGTTTCTTAAATCAGGTGTGCTTGCCAAAAATCTCAGGTGAGGAGACCCACGAAGAAGGAGTCACAGTAGGCAAACGCCATGGTGATGGGGGCAGAGAAAAGCCCAGAGCAAACACTGAACACAAAGGAAGACAAACAAATGGTGAGCTTGGGGAATGTCCACAGAGAATCACTAGAATCTCCGACGAGTCCTTAGATTAATGAGGACTTCCAGAATGTTGTTGCTGAGGTTCAACAATAGTCTACACTAATCAGAAACCCAGCCAGGCCCCCAAACCCTACTTGAATCAAGCACTTGGGTAATTTAGTCATCTCAGTGAATTCAATATGTTACTTCTTATGCAATGTGAAAAAAAATGCTAAAATTAAAATTCTAATTTTAATCATCTTTCTAACCGATTAGCCTAGAAGAAGAGTATTTGGTTAAAAGTATTAACTTCACGAGGAACTTGCAATGTTAAGCGTAAGCAGTGTAGCCTCAGAGAAATCAGTCTTAAAGACACTTATTTAAGCCTGAGAGTATGAATATTCATGCAGTGATCTGATGACACTTTTATTTTCTGTTTCTCACCAGTGGTTACTTTAAAGTAATTCATCTTTCTAAATGTCCTTCTTATTCACTGATGTGGAAATAGTTTCTGGCTTCTGATGATTTTATGCAGAATATATGGAAATAATTATAACTAGTACTAGTACCAGCAAAACTGTGGTTTTTAGATGCTCGGATCAACTGTGGTTTCAGCTTGTGCTACTGCTGTTCACAATCTAGGAAGTGGTTAGTTTTGTTTGGGGGTTTAAAGTATAGAATTATATAATTGTTGACACCGAGCTAACCTCTTTCTTTGATATTCAGAGCATGGTATAATCCTGTACCAACTGCGTAAAGCAGCTTCTCAGTGAACTTTGGAAATACGCGTGTTTTTCTGAGTCCACCGCTCCAACCTGAAAGCATTTATTTCCTGTGCTAACCAAAGTGAATGAAGCTGGGAAGATGTGAGGTTTTCCCCTTAACCAAACACAGAGTGCAGACAGGAAAACTTACGAATCTTTAACAGCTGCCCAGAGAATCGTTTTTCTTTTTTTTTTTTTTTTTTAAGATTTTATTTATTTATTTGACAGAGAGAGAGAGAGCAGGGGTGGGGGCAGAGGGAGAGGGAGAAGCAGGCTCCCTGCTAAGCAGGGAGCCTGATGCGGGACTTGGTCCCAGGACCCCTGGGATCATGACCTGAGTCAGAGGCAGCCGCTTAACTGACTGAGTCCCCCAGGTGCCCGAGAATCATTTTTCTGATTTCACTAAACAGCCATGTACAAAATGAGGATGAGGCCCATAATTCTTCACTTGACCACTATACACTCTGAAATGCTAAATGGTGTACACATTTGGTTTTGAAAATATTTCTATAAAATTTTACATAAGACAAGAGACTCAGATAAACCAAAAGTATCTATGTGGAATGCCGGAGCAATGACTGTCTATAATTGCAAAATACTTCATGTATATAACCAGCAGAAGGCTACGAATGTTGTCCAAGCCCTGCATGGGCATCTCTGTACGTGTGCGCAGGCACACGCTGGGTTGAGAACCACTAATGTTGTTCTTACTGAAAATTAGGCCACTTGCAGGATGGCTGACAAAGCTGAGAAACTGAAGAAGCTGAGGAGTATAGTCTGAGGTAGTAAAAAAATTATGGGACATCACTTAAAACCGGAAGGGATATTTTGAGACAACACTGTATCATAGAAAAAACATGGAATTTTGAATCAGAAGATCTGGGTATGGACCCAGATCCATTATTTATTATTTGTAGCTTTGATCACTAGCAAATCACTTATTTTCTCTATGTTTTAGAATACTTGTAAGACAAAAATAATAATAAATAAGCTACCTAATTTACTGGGTTGTTCCGAAGCTCTAATAAGATGATGTGCATAAATATATTTTATAAGGTAATAAGTGGTCATGCATTACCAGTAATGGAGAAGGTCATTAAAATCACTGCATGCAGTTTCAAAGGAAAGATTAGGACCAGTAAGAGGGAGTTAAGAGAAGGAGGATTTTTGCTTAATACAAGAAATTTCTGAAAACAGTATCGGTTAAAAATGGAGTGGCCTCAACAGCTAAAAGATGAATTCATGAGTTTTGGGCCAAAGTCACAGAGTCATTTTGTTTGGGAAACAAAGGGATTGTGAATCAGATGGAAGATAAGCAAAACTAATTTAAAGGTTTCTTCCAACCTTGAAACTCTATGAATTTGGTAGGATAGAGTCCAGATAGTCAAATGTTAATAATACAAAGAGAATCTTCACCCTACACTGGCCACCAGGATCTGTTGCTTTGTGCTTTCGCAAACCCTACCCTACCCTACCCGAATTTTCTAAATAAAAATATTAACTTCAAGAAGTAAACACAGGAATTTGCACCAATTGTTTATTGAGATTTTTAAAAATCACACTTACCTATTAAAATAAACATGTTAATGCATGTGAAAGTATTGTGTGATTTGAAAGGCATGATATAAACTTAAGTATAGATATCATGATGCTACACTAAGAAATGGGCAATGCAATTAATTAACAGTGTTAATGGCGGGAACTGGGACATTTTTTATTACTTTATATGAGCTGAATCTTTTTTCCTGTCTCACTTTTAAATTTTAGTTCCCACATAAGCATCAATTTCCCATCTTGATGGTGGCAATGATTTCTCAGGCAAACCACTAAGGCTTTTCCAGGATTAACGTACATATTGGGCACGGGGCTGCTCTCCCCAGCTTCAGGCTCTAGGGCTCTGGTTTACCACAAAAGAATCCAGAGGCAGGAATTTTTCCAGCCAAGTGCTACTTAAGGCTGTGCTACTGGCTATCACAGAAACATGTGCCACCAGAGCACTCATAAAAGATACTATTTACCACTCCTTCACTCACTTTAACTTCATTAAAATTTTGGAGTGCTTACTATGTGCCAGGTGCTCCGCTAAGAAGGGAGAATACAAGAGTCAATAAAAGTCTGGCATGGCAAGAATGGCATTAACTACAGACATCCCTGTAAAAAAAAGTGAATTATTAATGTTTATGTTCAATTTATGACAGATTTTTTGGAACCTAAAATTTTTAAAAATGATCACATTAAGCATGACATGCCTTTAATACATCCAAGCTAAGAGGCTTCAAACATAAATTTTCTTTTTTAAGTAATCTCTACTGCCAACGTGGAGCTCGAACTCACGACCCCGAGATCAGGAGTCGCATACTCCACCAACTGAGCCAGCCAGGCACCCCTGTGAATTTTGTTCTTTTTTTTTTTTTTTTAAGATTTCATTTATTTATTTGACAGAGAGAGAGAGAGAGAGAGAGCACAAGCAGTGGGGACAGCAGGCAGAGGGAGGGAGAAGCAGGCTCCCTGCGGAGCAGGGAGCCCGAGGCGGGGCTCCATCCCAGGACCCTGGGATCATGACCTGAGCCAAAGGCAGATGCTCAACCAACTGAGCCACCCAGGTGTCCCAAATTTTCTTTTTTATCAAAGAGTATAATACGAACAGCTTTATGAAATCAAGAAGCAAAATAGAGAAAATAGTGTGAAAAGTGTACCAACATGAATAAAAAAGCATTATTTAAAATTAGGCTCGAACTCTAAAGAATTGATTCACATGTTAACAGAAGAAAAATCTGTTAAACATAAAGTAGTGCAAACAAAGACTTTATAGAAGTTAAGTCTAAAAAACAAAGTTCTACATATTAATTATTTAGCTTTATTTAGCATTATGTATACCCCAACAAAATTGTTCTAAAAGTAATAAAATATGTTAGTAGCGGTAACCTTACAAAAATGCAATACAAAGGCAAGTCTCGAAATAAATTAAAAACATGGACTCACTGCCTAATACATGTAGGTATGGTAGCAACAATGTAACACCCTGTCTATGATGGGCTTAAAAACCTAATCTCCATTTGGCCATCAACTTTCAAATCTATTCTAGGAAGGCCTGGAAACTTTGATATGGCTAATGAAACCCTCCCGTTTATTATTCATAGAGATCAAAAGGGATATATGAAAAGTAGTTTCACCACGGTTAACATCTGTAAATATTTTCTCTCAATCCCGAGGGTCAAGAAAAAGCCTAGTGTCTTTGTCTCTGCTTAAAACAAATGTGACAACAGACTGGAATTCTTAATGTTCTCAAAAGTAGAGCACTGGGGTTGGCGAGTAGGAAAATGATTAAACAGGTATTAATACCTGTATGATTTACAAAAGGATAAAAAATTTTAAAAATACAGATTTTATTGGAGCCACAATCCGAATATATGAAGGAAAATATAATTGTATTAATCCCATTAATTGATAATATGAATAAAATGATAGTGTATTTGTGGGATACTTGAGCCAATTAGGAATTGAATTAAAACCTAAAAGTCACACTCCATGAGAAATATTTTGCTTCAATTATTTAGCATTACAAATATCCCTAAGAAATTGTTCTTAAAGTAATAAAACATGTTAGTAGTGGTAACTTTACATAGATGCAATACAAAGGTAAAAATCACAGAGCAGATTTTTAAACACAAAAGCAAGTATGTCAAGATCAGAAAGCTTAAGAAGACCTGGGAAACAGGGGAGCATGCATGAGCAGACAAATGTTTTGAAACTATGGTATCTCCCAAGGAAAACGTCTCAATTTGAGTGACAGGTTATTTTTACCAAAAATGCTTTATCTTCAGGCAGAAATGCCATTCATACATAAAGAGTAAATACCACGAAAGGCCCCATTTCATGTAGTGTGCATAGTTCAGGAAGCCTAGAGACCTGTCTAAACAATGAAAAACTGTGCTTTCCAAAACCTTTAATCTGTGTTTCCAATTATACCATGGAGAGCACAGAGAACGAATTTCACACTCCCACATTTCATAAGTACTACCACGGGACAGCTATCCATACATAGTAGCTCCGGCCTCTTCTTTGGTTTCACTGAAAACAGAAAGATAGTCAGAGGGCATGAAGCAAGCAATCCCTTTCGCCTGTGCCCATGGCCACTAGTGAATAGTTCCGGGGGACAAGTAGACTCTGGACTGCTGATTCAAAAACCATTAGTTGATCCTCACACTAAAAGACTGATGAGTTTTTCAAAACTAAGTGTGAAAACTAATTTAACCAACAGTGTATTATTGCAAACACAGTTGTCCATTTAGTTCCAGAGAATGCAAGCCGGCCTTCAATAAATAGTTCCTATCATCATTAAAGTATCAGTACCATTCTGAAAAGTGATCATCAAGGACAAGTTCCTAAAAAGGAGTAAGTTTTGAATAGGTCAACAAAGACGGGAGACCCTGAATCTCGATTTTCTAAAATCTATTTTAGGTTTTACAGGTTATACTGGAAAATGTTTTTTGGTATCAATCTTGGGGACTGTAAGAATGAATCCTTACATGTTAGTAGAATATGGTATTTTTCCAAAAAGGCAAGTAAAATGCCCCAAAGCTATACTCTTTTATTTAGAAATGATACATTTATATCATTTCTAAATAAAAGATACATCTTTTACAACCTAGATCAGATTTTTCAAATTTAAGCTGTAACATATTTAGTAAGTTGTGAAATCAATTTAGGACATGGTGACTAGGATTCTTAAAAAAAAGAAAAATGGAAAAGAAAATATAACACCAATTTCATGTATTAAAGTTAAGTGTTTCATAATATGTACATATCACTACATATATTTTAAAATGTGTGTGTGTGTGCACGCATGCATGCACGCACATGCATGCATGATCATACTTTAAAATGTTTTCTTATGGTGTGGTCTTGGCCAGAAAGTTTAAAAAATACTGATTTAGGGAGACAGTGTCTTAAAGTCATAACATACGACCTTTAAAATAAAGGTAACACATTATTTGTTGACTACTGCATGCCAAACACTGAGCTAATAATCCTCACAACAATGCTATATAAGGCAGAAACTTTCGTCATTCACATTCTGTGGGTAGGAAAACCTTCCCAAGGTAAAAAAGGTAGATTAGTGGAACAGTGAGAATTCGAGCCAAATCTATGGCACTCAAGGTCACAAGAATGTAACTCCTCTGCAGTGAGGCCTCAGTTAAGAATCTTGGTCAAGGTCAGTAACCAAGGTGCTAAGTCATGCCCGAGAACTCAGAGGAGTAAACACTACCGCTAATATAGATGATATAATTCATATTGCGAAACATTGTTATATCCAAGCATTCCTGACTATGTGTTTATATGGATTAGGATGGCTTTTAAGGAAAATAAACCAGAGCTCACTTTAAACTGTGTTTGTTCAGCTTGATCTGTTGACAGTCATGGGGAGGCTGACCTGCTGGAGAAACTGAAGTGGCATAGCTGCTTAGAGCTCAGATTCCACCAGCCCTTTTCCTTAGGATAAGGAGATGGTCAAAGCCGAGTGTACCCGACATTAGAAACACATGCCATCTAGTAGAAAGTAGAATACCCAATCTGAACTGAGAAATCAATTTAACTTAGAGAAAAATTAAAACAAACAAACAAACAAACCAAAAAACAAGCATGGCATCTTCCTAAGCAAACACAGGGTGGTAAAGTAGAGACAAAATCCTGGAAAACTGACGTTGAAAACAACAGAAGTCAAGAAGTAGGTCACGGCAGGGGAGCACTTAGGAAAAGAGAAAGAAAGGGAGGGGGAGAGAGGAAATGAAGGAAGGAAGGGAGGGAGGGAGAAAAGGCAGAAAAAGAGAAAACTGCTCCTCCAATACTTTGGTGAATCTCTAATATTATCTATAGGCCATTTAGCTTTTTCAATAAGATAAAAATATCTCTTCATACATCTTCATCCGGATTCCATGTAAAGGATATCTCACTACTAGAAAACCCTCTTTCAAATAAGTTGCCAGGTTGCCACACTATTCTCTACAGCTTAAAAAATAATGAAGCTAAATCTCCTCAGGAAGAATTACAGACGAGGCTAAAAATGCATTAAATGCCTACACTGGGTCATGGCATGTTATTAGCCATTTTGATATCCATACCCAGGCACAATTACCAGTTACCAAATAGGGCCATGCATATATTCAATTGTTTACATACTGATGTATATATATTTATATACTTACGTATTTTTTATTTAAATATTCCAGGGACACAATCTCAGGCAGTATCCATAGTGTAACCAAACAAAGGATAACAGTCAGTATCTTTTTTTTTTAAAGATGTTATTTATTTATTTGAGAGAGAGAGTGAGAGAGAGAGAGAGAGCACATGAGAGGGGGGAGGGTCAGAGGGAGAAGCAGACCCCCCGCCGAGCAGGGAGCCCGATGTGGGACTCGATCCCGGGACTCCAGGATCATGACCTGAGCCAAAGGCAGTTGCTTAACCAACTGAGCCACCCAAGCGCCCAACAGTCATTATCTTAATGGAGTGTCACTGAGCTGCCCAAGTTTAGCTGATCGATGATAACTACAGATCACTGAATGCTATCAGCAACCTTTCTGCTTCCCCCAGGTGAATTTTACACTTGCCAAGAGACAGTTGTATTTGTTCCCCAAGCCATTTATATCAGTAGTACTTGTTTTTGTAATTATTGCTATTCAAATATTATGAATCCAATCAAATATGAGCTGTTGCTTCTTTGAAGACTTAAATGATGCTATGGAAGGACTGCATATAAAATGAGTTACTATGAAAAAAAGCTGTTGTTCAAGGAGGTAAGAGAGAGACAAATATAAAACATAGGAGAGGAAAACTTCATAAAATCCTAAAGGAATTCTCTTAGGTTGCTTTAAATGGTATCTCTGAGCTCTCAGTTTTACTTAAAGAAACCCAAACTGAAAGTCATGATCAAGGCATGATGGCTATGATTTGGGGAAGAAATACAACAGGACTCCAATCAGCATATTCTTACTTAAAGCAAAGGTCTTGGCCCTAAAGGAAGAGTAGTGAAATTAAAATTAAATGCTTACAGACTATGTGTATCGTTTTCATGGTTCTCCATCTGAACTATTCTAGTCAGCTAATAGGCCGGCTCTCACCTCCCATGGGTCCATGAGCTGGCTTCCATTGAATTCCAAAATTTAAAAATACCTTGAAAATATCACACACATTACTATCTTTTGCTTTTGAAATAGCTTAACTTTTACATATTATACAGTTACATTTAATATGTAAATCCCCCCCTACACACACATACCATACCTGTTGAAACCAAATTATATAAATTTTGCATGAGAGGAGATTTAGTAGCACTAAAGTCATCAATCTATTCTGGAGAAATGAAGGGCTTTTAAGTAATCAATTCTCAATCTTGACATCAGTTTAAAGCTACAGATTCTATCTTGAGCTCTTAGCATCCTAAAACTTCATTAATCTCTGTCTCAGAGGCAGCAAAGCCTTATTCATGGATTTATTTATAGTGACTATTTATGTTTCATACATTCACTTTGAATCCCACATCAAGAAGAGTGATTTGTGGAATTATTTTTGATTTTGTAATCTTTAATCTACGATAGATGTTCTACTCTAAGCTGCAAAAATGGTTCTGCACTACTCGGAATTTTAGATGAAGATTATGAGATGACCCAGTTTAGAATAAAAATTTCCCTCCTGACCCAAATTGGTATGCTGAAGCCATTGTGTGAAACAAAAATGTATGTTCTTAGTATTCTTGATCAAGCCATTTTAAAAAGCTATGTCCGGGGGCAGCTGGGTGGCTCAGTTGTCAAGCGTCTGCCTTCGGCTCAGGTCATGATCCCAGGGTCCTGGGACTGAGCCCCGAATTGGGCTTCCTGCTCGGCGGGAAGCCTGCTTCTCCCTCTCCCACTCCCCCTGCTTGTGTTCCCTCTCTCGCTGTGTCTCTCTCTGTCAAAAAATAAAAATAAAATCTTAAAAAAAAAAAGCTATGTACTAATCAAATATCCTTCCAATTTTTATTTATGAAATCTTTTCATACAAAACTTTCATTTAACACGTCCTACAGCCTTGTGTATTTTTATTTATTCCAAAATTTCTTTTTGAAGTTGTTGGATTGTATCAATGTCACTTTCTAGGTTGTGATATTGTACTACATATAGTTATGCAAGATGTTATTACCATTGAGGAAAATGAGGTGAAGGGTATACATGATCTTTCTTACAAATGAACATCAATTTACAATGATCTCAAAATAAAATGCTAAAAAAGTTCTTACTGAATAAAAGTTGACTAGGAGATAGTCTATGCTACATTTGAAATTCTTGATTTGGCTATAATTATTTGTACAATTGTTTGTTCTGAACCGTAGGCAAGTTGCATTCCTTCTCTGAGCATATGTCCTCCAGGTAAGATGCAAATAATTTCTCAGTTATCGTACTGAATAAATGAGATGACACATATTAAGAACCCAATACAACAGTAGATGTTCAAGAAATGGTGTGTCCTATTATTATTGATTTAGGTAGGCTGCTTTTCATTTTCCAGCTTAATACAAACTTACAGTTAAAATACAAAATTAGCTGTATTGCCAAGTCAAATGACTGAATCCTTATGTAAGCTAAATTGCATCTTGCCCCAACCTTGCAACATAAAGGAATAAAAACCAAATGCAAGGGCACCACGGAAGAAAGTCCAAGATCTTACCAAAAGACTCTACGTCCTTTCCAAGAGTTAAGATCCTTAAATTACTCAGTGACAAGGAATTATGCCCTGCCATTCATGCCAAAGAAAGACTGTGGCAAACCACAAGAAACAGTGAATCCCTTTCATGTAATCAGAAATCCTACTGGAGGAGAAAACATAAACTGTGGATAAATGAAAAGCATGATTCCCACATTTGGGAAAGCCACTTAAATATGCAGTAGGAATAAACACGTTCCCATTCAGTGTTACTACAATGACAAACTTCAGTCCAATGTACCCCTCTCACCATGTAGTCATAAAATATTAAAACTTTTGCGAGTTCCAAAAGATGACTAAGCAGCCTGTCAACATGAAATTCAGAAGAGAACTCGGGACCCTGCAGAAGACCAAGTCTGAAAAGGATCCCCTGTCTTTAAAACAAAACACCGTATGCCTGGGTGGATTTGCGAGTTCTTTTTTATCGTTTTTATCAGTAATAGGTTGAGAATGCCACAAAGCATCACTCATCATATTCCAAAAAGAAAGGAAAATATTTATGTCAGAATGCTGAGATGACTTCTGAAGAATCCAATCCAAAGGATGTGTCATATATTTTAATACCGTCTCTCTCAGGTATTGGAAGTCAAGTTTTGGCATGCAGTGTCTCTCTAACAATTCAATGTCTTTCACATGTCTTTTCCTAAAACAACTAATTACACTTAATGCTATTTCATTAACTTACACCCGGCAGGAAAGTGTTTTTGTTGTTTTTTTTTTTAACCCTATCAGAATGTTATTCCTCTAGAAAAAAAGGCATTTCCTCTTTAGCAGGGCTATAAAATTTAAAAGCACAATTTCAGAGGAGGCATTAGACACTGCCTAGGCTGACTTGGAGCTCTCCACACGTATTTCCAATTCCTTTCTCAGATTTTATTTTAGAGTCTTAGATAATTGTCCCATCAATGCCTTTTCCTATTATTCCTCCAAAGTGGGGAGGAGTTTTTAACATAAGCCCTGGCTTTCTTAAGCAAACCTGCTTTGGAAGTACTTAAGATAATTCATATAGTCCTTTAAGGCAACAGATGACAGCCTTAATCCTTCTTCTGAACAACTACTTGGAGTGGAGAAACACAAGGAAAGGTACCAGGCAGGTATTTCTACACCAGCTCTTATTCGCACTTGAACAAAAGCTGACTTGACTTAACTAGACTGGAAACACCTAGGCAGATACAAGACCTCTACCCTGGGGCACTGACACAAAGACATCCTGGTTCCGGAATTTCCTCCCTCAGTTCACTGGGGCCTTCGGGCAGTCTACAGGCGTCACCCCGCTAACAGCTGCACAGGGCATTCCCCTATGTTAGCCCTTAAGATCTGTGATTTCCTTTTCCATTCATTTTAAAGATTATCAAATGCCTACTGTATTTCAGTCACTGTGCACAAACTGCCTAATTTCAAGCTCAGAATGCCACGGGTCTTCTATATTCCACTGCACTATGTTTAGGACATGCTTGATAGAAGACTTCCAATTAGGTCTCATTTTCCTTGTTATGCTTATTTTCCAATTTTATTTTTTTATTTCTCTGTATAAATATTAGCCTTCAAAGATTCCTTAATGACACAATTCTGGAAAATTCTTTGGAGCTAAAAGACTGCTAGGATACTCACAAAAGTAACTGTGTCATTTTTCAACAGTGATGAAATTTGACTGATAAGTGAAATATAATGAGCGAATACTGACCGCATATGCATTTTTACCTTTTTTAAAAAAGTTTTTACTTTGAAAGTAACTTTTAAAGGAACTATGTCTTGTTTGCATTTTAAAGGTAACTGTGTGCAGAAAGTAAAATTTAATACTCAATATTCATTACCACTATTGTTTACAAAAAAAAAGGTGAATTCTAATATAGTTCACCAACTTCTCAAGGTTCTAAAGTAACCAGGACATCATAATCAACAGAAACAATACTTAAGTCTTTTATTTCATTTTTTAAAATTTTATTTATTTATTTATTTATTTAATTTTTAGAGAGAGGGAGAGAAAGAGCACGTACCACAGCGAGTTGGGGGGAGGGGCAGAGGGAGAGAGAGAGAATCTTAAGCAGGCTCCATGCCCAAAGCGATGCCTGACACGGAGCTCGATCTCATGACCCTGAGATCATGACCTGAGCCAAAACCAAGAGTTGGATGCTTAACCATGTGAGCTACCCAGGCGCCCCTACCTAGGTGTTTTTTTTTTTTTTTAAAGATTTTATTTATTTATTTGAGAGAGAGAGAATGAGAGATAGAGAGCACGAGAGGGAAGAGGGTCAGAGGGAGAAGCAGACTCCCTGCTGAGCAGGGAGCCCAATGTGGGACTCGATCCCGGGACTCCAGGATCATGACCTGAGCCAAAGGCAGTCGCTTAACCAACTGAGCCACCCAGGCGCCCCTACCTAGGTGTTTTAATAAGAAAGCAAAGATGGTGAGAGAAAATCTTACATTTGCTTTCCCTTCATCAGTCATCTTCCTACTGTTATTTCCCAAACCAGTGCAGAGGCAGCCTGACTTTATAGAGAATTGGGAAAGCCCTATTTAATATCCTCACTTCTGTGTATGTGACATTCTCTGAGTTTTAATCTGTAAAATGGTGATAACATCCCATTATGGGGATTAGATGATATAAAAGTACCCATCAAGCCTAGTATTTCTTTCAATATATGTTCATCATTCTCTTCTGCCTAATTCAACTATTTCCAAGTTGGTATCAAGTACTTCCTTTCCAAAAAATGCTTACAATATACTTCATTTTCAAAAATTAACCTCTTCAAAAGTATACTCATTTACCTTTTAGTTTTGTCCTAAGAGGATGTAAAAATTGATAGTTACATTGTATATAAAATCATATTCACGTGATTTCAAAATAATGTTAAATAACAATTATGTCATCTTAAGGAGATAAGTAAAATTTTTAAAGCTCTAGTTTTAATGTTCAAAGCATTCAAATACATTAATAGCATTACTCAAACATAAATATTTGAAGACTATTTACAAGGATAGTCTTTTCTCAAAGGTAAGAATCATATGACAAACTGTTTGGTTATAACTAACATGTAAAATGTATGAACCATGACTGGTATGCTAGTGGATACTCCTGGACATAATACTAATATTAAAACAGAGTTCAGGATACGTTAAATAGTTAATCAGTATCAAGTCTTATATATGCCTCCCTAACATTAAAAAAGGAAATGTGATATTAGCATAATCATGCAAAGCAACTGCTGCAAGGACATATTTTATCTGGCATGGAAAGATAATGGCATTGTTCCTTAAAGTCAACTATGCCCCCAATATATTGTACAGAGTTTCCGAGTATTTTGTTGATCAAATATAAACTTAGTGTTCGATAAGGACATTGCTATATGAACAGAGGGAAAATAAGATGGTGATTTTAGCTCTGTTCTCTCCTAAAATGACTGATTCTGAAGGTATTTCTTTAAATGCATGATTCTTTGAGGCCAAAGAAAATCAGAAAGAAGTCAACAGTGATAAAATTTTGGAAACTGGAAGGTAGGTACAGGTGCAGTCATTGAATCAGTGGACCAAAATTTAGCAAGGGGAAAATCAGGAAGCAACCTGACTTGCATGAAAGAGCAACCAAAAAGCTCTGGGATCTGGTGGCATCAAGTACATATGTATGGAACTGGGAAGGACAGTGGAGCTAAAAATAGGAAGACTGGTTGAAAATCATGAAGCTGTTCAACACTCCAAATCTGTTTCCCCAGAGTGGCAGAAGACGGATTTATTCCCTGTTCAAATTTGTTCCCTTAACAGAATAAAATTGAGGATTTATGGACTGGGAAACCCAAGCAGAGTTGGGAGCAGTGATATTATTCTGAATATGGGGGCATGGAGGGGGTTGAGGAAATATGTTTACACTTAATGCTGAGACTCTCCGTCTTAATCCACTCAGCTCTCATTTCAGAGAACTGGCGACCAGGATTATACACTTAGAAAAGAGATTAGGGGAATCAGGGGGCTTTCAAGGAATTGACCTGTCCAGCTCACAATACAGTGAAGACCATAGTCAGCAAGCCCATCCACAGGCACAGAATGCCCAGTTAGTTTTTAAGTAGCCAACTAGAATTCTAGACTTAGCCAAGTATTCATTTAGGCTTGAGGGTTAAATAGAGAAATTTTCAGTTATTCGAGCCAACAGAATTTTATCTCTGATGCTCCTTTTTCTCGGTAAATTCATGGAGGGTTTACTCTCTTCCAAAACAGTAAGTAAACAAGAGAGAAGACAAAAGATCCTGCAAACAGGGGATCTAATGCAAGAAAATGGCAAAGGGAATATTCAGGGTAATGATGGGGTGGGGGTAGGAGGGGGACCCCGAGGATGACAGCTGTGTGGTAGGTCTGTAATCAGTCTAAATTGAAGTAGACCAGACTGTTTCAGCAGAGATTTCTTCTGGTTGGTGAAATTATTAGAAAACACGAATGTGTCTGACTGTATTTGAGAAGAGATTCACACAATTTGAGGCACAGTTTGGGGTTAAATCAGTGATAAATAAATAGAAAGCTAAACAAACCAAAATATAACACAACTTTAGGGAAAACGAAACAAAACAAGGCAGGAAAGGAAATGCAGTCATAGTATATACTTCATGGCTCAGCTGTGAACCATGATTCCATGGCCACCATAATGTACACAGTGGATTTGGATCTTGATAGATTCAGGATTTACTAGAGGAGGCAGTGATGGGATTTGTCTGCCTGTGTGGTAAATGCAGGAGGGTGGAAGAAAGTAAACGCCTCACCTTCCAGAGAGTGAAGTCAAATGAAGATCACAGATTATTCTTAAAACCAAAAATCAAGAAGCGACAACAAAAGCATGTTACAGGTGGGGTGCCTGTGTAGCTCAGTCGTTAAGCGTCTGCCTTCGGCTCAGGTCATGATCCCAGGGTCCTGGGATCGAATCTTGAATCGGGCTCCCTGCTCGGCGGGAAGCCTGCTTCTCCCTCTCCCACTACCCCTGCTTGTGTTCCTGCTCTCGCTATCTCTCTCTCTGTCAAATAGATAAATAAAAAAAAATCTTAAAAAAAAAAAAAGCATGTTACAGGAAGGTAGAGAGGTCAAGTCTAAAAGAATCCATTAAAAGAACTGGAAGCACTTGCCTCCAAGGTCCAGGAAAATAGTGTGCACAGAGGAAAGTGGGGGCAACTGCTATTTCTGTTGTTGTTGTTTTTTAAGATTTTATTTATTTATTTGACAGAGAGAGACACAGTGAGAGAGGGAACACAAGCAGGGGGAGTGGGAGAGGGAGAAGCAAGCTTCCCACCGAGCAGGGAGCCTGACACGGGGCTTGATCCCAGGATCCTGGGATCATGACCTGAGCTGAAGGCAGACGCTTAACGTCTGAGCCAGCCAGGTGCCCCGCAACTGTTACTTTTGTAACAAGGCTAAGAGAAATATTTGCCTTTTAAAACTACGTGCAACTGTAACTCAGACAAAAATTAAAATGACATGTGAAAAAGTTTATGAGGGGACTGATGGTTGGGACTGTCTTATTTTACTAATAATAGTGCCTTACACCACAGAACAAATGAACATCTAATCTAGAACTGGGCTCAGCACTGGAACTATGCCATATGTGAATTATCAGAGAAGCTTAGTGTGGAACTAGAAAAGAAGGCAGAGTGTCATCTATTCTAGTTGTATGGGTTAAAGATACTGACAGTTGACAGAACTGATAAGCTTCAATTCATAACTTAGAAAAGCCAGGACAATAAATGCAAGTATTAACAAATTGAAATCTATCCATCTAATTCTATGAGAAAGGCCCACTTTTTTGCAATCCTGAAAAAACAGAACATGTGGGTATGTTAGCAAGAAAATATTCATGCAGAATTTCCAATCTGTTCCCAAAAAATATTCATGTTTGTTCGAAAATGAAAAATAATTCCCCAACATCTTGTAGTAAAACTCTCTGCATCTGCTCAGTTTATAGTTTAGAGCAATTTCTCACCCACAAATTCAACGTGAGAACATCTTATATCAGAATCTCCAAGCATGTTTGATGAAAATGCCGATAACTGGGCACCATTCCAGATAGAGAGAATCATAACCTCTGACATCTGATGATATGGTTTTTAATAAACCCTTCGGAGATTTTTAATAATATATTTGATATCAAACCTGTACTAAGTCACTTCCAGGGTTTTTGTTTGATTGTTTTTTCATTTAATCTAACAGTTATAATAGCCCTGTGCTCTCACCAATTGCCCCTCTTTCCTCAAATCTTTCCAGACCACTTATATTACACTTATTCATGTAGTGTATTTATATAGGTGTATAGGGTGTGTGTGTGTGCGCACGCACATTTTTTCCCCTCTAAACAAGGTAAGTTCTCAGAGACCCAGGGCAATGCCATATACATTTTTTAATTTTCTCACAACAAAATATTTCCTCAAATATTCTTCAACGCCTGTTGAAAGACCTAACAGGAAAGTGGATGGGGATACTGAAGACAAAGTATTTAGTTTATCATCTTCAATTGCAACAAACTTCTAGAGATTAATTCCATCAGGTTTAGGGTCATATTAACTCTAAGCTTTTAAATCTTTGTGGCTTTAGATATAAAATATAAGTCAATCAAACTTCAAGCTTTCCTAATTTCTTATTTATAACCCCTTATATTTCAACTTAAAGTGGTTTGTCTGCCGTTTACCATTCCTGCAGTAGCACCAACTGTCTTTTTCTTTCTCACTACAAATCATACCATCTGTGAAATTCTTTCTTAGATAGCTAGGAATTAACTGGAACAAAAAGAGTCAGTAGAAATGGAAGAGAAACCATGATCTTCACATGAAAGAGAGCACTGTGCCCATGAGGTAGAAGTTGGTAGAAAAATACATTAAACAGCTCTTATAGCCAAGTAAAAGCTTGGTCTCTGTAGCAATTGTGTAATTTCTTTGATGTAATAAAACACTGTCATCTCTAGACTCCCTGCATAAATATACAATTACATTGTATATTTTAATAAAAACCTAATCATTCAAAAAGTGTTTCAGACTACAGTAGAGACATGAAGTACTTGAAATAACTTCTTTCACTCTCTAAATACTACAAAAAAATTCAAAGAACAATTTTTTTCTCTTAATTCTCTCTTAAGGGAAATAAAAATTTTAAAGGTTTACAACCTAAATTTTTCACTCACTAAAATCGGTTTAATACAGTAATATAGGAATACAGTGCAATTTGTTAGGAAGATTTGCAATTTTTTAAAAATCTTGACATTCTAACACTGAATTTGTTTCCTATGGGGTTAGGGTTACGATATTGCTCTAAGGATTTTTATTCCAGGTATGCTGCTTTTTTTTTTCCCTAAGAAAATGAATTCGATACCTTGTTTGAGAGTTACTTGGAATTTTTCTTAACCTGAACATAAAAGCAAATTTGGCCTTCAGTTAAAGACTTTTCTTTACATGATATTAACAGTGAAATAACCTACTGGCACATGCCAGAAGGGACGAGAAAAATATCACCCTCCTCCTTTCTCCCTCGAACCTCAATATTCACTGAGCTGCTTTGTTCTCTGTATCCCGCATAATTAATAACTACTTTGGCAATCAGTCATGCATTCCTTAATGGCACCTCAGGCATCAAGTGTCCTTCTAAGCCTTCCCCACAGAAACCATACACCCTTCTATAGTGCACACTAGCTAGGCACTGACTTAACTCTGGACAAGTAATTTACAAAATCGCTATTAAGGAAAACCCATAGTTGGGATTATAAAGTGGCTATAATACTTGCATGCCATTCTCTAGCATTATTTAATCTCTGGGTATGATCTTACTAAAAAGAAATTTAAAAAAATGTGAGATCCAAACAACTGTTGCTAATCAGTGAAAAAAAAGAAAACAGCAAGAAATAATAGGAAAAATTTAGAAGCAACATGAAAGATGAGTTGTTGTGAGTTAAAAGAGCCTTCAGTTCATTCATCACCCCACACTCCTCTTTTCACACAATAAAGGCAAGAAGATAAAAATATATGGAGTCAGCTAGTATGGTAGCTATAACATCTATTTTTCTTAATCTAAACCGATCCATTTATTAAACGAAAAATGAGAGTAAATGAATTGCTGAAAATATTATGTTATTACTTCTGATCAAAAGCTTAGATTAAAACTCCTGAAAAAATATAATATTCAACAACAGTTTTAAAAGAAATCAATGGTATTTTAATTATCCTTCAAAATTTTAACCAGATTGGAGGAAAAAAACCTCAAATCTCATAACCATTTTAAAACATATATATTACAAACAATATATACTCAAGAAGAAATAGTTCTATATGTAAAGAATAAAACCACTAAAAAATTCCTATTTGGATTTGTATATTTTACTTAAAAAATAAGTAATTTTTTGAAGTAATTGATAAAAATATGCAATATTTTTATATTAAAGGCTTATTTTTTTTACAAATAAACTTTTAATAAGGTCTTGTGATGATAGAAAAAAAGATGTTTTTCAGCCTTTGTAGGTTTAACATTTTTAAATAATGGTGCTTATGCTACAGTAGAGTAAAACACACATAATCTATTATAAATTACTCCAAAATTAAACAAGAAATTTTCTTTTCTTTGTAAGAGATCTGAAATGTGTGCTGGGCTCTCAATGTGTGTGGCCTCCAAACAGAAACAAGCTTGCACTGTTTTATTTCAGTTTTGCTTCATTTCTTCCCAAACAATCTCTCACTGCTAATCTACCAGGCCCTTTTTTTTAAGCATGAAGGAAAAAAAAAAATCAAAGACATTATTAACTCCTTATGCACAATCATAAAAGCTGAGTATATATTGCTTGGCATCAATTTGCATGGATTTATTTTTCATTATTTATTAATGGGGCATAATTGGGGAGTATATTATTTCCATAAATAATTCTTGAAAATAACATTGAAATGCTACATTTTAAATTTATATAGTAAATCCAGTATGCTTTTTTTTTTTTTTAAGCTATAAACAACAAGCTTTAATTTCAGGTAAACATCTCATGCTGAAGTTTTTTCTAAAGTAAAACTCAGCCTATAATATCAACTTAAAGTAGTAAAATGGAAAGATAAATTTTATTTATGTTTTACTCTAAGATATCTGAGAATCAAGAAAATGATACTAAAATCTTAATATTACAAAGAACAGTATAACTACATATAAAAGAATATGTAAAAAATAAATAATAAAAAATCTTATAATGTGACATATATTTACTCATATGAGTAATGGTTATGTATTGCATCATTAGAAAGAATTTAGGAGGACTCTTATGCATCTAAAATACTCCTAGGATTTGAGAAGTGTGGAATATATGCTAATAGAAGCAATCAGTTTTGCTTAGTTGAATAAATTATATTTGCACACATTTCAAAAATAAAATAAAATAAAATCTTTAAATGTTAAATCAACATCACTTTATTCAAAGTAATAAGTAATCCTTGTTTTACCTATATGCAGTCTCATTCATTAGTAGAGGGAAAGAGTGGATAAATCATCTGATAAAGGTGACCTTGGTTTTTAATGGCAACATGTATGGCAACACCGTTTCCGAAAATTATAACTAATGTATTAAAACTACTACTACTAAGATATATAATGTCTAAGGTTGGTATAGAATCAATCAACTTTAAGGTTGGCTAGAATCAAACATATCCATTCATGCTCCCAAAGACAGCTGCAGAGTGATCTCCCTTACTTGTAAACTATAAAGAATATTAAAATAAACTTTCTCCACAACTGTCCCAGAAAAAAACTGATTAAACTCCAAGTTTCTGTTGGTGTGTGAATAGACGCAAAATATTAAGTTAATTATAAGAAAGCAGGTAAGGAGGATTATACACATTAATGGTTATAACGTCATAAGGATGTACCAATGTCTTTACTCCCAATGTTCCACTCCCCACCAAAATGAGAGAGAGAGAGGGAGAGAGAGAAACCAGTTTTACTACATCATGACCAGGAGAGTACCTGGTGTCATTATTGTGATTCGTCAGTGCTCTGTGTATGAATCAGCAATATTATACAATAGTAACAAGGGTTACAAATAGTAAATGAGAAGTCAGTGTAGCTCCACATGGGTTTAGACAACTCTGAGGGGAACTGGCTACAATTCCATGAGGTACTAGTGACCAGCTGCCATGGGTCTGGCATTGTGCTAGGCACTCAGTAGCAAACTGCAATTCAGGAAGTTAACAGTCCATTAAGGACCTGTGGTTCGCATCATTGTTATCATGACAAAATTAAGAAACCATTGTGGCCAGTGGCCGCTAAGGTCCTATTTTGCAGTGGTGGGTTTGCTGTCAATAAGACCAATGCCTCTGGGAAGCAGGCTGTGCTAATTATGAAGTTCATCCTCGGCAAAAAAAAAAAAAAAAGCATCAGAGATGATCCAGGGGTTGGAGGGGCACGTGCCCCTGAGCAAATGCCACAAGAACTTTTAAGTCTCTTCTTGAAAAGGCAAACTTTCTTCCCTTAGGCTTTCATTCATTGATATACAGATAAGATTGATGGATTGTTGCCCTGCTAGTAATAATTGTTGTGGGGAGGAGAGGCATGGAGGGAGGGATGTCATTTAGCAATACGCAATGATAATTCAAAACATTCTGGAAGGCTAAACAGCAAAATCACTTGTCAAATTTTCACTAACCAAATCTCAGCTTTCTGCAGGAATGACAGAGTAGGAGTGTGGCTGTGTGGGAGAAGAGATGGAAACATGGACCGAAGACAAAGGATAGGTGAAGAAAAGGCAGATAAATTGCCAGAATAAATTTAACAGAAGTGAAGATGGTGAGATTATAAAAATCGTGTATCAACAATCTCCCCGGAGAACAATCTGGCAAAATTAAGATCACCAAATAACACTTCTTAGGCAATGTAGGACCATATCATCACATTTTCTTTTTTCTTGCCGTCCAATGGTTGCTGTTTTCCTACGCAGGAGGCAAATTAATATAACATCTCCTATGTCACATCTCTACATATTTCCATTTTCTGCAGCCCAGCACAGGTCAACTTGGGTGCCATGCAAAATGTGGCTCCATAGATGCTGGGAGAATGTCAATTCACAGCCTACCAAAGCCCACATTTGCAATTTATCAAAGGATTTCAGCAACTATTGAAAAATGCACTGAATTTAATTTTAATGATATAACTGGTGATACACCTTTCTTCTAAAGTCTTTCAGATGCAGTTTCTGATCTTAATCACAGTAAATCTCTAGGAGCAGGTCAAACCCAGGTGGCAGAGCCCTTCTGAGTCAAGAGGATGGGAGGTACTTACTGCAGACCCTTATGATGCTTTATCTCATTTCAAGGCTCAGGAACCTGCTATACTCTCACCGATAAAAATACAGGTGTCAGTGAATCTTCTGTTAGTTAAGCTGGAGTGAGTGAGTGGTATCATCGACTCAGCATTTAAGTTATTTATTAAGAACCTATAATGTACCCAGAACTGAGTACAACACTACAAATTTCCTGTGTTTTTATCTCTACAAATTTTATTTAATCCATACGACTCCTGGGTTACACAACTAACTAACCCATGCAGTCACAAAATTAGGAAAAGACAACCCTCGGTCTCGGCATATATACGTACATTTTACCTTTCATGTCTTATTCTGTAGCATGATAGTAGATTGCTAGTTATACATATTTAAATCAATATAACATGAAGAGAACAGTTTATTTAAAATATAAATATCTTCTCAGTTCCAAGTTTATTTTTGTCACAGATTTGGGATAAATACACTTTACTTATGTATTATTTTAAACTTTTGTATCTATTTGTTGCATCACACCAAAAATACTGAAAACCTTTTTACTATTTTTCTCACATTGCTTGTAGTAATTCTGAAGTACTCATACAAATATAAAGGTGTCACCTATTACACGTTTTAAATATGATCAATAATATCACCATTTAAAATTACATAGAAAATGATGTCTTCAATGATTCTGACAGCAGACTTAGCAAACCAGCAGGCACACTGGGGACATAACAAAGTGTGGGTTACACATATCAACCCCGGTGCTCTTTCTGGGTGTAAGAACAATACACACAGCAAGCTAGCAATTCATGAAGCCATTTAGGAAATATGGACTCAATATTAAACTTTGTATATTACATTCATATTGTAATGTTAAGGCAAAATTTCCTTTTTTGGTTGCTCAATGTGCCTGATGGCATAAAATAAAGGGTACAAGCAATCAGGATATAACTAAAATTATAGTAACAATTATAACTAGGAGAAGTAGATTTCTTAAATTTCAGCAAGAATTTTAAAACTTCTTTTTTGAAACGAAAGAGCCAGAAATATTATTTAAGCAGGATAAGTATTAGGATAAGTAGGAAAATGGAGATAACTACTTTTTTTTTTTTTAGAGAATCTTTTTTTTTTTAAGATTTTATTTATTTATTTTAGAGAGAGAGAATGAGAAAGAGCATGAGAGGGGAGATGGTCAGAGGGAGAAGCAGACTCCCCATTGAGCAGGGAGCCCGATGTGGGACTCAATCCCGGGACTCCAGGATCATGACCTGAGCTGAAGGCAGTCACTTAACCAACTGAGCCACCCAGGCGCCCGAGATAACTACTTTTTTAAAATATATTTTACTAAAATATTGATTTTAAAAAGAATAGTAAGTTTACCTTTCTCAATAAAAAGAAAAATGTTATGTGTGGATTCATAAACAACACATTTAAAAAATAAACTTTTGGTGGGTACAACAAAGGAATGATGCCACCTTAATTGGGGGGGACAGTAAAACATCAAATTAAGAACATGGACTTCTAGGGTGATTACAGACATAAATCTAGCTCAAATGGCATTAATGTCAAATAGTGCTTTCTAGTTCTGCAATGTATTTATTCCAAATATATGAATGAATTTTAATATTAGAACCATTACAATCCCATGTTAAGCTTCAAAATTTACATCTTTAAAGTGAGAGTAACAGTTAGCAAAATACAAAAGGGTATCATATCAGAAAGGTCTCCAGAAAGGCTAGAAAACTAAAATAGTATTTTATTATTTAATATAAGTCAAACTTGAAGTTCAGGAAGACATTATACAGTCCAAATTTTGATGGTGATCTAAATGGCAAGAGTAATAAATACACAGTTTTTCCTATTTTTTTCCAAGAGAAAATGCTATCTACATATGTAACTTCACATAAACATTGAAATATCAGGCAGTGAGTTGCAGGAGAATGGGTATGACGCAATCTCCTAAATGTTGTAAAAAACAAGTTATTTCATTGCTCTGAAAACGTATTTAACATGGCTAATGATCTACAGTGATGAAATTTAAGTCAGTTGTGATACCACAGTGATGTTTACGGATAAAAAAAAAATCAAGCTAGGGAAAGGTTTTTGTTTTTTGTTTTTCCCGATCCTTTTTTTTAATAAGTAAACAAATAACTAACCCAATTAAATAAGGGGATCTCTAAGTGGTACTTACTGGCACAACAATGTTGTAGTGGATGCAGAACCCCGGTTCAGAAGGAAAATATTCATCAGATACAAATCTTATCCTGATTTGATTTCCTTTAGAAATCTGCTTTCCTGGCACAGTACCAGAACCACACCAGCGCCCTAATATAGTTCCATCACTGGGTTCTTCAACTTCTACAAAGTCATACCTACAAGACACAAAGACAAAAAAGACATAAAGTCATATGATCTGCTATTTTAGCAATTCAAATTCCATGATCATGGATACAGTGAATCTATCTAGGGACCATAGCCAGGAGTCCATTCCAAATTCAACTGGGTAAATATAATGAAATATTCCAAAGAAGAGATACAACTGAAAATGCATTCTCCATTAAAGGGAAATGAGTCTTCTATTCTAAGCCTCCCATAAAACTGTTAATGAACTTCAAATTCACTGAACAGCCATCTCAACACTTAAATATTTTGTATGCAGCAACCATATCTGACATTCAATTTGTGAGTTATTCAATTTAATTTCCATTTGGACATGACAGTTTTACTCTAATCTTAATTGCTATTATCATTGCCCATTACTTTGACAGTAACGCTTTCGCCCTAGTCAGACTCCCTGGCTCCCTTTCTTCATCTGATGCAAGCTTTTCTAGAGCCACATCATCACATGCACATCCTTCAAATCTCACTTTGTAAGATTTGTAAGACCTTTCTGGGTGTTCTCTGTAAGACCTTTCTGGGTGTTCTCAGCTCATCATCATTTCTCTTTTTGATAAACACATATTTTCAATACTCACTCTGTATGCAAGTGATCCATTTTCTTTTTTCTTTGAGAGAGAGAGAGAGAGTGAGCATGAGAGAGAGAGAGAGAGAGAGAGAGCGCATACCAGCTGGAGGAGAGGGAGAAGCAGACTCCCCACTGAGCAGGGAGTGGGATGTGGGACTTGATCCCAGGGCCATGAGATCATGACCTGAGCCAAAGGCAGACACTTAACCAACTGAGCCACTCAGGAGCCCCAACAAGTGATCCATTTTCTTAGTCTCGTAAATCCTTGAAAAAAGGAACTCATTTTTATATACTTTGAGTTTACATTGCACTACACACAGTATCTTAAACATAAGGAATAAATAATATTTTGCCAACAAATGTTAATTTTGGTTTTCGGAGGCTTAGATCAGTGGTACTCATCAAGAGCAGTATTGTCTCTTAAGAAAATGTTTCAGAAATGACCTGTAGAGGTATTTTCGGCTATAATGAGGCCAGGGGTGAGGAGGGCATTATGACATGTAATAGGCAAGGTCCAGTGATGTTCAACAATGGAAAATCCTGGAAGTGAATATTTGTCCCATGTTCTCCGAGCCTTTCAAACAGTTCACTGGACATTCATATAGGCGACATTTCTGATATAGCACATCGAGTCTGGAAACTAACAATTATCTCACATATAAACATAAATATGTTTTGTGGTTTTAGTTAAAACCAAATTTTCCAGAAATTCAGCTATTAAATAAGTTGAAGAAAGTTTCCATGTTTTGGAACTTTACCCAAGAATTACTATTAAACATATCACGAACAGGAACACTGCTTATACTATCTGCATCACGATTAAAACAATTAAAAGTATACATATTCATCTGTATCTATAATGGTCAGATTCACAATGAGTCTACTTAAAAGATGCAAGCATCTGACCACTTTTATTTTCCTAATGTAACTGTGCATGTGTCCTTATGTATTTAAATCCATTATTTTCATAGAACTTACTTTGCTGTTTCTGGTTTCTGTAGCACACATGCCATTGCATTTACATTTTAAACAACTGTGCACATAAATAGATGATCACTTCCATAAACTCATTTCAGAATACCAAAGAGGATCCTGCAAAATTTTTCTTAAAAGTTACGTCTGACATGGTTGAAAATCACTGGTAGATTTTTTTTCAAAAATCTAAATTCAGTAGATGCTAGACAACTAAAAATAATACATTTTGTGCAATACTGAATTTACAGAAAAAAATTGGTGAGAATTATATACAAAGTATGTAACAGGCCAATTCTACCTACTCATCTTCATCCTGAAGAAGTATCCAGAACTCTCTTATGACATGTAACTTAACCTGTTTCAGCCTTTTTCCCTGGCCTTACATTGACGGCAACACTACTTAGCTCACGGGGATGTTTTAAGACAGGATACCTGTGTAGTACCTAAAATACGGCACATGGCTGCCATTCAATAAAATGGTCCTTCATCTCCATCCTGCATCCCTCGTTCCCACCTCCACATGAACTTTTAATATAACCTTTGGAGTTTGAAAATAATAAACAAGAAAACTCAAATACAAAAAGAAAATCTGCTATACCATGTGATGAGTCTGGGGTCATTAATGACAAATGTGTAAGTCCACCAGTATCGTCATTTTAGGAGTTCGGTGTATGTGTGTGGTGGGACCGAAAAGGGGTATGCTCAGGGGTCAGAGGAGTTGGGCAGAACAGACCCAAGTGGTTATTTCAGATATACTTGATACAAAAGTGGGTAACTACCATTTTATATGAAAGGATAATTTTTACATCAAGATTGTTTGCATGTGAAACAAAGCTTTTATTCACAGAGTGTCTGTCTGTTCCTAAACCTATATAATGTAGGTTACCACCATTGCGAGTTTGAAGAGAGCCAGATTTCAGACCTGCTCAATCATTCTGTAAACATTTATGAAGCGCTGACTTGGTGCAATGTGTTTTGTTAGGTTCTTAGGATACAAAGATGAAACGATAGCTTCTTTGGGCTCAGGGCCCATAAAACACTTCGGTGAGTGCTTTAATGAGGGTATGTAGGAAATACTGTGGAATACTGGCAGAGTAGCAGTAATTTTATACAGTGAGATTAGGGTCAGATTACAAAGGAACATTTGGGCTGTCACTGAGTACTGATTGACCAGGGGTAAAAAGACGGGAAATGAAAACACATTGTGGTGAGAAGTACAATACGTAAGATGCAACAGCAGAAAGAGGGGGTCAGGCATGGTGCACTGTAAATAGAGGGTGGGAAACCAAGAAGGAGATGAAGATCAAGCAGGAAAAATAGGTGTAGGTGGAAAGGCCTTGGTACTTCAGAGCCAGATATTAGAATATTTTGTAGGCCAATGCTGCAAACAGGTCAGTGCAGTTTTAATAGGCTCCATGTTTCTTTTCAAAATTTAAGTCAACATTATAAAAAGTGGAATTTCACAGAAAAGTCTGGATTTCTGGCTTTTTTTTAAATTAAATTTGAATATCTGTTAATACTAAATATCATTAGCCTTGGTATGACTCCTCAGATCTCCAGAATTGATGTCAGCTCCAGCAGGGGTGGTATCTTCAATCTCCTGCCTTATCCCTGACACCTACGTGCCAGGAACACAGTAAGTGCAGTATCAGTATTTGGTGACTGAAGGAATGAACATGGACCTTCATTCCTTCACAGCAACTGAGGCAGGGACCAAGTGGAAAGAACTTGAGATGGGACATGTTCTAAGTTTTTAAAGATCCCCATCAACTTTCTATGCTGTTGCTGTTGTTGTTTCTGTTTTAATACCCAAATCATCATCTATTTACAGTACCTGCCCACAGAGGTCTCTGAGTTTGCCCCCCTTAGAGCAGATGAGGCACGGCAATGGAGGTGTCAGTAAGGGAGTAACACTGGCAGGGAACAGAATCATCGATATCTGAGGGATGCCGGGAAACAAGAACCTTACAAGTGTGGGAAGAAAGCAAAGAGCCGGGAACAAAAACATCCTGAAAAGGAGCAGTTGGGGGAATGTGAGGAAAGCCACTGTGAGTGATGCCACAGAACAGAGCGAAGAGGGAAGGAAACCTTACCAGAAGGAGAAGTGGGGGACAGCGCCCACAGTGCCGAATACCAGAGAAAGCTCAAAGACAACGACACCCAAAAGGCATCGCTCCGGTTTGGCAAGTATTAAGTCATTTCAACAACTGGTTGAACAGAACACAAAGCATCAAAAATTTACCTCAGTCCATTTTCAAAATAACTATTCTCTTTCTAATAGAAGCATCTTAAGAGAAAAGAAGATCATATGCAAGAGAACTACAAAAATTCCCATTAAGTGTTTTTACTATTATAGACTTTTCCTTTTATTTGTTAACAAATAAACAGTGTTATGTATTTATCTGATTCGGAAGCTCTTTGGAAGTATTCAAAAGGAGTTTTTAACCACCCCAAAATATCTGGATTATAAGCGTTAAGAATTTCTTAAGGAACAAATAAATCCTAACCTTGGCTTTATTTACATCCTGATACAAAGATCATTGTCCTGCAAATAAGAGTTAGAAGCATGTTAGTACTTTTTTCATGAAGATTTTCTACTGAACTTAAAAAAAAGTCCACTAATCTTTATAACAATTTCTGGATTTGCAGTTAGACAGCCGGCAATTAATTCTTACATCCTCATACAAGCCTGATGCACACACTTACCACAGTGCTTTGCAAATCTACATAGTTTCGCCTTCCATGACGGTAAAATGAAATGGACATCTATAAAAGTGCTGTGTTCTTCGCCTATAAGCAGCAGAATCTAACATATGCTACTAATTCTTTCACGGTAAACTTTTAAGATTTTTTTTCAGAAGTGGTGTCCTTTAACAATATAATTCTAAATTTCACTCTATTATTCCACCATCAATTTTTTAATGGTCATACTCAACAACTGTTTAGATGTCTATGGAACTGAAAAGTATCAATAACACCATTATTTACTGAGGCTTAGTTCTCCCTCTTCCTCAAAACAGTAAATCCCCTTGCTAAAGGATATGGTTATAAAAATAGCATTTTTTTAAAACTTAAATTATATTCAAGATCATGTAAAATAGACCCAGTGAAGATCTACCTGTAAAGTATACCCATGCCTCATCTAATCTTCAAAATAGAAAAACCGACAACAAAAACCACTGACACTTAACTCCATATTTCCTTTAAATTGTTTGAGAATATGTAGAATGTGGTTGGGAAAGGACGAATGCATTAAATCCAGTTGCCTTCCCTAATGATTTGAAGTTTTTCTTTTTTCTGATAAAATGTTTGCAGAAGGAATTCGTTGTGGAAGTTGGTTGGTTTATACACCATAGCACTGCTCAGAACATCAAGAAAAGAGAAAACAATTACGAAAGATGTCTGTAAGCCTCAGTCAAATGAAAGCGAGATGATAAAACCAAGCACCATTTGACACATAAAAGTGAAATCACAAAACATAATCTTCCTTACACGCAGAAATCTATGCATGCCCAGGTGACTGTTCTGGAGACATGGTAATCCTTATAATACACTCTCAGGTATTAATTTCCAACATGCACAACTGCTCACATCAGTATTTAAAGGATTTACTAAACCTATTTTATGAGCCAATCAAACATCACTTTCTCACGGCAACATGATACAGAGCACACAGCGCTAAGTGGTTTATAACGATCACTCCCTTTCTCTAACATACCCCTGGGGACCCATGGAGGATTTATGTTCTTTTATGTTTAACAAACACGTCTGGTATTGTAGACAAAATTTTCATTCTCATGTGGGAATTTAAAAACTGCAAGGGCATGAGGACTACTTTCTTACTCCCCAGAATTGTAAGGAGTACACCAAAGAAATAAATTCACTGGTAAACATGACTGTCAGACACCCAGCTTCCTTCAACAAAAATAAACCAACTCTGCAAAATAGGTTGTTTCTAGTTAAAACTAACGAAAACCCTGTCAATTAAATCTACCTCATGAATTATCCAGCCTGACCGTGGTGTGAAACCCTGCCAACAAATAAATGTGGATCTTATGAGACCTAGCTCCGCAAGTGTCACCTGGAGCCTAAGTTTGTTGGGAAAGGTAATAAAATTAGTAAGATGCTAATTATTCTACAGTGCTTATTGAGTTATACTTCAGTTTAGCACAATACCACTCATATATAGAAGTTTTAGATTCCTATTTTGGACGTCAAAATGTTTATATACACTTTCACATATTGAAAATAATAATAATAAAAATAATAATTACATTTACCAATTGCTTTTTATACCTTAACTCATTTAAGCCTTAAAAAAAATCACAAAAAGTTGATATTGTTACTGTGCCCATTTTATGGATTATAAAATACAAAAAAGCTAAGTTCCTGGCCAAGGTCACATAGCAGCTAAATATAGAGCCAAGTCTTCCACAACGGCAGTTGAACTCTAGAACACAGGCTAACTCCAGAATCCTTAAATTCGAAGCTGCACTGTGTAAAATATTTTAAATATGCATACATAATTACGTTTGCCTTATTTTGAGGCCTAACTGAAGACAGTTTGTGTCTTTGTTCAAATTGGCTAAATGGTTTCATTCAATGGCTAGAGAAACATTAAGGCCCATTCAACTAAAACTGATCAGTTAACGTGGTAATTTGGGAATATCCATTTTACAGATATTTGTTTAAATTAATTAAGTAATACAGTAGTTCCCCCTTATCTGCAAGGGATATGTTCCAAGATCACCAGTGGATGCCTGAAACCTCAAACAGTACCAGACCCCATATATACTGTTTTTCCCTACACATATATACCTATGACAAAGTTTAATTATAAATTAGGCACAGTAAGAGATTCACAACTGTAAATAATAATAAAATAGAACTACTGTAATAATATACTGTAATAAAAGCTATGTGAATGCGGGCCTTCTGTCTCTCAAAATATCTCACTGTACTGTACTCACAAGTCTTGTGATGATGTACGATGATAAAATGCCTACGTGATGAAATGAAGTGACGGGGAATGACACAGGTGTTGTGAAGGAGTGGTATTACTTGTACTATTGACTACTTGTACTACTGACCTTCTGATGATATAGCAGGAGGACCATCTGCTTCCAGACCTCAAATTACCACAGGTAACTGAAATAGCGGATAAGGGGGGTACTAGTGTATTTATTTTTAGCTGCTCTAAATTCTTTATTGATAGTTTTAAACCTATATAGAAAATGTGTAAGTCAAACCACCAAGTATGCTTCAGAGGGCCGACAACACATCAGTGGAGTAATTTTCATGAAAATATGATAGTTCTACCTATGAGAAGTGGTTATTTGTACATGGTGGAATTGTACATGGTAGGAAATTAATTGATTAAATTTATCTTATTAATAAATAAAAACATTACAAATATAGAACTCATGAATTCAATCTGTAAAGGTAGAAAAATTAAGCAAAACAAAGTATAAGGTGAAAACTAATGAAGACAAACTATAAGAGATACATTCAAAACCAAAATTAGAATTTAGAATTAAAACCAAAAGTTGGTTCTCAAAAAGGAGAGAGACACTGACACAGGGAGCGAGGAGAAGGGGAAGGGGAGAGAGAGAGAGAATACAATCAAGAATTTACATAATTAAGAGTCAGAAAGAAGATACAATCACAGATAAAAATGTATTTAAAATTTGTAAATATGTTTTGTGTAACTTTGTGCCAATGAAAGCTGAAAAGCTAAATGAAATGGATGACCTACCAGGAAAATGTAAATTATCAAAATTGACTGAAGTAGAAAAAGTGAACTAATAGCTCTAGAAGAAACTGAAAAGATTATCAAACACTTGTCAATAAAAGATGAAAAGGCATGGGGTTTACAGGAGAGTTCTATTTGACTTTAAGAAAACATACAATTCCAATGTTATATGAGCACTTGTAAAAAAAAATGAAAATGGCAGGTATCTACCTAAATTAATAATAAAATAAACTAGCCTAAATTTTGTGGACACAATTTACAATGCTATATTATATACTTCAAAGTTGCTAAGGGATTAGATCTTAAATGTTCTCAGCACAAAAGAAATGGAATTATGTGTCATGAGGAAGATGTTAGCTAACTCTGTGGTGGTAATTACATTGCAAAATATAGGTGTATCAAATCAATACACTGTATACAAACTAAACTTACACAGTATTACATGCCAATTATATCTCAATAAATCTGGAAAATTAAATAAAAATTAAAATCCCTAATAAATGAAAAACTCTTGTATCAAAGTTCTTTCAAATGGCAAAATCAAACATTAAAAATCTTGACCAATTTTACTTAAAAATCGAGGGAAATGCAAAAATACCAAATAAAAGTTCATCATATATCATCCAACAGTGGATTGAAAGATGGAATACTTTGGGCACCTGGGTGGCTCAGTTGGTTAAGCAACTGCCTTCGGCTCAGGTCATGATCCTGGAGTCCCGGGATCGAGTCCCACACCGGGTTCCCTGCTCAGCGGGGAGTCTGCTTCTCCCTCTGACCCTCCCCCTTCTCGTGCTCTCTCTATCTCATTCTCTCTCTCAAATAAATAAATAAAATCTTAAAAAAAAAAGATGGAATACTTCATGACAGAATGTGGATGTAGTTCATGAACATGAAGGTGAATGTAAAATTGACCTTTTAGAATATTAAAAGAGAAAAACTGCAGGAGTATATTAATAAATGCTGAAACAACATGATAAAATTAACTAGTTAGGTTAAAAAAATGAGTAAAATGTAAATAGCAAGAAACTTTCAAATCATGGTAAAAGTTATGTAACAAACTAGCTGAAAGTTTTACATTAAATAAAATTAAAATCATTCTCATTAAAGCTAGAATAAAGACAGGGTTGGCCATTCCCACCACTATTTTCAGATTTTTTTTTTTTTTTTTTTGAGGGGAGGGTGTAGCTATTTAGCTAAGAGAGAAAAGAAAATAAATGTTGTAAAGACAGAGAAGAGAAAAATGATCCTTAGTCGATACTAGATTCCCCTGAGAACAGACTACAGTAGGGTCAAGCACTGATACTGGAAAAGTTTGGAAATAATCAGGTACGGGATGGAGCGGCTTAGAGTATGGTAGGAGAGGGAGAGGTAAAGAACGATTACGTGCTGTATATACTTTGAAAGTAAATTTGATATGATTTGGTGTAGGGTATGAGAAAAACAGGGGTCCAAGATGATTCCAAAGTTTCTGGCTTTTAAAAACCATTCAGAACAAAAAGAGACTTTAGTAAAGTGACTAAATATAGGATCAATATGCAAATATCATTAATTTTTCTTTATAACAGCAAATACCAGAAACTGCATAGGGGAAAATGTCTTTCACAGAATTATAACAACACATAGTAATAAATTTAATAATAACTTATAAGCACCAATTGAGGAAATGTACATAGTATACTAAATAACAACAATGCAGGACTTTACTATAATGTTTAAGAAACAAGACTTCTACAATATTTGTATAAAACAAAATCACCACAATAAAGCAAACTTTACGTGGTACATGCTATGTACCAGATACTTTATAAATATGAACTCATTCAATCTTCCAACACAACCCTATCCATAGTTACCATTATTATACCCATATTATCAATGGGGAAACTCAGGTACAGAGAGGTAATACAACAGAGCAAAAGCCATTACAGCTAAGAGTAATGGAATTGAAACAGGAACTTTGCTCTAGACCTCAGAGCCGATATTTTTAACCATTATACCCTACTGTCCCTACCCAGTTAAACAACACAACAGAAACTTACCATCAGCTCATTGTCAGTATTCAGAATCCACAGTTGAGAACTCTGATTTAAACTCCACAGATCCTCTTCCTTAAAATGTGGAAACTATTCATTAACTCTCAAGACTGTTGTGAGAATCGAATGAGAGAATGTATATAAAGTGTTTACAAAAGTGCCTAACAATTCAGCTGCTCAATAAGTGGTCAGCGTGTGTGTGTGTTCAATAATTACTATCATTGCAGCCATACAGGCAAACAATGGAAGACTACCCTGTAGAAGAACAGACCCCACAGCTCCTCATACAGGGCTAAGTTGCATGGATCCCTACTGTGACTCATTTTACTCAAGTAATATTCCTGACTCTAATCCGCCAAAACGATATAAGCATTAGATATTTGCTATCATTATTAACAGTTGCTTTTTTCATTGTAGTAGAAGAGACAGATTCATCAATAGATTGTGAAAATACTGAACACTTAATTTTTGTGTCAGCATTTTATACTCTATCAAAAAAGCATAATAATAGTATCAATGTTATGACTGTTGGGGGGATTAAGTGACATAATATATCAAACACTCACCTATTTGCTCAGAATTTTCAAGACTGATCAGCCACTGAAATATATGGTTACTTATCCTCAATCGATTATTACCTGCAGGTAGTCATGCATTTTTACAGAAACATCACCTCATATTCTTGTACTACTACTGAAATAATGCCAAGATTTTAGGTGGCTAATCCATGTTAATTCAGAGACTGCTCCCAAGGCAAAGTATAATATTCATGTTCTTCTCTACCCTAAAGACTGCTCTAGTACTCTTTATTACTATCTTGTAATTGGTTTAAAAAAAAAGAAATCTCATCAACATGTAGGCCTGCCTAGTGTGATGCTCTAATGTGTGTAGGGCTGTTTATTAAACACACTAAGTCACTACTAAATTAGTCATAATTCAATAACAGTTCATATGATCAATAATATACCTTTATTCCATGTGTCAACAACTGAACCACTGTAGTACTGAAAGAAATTTGAGAAACTAAATTTAAGAAACAAAATTAATATTGTATTTAGACTAAAACAAAATTTTTCTATGATGGATTATCATCTTGTCATGTTCCCTTCTACTTTCAATAAATACGGTAAGAATAAAGGGAGAGAGTGCTGGTTAGAGGTAGGTAGAAATAGGAAAAAAAAGAAAAAGTAGGACCTCCTCCAAAGCATCCCAACTGAGCTTAAGATAATTTAGGAATATTGAAATGGGAATGTCCATTTAAAGAATTACTTTAAGGCCATCAAAATCTAAGATAAGAAGGAAGGAAGGGCTATGAATATAATCTCTCATCTACCTAACACCTAGACAGTTCTGGGCATTGTTTCCACAAGCAACCACTACCAAAAGGCACCTACACGCTGCTCCTTCTGCATGTTCTTTGAATAGATGAATTTCATTGCCTAAATGTATTTATAAAAGGTCATGACATCATTAATCAAGACATCTTTAGAGGATTTTGCGATAGGCTTGGTTCTTTCAGTTTTTATCTAAACTGTATCACTGCTACACTTGCAAATACTGAGGTACTCTAGATACGGATTTATCTAAGGCTAAGAGAAATATTTAAGTAGTGTGATAATAAAATTTGGACAGGATTCATGTTATGCTTATCAAAGCATTATCGTGACTTCAAGCCTGATTTTAAAAGAAACTATTTAAATGGCTGATCAGCAGCATCAGGCACTTAGGCTCATATGTTTAGACGCGTAAATTTACTTTTTGGTGATGATGTCTATGAAAATGATAAAATAAGTTTGTTTTAGAATATATCATAGTGAGATGAAAATAATCTGTCATTTTAGAGTATCAGAGAATTTCAGGTACAGTGCCTGAATATGAGTGTTTAAAAAAAAAACTTCCAAGTATTTATTTTGAGCATTTATACTTATTGAATATTTATTTATTTATTTTTTAAAGATTTTATTTATTTTTTAAAGATGTTATTTATTTTTATTTATTTGACAGAGAGAGAGAGACAGACACAGAGCGAGCACAAGAGGGAGAAGCAGGCTCCCCACCAAGCAGGGAGCCCGATGTGGGCCTCGATCCCAGGACACTGGGATCATGACCCGAGTCGAAGACAGACACCCAACTGACTGAGCCACCCAGGCACCCCTTGAATATTTATTTTTAATGAGATGATTTATCATCAAAGCATGTGAAAAAATGTTCTCAGAATTTAAAAGAAATTTTAGGCATTCCAGCAAAATTCATTATTCAACATTTGACATCTAAGAATAGACCCACAGACTTGTACTTTTTTTTTTTTTTTATTTGACAGAGAGAGACAGTGAGAGAGGGAACACAAGCAGGCGGAGTGGGAGAGGGAGAAGCAGGCTTCCCGCTGAGCAGGGAGCCCAATGCGAGCCCGATCCCGGGACCCCGGGATCATGACCTAAGCCGAAGGCAGCACTTAACTACTGAGCCACCCAGGCGCCCCATAGACTTGTACATTAATAAATGAAAACAGAAGAGCAGAGCATTTCAACCCAGACTGATGTACTGATGATTTTAAGGAAATAGGTGTTCAATATAATGGCTCTAGGCTTCAGGTTCCTCTTCAGCAAAATAAAGGAATAAACCTGGTAGTACAGGAAGTCATTTTTAAAAAAATCTTGGCTTTTTCCCCCCGTTTAAGAACCTAATCACATTTCCTTTTGTGTGTGTAGTATCTCAAAAAATATGCAATTATACATAGAACGTGTTATTAGAACGTTACCCACTACAACATTTTCTGGAAAATTTTATTTTTTTCCAAGGTCTATACAGAACTGTTATCACCAAATATCATAACTGTCTACAGGCAATATCCATGGAAACCAACTTATAAATACCAATGTATTATGAAACGAGAAAAAAAACATTTACTAACAGAAGTGTTGCAAGGTATGCACTACCTAGGGGAATCCTGTATTGGGCAAGGGTCTGCCCTCTGACGACCATGGGAAGCTCTAATCCCATCCAGGAAAGTGACTGCCTCCAATGGAAATGTTATAATACCTTCCCTAATTACGTCACTTTTATAAAACTCTTCCAAAGTGCACACTGGTAAGTAAGGGAGGACTGCTGTCCCACAGGGCAAATCCTTTTTCTTATTTACTGCACAGCACAAATCACACCTCAAAAAGTCAGCCTTTAGAACAGAGAAGTACATTTCAGAATTCATTTGACAGAGCTCCATCTGACTCTTCTGATAAGAAATGTATCCCTTATCCCTTATCAGATAGAATACCAACTGGAGTGGTGCTAAGAAGGAACAATAGAATGGAGTCTGGCATAAAGAAAATGCCTAATAAATGGAATACATTTTCGTTATCTAACATCAATTCTATTAAAATTTCCAAACCTCCCAGATTTTATGCACCTGAGCTAATTTAAGTTACAACAATGTTTCAAACAACTAACAGAATGTTTACTGCTACTTGGTTTGCTTTTTCAATCTTTTCCCCACCATATAGACTATATGTACATATGTGTGTGTATATATTTACACATATGGAGGTTATTTCTTTCCTTATCCTGTTAAAATTACCCCTTCAAGGTGCTTGAATATCCAGGATTCCTATGGTATGTGTGTGTGTGTGTGTCTAAGGTATAAATATTTACAGTAAGGTTAGAAAAGGTAAAATTCTACTTATATCACTTTGATTTTTATACTATCCACAAGTATGTATTTATTTTAACAATGTTTATTATCAATACATGCAATTAATCTCTTGAAATACTTTTAAAACATGAAAATATATGTAAGCTCCAGAGACAGAATTAGGTATAGTTGGTATAAATATTTTTTTGGTAGAAAATTCACTTAGCAGTTTTGAAACAATCAATCTTCACTAGAGAACAAGATTCAGTGGAGGCTAAAATAAACTATTTAATGAAAATTTAGTGACATGTAGACATTAATTACATTTTCTGAAACTTCAAATCTTGACAAAAGAAAAATAATTTAACCTCTTTCGTGGGGAATTTAGAATTTCAGAATGAGAGAAACAAGTCATGCTATTCATACTACATGTTAAAAGTATGAACTTTTTGACTTTCATGTTTTTCTAGGGTCATCACTTTCATTTCCAATGCAAAAGATTTATGGATATACGGAATTATATTTTCTACAGAACCTGTTTATAGATTGAGGCAAAAAACAAAACAAAACAAAAAACTGAAAAAAAAAAAAAAAAAGACTGTCCTTACTCAAGAAACAAAACAAAACAGGATCTTCATATGAAAGGAAACATTTCAGATTGTTAGGTGATTTGATCACTGTAATAAGTCCTACCAAGGCGATTACTTCATATTTTGTGGCACGAAAAGGGAAATAAGAAATACTAGGCTTAGTGCCTACTTGGCTAAATCCACCTTCCTGGGCAATATCCTAGGCAGGGTTTTTTTGGACTTAGATTTGTTTTATTTTCCTCTTCTCACTTTTAAAATTTTTCCTTGTGCTCTGTATTTAATTCTTTCCTTATCCTGTTAAAATTACCCCTTCAAGGTGCTTGAATATCCAGGATTCCTATGGTAGCTTTTAATAGGTTCCCTTGCTACCAGAAAATTCAGCAGTTTTTAACAGTTTCAAATGTATCACTCACTTCATTTCCTCTTTTGCTCCAGATGTTTTCTCTTAGAGTTCTCACTCTGACAGAAGAGGTAGGATAGCTTTTTTTTTTTTTCCTTTTCTCTTTCGGTATTATCTCATCACTTCTATTCATATATTCAGACATTTGTATCTACCTATTTATTCCACTGAGCTTCAATTTCCCTCCCTGAAAATGCCAAGAACCAATCATGCATTTCACTTAATTTTATTAATTTTATAGACAAATAAACAAGTAGTAAAAATAAAGTTCAAGTGCCAAATCATCTGGCAGAGTGAGAAATTTCCCATTAATATCACTTCAGTAATTTCACAGAATCAAAGAGAAATTAAACCTTATTCATTCAGAAACGTACCTGAAAAGCTGTGTTAATTATCACACATACAAGGCAAAACTGAGGTCCAACAAGTAGCCACTTAGAGCAATTTATGTACTCCGGCTTCACATTACAAAGCTGCTTATATTTTCACTTAAATGTGAAAATATGCATTTAAATGCCTTTAAAAATATTGTACAGCGTAGAACAATTCTTTTTTTTTAAAGATTTTATTTATTTGAGAGAGAGAGAATGAGAAAGAGAGAGCATGAGAGAGGAGAAGCAGACTCCCCGCTGAGCAGGAAGCCGGATGCGGGACTCAAACCTGGGACTCCAAGATCATGACCTGAGCCTAAGGCAGTCGCTTAACCAACTGAGCCACCCAGGCGCCCCAGCATAGAACAATTCTAAAGATAAACTTAGAATATAAGCCCTTTGAAGGCAGGGATTACATTTTTCTTTTTCCTTTTCTTTCCTTTCTCCTTTCCTTTTCCCTTCTTTTTCTTTCTTTCTTTCTTTTTCCTTTCTTTTTTTCTTTCTTTCTCTTTTCTTTTCTTTCTTTCTTTTCTTTGTTTCTTTCTTTCTTTGTCATCATGTCCCCAGAGTCTACCAACATAGTGTCATGTCATGACACTATGACATGAACGCTGATCCAGTAAATTTGGTTGATACGAGAACTGAAGTACTCCAAACTACAAAGAAAAATAAAAGAGAAAGCAATAAATGCCTCTTCTCCCTGCCCTCACCCCAAGCTTCAGGGATCTCATGAAACACAGACAACTTTCCATTCTACTTGTAGGCCTTTGGACAACTGAGTAATTGTGGGCTACTCAGGGCTTTAGTCATTTGTGAACCTCAACCTGGGCGAGACAGCTATTTCACCAGATGGTAAATGTGATCACATTTCTTAGTACAGCAACTCCAGCAATAATATTCCTGTCATAGGTCAAGAACGTACTTTATATCACCAAGTTATGACTAATGGGTTCCAAGCACATACGGCAGGACATTTCATTGGATATACTTAGAAATTGCCCAATGGCAATTTTTCAAATACTGAGCATGGGATCCTTTGTTTTAAAATGCTCAATATTTCGAAAGCTGATTGATTATGCCTCTTACTACCAATAACATTACCTCCACCACTTCAGTTGGCAAATTTTCACTAATCCTTCAGATTTCAGCTAAGGATGACCTCCTCAGAGAAGCTTTCTGTGAGTCCTGCAATGTTTTCACGGCATGGTCCACACCACCACACCCATTACTGTTCTGAATTGTAATTTTTACATGCTTGCCCCCTTGTTTGTCAATGCTTTCTGAAAGCCAGGGGCCCATCTAATAATCTCCCTATTCCCAATATTTAGCACAGTATTTGGTCCATGCATAGAAGGGACTAAATGACTCTTGAGGGATGAATGGATTGATGGATGCAGTTTGTAGATATATAATTTCCTAACATACATATTTCTATACAAATATATGTAGATAGAGTAGGCTACCAAATAGTCATGATTACACATGTGGTATTGAAATATTCCTATATAACTAATATTTTATACTCTTGAACATTTTTTTCCTTTTTTCTCAAATTCTGGCTATTCACAAATCAGCATGACTAGTTTTCTCAAAAATAATTGCAAGTGGCTTTTTAAAAAATGAGGACACTAGACTTTATTCAGGGTAATAAATTAGACACTATTTTTTTTAGAAATTCATTATAATGTTAATTATCCTTCATTTTCTCACATGCTAACCATTACATGGTGAACACTTTGATTTGCTGTATACACCTGGCACACTCACTTAATACTGGTGATGCAACGTGCTGGGTTTTAACTCTATGGTTTATGTATCTTACTGTTCCTTTTTTTTCTAAGATTATTAATTTGAGAGAGAGAGAGAGAGAGAGAGCACGTGAGCAGGTGCATGGGGGTAGGGGAAGAGGCAGAGGAGAGAGAGAATCCCAAGCAGACTCACAGACTCCCCACTGAGCATGGAGCCCGGATGCACAGCTGGCTCCAAGGACCCTGAGATCATGACCGGAGCCTAAATCCAGTGTTGGCCACTTAACCAACTGAGCCACCCAGGCGCCCCTTACTGTTCCTTTTTCAAATCTGTCTCCAATTAGGGATATTTTCAGATCCCATGGGAAGCTCAGATAACTGAGGACACATATACCTCACCCTCAATGGTGGTTACTGTACTGAATAAAGGACTGGACAAGTAATATCAATTATATATTCTCAAGTAAATTCAAACCTTATTTTTATTACCAATCATTCTCTCTGACTTAACCGTTCACCTTTTTCAAGTAAGTAACAAGCAGGACTGAAGAGGAGTTTTTCCCTCTAACTCTCCCCCACCTGCTTTCTTGAAGAGGAGATTAATGAATTACGAAGTGGTCTATAACCCCTCTCCTTTCTCACACACAGCCCCTCCTGTAAATTGTTAGTGCAAATATTTTTGCCTATTTCCTCTCTTCATACTGAAATCTCATTATTTTAGACCCCCATTAACAAATCACAATTATTCCAGTAGCCTCCCCTAAAGCCTCTCTACCCCCTCCTTCCACACACCATTTCTCCAGCCACTGTGAGGTTTTTCTACCTTAAAAGCCGGACTTAATTTCTCATGCCACTTTCATAAAACATACACTGGCATGCAAGCCGCATATACCACATCCAAAACCATCAATGGCTATTTGTTTTCCTCTCTGTCAAATCAGAATCTTGAGTTAAAGATTTAACTGTGGATTATAGATTGGCATTGTGACAGTGTGGTTTATTTAAGACTGTCATTGAGAAATAGGTCCCTGTTCAACGTAACTGAATGTTCAGATCAGATTTTGTCATCTCGGCTACAGGCCACATTCTAGTGGTGAGTTCATGAAGGTAAATGTCAACTTTTGGTGGCTCTTGGGTGGCCACCTTGCTGACCTTCTACCAGACTGTTCATTTCCGTTCGAGCTTCTACACTCAGCATATACATTGTATTCTTCACAATTTAGCTTTTAATCTCATGTTACCTTGTTTCTTTTAAGCATAGGTATCTCTGGCTAGTTTAGATGTTCCCTGAAGGTAAGGATTATGTTACTGCCCCTGCTCTGTCACTCAGGCCTCCTTACACTTGGTGGAGATTCAGTAAGCACGTATTAAATCTCTGACTACAGGACAGTAAACTCACATCACCTAACCTCAGCACAGTCAACTGGAACATAATTAAACTTGAACTTTGCACCAGTTGTAAAAGATTGATGACCATAAATTCCTATTACCAGCAAACAGTTCTGGGATGGCATTATGTTGTAAACTAGTAACTACTTTATTATCAAAATCAACAAATAGGAAGTAAATTGCTCATGTGATCATGACTGCATTACCTAACGATTTGTATTCTTTTATAAGGTGTTATTTTTATTTAGTTTTATGATGAGCGGGAAAGATAGATAATGATGTTCTTCTTGTCTAGCAAGTAATGTAACAGCTAATAGAAACAGTGATAATTCTAATTTTATAGAATACTGTGCCTTGGAGCAAAGATGTGAATACTATTTCTACTACTTACTAGCTCTGCATATTTGGACAATTTTTGCTTCTTCTCTCAGCCTATAGCCTGTTTTCCCTTTTTTTTTTTTTTTTAAGATTTTATTTGAGGGAGTGAGTGAACATGAGCGAGGGGAGGGGCAGAGGGAGAGGGAAAGAATCCCAAGCAGACTTGGCACTGGGAGCCCGATGTGGGGCTCAATGCAGGGCTCGATCTCAGGATCCTGAGATCAGGACCTGAGCCAAAACCAAGAGTTGGCAACTTAACTGACTGAGCCACCAGGCGCCCCACTTGTTTCCTTTGTAAAACAGGGATGATCCTTATTGCATATAGGAGTGCCGAAAGAGTACAGTTCATGTGAGTAACTAATCTAGTTCAGGGCTTGGCAAACAGTAGGTGCTCAATAAATGGTAGCATTTATCCCATGGCACATATCTGCTGGGCTTCTCTTTTGGGAACTGAGGGCATAACGCAGTCTTCATGCAGCCTGCAGATTTCTGGTCATCTTCCTCCTTCCCTTCTTTTTTCTTTTCTTTTCTTTATTCCTTCTTTCCTTCCTTCCTCTCTTCTTTCTTTCTTCCCTCCTTTTCCTCTCTTTCCTTCCTTCGCATGCTACATGGAAAACGTTGAGTAGATCTCCGAACCTTCCCTTTTCTCTTCTAAGAAATCCCTCCTATTAAAGTTCTTGAGAAATATAAACAAGTCTCTGAATTTTGCTAAGCTCAAAAGAGGAGCATCATCATTTGCAGCATGATGTCCAACTATTATCAACACTTATTTGGAAGTTCTTAATCTAGACAAATAGTAAGTAAACTGTGATTAGAGAGATTTTTTCTCAAAATACCCTAGGATAATATTCGGTGCAGGCCTCATTTCCACTGAGATTAACCTCAATGCCTCAGCAAAAACACTGCCTACCACAATCCCATGAAATAATTTTAGAAGCAATAAATTATGACTGGTTCCATTTACACAAATATTTTGATATCATGAACTAGCTTGCTTATTCAAACTGATGGACTGAGATGGAGAGCTCCAGATAGAAAGGTCAAGAAGTAGATGATGTTTTTGAAGTTAGAGCGTGGGGTTTCTGGTGAGAAGGGAGTAGGGGGGTAAGTCAGCTGCCATATGGGGAAACGATCTGCGTGTCTCAGCAGACAGGGAGCAAAGCATAGTTGAGATTTGAAAATTTCTTCAAACATTTTAAAAGGGCTTGAAAGAGCTGTGGGGAATAACTTTTTTGGAGGAAGAAAAATCTTTGGGCAATGAAGTTTTAAATGTATTGTGTATAATGGATAAGTCCTTTCCTACTTCATAACTATCAGCAGCATAGTGAGTGAATCAAAAACTTCTTGGTTCCATTACATTTAGGAATTCTTCATGGTCTTGAGTTATTCAGTTAAAAGTTTAAAAATGAAAAAAGAAACAACTGGGCATCTAATAGACTTCCAGGCAGTGAAATTTTTTCTCACATTAAATTTAATTTAAAGGAAGAAGATTCTTAAAGCTCAAAAAGGGGAAGGAATAGGGCTGGGTAATACACAGGCAATCTGTGACATTACTCACTTAGAAAAGGTGTGGGATGACAAGAGACTGTTCAGGACCATGTTAAAGTAGTGGCATTTCCAGATAATTGTTTTTACTAAAGTGATTATAATATGGAGTTTATCAGAATTTTAGGAATTTACCGTAAAGTCATTGTCAAATTAAAAACTGAATTTTAATTCAAAGAATCACGTATGAATGCACAGTCTGAAAAATATGAAGTGATTTGTTTTTCATAGAAACAGAAAAGTTAGAATATTATACTAAACTTTAAATTTTCTAAGAACTTTTATAAAAGCATTACCTATTAGGATAAAGGTAAAACAAATGTTAGTATCTGCATATACTTGTGAATATTCTAGGGAAACAGATCTTTCAGTGTTGGAAATGACTTGAATCTTCATCTGGAACCCAGTCTCCCATTTTGATTCTAATTTATGAATATAATTATTAAAAAGGCTAAGTAAGTTACCAAGGCCATACGGCCAGTGGCAAATGTCAGAGCTGAATCTGAAACATGTCAGGTATTCCAAGGTAATGCTCTTCCTAGTAGATTAAACTATCTCCTATAAAGAAGTTGCCAATTCATCCTATCAAAAAAAACGAAGTGATCAGTATGCTAGTTGGAGCAAAGCACAATTGGAATTTCTCATTCCCCAAACTAGCAGTCCTAACACGGTGTGTCCTGAAAAATGCATTCAGGATATTACCTTGATGCACTGAGGACAAATCTCCTTTCTGGTGGTCTCCTCTAGGATGTTAATAATGGAATAAAAACATACACCTCTATATATAGCAGTAACCTGAACACATCTATTGATAGAAGTTAAAGAAGGGCTATCTTCCTCTGGGCAAGAGTATACTTCCATATCTACATAAAGATAAGTATCTCAGCAGATCACCTCCTATTTCCTCTGAATGGATGTTCACAAAGGCAAAGTTCACTCCAGGGGGGCAGGAATCTTAGTCTCTTCCTTCCTCCTTGCCCACCTTTGAGTGAGTATCTGTGACTACACAGAGGTCTTGCCAATTGTTCTTAAGCCAGGGGCCAAGCATCCTTTATGACCAATACCGCATCAGTCTACTGGGACCCATGATTATGCTGTTTTACCTGCAGGAAACACAGAAAAGGAGATTATAGTTGTATCATTCCTTCTCCTGAAAACAGAAGTATAGGCATGACCAACATTGCCAAGGAAACTGGGAAGGTGGTCTTTAACTTTTATCCTGCACCTTCACATATGAATCAGATGCAATGATATATATCTTCCGAGTTTCACTTGGAAAGATTTTGTTAAACATGTTATTCGAACCTTTGTTGATTACATAGCAAAACAATAATCCTTTTGTAAAAGTTAGACATTTTGGAGTCACTCTGGTAAAAACTTCAGAGGGGAAATCAAGTAATAATTAGAAACAATTTCATCAAATAATTAAAAATAAGCCCTAAGTTAGCACCTGCCCGTATTATAAAATGCAGAGGAGAGAGCCTGTTTAAAGACCGGCTTCTTTAGAAAGTAGGCTGTTCCACAAAGAGAGCTGGGATCTGAACACATTCTAGCTCTCCAAGAGAGAGGGCTAAATGAACTGAAGAAAGTGTGTTATCTGAAAGTTCACATAGCAAAATAATGTTAATAACTTAATATTGGTGATATATCTGCATAAAGCATGGAATAGCTGAGAAAAGAAAGGCGAGCACAGAATTTTAACAGTATATATAAGATGTGCACATGTAGAAGTCCTTTGTTGATGACTGGTGCTCTATTGTTCTTGCTTAGTTTTTCCCTTGGGTAAGATTGTATAGATAGGTAACTAGCTAGCTGGCTAGTAATATGGGTACTCCATTGGTCTTAGAAGTCATCCTGGTTTGGGCGCCTGGGTGGCTCAGATGGTTACGTGTCTGCCTTTGGCTCAGGTAATGATCCCAGAGTCCTGGGATCGACTCCTGCATCGGGCTCCCTGCTCCTTGGGAGCCTGCTTCTCCCTCTGCTTCTCTCTCTCTCTCTCTCTGTCTCTCATGAATAAGTAAATAAAATCTTAAAAAAAAAAAAAAAGAAGTCCTGGTTTAAGCCACTGTGCCAGATGGACGACTCATACAAGAGCTCTCACCATTACCCCAATGGCAGCAAGACTGCAAGTGAAATTAAGCTGGCACGAAGAATGGCATTCCAATATTCCCAAATCTTCAGAGTGTAAACTGTATAACTCTTTCTAAATCAATGCAAGAAAGTGGTATCTGGACAGCGATCAAGCGGAGGAGGTGGAAAAGGAAGGCAAAGAAGAGAGGGACATTTGGGGAGTAGCAGAGGAGAGGAACAGAGGCAGGAAAAAAAAGGTAAAGGGCTAGTGAGAGACAAGACACCGGGTGAGCCAGACATGAGTTTGGGAGTTACAGGATACGTTCTTTCTCCACTTGAAATGTTGATTTTGAACATTTCAAAACATAAAACCAAAACATCTCATTAGCCAAGGGCAGAGTCTCTTGATCTCAGACTTGGTCACGTCCCCACCCTTCATTTTAAGCCCTCTTGGGAATGATTTTTTTTTTTTTTTTAAAGTTACAAAAGTAATTGCTACAGAGGTCAAAGGATAACAAAACTATAAATTATGGCATTGAGCTAACTGTACTCAAAAGAGTTGCTGGAAAGGGCACTGGCAAAATCTTCCTGCTGAAGAGAATTTGACTCTGTGGCCAGAAATGCAGGTAGGAAAAACAGTAAGTGTAGATGTGAAAGCTGCACTTCAGCTCCCTGCGGTTCTTCACCCCGAGAGTGGAGATCGTTATTTTTCTACCACCAGTACCTCTTCCTCTTTCTGGTGGAAAAAAAGAAACAGTTTTGCTTTCAGGGACCGTTTCTCCACCAATCACGGTCCACCACTTGCTTTGGGATGGGTACGCAACCCAAATCTGGCCAAGCACAGTAACACATGCTCCTAGATCCCTCTATATTAACTGGCCCAGGGACAGATACTTGGTTTAAACCAGGCCAATCAAAACTCTCCTGAGAGCTTTTATAGGAAAAGTTCCTGTATCCTTCAAAGGTGGCAAGTGATAAAATCTTGGCACTTCTGTGGCTTTCTCTCCATTTTATGGAGACAGACCGATTGAAAATGAGGTCATTCACAGGGAGCAAGTCTTTAGAGGCAGAGAAAAAGAGACAGAGTTGATGGCATCATTCAGGCTGGATAAAGCCTATCCCTGAAATGTTCAGTAACATAATCCAAATATTTCCTTTTTAAGCTGGTTACTTATTTGTGGTTACTTGAAATTAAAAGTCTTAAGGTTATACTTCTGTGTATGAACACTACTATCTTTCGACTTACACCACTACCTATTAGGGAAACTTTAATTTTATTATGGCACACCCGTCACAGAATTGTAATATTGTTCCTAGACAACAGTGCAATATTCTGTATCATCTGTTCTTCTCAGAGTCCATGTAAACTTGGCCTAACCCTTGGCGAAAAGAGGAAAGCCACCTGTTCCTTCTCTATAATAAAATGACCATTTAACATTCTAAATTTTTCCTTGGTTGCATTTAATATGAATATTTCCAATGTCAGCAATGTTGAAACTGGTCATTTTGTTCCTCCCCAAAACTTGTGCCCTGGAGCAAATAAGAAGGTATCTCTGAAGTAAGAAGCATTGGGGTATCTGTAGATTTTCTTTGCACATGTGTGCCTGGGCACACAGCCACCCACCCTCCCCACCCACACAGAGCTCTAACAGTGAAGGCGGTTAGCAGAACATACGCTTTCTGTGATTGGACCAATGAGAAAATAATTAGGCAAAATGTAGGTCTGAGAGAATATGTAAAGTATAAAATTTTGTGTATGAGAAATAACAAAATTCCTCCTAATGATTCCAGTTGCCTTCAATTCTCCTCCCATCAGTATTCTCTTCGTAAAACACAGACCAGTGTATGACCTAGATCTGCAACATACCCCTTAGCTTCTGACACCACAAGAAAGGAAGAACGGAAGTGCAAATCCCGCAACGTACTATTCAAAATTCCCCACAGGTTGAGCTCACCCACAGTACAGCCTCCCCTTATCACACCTCCACCTCCTCTCAAGCTCCAGAGAAACTCATGGCTTACAAATTATTCCAGGCTTTTGCTACCTCCAGTCTGACTCTATGTGGAGTGCTCATTCCTCTTTACTACACTGTTTATTTTATTCTAATTGGCTTTTACGGAGTTCTTTTAGGCATTTGTCAGCCACTGAAGTTTTACCCATGCTTCAGGGCCTCATACACACTGTGTTTCCATACTTCCTGGATTATAACTAATCTTTCTATGCTTGAATGTTTACATCACTTTTTAGGATAAGAGCAGACACTACTGTTTGCCTACACATCTCCCTCCAATGCACCCTCTCCTTGCTCCTTCAACAAGAAGCAACTTACTTAGGTAACCAACTTGCATGTGCTCTGGCATAGACAGGCCCCTGGAGTAAGTCCTGGGGATGAATAACGAATGCTCGAAGGCGGTCTTGTTCCCCTCCCCCTTGCCAGCAGTCGTGGTAGGCATCTCACAGAAAGTGGTCAAACCAACATCTGTACCACCAGGCACACCTTATCAGCTCTTATAGTAAGGTTCCCACAGTGTACTTGACTTTCTGGTTTTACCTCTTTTTTTCATTCCCATCATGAACAGGGCTGCAGTTCTGCATTATAGGTCAACACCCAGCTACTTATTCTCAGGACCAGTTCTGCATACTCAGGCTGGGAATTATGAAGGTAAGGAGCTGCATGTTACATTGTTGGGACTCTAAACACTAAAACTTAAGATGGCTTATGGAACTAGTAACTACTGCTGCCTTTGTCTTTTCTCAATCCTCTTAAGGGCTTCATGAAAACATTTTGCTTGGAAAATAAAATTCTTATGATACACTTACGGGTCTCTAAAGTCATCATCAGCTGAATAAATCATATTGCCTTCCTTTAAGTTCAGCTGTCTGGCCATGGAACTAACAAATAATTTTACATAGTTTTTGTAAAACAATTATTTCCTTAAAATTTTATCATTCATAGGGGCGTCTGGGTGGCTCAGTTGTTAAACATCTGCCTTCTGCTCGGGCCATGATCCCAGGGTCCTGGGATCTAGTCCCGCATCAGGCTCTCTGCTCAGCAGGAGGCCTGCTTCTCCCTCTCCCACTCCCTCTGCTTGTGTTCCCTCTCTCGCTGTGTCTCTCTCTGTCAAATAAATAAATAAAATCTTTAAAAAAAATTTTATCATTCACAGCTTGCACTGGCATTGTAAAATTGACATAAAGAATCTTTACTGTCCTGGAAAGTTGTACCTACTAGAGTGAAAAACACAAAAAAATGAGTATTTGAGTTTTTGAGGTCTTCAGGGCAGGGTTAACTCCCGCATCCCAATTTCTCCATGATAAATTAATAACACTTATTTATAGACTGCTGCTGGTAAGATACACAGTTAGGGTATGAACTAGAACATGGTCAACACAGCAATCCAAACATAACCAGTTACAGTAATGACTATACTCTGTGTTTACCATTCTGGAGTTGGTGGCATTTTATTTTAATTGCCTATTTACTTGTCTGTCTCTTTACCCAGACTGTGAGCTCCTTGGGGGCATGAGACATCTCCTAATCACCGTGTCCCCGCTATTACCTCCCACAGCGCTCAAGAAGTGCTCCTTCAAAATAAGAGTACATAAATGAGCAAATAATGTCACATTAATTCTATCATAAATAGCAGGAAGAGAGGAAAATACCAAAAGATTTTTTTAATTAAAAAAAACTAACAATTTGGGGGTGCCTGGGTGGCATCTGACTCTTGATTTCAGCTCAGGTCACCATCTCAGGGTCCTGGAATGGAGCCCGGCTTCTGGCTCCACACTCAGCCGGGAGTCTGCTGGAGACTCTCCCTCTCGCTCTCCCTCTTCCCCTCCTCCTGCACGCACTCTCTCTCAAATAAATAAATCTTTTTTAAAAAGCTAACAATTTTGATCATCTTAAATTCTAAATAATTAAAAAAAGAAGCTGTTTATTTCATTTAGCATATTTAGCATTTCTGTCATTAAAATCTTTCCAAATTGGATGGGCTATAATATTTCCTCCAAAAGAAACTCAGTCGTTTTGGTGAAGAAGAGGCACTATTTTAAATTGGGCACACTGATTAACCTATCTTTTTTCAAATGCTGTCCATTATGGTCCATCTCTTTGTAAAATCTTGTATGTAATGAGTAGGCTATTTGCTTTAGAAGATCAAACAAAAAGAACTAAAAGAAAGAAGTTTTCCATTAGAAATGAGTCCTCCTGGGTACACCGTATGTCATTAACATAAGAGCCACACACACTGACAACACTGAAAGACGTCTCTCTCTCTCTCTCTCTCTCTCACACACACACACACACACACACTCATCTTCCCCTTCCTTACTCCACCTGATACTCTCCACCATACTGCCTGCATATCCTGTCAGTTTGTTAAAGCAGTAAAATCTAATTTGCATGACTTGTTTTGCTCCTTGTAATAATATCAATCTTAAATAGCATAAAAATGCTATTTTTATAAACAGCTGTTAAAAAACAGCTCACTCTTATCATTTTCTTTATAAAAGAAAATTTGTGAGACCAGTAGTGCTATGGGGAAAAAGTGAAACATCTCACCTGAGTCTGTCCTCTTCTAAAGATACACTTAAAATAGTGATTCGGGGTTTTCTAGACTCTTCTATGTTTCACACTTGAGAAAATATTTAAAATGGGGCAGTTTAAATTTTTTTTTAAAGATTTTATTTATTTATTTGAGAGAGAGAGAGAATGAGAGACAGAGAGCATGAGAGGGAAGAGGGTCCGAGGGAGAAGCAGACTCCCTGCCGAGCAGGGAGCCCGATGCGGGACTCGATCCCAGGACTCCAGGATCATGACCTGAGCTGAAGGCAGTAGCTCAACCAACTGAGCCACCCACGCGCCCCGGGGCAGTTTAAATTCTTAAAATGCACTTGGGTGGGGACACAATTTGCATTAGTTCTATAGCACTGTAATGGAGAAAAATCAATGTTGCCATTTAAAAAAAATTAAACTTGAACTTGAAGGTACCAAGCCTTGTTAAGAAAAAACTTTATGCTGCTTGCAATAGTCTACATATCAATCATATGGTGGACAAAATTAGACAGAGAAAATCTTCTTGGTACATTAAAACTAAAATTACTGAACAAATGATTGAAAGAAAACAACCGTTTTTAATGAAATATTGAGCTCTCATGAAAATAAGAGAATTCTTTGGAAGACAAATAAATATAAGGAATCAAGATTTCTGTGAGGTAAATATGCTCTGGAATCCTGTGAGGATCTGCTGGGCCCTGGTGTAAAAGAGCAGGGGTGTAGGGCTTAATGAGGCACAAGTGGTATAGGACAAGAAGCCTGGGGCTGGATCCTAACCCCAACCCTTCCCACTCACCCCTGTTAGGCACATGTCTCCGTCTGTAAAATGTACCACTCAGCGGCAGACCATAAGGCTATGTCCACAATCTGAAGACTGACTTCATAGGAGCCATAAGACAGTGGAATGGTATCTTTAAGCTATTGAGAAAAAATAAACACACACCTTCAAATTCTATATCCAGTCTGACTAACTTCTAAGAATGAAAGTGAAGAAAAGAAATTTTCAAGTACAGAGGAATTTAGTATTTACTGCCAACAAGCTTTCACTTTAAGAGACTTTTAAAGACTGTACTTAAGAAGAAGTAAAATAATTCTACAAAAAAAAGTTCTGAAATGCAAGAAGAAATGGCTAGCACCAAAGGTAGACACATGGGTGTAGCCAAAGCAATACTGCTTACACAAAATAATAAAACAGTGTCTTACTCGGGAAGTTAAAAAATACAAAACTAAAATCCTCAGTAACTACACCACAGAGCAATCGGGAGTGGGGGCAGCTGTAGTGAGAACCAAACCAGCTTGGACAATAAGAATGAAATCATCTACCCCACCCAGTTAACTGTTTACAGTAACAAGACATTACTATTTTATGGTCTTCATTATTGCCCAGGCAGTGTGGTTTAATATTCATTATGGGAACTGCCATAAAGAGCCATTAACTCCTTCAACTAAAAACAGCAACAGTTCACTACCCAGAACTGCTGAACTCACCACCTGCAAATCCTTGCCTTATTTCAACAGATTCTAAACTATTATATCATGAACCTTTCCCAAACCTCATCAAATCTCCACACTCAAAGATCCATTTGAAATCAAACTTCAAATTCTCAACAAAATCTGGTTTTGCTTTTCCTCCCCAGACACTATTACATCTGTGGAGGTGGGCTTCTCTGTCTTCATGGTGAGCAATAAACACAGCTTTGCCTTATCAACCAAGTGTGGTGATATCTGGGGAGTGAGCATTCCACAGCAGTTAACATGTTCTCGGGGAATTTTATATTTCGGGGATGGAGGTAAACACTGACTAGCTTTAGATATTAAGTTAAGTAGGCATTTCTAAGGTAGCCTTTTTAAAATGACAGTTGATGTATACTTTCTAAATCCACAGAAAAGAAAAATGGAACGGAAGACAAACTAAATGAATGCAAGAAAGGAAATTGAAGACACAGAAAAAAATGAGGACAAATGACATGTACAAAATAAATGGTAACACTGAATCCAAAATGATATGCATAATAAGATCCAATGTACTAGATTAAATTCCTAACTAAAATGTAAAGATTTTTTACTGAATTTTTTAGTGCTATTCATACTCCTTTCATAAAAGAAAACCAAAACACACATAGACATACATGCTAACATGCACAAAGAAGGACATAGGAAAGTTGAAAAGTAAAAGAATGGAAAGAATGCCAGGCAAATAGTAATCACAATTACCTGATCTAGCTTTATTAATATGAGGCATAAGATGCTTTTTTTAAAAGATTTATTTATTTATTTTAGTGGGGGGAGGGGCAGAGGGAGAGAGAATCCCTCTGAACATGGAGCCTGACGCAGGGCAGTCAGGGCCTGAGCCAAAACCAAGAGCAGGTCACTTAACCTACTGTGTTACCCAGGTGCCCCAAGGCATAGTATACTTTGAAGCAAAAACGAAACATTACTAAAGATTAAATGAGGTCAGATCTCTGAACTTGTGTTCACCAATTAACATAATTTCAAAACATATAAAGAGGGGTGCCTGGGTGGCTCAGTCAGTTAAGCATCTGACTTTGGCTCAGGTCAGGATCTCAGGATCCTGGGATTAAGCCTATCACTGGGCTCCCCACAGCGGGGTCTGCTTCTTCCTCTCCCTCTGCCCCTCCCCCTGCTAGTGCTCTCTCTCTTCCTCTCAAATAAATAAAATCTTTAAAAAAACTAAAACATAAAAAAGTAACATATAAAGCAAAAAAAAGACAGGCCTACAAAGTGAACTGACAAGTGTATTTATCCTCTATTAGGAAAATTTAATACCTCTCTCTATAACTGACACATCAAAAAAAATTCAGGAAAGACCTTGATGCTGTGATCAGCACAACTGTACAAATTGATATAATGGACATATATAGACTTGTACCCCACAACTGAAGAATATACCCTCTTTTCAAGTACATTTGGAAAACTTAAAAATCTGAAGCAAATAAAGCCAAGCCTTAAATTTTAAATAATCACAAACAGGCGATATTTTTTTTTCTTACCCAAAATAAAGTGAATTCAGAAATCTATAAAAAAAAAATGCATTTAACAACCTTATACATTTATATGGAAAATGAATAATATGCTCCTGTATGGCTATGGCTTAAAAGAAGCAAACAATGGATATTAAAAAAATCTTCAAATGGACAAAAATAAAAATACCACATTATCAAAATTAGTAGGATGAATGTAAAACAGGATTGAGAAATCAAGCTCACAGCACTGAAAATGCAATAACCTGGTATTATGAGCAATCAGAAGTGCCCATCACCTAGAGAACATTCTGGCCAAAATAGTTAAACAGGACCTAAGTATGAAGACATATTCAGATAAATTGACACTACGAGATTCTACAGAGCAAATGGCCTGAACTGTTCAAAAATATCAATATCATAAAAGCCAGGAAAAGGCAAGGCAAGAGTTATAATAAATATAATCAATGATTTGTTACTGAATCAGAACATAATAAGAAAAAGAAAATAAAGAAGTGTTAACATTTTAGGATCAGGGGAAACACTGAAAAATCAACTATATATTAGGTAATAGTTTCATATTAATATTAAATTTCTTGCATGTGAAAGAAGTATTGAAATTACATAGGAAATACCCTTGTTCTTAGGTGATTTATGGTGAAGTATAAAATGTCATTGCATCTGTAACTTATTTTTAAGTGAAGAAATTAGAGGAATAAATATTTTTCCCAAAGGGTAAAATGCCTCTTAGCAAAGTAAAAAAGGAAGTACTTGAAATAATAAAGAAAAAAATCTCCATTAATCATCATACTCAATATTGGTATATCAACATCAAACCCTTTACCCCCGCAGGCCAAATATGGAACAATTTCAACTACAAAGTAAATAATGATAACACTGGATTACAACACAAAGAATAAAATTAATATCCATGAGTCTATACTGATATAAATTATGGAAGCAAGGAAAAAGGAAGGAAGGAAAGAGAAGGCACAGATTTTTACTGGAAAATTCCAAATTTTATTTATATATATATAATATATCTTCCCCTTCCAGGAGGTAGAACTTTTTCTTTTAAGATTTTATTTATTTATTTGAGAGAGAAAGCACAAAGCAGGGAGGAGGGACAGTGGCAGAGAGAGAAGCAGGCTCCCCGCTGAGCAGGAACCCAACACACGGCTCAATCCCGGGACCCTGAGATCATGACTGGAGCAGAAGGCAGATGCTTTAACCAACTGAGTCACCCAGGCGCCCCTGGCAGGTAGAATTTAATCACTCTCTCCTTGAATGTGGGCTGGACTTAGTTACATGCCTCCAATTAGTAGCTAATGAAAGGGTATTTTCCAGAGGAGCAACTCACCCTCAAAGATCAAGGTTAACATCATCAGTGATAGGTGAGGTATATAGGATGTACTTTCCGATATGATCTGAGGAAAAGGGCCTATCATCTATTTGGAATCCTTCCCTAAAACCCATAACTTCAGTGTAATCATGAGAAAAGATCCGAAAAACCTAAATTGAGAGCCATTCTACAAAATACCTGATGAATACTCTTCAACATTGTCAAGGTCATGAAATACAATGAAAGAGAGAGAGCCTGTCACGGATCGGAGGAGACTGAGCACTAAATGCAATAGGCTTATCCTGGAAAGAATCCTAAAACAGATAAAGGACATAAAGTAGGAAAACTGCTGACACCTGAATCAAGTCTGTAGTTTAGTTAATAGTACTGCATGCATGTCAAGTTTTTAGTTACGCAAATGTAACATGGTTCTGTAAGACATTAACACTGGAGGAACCTCGGTTAAGAGTATATGGAAACTCTCTGCACTATCTTTGCAACATTCTGCAAATCTAAAGTTATTCCAAATTTCAAAGTTTGTTTTTTTTAAAAAGCAAACTCTAAAATCAGAAAGAAGACAGGGATACCTACTAATACAACCAACAGCTTAATAAGAGATGGAAAAGAAAGAGTAAAGGAACTGAAAGGAAGAAAGAAATCTTCATTTCCCAAATCATATGATTTTTTGCATAAATCCAAAATAATTCCCAGAACAATTATTAAAATAAATAAAAGAGCTTATAGTAAGTTTGCCAGATATGAGATCAATACTAAAAAATCGATTAAATTTCTATATACCAGTGATACACAATTAGAAATGTACTTTTCAAGAAGGGATTTTAGCAAATCTATAAAGAATATAGAAATAAATCTAAATAATTATGCATAACATCTCTGAAAAGAACATTTGAAAAATGTATAGCCAATAAAGAAGACCCTAATAAATGGAGAAACATAAAGTTCTTCAAGATGAAAGTTATTTCTATTAAGATGTCAATTCTCTTCAAAATGATCTATATATATACATCCAATGCTATCAAATAAAAATCACAATAGGAGTTTTCAAGAAACTTGACAACATATTTCTAAAAAATAAAAATAGCAAGGATGCTCCAAAGAAGAAGAAAATGGGGTGAGACTGCCCTATCACATAGCTTCTACATGCTAGGTAATTAAGACAGCGTCATTTTGGAACACAGATGGACATAACTGAGCAAAGGAACAGAACAGAGAGCTCTGGAACAGACCAAATCATATGCAGAAGTCTGATTACGAATTAGCTGGCTTTGCACATCACTGAGGGAAAGAGTGATTATTCAGTACATGATGCTGGGACACTATTGGATAACCTAATGAAAAACCTCACCCATAAACAAAAATAGTAACAGATGAATCAAAGACTTAAATATGAAAAGCAAAATAGCAAAATTTAAAAAGCTTAATAAAAACTGGGCAAAAGACATGAGCAGACATTTCACAGAAAAGGAATTATGAATAGCCAATGATAATATGAAAATTTCTCAACCTCATTAGTAATCCGGAAACACAAATAAAATTTAGTATCGAGGTACAATTTTACACTTATTATACTACCAAAAATTAAAAGAATGACAACCAAAAGGTTGCTGAGAATGTGGTACAACAGAAATTTTTGCATATTGTTGACCGAAGTGTAAACTGGTCATTTTAAAAATCAATTTAACTCTACCTACTAAAGTTGAAAAGATAAATGTGTTAAGACAGCAATATGAGGGCGCCTGGGTGGCTCAGTTGGTTAAGCATCTGCCTTCTGCTCAGGTCATGGTCCCAGGGTCCTATGATCGAGCCCCGCATCAGGCTTCCTGCCTGGCGGGAAGCCTGCTTCTCCCTCTCCCACTCCCCCTGCTTGTGTTCCCTCTCTCGCTGTCTCTCTCTCTCTGTCAAATAAATAAATAAAATCTTTAAAAAAAAAAAAAGACAGCAATATGATTCTTAGATATAGACTCAAAATTTTTTTCTTGTATTTTTGGACAAGGAGAACAAACCACACAATAATCAAGTAAAACAAACAAAAAAAGTTAACTCTTTATACAATGGAATACTATGCATCAAGGAAAACAAAAGATCTAAGCTATCTGCACTGACATGAACTGACTTTAAAACATCATATTGTTCAGTTCACATACAGTATTATCCCACCGATCTAGACTCCAAAACAGGCAAAAAATAACCAATTTACTTTTTATAGGAAATGTATATGTGGTCAAACAAGAGATGGCAGTAAAAAAACTCAGGACAACGATTTGCAAGGACAAGAAGAAGATGTAATCAGGGAGGAACCAAGGGAAGGAGGCTCAGAAATACTGGAAGTATCAGTTTTCTTAAATCGAGTCTAATGCTGAGTGAAGCTCAGTCACAAGTTTGGTGAGGCAAGCCAGATGATCTTTTAATTTTTTCTTATTTAACTACTAATACACACTACACGTATATACATATGCATATGCATACACACATACATATAATGCCTCTCTTATAACAAAACCCACTAGATGTGCAGGTGTTCAGTGGCCCTCTTGGCATTGACCTGAAGGAGCAGGAACTAGAGCAAGAAGCACAAGAAGGGCTAATACTCTGGCTACTGCTGTTGATCTCTCTGACCCAGGAGACTCCTGTCTTTGGTTGGCATGCATGAAACTGTGGTAGGGTAACGTGATTCTTTGCACAGAGGGCAAAATCTTAAAGCCTTCATAAGTTTTAATAAGACTACGGACTATTGCATATGAAAAGATATAGGAGGTGCAGGATAGCATGGTAAAACTGTCTACATGGGTGTTGGGAAAAATGGAATGGAGCATTTGTTTAGGTATAAAATATGAATGAGATCTAGGGCCACTACTTTACTTCTCTGATCTGTGTCCTTACGCATAAAATGAAAGGTTAACAAACACAGTCTCTAAAGACAGCTAGGATAGCTTCCAGTTCTCAAAGTTAAAGATTACAGATGCAAGGGAAGAAAAAAATAACATGAAATGCATAGTCACAGAAAGAAGAAATGTGAAAAAAGTCATTATACAAATGTTAAAGATAGAAACTGTGATGACAGCAAGTACAAAGTTTATTTCATCTGTATTGAAATATTTATCTGTAATATACCATAAAGTGAAAATTCTCTTTTAACTTGTATATCAAAGAGAAAACAGCCCCACAATGAAGCTCAAGTAAAATATTTTCATGATATACAAATGCCATTGAAGTGAAAAGTCTTCAATAAGACCACCCAACCTTGTGCCATTCACAAAGGATTTAAAGAGTAATATTTGTATGACATACAGTAGGTGGTCTTTTGCGTGGGTGAAATACTCCAGCTGACTTTGGTTCATGAATGCTGCTGGAAGAATCACGATGGATTTCTACCTGGCAAACCATAACGTTAGCCTAAGCTTCTAATTCTGCTTTCAGAATTGCATTTCTTCTCTGTGATGAAATATCCAAATTTCGTTAATCCTACATGTTTGTGTGAGCATCCATGTGTGTATTTAGGTAGTACGTACCCATGAATACTGCTTTTTCTTTTATATACTTATTGTTTATTTTATTGACTTGGCTATCACGAAGCTCAAATGTAAAATTTTTAGCACTGATCATAACTTAGGTTTTCTGGCACAACTACATTCCTTTATTTGGCTTTTCCTTCTCTATCCCTTATTTCAAATTATTTTATTCCCTACATACTTTGTGTCATAAGTTACCTCGAATTATTTTCAGTAGATAAAACCGATGAATGCATACGTACAGTACGTGTCTTCTGATTTTAAAAGAAAATAGCTTGAATAAGGTTGAAAATTTCTTGGATCATCAGAAAAATATAACAGAAAAAAAGATGCCATTTGAAATCACATCATTATGGACTCCAAGAAACCAACTGAGGTTTCTAGAGGGGAGGGGGGTGGGGGGATGGGTTAGCCTGGTGATGGGTATTAAGGAGGGCACGTATTGAATGGAGCACTGAGTGTTATATGCAAACAATGAATCATGGGACACTACATCAAAAACTAATGATGTAATGTATGGTGACTAACATAACATAATAAAATAAAATTTAAAAAAATCACATCATTAAAATGAAGCAACTTGAAAGACTCTATACAACATTTATACTCTGTTTGAACATCAAGTATGACAACTTACTTGCATATGTCATCTTCTGGGTCTTCAAGCCCAAATCTTTCATCAAATGTAAGTTGTATCCATACATTTTCCTCTGCTGCTACCAATCTCCATACCAAGACCATATTTCTTGGGTAAGTATGAGGAAATCTTGGGCTGTGAATACTTCCATTAGTAGACACAGTAATAATTCTCTCATGCTGGGGATCTTGTACTCCTAAAGCAAAAATATAGGAAGAGACATACATTTAGCTCAGACATCTAAAAAACTACAGGCTTTAAAAGAAATTTTTTTTATCATCCATATTTTAACCCAAACAAGTGTTGGGTATGCCTCATACGATATAAACCAAGTGCCACTCTTTTCAGAACTCATGCAGAAAAAAAGGATTATTTTAACAATACTGCGTAGAAACCTGTATGCATTTATACTCAAAAGAGCATAACACATTAGTCTTCTTAATTACTAGAATGCCAAACTACCAACTCAGGGATTCCTAAAACCACAATTGGGCTGACTTAACACACGAATCTCCAAGAATGAATAAAAGATGAGTCATATTAAAATAAAAGGATACTTGCATATAATTCTATTTTTAAAAATACAGATAGTGAATTTTCCCCCATTCTTTAGCAGCAACTACAGCAATTGCAGCGACTTTCACTGAGTATTTGTTACTCACATCACATTATTTCACATTGATAAAATGCAATTTAAGAATATTGCTCTAGGGGCACTGGGTGGCTCAGTTGGTTGAGCCTCCAACTCTTGATTTTGGCATGAAATCGAGCCTCTTGTGGGGCTCCATGCTCAGCGGGGGGCTGCTTGTCCCTCTTCAGCTGGCTGATCCTCTCCCTGATCATGCTCGCTCTCACTCTCTCTCTTTCTCTCAAATAAATAAATAAAATCTTAAAAAAAAGAACCCTGCTCTAAGAAACTTCTAGAATTTAAAAGACTGAATATCAAGAGTCATGTATTAGTTAGAAGGTTATTTAGGTTAAAGAATAACCTGTTTTACTCTTAAAAAGCCCAAAACAATTTCAATAAGTTGCAGTTATGATTCGTAAAGCAGCTTTTTCATTCTCTTAACCTTGACTATTTGAACAATCTGGTAAGTATTATTTTACATGGTCTAACTTATAATTAGGAAGACAGAGTAAAGACAAATGTAAGTTCCTCTGAATATATACAGTACACATTAAGAGGAATATCATCACATTAGTAAATATGCATTAACTGCTACAGAATTTTTTAATTAAATAATTTAATATTGCCATTCTTCTCAATGCCTGAATTTGTCCTCAGCCACAAGTAACCTATTCAGAAACGTGTTCCCTCTCAGTGGATGCCAATATTTAATACTGATATTGGCTATATTAACTTATATGAATTATATGATTATATGAAATAATCAATATTTCTTTTATGCACATAAGTTAGCACCAGTATATCTCCAAAGAACACAGAAGGATCTCTCAAGTGAAATGAATTCTCCTCTCTACTGACATATTTTCTTTTAAAAATAATGAAAGTTTACTGTTACATTAAGTTAATTACCTGTTTTCAAAGATTTCTTTTAAAAATTGTGATATTTCCCAACCTCTAAATTTTCTTCCAATAACCTACATATTTCAAAGGTGTTTATAGCAGCAGTTTATATCAAAAGTCCTTCTCATTTTGGCAACTAATACTTTTTAATGAATCAATTTTTCCAATCAGATTTATTAAAATTTATTATTTGCCCTATTTCGTCTAAAAAATGCCTTATATAATCCAAGGCACTCTACAAATAGGGCACTGTTTACTTTTTCATATATAACCAAGAAAACAACATAGCTACTAAAAAAATCTGAATTCTATTTTTATAACCAGCCAAAAAAGCTCATTGCCAAAATATATATACTTAAATTTTGTTTACATCTTTTTTCCCCTTTATGATCCATAATTCCATTAAACTATAATTAAACATAATTTAAAGACTGAACATCTAGGCCTTCTTTGTGGTAAAAGAATTGTAAATTTCCTTTTAAGTTAAATTGCTGCTCCCCAAAATGCATCTTTAAATGCAATGAGGTTTGCCACCAAATACATATGATTTACACACGACTGTCAAAGTTTTATGTAAATCTCAAACAACTAGACCTATAATCAGAAAAAAAAAAGGAAGCAACAAACATTAAGTTCTACAAGAGTCTACATTTATAGTTTTGTTGTTTAAAAAATTATAGTTCTAAACATATACCTTTACTGGTATTTTGAGGAAGAGACAAGTATATATTTTATAACTATTTTATTGAACATTCACTTTTCCCATGTCCAATGGACAGTATATTCAAAGAAAAACAACAAGGTAATAAAACAAATGTTTGTAGTCACATCACTAAAATATTACAACATGCCCCTAGCCATGTATTCTAAAGAAGAATAATTAGCATTGGAAATGAAAATATACATAAACACGGACTTAAAAAAACTACAATTATATGCCTTTTTACATTATCTTGGCCAAACCCTCTTAAGGAGGAAGTACGGAAAACTAATATGAACCAAAAATAGAAAAATAAAAGGAAAAGGGAGATAAATAATGTAAATACTAACAAAAACACTAACTCGAAAAGATATCTGCACCCCTCTTGTTCACTGCAGCATTATTTATAAGAGCCAAGACATGGAAACAACCTATGTGTCCACCAGTGGGTGAAGGGACAAATGAAATGTGCTTTATATATATATAATGGAATATTATTCAGCAATAAAAAGGAAAAATGCCATTTGCAACAACATGGATGGACCTTGAGGGCATTATATTAAAATAAGTCATACAGAGAAAGACATATATACTGTATGATCTCACATGTGGAATTTAAAAAAAAAAAAGAAAGAAAGAAAAGGAGCTCATAGATACAGAGAACAGACGGGTGATTGCCAGAGTGGGGGAGTGGAGGGTGGGTGAAATGGGTGAAGGGGGTCAAAAGGCACAAATTTCCAGTTACAAAATAAATCATGGGGATGTAATGTAATATACAACATGATGACTACAGTTAATAATACTATACTGCATATTTGAAATTTGTTAAGAGAGTAGATCTCATAAGTTTCTGTCACACACACACAGAAATTTCAACTATGTATGAAAACTGATGTTAACTAGACTTAATGTGGTGAGCATTTTGCAATGTATATAGGTATCAAATCATTATGCCGTGTACCTGGAACTAATATAATGTTATATATCAATTATACCTTGATAAAAATAATAATGTAAATACTGTAAGGTTATTGACTACACATGTATACATATAACTCAATTACATTGAATCATATATCTATATTATTCTATTAGTTTAGCATTAAGTCAAAACAATTTCACAATATTTGCTATGCATCTCATAGTATTAGTCCCTTTAAAGATATATTTATTATGACTGAAAGAGGGTAGGAATAAGAGAAATAACAAGCAATAAAAATTATAGTACTTGAGGGGCTCCTGGCTGACTCAGTCAGTAGAACATACAAGTCTCGATCTCGGGGTTATAGGTTCAAGCCCCCCATTGGGTGTAGAGATTACTTAAAAAACAAAAATAAAAAATAAAAAAATAAAATAAAAACTATAATACTTAAAAATGTATTATTAATAAAGAGAACACTAAAAAAGAGGTTTCCAGATAATATGTCACTCATAAAAAAAAAATAAATCCATATCCTTTCTCCACACTAATGTTTTAGGTCGACTGGTGCAGAAAAGAGCTGTAGGATTAAGAATTACATACAGTGTTTTAAATGAAAATCATTCTACTTTCTAAGTCTTCTTTTTTTTTTTTTTAAGTAGGCTCCACACCCAGCATAGAGCCCAAAGTGAGCTTCAACATAGTGACTCTGAGATCAAGACCTGAGTTGAGATCAAGATTTAGATGCTTAACTGACTGAGCCACCCAGGCACCGCTGGATTAAGAATTAGGTAAAAAAGAAACATCTCCAAAATTGGTTAGTTTTAGAGTCGTAAAGAACTCTGGTTCCTGTTTCACATTGGCAAGACAGTAGCGCTATGTCACTTGTAAACTGACAGACTTCGCAGACATCCTGTGCAATTTCTGGTGTGTTTACTTCCAAATATATGCTATTTTGAAATTATGTTTTTTAAAAAAAATTCTATTTGGGGCACCTGGGTGGCTCAGTTGTTAGGCGTCTGCCTTCGGCTTGGGTCATGATCCCGGGGTCCTGGGATCGAGTGCCCCGCATCGGGCTCCCTGCTCCACGGGAGGCCTGCTTCTCCCTCCCCCGCTCCCCCTGCTTGTGTTCCCTCTGTCTCTCTCGGTCAAATAAATAAATAAAATCTTAAAAAAAAATTTAAAAAAATTCTATTTTCCAAATCCTTACTTGATAAATATACATATCAAGAAAGAAAGAATGATTCTTTCTTCTTTTTGCCTATAATAATCCTTGTTTATATTATTTTTGTTAGTCTGTTTATATAGTTCTTTGCTTTTGCTCTCATGAACTCTCAATTAACAAGTTTCAATTTTAACAATAGTCAAAATCATATGATACACAAACACACACACATGCACACGGTTTTACTGACTCCATGAACTGGCACCTTTTCGCCTAGAAAATCCAGAATAATCTCATCCTAATCCTATTTGATCTGTAGAAAGAAGATGAATTTGAGGTGCATAGTGCAAATAAATCTCTCTCCATAAACTCCAGTCTATATAGAAGTACCCTATGTTTATGTTTAATATTTAAAATTCTGACTATTCATACTAAAGTATTATATGATACTACATTGTACTAAAATACAATAATATTCTAGATAGGCTCAATCTTCTCTTTCCCATACCTTTAAAACAATAGCAAATTAAAATAAAGACAATCAGCAGCACCGTCCATCTCAAACTGTTTACAAATTATAATACATTTTCACTAAGGAAAAGAAAATAAGGGATTGTTAATATTACGTAAACCATAAAACAAATATAATAAGATATGCTCAATTGAGGTTCTTGAATTTATCCCAGAAGATGATCACTTTATTCCTCAAGCTAATGAATAGTCAAAACTTACATATTGGAAATCTTTTATGTTTCCTGTTCTGTTCCAGGTGCTTGGGATATCACAAATAAAACAAAGCCTTGTCCTCTTAATGTGACAACTTCCTGGACTGTATGTTAATATCATTCTTAAACTAGGTATACAGCAACTAATATTCAGCTACCAAAACTCACTTCAATTGTTTCCTCTTTTAGAATTCCATCTCTGACAAAAACAGAGAGGGAGACAAACCATAAGAGACTTAACTCGAGGAAACAAACTGAGGGTTGCTGGAGGGCACTTGATGGAATGAACACTGGGTGTTATATACAACTGACGAATCACTAAATTCTACCTTTGAAACTAATAATACACTATATGTTAATTACATTTAAATAAATAAGAATTCCATCTTTGATTCACATCGTACATTCCTGTAGGACTGCATATTTTAATGATAATGTATGGGTTTACCTTCCTTAGTTTCTACCACACTATTCATTCCTAAACTGTAAAGGCATTTACTCAAGTTGAGAAGCTAACCACCCGTCTAGCTCTGTGCCTTGCCCATGGCACTACCTCATACATATTGATAGTATATATAAAAAAAACCAATATCCCACGGCAAGAACACGTCAGAAGACAGTTTTACATATTTCAACATTTCCTTCTCCATTCCTACGATCCTAGTGACTGCACATGATAAGGATGAGAAGATTTTACAATTTATACTCCTTCTAATTAAGGCCCCTTAATTCATAACTGATATCTTACTCAAAGTCCATCTATTATAACCTACATATATATTTCAGCTGAAGGTGATAGGTCACAGAGTACTCATTATTGAGATTTGCCATTTTCTTAACATGCTTGCTTATTTTAAGAAAGTAAAACATATTCTATAATTTTACCACACTCTGAGAATTCCATAGTTATAGTCATTATTTTATCTTAATTTTGAAATATGAATAAACTGATGATAAAAGCTGCTACTTTAGGCAAGACACTTGATATCAGACTTTATTTTTTATAAACTAAAGATAATCACAAGCTGTTTTAAAGTTTACATAAAATGATAACTGTATCAATTAATCACCTTGATAACTGTAAATCAGTATGTATGTGAAACAGAAACTTTGTCCAAAATATGCTGTCTAATTAAAATACAATGAGAGAAAATTTATTATCAGGTATCAAGTTTTTCTGATGTCAGTGAATAGGAGATTGTTATGTAAGATAATGCAAAATTGGTCATGTGTACAAAGATTCTAATTTTGCAAAGATCAAATTAATTGAGCAAGAAACAATGATGTGTAGGCGGGGATTTCAAATTTCTGATTTCATTCTACAGGTTCATTAGGAGAAAAAAAGCAGGTTTGTAGAAATTTTGCCATTTCCTTGACCTGACACTATCTTCAACAAAAGGTTTAAATTATTTTTCATTTACTGAGAAGCACAAGAATTCACACATTAGCCATGATAGTAACTACACGTGCTAGTAAGAAATGGGAGTCTTTGTTCAGGAAGTTCATAGCATATCTTCCACATGCAATGAGAAAAAGTTAATATGCTGAGCATATCCCCAACATCCCCATCACTACTACAAAGCAGCCACTGGGAAAGAAAGGCTGGATTGAACCTTCCCAGAAGTGTGCCTGGACAACCAATATAAGCCCATTTCCCTCACGCATGCATGATTTTAATGGGCCAATCAGAGCGAATCCAATGCCTTTTCTTCATGAGAATGACATCATTTTGGGTGAAGAAGTGAGATCCGGAACTACTGTATCCATTAAGCTTGTAATAGAATCCAGTCTGATGAAAAAGTCAATGCACATAACTAGGCTGATAAATGATAGTACAGAAAAATGGAGCTAGATCCCAGCTCAAACCACACAATAAGTTCATCCCATGTCTGGGCTTCTCAGGTACATGACTAAATAAATCACTTTTATTACTTAAGCCAATTAGAGATATATAATTTATATTTGCAACCAAAATCATTATATAATGAACATGTCTGAATTTGCCTGGGTTGGCCTTCATTTAGTCCTGTGATCCTGGTATGATTATTATTAGTGGTTCCCTTTTCATGCTCTAAAATATTTGATTTAACATCATAAAGAACACAGGCAGTAAAGTCTATAAAATTCTTCTGGTATTGAGGCATGAGATATAGAATGGTGAAGATTTGACAGCATGGTATTTTAGCCTTAAGGTAAGGGTAAAAAATAACTTATTTTTATTTTATACAATATTTTCAAATGAAGGCTCAATTATGAAAGATAAACTAGCAATAATGTTCTTACCTATTATGTAACGGGATAAACAGCCAGTATATATAAACACAGAGTCTCTGTAAAGCTCTTATTGCACACCAACTAGTAATGAATACGACTGTATACACACTCCACTATAGTGAGCCACGTTTAGGCAATGGTATTATTTTTTATCCTGTGTTAAACTGCGCATTATTTTAGATACCCCAAAAAGGCCAAAACCAGAATGTAGAACAGAAATAAATTAGGAGTAATTCACATTACAAAATAAGCATTCCCTCTAAAGATTCACTGTTGATTTCATTTCTCAATACTTAATCAACTCTCTTGTTGAATTAAAACTATTATTCAATGTAGAAAGCTTATATAAAATATTAGAAGTTCTGAAATATTTTAAGCTGAATACATTTATATGAAATAATATTATTATATGACAAAAACTGGCTAGTGTGATTAAGCACAAATTCATAATACATAACAAATAAACAAGCTTACTTAAAAGAAAATATGTTCACTAAAGAACCTCATCTGTTTTGAAGACTCAACATCTGTCCATTTTCTGTCTGCACGGGACATATAATTTACGACATTCAGACTGGAGTTTACCAGCAATTTCAAGTATGGAAGTAGCTACCTATTTCCTTGTGAACACACACTGGTTAGATACAGTACTGACATTCTGATGGGAAGATGTTTAAAATTCATCAATGAAAATAATGAAAAGGTAATCAATACAAACTTACTCTTTCACAGAAAACATGCAAGTAAGACCATTAAGTTTATGTATGCCTTTAGCGAATATTTAAAATATCTTTAAAATTCTCTTTTAGGTTAAGCTTTCAATTAAGCAAAATAAGTGATTCCTAAGAAACAATAAAGTAGGAATAAATTTATTTCTGTCTTCATATATTCAGCAATCATTTATGCTGAAAAATGAGACTACTGCTTCCCACTTATATTAGCGTTTCATGTTCACGGGTGAATGCATACAATGTATAAGCAATAAGCCTATGATTCTCTTATGAATAATACAAAAGACAGTCAACATAATAAATTCAATCACTTCTTTACAAATCATGTCCTCCTATCTTATGTTTTAAATGTTATTAAATGCTGCTGATAAGTGATAGCGTTTGCATTTCCGTAAACCATATTGAGATTTATAAATTGTACTTGTAGCAAGGTCTTTGGTTTCGGCAGTAATTCCACATAATGACATCAAGAATAAATGAAGAGCAATTATACTGGGACATGACTGCCCCTTCCGAGGCTAATTAAACAAACTATGCTCATGAATGTTCTAATCTTCCTGCCCTGCGGGAAAACACCACTGCCTCACCCCACACTACCTCAACAACTCTGGTCAATCTTGAAGTCATGTTAAAATATAAATAAAATATAAGTGTGAGACTTTTAAAAGAAATGAAAGCCATAAGTTAATAATAAAACACATCATTTGGTGGGGAAATAGGTGGCCTAAATTTTACTCCTCAGAGATATTTTTAATTGGCTTGAATATGCCCATTAACAGCACCTTTTAGCAGCAGCTAGCTTTACAACAGCAGTTTCAAAATTAAACCGAAGATCCTGAGGAATTAAACTGAAGATCCTGAGGGAAAAGGTCTAAAAAGAGAAGCTGAACCTAGGTTAGAACAGATTCAAGATACACACTTTTACTCAAAATAGGGAGGGAACTGGACTTGAAAGAGTCTAGGAGAAGTTTCATTTGTGAGGAGTGATTATTCTTCAACACTTCATTATCTCTAGTTTCTTCCACCATATTCAAAAATACCTACTTCCCTATCTTCTGATCTCAGTGAAGACTTTGAGGATTTATCTGTCAGATTGGACACTGTCAGAGGCCATTAGAAGATTTGAGAGTCCTTCTTTACGGTATTTGCACTGTTTATATGAGTGTAATCCCCCAGCCAGCAAATGGACTGGCTGCATTCATGACCTCCCAACAAGTAAACAGACCTGTTTGAACACAGCATTTCCTTGAAAATTTTTGTTCATGAAACCCAATTTTGATGTTGAAAATTCTCCACCCATGTTCCCTAATAATCCATCCATTCCTCTTCTGAGAGAAATGGAACACTGATACGGAACAACATGGAACGGAGATACGGAAATAAATGCCCAGGGGTCAAGGAGAGTAGGAGAAAAGGAACAGAAAAAAAAAAATTAATTTAACTGCAGCAAGTTTAACAGTACTAATTATCTTGACAAATGGCACTTAGTCTTATTCTCAAGTTGAGATAGGGCTTTTAGGAAAGATGTGCATAACACAAGCCTTAAAAACAACTAAACTAATCATTTAAATAAATGATTTAAATTTACACACATCTATTTCTGTACAACTACTCAAACTATCAACTATTTTACAGCAGTTATCATACTTGAAAATTCAATTGCAATGTTTTATTCTTGTTAGAAGTCAACCAAAAAAACCAAGTCAACCGAAACAAAAGACTTCTGATGAGGAAGCAATATACCAAGAAAACAAAACATAAGAAAAACTATCTGATATAAACATATATTAAAGCTTTTACTCAATAAGAAACTTCTCATTAAGTACTTTCTGCCAAAAGAAAATACTTATTAATAAAGGATGGGGGAAAAAAGTCTAAGAAACACCAGAATCATCCATTATACTTTGAGAAACACACTTCTACTCTCTCTATACCACAACAGTCAAAATAAAATGCCAGGGGAAATTATCCTTTAACATTTCAGAGAATACAGAAATGAGAACAGAGACATTTCAAGTAAAGAACACTACGGTCTGAAGACCATTAGGAATACGAAAACAACACAGGAGCATTGGGACGACCAGGTAAAATTTACAAGTACAAGGACAGAAAAGACTCCCATTACAAAAGAAAGGCATTCAAATCTGTACTAGTTCATGTTGAAAAATCAGATAAGAATATTATTCCACCTAAACAAATCCTATTCTTTAATATGGTTCACTACATCAACTTCAATTATGTGAGAGGACGTTAGAGTGCACAATAAGAAAAGTTTAAAAATTCAGAGTAAATAAAAATATATGTTTTGCTTACCTTTTAAATGTTCTTTCTCCTCTTTTCTATGCCAGTCCAGATGCTTGGGTATAGTTCCTCCCTGCCAGTAGATGGAGATAGTAAAATTGAGTCTTTTGGTGACCTCGCATCCTAATCTAGGTGGTTCAGAATCTTCAATTTCAGATTTTGGAAGTAAAAAAATTTGAATGATTGAAAAGACACATAAAGCTTGTAAAAATTATTATGTGAGTCAGTCAAATGAACTTTTATTCATGGTCATTTGTACCAATCTTTAAGGGAGAGGGTCTCGGCTGGCATAGAAAAAAATAAAAGAAAGAGCATTATTTTGTAGGATAAATTCCCTTGACTCTTCATTCTTCCCAGCGCTTCCTCATTTACTCAACAAATAAATACTGAATACGACTCAACAGTAGCTTGCAAGTTACTAGCCAGACGCTTTCATACACATTATCTATTTAATGTTTTTAACACCCCTGTGAAGAAGTAATTATTAGCCCCCAAAATCTTGTCCCAGAAACTACACTTTTTAAAGTTCCATATGGTGAGCTGACTCTTGGCTTGCCAAGTTTCTGTAGTCCTCCTGATGTTCAGTTAATGACTTTTCAGGTTTAGGGAGAATGATTTTCTTTCTCCTACTGATAAAGGAGACCTTGAAGTGGTTGAAAACTCACTTGCTATTGATAAGAACTATTTATGTGTTGTTTCAAATTAATACAAGACCTCTAACAGCTTCCCAGGCAGAAATTCAAAAGCTAAGGTGCAGCCATTTTACAGAGGTTAAATGGATCATCTGAAATAAAATGGGGTTCAGGAGAAGCGTTTCATGAAATACTTATTCTTTGAGAAACTGTGCACTTAAGGTCAAATTCAAAGGGATAAACAAAAATTTGTGATTACTAATAATGACTTATGAAAATAGTAAAATTAATAACATTTTCCAAAGATACTAGAGGACACACAGGTACATCCTGAGGATGATAAAGAAACAGACTGGAAGAACATTCAAAACTGAATTGAATATTAGTGATATTACAAAATAATTGGCTCCATTTTTCTCACTCAGTTTAGTAAACCCATTGAAATTTTAATTAAATAGAATACATCCCTAATCCTTATCACAACTAAAGTCTAGGTTTCAATACTCCTGGTAGTCATGGTTTGTGACTTTATTTCAACATAACACACTTTGAGAAAAAAGGGTATTACACAACTATCGAACAAAAGTAAACACAATTTGTTCAAGAATGACTGATTAAAATAAAATACTCACTTTTATACAGTCACCTTAATCACTCTGCCCAAATGAATAAAGTAATATTTATACACCTCTTTATAGTTTTTATAATGATTTTCAGATTATAAAACACTTTCTTTAACATACTTTTTTTCCTTTTTTGGCTGTCACACAACCTTGAAAACCAAATATATTATGCAAACTTTATTACTGTGCCAATAGTGTTAGCTGGCACAGTAGGTTAACCATATAATTTCTTGTCCAAACCAAAACATTTTTAAGACTAAAAGAGGATGGTATTAATTGTGTTGGGACAACAGACAGAAACTGTGAAGGTCCCTGGAAAACATGAACATATGGTTACCCTAATGAAAAATGACCACACTAACTTCACTCCAGAACTTTTGAGCCTAAATCCTATTCTCTTTCCACTCTACCATAAGACTCCAGAAAATCTTTCAACGTGGACATTTATGAGATTAATTTTTAAGTATATGTTTTCCTATTGGCATCCCCATTCAACTTAGCCCACCGAGAACTTTTTGTTTTCGTAAACTTGGTAATATTATTACATTTATAGTACTTTATTTCAAGGTAGGTTAAAACAAAAAAGACAGCCAACCTAAAACCTTTTCTGTTTAACTGCTTTTTAATGGCTTGTGAGGTGTTTCTAAAATTACCAATGGAGCAGGAGACATTTTGACCAATTATTACTGATTTGCTGGATTCTGGCTCCATTCCATTGCTCATAAGAACAGGGTGACATTAATTCTACTCCCAATTGTAAACTTTCTTCCAGAATTTGGTACTCTTTTAAAATGATAAATTCCACAGTAACTCAAAGAAGATAAGAGATCATTTAAAACATATTTAGCGGCGCCTGGTGGCTCAGGTGGTTAAGCACCTGCCTTCGGTTCAGGTCATGATCTCAGGGTCCTGGGATCGAGTCCTACATTGGGCTCCCTGCTCAGCGGGGAGTCTGTTTCTCCCTCTGCCTGCCACTCCCTCTGCTTGTGCTCTGTCTTCTCTCTCTGACAAATAAATAAAATCTTTAAAAAAATATATGTTTAATGATTAGGGTTAAAAATTATGGAAAATAAAACTGTACTAAAAAATATAAACTGCTTATCCTTCACAATGAATGCAAGTCTTGCATATATATTCACTTACTTGCTTATTTAGTTTTTAAAGTATCTGTGTGTAATTTAATTGAAATCTAAAAGGTCATGGATTTTGCCTACATTTCTGTTTTGTTTGGTTTCCATTTTTTTTTTACTGGTATACTGCATCCCTCAAAGTGTAACACAGTGACTCACACATAATATACAATAAATATTGGTTGACTGGCTGAACTGCCTCGGAATAAAGCTTTGCATGCTTCACCTGCAAATCTATTTAGAAAGAAAATTTTGTAGATATGGCTTGATTACTGGCCTATCATTATTTTCTAAAGATCATTGGCTTAACAAGAAATGACTGAAATCCTTCACATTATCTGAGCAGACACTAGCAGCTGTTGCCAGGTCATCAGATAGGTTCCCAATGGAATCCAGTTATGTTAAATTCGTATTTGGAATTGCTTTGCCCTGATCTCTAAAATAAAACTTCCAACAACAGCGAGATTTCATCTAAAGAGCATCATATTCAAGGAAAAAATCATTATTCCTTTCTGAAATCAAAAGTTAAGTATCTGTTTAATAAATAACATCCCCATTCTCTTGGCCAGACTTTGGAAACACACATATATGTTAAGCAACAAAAAATGTGAGATTTTTCTCTTCACAATTCCCTTCCTTACCATAATTCCTGGATCAAAATTTGTTTTAGTTAGCCTTATGCTTTAATTTTTCTGTGCCAGATGACAGGTATCAAAGGTAATAATATTTAGAACTGAATGTAAGTATTATGGTATGGTGGTGGAATACAGTAGCACCAGTATGGAAAGGAGCATGCCAGTAGGATGATCTGGATGGAGGAACATAATAACGTTTTTGAGGAAGTTTTTGAGACAAAAACAAACCTTGACATGATTTGCTAAATAATGTCTATAATCCTCTGTTCCTTTATAATTGCTCCAATTATAAAACTAGGCTTCAGAATTCCTCAAGTATGTTAAACTTCTGAACCAAGTATTTAAAAACAAGAACTATTTATTTTTATCCTTTTAAACCAATGACTTGAGAAAGTTTTGAGAATCTGATGAAAGATATGGGTGCTCAAACCAGAAAATTATATATCTAAAGACATACTCCCATAGTTTTCACACGATAGCATACAATTTCAGAGTATTCATCCAGACCCTAAAAACTATGTATGAACTCTTTTATCTATGAAAAATCAAGGTTAAGAACACTTTCTCTAAAAATAACTCGTCCATTATAAAGCAAAACAAACAATGAGTTTTTCATTCCAGAATCAGGCAAGCTAACAGTGCCATTTTGGTAAAATAGTATCATTGTAAAAGAGTAACTGATATAGCAATTAAGCATTAAAAAAGAAATGCATTCTGAAGGAAAAAAAATATATATGCATATATAGTAGGTATTGTATGTTTTTTACATAAAAACAATGACAATATTTCAAAGACTTCCAAAGCAACTGTAAAAGTTTTAAAATATTTTCTGGAAAATGTATCTAAAACATGTAATTTAAAAACAAAGGAAGAATTCTTTACATTCACTAAAACATGTATTATCGGTCCTAAGGAAATTTTAGAGATCGGTTATCAAGAAATACATACATAAAAGAATACAGCAGATAATTTCATTGCACTTCTACATTTCAACAAGAAGAATTTATTTACTACAACAGTTTTTAAGTGCAAATGATAAGAGCACAGTTGCTAATATTTGAGCACTAATAGTGAGTGAGAAACTGTTGGGCACTCACATGAACTATCTCACAGCAATGCTGAGAGAGAGACTTGATCATCACCACTCTACCAAGTAGAAAACCTCTAACTGGACCAAAACATCATGAACATAGCAGAGCAACAACAGTAACAAAATAACAAATATGGACCCCACCAGGGAAGATGCTTTGATGACAAAGCTGTTTTCTTTTCCTTTTTTTTTAAAGATTTTATTATTTATTTGACAGAGGGAAGAGAGCACAAGCAGAGGGAGAAGGAGGCTCCCCGCTGAGCAAGGAGCCCGATGTGGTTCTGGATCCTGGGACCCTGGGATCATGACCTAAGGCGAAGGCAGATGCTTAACCAACTGAACCACCCAAGCACCCAAAGATGTTTTCTTGCAATGCTATCAATGACAGTACCCCTAATGAGTAGTAGTAGCAGGAGTTCACATATTTTTAAATAGGTGGTGGTTCTTCTGAGCCATGTAGGTGGGTCAGACAGCATTAGCTATATCTCATTTGATCCAGGTTCTTTTGTGACTGGATTAATAGTGATTCATTTTCAGAAGATACTTAAGACAGCATGAGAAATTTCCCTCTACCTTTTTTTTTTTTTTTTAATAGCAGAAAAGCCTGTTCAGTCAGGTTGAAAAGCAGTAACACAAGGATTGTATATGTTGTTATTTTTGGATCTTAAAGAACTGTTATAACAATATAATTGAAATCCTCCACCACACTTTCTATTTCATAAAGGACAGTAAAGGAAGTTTAAAAAGACTGCAGTTATATATACTATATATATGTATAGTATATATATATTTATATATAAATAATATAAATATATATAAGTTCTATATAGGTAATTAAAATTTTCACTCAACAATATTGACTAAAACAATTTTTCTTGAAAATTGTATAGCAAGCAGGTTCTCTTCTTTAGTCCTTCAGTGAGTTTAGTACAGGAATTTATGGTAAAATAGTATACAGTGGGTACCTTTTAAACTGTCATTGGATTCAGGGTCATGTAATACAAGGAATCATCATCACGTCTCTATTTGTTATTGAAGGGTGTGAGTGGGATAGAAAAGACAGACATTAACTGTGATCTCCTTCTTATTTTTTCATGCACGCTCTCTCCAGAAAAAAGTACAGTATAACAGTAGAGTACAGTATAAAAGGTCCAACATCATAAAAGTCCTAGAGAGGGGTGAAATTATAATAAAATTATTTACTCAAAGTTTACCTTTTAGTCAAGAATAAAATATTTTAGCATGTGTATTAAGCTGAAATCTTTAGTAAATCATGTACAGAACACATTCTAAGTAGAATTAGATTTCAGAACGATGCCCAAATAACCAGGTCAACAAGTATTCACTCACTGTTTGCTGAGTTAAGGGCATAAGGCATGTGGCCTGGCTGTTACAGTGAAGTCCTGGCTCATAGTCACAGAGTCAAGTGTTATTTACTTGAACTACAAAGCTCTCAACAATTTTGCTAGGTGACCCTTCTACCTCTTAAACTTTTTGACTTTAAAAAATGTATGATAAATCTCCATATTCACAATCTTTTCATATCTTTTTGCTTCAGGACATGGTGGTGGTTGGTGATGGTGCAGGTGGTAGAAAGCTACTACGTTAACATCATGGCCAACGTCAAGTGTACTTAATTCAAGGGAAGTTATCCATCAATTCTCCCATACCCTGCTGTTACCTTAAGAAAAGCAGCAAGTCATCTAGAGGAGGTTTAGGGAACTGAAAAATATTCAACATAACCTCATTAAGTTCATATTTTAAATGATTTTTCTCTCTTGCTGTTCATAAGTATGTGATTATAGCTAGTTTTAATACTTTCTCTATATTAAACAGAGTTCCTAAAATTAAAACCATAAGCCCAAAGTAATCAATGGGAATGCTAAGAATCCATGCAAGTGTAAAAAAAAGAAAAAAAAGAAAAGAAAGTGAAAGATTCAAGCAAAAAAGATCAAATCACTTGATTTACTGGCAAAAGTAATGTCATGTGAGAAAATTAAGTATTTTGTAACAAAAAAGGCAGTATATTAAATACCACGAACGGCATACATCTGCAAGTTTTCGTGACAGTCACACCTGTCACTAAAAAGGGAAACATTCTGAAACTTCAAATGATATATATTTTTTTATCTAAAGTAAAACTAATTGTTGAGCTAGAAACTGAATCTTTCATGTGTCGCTTTAAAGTCAAATAAAATTTCAGCACTGCAAAAATAAATGGCTCTGAAAATGATGTCTGTGCTAACATTGCTATTTGAGGATTATCTGTCACCGGCACTGACAATGCAAAGGATGGGTCAGTGCATCTGAGAGAGGAACAGCCTAGTAAGGCTTTACAATGAACAAAACCACCCAAGGTGGGGGAAAAGGATATGTAAAAATAACTCTCACAAAATTAGAAGTAAACTCTTTTTTCAACATAAAAGCAAGCAATACACATGTTTTCAGGGACCGATTTTTTTTTTAAAGATTTTATTTATTTATTCATGAAAGACAGAGAGAGAGAGAGAGAGAGAGGCAGAGGGAGAAGCAGGCTCCCAAGGAGCAGGGAGCCCAATGCGGGACTCGATTCCAGGACCCTGGGATCATGACCTGAGCCGAAGGCAGATGCTTAAGCATCTGAGCCACCCAGGAGCCCTTCAGGGACGGATTTTAAAACTGTTTTCTATCAGTGAACCACCAACCACCAATGGGAAGGTATGACAGCTAGGAATTAATCTTTTGATGGCTTCTTTTTTTTTTTAAGAGGGAGAGAGAGAGCGAGCAGGCACACGTGCCTACAGAGAGGTAGGAGCAGAGAGAGAGAGAGAATCGTCAAGCAGGCCCCACACCCAGCCCGGAGCCCGACACGGGGCTCAATCTCATGACCCTGAGATCACAACCTGAGTCAAAATCAAGTGTCCCATGCTTAACCAATGGAGCCACCAAGGTGCCCCTTCACTGCTTCATTTTTATTACATTATCTGGCATCACTTTCCATTTCCTTTCCTACCTTACCTATCTTAGATTCTACAGCCCTGTCTCCTTTATACCTGGAGTTGGTTCTTTTTTTTTTTTTTTTAAGATTTTATTTATTTATTTGAGCGAGAGAGAATGAGAGATAGAGAGCACGAGAGGGAAGAGGTTCAGAGGGAGAAGCAGACTCCCCACCGAGTAGGGAGCCCGATGCGGGACTCGATCCTGGGACTCCAGGATCATGACCTGAGCCGAAGGCAGTCGCTTAACCAAGTGAGCCACCCAGGGGCCCCTGGAGTTGGTTCTTGTCTAAGATTTTATGCTCAGGCTTTTTTCCATACTCTCAAATTTTTGGTGACATCAAGTACTTCCTGAATTTCAATAAAAATACCTTTCATAAGTATATGCTCTTTAAATCTATAGCAATAGCTCAGAACTCTCTTCCATGTCAGAAAAACACATTCCCAAGTGTCTCATTGGCCCTTTAAACCAATATATCCTACTTCAAACTCATGATCATTTATGAGAGCTAGTTACACTTCTACTTTTTTTGCATTTCTAAAAATGGAATTACCATTTCACCAGCCAGTTAGCCTCCAAATATCATCATTTTGACTTTAACTTTTGTTTATGACATTTTATGTGGCCAGTTTAATATACTGAGATGAGTTTTAAATAAAACATGGTCCAGCACATGATTAATGCCCAATATATTAGTTACTGTTGTTCTTGCAATGTCTTCAATATGGACTACTCAGTCTGCTCACATAGCAATCTTCTCTTTTTTAATAAAGGTTCAGTTTTCTAGCCCTTTGACCCAATAGAGTTTTGTCATCTTCAAGCAACAATATATTGTGTACCACTCAGACATATCTTTAAGTGAAATACATTCTATATTAAAATGAATACTGAGGGGTGCCTGGGTGGTTCAGTCAGTTAAGTGTCTGCCTTTAGCTCAGGTCATGATCCCGAGATTCTGGGATTGATTCCAGCATCAGGCTCCCTGCTCAGCGGGAAGCCTGCTTCGCCCTCCCCCACTCCTGCTTGTATTCCCTCTCTCGCTGTTCTCTGCCAAGTAAATAAATAAAATCTTTAAAAAAAATAAAATGAAGGGCACCTGGGTGGCTCAGTTGGTTAAGCGACTGCCTTCGGCTCAGGTCATGATCCTGGAGTCCCGGGATCAAGTCCTGCATCGGGCTCCCTGCTCAGCAGGGAGTCTGCTTCTCCCTCTGACCCTCTCCCCTCTCATGCTCTCTCTCTATCTCATTCTCTCTCTCAAATAAATAAAATCTTAAAAAAAAACCTTTAATAAATAAATAAATAAATAAAATGAATACTGATAATCTCATACTTCCGTAAGGAATAAACTAAGGAAGAAGACATATCTCACCAAACATGCCTATCCATGCCTGCTTTTATTAGACTAAGGAGAGAAAGGCTGGTTCTGATTTTTTTTTTTAACTGTGGTATGGTTTTTGTCACATACACAAAAGTTTAATTTTAATAGCCAAATTGTGAGTCTTTTGTGTCTTATTTAGGAAACTATACCTTATAATGTCAAAAGATATTCTTTTATATTTCATCCCTGAATGTTTACAAAAATTGTTTATGGTGTGAGTCAGGTTTAATTGTTTATATTTTCACATATGGAGGGCCAATACTCTAAACATCACATATTACATAGTTCACTTTCCCCATTCTTTGTTTCATATATCAAATTACTATACATGTGAATAAATTTCTGATCTTTTTATTCTTTTTCATTGTATTATTTGCCTATTCTTTTACAAAAACACCATTTAATTACTATGTCTTTATAATAAGCTTTAATGCATTGGCTACTTATGGCCTTTGCTTTTCTACATCAGTTTTCAGATTAGCATATCAAGTTCCAAGAAATTCCTACAGAATTTCATTGAAATTATGTTTAATTTATAAAATTATTTGGGGGATATTTTATATAGCTGTAGTATTAAATTTCCCCACCAGTGAACACGGTATTCCTCTGTCCATTTATTTACATTTTGTTTTTTTTCTTTTTAAGACTATTTGAACAATTCCAAAAGGTAGCTACTGAAAAGAAAGGAAACCACAATAAAACTGCCCATAACAATCAATGAGCAATATCAACCCCACTGTGCCCCTGTCAACTAGAAAATGCCAGTATCAGATTTGTGACAACATCCGAAAGCTAAAACAAAAGGTATGGAATATAACAGATGCACAGTGGAAATAGTAATCAATTCCTCAAAAACATCAGATGTTCAAATATTCTAAATCTTGGTTCTCTCACTGCTCATGGTTAAAAAGACACCACCCCAGTTTAAGTCACAGCCTTTAGGAGCTCCCCAGCTTCTGTGTCAGTATACTTTTTAACCATCTTCACAAAGATCTTCCACATCTTTTCTTTTTTTAAGATGAATTAAAAGGTAGAGATTTTGTAGCTGCGAATAGGATGGTTTTTTCATTATATTTACCACGGGCTCTTCATCACATCACTTTATGTTTCCTCTTGGAACTTAAAATTCTCTGAAATCATCTTACCTAATATGTGTTTGCTTTATTGTCCTTCTCTCCCTTCCAGAAGATAAGTTCCTTGGACCCCAAAATCTTGCATGTATAGTTTGTTGTTGCATTCCCAACAACTCGAATAGTATGTTGCCAAAAGGAGGTGTGTGATATACATTTATCGAATTAATGCATTCAGATCAATCTAATGCTATGCCTTAAATGTAACTATACAATAGTCAGACTGTTTGTCTTAACTGTTTTATGATTTTGTAATCCTGTCGTCCATTAGGAGGTCACCAAAAGGACTAGAATCCTAGCCAGGAGCCTGTAATAAATTAGGAAAGTCTACTAAACAAAACTGACTTATTTCCCCATTTCATAGAACCTCTTCCTATTTCTTCTTTCCTTCACTTCTTTCTACACATTAATTACACATTAATAAGTATTTTTTTCCTCTTTTACCATAATAGGATTTTCTTTTTCCTGCCCTCCCTCCTATCCATTTATCTTACCCAAAGGAATCCCATTAGAACTAAAGTTTGAAGTGTTTCAAGACACAGTATTTCATAGTGTTATAAACCACAAGGCTGAAGTGAACTTAAGAAAATGTTTTTGTCTTAAATCTTGAATGAAACGATGAGCCCATATTATTGCCCTCTACTTCTAAGAAAGCTTCCTTTTGAGTATGCTGTTTCTGTGATTTTAACTCTTCTCTATAATCGTCCTGAAGGAGGTGTTATCCTTGTTGCATTTAAATGTCCTTTATCCTCTTCATCTATAAATACACTGATATTACAAAGTTGTTTCCACAAGGCTTATTAATCCAAACTTATTTTTTTAAATGCTATATGGAAGGAGGGCTCCAGAAGAATGCTCAATCCCCATGCAGTTGATACATAAACGCCATGCAGATTAAGAAATCCTTTTAACACAGAGCCATTTCCTAAAGGTAACTAAGTAACTTTTCTTATCATGACATGTTCGCAGAGTATTCCAAAGTTTAACCCAGTTATACTGCAATTTATTTACATATTTTACCTTGCTATAATTATATGACAAAAAAGCTGTGCTTTGTAAAACTGCTAAAAATTTCATTAAAGAAACTGTACAAAGGAAAAAGTAATGGTGTAAAGATAACAGAGAACACTGACTGTTGAGTGATTCAAAATATTAAAAGTAAATGTGGAGGGAAAATCCTATAGATAAACAGAATGATTGTTTGCAAGCAAGAGCTTTTTTTTTTTTTTTAAGATTTTATTTATGTATTTGACACACAGAGAGCACAAGCAGGTGGAGCGGCAGAGGGAGAAGCAGGCTTCCCACTGACCAAGGAGCCCGATGGACCCTGGGATCATGACCTGAGCTGAAGGCAGCGGCTTAACCAACTGAGCCACCCAGGCGCCCCAAGCAAGAGCTTTTTTTAGTGTATAATGTATGGTGCAAAGAACACCAATGTGGGAAGAAAAAGGCCACCATCCTTCCTATTAACTGCTCAGTTAGAAGGCAAATGCAACTTCTCTTAAGTAGATGCCAACATAGGGGTTTTAATCAGCTTATGATGGAAAGTGGCATAAGAAATTCCTTGCAAATATTAGCACTAAGAAAAAGGAGACAAATGGAAGGAACTGGAACAAATCCCAGCAATTTATAGGTGAAAATGTCTAAAAAGGATTTGATTTAAAACTATTTTCCTGGCAAAGACGGGAAATCAACAAAACAAACAAGCAATCACAGGCACCCAGCAAGTGTAACCAAAAAGTTAATGTGTCATTCTGAGTTTTTGATTTACAAATTTGACCAAAGATAAGGAAGGATGCAGGTATAATAAAAAAATAAATTAAAAAATGTATGAAGATATTTACTTTTTAAATGGGCCATGGATAAGAGATCTCAACCTCCAGCTATTTTAAATAGACCTCAGCTATTTTTAAAGCTTTCAATCATCTTTGCTCAGTATGGACATATTAATGTTTTTGCTTATGGATTAATATAATCTGTGTTTACAATACTAAATTAAAATGAAAATGAATTAAGACAAGCTCCAGGAAAATCATTTTTTAAGGAAAATATGCTGCTTAGAACATAATGCCTAAGTATTTTAGACAGGCGCTTAAATAAAAACTACTTTAAACATATTCCAAACTAGGTGGATTCTATGGATGATTTATGAAACGTCTAGGCTAGCTTGTAATACTAAGGGTTATTGTAAATGAACACTGAAATCCTGATCATGTGTTGTACATAGAAAGATAAAATTGACACCCAAGGATATACTGATTTCACATTTATAATTTTGCACTATTGTCTATTATGTAACTCTGAATACTATTTCTCAAATAGTTTTTCTAATAAGTCTGCACTTTTTTAGTTCTCAATAATTCAATGGCACTTTTAAAAAGAAAAAACACTAATAAATTAAAGAATAAATAACAAAAAAACCTAACCTAAGATTACAAAAATAAACCACTTAAGTAAAACCACACATAAGATCACTAAAACTCTTAATTTACCATTGCAGATTAAACGTAATAGTTTTGTCCATTCTGGTTATAACTGGACTACTTTAACACTATTGTGTTAAGCACATTTACCGTGCTTATATATAATAATATACTGAAATTTATTTGTACATACACACACACATAAACACACACACATCAATAAACCTGTATGTAAGACAATATGCCACAGGTGTGAATTTCTGGGTAACCAGAGCAATTATTCTATGGCTTGGAAGAAATGCAAATAAGACTAGATCTTCAAATCCAAAAAAACTGATTAAGGATTTGTTTTTTTCTAGCACATACATTACCAAACATTATTGGTGGTATCATTTTAATCCACTCCAATTGGAATACCTTGTTGACTCAAGGCTTCAAAGGGCTGGCCAGAGTCTGACTTCATGCACAAAGCCCCTAGACCTATAGCACACAAAGATCTCATTCCATCTGAACTCCTGAGGCACATCTGTCAGACTCACACATTTTGCAGTTTAAGTTTTAAGGCTTGAAGGATATGTTTAAGTTTTATCTCTTAAGGAGACTGAAAATCAGTTAAGGCCACAAAATAAATCTTATTATGGTTTCCTTTCAACATTCCATGTTAATGCCACTGAATGTAAAATTTCAAATGATCTGATCTTTGATAAAAAAAAATGTTTCTGCACACAATAAGCATTTAAGTACACATGCATTTTAGGATTGCTATGAATTACAAAGTTCATCTGTACTCTTAGGCTTCTGTTAAAAACTCTTACACTGAAAGTATATATCTAATGCTAAACGCATAACAAAATGTACAAAATACACAAAACATTTACTATTTATTACGAATGCTCCCCTTCCAAGGCTAGTTTTTTCCAACGACTTTTTACCCATCAATAGTAACTTCCTAGGGACTGGCTGAGGACAAACAATTTGACCACAGCGCTCATCTCCTCACCTCATCCCCCACTCTCAAAGTGAGGATGACAGCCAGCCCCTTCCATGCTGCCTCATTCAGAATCCTTGCTCTGGTCACTGTTTCCAAAACTGTGGTAAGTAGTGGTTCTTTTTTTTTTTTTCTTAAGATTTATTTGAGAGAGAGAGAGTACAAGCATAGGGGTAGGGGCAAAGGGAGAGGGAGAAAGAGACTCCCAAGCAGACTCCAGACTCCCGGTTGAGTGTGGAGACCAAGGCAGGGCTACATCTCAAGGACCCTGAGATCATGAGCCAAGCCAAAATCAAGAGTCAAGAGGCTCAACTGACTGAGGCACCCAGGTGCCCAATAACTAGTGGTTCTTAATATGATTTTGGTTAGTACATAAAAAGGGCATGTTCTTTATCTTAATAATTGATAATTCACTTTAATAGATATTACATATATAAAAATCATATTTTGCTTCCATGGACATTACCTAGAGCTTCTTTTAAAACTTTAAGAAAAAAGTTTCTCAATGTAAGAAAAAAATACTTATTGAATAGTGGCACAGGTAAATATGACTTTGTAAAATTTTGCGAAAGTGTGGTCAAGTTTGAGGTAAAAGCCAGCAGGTCATGAAGATGGAACCAAGGCTAATGTGTTCATCATTTTACACCATGAGCCTCAACATTCTTTGGACTTATTATGCTCTTTATTTTTAATTTTTCAAGATTTTATTTATTTATTTGAGAGAGAGAGACACAGCAAGAGAGGGAACACAAGCAGGGGGAGTGGGAGAGGGAGAAGCAGGCTTCCTGCGGAGCAAGGAGCCCAATGTGGGGCTCAATCCCAGGATCCTAGGATCATGACCTGAGCTGAAGGCAGCCGCTTAACCAACTGAGCCACCCAGGCACCCTGACTTATTAATGCTCTTAATATACATGTGCAGAAAGCATATAATGGATAGCGCTTGTCACTTGATTAAAAAAAGAAATGAAAGACATCCGCTTTGAGCAAAAGACAGTCCTCTATGTCAAGGAGTAATTCAAAGATACTGAAGTCCCAGTGCTCCAAAGATCGTTACTTATTAAATTGTCTGTAACAAGTCACTCCTGGTTAAAACCCTGAAGGCCCAGTGTCATCCATGAATTACAACTGTATAACAAATTTGGTGTTTATTATTACATATGCATATATCATCATTTGCCGGAGTGGCTCTCCAGAGATTTATAGGACTGACCAGGGTGTGGCATGGCCGAATACTAGACATGAAGTACCTTCCATGTTAAAATCAACAGCCTAACAGCCCTTTGAATGGTTAGCTGTGATATGAGACATCAGATTATAAGATGTTCACAAAATGTGACAACAAAGTATACCCATGTATTATATAGTTAATAAATTGTCTTAAGTATAATAAACAAGGAAGGAAAATTAATATATAACATAAAATGGCTATCTTCAAAGAATTTTAAAAGCAAAATATTATAGACCATAGGCTGTATGTCAATATTTATTTGAATATTTAAAATATTTATTAAATATCCAGCTTTGAAGACTCCAACATAACCGACTTTAAAGTGGTTTCTAAGACAAACCCTGGAAAATGATACAAACTGAAATACAACTGAAAACTGAGCCTCACAAAACAGATCTTACACAATCTGGGGAGAATTGCCACAAAGAATAATGGCAAAGTACCTGAAATGAAAAGTAAATCAGCAACTTACCTATGATTTAGCTCAAAAAAAAAAAAAAAAAATGCAATCCTTCTGAAAAAAAAGGTACCGAAGGTACTGAAAAAAAGATTCTGCACCTTCCCCTTCACCTGACTCTTAGTCAAAAACACTGAATTTATGCCGGACTAAATAAACATTCTTCTATTTGATAACTTATTTTTAAAATGGCCAGAGTCATTTTATGTGTCTTCCTAGCCTTTTATATGCATGACCAGTCAGATATTGAAATTACCAGAAAGTAAAGCAAAAATAATTGATGAGTGCAAGTAGGAAGGAGAGATGGCAGGTGCTAGAATTGCAGGCTAGAAGGTAGACTCCTGTGAGCAGCGTGCAGTCAGGAACACCCCCATTAACTGCACGTGGCGGGATTTATAGACATTTATCATGTCCTCCTTTGGACCAGAATAACAGAATCTGAGGCAATAAAGATTGAAGATACCTCATAACCTCATCTCACCGGAAAGTGCTGGGTCAGAGCATATCAACCTTCCCTCTAGTTTCAGAACTGAAGACAGAATATGACCATCATTCGAGTGGATGATGAGCTACTGAAAGGAAGTCCACACATTTTATCTGCCAGTGAAAACCAGGTCTCACCAGATGTCTTCCCATTCAAATAAGGTAAATGGAAAAATAAATATATGGAGACTATAAAAAAAATATTGTGGTACAGCAAAGGTAATATTATCCTGACAAATCAGAAGAGAAAATGTATCTCAAAAGTGATTTATTTAGCACAGAAAACTTTAAGAAAGAATTTGAAAACTGTTTTATGTTACAAATGAAATGCTGAGGGACCATTAACCCCGCAATGTGGGAAAAGTTAGCAGAGAATACAAAGAATGGAAATACAACCTAAGAATGACAGATGCTCCTGAGGAAGAAAATATAAAAGTTGGAACAGGGCGCCTGGGTGGCTCAGATGGTTAAGCATCTGCCTTCGGCTCAGGTCATGATCTCAGGGTCCTGGGATCGAGTCCCGCATCGGGCTCCCTCCTCAGCGGGAAGCCTGCTTCTTCCTCTCCCTCTACTGCTCCCCCTGCTTGTACTCTCTCTCTCTCTCTCTCTGTTGAATAAGTAAATAAAATCTTTTAAATAAATAAATAAATAAATAAATACAAGTTGGAACAGAAACAGAGTCAAACACAAATATTTTATCATGCTGGAAAAAGCACAAACAAAACAAAACGACCTGAGTAAGCAAATAAAAAGTTTCCGTGTCCTTCACAAACTTAATGAAAATCTATTCCTAATCATTTCCTCACAAAATTTTAAATCATAAAAACATGGGGAAAAATCTTGGAAGTAAACGTCAGATTATTTTTTCTAGTCTCCCCAACACAGCTTTGAAATAGGGACCATTTAACCACCCACCATACAGATGAGAAAACTGAATCATAGAGAATTACATGCGACTGTGAAGGCAGGGTTTATATACTGTATTAATAGGAAAAAGACCGAGGAAGCCTATAAAAAACTTATTATAATCACTGTGCACACATTGCTAAGAACCTTCATTGCCAAGATTTCTTGTTTCTCTGCTTAACTCTTCTTTAGTTTTTTAAAAGATTTTATTTATTTATTTGAGAGAGAGAGAAAGAGAGTACAAGCAGGGGGAGTGGCAGGGAGAGGGAGAAGTAGATTCCCTACAGAGCAGGAAGCCTGAAGTGGGACTCAATCTCAGGACCTTGGGGTCATGACCTGAGCCCAAGGCAGACGTTTAACAGACTGAGCCACCTAGGTGCCCCTGCTTAACTCTTCTTTAAATATTTGGGATTATAACACCAGTCCTTTCTTCACAATATAGAATTTCTAGTGACAATTTTGTAGTAGTGAAAACTTCAAATATAAAAATACAGGTTATTTTTCATATCATCTGTTAAGAGTATCTTTATTAAAGCTATAAAACTTGAAGTGTTTCTCATTGTTAATAGCTTATTTTCATTTGTTGAAACACTGTCAAAAGAAAAAATGGCAGCAACTGTGCCTAAGCACAATACCCTGCTCCCTCATAAGATACAAGCTAGGAAACAGACGTTCAATTAACAAATCAAATATATAGTCTGCTTTTCAACAATCAAAAACCACACATAATCTAAAAAACCATGGCCCATTTATCTAAACATCTCAAATTAATAATTTCAATATCACCTAATAATGAGATAGCTTTCTAGGTATATAAGACATGGTTTCATTTTCAACACTACTCTCTTTTAATCTAAAAATTATTGATGACAAATTTGAAGGGGCACCTTCAAGTGACCATAAAGAAATCATTCTAGGTAAATTATGAAATTATAATGGCATAAGCGATGCATGTATAGGTTATTTTTATAAAAATTCTTTCTTCCTTGATTCCATCCCACATTTTGCAAAAACTATTAATATATCAGGTATCAGTTGAATACTATATGTAAAGCATTGTTTAAGGCAATGTGGTTGTTAAAATACAGATTCCAATGTAATCTGGGAATGTATGTATAATCACGAAGTAATAAGGCAAAGCATAATACACCACTTCGTATTTTTATTTAATAAAATCTAAAAATTGGTAGGAGAACTAAAGTGCTAAAAAAGGTCAGAGGAGGCAAAAGCGGAATAAAATGGAATATGTTGTTTCCTTTTCTAAGATCATCCTCTTTGGGTACCCCCCAACCAACCCCACTGCCATAATCCATATCCCTTTTTTGGGGGGGCTTCGTTAATTCTATGCACCCTTTATATCTCAGTATAAATGTCATTTGCTTATGGTGACTCTCTCATTTACTATGTTAGGACAGGATCCCCCGTAATATGCTCTCTCAGCATCCTGTACTTGTCTGAATCATAGCACATATAATAAATGCAATTAGATTAATTGGTTGTTTCCTGTTTGCCTACCCAATTAGAAGGCAAATTCCCTAGGTACAGGACTCAGTTTGTCTTACTCACCACCATATTCCAGGGCTCGCCTCAGGACCTTGCATGTGGAAAGCACTTAATAAATACTTGTGAAATTAGCAAATGGGTGGATGGGTAGGGCAGATAAATGACTCTCTGTGAAAGGAAAGGAGGTAAAACTAAGATTCATTAGGGACAGTGTGAGCAAGGGTCTGTCAAGTCCAGTCTAATCCAAACATTTTGTGCTTAGGGGTCATGATATAATTGAAGAAAGTAAGATACAACTGAAATATGGCAGACTGAATTTTACTACCAATAAAATTCAACATGACAATGATTTTTAAAATTGTAATTGGCAAATCAGTTTAAATAATATACTTCCTTTGCTCAAAACCATTTATGGCTTCCCAGTGCAGAATGAAATAACACAAAATCACTGGTCTAGGATTCAAAAACTTTCCAGCTTCCATTCCCTCTAACTGGGATAGAATCTTTACTCAGTCTATGCGTTCCATCTTCAGCACTATTCTATAGAAAATGAACAGAGCTAGAACTTTAAAATTACAGAAGAGTGACTTTACCACTAGAAGGGATTCCTACAAAGCATTCCTATGTCTAATTAATCTTTGCATTTCCAAAGATTAACACAGAATTTGACACCTTATAGGTCCTAAATACGTGTATGATTTTGAACCCTCCCAACCATTTGCTAACTATGTGATCATGACTAATTTACTTCTCGGTGCCCCACATAATTCATCTGTAAATGTAGATAATATCAGCTTCCTTATAGGGGTGTTCTATGTATAGTATCTCCTTCAAAATTAGTTCCCTCTTTTCCCATTCTTCTTCCTTTTGGATGCTTCCTTACAGCTTTACACTGAAAAGTCTTGACGAGCCCTGAAAGTTTACTTTGAAAAACACAACAAAATTTAATCTTTAAATCATTCTCTCTTTGGATATCACAAGAAGAAGTTTGTCCCTGCTGGTTGATGAGAGTTAACTTATTAATTTTTGTTACCTCCACAAGATATTTTGAAAGCTTTACTTTTACATTTATAAATAACAAAATGATCTACCAAGATATGAAATCTATCATCCAATTCTTTCCAGTAAAGGCAGAGCAGATTGAGAAAGCAAAGTGTTTTAGATTCCAATTCCTTGTTGCCTCTGTTCAGTTGCTTATTTTCTTGAATCCCTGTCTTTAGTAAAAACCCTAATGGTGACGAAGATAACAAAAAGGAATACTCCAAAAGCACAAACAATACAAACAATTGGGTGTCACTAGCAAATACAATATATTATTAAAAAAGAATAAAACGCTGCTGATCAGATTTCTGTTTAAGCCTTTATACAAACAATGGGGCATTTTCCTCAAAATTCCAGTATTCTAAAACATGATTTATGGACATTTTCTAGCTACTAAATAGAACATGCAGATTTTCACTGTTTTTTCAACAGTAACACACTGTTTTTCCTGAAATAAACATCGTTCCTTCAAAGCCTCCAGTAATCTGCAAAGTAAAAATTCTGTGCTGCTTCTAAACTGGCCTTCACCCCTTGCTCTGAGTATCTGACCTGCACCCAAGCACACCCACAAGATAAGGGTCGCCTTCAGCAAACAGTACCCAACCAATCTTGAGGGGGAAGTTAAGGATCTCCATCTGCATAGGCCGTTTAGAATTAATCCACCCTGACTTTCAGCAGAAGAATTAAAGGCATGTATTCTTCTGAGGGTCCCTAGAGATCCCTTCTCTTCTTTATGGTCATGTCCTACCTGGAGATAGTCTCCAAGAAGGAAAACTAAACAAGATCAAGACGGAACCTATGGAAAGGTAAACACTGCAAGGGTAGCTTTCATTTGTGAAAGGCACTTCTATCTTCTCATCTGACTTCCTTCTCTCTCAGCTATAGTGATAATCCATAAGGCGGAGTTCATGGCTGATCCCAAGGTAAAAGAGACAAGAAACAGACCCCATGTCCAGGCACTAGGCGAGGCTTGTGGGAAAGACTTTCTCTGGTTTCTAAGTCATCACTCAGAAACTCAGTGGGCTGGTAATAAAGAATGTGCCTTTTCCCTGAAGTGTCCTGCTGCGAACAGATCACACAGAACCTGGGAGGCAGTCAGATTTTACCAGCCTAAAGGAAAATCTAACACAAACGTGAGTTTCTGGCCATTTCTCTTTCTAACATGTTAATACTTTAAGTAGTCAATAATAAAACTAATTAGAACCAGCGAAAGGAGTCTCTGTATTAAAAGAAGTAAAATAACCAGTAGATATTGCCTCTTCAACACTTCCTACATAAAAGAGTACTGAAATAAAAGTAATCAGAAATTTCAATTTGTTTCTATTTTTATTTGTCCACATAAATATCTTCTCAATGTTTTAATCTAAATATTTGTTTATTGACTTGCTAATTATTTACAACCATGAAAAGAGAAATTTCAATATTTAACTAAAAACACATTGTGACAATTTGTGAATATCAAAAACACCCATACCACATACACATTAGAAAACTAGTTCAATGAAAGGTATTTTATTGAATAAACAGATTAATGAATATGTGAGTCTATTCCATGATGGATCAAGTTTTCCACCCTCTTTTACAAACAGGTTTCAACAACGATAAACATACTATAACACGGTATCCAATCTATTTCAGACTTCATTTTTATTTCCATAAGATAAAGTAATTGATACAGTCAATCATTATACTGGTAAATTCCTCGCTTTTGCCCTTTAATTTCTTTTTCTAATTTTGTACAATAACTTATGTAATAGTTACTGCTTGCATAGGTAGTTTAATTTTGGGGGGCTTTTTTTTTTTTCATTTTTAGTCCCATTCTTTCAACTTGTAAGTTCTTGGCTCTAGTCAATATTCAGTCTTGGCATCCATAAAGGAATACAGATCAAAACTTTTTATCTCTTTAAACAACTGCAAATGAGTTAGTTTCAGAGTTTAGTGAATAATCCCTAGTTCTCATGGCTGTTTTATTTTTTTTACATTGAAATATAGATCTACCACAATGTCGTATTTACTTGCTTTAGATTAATTAGATAAAATCAGCTAAAATAATGCGTATTTAACAGTTGTGAAGTTTGAAGAGTTCTTCGCGATTTTCCCCCCCTTTTCTGTGTAATATGAATAGATCATGAAATCAAAGACTATAATAATTATTTGAAATGCATATACAGTTAGGAATATATAAATGCATTTGTTATTATTTTTACTGCGCCTAAATACTTGTTTCTGCAGCTTATTTACATATATACATATATCTTTATGGATATAATTTTTAATATCAGAGGTCTGCCATCTCCAGAAAGTAAGTTTGTGTTTGTATTTAGAAAACGACTATGACAGATGGCTTTGTACCAAGGGACATATGTCTACTTCTGATTAAAAGTTCCAATTCTCTCAAAAAATGAGAAAGAACCCACAGATTTAACTCTGAAAAACCGTGCTGAGTTTGACAAGCACTTTCATGTTAGAGGCTAAAGAGATGCTTATCTGATCCAAACCTCAAATGCAGGCATGCCAAGGCTTAGCAAACAGGGAACCTAAATTCTCTGCAGCAAATATTTTATGTGAAAGTGATTCTACATATGTACTTGTACAAAATTATTACCTTGATGTCATAAAACAAACTAAATCACCTAATGGACTCTACAAATGTAGAATCTTATCAATGTCTTCTTAGAAACAAATGACAGGATCTGTAGGCCTCAACTTGCTGGGAGTTCAGGCTTGGCTTGGGCATACCTCTCACAAAAAGAATCTTTCCAGTCTAGATATATGTATTGCAAAGCTTTAGATGAAAGATATTTTCCTAATATTCCTAGCACTGTTGCTTCAGGTGTTGCAAACTTGAAGAGACGATAATAACAATATTTCTTGAGTTAAACATTTTAAAATGAGCACCCTAACCTTAGCAGAAATAGAATACAAGCAGAAAAATGGACTCATGCATGCATATATGCTTATTTGATCTTGTCTCTTCCATTTTAATAGCATCCAAAGAAATTTTGCATTACATGTATGTCCTAAAACAAATGATTGAGACTACATTTAATAATCAAACCAATGAAAATGTAGTTTCAACATTTTCCAGACTGTAACAATTACTTGAAATTTATTTAACGAGGCTTAGAATATTCGTGAACTCTTCAAAAGCAGTACCTGTCTTTATCATTTTAAAATTCTAACAATTTAAATATGAATATCATATATAAAATATTAATTTCATCCTTTATTGCCAAATTGCTGCCATTTCATTCTGTGTAATAAGATTTAGGCCTCTAAATTCCTTATTTTCAGCTTCAAATGTAACAAAATAATTTTGGACATTCCTCTTAGGTAACCTATCACACTTGGACTAACATATTGAATCTTGCATTACAATTCACAACTCCTGGGTTGATAAGTATCCCCTAGAAAGCTTGTTAAATTATTAAAATCTTGCATTGCAAAAGCCAAGCTATGGCAGGTTTAGCAGGACATGAGGCTTGGGGGTGGTGGGTAGAGATGGAACAGGCATGGGAATAAGAAGCAGGAGGAGATTACATAAGATAAATCAAGAGTACCTTACAGCAAAGTCGCCTACATAAAACTATTCACAAAACCTATTACTCCTATATCATAACTATTGATGTAAGAATATTTGAGGGGGTACAGTTTTTTAGAGACTTCACTTGTCTCTCATGAAATGCCAAACTATCTTACAATGAGTATTCACAGAAGACCAAAAGATTAACTGCTACTTAATCCTTAATGATTGTTCCTACAAGACTTACAGTTCAGTTGAGACCTTTTTTAACTCTGTGTTAAAAAATAAAGTAGTTTTTCTTATTTAGCAGGTTATAGAAAATCTTGCAAATTGATATTTGGCAGACACAGCTCTGTTAATAACCCAACTGCCATCCTACACTCACTAACTCTGTTAACAGAATCTTGATTTTATTCTTCCTCCTCAAAGTCACCAGATCCTTCAAGGGAGGCTGAATACCTCCCCAGCCCAGCAGTGAATCACAAATGAACTCATACAATTAATAGTGGTCTCACTGCCCCTTGGCTAGTGACTGTTCTAGACAGAGTAATGAGACCCAAATCTGACCAATGAAGGGGAAGTTGCACTTAGACGTAGTCATGGAGGAGCTTCCGTTTTCTGTGTCCAGACTCAGCTCTGTGAGGAGGTGATGCTGAGACAAGCCCAAGGTCTAACTAAAGCCTAGCAACTAAGGATGACAGACAAAAAAGGGTTTTAAAAAAACCCGGTGATGATGTCACTGAACCCTTGAATTAAGTAAGCCTGAAAATGCCCTAACTCTAGACTTCTTATTAGAAGAGACAATGAACTGAATATTTAAGCCATCAGTTGAGTATTCTAGTATCTGCAATACATATCTAGAAGTATCCTAAGTGATGACACTATATTAGAATTTCTTTAGGTTTATACACTATAATATGTATCCTAAAACAAAGCCATATGACCTATTCTTAAAAAACTTACTTCTGTATTCAAACATTCATTAGATCACATATTCATTAAATGTGAGGAAGAAGATCACCATAAACACTTAGTAGCATCATAGTTTAGTGTAGGTATGAAAATCTGATTTAGGAATGCATGTATACCAATTATTTATTTAAAAGTTTAACTGTTAACTTGACAGCAAGATTTCCTCTAGCACTGCTATTTAATAACAAATAAGGCAGAAAACATAATGAGCTATTCATTTAAATGCTATTGTGTCATTCTCTATTTGTAATCTTATTTCTTTTTCAGGAATAAGAACAGGTGATGTATGTCATCATTAAACATGAGCATTAACATTCTGTCTGCAATCACATATTTTAACTCTTTCTTAGAATGGGTTAACTGACAGTGTCACAAAAGTAATGACATTCTTCAAAAAACAAACAAACAAAAGAATAAATCAATTGTTAAAGAAAATTTAGGAGTTCATGCTGATAACAGAAAATAGACAAATCAGAGGAAAAGCAGAAAACTGACAACCCACTCCTGTAATAGCTCAAGAAGCTTTCTAACAAGAATCTCTCTTCTAAATAATATCCTTTTTTAAATCTATTCTTGGTAAATATCAACAGGCAATTCAAACATGGTTATAATGTACATGTGTACTACAGATCTAACAGCCATAAGAGCTTAGGATAGCTTCAATGCATGTCAAACCAAGGAGGGACCATGGAGAGGTCCCCAGCTGGTGCTCAGCAGTACTTGTTTTCATCACTGGAGGTAAGTAATTAAAAGGCAGCCCTGCTCTATTACCCCAGTTGTATACTGTCTCTTTCATTATGACTTTAACAGAAACATGGCATTCATCCTGGTGTTTGGAGAATAATATAAAAAAAAATAATAATATTGTGATAAGTCATTTAAGCTTGCAATTAGCCAACTGGCCACTACACAAACATTGTTTGTAGAATTCAACATTTAGGGGCGCCTGGCTGGCTCATTCGGTAAAGTATATAACTCTTGATCTCAGGGTCGTGAGCTCAAGCCCCGTGTTGGGCACGGAGCCTACTAAAAAAAAAAAAAGGGCCAAAACATGTTTTTAAAATAAATAAATAAATAAACAAATAAATAGAATTCAGCTTCATGTACATGTTTATACCATCTAAATATTTATAATTTAATTTAGTTCAAGAGAGCTCTTAAAGAAAGAAAATCTTTTCTGATTGGAAGCTCATCTTTTCTAATTATAAGACATAAAATTAGGTTTGAAATCAAAATATTCCCTAAAAAGTATCGCCTATCACATGATGCTTTTTCTTCTTGGTCCACACCCAGAAATCTTTCCTCAGAAGTCCCTTTACTGCAGTGCAGATTCTGCCTAACTTTCGCAAACTTGTTTTAACTTTTCCTTTTGTTTTCTTTGCAATTCACATCATTCTTTCCTAGTATTTCACTCATTTTCTTCCAATGCCCTCCCCCCACAACACTGTGTATGTATTCTTGGACAATTATGCATCCTCCACCAATTTGTGTGCAAGCCTTCAGTAGCCTCCTACATGAAGTATTCACAGTATGTTGGGAGAAAAAGGGTACATACAACTCAGATAATTAGAGAGGAGAACTGTTCATACAAGAACTACATGCTTGAGAAAATAAATAAGTGTCTTCAAAGTCAATCTGTTAAATGTTTTGCGTTATTTGCTCTCTTGGGGGTAGTCCAATGTTGAACTACGCGGTGTGTAATGATTCCTTTGTGAGTTGCCCTCAGAACTCGGAGAGAACAAACACACTGTGTGTTTACTACTGTGTGAGGAAGGATTCAGACACTCATTATTGCGGATGATGGTAAACCTCTCATTTTTCTTTCAAAGCTATTATCTTCAGAAATCTAGTTTGCTTGCCCAGACAGAGGCCTATCCTCCCCTCAGCCATGATTTCTTAACAGTGTTCACAGTTATTATTTTTTCCCCTCATCTTTTCATCTACTGAAATACCCGGTTGTGACTACAAAATCTCACATACAGATCTAGTAGTTTCCCTAAACATTATACCTCCATAGTATACATCCACTCTAATTTATATTGCATTTTATACTTTCGAAGACACACATATATATAAGATGTCATCTCATCCTCATAGTGTCCCAGGGTTATTGAGAAAGAACAGGTATTATTGCCATTGAATATTCAAGAATACTGAGGCTTAGCAGAGTTAAGTAACTTACCCAAGTGCTAAAACTGGTAGACTAATTTGTGTGACTTTCAAGGTCAATGCTCTTCTTGATGGCCATTCTGCCTTTAACATTCATCATCACCTGTCCAGAAGGCTAGTATGCCAATGTTGTACTCTGGAGTTCACGTGTAAAACTTGAACCTTTAGTTCACTGGCATAAACTCTTAGGCCAACAGAGCTCCAGGCCACACAACTCCACAGAAATAAATGGACCGACCAGCTTAGAACAGTGAACCTCAAAACCAAAGGGAGATCCGACGCTCACAGATACTGTTTTGTTTTTCTTTACTCTTGGAGTGTGCCCAATTTTCAGCAACAGCTACCTTGCCTTTCTCTGAATAGAATCTAGTTCATATATATATCTAAACAGTAGCCTTGCAAGCTTAATTTATAAAGGTCTAATAAAGCTGTACACATATAGCTATTTTTAAAGTGTTGAATGGTCCATGTATTAGTTCATCAGGGGAAAAAAAATTATGGTGCCTGGAAGTAGGTGTGTGGGTTTTCTAGTTATTTGATTGAGTCACTGATTATTATTTTTATTTCTTTATCTATTTTTACCTAAGCTGGAAGTCTGAGTTAATACATGCTGAGTGCTCTCCATTTTGTGAGTGCCTGGAAGGCCCTGGGCCCTGGTCTGGAAGCTCCATGTGTCAAGTGAGGTGACTGAAGCACACAGGAAGGGGGACGTCAGAAGTAGCGACCCACGGAGTAGCACAAAGACAGGCAACCAGGAACCTGATCACAAAGCAAGAGGAGCCTGGGTGCTCACTCAGAGAGTGGAAAGGCCAGGAAAGCAGAGGGTCTGACCACTGCAAAGAACAGCATGTTCTTCCTGGGGGGTCTGAGGTTCTGCTAGTCTGAAAGTGATGATCCACTTCCTGTACCCACCATTCCAATCGAGCCCAAATACTGCGTACCTCCTGATCTCAGGCAGTATAGCTTTAGCATCTGGAACAATGCTGCTGCCTCTGCCTGGAATGTCCTTTTCCACCGCACCCCTTCCTCTTAACCTTCCAGGGCTGGGTCTCAGCTTTTCTGAAAAGTCTTCTTAAGCAGTCCCCCGGCTCCCATGACTGCATATATTCTCAACTTAACTGTGAGGGTTGAGGCTCATTCCTTTCTATCCTACCAAAGCCCACGAACTCACTTTTGTAGGTTTATTTCCTTGTCTTTGTCATTCAACTGAGATCTCCTTGAAGCAGGAGCAAGGTCTCTCACAGAGTGAACAGATGCTCAGTAAATGTGTTGACTAAAAGGCTAATGTACAAAAAAATAAAAAATAACAAAATAAAAATATTAATAAACTGTATAATGCTGCATGTAAATATTGGCAAAGCAACCCAATAGCAAATATAAATTTAAACCCAATGGCAAATATAAATATAATACAAGTACCTTTTATAAATCTATTACCTAAACACATTATTTCAATGTTTAAATTTTTCTGTATCCCCATAACTATTCATTTAGTAATACCTATGCATATACATTACATTCTCACTGAGGATTGGCAAGGCTACAGACATTACTCTCAGAGTTTTATGACGTTAACCCTCAGAGTCACTATTCCTTTAGGAATAGTGATTTCCACCTGGCCAGTAGCCAAAGACAAATTGAAATGACCTCAGATTAACCTTTCAGCAAACTTTTATAGGGTTCAGTTAAATATAAGTGCAGATTCAGGCTAACAATATAAACCTTTCTCCCCTCTTTACCATGTGTCCTGAGACTTGGTGTTGACTAAAGGTACCTAGCTTTATGGCTGAATAACTCACCATTCATTTATACAAAAGGGAAAGCTCTAAATAAAAGTTTGATCATTTCCCACTAAAAATGAATTTTCTACCAGTATCAATGAACTGATTGATTATTAAAGCTTTTTGTATTAAAGATTTTTATAATTGAAACATTTGAACACAAACACAAACTAGTATTCTTACTCTAAACGCCACTAACATGATGAATAGAATATTCTATTTTACCTAGACATGAAGCACTTGCTGGTTGTCTATCAAACCGGCAATTACTTAGCATTATGTGTGGGTTGAGAAGTCTTCCACACGCTCTGAACACAGTCAAGACTAGACTCAAATGACAGCTCTATCAGCCAAATAACCTGGAACAGTTAAATTCCCTACTCTTGAAGTTCTTTGTCTATCAAATGGGGGAAAATAATACCAGCCTCACAAGCCGAATGAAAAAAACATGTAAAGCTCCCGTAAAAGCACCAAAAACCACTGATGCATCATCACCAGTGGCAGATACTGTGACAATAATGATATACATTCTCTCTAAGTAGATTATACTCCAGTGGAGGCACAATTGACAAAAGTGACATGTTCCTCAACGCAGCTCTGAAGTCCTGCTAAACTAAAACACAACAGGTTTCACACAGAACTGATGGTCTCCCCACAAACGGTTCCTAGACTGGGTTTATTTCTAATTTTTGTTGGGGTGGTTTTTTGATGACTTTTAAATTTTCTTTGATGGCACCATCATTTCACTCACCACAACTCTCAAACAAAAATGAAGCACATAATCCTAAAAGAATAATGTCCAAATCCTTGATGAATGGTAAACTTGAAGTCCAGAAAAGGAAAGAAAAATCTCAAGGGACTATTATGGTGGGGAAAGTTGGACCGAAACTATAAATGAATTCCATAAATGAACTATTCAACTGAATTCGTAATTTCGCACCAGATGAGGCCACAGATGCCATAAATTGAACAACATGGGCACAGGGGACCACAGTCTTGTCAGCCAAGCTGTTTACTCACCGGGTCAGTCCTCTAGCGCAGGGCTCTGGGCTCTCACTGTAATGTACTTGCTGGGGTGTTCAGAGGACTTGCCCTTCCCCCTGAATGCCTTGGAGTGACTCTATAGATACCTGGCGCCGGCCTGGTCACGTCCTTCCTACCCCCTCCACCACACAGATTCTTCGGGTAACAGCAACACAGGAGTCTTAAAAGGGCCTTATAATATCTTTTCTCAGTATTTTGTATTGCAATATCTCCATTTGAAAATAGAATCACAGTCTCTGTCGTAATTCTTTTGAAACAGTTTGCAAGTCTATAAAAGAATTTTAGTGGGGGAGAAAAGGTTAAGATGTGAAGAGAGTCTAGTTCTCTTCACGTGAACAGAGTTAATTCTGTTCATTACATATACCAGTAGCAATAAATGTTTTAAACCTCAGTCCTGTGATTTAGTGGTGAGAAGACTCCTCAGAATACAACAGCTAAAAGGAGCTCTACTAGATCTATTTATGAAATCATTCATCACCATCAAAAAAAAAAAAATTCTTGATGAAGCAACAGTGGGGACAATTACTGCTCTCAATGGTCTGTTGGTTTCTACACTTGGTTAACCAACAGCGAGGTACACTAAGAAAATCAAGGGGCAAGCAAAACGAAGAAAATTTAGAAACTCAAGGTGTTTTGACATCTTAGATAGAAACTATAAATAAAAATACATATAATGTTTTAAAGTCATCCATATAAAGCATACCAATGGTTACATAACTTTTTTCTCTTTAGTAATTTTTTCTTTCATAAAACTAGACTTTGAAGCCTCCCCTTAGATTGTGCATTCCTTGAAGTTTACAACTTTGTATCATTCATTTTTTATTCCTAACATCTGATATCACAGGTGTTCAAAAAATAAATGGCGAACTAACTAATCATTTATTCACACCCATTATTCCCCACTTAAAAATTCATGCCCAAATTTATTAATCACTCTAAGAATATTAGTAACAATTTTTTCGTGTATTAACACCTCCCTTTACAATTTAATTAACTATATTTTACTTTAATAATCTTGACTTTTTAACTGGAGACCTTTTTTAAAATCTTTAGAGGAAGAAGTAGCCTAACTATAGTCTAAATATATAACATAAAATCTCATAACTTAGATTGCCACTCTAACTTCCTAAATGGGCAATTTAATTATCTAGTTCTCCCCCAAATTCACACTGATCCCTAGGAGTTAGGTGTCTATATAACCATGTCACAAACAATTCCAACAGTATGTTATAGTTCTGCTCATTATTAACCATCTGCTCCAGCAAGGCTAGACCCATCTTAACTATTGCAATGTGTACAGTAGGTGTTTAAACATACATTAAAAAAATTAGAAACTACCCAATTACTCTGAAAAATGTATAGTGATAACGCAACCTCCAAAATCTTGTATTCGAAAACTCATTCGTTCTCTAGTTCAGAGGCAGGTTGTAAATGGGAAATATGTTAAACAGAAGATAAAATAGACAGCATAAGGTTACAGAGTAATTGGGATTCCACCAAATAGGAAATTGAAAAGACTCTATGGTTAAAAACCCAGAAGACAGAGATCATAAAAGTTAACAGAAAAATTAACAAAAACCAAGCAATAGGCTTTTCACTCATTTTGGACAAAAGACCAAACAAGCTTGTTCTCAAAATCTTTTTCTTTAAAAAAAAAAAAAAAAACTATTAGTACAAAAGTACTATAAAACATAAAAAATGTAAATGCTTTTATGTCTAACTTGGGATAACAAATCAATAGAAAAAAAGCATGGGTGTCATAAAAGTTCTACCTATACTCCTCAAAGAGATATAAAATCTATGTATATGTCTACATGTTTATGTATATATAGTTCAATGTATATGCAAAATGCCTATGTGGTTTACATAAAATTGTGAGACTAAAACAAGTCATACAGAAAGAGAAGAGAGTAAGTAACGAGGGAAGAATAAAATATTGAAACATGAAAGTCAGTAAAGTAACAGAAGAGCTGAAAATGTTGATTTATTAGGAAAACAAACATGACTCATATATTAAACATTAATGTTGCTATAATAATAATTAATCCACAGTCATTGAGTGAGTCAAAAGAAGATAACTCAGCCAAATCTCCATAAAAATTAGGTAAGATTAGAAATGATATTAGCATTTCAACTCTAGATCACAAAGAAAATGCCTAATAATGAAAATCCAGTATCAGGATTACAAAATTCTGGTTAAATATTAATCAACACAATTAATACATCAAACATAATATACCTTTCAATCAAATATATGCAGGACATAATCTTTATTGGCATAATTAAAGAATACTTAGTAACCCTATAGTGGGTAAGATTAGATTTAAAAATCATAATTGTCTTAAGCTTTTGAGGATCAACAACTCTCAAGCCATATTTATGAGTATCTCATCTATGACTGGAAGAGTGCTAGATGCTCTCATACATTTTCATTTCCCCAAGACAACCCTGAGAGGTGACTTCTTCATTTTTGCAAACTAGACACCCAAGGATCAAGGAGTTTCTCAAGCTCCTGGTCACACAGGTCGACAGGCTGGACTATAAAGAGAAATGCTACTGACATGGATCCCTTTGGCCCTCTATCATAGCTAATACTTACAACAGAGCCAGCCAAACTAGTATCACAATTTTAAACTGGCAAATTTTAATCAACAGAGTGATATAACATTGAATATAAATGAATCAAAATTCCAGCTATATATTTAGAAAAGTCATACATACAACACATCAAGTGTGCATTGAGAGGTGAAAATAAAGAGAAAATCTGATACAGATTCCACTGTGCTATCTGAACAGCAAGTTACTATAGCAACCAAAGCAGGTGGAAAGTGGAAAGTTATTCAACCATTCAGGTACATGAAGCTCAGGGAAACAAGAACGGCCATTGAAAGACACTTCATGAAAAAACTGTGTAAGCTTTAAGTACCACCAAGCACCATATGTGGAAATAGATTTTTTTTTCTGGAAGACAGATATTCCATTAAGATCTGAAATTGAGCTGAGAAGATACTAACAGTGTACCTATCGATCATCTGCTAAAATGATGGCATCATTTTTGGCAGAAATGATCTCACTCGCTTTATGAGAAGCATAATTTAATATCTACAATAAGAAAGTCAGTCAATACCCCTTGGCAGTAATCAAAAAAAAAAAAAATTGTTCAATGTACAGACCTCTATGGAAAATAGGAAGTAGGAGAGAAACTTAGTTGGAGATTTAGAGGCAGTGAGATTAATTTTTTTTTTTTTAGGTTTTATCTAGGTAAACAGAAAGGCTTTTGACTCAAAAATAAAGCGAGTCTCACTTAGTGAATAATTCTCTCAAAATTATAAGCTTCATACCAGAAAGCTGTTACTCCACCTGAGATGAAAGGAAGCTTTGTGCCAAGCGAATACACCATTGACAGTTATCAAAATCTAGAACTGAGGATAATATAAATGAGTTTGGTACACACAAACCTTCCAGATCCTATACTCCTTGCTCCCTTCTTTTCCACCTCTTCACTCCAACTGCAGTTCGTGTTTCTCTTTCCTTCTCACGCCAGAGGAAGAGGTATCTGCTCCCCAAGTTAAAGTTCCCCCGTTTATGCTCAGGATATAATCTAGCTTCCCATTCCTCTTCACAGCAATGATATCCAATCCTTCCCAGCTCTCAAGGAACTTATCTTTTTCTAGGAATTCCTTCTCTTTGGCATTTACACTTGCTCAAGTTACATCTCTCCTACTTACAACCCAACAAAACCAAACCAGTAAACTACAGTATTATCTACTGTATTCTCTGCCTTACTGTTCTACTGCCTGCGTTTAGAGTTTTCTTGAACATGTAGTTGATTCTCATTGTCAACATATCTTCATTAGCCATTCACTTACTAACCCAATGGCTTCCACTCCCACTGCCCCATTAACACTGCTTTACTTACGGTGCCTACTGATGTCCTAAGTGCAAAATCCAAAAGGTAAGTTTCAATCCTCGGTTCACTTGACCTATCTGCAGCATTTCACACAGCTGACAGCTTCCTCTCTCCATAACACCTCTACTGTTCTGCTACTCCTACTATCTGGTTACTCCTTCTCTGAAGTCCTGATTCTCTGTGTCTCTTTCAGTATTGGTATTCTCTGTAAAGTACATCTTATGTTTTGTATTCCTTACTCTAAATGATAATCTTTTTTTTAAATTTTATTTTATGTTATGTTAGTCACCATACATCACATCATTAGTTTTGATGGAGTGTTCCACGATTCACTGTTCGCGTATAACACCCAGTGCTCCATGCAGTACGTGCCCTCTTGAATACCCATCACCGGGCTGACCCATCCCCCCAACCCCCTCCCCTCTAGAACCCTCAGTCTAAATGATAATCTAATCCCATTGCCTCAACTACCCCAACTTGGCTGCTATCTTCCAAATAGTTCATTTCTAGGCTTAGGATCATGGCCTTCTATCTCTAAATAAATACTGATCATCTTTATTAAAGAAATAACCAGAATACCTGAACCAAATACGTGTAAAACTTACAGCCTCATCTTCCCCATCCACTTGGCTACTGCTCTCTGATATCAATCATCTCTACTTTCATCTAACGTTCTTCTTCAATCTTGATCTTCTGAACATTTACTATTACAAATTCTTACTAGAATGCATCCTCAGTTTTAGTCTCTTTTTCATGTAACTCTTGAGTGACATACCTAAAACGCAGGCTCAAATTTCATAGTTGGCACCCTGTCAATGAAAGAGCAATGTCATTTTTTTAACAATCTTTTTTAAAGGCCCACCTTGTGCCAAATACTCTGTTATATGTTATGCAAACTAGAATCTCCTAGCATCAGAACCATCATTATTTACAGGAAGGGAAGAGTTGAGAAACTAGGATAGGTAGATTGATAGAGATAAACATGAGGCATCGGGGGGAGGGTAACAGGTAAGACTTTGAGATGAGAAGCTACTGTATTTGTCTTAAAAAATAAGCAAGAATGAACTAAAGAAGAGGCCAGGGAGGTGAGTGGAGAGGGCAGAGAATGAAAAAAGATGAGACTGACAAGTGAAGAACAGGCTTTCCATACCTAGTTAAAAAGCTTGTATTTTTTCTAATAGACTGATGATTCTCAAGTTGTATTATGTACATAAATACCCAGGGTGTTTCGTATAAATAGTTATCTGGGACACATTCCTAGAGATTCTGATTCATCAGATCAGAGTCTCTGCCAGGGAATTTGCATTTTTAACAAGGACCAAAGGTGGATTTGATATTGGGAGATCCTTGGAACATATAAAATGTTTTTAGGGATAGTAGGAAGTCATGAAAGTGTTCTCAGCACGCACACATAATGGTCATATTTGCTTTTGGTGGTTCTCTCTAGAAAGTATGTGAAGGACTTATATTAAAGAGTAAGCCTGGGGCGCCTGTGTGGCTCTGTCAGTTAAACGTCCAACTCTTGATTTCGGCTCAGCACTGGGCATGGAGCCTGCTTGGGATTCTTTCTCTCCCTCTCTCTCTGCCCCTCCCCCACCTCTGTCCCCAAAAAAACTTAAAAGAAAAAGAGAAAGAGAGAGTAAGCCCAAGAAAGGGAGGCCAGCAAGGACACTGCAGCAAGTGGGGAAAGAGGAACTGAGGGCCCAGACTTAGTTAACGGTGGCAAAGGTGGAAAGAGATCCCATGCTCTAAATCTATGGAAGTATGAAACAGGTAGGAGTAAGTGAACAATTATATATTGGTGGTGAGGGAGAGACAAGAATAACAGCCAGGTATCTAGAATAAAGTAAAAGATGTCTACTTTTGGACATGCTATATTCACAGTGATACCAGGACAAGGGCAGCAGGATATAGAAATCTGACATGCACAGGAATAGGCTGGGTTGGGTCGCACTCAATGATTTCAGAGTCATCAACAAAAAGATGAGTAACGAAGACCATGATAATAGACGCGCTCATACAGGAAGTCAAAAATTCAGCATGCCACACAAGACACTTTATAATCTAACTCCTGACTACTTCTTCAACTTCTTGTTTTTTAACTGTCTACTACCACATCTTGTCATCAAATGTATTTGTGATTTTTGTCATATCTCAAACAAAAATAAAAGTTCAGAAAATACCATAATGAAAAATTAGTATCTACTATTCAGCTTTAACAAATCTTACTATTCTGCCAAATTGACTTGTCAGAGAGAGAGAGAGAGAGAGCACAAGGAGGGGGAACGGTAGAGGGAGAGGGAGAAGCAGGCTCCCCGCTGAGCAGAGAGCCCTATGTGGGTCTGGATCCCAGGATGCTGAGATCATGACCTGAGCCAAAGGCAGACGTTTAACCGACTAAGCCACCCAGGCATCCCTGCTTCAGAATTTTTAAAAGAAATCAGTTCTTGAAAGTTGAAGACCCTGTGTTCCCTTTCAAATGCCCATATTCCCCTTGCCTCCTAAGAGATAACTTTCATCCTAAATTTGGTTTTAATCATTTTTTGCATGTTTATACTATCCCAATTCGTGTATATTCAAAACATATGTATGCCTTTGCATGTTTCCACACTTTACATAAATTCTAGCAAACCATAAGGATCACCCTCACTTTATTTTTTTAAATTCAATGTTATGTTTTTGAGGTTTATCCACGTAAAAAACACTCTCGATTACTGAATTGCTGTATAATACACTGTACAAAGTTACCATAGGTTATTCATTCAATTTCCCCTGATGGGCTTGTAGGTGGTAAACAACAATCTATTTACATTCCATACACCAGGCAAACCAACAGCCTGTGGTACCTGACATTGACAGGTGCACTGACATCCTGCCTTGGTTCATCTCTTTACTTCAAATACTCTTTCCAGCATTAGCATTATCAGCATATTAGCACAAAGTATTTTTTCCTATTTGGCTTCCTTAAAACTTATCTTTCAACTATGAGGATAAAAAGAGGCTTTCAATAATTATTTACTGAGTGTATAAAGTGTCTTTAGTTCCTGAAGATTAATTTATAGAGTCCCTACTATGTTTCAGCTTTAGACTAACATAAAGTGGTTTCAAATACATCCTACACTCCTGGCACTAAGAGTGAAGAAAGAAAACAACAACAAAATAATAATGACAAAAAGTGTGTCTGTGGGTGTATAATACACACAGATGTATATACAGATGTATATGTATCCTATGTGTGTGTATATGATACAGGGTGACAGGGCAGTTACTTAAAGAAATCTTAAGTTTTTAGAGAGATGAAATACTAAACCCACAAAATAACAGAAAGAATATGACTATGAAATAAAGTAATTTATGGAACAAATTAAACATCAACTTTCTATAATAAAATAATGCATTGATGAGCAATGTCATGTGTGTATATGTATACACATTTAAGTCTTAATGGTTGAGTACATTACCAATGAAAACAATTAGAAGACCACACCCAACTAAGCAAAGGTGATAGAAGAGCTTGTCACAAGAATCTATGTTCCCACAGAGTAAACTGAAGTACTTCTTCTACATCTATACTTATCACAAATAATACACACTAGCAAGTAAACATGACAGTTCTCACCTATGAACAACAGAAAAATATATCCAAAATTTAAAACTAAAAAATAACATATAGCAAGTTCAGAAACAGATACTAAGAACGAAAGTGACTCAAAAATAAAAGAATGAGTTTGATAAAACTAATTAAATAGACATGGTAATTCAAGACAACACACTTGTCAAATTATAGAATTAGAAGTAAAGCCAGGTGTACAAATAGTGCACCTTACGAAATACCAGGGAACAGACTGGACAATTCATTTTTGTAAGACTAATAATTCAGTGGGATCTCTTGACATGATTTCAAGATTAAAAAATATGGCAAAATCTAGGTAGAGAAAATAAACAATTACACAGGTTTGGCAGCAAGAAGAAAGAAAGCAAGACTTCAGAAGCAAAGTTGATGCAAGTTTTTTTAAGCCAATTTTAGTCCCACTAGTGTGATCTAATGTTCAAAATGATAGCAGTCTTTGAGAACCCGGACTCACTCATGTCTTGCTACTAATCCAAAACCAAGTAACCTAAAAAATTAAAATACCTGCAAAAAGTGTAATAATTGAATTGGTAAATGAAAATGAACTTTACTGGTCATACTGTTGCAATGAAATGACAACATTTAATTTATAGGTAAAACTGGATTAAATTGGAATTAAAATGGAAGGGTGGAGCTAGGAGAGGATCATTCACCTTTATTTGAACAAAGAACTGAGTTCTTTGTCAACTTAGATTTTCAGCCCTGTGGTGCTCCTAAATTATCATGTGTAATGGGTGAAAGCTCATGGAAAGGAAAAATATCATGCCTTAAATCCTTTTTCCATCAATCTTTAATAGTGACTTTAGGCAAATTACTTAACTTTACCGAGTCTCCAACACCTATAAAACAGGGCTAACTATACCTTCTTAAACCATTGTGAACATTAAAATAGCACATTGAAAGTGTCCTGTATTCATGGTTCCCTTGCATATTAAACACTTGTCTTTCCTTAGCAAAAATAGCCACTATTTATCCATCTCCCAAAACACTAGATCCATCATTTATAAGATCCAAATAATGAGAATTACTTATCTCTTAAGATTTTTATGTGGCAGGGCGCCTGGGTGGCTCAGTTGGTTGAGTGACTGCCTTCGGCTCAGGTCATGATCCTGGAGTCCCGGGATCGAGTCCCACATCGAGCTCCCTGCTCAGCAGGGAGTCTGCTTCTCCCTCTGACCCTCCCCCCTCTCATGTGCTCTCTCTCTCTCATTCTCGCTCTCTCAAATAAATAAAATCTTTAAAAAAAAAAGATTTTTATGTGGCATAAACTTTGGAGGATATGAACAAGCTTTAAGAAAATTTAATCTGTGCTGTGTTTATGTCCTTTATAGCTGTTCCAACTAATGACTCCAACCAGCAACTCAAATGTAGCTCTTCCATGAGGCCCTCCCTGACTACTAAAACAGCACATACCAACCAGCATACCTGTCTCTCTAATCTGTTCCTCTTGCTTCATTTTTCCTCTTAGAACACCTCACCTCTTGACATATCTACACTCATGTGTCTATTGGTTGCCTATCCCCACTGGAATGTAAGCTCCAGGACAACGGAGACTTCTGGGTCATTTACTGCAGAATTACTAGCATAACAGGCCCCCAATAAGCATTTGCTGAATAAAAGCATCAATTAAGAAGAAAATTACCTAGAGACATCTCTTAAAAAGATAATTATATTTAGAGTAAATGGAACATTGAGAGAGGAAAATCAACCTTGCTTAGATTCCCATATCTTAGCAACACTAGTATCTTGCAAACATGGGGCTGTTAGAAGCAGATTCTGGGCCTCTTTTGTATGTATGTGAAATATAAAAGGATTGAGATGTTGGAGCTGGCAAAATCTTGGAATAGGTTTAGAAACAGAAATAAACACTGATTTCAAATGAAGCCCTCAAACTTTACTAAATGATTTCATCATAATTTTTTAGCAAATAGAAGTATGGCAATTTGAGAGCACCTGCTGAATAATGATGATCTTATATTGAGTGTTTAGTACATACCAGACATTGTTATAGATTTTTTATATTTGTGATTTCATTGAATCCTCACTAAAACCCTGAGTGGCTTCAGTTATCACCCTTGAATTCTGCTCATCTGCAAAACACACCTTGCTATGGCATTTCACTTAATCGCATGTTTATTTCTCATAGACAAGGTAGTTAGTTGCTCATAATTTACAGATGTGTAAACTGGAACTGTGACTCAAGAGATTAGTAAAATTTACCCAAATAACACGGACACTTAGGTACCAGAGTCAGGATTCATATACCAGCCTAAACTTCAAAGCTTCTTAATTCATCTAAAATACTAAATGTCCACTCCAAAATTTTATAAAGGGAATCTTCTAAACTATCAAGTGGTTCAATTTAGAGTAGAAAATATCTCTGCAGCTCTCCTCTCTCCATCAACCCTTTAGAAAGAGTTGCATCCAATCTCGGATTCATTCCCAGAGAAATACTATTTGTGCAGATACCAAAGTAAATCAATTTGGAGTTTAAAGAGCTCAGCTTTATTTTAATTATATTAGAAAAGGCTTCTGTATTATCCAAGGGGCATGCAAAGCACACATTCTATCTCTGAGATGGAATAAAGAAATATAATTGTCATACACTTTCTCACATTTATATACTGCAGATACACCACCTCAAACATATATCTTAGCTCTGTTTAGAGGTCCACTATGCAGATGTGTTGGTGGCCCAAAGATAATACATGAAATGCACTGTTATGGGGAGAAAGATGCTCCTTCCTTTGTCTGCTAGTGTTGTGTGTGTAAGTATACAGAGAGACATACATTTATAATCCACACATATGCATTTATGTTTATGTCTATATGCATACATTTTATATATATATATATAATACACTTTCCATGCTAGCACTTCTGCAGCCATAAGGTCAGAAATTTTAAAAACAAACAAAATATTTCATACGCTCATTTTACCAAACACTACAAATCACTTAAAAATACTGCTTGCTTATATTTCTTAATGCCCTAAATTTTGAAAATGATCAACTTAAATCTTTTCTGCTCTTTCTTTTCATCAAAATTATATCTTTTGTTAAAGATGGTAATTGAAATTCAATTTCTATTTCTTTGCTTAAAATTCTGCAATGTTTATGGCTCCTGGTGAAGGGTGGTTTGACCTACTTTTGTGTAACATAAAGTGGGAACAACCACTTTCTCCCTTTGATTTACTGTATTTTTTACAATCACTTGTAGAATATGTATACAATGGAATGTAAAACTATAATCTTAAGAGTAGACAGATGAATAATGAGAGTTGAGTTCCTGGATTTTCACTGTGTTGTTAATTATGAATTCTTGGAAGGTAGCTTAGGGGGATAGTTTAAAAAAAAGATTTATGATGTACTTTAAAAAAATTCTGAGCATGGACAAAAGTTATCTTTGAAGTTTGGGGATATAATCAAAGTGGAAATAGACTTCTGATTCATAATACTCTTAAAATTTCCTCTTTACAGACATGGGTTTCTGACTATCTTCTGCATTGTTTTAATAGAGTCTTAGGAAGAGAAGACTGAGCAGGCTCAACTTGTGGCTCAATTAAATTTGGCAACTGGGATTTTTGTCCTTAATTACATGTAACTTTGAAATAAGCTTTTTTATTTTAGAAAAGTTTTAGATTAACAGAAAAATTGTGAAGACAGTACAGAGTACCCATAAACCCTAAACCTTGTTTCCCTATGTTTAACATCTTAACATTCCTATGCTACATTTGTTATAATGATGGCATTATAGTCCTTACAAGAGGTAGGGAGATCAGAAATCTTTCTTACTGGGCCATGTGAGGACACAGTGAGAAGGCAGCTATCTGCAAACCAGAAAAAGAGCTCTCACCAGAGAACCAAATCTACTGCAACCTTGATCTTGGAATTCCCAGCCTCCAGAACTGTGAGAAACAAATTCCTGGTGTTTAAGCCACCCAGTCTATGGTATTTTGTTATGGTCACCCAAGTAAATGAAGACACCTGGGATATCACGTCTGTTCCATCCACCACACTGTGCATCAAAAAACTGGAAAAAAAAAAAAAAACTGATGTGGATGTAGCCAAACACGTGTCATGATAGAAATTAAGTCTTTACTGAAGGAAAAAAAATGTACTTTGGTCCGATAAACAAAAAAAAAACAATAGTTTTGTTTATTAACTGTATTTATGTTGCTCAGAGCGTATGCATGTTTGGAGCCCACCCCCCACTACACTATGAGAATTTACTACTACAAAGACTTAAAAATAAGCATGGACCAAAAAGAGATTAACAATAGATTCTTAAAGAGACTCATAAAGTTGAAAAACAGGGGCGCCTGGGTGGCTCAGTTGGTTAAACGACTGCCTTCAGCTCAGGTCATGATCCTGGAGTCCTGGGATCGAGTCTCACATCGGGCAACCTGCTCAGCGGGGAGTCTGCTTCTCCCTCTCCCGCTCCCCCCTCTTGTGTGTGCTCTCTCTCTCTCATTCTCTCTCTCAAATAAATAATATCTTAAAAAAAAAAAAGTTGAAAAACAGTACCTGCTGTCCTTCCAACCTTTCAACCCTTCACTCACTCCCCTTCCCTCAATGGGTGACATCTTACAGAAGTATAGGAAAATCTCAAAACCAGGAAACTGCATGGGAATAACACTGCTAACTGGACTATAGACTTTATTCAGTTCTCCACATGTACTCGTTTGTGTGTGTGTGTGTGTGTGTGTGTGTGTGTGTGTGTCTGTTAAATCTGTATAACTTGATCCCATGTATTGATTCTTCTAACCACCACTGCAGTCAGGCTTTCCAGGGCCACAAAGGTGTTCCCTCATGTCACTCTGCTATTTCCCATTCTCCACCCCCAGCCTGTCCTTGGTCATTTAGAGGATACTATATAAATGGAATCATGTATCATATATCTTTTAAAACTGGCTTTTCGCTAAGCATAATACCCTTAGGATCCATCCAAGTTATCAATAAAACTATGAAAATTCATCTACGGATTTTTTTTGTGAGAACATAGCTTTCATTTATCTGGAATAAGTGCCCAAGAGTGCAATCTCTGGGTCATATGATAAGTACATGTTTAGTTTTATAAGAAGCTGCCAAACTATTTCCCAGAGTGGCTATAGCATTTTACATTCCCTCCAATGCTCCCGCACCTCCTAATACCATCATATGGGGAGTTAGGACTTCAACATATGAATCTGGGGGGGATGCAAACATTCAGTCCGTAACAACTACAAAGTGACAGAGATAAGAAATGAATCCAATTTTGTCTGACTCCAGAATTCCTTAAGCACCATACATGTGTAATTATCCGAAATGGACATCTAAATAGTAAAGTGTAAGACATGAAATATTTGAGAATGTGTCTACACAGTTAACGCACCATGCACTGGTAAGTAAAAGTTCTATTTCCTATCAGTAGATATGTTTGTGATTTATATATGATAGTAGGTTGACTGGAGAATTAACTAATTATAGTTAAGCAACAAATACCTCTATTCTTTGGCAGACATTAAATGATTCTGGATCAAATTTTTAATACAAAAAAAGAAGACCAGATTAGAGAGTCTGGATTTGAGAGAATAAGGAGAATTTTGTAAGGATTTAGGCAAATAAATAAATAAATAAGGAGACAGAGAATTTAATATAGAACTTGGAAAGTGATTTTCTTTTTCCTAGAGGTCAGGAAGAGATTTTAGTACGAGAACCAGGTATCCAATTCTTAGCAAGCTAGATGAAAAAATCAAATTGAACAAGGGAAATCCTAAGGATCTCATTAAAATTGAAAATAACTGGACTTTTCATATATTTCATTTGGCTGAATTTGCCATTTGAGAAATAAACCGGTAAACTCCTTCAAGGCCAGGCATCCTGTTTTTTTCAACATTAAATCTGCTACAACTGGGAACTCAGTCCCTCATATAGAGTAGATACTCAAATGTTCAGATGTTTGTTAATATTAGGCTTTTATTGTTTGCGAAGTGACTACTGCACTTAAGGCATGTGTCCTTAGAAAATGTCCCTGTGCCCTCCTTAATGTGCCTCCCTCCCTTTCTTCTTTCCTCCCTCCCTCCTTCCTTCCTTTCAGGTAGGTAAGGAAATTATATGGAGACATGTGTGTCTAAAGTGAGGTCACAAAAGTATCCCTAAATTCTGACGATGAGCAGCATTCTAACAGCCTACCATGAATTAAGTTGGCATCATTTGTCTACTCCAATGAGATTACACAAGAAAAGGTATTTTAATAGAAGAAATCAATCATAATCTTAAGAGGGAAAAGAGGCAAACTCCAGAAGTATATAACTGTCAATATCATAGGTTTAAATTTTTCTCTACGTTGGGGGTATTCAGATTTTTCGTGTCCTACACAGTAGGATGCCACATAGTCTACAAGTAATTTTGTTTTAATTATAAACTAAAATAAAAAATGCTGCTAAAAGAGCTGGAGGGGGAAAAGAAAAAAAAACATTAAGAGATATTTTCCCTTCATTTTTTAAGACTACAGTCTTTTGAGACAGAACCCACATCCACGCTTACATTTTAGATGCAGGTTTACAGCTGGGAAGTTGCTCCCAAGACCCACTAACAAAAAAACCCAAAGGTAAAGTTTAGGTTAAAAAAAATCTGCCTCTTAAAAGCTAGTCTCCTTTGTCACCCCTCTTCTTAAAAGAGTAAAGGAGATCCTGAAAGACTGCACAGATATCCTGGGCATCTACTAGCATTTACATATCAAACATGTCCCTGATGCGGAGCTATGCTGAGCACTTTTTCTGGGGCGCCTGGGTGGCTCGGGTCGTGGTCCTGGGATCCAGCCCCACTTCGGGCTCCCTGCTTGGCGGGAAGCCTGCTTTTCTCTCTCCCACCCCCCCCTTCTTGTGTTCCCTCTCTCGCTATGTCTCTGTCAAATAAATAAATAAAATCTTAAAACAAACAAAAGCAAACAAACAAAAAAACCATGTCCCAAGTCCAGTTCCTATTTCCACCTTCCAGCTAAGCCACAGGCCATCTAGAGCTCAAGAGTCAAGAATTTATTTTTTGGAACAGCTTTATTAAGATACAACTTGCAACCATCCAATTCACCCACACGAAGTGTATAATTCAATAGTTTTCGTATATTCACAGTTTGCAGCTCAATACATTTTAACTCATTCATTTGGTATTAGTATGGGGTTGCTGCCATTTTAGTTTACTTTTTAAAAATTACCAATTATTCTTATCATCATTTCATAAAATATATCAACAAGCACTGAGACTACTGCCCTTCCCCCAAAAAAGTATCTAATTAGCCAATGCCTGTATACATCAGCACATGGGAAACGACCTTCTCCTAATTTTTTAAAATTTAGTTTGAACATCTAGGCTTCATCAAGGTTGAGACTTTGGACTGCAGACTGGCAAAGCTCAAGGAGACCTGCTATCAAGTCTCTACCCCGTGCTACTATAATACTCAGGCACACAAAAAGCCTTTATAAAATGGAATATTACTCAGCCATCAGAAAGGATGAATACCCACCATTTGCATCGAAATGGTTGGAACTGGAGGGGATTATGCTAAGTGAAATAAGTCAGGCAGAAAAAGTCAATTATCATATGGTTTCACTCATATGTGGAACATAAGGAATTGCATGGAGAACATTAGGAGAAGGAAGGGAAAACGAAGGGGGGGAAATTGGAGGGGAAATGAACCATGAGAGACTATGGACTCCGGGAAACAAACTGAGGGTTTTAGAGGGGAGGGGGGTCATGGGATGGGGTAGCCCGGTGATGGGTATTAAGGAGGGCACGTGTTGCAATAAGCACTGAGTCTTATACGCAAATAACGAACCATTGAACAATTCATCAAAAACTAATGATGTAGAGTATGGTGACTAACATAACATAATAAAAGAAAAATATCCAGGAAAAACAAACAAGCCTCACACTTACTACACAATAAAACAATTATAGACACAAAAGAAAGTTGTGGAATTCTCTCTCCACACCCAGGCTGAAACATCAGCACTGCAGGAGAGGTTCCAGTAAATAGAATTTGAAAACCACCTTTGAATTATCTTAATGCCATCACATTTGCGTAACAACAATGCTAAAATTTAAATAGGAGGTAGAGTTCTATTTCTAGCCTTGAGTCTGATCTTTCACTTACATATTAAAAAAATAGATATAAAAATATCTCCTAAGTGGGGTTGTAAAATATGTCTTTTGAAATATTTATTTGGGAAAATCTTGAACAAATTAAGTTAATCCATCTTTAACTCACCTAATTGACATGAGTTAAACTCAATGGAATATTTTGCTTGTATATGGAGTTTTTAGCTTTTCAAAAATTCCAGAAGGTTAAAAAAATTCTGCATGTACTGTAAATAATACTTTTTTGTTTTCATTAGATTCTCAAATAGATCCACACTTCAAACCATCTGTCTGTTCCAACATTTGGAAAAGTTTTAATTTTTTCCCATCTAATTAAAGTCCATTAATGAGAGGAAAAAAAAGCTTTTTAAATTTTAGATGCCTGCTTAAGGGCATTTACTTTTTTCAGTACTAATCTAGTGTACAAAGTTGACATTGCCAAATAAACCAAACACTTAGGCCACATCACCTTTAAGGCATAATTTAATACACTTTATTATTTTTTGTCTCAGAGGCATTTTTAAATTTGGTTATTCTTAAAGTTGTTTCTCCTTAGAAATAACTATTCTTGAAGAATCTACTCTAAGAAATTATAATTGTGGGGTGCCTGTGTGGCTCCGTTGGTTAAGTTTCTGCCTTCAGCTCAAGTCATGATCCCAGGATCCTGGGATCTGGTCCCCTGTGGGGCTTCCTGCTCAGCAGGGAGTCTGCTTCTCCCTCTGCCCCTCCTTCCACTCATCCTCTCAATTTCTCTCTCATATAAATAAAAATCTTTAAAAAAAAAGAAATTATAATCTTTTTAACACTACAGATATGCAATAAATAGGGAGTTCAAGAGCATATATGTCCATTTAGGAAAAATAAAGAAGAAAATAAGAATTAGAAAGGTTATATCTATAGATCATGTGCCTTAGATAATTATTGAGTATTTCTAAACTAATTTGTTATACTGAACATCCTTGAAAAGTAAAATTCATAAAGTTATCAAAAAAGACATTACCAAACTTCCTAAAAGAAATTTCCTCGAATGTACATTTTAAAACATTTTTTGATATTGGACCAATTAAGTTGTATGGTAATAAAGGTATGGCCAAAAAGAAAAGTGATTTTACAATGACTTCACAAGTATGAACATGTTTCCAATGATATTTATTAAGTGCCTTCTTTCAGACCTATAAAAATGTTCACTTGTTTCCAAATACACATCCAATCTGATATAGACAATGTAAGCTTTTGAATGAGTAAAGTATACAGTTTAAACTTTTTTCTTTTTTTATGTCAGGACATCTAAAAAAGTAAAGCAAAGCATTATCTTTTAAAGCAGTCCTGCTTTAACAATCATATTGTCTCACTTATTACAAATTTAAAAAGCTAACAATTCAATAGAGAAAAGTACATGTCCTTCTTTCTATCCAGAGGTAATCACTCACTTTCTTAAATGACCCCCACATTTCATCATTTTAATCTGAGTAGGGAAACTGCGGGTATGGAAAATGGACCAATCCAAAGAGCTTATGTAGAAGTTTTTTGAAACCCCAACTGAAGAGAGAGAGTCATTCCAGAGAAGGAAACAGTCCCAGTGATGGCCTGGTTCCACTTCCTCACACGCTGCCCATTCTGTTCCTCTTTGTCTTCCTCCTCCCCTGGGATCCAGCTTAACAGACTGCAAATCACCCTCAAGGAGCTACCTCCCTGGCCTCTGTCCTTAGTAGGAAGGACAGAGGATAAGAAGAGAAGCTGGGGATCAGAGAGAAGGCCCCCCACAATATCATTAGACCCCCAGTAGATAATGGGCACAGAGAAGCCATGTCCACCTGAAACCAATTACAGTCCCCTGTAACTTCCTATAGCCATCTGAAGAGTGACCAGGCAGTATTTTTTTTTTTTAAAGATTTTATTTATTTATTTGAGAGAGAGAGAATGAGAGATAGAGAGCACGAGAGGGAAGAGGGTCAGAGGGAGAAGCAGACTCCCCGCTGAGTAGGGAGCCCGATGTGGGACTCGATCCCGGGACTCCAGGATCATGACCTGAGCCGAAGGCAGTCGCTTAACCAACTGAGCCACCCAGGCGCCCCGTGACCAGGCAGTATTAATTTGGACATGGTTACCTGTATGAAACTTTACTGGAATTTCAAATTATCTTAGCTCTTTAAAAACATAACTGTTCTTACTAATATATAAGTCTAAGATCAACTTTTCTGTTTAAAAATTTTAATGTATCTAACAATATGTTAGGAAAGTAGGCCTCTGCCTAAACATGGTCTCATTCAGTCTCCGGAACAATTTTGTGAGATGGATAGCATTATCACTGTTTCTACAGATGGAAACATTGAGGATACAGATCAAATAACTAAAAATGGTAGATGGGAGTTTGAATACAGAAGAGTCTGACTCCAAATTCTGCATGCACTCCAAACTTTGTCACTAGCTCAAGAAAAAATGTCTTTAGCTTCAAGATAATTGTTAAATTTGCTTAAATCAGCAGACTTCCCCAGTTAAAAGAAAAATCAAATGATCTGAGAAAGTATTTGTATTTTAGTAGTATAAGTAAATTCTGCTTTAGAAAAGATTAAAAAGGAAGGGAAAACTCACACACTCGCGTGCACACACACACACACACACACACACACACCCTGTAGTTTGTCCTGTGAGTGGGGAACAGTTCTGCCTAAGAATTTGCTCTGGCCCAACTTAAATCAAACTGTAACTGCAAACCTTTTCCTACTCTTTTTCTGGTTCTAACAGTGTATGGTCTGGTAGATGGTTCTTTTGTTTGGGAAAATATAACAAACTGTACATGCCAAGGTATGTTGGAGTCTAGAGGTTAGAGAATGAGAGTTAAATTTCTCTGCATAACAAAATAACAAAAATTTGTAACCTGGGGAGACAGAAGTGAGATAGAAGATGCATGAAAATAGAGAATGGGCCCCTCAAACACCAAGAACATAACTGGAAGCTGGGCCTATGGAACAAGACAACCAATAAGATAATCACCATGTGAAGAGCAGAAATTTTAAAATTCCTTAGCAATTTTAAGTTGTTTTCTTCCCTTAACCATGCTGAGTCTGCGTTCTTTACTTATCCCCAAGGCTGCAATTAAAGTCTGTAATACATAACAACTTTGGGCTAGTGAAGAAGAGAGGAGCTGTCCCAGATGTGCGGCAAAGCTGCAGAAGGTGTGACGGCAAGGCTGACCGGAGTGGTGATCGAGAATGCAATTGAGCTGCAAGCACATGTTCAGAACAGATATCCAGAGAATACATCCTCAGACCCTAACCTCAAAAATACTGAGAGTGATGCTGAGCTGCCCATAATAAATGGGATGGGGGTATTTTGGGTGTTAAAGGAATGTAATCCTAGAAGTCTGGAGAATTTGGTGGGTAAGTATGACTTTTGAAAAAGAAGAGGAGGGAGGGAGAAGCAGGAGGAAAGGGAGGAAGTAAGAAGAAAGGGAGGAAGGAGGAAAGAAAAGAGAAGGAAGGAAAGAAGGAGAAGGAAAGGAAAGGAAAGGAAAGGAAAGGAAAGGAAAGGAAAGGAAAAAAGAAAAAGAAGAGGAAGGAAAGAAAAGAAAAGAGAAAGGAAAGAAAAAGAAGAGACAAACACTGAACTAGAAGGCTTTCCCCCTTGGTGATCAAGCCAGGGGACAGAAAGACGTTTCCAGTGGGATGCCTGAATTTTTAAACTTAAAATGGCAAAGTAAACTAATCGGACCTCTATGATGAAAGATCAGGAAATAACAGAGCTGGAAGAGTCTTCAGAGGTCATCTAGTTCAGTCCCTCCATTTTTATCAAAGAGGAAAGTGATTTCCAAAAAAGCACCTGCCAATGTCTTACAGCTTTTTACTGACAACTCTCCTGATTCTTATTTCAATATTCTTTTCTCTCTACTACTCATCTTTGGAAGCTTATTACAAAAAAAAAAAAAAAAGTAATTTAAGAAAAATACTCTCAACCTGCCACTTATAAGCCTGTTAGGGAACTCTGTTATTAAAAGAAATCCAGATAACTATTTCTACTGATTTGAGTTGCCTTGGTTCATATTTCTAATTTTTCTCTGACACATAAGCTGTTACCTCAAAATTCTGCTCTCCCCAGAAACTCTCTTCACACACACACACACACACACACACACACACACACACACACACACACACACGCATGTACATGTCTTTATACTCACAGCAATGTAACTGTTACAATTGCCAACTGATGCAATAAACTGCTAATTGGCAATCCTAGGTGTGGAGACCACTGTGCTGGACATGGCCCAGGCCTGGCCCTCAGGGGCTTCCGCCTAGTGAGACACTAAAAAATGACAATCACTACAATGAGGGCTATTACAAAATGTATTATAAGGGTGCCCAGAGGAGAGGCACCCACAGGGTTGTTGGACCTATCTCCCACAGATTCACTGTTTTGGTGGTGGTGTGTGTGTCCCTGGTTTCCTGTTCAGTTCCTGTACAAAGTGTGCATTCAGTTAAATATTGTCCACAGGTAGTGAATTTTGAAGGACAGAATCTGTTTCACCCCCACCTCCAATCTATAATATCCATTCATTATTCGTTCAGTGCCTAACATATCCAAATAATAAAATAGGCATTGACAAGACAACACTGAACAAAATGTACCCAGGTTCATTCTTCTAGAAATTTCAATATACTACAAATATAAAGAAGTAGCAGATAAATAACACATGTGTGACTAAGTGCCAGTATGATGAATGACATCATATGTATACCATGTATGATGAAATGGCACGAACCTCAAAAGACTCATGATTTTGAATAAAGTAGGAAGTGTCCTTGGAAACTCATGACCATGGCTCCACGTTTTCATGCAGAGATGTGGGAGAATGAGTTGCAACAGAAGTGAGCCACTTAATGGAAGAAGGTGGAGGAAACGTTTTTAAAAGAGGATGAAGGTGAAAGAGCCGGAGTCTATTGGAACAGCGCTGGGGAGGAGCTGTTGTGCATGGGCCAATGGAAACACCTGGGAAGAAGGGGAGCGCTGGGAAGTTGGGTCAAGAAAGAAGAACAAGGGAGAAAGTATGAGAACATGAGAAGGTCACATCACAATCATTCCGGAAGTGAGAAAAATGCCAAGCAATCCCACCCACCCTTACCGCTGCCTTTGTAGAGGAGTCGCCTTCTCCTACCTGAATTACTCGGTGGTTTCCTACCTGCCCACTCTACTCTCTGGTTTTGCTCCTGCCCACCCATTTTCTACTCTTCACACAGAAGCCAGATGACTTTTTCAAAAAATAAATCAGGTCATTACATTTCCCGGTAAAAGCTTGCAAAGGTGTCTCATCCCTGTTAGCTTACAATCCAAACTCCTTATCAGAACCACACGGCTGCTCGACACGATGTGGCCCTCTGCCAACCTCCCAAACTGGTTTGTCCCTCACTGGATCCCCTGCAGCCACACAGGCGTCCTTGCTGCTCCTTTAACAGGCCAGGCTGGTCCCTATTCAGGGCCTCTATACTTCCAGTTCTCTCTGCCTAGAAACTCTTGCCTTTTGTTTGCGTACGGCTGCTTCCTTTTCACCATCCATGTCTCCAGCCAGATGTGACACTCTCCCCTGCCCATCATGTCTAAACCCATCCTCCCACCCCCTTCTCCTTCCCCCATATACTCCTCTTTCATCTTGCTTTATTTTACTCAAAGCAGCTATTATTATCTAAAGACATATTTTTCTTTTTCTTTCTTGTGTGCGTGTGCGTGTGTGTGCGTGTGCGTGTGTGTGTGTGTGGTATCTTTTTGTTTATTATCTTTCTCCTGCACTACAATGCAAACTCTAGAAAGGATTCAACCTTTGTCATTAACTTTTCCGTTCTTAGGGCCAAGAACAATGGCTGGCACATAATAGACTCCCCCCAAAATAGTTAAGAATTAAAGATATTAAAGAGTGAGTGAGAGAACCTAAAAAAGGGATAAGCCCAGAGGAGGACAAATAAATGAGAAGGCAGGTAGAAAGTTTTGCTAAAGCAGTGACATACTCAATGAAACCTAAATAACAGACAAATACAAGATAACGCAGGAGTGAGTGAGAGTTCAAAGGGCAGGTGGAGTATTAGAACACTGAGGAAAAAAAATTTTAATAGCCTCAGATTGAAATTAAAGCCCATGAGGAAGCAAGTACAGTACTGATACTCCCAAGAAATGAGGAGAAGACTTTCATTACATAGGACTGGGCGGAGGAATGCAAGGGCAGTACAGTCAGCCTCAGCAATGTAAGAATCATCAACTGAGCAGTTGAACAGCAAGCCCTTCTTGCCTAAGGGTGCCCAGCATACAACAGAAGTGCAATAAATTGCTATTAAATGGGCTAACAAACCACGGTGTACTAATGCCAGAGCTGTGGTTCAACTACGGAATCATTTCCAACATCGACATTAAAGGAGCCTTCGTAAATCATCTAATTCTTTCCTTTAATCCCTTTTCATTTTCAAGCATCTACTGAGCACCTACTATGAGCACAACTTTGAAGATACAGTTAACACTACATTAATACTCTATTCTCCAGAAAATTGCTACAGAAGGCTTACCTCCTCTTTCCAATCTTAGAATAAATGTTACAAGCAGCCTTCTGGAAACAGTGTCCTTTGGTTTCTAATGTAGTGACAGGTCTGAATGTCAGGGATTTCACGCCCCTTCTGGAAGGAAAGGCTATCAAAGCAAACCCACAGAAAGGAGATTCAGGGCAAGTATATGCTTCTAGGCCTCTCTAGCCATGCATCTAGGCAAATATAACCTTCTGAAGTTAAGTATATAAGACAGCAAAAATGTCTCATAAGAGAAGCAATCTCCCGCAAACGAAGAATCCTTTCTAATGACCCCCTCCCTCTAGGTGTTAAAAATATTTTGCTACCAAAGTTAAAATAAATAAACAAAGACAAATTTCCCATGATATGGACAGAAATTCATTCCCATTGCCTTTTTTTTTTTAAGTAAACACTCCCCCCAATGTGGGGCTTGAACTTATGACTCTGAGATCAAGACTCACGTACATGTTCTACTCACTGAGCCAGGTGCACCATTTACATTATGTCTTAATAAAAACTCATTTCTCCTAGATGGCTTTTAAGCTTCAAAGATGATGACCTAGGGATATCATCCCACTGTAGATTTCTCTTCAGTTAGCCAGCATTGTCCAAAAGAAATTTCTGGGATATAGAAATAACTGTACTCTCTAATAATACAGGCACTAGCCATTCGTGATTATAGACTTGAAAGTGACTACAGCAATGGAGGAAATGAATTTTTAATTTAATTTAAACTTAATTTAATTTTAATTCATTTAAATTTGCATAACCACATGTGCATAGTGGCCACTGAATTGAACAACACAATCAGGCCACAGCTCTAGTCTTAGCACTCATTAATAGAAGCTGGTATAAAAGAAATGATACTATCTCCTGCTTTCCCACTAACCTAGAAGGATAGTTAAAATAACATATTATTCCTAAAGGATTAGATAATAAACATTATTACTGAAATCCCCTTATTCCACTCATAAACGTATTAGATGTTTGACCTTCAATACTTCTATTAATTTCTCTGGATTTCAGCTACCTTAACAGTAAAATAAGTAATTGTGCATTAGTGAACCATTTGATACCTTAAGGTCTTTTCCATCTCAAATATATATGATTTAAATCATTATGTGTCACGCTTTAAAAGGGTTAATCTTTATATATAATTAATATGCCTGTGATGTCACTGACTTTAAGACACATCACAGCTTTGAAGAAAAACCAGGACATTAAATGTATTCCAATTATAAGGATATTACAACTTCAGCAAATGGAAAATTATAAAAACTGAGCATCTCAGAATCAAGGAAATACAAATGTTCAATAAAGGTGTAATAAATTATTATAATACCATCAGTTTTATTGTTATTATATTCGTTATTAAGTTACAATCAGATGGTACCAAAAAAGTACAGAAAGATCATATTAACTCATGCCAGTAATGTTTGACAAAAGTAATACATAATGTACACAATAAATGTATAAAAAGTATAATTGGAAATGTCTCCAATAGCAAGGCCTACCCATTGTATTTTTCTTAATAATGGTTTAAGTGAAAGTTAGTCCTGAAGAATGGTATTTGCTAATGATGAAATGTCAAAAGGAGCTCAAATTTCCTAGGTTTTTACATATAAAAGCACCTAAGAATGACTTACAAATTGTAGTAATGAAAATTCCAGACATAAAATTCCAGAGACCATTGCTATCTGTTTTGACTTTGTAAAATCTTTGTTTAAAATGTCCCAAAACTGGGGCACGTGGGTGGCTCAGTCAGTTAAGTGTCTGACTCTTGATTTCCGCTCAGGTCATGATCTCAGGGTCATGATCTCAGGGGTCAGGAAATCAAGCCCCCCGCAGCCCCCTGTCTGACGTTGCACTCAGTGAGGACTCTGCTTAGGAGTCCCCCCTCTGCCTCTGCCCCTCCCCACCCACCTGCTAGCTTGTGCCTGCGCACACTCTCTCTCTAAAAAAATAAACAAATAAAATGTCACAAAATATGTGCATTTTGTTGTTTTTAGAAATAAGTCATGTAACTAAAAGAATTACAGAGTAATTAATTTCTTCCTTATAGAAAGTATAAGTTTATGGGGAAAATTAACATATACTCATAAAAAGATAAAATTATTCATTATACCTATCTATAGCTCACATTCTCCCACAATTAGAGTATACTATTAAAAAAGGCTTGGGCGCCTGGGTGGCTCAGTTGTTAAGCGTCTGCCTTCAGCTCAGGTCATGATCCCAGGGTCCTGGGATCGAGCCCCACATCGGGCTCCCTGCTTGGAGGGGAAGCCTGCTTCTCCCTTTCCCATTCCCCGTGCTTGTGTTCCTGCTCTCACTATCTCTCTCTCTCTGTCAAATAAATAAAATCTTAAAAAAAAAAAAAGGCTAGAACTAGTTATATTGCCAGCTAGAATTAAATGAGGACTATTTTAAATCTATGAATCAAACTCAATGCTCTGTGAGCCTTAAAAAACAAAAACAAAAACAAACAACAACAACAAAAATGGCGAAGAAAGCTAGCTCAAAAACAATGAAAAGAAAATAACCACACTATTCAATTTTATCCAGTGAAGAGACTTTGAAACTCAGGACTGGATGTGGTTACTAATTATTTTTAAATACTTTTAATTACCAGCACTAAAGAGAAATGCTACAGAAAGCCATTAATTTGTGAGTAAACAAAGACGTAGTTTCAAAGAAAACTCAAAGGCCATTTTCTTCAAGCCATCTTTTTAAACGAAATAAAAAGGCAAAGATTCTTTTTCTGAATCCCATTCAATGTCATTAGAATGACCAACAATTGCTACTAATTCTTTTAAAATAACCTGTATTAGTTCTTGAAAAAGGACAACGTGACACAAACCCACACTCCAACAGACATAACATCTAATCAGTCAGCAAATATTTATTCCTCATTTACTAATACATGCAAGAAACAGAGGACAAAGAGCTGAGAAAAAAAAATCGGTTCTTGCGATTCTGCACTTCAGGGTCTGGAGACAGATTCAGGACAGAAAAGCAGCAAAGCTGGATGCGGGGGAGGGGGGGTTGGAGAGACCAATGGGGCATGCTGACAGCTGGCCAGTGGGGCAGGGAAAATGAAAGAAAAGATGTGCAATGGGGAAATGCTGATGCTTATTCCTAAAAAGAAATGTTGCAACCCCCACGCCTAGCTACAGCCCTTGAAATATTATTCTTTCAAGGAGCCGCTGAATACTCCACCCCAGCCAAGCAGCCCAGCCTCACATGCACTGAAGAGCTACTCAATAAATGTTGGCCAACCGAATAGCCATTTTTTTATTCTCTCTGCAAAGCTGGTCCACATAAAAGTTCAAAACTTCAGGAGCGTGCAGTCAAGTGTCTATTCATGAACCGCTGAACAGTTTGCACCTACAATTTGCACTCCTGAATTCAGGCCCTTTCTTTCCATGTAAAATCAGTACCCATGTCTTCACCAGTCATTTATTGAGTTCATATGATACATAAGGCATTCTTTTAGTGGCTAGGTACACTGAAGTGGGTATATAACTAGTTCTGATCTTTCTCTGATGCCCAAATTTTTTTAAGATTTATTCATTTACGTTGGTGGGGAGGGGCAGAGAAATCCTCAAGCAGAGTCCCCACTGAGCATGGAGCCTAACTCAGGGCTCCATCCCAGGATCCTGAGATCCTGAAATGAGCAGAAACCAAGTGTTGATGCTTAACCAACTGGGCCACCCAGACGTCCCTGATTCCAAACTTTTATATTTAACTTATCCACAGATATCTGATAGACACCTTCATTTTAACATAACTAAACAAACTCTTCATTTTTCCCACAAATCTACTTCTCCCCTGATCTTCCTTCTTCTTAGTGCAATGGGGATGCAACCACCGCCCCTACCATACAGATAATTGTATAAAAAACAAACAAAAAAACACAAAAAAAACCCTGCTAGTTCTTAAACTCCAGCAGGAAGGAAAAAAAAAATTAAATAAACCTTATCTAAAGTAACAAGAAAAATACTACCAAATAGTGGATATAGTGATATGTGCTATGCAGAGAATTGAAATGATGTGATGTGACAGAGAGGTGAGTCTATTGGTGGCCACAGAAGGTGTCTGAGTTCTGATTCCCCCAGAAGTAGACTTCGGGAAAGGATTTAGGTGCAAAAAGTTTAGTTGGGGGGTGGTGGAGAAACATCAGTAGAAAGGGGGAACTGAGCCAAGGAGATCAAGTACCCATTATAGGGCTCCTTACCAGGACAGCTACACTGTGAGCAACTTCAGTTAATCCCACTGGGTAAACTGTGGGACCCAATGAACATACCCATGCTTCTGAGTTTCCCATCTGAGGGGTGGGGAGCTGGGGGGTTTATACACCAAATCCTATCAGTCCTTGTTAGAGAGCTGATGCGGGAGAGAGAGTTGATTCCCCAGTGCTTGCATCCTTCTGGGCAGTAAAGGGAGGCTCACTTGGGAAAAGACAGCACGCAGACACGGAAAAGCAGGTGCTACTCCTGAGAGGCAGCTGTGCCATGAAGCAGGCAGAGTATATGGGCGGGCCTGCAGGAAGGCTCCTGGCAGAGGCGGAGACGAGGGAATCTAAATGGAGAGAAGGATTTGGGGTTAAAGGTTTCTTCAGAAGAAATTCGCAGAACAAGATCAAGCTCGGCATACTTATGAAAGGTCAGCTGGATAGAATGTATGGAGCAAAGAGGGACACAGGTAAAATCAGGTCAGAAAAGCAGATAAAGGCCAGATTAACCAAGGACTCTGAAGCCACTATAAAATTCCTGGAGTTTATGCTAATCATGCTGGGAAGACAAATGTGGGAAGCACAGGTTTGGCAGGATCTTACTTACCTACATTTTTAAAAAGATTACTCTGGTGCAAATGAATAGTGGGATCCGGAGTGCATACAAGAAATGTAGCATACCGCCACAGTGGCAGGAGATACGAAGAAAGCTGACCTGCTCATGAGCTGGATGTGCAATACAAAGTGGGGGGGGGGGGGGTCAAGAATCCTCGGGGCGCCTGGGTGGCTCAGTTGGTTAAGCGTCTGCCTTCAGCTCAGGTCATGATCCCAGGGTCCTGGGATCAAGTTCCACATCGGCTCCCTGCTCACTGGGGAGCCTACTTCTCTCTCTCTCTCCGCCTTTGCTCATGCACTCTCTCGCTATCTCTCTCTCTCAAATAAATAAATAAAATCTTAAAAAAAGAAAGAATCCTTCATACTTTTTCATTAGCAAGTCTCTGTATGGTAGGGGCAGTGGTCCCTTTTACCAATGAAGAAGAAGACTAGGTGAGAAGTGTATTTGTGAGAAAAAGTGAAGTTTCTTTTAGCTAAAGTTAAGAAGCCTATCAAATATCTGCAGATAGATAAATACACAAGTTTGGAATCAGAGAAACATCAGAACCAGAGATAGATATAAGGAAATCATCTACATATATAAAGCACTGGAAGGCAAGAGATTAGATTAGGGGCAGTAATATACATAAAGAAGAAATGGATGCCAAAGATGGACTTTTACATTGCAAATAATACATCTGTCAATAACCTTTTATTGTATCACAGTAAAATATACCTCAGTAGTCACAGCCAACTCATTCTCTCATGCATTCATTCAATATTTATTGAATTTAAAATATACTTAGGGCCTTATGCTGAGAACTGCAAGCAATTTAAAATATATATTAATCCTCATTTTTAAGGGCTCAGGGTCTACAAACCCTTACAGATTAAAGACTGACTGTGGTAATTGTTCTAAGAGAGATACAGAGAAAGAACCATGGAAACTCAGGAGAAAGAGATTATTTCCACCTGGCAAAATCATAAAAGGTTTTGAGTGGAAAATAGCATTTAAGCAGAGGCTTAAGGCCTTTTCAGATTTGTAGGACTTGCCCAGTAAACACTTTAGAAGTGGATGCATTTCAAGAGTGAGAGACTTAAAGAACAAAACCACAGAGATGAGACATTGGAGGGAGGATAATTCTGGAGTTCATTAAACAGTTCAATTTGCTAGATGATAAAATACATGAATGGGATAGGTGGTAAATATTTCTAGAATACCAGATTTATTAAATACTTCACTAGAGTATTCCACGTAAGGAAATAATTCACTTTCCATGATGCCAAACATATATTTGTTTGGGTTTAAGAAAAAAAATTTAAAAGCTATCATTTCACTTCAATTCTATAAAATGCTGTTTTCCATTGTACTAATATACCATGAGCAATCATTCTGCACTTAGAAATTCACTTCTCACTTCTACTGTCCATTTTGGTCATGTTTTTCCTTCTTTAGTCATTTAATAGCACCCTTTCCATCTATCTAACTTTACCTTTAAAAGCTGAAAACTCATGCATTATAAACTAGTCAGTATAAAGGAAAAGACCAGGGCTCGATAAGGAGATAAAACAGGTTCAGAAGAATAAACAGAACCAGGGGACAAGCTCGTGGGAAGGACAGCTGAGCCACTAATGGCCAGTGGAAAGGATGGGCAAATTTACAGACTGCAAAGAGATATTTCACCCGGTCCCGTCTAAACTCATTTCTTTAGATAGCATTCATTTTTTTAAAGCAATGTCTACACCCAACATGGAGCCTGAACTCAGAACCCCAAGAACAAGAATTGCATTAGATAGCCTTCATTTTAAACCCATCAGTTCAGTTAGTTGCCATTCTTTAAAGACTATGATAAACATCCTTTTATGGTGGCCTTTGAAGACTTTTTCATACACAGCTCCTACATAATTTAGCCATAAAAGACTTTGTGAAAAACTGCTTACAAGATATTCCACTCTCATTTGCTTGTCATAAGAATAAAGTTTATAATTACAGAAGGACCAAGTGTTTATCTCTATGGAGGTTCTCAAGAGGATTGTCATGCTAACAATACATGATCATGTGTACAAGAGAGCTAGAGCTAAACAAAATAAGACAACGCAACAAGGCTAAGAAATGATAAACGCAAAAAAATGTGCAGGAACTCTATCAAAACTAAAGAACGAGTAGAAGAAATTGCAATAAATTAATCCATGTGGGGAAATTTAGGAGTGTCGGCTAGAAACCAGGTAAGAAAGCAGTGACTCTCCATACTGACAGCATTATAGACCCTCACAATTTGGAAAATCTTAGTTCAAAAAAAATGTGCAAAACGGTAACTAACAAGAAGCTAACACATGTAACTCAGTCAACCTTTTTTTTTTTTTAAGATTTTGTTTATTCATTCGAGACACAAAGATATATAGAGAGAGAGAGAGAGAGAGAGCATGAGCAGGGGGAGAGACAGAGGGAGAGGGAGAAGCAGGCTCCCCTCCAAGCTAGGAGCCCGATGTGGGGCTTGATCCCAGAAACCTGGGATCATGACCTGAGCCAAAGGCAGACGCCCAACCATCTGAGCCACTCAGGGGCCCCTCAGTCAACCCTTTGTAAAATGACTGAATAAAAATAAAAATACTATGTAAATAATGTCCTAACCTAATACGTAAATACCTGCGTACTTCCAAAAAAAATTCATCATTGTCTGTTCAAACCTTAGCAAGTATGAAAATATTATACATTCTATGTCCCAAGCCATCTAGGTAAGATACCAGTTGATGGAGAAGAAGAAGTAAATAAAGGGGGGAAAAGTACTTCCAAAAAAAATTCATCATTGTCTGTTCAAACCTTAGCAAGTATGAAAATATTATACATTCTATGTCCCAAGCCATCTAGGTAAGATACCAGTTGATGGAGAAGAAGAAGTAAATAAAGGGGGGAAAAGTAAGTAGCATCTTATAAAAATAATTTTACAGTAAATAAAATCAATTTTTCATTGCAAAAAAGATCAGTATAGAACTACTCTCCAGATAGAAAAATAAAAACTGATTTGCCTCATGGCATCTCCACATATAATTCTGATTCTTCCAGCCTTCTGGAAAGCATAAAAAGACAAAAGAATTATCCAAAGAGACACAATCTTTCCTCACCCCCTCCTCCCCTCCCACAATGAATGATTAATGTTCAATAAAGGTTAACTTAGGTCAGCTAAGAAAGAAAGAAAGAAAGAAAAGAAAAAAGGGGGGGAGCTAGTGCTCATCCTTTATGCAAAGGAGAATAGAAAATATTCCCTGGTTATTTATCCTGCAGTGACTTATGGATATTAGGAATGGTTGATAACATTTTTAAAACTTCATTTCACATCAAGTGACCTCTCCTACTTTCCAATGGCTCTTTCAAGATATCTGTGTTGACAGGCCCAAACTCGCAGTGTCCTAAGAAGTGCACAGCCCTGTTCAGAAGGCCCACACAAGTAGAAATGTTGAAAAAACTCTGGGTTCACAGATGGTAACATGCCAGATGCGAGAACACCAAATGGTTGTCATTTGATTTTGGATTGAAACTAAATGAACTTGGTTACTAACTGAATTCATTTGTCATTAGATTCACATTTCCAACCTCCTGAAAGCACAGTATATGCTTTTTTTACCTCACCAGTATATGCTTCTCTGTGAATACTGGCCAACTTAACATATACTGGATGTACATATTTTTACCTCACCAGTATATGCTTCTCTGTGAATACTGGCCAACTTAACATATACTGGATGTACATATTTCCTAAAATAGCACTTGAAGAAAAATTGCATTTTAAGAAAGAATCTTGTGCAAAAGCAGCTTCAACTAAAACTCTTCCATACAGTTTACCCCTATTGCTGTAGGACTTTTTTAGGCAGACAAGTGGAAAAAGAATTTCAGGCACTAAGAAAGAGCATGTACAAAATTGTGGCAAAATCATCAAAATTGGGGAACGGACAGGATTTCTGAAGAGCTGAACTTAAGGTATCTAAAGTGGATGAATGAAGTTGCCAAAAGACATTTAAGCTTTTTTTTTTTTAAAGATTTTATTTATTTATTTGACAGAGAGAGACACAGCGAGAGAGGGAACACAAGCAGGGGGACTGGGAGAGGGAGAAGCAGGCTTCCCGCTGAGCAGGGAGCTGGATGCGGGGCTCCATCCCAGGACCCTGGGCAGACGCTTAACGACTGAGCCACCCAGGCGCCCCAAAGACATTTAAGCTTGATCAATGAAGGATTTGTAGAACAGGAAATCCTATTATTAGATGGGGTGGGGGCAACACAGCAAGTAAATTGTTTACATTTACCTTAAAAGAAATTTTATTTAAATAAGATACTACCACAATAGTCACAAAAGGTGCAAACAAAACTGAGATCCCATTACAAGGCTGAGACTCCCTATAATAAAGACCACAATTAAGAATCTGGGTTTATATTTTTATTATACATGAAATTCAGCCTCACTTCTTTACACTTATCACCTTATTACTGGTTCTAATTTCCCTGCCCAGTAATGCCTTAACTGTATTTTAAGGCTTTCTCAGCTACCTATGGGGAAGGGGGTGCTAAGTGTGGAATGCAGCAGAGTTGTTCTGAATAGACAAAATTGACAAGAATTGTGAAAACAAAGGATGTGACAGCCTCAGAATTCTGACCTTTAGAACTTGAAACCAGATGTATGACTCAGCTCCCCAATACACATGAACTCTTTTGTATTCTGGGTAAAATGGCAAATATTTCCTGTTATTAAAACATTTTTGGATTATCTTCCCAAGACTATGTAGGGCTTCTGAAAAGATAACCTCACAGGGACAATAAAAAGATTGTTAAGGATGCTTCTAAGCTACAGGACAAAGAGTATTACATTTCTAGTGAGAAGAACACTTAAATTATAGGCAGAGATCCATGAAGGCTGAAGTTGCCTCGGATCACATTAACCTCTTTGGTCAGTGCTTATGCCTCTGGACACTTGACAATCACAGGGGGGCTGGCTGGCTGTGGGGGAGGGGGGTTAGTAGTGATTCTCTTTCATTGCTATTCAGGAAAAATGTCCCAAGGTAATCTTGAAGCACATCACACCTCAACTGCTTATTAGATCTGGGACAATTAAAGCAACAACAATGGCCAAATGTAAGGTTGTTAATATTAGAAATGAAGCTACTGGCCCTTACTCCCTAGACTGATCCACTCCCATGAAATCTTGGACCACCCAGACATTCACTATGCTAACCATCCCCTTAAAGTAAAGTGGAGAAGTTTATTCAGAAGTATGGTTTATACTTACGTGGAACATATCTTCGTATGTATTTTAAACATTACATTTACAGGAGTTTTTTTTTTTTTAAACTATATCTGTTGAACATAAAACTCTCAGGTAATACAGTGTGCTTTGATTTTTGTTTTTGTTTTTTTAAGAATCTTCTTTCCCCTGAAAATTGGTCCATACATTCTTCATAAAAAGTATATTACAGCAACATTTATAAAAGCACTTCCAATACCCGGTCATGACAAATATAGTATATAATTTAGTTTAAAAACAGCTCAAGGTTTTAGAAAATGTATAAATAAGAAAAGTGAGGGGGTATATTTACTTGCTAATGTAATGCTAACTTAATCTATTATTAGGAGCTTTTAATATGCCAAAGAGTCTGTTTTGAGCAGGAGTCTGTGTTAAATTGAACTTCACATTTCCTACAATTTACATTTCTAAGGGCAACATTTAAAAAAAATTATAAATGAATGTACTTAAGTTTAGCTTTCAGATATCCAGGCAAGCATAATATTTACTTTATCTCGTGAAAGGAAGTGAACCCAGAAATGGCACCCTATATTTGCACTAAAAGGGTGAAGGAGAAAGTATGGAATGAGTTAATATTTGATCATAATCATCACATGATAGACTCAGGCCTCTCACTTCGTACCCTACTGTACGACCCTGGGACAGTTCTATAATTTCTCTTAAGTCTGAGCTGCCTCATCTGCACAAGAAAGTCTGCTAACTCATGGGTTTGCCTAAAGACCTAAATGAAAGAAAGCAAATGAAATGTTGGCCCACAGTCCATATCACTAGATATCAGTCCCATATCCTTCTCATAAAACAGAATGTTATTCATGTATTTAATGAAATATTAAAACCTACTGTAGGGGCACGTGGGTGGCTCAGTCATTAAGCGTCTGCCTTCAGCTCAGGTCATGATCCCAGGGTCCTGGGATCAAGCCCCTCATCAGGCTCCCTGCTCAGCGGGAAGCCTGCTTCTCCCTCTTCTACTCCCCCTGCTTGTGTTCCCTCTCTCGCTGTGTCTCTCTCTGTCAAAATAAATAAATAAAATCTTTAAAAAAAAAAAAACCCTACTGTAGTAGCTTCTCATTTTGCATGGATTTCATATTTGCTAGTTTGCCTACTGGCTAAAAGTCATTTGTAACTCCAAAATCAATTCACAGCCCTTTTGCCGTCATTCGTGGACAAGTGCATGTGCAGAGCTGTAAAAACTTTGAGTCATCCAAGGCCCACGTGGCCAGCTTGTCCAACAAGGCCATGCTCTGCCTTCTTGTTTCTGCTCTCCACTATAAAAAAGTATCCTTTCCACAGTGCATTTAGTGACAGGTTTTTTGCATTTTTGTCCTTTCTGTTGGTGATCACACTGTTTAAAAAGGCCGCAAGCATACCCGGAAGTGCTGTCTAATGTTCCGAAGCACAAAAAGGATATAATGTGACTTATTAGATAAGCTTCATTCAGGCATGAGTTATAGCACCTTTGGCCGTGAATTCAGTGTCAATGATTCAACAATGTACATTAAATAAGGTGTCTCTAAACAGAAATACATACAAGTTAATCTATTTATCAGTTGATTAAAATGTGACTAAGGGCTCAAAGAAACCTGATCCTAGGAGCAATGGCTCAGTATTCACTAATTCACTAATTCCATGTTTGTAGTGACTTTATAGAACGTAACTATCATGAGTAACAAGAACTGACTGCATATGCTGGATTTATGTTAAACAATGGCAATACACAATTAAAAAACACAACTCTTTGCTCTTAAACTCAAATGTCAGGCACTCACTTCGTAAAACTTTAAAATACAAACTCACAATTACTAGAATGGAAATATGATCAGCGGAAATATGATCAGCAAGGCGAAATTACAAATCAGTACCTTTCCTTTTCCTACTATGTAAAAAACATAAACATCCGGTCATTGCAGATTAATATTAAAATATAACTTACCATTCTTTTCTTTTTTTTTTTTTTTTTTGGCTGCAGTCAACTAATGCCAAAAATGCCCAGCTTATCTGTTAGCTATATGACTTCCTACCACAGGCTGATACATCTTATTAGCTAAATCCATATGTGCCTATCATCTCCATAGGCTGAGTTTCAAAAGTATCTGTCTTTTGCTTGTCCAGGATATGAATTGTTTCCCCTGGGTAAGTGAACTTCAAGCCTTGACTGCATCTCAAGAATAAGTCACAACTTGGAGACATGAGAACCTTTGGAAGATAATTTCCGCCACACTTCAGGTCTCCCTCTTCCCTGCAACATACACCCCCCACCCTGAGTCACTCCTTTCCAAGAAAGGGGAAGGAACTAATAATCCTCCGTTCCATTGTGGGGTTTTTTGCATTTTCATTTTAATCACCACATGCTCATAGGAGCTAATACTCTTAACTGGTCTCACAAATGACTTACTGTGTTTACTGTGTCCAAAACAACAACAACAAAACCAGCTTCCACCTTTTCTCCTTGATCTACCAATGCCAGCTCTCAGCTTTGTGTTATTTCATCCTTTGGTATGATAAACAAAGAAAGGCAGAGAATGTGTCCATTGTTCCCTTATCATTCTGCACCCTTCTCCGACTCCTGTGCCTCCTTCTGTGACCTCAGGGCACTGACCTTGATAGTCTACCAGACCAGGCTCCCTTGCCCTCCAGCATCTAACTGGGTTTGGTCAACAGGAAGCACTGACTGAAGTTCAAAGGACAAAAGGAGAGAAAGATTGAGTCATTTATTTCCTCTACTCCCTGTCTCACTCAAGTCCTCGAGTGCATTTAGTCTCTAAGTCAGGTGACCTCCTCCTCCAAACCCCTGTCCTTAATGACTCTCCAAGTATGACTCAGGGACCCCTTGGTGTCCCCAAGGCCCTTCCAAGAGGTCCATGACATCAAAATTATTACATGTTGCCTTTTGCGTACCCATTCTCTCTTGAGGGTACAGCAAAGTTTGTTAATGCCAACATGACATGGTATCACAACAGACTGAATGCAGAAGCAGCAATAAACATCCAGCAGGGGCGCCTGGGTGGCTCAGTTAAGCGTCTGACTCTTGGTTTCAGCTCAGGTCGTGATCTCAGGGTTGTGGGACGGAGCCCCGCATCAGTTTCCGTGCTCAGTGCGGAGTCCGCTTGTCCTTCTCCCTCTGCTCATCCCACCCCAGCCCCTCAAATAAATAAAAGAATAAAATCTTAAAAAAAAAAAAAGAAATGAACATCCAGCTGTCTTCCATTATATGAGATATTAAGGAAATTTGCAAAAGTGTAAAACAGGGGCGCCTCAGTGGGCTCAGTCGGTTTCGCGACCGACTCTTGATTTCAGCTCGGATCATGACCTCTGGGTCCTAAGATCGCACTCTCTCTCTCGCTCTCTCTCAAATAAATAAATAAATAAATAAATAAATAAATAAATAAATAAATGTAAAATAATTTCACCGTTATCAATAAAATTCTTCTTTGAAAAACAAGATTTTTTAATAAGATTATGTTACTTAGGTTAACATGTAATGAGTATATTGTTACTTTTAAAGTTTCTTCATTATTAAGTTTCCATCTGTTTCCTGTCAGGACCCTTCCTGCCACAGCGGGCATCTCCTTCCAATCCCCTTCTAAAGGCCCATCCTTCTGACTTGATGGGTAAAACAGACTAGACACCCAGTTATGGAAGTGATAACTCCATTTTGGTGTCAGGTGCAAGTCCTGTCCTCCAACGTAATTTGTCTGAGGCCTTGCATTTGGCAGTTATTGCATGATGGCCCAACCTTTAGCAAAGCTGTTACTCTGGTTAGCACTGGGATTTCAGTTCTTTGGGCATATGTCTTATCAATCAGGGAAGATGAGAGGGGTAAAAGGATGTTTTTGATCCAAAAGCACTAATAAAAGAGGTTTAGAGAGTTGCAGTCTAAAGAGAGTATGTGATGAATTCAGTGGCCTTGCTGAACTTCATTTAGCACTTCAACAAACGAGTCTGGGCACAATGATGCCAGTTTATATATAATCATAAATCGTTTTAATTACCAAATGTTTGTTAACAAAAATAAAACCTATCAAATGAAAAGAGCCTCTGTTCTTGTCTTCAGGAGCAGTAAAGGAAAGAAAGAATTACAGAACATGAATTAAAATGAATAGGAGCATCCCATGAAAATAGTGCTCTTGACTAATATTTAATATCCACAGTATTTTATTATTTTAGTGAAATAATCATATTATAAAGGACATGTGCCATAGGATTCCATTTTTGTGAAAATAGAAATGTAAATACGTACAATAAAAAAGATGGAAGGTTACACACCAAAATTTAGCCTGAATGAACATGTGGCCAAGATTCATGAAAGGAAGGAGAAGCACATAACACAGCCTAAAAGATCTAGGGAAGGCTTCTTGGACAAGGCAACACAGAACTGGGAGCCAGAATTAAAGCCATCACAATGACAAAGGGTATACCAGGAAGAGGGCAGAGCACATGCAGAGCTGTGAGAAGGCATGATGTTCCAAGTCTGCAGTTTGTTTCATGTGGTAGGACCATGAGGTAAAATGAGGGGTTGAGGGTGAAAGACTTTGAAAGACTAGATTAAAAGATTTGAAAGCCATGCTAAGAAACTCGGATTTTATCAAAAAGCAAAGGGGAGCTGTTGGAAGTGATACAATGGACAGTTAGATATGAGCAGGGAATGGGACTTTCTGACCATTAAAAAGATAAAAATCAAGAAACCTCCAACCACCCTGAGAACACAAACAGCTGGAAAAAGCCCTGGGGAGCATGCATGGGTCCTTCCCTATAACTGCTGCTCTACAGTAACCTATAGTTACATTAGAATACATTAACATTGCGGTTTACACACACACACACACACACACACACACACACACACACACACACACACACACACGGGGGATGGCTGCCATGACAGTTCTGACAAACACAGAGAGAGCCAAAAACTTCCCCTTCCACTGGTTGGAGGAGTCCCTTAGATGACTGGAGACAACCTCAGCAGGAGACTGACCTAGCTATGACCCCTTACCTACGCAAACATAAAAAGAAAAGACACCCCTAACCCCAGTGCAGTTGCCCCCTCTGGGCTGCCCACCCCCCCATCTTGAAAGTGTACTTTCCCTTTAACTGCTATTAAACTCTTGCTTACTTGAGAGTTTGGCTCTGAATTCTTTCTTGGCCAAACTCAAAAACTGAGGTCAGCACAGAGGTAGGGAACGGACCCCCAAAGACAGGAGTTTTAAGAGACTGACGTTTCTGACAGCAGTGTAGATGATGTAGGGAATGAACTACATGAATGGAAGGAGAATGGCAAATTGGAGACCAATGCATAACCCAGGAGACTGTGATGTTGTCTATAACTCAAGTTGCAGCAGAGGTGATGGAAAGCAGTATTTAAGACATAGCTAGGAAGCAGAAACGAGATCTTGGAAAGCATTTAAATATAAGGATAGAGATGGCAATGAGGAATTCAGATTTCTGATTTAAACAATCTGGTGAAAAGTGTTATTATTCCCTTTGTTACAGAGTGAATGTTTGTTTCCCCCCAAAACTCATATATTGAAAGCTAACCTCCCACATGATTTTATCAGGAGGTAAGACCTAAGGCATGAGGGTGGAGCCCTTTAGACAGACAATATTAGTGCCCTACAAGAGTTCCCACATCCCTTCTACCATGTGAGGTTAAGGTGAAAGGAAGCAGACCCTCCCCAGATACATAGCCTTGTGGGTGCCTGATCTTGCACTTCACAGCCTCCAGAACTGTGAGAAATAAATGTCTGTGTAAACCACCTAGGCTATGGTGCTTTTGTTACAGAAGCAAAATGGACTCAGACATTCCTATACGATATAATTTTTGAGAAGAATTAACATGGGAGTTAAGAGCACTTTTGAATACACTGGCATTGAGGTATTAAGGAAACATTCAAGTAGTTATGACCAGCAGTCATTTGGATATGTGGGTCTGAATGACAAAAGTAAGGTGTATGCAGAAAATACAGATCTGAAAATTATCAATAAATATATGGTTATTGAAGCCACAATCATGGAAGAAAATTTCACAAGAAAAGTTTACAGGAAAAGAAGAGGGTCAAGAATGCAATTCTTGGAGACATCATGATTTAAAGCTTTTGATTCTTGTTTCTCAAAAATTAGTGTGCTTAAGATTCTGTGCGGGGCTGGACAGAGTGCTACAACCTTTCCATCACAAACCCAATAGGAGCTATTTCCTCTGCATATCTCTACAATAAAACTCAAGAGAAGAATCCAAGAAACCACTTAGTTTCAAATAAGAAAGGCATAATCACCTATTGGAACATGGTGGGAAAAATACCTTTTAACATACATGAAATCTCTGATTTTTCTATGACCCCACAATCTCTAATATTTTTGGAAAGTCAAATTTCTTTCTGCAGCAATTTTATTCCTGGTGGGGGAAAAAAGGTCACCTAAGGTAACGTTCTAGAGAATAATGAAGAAATATAAGAGCCATAAAACTGCTAGAGGAGGCAGTTATGTAGACATGACCAGGAGGAGAGAGAGGATGGCCAATGGGAAATTGCCAGGGACCACCCAGTCTCTGACCAGACACCACCCAACCCCCTTAGACCAACCCCTTTTGCAGTTTAGAACAACCCAGTAAGCAAAAGATACAGGTCACAGGGACTTGCTCAACTTTGGAGCATGCGCACTTAAGGAAAACCCTGTTGGCTAGTAACCCCAAGGCTGTTACAACAACATAACATCATTTGCATTGCGGTTTTGCCCTTCCCCCTCTCCCACCGTGGGTATCCCTGGGCACTCATGGGAAGATGGAAAACAGGTACATGTGCAAAAGGCTGGAGGGGAGGAAACCAGGACAACTCCAGAGGGTGGTTTAATAATGACAAAATGGGAAGAAGGAGACAAAATAGGCCCCCATAAAACAAATAAACGAACAAACAAAAAAACAATGCAGAACTCAGAGGGCTGCTACCCATCCCAGCGTTGGCCTGCTCCTACTTCTCTGGAGTGAGTGTACTTTTGCTTTGCTAAATAAAACCTTTTTCTGTTTTAACTCTCTCAAATGAATTCTTTCTTTTGAGAAGACAAGGACCAAGGAATTTTACAATTCACTACGTGGTAACAAAACCAGGACCTGAAAATTCTTCTAAACTTTAATACTGCAATTAATATTAATATACTATGTTTACTAATTATAAATTAATATATTACATTTGTATATCAGGTTGGCAAATATTAAAGGCATTATACCAAAGTAAAATGGTACTCTTACATAGTTCTTATGAAAAGACATTTTTATAACCTTTTTAAAGCAACAGGATAATAAATATTGAACATACTGAAAAAAGCAAAATTTTGATTCAATAATTCAACTTTCTAGGAAGTCATTCTAATGAAATAAATAGAAAAAATATGTATCTAAAGAATAACCAAAGTGTTCATTGTATAGTAGTGTATAAGAGTCAAATTAAAAAAAAAAAAAGTCAAATTTAAAATAATCTTAAAGTCCAACAATATGGCACTTCTTAAACCAGATTCCACTGGTAGGAAACCTATGAAGCAGTTAAGAATGGTATGATCAATGTTTGTTAATCAGAAACTTATGACCCTGAGATCCCTACAACTTTATATAAAAATTTCTTCTAGGGGCGCCTGGGTGGCTCAGTCGTTAAGCGTCTGCCTTCGGCTCAGGTCATGAAGTCCTGGGATCGAGCCCCACATGGGGCTCCCCGCTCCGTGGGAGGCCTGCTTCTCCCTCTCCCACTCCCCCTGCTTGTGTTCCCTCTCTCGCTGTGTCTCCTCTGTCAAATAAATAAATAAAATCTTTAAAAAAAAAAATTTTCTTCTATATGCATTCTTATGGGGAAAAGATGTTCCACAGATTTCTGCAGAGTATCAGTGAGTTATAACACAAAAGATTTTAAGAATCACTGATAATGACAAGCAAATGTTTATATAGAAAGATATTTTATAGAGTGAAAAAAGCAGATTAAAAAATAACATATCCTTTCATCTCTTAATGGACACATGGATGGATGGATGTGGATATGCTTCCATTATCTTGGCTATTGTAAATAATGCTACAATAAACATAAGGGTGTTAATTAATATTTTATATTATAGTATTAAATTAGTGTTTTCATTTCTTTGGGTAAACACCCAGTAGTGGGATTACTGGATCATATGGTATTTCTATTTTTAATTTTTTGAGGTATCTCCATATTATTTTCCATAGTGGCTGCACATTCCCACCAACAGTGCACAAGAGTTCCTTTTTCTCCATATCCTTGCCAATTTCTTGTCTTTTTGATTCCAGTCATTCTGACAGCTGTAAGGTGATATCTCATCGTGGTTTTGATTTGCATTTCCCTACTGATTATTGAGGTTGAGCATCTTTTCATGTGACTGTTGGCAAATCTGTATGTCTTCTTTGGAAAAATGTCTATTCAGGTCCTCTGCCCATTTTTTAATTGGATTTTTTTTTTTTTTGGTGTAAAGTTATATAAGTTCTTTGTATATTTTGGATATTAACCCATTGTCAGAAGTGTCCATCAACAGATAAAGAAGATGTGGTATATATATATATACATATACATACCATGGAGTATGACTCAGCCATAAGAAGGATGAGGTATTGCCATTTGTGACAAGATAGACCTAGAGGGCATTATGTTAGGTGAAGTAAGTCAGACAGAGAAAGACAAATATCATAGGATTTCACTTATATGTGGAATCTAAAAAAAATAAAATAAAATAAACAAATAAACAAAAAGCAGAAACAGGCCCATAAATATAGAGAACAAACCGATGGTGACCAGGGGGTAGGGAGGTGGAGGGAGACTGGCGATATGGTTGAAGGGCAGTGGGAGATACAGACTTCCACTTACAGAATGAATGTTACAGGGATAAAAGGTAGAGGGAATATAGTCAATTGTACTGTATTGTGCTGTATGGTGACAGATGGTGGCTACACTTGGGGTGAGCATAGCATAACATATAAACTTGCCAAATCACTCACTATGTTGTACACCTGAAACTAATGTAACATTGTGTGTCAACTATACTTCAATTAGAAAAATAATATACATGTGAGGTCTCACTTTTGTAAAAAATAATTTGAAATGCATAAATATTAATATGTAGAAAAAGTTATAAAAGCTATGTAACAAAGTATTAAAAGTAGTTATTGCAAGTAAATTTTCGACATTTTTATTCAAAAGAAAAAAATCTGGAAATTATAAATAAGCAAACTATTAACCTAACTATAGTTTATTTGGTGATACTTTTTGCTGCTTAGAAAAATATTCGAGGGGCGCCTGGGTGGCTCAGTTGTTAAGCATCTGCCTTCAGCTCAGGTCACGATCCCAGGGTCCTGGGATAGAGCCCCACATCCGGCTCCCTGCTCCTCAGGAAGCCTGCTTCTCCCTCTCCCACTCCCCCTGCTTGTGTTCCCTCTCTCACTGTGTCTCTCTCTGTCAAATAAATAAATAAAACCTTAAAAAAAAAAGAAAAATATTCTAGACACTAGAATAGATATAATGGGTTTTAAATTTTTAAATCAAATTCGATTTGAGGTAATGATTGCATTACTATCAAATATTAGATTTTCTTTTTTTTAAGATTTTATTTATTTGACGCTTAACGACTGAGCCACCCAGACGCCCCAAGATTTTCTTTTTTTTTTTAGTATTTATTTATTTGACACAGAGAGAGAGAGAGATCACAAGCAGGGGGAGCGGGAGAAGCAGGCTTCCCGCCAAGCAGGGAGCCTGATGCGGGGCTCGATCCCAGGACCCTGGGACCATGACCCGAGCCGAAGTCAGACACTTAACTGACTGAGCCACCTGGGCGCCCCCAAATATTATATTTTCTCTTAAGTAAATGTCAAAACCAGTACAGAATATACCCCTTCAGGATCTGGGATTTGTGGTTCAGTACTGCCCACAAATTTACCCAAACCATATAATGGCCTCTCTTTCAGGCTTCAGATGAATAAAGTCTAGGCCTACATAATTAATTAATTAAAGATCATTTGATATTGAATTTATATATTATTTAGGCTCAAAGATACACCAAGTCACACACACTATTCCAATCTTCACTGTAGTTACTACATCACAAAGCTCCATTTGTTTTCTGGTTCCAAATATTGTCTTAACTTACATTATACAACAAACAACATGTGCATAAACTTGTAATATCATGACATCATGAACAATGTGAATTCACTAGAAAAATAACTGAGTCATATACAGAAACAAGAAATAACAAGCAAGTTCAACCCTACATGAAAGAAAATCCTACAATCAGCAAGGCCTTACTCTCATTTACTGGATCTTCTTTCATAAACCTAAAAAATAAAATTAGGCTCATAAAAGAGGGCTTGAAAAGATGAGTCTGTACAAACCTCATATATAAGAAAAGATATTTTTCATTTAAATGGCAATGAGGAGTTCACTTCAGAGTTGTCTCATGAGCCAAATGAAATACGGGAAGAAAATATGTTATCATTGTATATTTAAATTGTAGCCTTTTAAAATAAAATACCTTTCAAAAATATGTTACAAAAATCGACATATCTTCAGAAGAAATGGAATTAACACATCCTTCTAAGAAATATTAATTCTAGAAACTTATTATATAATAATTTTGATTGCTAACTCTGATCCTTCCACTACAAACTTTATTTCTTAGATATTACCCATATGATATAACACTGTTAACACTGATCCCGGTTTCGTGTTGACAGAAAACAGAATAAAGATGGAACCGCTACAACATATAAAGCTGTTAGTGACTTACCGGAAAGAAAGTAGCTGACTGGAAACTGGTAAACAATTGCAGTTGCTCTGCAACAGTACTTTCTAGAAGTACTTTTCCCTACTTATAATCACATGCATAGAAAAAGAAGTGATTTCCTCATTTCCACGTTATATCTAGAACAATTAACAATTCAGATAGTTACTTCACATATGAAAGGCCTTTATGATGGCAAACAATGTAAAGAACTAAAAATACACATTTAAAGAGTCAAATTATTGATGTGCAGTCACTGAACTGCAACAGAAACCATCCCATTATTGCATCAAATCAATTATTTTCTAGTTTGAAGATAGCCTTTCCATCCTAAGTATTTCAGTATATAGCCCCGGGTACCCTGAGAAAGTTTAAAAAAGTACACATATAATCCAGGAGACCTAAGCTGGTCTTCCTTAAGATTTTGGAATCACATCATGTCTATGCTAGCGAAGTGAATGCTCTAAATTTGGATTAAAAAACATATTTCAACACTAATGAGCAGTTGATTTTATCCATTCAATAATTGTTTAATAATGTAAACCAGAAAAATAAACCACTGAGTAAGAAACAGAAACAAAGAATCTCTGCCCTTTGGTGACTTCACTGTAGTAAAAGAGTTAAAAGTTCTAATTAAGAAGGAAAATGCTCAGTACTATGAGAATAAACTCCAGGTCCACAGAGGCCAGGACTGGTATCTCTTTGTATACTGGTCTATACCCCAGACAGGAGGTTCTCAAAGTGTGCTCTAGGAACCTCTGGGAGTCTGTCCACAAAACCTTTGTGGGGGTCTGTGAGATCAAAGCTATTTTTCCATAAGTATGCAGTCAAGTTTTACTGAGATTACTTAATATGTGATATCACAGTAGAGTGAGCACAGAAGCAGACAGGAGAATTTATCTCTCTTCCAACAAGCCAGACGCTAAAGATATTTTCAAAAAGTGTGAAACAATGCCACTCTTCTTACTAATTGTTTTTACTCTGGAAAACATAATTATTTTCTTCATAAATCATGTTAATGTTAATATGTTTATCACTGCTACTTCTAAATGAATTTGCTATTTCTAAATGAATAAATAAATATGTTTATACTTCCTCAGTTTTAATTTCTAATATGATAAGTATTAATAGATATAACCACACAAACAAAAGCCCTTTGGCATCTTCAGTTGTCTTCACAAGTATAAAAAGATCTTGAGACCAAGAAGACTGAGGACACATGGCCTAACACTTAGTTGGTTCTCAAGGAATACTGAATAGTGAATTAACAGGGAGGGCTTTACTAATGTAAGGATAAATGAGCTGAGATCTGAAGGGATGGACAGAAGTCTTTGAGATGAGTGAAAGACAAGTTTATAAATAGTGCTATTCAAAATGTTTTCCAAGTAGTTGAACAACTTCTAGAAAATGACCAAAAATGAAGTTGTTCTCTTACAAATGAGAAAATGGATGAGGGCCAACAGCCATGAAAAATTAATGCCTCTCAACAGACTCTACTCGGTAGTTCTAGAGAAAATCTTAGATTCAAAGCTGGATATCCAACCACCTTTCACAGGAATACTGTGCTAAGGGAAAGAGGGGAGCTTATTATTAGCTCTATCATTTTCTAGAATTAATCAGTTTAAAATGTAATTAATGCCAATGTTAATGTTATTTGCTGTTAAAAAATAATGTCAAATCAAAACAAAATAGGGGCACCTGGTTGTCTCAATCAGAGAAGTGTTTGACTCTTAATCTTGGGGTTCTAAGTTCGAGCCCCATGTTGGGTGTGGCGATTACTTAAAAATAAAATATTTTAAAAACAAAACAAAATATCAAATATGTGTTTACTCGATGATGTTTTCTTTTTTTTATTTAAGTTTTTTTAAGTTTTTTTTTTTTTTTTTTTGAGAGAGAGAGAGAGCGCGCACCCACAGGAGTGGGGTGGAGGAGAGGCAGAGGAAGAGAGAGAATCTTAAGTTCCATGCTCAGTGCAAAGACCCACATGGGGCTCAATCTCATGACCCTGAGATCATGACCTGAGCCAAAATCAAGAGACAGATGCTTAACTGACTGAGCCACCCAGGTGCCCCTCAGTGATGTTTTCTAAAACTACTCACCCATTATTCTTCTTTCAACTTTCAGAATGGTTAATAATTTTTTGGATATGTAAAAGCATGAGACTCTTCATCAAAGACAAATTAAGTTGCCTAAGTGCTAAAAGAAGATACCCCATACTCCTTAAAGAAAACTAAAAATTGAACAGAAACAGAGGTTAACTTAAAACAAACAAACAAAAAAACTTGGACTTTTTACATAAAACCCTTCATACGTTCCTGGATGACTTATTAATGAATAAAGGCAAGTTTAACAAAATCATTTCTAAGACTGTATGAAAGGGAACCAGCTGTGAAATCATTCTTCTGTATGATATCAAAAATGCACACTTGAGCACCTAGCCCTGTGGTCTGCCTAAAGGCCAGAGGGAAAACCCCTTGTTGACCATAAAAGGGCTGCCTGCATGTTCTCAGTGGAAAGTATACAGGATCTTATTTACACAAGTATAAATACATGCCATTCCTTTGTGCTCACAGGCACTCCTGAAGGCTGGCCAGAATAGGAGGGTCCACCGGCTCAATGCAAACAGGATTCAAAAAGTCTATGACACTTTCCAACATCGAATGTACTTTATTTTTCTAGCTTATCTTCTTTCATGATAAAAATATCTACAAAGCATAAGATCACTATCATTTAACAGGTGGCAGCTCTAGAAATACTTTAAAATAAGCCTTTAAGTTTCAGCAAGAGGAGAGAAAACACACTTCCATAAATAGGCACTTTTTTCTAGTAACATTACAGCTGTTTGAATGCTGAGGAATAAAGAAGAATGTATTTATGGTCGATAACAATGCCCTATGTGTTTACATTTCTTAGTAACTTAGAAGGCAAAAGTTTGAAAACTCCTGGGAAACAGCAAGTGCACAAATTACCATGACCATTTCAGGTCCAAAAAGAAAATCCTGGTAAAAATAAATGAAAAGAAAAGCATAATGCAGGTACACAATACCTGGTATGGGCGCCATGTGTGTGTATGAATAATTACAATATTATGATTACAGAACAACTGAACATGACTGTGAATACAGCGAACGGTTTCCTTTTAAAACTCCTGGGAAATTCTGATATTTCCACTTAGTAGCATGGGTTAGACACACACCATATAGATCTCAGATTATCACTCTAAGCATTTGACATAAAAACTCATCACAAGGCTAAAGTGAACGTTAGCAGTTGTTGAATCCCATTATCTTTTCCTGAGTGAATTCCTCCTAAAACATTTGTGCTTAGTGGTCTCACAGTCCAGAGAAACTCAATCACTTCCCCCAGGAACCTTTATAACCAATAATGTTTAAATGCTCTACCCACTTCTACTGAAGGTTAATTGGCACCAATGGGTAAGATAAAAAGCAAGTCTGGCTCAACCTCCGGAGTACTGGATATATCAACAGTACAGATCAGCAGTGACTGAAATACACCTTAGGACACAGCTCACTTCATCTCTGAGAAGCTCGGGAAAACTATCTCACTGATATTGACTCGAATGTTAGTCACTTTAACTTCCCAACATAGTTCGTAAATCTATTTTGATAAATCTTGCTGGTCAGAGTGTGATCCACAGACTAGCAGCATCAGCATCACATGACCATGTTAGAAACACACACTCTCAGGCCCCACCCCAAGCCTACGGAAGCAGAATCTGTATTTTAACAAGATCCCGGGAGGTTCAAATAAACATTCAAGTCTGACAAGCACTGATCTAAGTCAGTGCACGCAAATTATTTCTTTATTGTTCTCTTGTGGAGACACATTGTATTATTTTGCTGGCCTCCCTACATTAAGCCTTTTCTTTTTTTTTCATCCTAACCAATGTTATTTTTAGAAACCCCTATGTGCATTTTCAGCCTAACTGGCAGGACAGATGGGTGAAGAAAGTAAAATTTATTAAGTAGACCAGACATTTTGCTAGGAGTTTCATTAATGTTATTCTGTGAGGTAGCTCTTTGTTTCAAAATTCTACAAACTGGAGACTTAGGTGCTCAGAAAGGTTGAGTGACTAAGTTAAGGTACTGTACCTAACAAGTAGGTAAACCAGGATTTAAACTCAGTCCCAGCCTTCTGTAAGTGATATTCTCACACTCTGCCTTTTCTTCCTCTATGGATTCTTTTTATCCCAAACATCCAGACTTTCCCTTAAAATAAATATGTGGCGTTGGCAAGACAAAAGCTCCAGGGTATTCAGAGCCCTCATTGACTTCTCTACATTTAAGAAGTGACCATAAGCTGAGCAAGTCGGCTCAGCATCTAACCCAATTAGAGCTGTAGTTCTAACAAATTAAAGCAGCTATTGGAAGCAGTAAAATGTAATGATTAAGGGCATGCACCTTGGAACCAAGACAGTCTTTGCTGGAACTCCTGATCGGCTACTTGACCTTGGCCAAATGGCTTACGTTCTCCTTCAACTGGGAATAATACCAGTAATTGCCCTCATAGGTTGTTTTTGTTTTTGTGAGGATTAAAGGAATTAATGTATGTAAAGCATACGTTAATGCATGTCTGGTGTAGAGTAAGCGCTTAATAAGTGTTCACAATATTTATTATTAAATGGAATTTCTTCCTGTAGTATAACCTGCCTTTGTTTAAAAAAAAAAAGCCATTCTTCCACTTAGCTAAGCAATTGGTAATATTGTTCCAAATCAATACATTTGCTTCCTTCTCTTCTATTGATCTTAAACTCACATACATTGATCGCTTATTATTAGTGAATAAAATCCATCACCAAGTTGTATCTTTTACAGCCCTTCCCTGTCACAATCAATTCATACATCTACTGGTGCCTCGTTAGAACAGTTAACAGTAAACTGAAGACTTTTAAGACATAAACAACTGGCCAAAGACCAAGATGCCTGTCCACCTACAGGTGAGAGTTTGGGGCTTGCTCCTTACAACCCATTCACAATTCCTGATTTCCAGTCCGCCAGCAACTCTTAACAGCTCTCACCGCAAAATATATCCAAAATCTGACCGCGTACCTACTTCATGCTGGTCTAAGCCATGATGGCATTTCTTCCCTTCCTCCCCTATAGACTAACCCCAAGCAAGCAGAAATAATCATCCCTACAAAAGAAGAGCATCGCTCTTCTGCTCACCTCACTCACTCCAGCTACCCAGCTGTTGCCAATCTTTCTGGGCACACTCCTCTCTAAGGGCCTTGCCGCTCCCACTGGCTGTGCCTGCAAGGCCTTCTCCCCTATCTCCTCAGCTCTAAGGCTTTTTCCAACTCCGGGCACCGCACTGAGAGGCGCTGCGGCCCCATCCACCCACCTGCAATGGATTGTCTTGCGGAGTGGCTCCAGCTTTCCCAGCAAGAGGAACAAGCAGGCATACAGCACCGAGGCCCATTATCAGAGGCTTCGAAACTCCTTCTGCTACAACGGGCTGATTCACCGCAAGACTGTGGCTATGGAGCCAGAGGCCCACGGCAGAGGTGTGGTGGTGGTCCTGAGGCGGAGAGCTGGCCGGCGGAAAGCCGCCACCTCCTCCGTGCGGACCACCATCCACAAGAAGGCCCCGCTCACCCCCGGTAGCACCAGGCACATGAACCGCAAGCACAAGGACCGCCCAGATCCGCGCCATCCCACGCCGCCAGAAGCCTGTGATAGTGAATTGGAAACGGGCCCGCTGCACCAAGAGCTCCTGAGCACCTGTCCCCCACCTCCAAAGCAATAAAGATGTCAACCACCTCAAAAAAAAGTCACCTCAGTGGATTTCCACCACTATCCCCCCCGACGCCAGGACTTACTTTAAACCGCAACAATATTCTCTAACCTCACACACTCCCTTATCTCCTTATACACAGCACTGATCATGTTCTATTATACCAACACTTTATTTATGTATGCTACTTAACTTCCTTTCCTCACTAGAATGTGAACTCAACGAGGTCAGAGGTTTTGTACCTTCTGTTCATTGCTGTATCCCCTGTGTCTAGTATTCTGCTGCATAAGTAATGAATGCTCAGTAAATATTTGTTGAAAGAATAAATGAGGGGCGCCTGGGTGGCTCAGTCGGTTAAGCGTCTGCCTTGGGCTCAGATCATGATCCCAGGATCCTGAGATCAGCCCTGTGTTGAGCTCCCTGCTGGGGGGCGGGGTGTCTGCTTTTCCCTCTGCCCCTCCCCTGCTCGCTCGTGCTCTCTCTCTCTCTCTCAAATAAATAAATGAATAAAATCTTTAAAGAAAAGGAAGAATAAATGAATAGGGGACATCCTATTTACCCCTAGACAAATAAATAAAGTCTAGATAATTCCTAGTAGTTCAAGACATATATGTGTATGTGTGTGTATATATATATATAAAATCTCCATAAGGAAAACGTAAGACAGCAATATGCTTTCTCCTACACAAAAATCTAAATAAAAAACCAGAGATATAAAAGAAGAAAGAAAAAAACAATTTATAGAAACTAAACAATTGCTATCTCTTTTCTCAAAGCAGGGGGGGACAAACCTGATAAATTTATGAGTTTGTTAATTAAAGAGATTGCCCCATCTCCCTTAAGAGGCTATGCTCCCTTAATGTGACAGTATAGTTCAAGGAGTGGATGCAATGACCTTGTACAAATGAAACTGCAGGGGCTGACTGACAGAGCAATTACTCATCTGGCCAGGAGGATGCAGAACAACTCATAATCTTGCAAAAAGCACCTTAGGAATTTTACATACAGATTCAGCAGTTTAGTTTCAATTCTAACCTGAAAAATCCAATAGAGAGCCCCACTCTCTCTGTTATGATAACCACTCATGAGGAGTTCAACATGACTCCTGAAACCCTTCAGCTCTTATCAGAAGGATTCCAGCCCTCTGCTGCCACAAGCTAGCCACATCTCACCCAAATCAACTGCTGAACACTAAGAAATCAGAATTCATATTCTGCCTTCTTCTCATATTTGGTTGGTAATATTTATCATTCCTGTTGGATGCTTTGATATTTCTTCTTGGAACATTTATTATATTTATGAAAAAATGGATAAAGTAGGTTATGTCCTACCTATTAAAACAGCCTACAGAATATGCAAAAAGGAGTACTGTGAGTCCTACAGAAAGTACTACTTAATATTACTCACCTCTGACCAAAAAGATATAGAGAAAAAAGTTTCCAAAAATCAAGAAATTTCAAGTGAAATGCTGAAATGCTCCTTATCTACCATTTAGAATACTGGATATGTTCTCAGATTGAAGCAAAAATAATAGCTCTGGTTTCACAGCATATGGTAAATAAACCACCCAGAAATACAAACTGTATGAATCAGAAAGAGGGACCAACCCATTTTAAAGTATACTCTACAATATTTCACCCAAGATGATTTCATTTGCTTATCAATGAAAATTATAAACAGAGTATGCCAGAGCAAAGTTTTTACCTGTTTTGACAAATGACCTTGGTATTATTTCTTCATTTAGTGAGCATGGTATTTCTTTAAAGCCACAAATCCCTTTTCTGAGCAACAAGTGAGCTCAAAACTTGCCAAGGCACTGAAGGAAGAGCTCCTGCCTTTTCTCAAGAGTTCACCTATTTATCATCAAGACAACCTGAACTGCGAGGCATGTCAGGATGAGACCAACGGAGCCCAGAACTGAGGGCTACGCTTGTGTTCTAGCCCTGCTGCCAAGACCTCCGTGACTAAGAAAATGACTTCACCTCCGAGAAAACAAGACAAGGAGGGCTCCACGAGACCATACTTAAATTGCTCCCAGGACATGTTCCCCATATTTTTAAAGATTCTGTGAGCCCTGAAAATTTCCAGAACAAAAGTATTAAAAAGACATCTTCCGGTTTATTTTAGAATGCTTGAAACAATGTTTAAAATTACTTTGGTGAAGAGGGTAGAGGGCCAGAATAATGTCAGTTCCCAAACTGAGAAGGCTGGATGCAGAAATGCGCATGTGCACAGCTGGCTCAGACTCCCTAGTAGCACAGCGGTAATGAGTCATCATCAGGAATCTTAAACTGCGTAAGGAAAGGTCAGCAGAATGGACAAAAGGAATCGCCCTCGGGTCTCTTAGGATTCTTGCCACTAGGAAGTAAACGGGACAGAAGACCAATGGGGAAAAACAGCAGGAAGTCACACAAGCCCCTGACTAGCGATCTCCTATTATGGATCTGTATAGATACACAGCTGTGCCCCCCCCAACCTTGCACCATGGATGTATCCCCTACCCTCCACAGTTTATACAGAGCATTGCTTTGACACTTCCTTCCCTACTCAAAGCTCCAAATATACTTCCCTACTCAAAACCCCCTTTCTCCCTTGAGATGGCCCTAGTCTCAGGGGTCAATGCACTTTGAGGGGTTCCAGATTCTGCAGACAGAAGTTTTCACTTGAGACATGGAACCATAATAATTAAACATCAAAGTGAAGGCATTGCGATGAAAGATAAAAGCAGTATAAAAAAAAAGAGAGATTCAGGAAACAAAACATTTATGTTGTTTTGTTACTTTGTGTTTTTTGTTTATTTGTTCTTTTATTCGTTACTTATTTCATTACTTATATTTGAGATCAACTGATGAGGGGTGATATCCCAAAATGAGAGCCTCAGTCAAGGTAGAATTTCAATCACAGGCATAAAAAACAGTCTTCACTATTAGTCTTTTATTCCATTCCCTTAACTGAAAGTTTAGTGTCAGAAATAGAACTACAGTATTTCTTCCAAAAACAAAATAGTATTCCTTAGAAGAGAATTTCCTACCTGCTCTATACCTGGAGTTTGAAATGATTTTTTTCCTAAGATTTATTTATTTATTTGAGAGAGAGAGAGAGAGCAAGAGAGCACATGGGGGAGGGGGCGGGCACAGGAGGAGCAGAGGGAGAGGGAGAATCTCAAGCAGACTCCCCCTGAGTGTCTGGGCCCAACACAGGGCTCCATCTCACCACCCCAAGATCATGACCTGAGCTGAAATCAAGAGTTGTCTGCTCAGTCAACCGAGCCACCCAAGCACCCCTGAAATAATTTTTATTCTTGATTTGCTAAAAGGCAGTCAGAACAGATGAGCTTATATACTGCAAAGCGTACAAGCATGCAGTCCCAGGGTGAATGCAGTATTGGCAGAAGCTGCCTGATTTCAATAAGGGACCAGGTGCTGGTATGTCTGAAGGATACACTGTATTTAGAAAGGCAAGTCATTATGGTTTCTCAATCCATCAGGCTCAATAAACGTGCTTAGCAGGAGTCTGTATGGTCAAATACAGACCTTGGATCACAGTGCGCTATAGAATGCAACTGCAAAGGAAGGCAGGGTTTGATTTTGGAGTTTTTTTTCATGGTTTATATCACACACTTGTCTGTAAACAAAACCTGTGGTGTGTAACCTAATGGCATGTTCCAGATGTTTCCAACAAGTGTACAAAAAAAAAAAAAAAAACACAACAAACCCATAATATTTTCTTGATCTTTAAGGCTTAAGAGCAGGATGTACAGCCTACACACTAAACTTTAAGAAAAAAAAAAAAAAAGGAAAGAAAAAAGAAAACCCCATATGGTGCCAAATGTTGGCAGCTATCTTCTTTCTTCCCAGACAAAACTCTTAGGTCTTGTGAAAACAACATTTCTTGCAAAGTGCCAAAAACAACATAGATAATTGTTGAGATGGCTCTCCTCACCGACGGCTGCAACCGTCTTATTGCTTTGACTGTATCCACAGCTAGCCTCCGGGATAAACGAAGAGCCAACTTTAAATCTTAACCCCAAAGGGCCACCTTTCAGAATGCCATCTCCTAGGCTTCTAAAAACAAGTCTTGCATTTTATGTGCTTTCCTTTAGAATAGAAGAAAAACCTATTGTTTGTATTTGCCCCCCTTCCTCACTGTTCAAATTACGCTTAAAAACTGCACAGCTTTGTTTCTAGGATAGCAGTAATAGAAATTATAGAAAATTTAGCAAAGCTTAAATGTATTTTAGGAAGCAGAGTATCAACACTCCCATGGCTCCCCTACAGCACCTGTAGATAAAATAACAATAACATTTTAGCATACTTCATTCTAGTCTTTCTACATACATGGAAACATTTCTGTGGGCATACAAAAAACATTTAAAATGTTATTTCCACCCTGCTTTTTCACTTCACAGTGCAGGGTGAGCATTTTCCCAGGGGGAGACAGCGTTTTGATCACCACCCTGTATCCCATGAGTAACAACAACTTTGTAAAATTTACAGCATTTCTCATGGGAGGTTTATTGGTCGACTGGCCACCATGGGACCAGTGTTAAATTCACTGATGGTATGTGTAGCTGAAATATGAGAAAGGTGAGAACAGATTACAGACAGTGGAGAAGACTGGAAGCCCAAATGCCCATCTCTGCACAGACTCAGTTCCTTGGTGATTTCTTGTTCTTGTTAAGAACCGAAAAGACACAAATTTATTCTCTGGTATCCTAATATTAAGAAGCCTTTGAAAGATTCATGATTATTCCTTTAAATACTCAAGCCATTTAAATGTGTGTACAATATAGAAAATGAGCCATTTAATTTGAATAATGAAGAGAAGTTAAAAAGCATTCATTACCTTCTGCCTAAGGGTGTGATCTCCTTGATTAATATGCACACTAATGGGAAAGAATCTAATGCTCACTTGTTTCTTCCTTCAGAGCATTAATACCATTTGAGTTGGTCATTAAGGAGTAATCACACACACACATACACACACACGCACATACACACACACTCACACACTCACACACTGTCTGTGCTGCAATGTTTCTTTATAACAAACCAGCCTCAGGAAATTATTAATGAGGGGTTAGGAGGTTACACAGCAGTTAAACCCAGAAGAATGTGCAAAGAGAGAAGTACCTATTCAGAATTGTTGGGGAGGACTGGCAGTCTGAAAAGGAATTCCTTCCTAGCCAAGAAATTTTCTATACTTTGCAAAGCCAAAATAAAATGAGTCATAACACTTCACATTTCCTAACGGGGTATTACTAGAATGACCTCTGATTTTCTACGGAAATCAAGAATGCCACAAATGAGGATGTAGAACTGCTTCTCCTTGCCCCTCCTCCCCACCATGTTTGAGGAAATATCTGAGATGGTATAGGTCCAGTCCTGGCCAAAGCTATATTGTTTGTAACTTTCAACTTTACCTACAGGAAAAGAAGGAGTCGATAGAAAATACAAGCAACTTTTGGAGCCGATCAGAAAATAAAAGTTAACTCTGCTTAGAAGTACAGGAGCACCAGCATCCCCACCCACCACCAGCACCTTCTATGCCCCTTTTCCTGGGCCATATATGCTCCTAGAAAAAGTCAAGTCTTGTATCCCATGGTTACAAAGGGATACAGAATATGCCACCCCAAAATATGCTGCTTTGGCAGAAGGATTATTTTGAGCCTAAGGCAACTGAGAATCAACAAATGCAGGAAAAGTTCTCTGCCCTCCCCTTAACTGCCTAAAAGCAGAGCATAAACTTCCTTTTGTAAAGGTGGCATAAACTCCTCCCCTCGCCCCCACTTTCCAGTACCAGGATGAGGAGAGATACCCTTATCATCAGAGACAGAGAGATGAGTCTGCATAAACAGACCTGACTAAAATAACCCTTATTTCCCATTAGTTTCCCCCATAAATTTCTTTTTTTTTTAAGATTTTATTTTTGAGTAATCTCTACACTCAACGGCAAGCTCGAATTTACAACCCGAAGATCAAGAGTCACATCCTGCACTGACTGAGCCAGCCAGGCGTCCCTCCCCCATATATTTCCTAGCCAGTAAATTTTCCCACAATTTAAAGCCCTTTGTTAAAATGGTATACAAGCCCCCGAGTCTAATTGCTACTTTGGGTTTTTCATTCCTTTCTGTAAAGAAGCCCTTGTGCACATAAAATTTAAAATATTAACAAAATCTGTATGCCTTTTCTCCTATTAATCTGTCTTTTGTCAGTTTAATTCACACATAGCAGAACCTAAAAGGGTAGAGGAAAAGTTTTGTTTTTGGGTTTTTGTTTGGTTTTTCTGTTTGTTTGTTTTTTTTGCCTTTTTCCCCTTCTCCTACAATTCAATAAGAAATTTGAAAAGCAGTGCTGAGTTGGAAAAATCCTACTTATGTTCACAAATACATAGATCTTGGAAATGTTTATAATTGTTCAATTGCTAAATGACTTTACAATTTCATGAAATGCAAAATTTACAAATTGATAAAAACTGGCAAAAATGTCAACTGATATGTCGTTATAACAAATGGGCATAAGTTAACCGGGACTGCTAAGTGGTTTTCATGTTGAATATCATGATACTAACCTATCAAATACAATTCAAATGGTATATGATAATGAAAAGAAGGCAACACCTGCCTCTATACCAGAGCCAGCCTTAGTTCTGTGATACTAATCTAGCCAGAGAAAAGTCTTTCTCAGTTTACCCAAAATCTGAGCCTGGAGATCCACACTCCATCTGATTGGAAAGATTAAAATCCTTGCTTTCTACTGCAGACTCACTGCACCAAGGAGCAAAGCAAATCATTCCTAAATCCACAAATGTACTCAGGCCCCTAAAATGCCCCACATTTAAAATCTCTGGGCCATTTCAAGTATAAATTTTAGGGGCAAAGAGGCTGCCAGTGAAATGTCTAAATTGGTAGGAAAAATAAATAAATAAATAACCAAATCCTTCCCCCAGGAATATTCTTCTGCTTCAGACTTCCTTCCCAAAATAGCAAAATGACAAGGATTGGCCACATTAGCTTATTTGCTGTGTAACCTGCTTTAATATGTACAGTGAAACGAAACAAAAAATGTCCTGTTTATAACATAAGACATTATATATTCAGGCAAAAGGATGAATCTGCTGGATTTTAAAATACTGGGTGTTTCAAATAATTAAAACTTTTCCTAGAGCTTCAACTAAACAGCTCATTTTGCCAACATCCTCTTTGCACTTAAATGAACAAGATATTTTCCATTATAAAAGAAATCATGAAACAGTCAGAAACAAAGAATCTCAAGTCACAATATACTGATGGAGTTAGCCTAAATTACAGGTTAGTTATTACACCCAGACATATGATGATGCTGCCAAGTTTCTTAGGAAACATAATATTTATTGTCAGTTATCACTGAAGTTGATATCAATATTCATTACTGTGTAGAGAATCAAATAGAAATCTTCAAGGACATTTATTAAAAGTGTATTTTTTGTTATTCAGCAAAATTATTGATAGCATTGAAACAATCCAATCATGTTTTAAGATAAAAACTATTCTTTAACCTGGCATCTATTGCAGTACAAAGACCTAAGTCACATACAAAATGGAAAAATCAATTTTGGCAGCAAGACGAGAATGTAAACAGCATTAGGCCAATTCTCCTCAATGCTTAAGGCACTGTCTGATAAATGAAATACCTAACACTAAACATTCAATAAAATGACCCACTAATGAACTGCAAAAGCCAGTGATCTTCCTCAACTTTCTAATACACAACCAAAGAAATTTCCTTGGTATTTTTTATTAATCTAGTTAAATCCCAGATTTAAACACACAGAGGATTTAAACATTTTTTTCCAGCACCAAAACAATACATGAAAAGATGAGTGAAAAATCTGCAATCATTTAAAAATTTGTGGGCATAAAAACAACTGAATAATTAGTCTGAAAAAAATAGTAAAGTTTGTTTTCTGTTTTGTGTGTGTTTAAGACAATCGCAAGGAAAACATGCTGAATTTTGTCTTTTTAAGGAAACACCAAAGAAAATCTTAATAATAAATGCTTGGAGTACTAAAAAAGAGCCTAAGCACAATGTTTAAATTACTGAACTCAAAAAATAAAGTAACTTCTTTAATATCTTGGATTCTATCCCATCGTAAAAGAAAGATTTACATAGTCAAGCTTCATTTGTTCATATGAGAGTTACTCATAAAAAATTATTTTATCCTATAAATAAGAAAGCCTCCCCCCTTGCACAAAAGATTGCCACTTGCAGTCACCAGTTGTGAAAAACTTCCACTTGATGAGTTGATGGTTATATGACCATCTTCCAAAAAGTCAAACAGCCAACCTATTAAAGACATCCCAGCAACTGGGTTCCTGTCCAGATTGTTTCCTAGACTAGAGTCTCAACTAAAGTAGAATCAGAAGGAATGTGGGAAGAATCTAGGACTTTCAAAAGGGTCATTAAGAATGCATTCACACTCTAGGACGCCTGGGTGGCTCAGTAGGTTAAGCCTCTGCCTTTGGCTCAGGTCATGATCCCAGGGTCCTAGGATGGAGTCCCGTGTTGAGTCCTTGCTCAGCGGGGAGCCTGCTGCTCCCCCTGCTTGTGCTGTCTCTTTCTCTCTCTCCCTCTCTCTCTCACTAATAAATAAATAACATCTTTAAAAAAAAGAATGCATTCATACTCAAATATCATCTCTACCAGCAAATGTGATTCACTGCCTCCTACCAAACCTGCTCCCCACTGTAGTTTTATCTTTGTCCCTTACATTGCTGTGCAAGTACATCATATGTTATAATTTAAATTTCTAGATATCTTTGTCTTGTAGAAGTAAAGAAATAAGATGTATACTCAACAATGCTTCTAAAACTTTACTGTTCTTAAAAATCTTGCCAGATGGTACTACTTTAAAAGTTGCCATAAAAAGACATAAAATATGTCTTCTTACCAAAAGTACCAAAAGTATGTGTGTCTGTTTTTTTCCAAATGGGTGAAACCCCAGTTGTCTAATAGCAAGAGTAAGACACTAGAAATGAGAGATTGAGAATTACCCAACTATCTAAGAAGCAATCAGTGTTCACTGTCAGTAACCAATACATCTCACTCGCCCAGCATGGGAACTAAGGAGGTCAGGATGCAACTGCCTGAATTCACTGCCTACAGAAGCCAGTCTTCACCCCTGCTAATTCTGGATGACTTCAAAACGAATATAAGTGAAGACAATTCACTCTCCCTCACAGAGATAAATAAAATGAATGTGAAAATAAATAGTTTGGTCTCCAAGAGTCCTGAACAACTCTCTTGCTTTAAGTCTACTGAGAAACGTGGGCACAGCCCTGTGCAGTCTGGGTACTGTCCTTATGTAAATAGCAGAGGGGATGGTTTTAATTTGGTTGTGACACCATAAATATTGGCATACTGAACATGTGCTTACTGCCATGAATTTTGAACTCTCTCTCTCCAGGGGCTGCTTCTGTTTTGTCCACATGCCAGAACTAAGGACTACTTGCCCATAATCTCATATGATCAGAGCTGAGAAAATCGACTTTATTTCCAAGGGAAAAAAATACATTCCTTGAGTGATTTTTGGAAATAATGACTTTTTCAAGATTTTTGCCTTCCAGGGGATAAATCACAGTTGTCAATCTCGAAACCCCAAAGCAGAAAAAGGAAAACCAAACTGAAAATAAGAAAGCACATGAGGATAAACCTCACATTCACTAGAAAGAACAGAAGGAGGAAATAATTCAAAACAAAAATTAGTTAAAGCTGTTGATAATGGACTTTTGATGGTCATGCTTTACAAAGTTCCCTGTTTAAAAATAATTTTCCTGGAAATGATACATTTCTTTTTCTTGTTGAGGAAATAACATTCTAAGCAGTCATCACTATAATTTTGCTAATAAGGTTCTTTGTACATTCATTTTACTCAGTCTAAGCAGAAAGATGAAGAGGCCTTCCAGTGTATCCCTTTTTAGTTCCTCAAAATGAAGCCAGACATCAGTTACATCCCTCAGTTGTGAAATATGCACCAAAAGCATATGCCTTCTTTAGGGCCTATCAACGATGACCTATGAGACCAGATGTCAACATGACAACAGAACTGGCTGTATTGGATCTAAGTGGGCTGTTTTCACTTCACTTAAAAGTCCCACCACCTAATGGGACACTGAGCTAAAGATTAGTCAGCATTTTACTCTCTGACACTTGAAAATTATGAGAGAAAAGACACATACAGAACTAGAATTTAAGATAGAGAGCAGTAAATTCTGCAATATTCTGGGAGTTTAGACCAGGTAGACATGCCAGACTGAGAGAAACGTGAAGCCTTTGTGGCGGAGGCACCTGTCAGGCTGACCTTAAATACACGTAGGCTTTGAACATGCAGAGTGATGGAAGGTGATGGTTACCCTGCCAATCTCCCCACACGCAGTAACCGGTCCATGTACTCATCATTTGATAGCCGAACTATTGCCAATGCCTTCAAACCAGTGTCGTTGCCTCTAGCTTCTCTGTATTTTACAATCATCCTGATGTACCTTTTTCTTTTTCTGAAAGCAAAACAACCAAAAAAACAAAACCCAAACCAGATCATTCAATGGATAGTTACTGATCTGTTACAGGTTTAAGAATATGAGAATGGAGGAAAAGACAGGCTACTACCATGAAGGAGCTAGTGCAGAAAGCATGTAGCCTTCTCCCAAGGACCTGTAACATGACGTCTAAACACCCTCCTTAGTGTGTCAGACAGAGTCCTTCACAATCAGTGAATAATTTCTTCAGTCTTATTTCCCACCAAATAGAGCTGTTTTTTCAATAGACTTCATGCTTTCTAACAAGTCTATGCCTTCTGCTTAGAACCTTCTTCCTTTCTAGGGAACTCTCCTTATCCTTCAAGACCCAACTCAAGTGATGGCCTCATGAGAAGCCTTTCATGACCGCGACAGGGAACATCTCTGGGTTCCTTTAGCATTCTAAGCGTATCTCTAGTGTATGAAAAGCCACATTGATTGTCGACACCAAGTACCCAAAAAACTACATTTTGTTTATCTGTTTTCAGGATGCGCCATGGTAACTGGAACACAAGGCACTCGATGTTTATTGGATTGAACTGACTTCTTGGTTAAAAGAGTTGCAAGGGCAGAGGCATGGAGTCTTCTCTGTGGTGAGGCGAGATCAGCTTTGTGCAATCTTTTTACTGGAAAGATTGAGGTGAGATCACAGCAGACTTGAGAACACCCAAGCAGGCCCTTGTTAAGTCTGGTCCTCAGCCCAGCAGCAGCATCCGGGAGCTTGCTAAAATGCAAATTCCCTGGCCCCACCAACCACCACAAAATCAGAATCTGCATTTTAATAAGGCCCCCAGGTAAAATTTGAGAAGCACTGAGTAAACACAAGGAGAGCTCTACTACAGGATGATTATTCTGCATTACCCTCTACTGCATGATCCATCAGGGGTGGAAAGGCATGGGAAAAGCCTTCTAAGGAAGAATAAGGACATGTTTGTCACAGTTTAGGTCATCTGCACCTGGCCTGGGGTGATGACAGTGAGAACGCAGAAATTACAAACATAAAGATAATTACTTGACTCAAAAATAGAAATGTTTTCATTCATTAGCTTGACGATAATTCTGTGCCTGTTTCATGTTCTCTATTACACATTTTAAATGTTTGTGAAGGCATGAGATTTAAGCAGAACAAAGACTATGCGTTTGAAGTTGCATTCTCAGACTTAGAGCTCTGAGAGCGAGCCCAACCATGAGACACAGGGAGTCCTCGAAACAGATGGGTAACTGGATGCTAGAATGGCACCGCAGGGCCAGGAGAATAGGTACTGAAACACCAAAGCGGAGAGTAAAATTTTCAAAGGAAATGGCCAGGAGCTGTTCCATGAATGCTGAATCCCTCAGACACATCAAGCCTCCCGCTCCCTCCACCCCAGCTCCTTTCCCAGACAAGCTCCACTCAGCAGCAGGCCTGGGTAGGTAGTGAAGAGGTCCAAAGCTGTCACATTTGGAGTTTTACTTTCCAAAGGACGGGGCCATCTTATTTCCAAATCAGAGGGTGTTTCTATTTGAAACCACTCTAGAACTCAGTACCACTTCAGGGTGAGCTGAAAAACCATGTCTTGCAGAAATATCCATCCCGGGATAGGGGAAGACTTCCCCTGCTCAATAAAATTCAGGAGAAACAAAAATAAAGTGTTTGTATCAAGGCTCAGTAGTCACGGTTATTCAACAAACCAGTTCCAAGTACATGTTGCCAATGATTAGAGGAACATAAAAGATTCCCCATGATAGGAACACACATAATCCTTACCCTGCAAATGTACTCAGAACACAGCCTCTTTGGGGACAGTGGAATACACATGCTGAGGTATATCTTCTCTTGAGCAAACAATAGCTACAACTTGAACCCACCTCCAACAATTTTCTAGGTGGCTTTAATAGCTATTAAAAAGCAAACAAAATGGGGTGCCTGGGTGGCTCAGTCTGTTAAGTGTCTGCCTTCGGATCAGGTCATGATCCCATGGTCCTGGGTTTGAGCTCCGTATCGGGCTCCCTGCTCACAGGGAGCCTGCTTCTCCCTCTTCTCCCTTTTCATGCTCTCTCTAATAAATAAATAAAATCTTTAAAAAAACAAAATAAAACAAAAAACCCTTGTGCTTGCAGCAGATGCTAGAGCTTCCACAGCAGAGATCCCAGAGGCATGCAGAAGTTTCCCCCCACTTTTTACGATTTTTTGGGGCGCACTTTAAGGGCATCAGCACCAGAAAGATAAAGTAAGGTACATTAAAGTGATCATTTCACTTGAATGTCCAAGGTTGTTTTTGACACCTCTGCAGCTCTGTGACAGGTTAAAAGTTCCTACTCACTCTGGTTTAGGTGTGCCTTCTTAACACGCATTTTTCCATGTGTCACTCCCTTCCCCATCATTATTGTTGCTAGTGTCACGCATAAATCTCTGCCTACCGGCCCCACTCTTTCCTCCATCTCCATATCCCAAAACTTACCATCCGGTCATCCTCTAGGCAAAAACATATACTTCTGTTATTTTGCCTCTCGTTATCGACGCCTTCTACTTGAGACATTAGGCAGGACTAGAACATCCTGATCGGGGCTTCTCTGACCCCACTGGCAGGGAGCCATGGCTACCAATTTTCCTGCATCTCCTGTCACTTTCCCACTTGGTCAAGATGTGTCCTTCCTCCAAAATTTAATTCCTACTTCTCTGCCAGGGATGCTCCAGTTCTTTCGGCAATAACTGGACATGTTGCCTAATGCTCTGCCACCATTTCTCCTGTGTTCCATCAGCAACTGAAGGACACTTCCAGCCCAGAAGTCTTCTCTCTTATTACACATTGAACCTTTTCATCTCCTCTGGATCTCTCTTGAACCCATCAAACAAGTAAACAAACCTGCTTCTTTCCTCTTTCTTTCTCTCCATCCTGGAGTCACTTCATTACCTGCTTCCCTCATAACTAAGACTTACCCAAAAGCCTTAAAAACTTTATGTCTCACTTTTTCCCTTTAGTACATCACCATTCTTCCTCCCTCGTCCATACCCCACATTACACTGAAGGGGTTTGTTTTTCTCATTTTTGTTTTTGGTCAACATTGAAAAATCAGAAGCTCTTTACTCATCGATTCCTGCCTTCTTGAATCTCTGCTATATTTTATTCTGTAGGCCAATTTATTTGACTTTTCTCTCTCTTTCCTTGGCACCCGCCTCCATCTGCCTTAAGGTTCTTCTCCTTTCCTCCCCCCCCACCTTTTCTGTCATTTCTCTCTCTTGCTTCCCCCTCCCTTTACTGCCTACCTCCTCTTCATGGCTCTGGGCCACAAATGTGGGATTTCCTTTTCCTTCTAACTATATTCCTCACTTTTCAGCAGCCTTCACTCTGTCTCTACCTGCTGTACACCATAAGGACTCCGATTTCATCTATAATGTGGCTGCCTGAATCGCTGGGTGGGAAGGCCAACATTGGTGTTTACACTGAAGTGCGCAGAATCGCTCTCCTAGTCAAGCCTAAGTAGTACATCAGTGTCCCTCCTTGTGTGTCACTTACTTCTAATCACCTGCCCGCTGAATCTATTTCTTAAGTCTCAGTCAGAACAAACTACACTGGACTGACTGCATGGATTTCCCAGACTCCCTTCCTTGTCCCTATTTATGGCAGGCCCCCATCTCCTCCTACAATCCACTCCACCATACCCTCGATTCCGCATGCAACACAGGTCACTCATCTTTCCAGGCACGTTTGCTCAAAACGGAAGTCTCCCCGGACAATTTTCCTAAGTGTTTACTAATGGCTCTGCTGTAAATGATTTTGCTTTTCCCTCGGTTCCCACCAAGCATTGTATTTTATTCTTACTATGGCCAGCTCCATGTCTTCTCTCCCCACTTCGCTATAAACTACTTAAAGGCAGGGACTGAGTCCGATTCAGCGTCACATCTCCCGCCCTGCCTCATGGAGCCAGGCAGGTACTGGTGTCACTTTGTGGTAGTCACCTCTGTGTGATGAGTTTTTATTGAGGTAGTATATAACCATGCAGAACCAACCACATGCTGTATAAAAGGGGTGAATGGGTAACTAAGGCAAAAGGATATGAATTGCTGTTTTTAAGGTCACACAGAATCCAACTGAAAGGCAGAGCTTAGGTTTTTCGTAGACTTAAGGCCATCTAGCCCTAAGTTACTCATTAAAAAAAAAAAGGAAATAGCAAGTCACAAATTACACAGAAACTATAATATCCACCATTGTCCCTTGTTTTTTAAGGCATGTGAAGCTAGAGCAGTTATTTCTGCTGCCCAACTTCCAGCAGTAACAGTTAAAAGTTGCCAGTATGGTATGATGCCATCAGTTTTCAAAACTTAGAAAGGCTCATTGAGTTTTACTGAGGTTTCTTACACAATCTACTTCCTTTAAGGCCAAGTGAGCCAACCCTGATTGAGAGAAGTTACAGAATGAATAAATGCTATGGTATCAACATAGAAATTATTTCGTTTCCTCTCTTCACTTTAATTGCCACCGCCACTGGTCATCAGCACAATGCACAGCACCACGCATGCGTACGTTCCCACCGCCCCCTCCCTTTGTCAGACTGTTCTGGCACAATCCTCGTACCCATTTCAGAGAAGGTATATTAATATCCTAGTGTAATAAAGTGGCTCTCTGAAGAGACAACTGGGGAGAAGCTTTTTTTTTTTTTAACCTACGTCTCAAGACAAATGAATGTCACAGTAGGTTGGTTATAATAGCGGTTTTATTACAAGATTGGCAGAGTTACAGTCACTGTAAATCATAACTGTTGTTGGATTTCTACTTTACATAGTCGTAGTTATGAGTCTACTCTTGTAAGCCAGAACAATTATTTTACAATTAGTTTAGACATGTCTGAGCCCAGAAGGAAAATTTCAATTTCAATCATCTTATTTTCCTTGAACAGAACCCAGTGCTACCAAAAAAACAATTCAACTTTTCACACATGGGTCTCTAACCATTTTCCAAAGTTGAACAAACTTTTAAATGCAAGTGCTCAAAATCTTATGTTTTCAAACTACAGTATAATATAGCAATAATAGGTTTCCATGCACTAAAGAAAAACAAACAAATAAACAAAAATAAGCTTGTAATCTCATTTTTAGGGTCGAATATGGTCACGGTCCTATAAAACCTAATATACACCCCGAATTTGGATTGCAAATCTATCACTTAAAACATCTAGTAAATGACCCAATTTGTTTACATGGCCCTGTACCTTTTTACGGCCTTTCCATAAAGAAGTTATTACATCCATTCCCTTTATTTTGTTTAAGAGTGTTTGAATGAGCCCCAGAACCACAAGCCAGTTAAACAAGCTCTCCTTAGATGGACGTGGTCTCATATAATTCACCACTACCGGGGAAATTTTTAAAAACAATGTTTGTAGTTTGGAAACACCACACATTCCCATACACCAAAAGTATTTCCTGTGCTTTCTGCAGTTTTAAATGCTCAGCAGATATATTAAATAAGTCCTATTTTTTTTCCATTTTTCCAAGTAAAAGTGTGGCATTTGCACTTCTTTCAGAAGATTTGCACCTCTGAGTGTTTTGCTATGGTAGGTTGGTCATTCAGAAATGCTTGTAAACGAAGATTGCAAGGGAAACGTGAAATCCATACACTCTAATTGATTTCCTAGGATGTAAACATTAGTTCTAAGAGGAAACCATTTTAAAGCAGTTAGTTTAATGGGGGACCCAACTGATGCCTATTAAAAGTTATCAGCACAGATTAAAGATAAATTTTATACCATGAAAGAAAAGCTTTTCTAAAACATAAACATAGGGATCATTTGATTGCTAATTTTACATTCTTCTTCTTGCTTATAAACCTCAAGCCTGCTAATATTCACAAGAAAAAAGATTAAAACTACTGTTTCAAGGTTTAGCATTTATCATTTAGGTAGCTAGACTCTGTCAATATCTCTCGATATCTGAGCCAGGTTTTGACCTGGGAAACACCTGCTATTTTTAGACTGTTGATTTTTCTAGAAACAGTCAGTTTTGACTGCAGTGACAAACACAAAGTAAAGATACAGTTGAGCCCATCATATATATCTACAATATACATAAAACTGCATCTGAAACTATAAGAACACTGTGAGGGACAGTCCCTTCTTTTGTAGAGGCAATTCATTTGCATGTAGACCTCCAGAAATAGAGTGTACTTTTGTTCATAAATAAAAGTGAAGTCAGGAACAAAATGCATACTTACAGAGACATTGCTACTTCTTTAACAGGAACCCAATACCTTTTATTACCTACAACATAAACATAGTTCCAGTGGAGGAGATCTGCGTCCGGCACATCCGTCTCTACCTCTGGATGTGCAGATCAATGCTTTTCATACTTACACTCTCTGATTTTTTTTCTTGTTTTCATAGTGTTTAAATACCCAAGAATCACTACAAGGAATACAGCTGAATTTGATCTGTCCTTTGGGTAATCCGACGGTAAATCACACTCTAGTAAGGCGTCTTTAGTATGTATTTCCATAGAGCAATTTGAAAACGTCAGAAGCTACTGTGTTTTCCTGTGTTCTTAAACAACGTGCACCCTCCTCATTATGTCTCCGGTTTAAAGGATGATAAATCAGAAATGAATACTGCAGGTTCCCCTTATTCCCAAACCCAGTAATAAATTTTCTCAATATTTCTTTCTTCTCATCTGCTCACATCTTAATCACATTTTAAGCATATGTTCTTTCTGAGTACACTGATTTTAAATATCGCCTGATGCCATAGGAAAAGAAATTATAATGCTTTAACGACTCTTAATTTGCATTTCTAATCACTTCAGACTATGAATGTGTGTGGCAGTATGGGGAACAAGCTGTGATTTATTCCTTAGTGGAAAAAAAAAGGGTAAGTAATATGACTCTTTAAAAGACAGATGTCCTTATAAATACCCAGCAAAAATAACTGCCAGAAACAACATGAGATAAGTACCACGTAAGTCCAACTTCTGTTGTTAATGGTTTCTGATCTCTGTAGTAACTCAAAAGGCAGGTGCAATGGCCAGCTGGGCATATTTAAGCCCGGAAGCCTATCTCCATCTTGCAAACGTCGAAAAGCCTAAAATAGTATCCACTCACAAACAAGACTTTCCTCGAATGCAAAAAGCATAGCTTCAAAAAAGTGGCATGGCATCTAGAAAGCACATCCACCAAGAAAACTCATTCTTTTCTAGTCCCTTAAATACCACAAAATACTTCTAGCACTGTCTACAAGGGACCCGAATGAGCCTCACTGGAGAAATGATGTAGTTATTACTCAATGTAGAGTAACCTCATAGGAATTAATTTTCCACAAGACTTGAAAGCCTTTCCCTTAAAAGTGTTAAGGCTGTTTTCTTTGCTTCTTGCAACGTAATAGCTTCATTACGCTAATTCAGTGTGCTGGAAGCTGCCTTCCTTGTACCACAATCTCCTGATCCCTCACCCAGCCTCATTCCACATGCCATCCATTTTGTGAATGAAGTGTGAAAATAGCTCTTTGTTTACATAAAGGAGGCAATAGAAAGTAGTGTGGACACAGGCTTAGCTTATTTGAGTGTAACTGAGGCTGTGCAGCCTGCCCTTCTCACCAATTCCCCTAATGACTGGGACAAAATTGCAACAATAAGCAGTCAACTACACACCCCAAAGCAGAACTCTGCTACCACATGTCTGCTTTGAAAATAACTGGAAATGAAGGGTTTTCACCAGCTCTGAAACAGGGAAACAATCTTCTCTTTTATTCTGTTTGTTAAGTGCAAACTCTTCAGAAGCACGTTGCGAACAGCATCGGGCCTTTGAATATACACATCCAAGACACCTTTCCACTATTTTCTTGCCTCTAATCATATTCAACACTAGACTCTTCTTGTCTCCCACAGGATATCCCTTTTCCTGCCTTATTCTTTTGTGCAGGCTGTTTTCTCGGCCTAGAATGTTCTCTTTTCCTCTCCCAGACCCACTCCAAAATATGTCACCTGCCCTGTGGGAACTTTCCTCCTTGCACCTCTCTTCCAGGCAGAATCAACCACTTAGTCAATCAACAGAGGATTTTTGAAGTGAAATAAAGCATCTCATGTTCCCATAGCACTTTGAGCATGGCATTACTAGACTGTGAGAAAAAAGAAGGATCTGTCGTTCTTGGGCAGAGCTTCTCAAGGGCAGAGCTGCATCTTATTCTTTGTGTATCCAGCACCTAGTGCAGAGCTTAGCCAAGAGCAGATGCTTATAAATATTTGCTGAATAAAAGCAATGTTCTAATAAAACATTAGACCATTTAACTCATGAAGGAAGAAGCATGTGACTCTTGAGTTCTGGCTTGGAGTCAGACCTAGGTCCAAACATTTACCAGCTCTGAGACTTTGGCTAAGCTACTTAGCCTAGTGAAGCCTTGGTGTTTTTCCTCATACCTCATGGGGAGGTTATAAAGATAAGCTATATACTGTCTGTAAACATTGAGCACAAGTGTGGCAACTAACAGGCGCTCATATCATTATTAAGCATTACAAAACCAGAGACTCACCGAGAGATCTTTAGACCCATCCACCCACCCACAAAGAATGCATCCAAATGCTGCCCATCCTGTGTCTCTTCTGAGAGCGCTAACTGGTGTCTTATCAGGACACACAGTGGCAGTGCAAATCTATATCCTTGCATTTACCATCAATGTGCCTCCACTGTTTGGCCATGTTGGTTTCCCTCAGAAAGACAGACCCCTCCGTCTCCCACTGCCTGCAACAACCCAAAACACACCTCATTTGATTGCAAAATGGCTCAATTACTATCTGATAGGGTAAAAGCCAAGTACAAAAAAAAAAAAAAAAAAAAAAATCATGGTTTGACAAGAAAGCAAAATTAATGAAGCCAGCCAGGCAGAGACGGTTTGGCTTAGACAAAAGTCAAATGTCCAGGAAAGATGATGCTCAGTCACCAGGGGACTGGAAATGCTTGGAAATGACATATGAAGACTAAGGTGAAGTCAGGTAACAGAATTGGCTGAGCTCAATTTAGCATGTATTCTCATGAAGTAAAAGGCAAAACGAGCTAATGCTACCAAAAAAAAAAAAAAATCACTCTTAATAAGTTGACTTTAGTGATAAATGTAATTAGTATAACTCCTCTTTATAACTTTTAGCTCCTTTTGTTCTCAGATTTAGAAACTTCACAAATAAAATTTTGGTCATTTAATCCTATTTTAGGCAAGCCCTTCAAGTCCACAGCTATGAATTTATTTCCTGATGTTCTTGACTTTCGAGTGGAGTTTGAACCTCTGAAATGAATATCCTATATATTCAAATGTAAATAAAAATTAAAATCACTCATTAAATCCATTCAAAGAATAACAGGTTGTGCTTTCTAGAGCCCACTAAGCCATGCTCACTTATTCACTCCTATGGTACTTTACCAGTGAGACATCCTGCTAAATGAAATGTTTAAAATTATTGTTTTAACAAAAACCTCCCTTGTGGAACGAAGCATTCCAACGTCAACCATCCTGTTCATCATCACCAATTAATAAACCAAAATATTGGAATAAACCTCATCCATCTATGGACCTAGTACACTTGCTTAAAATAAAGTCTGGACATGTAATAGTAACAGTCCTAAAGGTGGTATCTCAAGTTATTTCCCATACTATCAGATTTCTACCCCAACAGAAATACTATAATATATATTAGCCAGATTATCTGTTATATTTAATGAATGTGATTATTTGAGACTGTTTTCCTTAATATTCTTATAAGTTGTGTTTCAGGACCAAGGGTGTCCTGTCTTGCAACCCCCTCAAATAATAGAGAATGGCTTTTATATGAAGCATCAGAATGTTAAAACTAGAATTCCATTTGCCCAGTTGGTTCTTTACGTAAGGAAAAATACATCACCACGTTAGCAGTTTAATACTGTTGCACTCAACAGTGACCTAGACAAAGTCACTTTAGCTCTCCACATCTCACTTTACACATTGGTGAGGACAGGCTCTCAGGATCCTTCCAGTCCTAACATTCCATGCACCATATTTATTGCTGATGTCTAGCCTGTGCATCTGTGAGCCACAAGCAGAAGATGGAAAGCACACTGCTTTTGGATGCATCTCAGCCATGCAAAAGTTATCATTCTTCAGATCCTTGGTCCACATCACATAACACCCCATCCTTGGGAAACACAGAGGTATGCACAGCAATAGCACTTTTAAGAAAGTAACTAGCACCAGTTCTAGGAAACCTACCCATTTACTTGGTACATGCTCACCTGGTAACATGGTATATTAACCAAGATTGTAAGGTAGTACTTTGACTGACATCACAACTAATAATTAAACAAGTTTATCTTTGTATGAAAAATGTAAAACAATGTGGAAGTTCCAAGACCAAAAAGACACCTTCAAAGATAGCCTACTATTATAGTCAACACCATAGTCTTACTCTAATAAGACACTACATCCAAAACCATCCAACAAATATTTATTGAGCACGTACTATATACAATCCCCTTCCGGGTGCTGAAGCCCCCACAAAGAGCAAGTCGGACAAGTTCCATACTCTCAGGGAATTTACATACTCTGGGGGTGGTGGGGGGGGGTAGGTTTACAATTACTTAATTGATGGATACCAAGAAGAATACCAAAAAGTGATAATAAGTACTATGCGGTTAATTAACCTTGATGTGATAGTGAGGGCTGTCTAATTCAGATTAAGTGGGCAAAACAAGACCTCACTGAGAAGATGATCCATTTAATTTGGAAGATGGTAAGGAGCTACCCATGCACAAGCACCTGATCAGTGTTGCCCACAGAAACAACACCCCCCAAGTAAGGCTTGCAATTCCCTATGATGTGTGTACTGTCCCGCTGCTTCATCTCATTCCCAGGCCCCAATGCTTGATGAGGTAGAACAAAAGAGGCTGCCTGAAGGAGCTTTCAAAAAGGCCATATCCTTTCCTTACTCCAGGTCCTTCAAGCCCCAGGTTGGCCTCAGCTGCCCAGCAGGGAGGAGAAAAGAGAAGAGTTGGGACTCCAATATGACTGAAATGGTCAGTAGCTAAAAGTGTGAAGATGGTTAACAATCAATATGGCAGGCACACTGATCAATCAGGAAGGGGGCCAGCAGGGTTGAAGTAGTACCCTAGAGGTATAAAGGTTGAAGAAAACATGAAGTGGAAGGGCATATAAAGAAGATCTGTAAAAGATAAGTGTCAGGAAGGATGAAATGAGAATAGACAAAGCTAAAATTTTGGTGTCCGAGATGGAGCTCTACAAAAATGCCACCACTGGGGAACGTTTAGTGTGAGATCCTGGCCTCTATTTCAAACTATTTAACAAATAATATACAAGTCCGTAAAGCTTTCTACAGACCTGAACACCTTTTGCAGTCAAATGCTCTACCACTGAGCTATAACCCCTGACCTGAACACCTTTTGGAGGTAAATATAAAATACATCAGATTAATTATAAAAGATAACAATTGGTAGGAGGGGAATGTTACCAAAAAGTAGAATGGGACTTTTTTGTCACCAATTGTGAAAAACAATATTCATCATTACATAATAGCACTTTACTTCTTCAACTTCCTCAACAGTCTCAAACAGAGCAGAGAACAAGGAAGAAGTCCTTTAAAAAAAAAAAAGCCTCTAAACAACAAAAATAAATGGCACAAAGGTCATGCACTACAACTTATAGACTAACTCACAGGAAGTCCCTTTAGCACTGGGTCAGAGCCTATTTACTCTGTGACACCATTCTAAGGATTGTGATTATCTATTTTCAGTAAAATATAGCTTTGAAGCTACCCCCTAGAAAGGGTAGGGGGAGTGGACACAGCTTTGTGGGACAAAGGCACATGGCAAGCGGAGGAGGAGCAAGCTGGAATTAAAAAAACAGAGAGAGAGACAGGGAAGCCACAAACACAAGCTATGTGGATTCAGAAAGGCATTCCTAGAGGACCATTTATCCCCAAAGTAAATGGCCCCATGGGCCACAGAAGTTCTTGAGGAAAAGAGCACATACAATAAAGATGTTCATAAGCATAACCCTAACTAACAGAGACATATTCCAAATCTGCACTCAAAATGGTTAAAGAAAATGAGAACGGGAAGCACATTTCGGCTCCATGGGTAAATTTGTGTCACCAATGACACAAAGTGGATGAGGCTTTAGTCCGTCAACAACTTTGTGATTGGGCGTCTATGTGGGCTATATGCAATTGATAAAGTAAGCTTTGTTTCTTTTTGGGTTTTGATGCTGCAACGCAGAAGCACCATCCCAGAACTTACTGGTTTCATAGCAGGCATTCTCCTCTAAATGAGTGCACCCAGATATTAGTCATTTTTCCCATGGTCATACAGGAAGTATAGGCCAGAAACCCTATATAAGTCAGCGTTCTTATCTTTTATCTCCTTCTTTAAGTTACATCTGGAGACGGTTGTTTTACATGTGAAACTTCAGGGTTAGAAGTCAGGTTAAGAATTAAGGACACAAAGGTAACATATAATATTGGAGGATAAAGCTATTCTCCCAGCAGAGTGGCAAGAATTGCAATACAGTATTAGGTCAAAAACCAGGTAATGAATAATAGCAAGGTAAATGACACTGATCCCTCAAAATGAATTTTGAAGCACCTCCACATGATCCAACCGAAATCCAAATATCTAGCATTGGCTATAGCAATCAATTTCCATTATTTATAACACCTCATGGGACACCAAGTTAATACTGAAATGAGGCAGTCCTGGGGATCTGATTGCATCAACATCTGAGAATTTAGAATACTGGAGAAAAGACAGTATCACTGGGGAGAGGTCTCAAAGCACGAATGAGTTCTTATAGTCACAATAAATAGATCAATTTGGACATTTGGCACTTAGAAGACCTTTCACAAAATGATGCAATGTACACACTGGGCCAATGACATTTCTGTGTGGCATCTCCAGAGGGTTTGTACTTCCAGAATTGGGCAATCATCAAAATTGAAAATAGCAAGAGGGCAATCAAAAATCAATCATAACTATGAGGGCAAAAAACCCCACCTAAGGGAACGGAAAATTTGGAACCCCCTCAAAAAAAGAAGAAAAAGAAGGTCCAGCAAATTTGTTCACATTCCAGGGGGATCTTCTTTGGCACCTACCTGTTATCCTCAAATCTTGGAACCCTGAAGCATAAAATCAACCTGAGCATGTGCAGGAAAATAGCTCTATATTGCCCCCTAGTGCTGGATGGTCCACTTCTCCTGAGGCTAAAAACTACAAGGTGAGTAGTTCTCTACCTCTAGTTACTTCCTGCTGCCAACCCTCCCAAGAGCTAAACATAGCCCAATCCTCTACCCACAGATTAGGAAATAGCCAGGCTATTTTTAGCATCATGCAACTTAGGAATGGAAATGGCCCAACCTCTGATGGTAACAGAATGCGTGTGGCCTGGATTAATGAACTCACCTCTCCAGAGGGTGTGAACCTATTCAATAAAGTGGCCAGTGACCACAGGAGAAGCTCTGGGGCCCATTACAAAGTGATGACGGTAGGTGGATCACAAGAAAGAATGACAATCAGAGGCACAAGTAGCAACGGGAATTGGAAGGTGACAGATGCCAGGACAGGCTTGATAAAACAGTGCAGAAGGAGAAATGATAATGGCACAGGAACAATAAAATACAGAACACAGAAGCCAGGAATATTGTGCATTGTCATTTTGGAGAAGCTTGTCTAGTAAGAAGCAATATTTTGAACTGGACATTTATTTTACATGAAAAAGAACAAAGGTTGATCTGATCTGTTTCCTGCCAGGGTACAGCTGGTGCTGGGGCTCCTTTGATCACTTTCCCCCAATCCTCTGCAGCTCCTGTGATTAGAGATAGATCCCTAGGCTGCCCTTTGATCAGCAGCTCAAGCGGCCTACAGGTGCCATGTGCCATCACATTAGCAAGTTGTGAGAAGCAACTACATTAATATTGGCTGATAAATGTGATAATGTGTATTTGCTGCACGTACAACACATACAAATAATGTCTACAAAAGTCCCAGGAATCCTTATTTAATCTATCTTTGTACTTTAAAACTTTCTGTGCTTTCTTAAGTATGAACACTTCAGAGAGCTTAAATTCAAAGTCGAAGCTTGAAAACACCCCGATATGTAAAGAAAAAGTTTGCTCTGACTTAAAAACACAGCACACACCATTCTGATTTTCTAGGTATGCTGCTTGGGTTCATTTCCCCTGGTTAATAAAGTGACAGCATTCTTGCATTCTGAATAGATGGCATACAAAGCAGTAAAAACATGCACATTTCTTTTCAAATAACATTAAGGGCCACCACTTGTAAACAGGGTATTTAATATTCTAATTTTAGACAGCCTACATTAACATTGTGGTTTCATGTGCAGTATAAAATTTCTATTTACAAAGTATTCTCGAAAATGACTTCATAATGGTAGATCAAGAGAAAAAGAGTTTAGAAATTGAATGATGTAAATCATATGGGGTTCAGAGGCTAAGCAAATTACACACCCTGAAGCTGCCCTGGCTTTATGAAAGGAGCCTTTCTCCAGCTCTGTGCAATCCCAGCCCAAGGGAACTTGCATCTGAGAGTTTTCTAAACATTTCAGGTACACTTGAAAGCTGAAAGTAATTCTCATTTCCTATGCAGGATTAAGTCGTTTCCAGCACACACAAAATAGCAGTCATTCACCAACACATATAAAAACACACACCAGAAAGGTAAGTTCTTCAGAGTACAAAGGCACATTAAAAAAAAAAGAGAGAGAGAGAGAGAGCGCAAAAGAAATACATTTTTTTAACTCCCCCTAAAAACGTCCACACGGCCCCTTGACCTCTCTATTTCCTATCTACTTACTGATTAATTGATGCCTTTCCACTTTGAGTGCTTCAATTAATGTGGCTGGTACATTTCCTCAAACACCCTCCTCCCCACGAAAAAGAAAATCGGAGTAAAGTCAAACATGCCAAGACTCATTCATTTTGTATTCATTTTTCGAGGCAGTTCTTGAACTTATAACTCTGGCAAGGGAAGGTTCTGCAATGTGCCTTTGAACTGACGTTCACAATCGCTCCCAGAATATCTTCTCTAACTGAGCCAGCAGTGGCACTCCCGTTGCCCTCTTACAGCTTTGTGGCAGCTCCCGAAGTTGCAAACGGCACGTAACCTCCTAAAGTCTATGCCAATGAACGCAGCGCGCATTTGCATGGCTAGAGAGACGACTATACCCTCGCAGGCTAGTTGTACATCACACACCAACGCACAATGCCAACGTAACACACACCGCGAGAAACAAGAAGGGGGAGAAAGGGGTAAAAGACTCACCGTTCTGTTCCTTGTTGCTGGAGTACTGGAATTTACTACTCAGGTTGGACTCAGCCTGAGTCCCGTGTCTCTGGCCGGCCAGGGCAGATGTCAGCAGGAGAAGCCCGAAGAGGAGCATTTGGCTGACTGGGGCGAGAACTCACTCACGGCGGGCACTTTGGAAGCAGCGACTCCTGAGTCTCTTTCACCACCGCCAGGGGAAGGCTGCACTGGGGTGGAAGCGCCGAGCCTGCTCTGGCAGCAGAGAATCGCAGGGTAGTTTCCACATAATCCCATCCAAAACTTTTTCCTAGAGCCCTCTTCTGTGTCTCCAGTTTTTGAAAAGGATCAAAGCAAAACCTGGACCTGAACCAGTTTCCCAAGGTTTAAACAAATCCTGAGCTGTGCCGAAGTGGTGGGGGTGGGGGTGAAGACGAGGGAGGAAAGAGGGGGTGGGGACGCGGGGGAGCCGGGGGAGCGGCGAGAAGTCACCAGCAAGTTGCTGGGAGCACCTGTCAGTTCGGGGGACAGGACAGAGGCGAAAACTCGAGGGTCGCGCGAAGCCAGCCTCGAAGCCAAGTTGGCGGCGAGCAGTTTCTGATCAATAACAAAGCTGCCAATAGATGCGCTCTCCGGGCGCCCCTCTCCCCTGCCCCACCCCCACCCCCGAAGGGGGAGGGGGAAGAAACAAGGCTAGGGCGCCTCGGCGGGTCCCGGGGGCCGCGGAGCCGAAGCGAGGCCGGGGGGTGGGGGGCTCCGAGCCGAGGCCGCCCCAGGCGCGGGCGGACGGAGGCCTCTGGGCTCCCGCTCCCCAGCCCGGCGCGCAGCCTGTGCCCGGTCCCGACCGCCGCGGCGCGGATCCCGGCACCTGGCTGGAGTTTTCCGCGACCAAAGTTCACCTTGTTTGAGTGCGTCCCCCGCTCCTCGAAGCCAAGGGAAATTCGGCAGCTCGGGGTCACCGCGGGGCTCCGGTCGTTCCCCGTCCCCTCCCCCCACGCCTCGGGCTCCACGCAGACCTCGGGGCTCCGCGCGGCGTCTCTGCACGGGGTAGAGAGGGAAGGCCGGCGGCCCAAGGCTCCGGCTTGTCCCCTCCCCTTGTCTACCTTCCCCCAGCCGGCGGCGGTCGGGAGGAGGGGGCCGTGGGCAGAGCCCGGGCGGAGCGCGCGGCAGGCGAGCGGGGGAGGCTCAGCCGCTCTCCCGCGGGCGGCCGCAGGGGCGGGCGAGGGTCGGCGCCTCCGGGAGGGGCAGCCCCGGCCGCGTCCGCTCGCGCCAACTCGGGCCGCCAACTGGCGGTCCGACAGGTGCTGGCACAGACAGGGGGTGCTGCGGGGCTCGCCGCAGACAGGACCCAAACGGCCCCGGCGAGGAATGCAGCCAGAGTGGCCCCTGGTTTCCTTCCCCCCCCCAGGACGCCCCTAGCCCCAAATAAAGAGCAAGATGGGTGGCGAAAGGTACTGCAAACGCAGAGATGAGTGGAGAAGAACTTCCTGCAGCTCTCCCTCTTCCCCCGCCCCCCGTGGTCGTGAGTCGTCATTAACTTCTGAGGGGATCCCCGTTCCCAAAGGCTTGGCCAGAGCTTCTGGACCGAAGGAACAAGGGAAATTGGATTTCAAAGATTTCCCTTCAGTTTCCAGCTCTCTGAAGCCGGATGGATAAAACCAAAGTAAAGCCAAACAGCCAGCACATTAACAGCAACATTCATTCATTTAGTAAACACTATTTGTCGAATGCCTACTGTGTCGGGGACTGTTCTAAGAGTGGGGCGGTAGTAGTGAAAACACAAAAGGCTCTGTCCTCGCGAAACTTGCATACCAGTTGGACTGCATTAAATTAATATCAACCAAGTCCCTGGCCAGCAAATCAGAAATAGCACCCGACCTCTTGTTAAATAAGGCAATGCAAACAATTCGACCCTTTATGGTGTTCCACTGGGGGTTGGAAGAAAGGATATTGCCTTAAGGTATATGTTGAAGTACTGGTGGAGTCTCAGATGTTCAGGAACCGCCCTTCCTGGCCTTGCAGGGACCTCTACTGAGTCAGCTGCCCTGAAAAAGGACACAGGGATGCTTGGGGAAGGCACATACACCTACTGAACCAAACCAGGAGCTGACCTTCCCTCAGTCATGCTGAAAATGCCAAGCCCTCTTCCTGTATTTGGACACCCACTGAGACCAACCCACTTGACCTCTCTGTAATACCCTGGTCCTCTTATTTTTTGCCTCTTAAAACTCTAATAAACTCAGTTCGTCTTTACTCACCTATCCCATTCATTCATTCTTATTTCTTTACCACTTCTGTCTTCACAGTGCAGGATACCAAGGCAATTAGACAAGGTCTCCTCTTTGACTTTAAAGAACATACAGGTTAGCTGACAAAGGCTGGTTTACTTTATGTACTTCAGCAGCATCTCAGCACCAGTGTGAATCCATATTTGCACAATAAATATATTCCAAAAATGTTTTGTGGATTTGTGAGGGAGAGGGCCAGTGTTCCCAATTTTAATAACATAATGAGACATGTTATATAAAAGACATGCTTTATGAGTGTGTTTTAATCTATTTGTAATAAAAACTAATTACTCCCCAGTTTTTCTAATTTTGTAAGTTTAATTTTCTAATCAGGGTTTTTCTAAATGAGGCTGTTAAATGTCCTTACAGTTGACATTTCTTGACCACCCACGTAGAGGGTGTGTGTGCGTGTGTGTGTGTGTGTGTGTGTGTGTGTGTGTGTCTGCAGATTTAATCCATCTGCTCTCATGAGATTATAAGAGTGATGACTATTCTTTATTTTGTATCATTTCATATTGGCTAGAACAGTGCCTGGCTCAGGGGAATAATAAATAAACACTCTTGACTGACTGACAGGTTTCTTTATTGGAGTCACTTACATTCTCCTTGGAATTTCAGCATGAAGGTTGTATTTGAAAAGTTACAGATGATCTAGAATAATACTCTACCTCTGCGTTTCACCTCATCCATATTCTACAGATTGATTTGACAATCACCTTATAAATAAAGCCAGCCAGGTGCTCCTGCATGACCCCTAGACAAAATCACGGTCACATTGCCTAGTTTCCTTTCAATGTACTTGCTTTGTTGTTTCTTGAACTGCACTTGCCCTTGGCATAGTTAATTCTTTTAACACTTTATCCTCTGTCTGTCTTCCTGCTCCATTTTGCTTATAAACCTTTCCTAGAAAAGTGGGACCCTTGCACTGAAAGTAAATTTTATGTAATCCAGAGGCTGCACAATTACTAAACAATATATTTTGAATGAATATGGCTTTGTTTTGGCCTAAGGCATTTTCCTTGAGGAAAGGTATCTGTTCCGCCAACCAAGAGAAAATAATTGCAAACATTCTTTGTGGTTTTCATGTTTTCTTAAACCTTAGGAAGGAGTGCCCATTCAGGCTGAATGCATGAATAGCGTTACCTACAAATTTCTGTTGAAGAACATGGTAGGACGTACTTGGTTATTAACAGTGATAATTTGGGGGAGGGAGGGTGGATGTCACTATTAATTTTGTTTAAGTGGAATAAGATTTAAAACAAATTGCCCATTTAGCTAGTCATGTAACACCCAGGAGGGCAAGAACCATGGGGACATATTTTTGCCTCAAAAAATCAAATATTGCAAGTTCCCTTGCTCTCTCTTCTTCTGATCCAATCCTAACTCACACCCACACACATACACACACATTCACATACATAGAGGTATATGTACAATATTATTTTACAAGTTTTCTCAGAACTTTAACTTTTCAGCATTTTGGTGGCAGATAATTGAGCATGAGTTTCTGAAGTTCAGAAATCTCTGACCTACCTAAATGCCCACTGGGTTTCCAGAATAGCTAACAAGCAACCCTTACCTATACACTTAAATGAGACCAGATATCATTAGTAAGGAAGTAAATGCCCACAGATCACTGCAGAAATAAAGATTGTTCTAGGAAAAAAAAATTAAGTAATCTCTCTTAGAGTCACCCTTTTCTCTCTCTACTCTCTCCAACTACCCCATCTTGAAAAACATACGATCTTGCTATCTCTAGAGATCTAGGATATACTAATACTCTGTTTTTCTAACCTAAAAATTATAAAACACACTTTTTATTAAATTCTTTTCTTTTACAACAGTCACCCTTTACCTCCCAGTGTAACAGCTGTTAATCTGAGAAAGACTTGCTTGCTGTGGCAAATGGTACAGGGTTGTGCTCAGGCCCTGCTTTTTTAAATTTTGACTTTTCTGGGAAAGGAGTCGGGAGGTGGGAAATTAGAGGTGTGTGGCCAAGGGAAACGGGTGACAAGAACTGGCCTTTAGGTGACCCTCTGTGGCTTTTCCCATTGAAGTAAAGCTGCGGTTTCCTTTTTGAAATCACGGTCGAGTATGCAAAGATTTTTTTCAAAATCTCAGAAGTGCTTGTCTGACTCAGAATTCAGAGGGAGTAAGTAGCCAGAAACAGCCCCAAAGAAAGAGGAGTCCTGGTAACCTTTGAACCACCACAACAAAAGATCATTTCACTGGAAGATGGGACACCAGGGACTCAGTCTGGCTTTGCTATGACCAAACAGTACAACCTTGATCTAGAAATCCTCTCTGTCCCTTCTCTCTACATGAGAAATTTACACTGGATTCTGTCTCAGTGCTCTTACCGTTTCAGAACTCTTTGGTTCTCTGAGCTATTTGAGGTAATGAGAGCAAAACTTTTTCACCTTAATTGTGCTTCTGTGATAATGCATGACTAAAACAACGGCTTCTCAGCCTCAACTTACAGGTGTCTTGGTGGCTGGCTAGAGATGATGAAAAGAGTTCTTCTCCCTAAACTTGTCCAATCAAGGTTGTCCTCTATAATCTGTTATTATTATAGTTCGACAAGACACGTTCCACTGATAAACAGAGGGGCAGAAGAAAGAGTATGGAAATCACTGACTAACGCAAGTATCAGGAGTTTTACTGAATTCAAGAAAACTAAGTAAATTATGTGCAGGCATTCACATTTTAATTTTTAATATTTGGTATGATGATAGCAACGTCAGAAGATGCAAAGTGTGGTTCCAAGGTAAAGAGAATTAGTGATCGTACATAAGTGAGTTGTAAATAAGGAAATAATATTGGTATTAGCCCAGAACAGATGGCCAATGTCCTACTGTTTGGTAGTCACACTGGTGGAATGTGAAACAATCCCAAGAGCAAGGGGCATCCCCTAAAAATGTGGGCAGCCACCAAACACTATGTTTGGTCATATCCGCCACTCAATAACATGTCATTTTTCCCTCCCTTGAAGTCATGCATAGGATATGAAGGCCTGCTGTCCACATTGTGACAAATCATAGTAAAGAGGTCATGGCACAGTTACAGATCCTCCTTTCTCAGATGGTGACCCTCTTATTTCAAAGGTCATGGGAGAAGGACCCTTTCACTTTGTGATCATTGTTTCAAATGCAGACATTTCCTTGGCTATGAGCCTTTGCAAAAGAGGTGGAGAGCCTCAGTACTCTACTTAATGAACATTTGAAAAGTTTCAGTGGTTAGCAAAAAAGAAAACGTGGCTTAACTAATCTAATACTAAAAGTATCCTGAATTGCTTTTAAAGCTTAAGATAGTTCTAGAGATTTTCTTACTCCTTTCTATTATGATTATTACTATTTACTCTTTATGATCTTTACAGTTAGAAAAGTGCTTGCGCTCTTCTACCCTAAAACCTTGCAACATTTTAAGGCATCATTTTATATTCCCAAATTTTATTTTTATCAGCATAATTTGCTTTGACATTTTCCTCATACCCCGGTACCACCTTCTCTCCTTTCTCATCATCTGAATCTTCTTTCACTCATCCTCCATGAAGGGTAAAAAGCATGTTTTCCTCTTATAGGCAGCTCAAAAGATGTATAGTTAAACAAAAGCCAACCAAGGAAAATAAAAATGAGGAGAGAATTATTTAGGTTCTAATTTATTTTTTGAGGCACTTATCATGTCCCAGGAACTGTTCGACACCTTAATATCTATTTTCTCATTTAATCTTCCCACCAGTCCTTTGAGGAAGGCCAGAATTTTCCCATTTGACTGCAAAGAAACTGAAGCTCCAAGAGGATAATTAGTTTTCCCAGAGTAACACTATCAAAGACAGGTACACTTACTGTTTGAGCCAGGTCTTCCCATTCTACTCTTATGCTTTTGACACATTTAGACCCTGGATTCAGGGCAAAAATATTCTTATTTGAAGCTTTCTTGTGTTTCTCCTCTAGGTTTTCTCCACAATGACTGTCTCCCCCCTTCCCCAATGTTGTTGCTTTTTTTTTAATATAAGATTTTATTTATTTATTTGAGAGAGAGAGAAAGAGAGAGCACAAGCTGGGGGGTGAGGAGGAGGCAGAGGGAGAAGGAGAAGCAGATTCCCCACTGAGCAGGGAGCCCAACGCAGGGCTCGATCCCAGCACCCCGGAGATCATGACCTTAGCCGAAGGCAGACATTTAACTGACTGTGCCACCCAGGTGCTCCTGTCTGCCCCAGTGTTTAATTTGAGGTATACTATAGGATATATAGATGAATTTTCCCATGTGTTCGAGAACACTAATCTAACACTAGACAGCTCTTGCTGGAACAGCCTAAGTGAAATATTTGAGCCAGAGGAAATACCGGTTACTTGAAGGAAGGGTGATGACTAAGGCGTCAGAAAGCTGGTGTTGGGGAGAAGCCCACCCAGAGCGTGGGCTAGCATGAGTGTCCTGTTTATCCTGGCCAAAGTTAGTCATCCAGCTAATGCCTTAGCCTAGACCATCTGTGGGCAGTCATTTCAGAGAATCCATCTCCTGGTCTTTGAGGACAAAGGGAATGAATTATCATTTGCCCTTTCCAACCCATGATTGCTACTGAATTAGAGCATCGGTGGTGGGAAGAAATGCACTTTTCCCAGGTGCTCCCTTTGAAGAATCAATTTCTGATTAGATGTCAGAGTCTAGGCCTCTCTTATTATAAAATTCCTGTATGTATCCCTCCATGTGTTTCTAATTTAAAATGCCTGGTCTATGGGTTTTTTAAGCCATAAGGTGAGGCAAATTTACATTTTCATTGATAATTTTATAAAGGTATTTTTAGATTAGTCGGAGTTACTCAAAGCCAGAAGATTGCTATAAGAACTAACTAGTGACTTGTTAAGCCCTCAGGCAAGCGAAAGTCTTCAACTGAAATTCTAATTCCTTAGGTAAATGCCATTTGTATCTGAAAAGCTATACCTTGTGGTGGTCATTTTTATCCCACTGGATAGCAAATGGGAAACAATTATTTCCTTTCTATTACAAGTGGCTTTTGAAACACACATAAAAATAGAATAATGTGAGAATCAGCTAATTATGATAGCTACTATTATTCATATTTATTGAGGCAACTTGTAATACTATGAATCTGTAAAACAAATAGTATTTTAAGAATTCAAAGCACTTCCTAATAGCTTTTTCATTCTGCCCCTCTAGATTTCTGTTTGAAGATGGTTATCATGGTTGGTATACCTCCCCTTTCAACATTCTCAGCCCTGGCAAGGGAAAGAAATTTCTCATTCCCGAGAATCTATCTATTCTGGCATAGGAATCAAATGTCACCTATTCTGTGAACTACAGTAAACTGCCTACTTTTGTTTTACATTGTGTGGAACTGATGTCCCATTATTAACTCTTTTTATTAAAATATTCACAATGAAGTTCTCTACTATGGGATCTTCTACTGCTTACTAAACAACTCGATAGAGTAACTAACTACAACAACTCTGTGAGTAAATATTAATAGAACCCATTTTAAAGATGAGAAACTGAGCCCCAGAAAGGTTTTGTAACTTGCCCAAGGTCACACCATTCATAAATATTGAAGCCGGAATGTCAATGCAGGTAATCGATTCCAGAGGTGGCACCTGTAACCATTATGTTCCCAAGCCCTCCTATCTCATCTAGCACAACGCGAAGTTTGTAGTGTCTCAAAAGTGCATTTCAAACTTATTAAATGTACATTTATATTAAGCATTTGGTGTTTATTTTAGAGCTCCACACAATCCCAGTCATAAATATTGAACTCAAAATTCTATTGCCAACAACAAATAGTAAATCCTTCTGAGTTTGCCTGACATCAAAAGGACGGTGCTCCAAGCATACAGGAACTAAGCATTTAGTCCATAAAAATGTCACTGTGTCTTAGACCGAATGCCCTTTTCAGTGGCTATAGAAATGAGAAATGAATCTTCGGAAACCATATGAAGGAAAAAGGATCTGTTGCCCGTATTCTTACCATAAACCTTTGCCATAAAATTATCATTAATGTGTTTTTGGTGCTGACAACCCATGAGGAAGGAAGCACGCAATGTGTATTCAAATCAGTTTCTGAAGGACAATAGTCAGAAAAAGCAAACTTGGTGAGGTGACTTACTATTTTCTTGGTGAAGGTGAAAACTGTAAATAGGAGACAGCGTTTCTGTTACCACTAACCTAGAGATTATCATGGACTTTACAAAAAAGCAACATTAATATGGGGAACATTAATGCCGAGCAGGGCCCAAGAAGTTACAAAGTAAGTGAAAATACATTGTTACTGCGCTCAAGGAGCTCCCCTTTATTTTGTGTATCCCACCAATCTTCATTTGCATTGGTTTCCATGTCAGATGTAATCCTTGTTTTATGGAATCATCTACTCGCTACCTTCCCACGGCTCTCTGCCTCATCTACTCTTAGGCGCCATCAAATTGTCCTCCGATGGATTACCAGCTTGATCTATTTAACCCACAGATCTGATGACCATCCTATGCTCTACTCTAAAAGTTTTACACACAACCTGCCCCCCTGTCCTTTGCCTGCAGGGTAAAACCTGTCCTCCTCTGGGCGGGATCTGCTCTTCCCTCCATGCTGCTCAGGTCTCACCCTCTCTGAGCGTCTTATGGTTCCTGACACCACAATTTATGGACTGGTACATACTGTCTTTACTTCTTTTCTTATTTTCCCTCCACAATGATATATAACCCAATGTAGCACTTATTCTATTCTATTTTACTTTTCCTTTTATCTCCTTTAGCACTACACTTAATATACTGCCCTTATCCAATAATAACAGCTAACTCTTACTCTGTGCCAGGCACTATTTTAAGAATTTCATGTGTATTCATTCCTTTGTCCTCTCAATGAACATATGAGATAGGTTTATTTATTTATGTATTTATTTTAGAGCAAGAGAGTGAGATAGAGCACAAGAGCAGGGTGAGGGGCAGAGGGAGAAGCAGACTCCCCACTGAGCAGGGAGGCCGACATGGGGCTTGATTCCAAGACCAGAGATCATGACCTAAACCGAAGGCAGACGCTTAACCGACTGATCTACCCAGGCGCCCCAGAGATAGGTACACTTAAATAGATTTTATAGAGGAAGAACAAAGTAAGATGCTTAGAGGTTAAGCAATTTGCCCAAGGCCGTATGTGTGTAAAAGTGGTAGAGCTGGACTTTAAATGTGAGTAGTCTAACTCAAGAGTCCATGCACTTGATCATCACTTTGCTTCTAATAGTGTTCAACCAGTATTTGGAGGCAGTATAGACTCCCACTCATTATCTAAGCACTGAAGTCAGAGATACAAGCTAACATCTTAGCCGTTACATTTAAGGAAATGTATGCCAGACCTAATATTCACTGTTATTATCTAATATTACCTAATAGATCACTATTACTATAAACAGATAATAACAGAATCTGCCCCAGAAATCTGTGGGAAATAAATGAGACAAAGTGTGTAAAGCCTTTGGTACAATGCCCTGCATGTTTTAAACATGCAGTACATGCCATCGATTACATAATGGATTTTCTGAATTATGAAATTAACTTTTTTTCTATTTAACATTTCCTTTTCTTTTTTTAAGATTTTATTTATTTTATTTTAGGGAGAGAGAGTGTGAACATGGGGTGGGAGAGGAGCAGAGGGAGAGGGAGAGAGAAACTCAAGCAGACTGTGCTGAGTGTGGAGCCTGATGCCAGGCTAGATCTCATAACCCTGAGATCACAACCTGAGCTAAAATCAAGAGTTGGATGCTTTAACCGACTGCACCACCTAGGCGCCCCTCTATTTAACATGTTTGACCTGTTTTATATTCAGTGTCAGAAGAAACTTAGCAACTATCCTTTTTTTCTCTCCAAAAGGTTGCTATAATTTCAATGTGAAATTTTATACTCAATGGTGTCTTAAAAATGAAAATAACACTAAATAATTTTTTGACAAAATAAAAAAGACTTTCCCCATCTTCTCTCCCTTTTTTGTCATCACTAACTACATCATAGGGACTATATCTCTAATCCTTTTAAAAACTTTCCAAGACAAATCCTAAACCTCACTGTCCAACATTAAGGTTACATTCTCCAGTTTTGTTGATATACCTTCCTTGCCATTTATTATAAACTCTTTGTTGGCAGGAATTTTGCATTCTCCTTTGGAAAAAAAAAAACAAAACCAAACCTGCTAACCATCCTGACACTGCTTCCTCACTGCAGTTCTAACACTATATATGTGGATTTCCATGTTTTACACATCTTTTCATAGCTGGTGAGTGGAATCAACAAAAATGTGAAGTACCCAAATGCGGATACACCCAAATGCAGATAAATCTTTGTAAAAGAAAAATAGAGGAAGAACAGCTACTTCTGACATAATTAGGGTGACGGGAACCCTGTGGAGTTCATTTTTTTGCTTGGATGTCAGTCAAAGTTGGGAATCTTGTAAAAGGAAGCACCAAATTATGAAAAACAGGAGTCAAGCTGTACTAATCTCTAAGCTCACACCTAAGTGAAAATAATTCATATAACTTTTTTTGTTTGATGAGCTGGAAAGAAGACCAGGTAGGCATCTTCCAAAATGGAAGAAATGCAGAATCTGTCTTTTCACAAATACTGCAATGACATTCATTCCAACATTACAAGGTTATTTCTGAGGCCTGGCAAACAACCCATATTCGTATTGCATGACTGGTTTAAATAGAATTAATTCTTTCTGATAGAGAAATTTTATGTAACAGATGGTTTACAAACCTGTGTCTATTTAATAGCCAGTCTGTTATATACAAGATCTCATCATTTTGAAAAATAACTTCTGTGGAACTATCTTCTTCATAATTTGAAAATATGATGTCAGATGAATTTTTTTTTCTTTTTAGATTTTAAAGTTTGTATGCTACAATTTAAAATATGTATATCTGTGAAAGCATGTGGTTTTGAAATTATAATCACTGACTGCTGCTGCCTGGATAGAGGAAATTTTAGAGCCACCACGCTAAAATGGGACACGAAGGATTGCTATTTTATCAATATTCATATGTAAAGTAAATTAATGAAATAACAGTTCAATTTTGATCTCATGTGCTTTGGGCAATTATTTTTGCCATGAAATCTGAGACATCAGCTTTCAGTTAATATCTTAAAAAATAAAGAAACTGGGCGCCTGGGTGGCTCAGTTGGTTAAGCGACTGCCTTCAGCTCAGGTCATGATCCTGGAGTCCCGGGATTGAGTCCCGCATCAGGCTCCCTGCTCAGCGGGGAGTCTGCTTCTCCCTCTGACCCTCTTCCCTCTCGTGCTCTCTATCTCTCATTCTCTCTCTCTCAAATAAATAAATAAAATCTTTAAAAAAAAAATAAAGAAACTGCCACAGACTGAACCAAACATGCCACTTTGTGTTTTTTTCCCTTCTATCTAGCACCAATATATTACTTTAAAAACAGATATATTCTGAGATTTTTATCTCATGAAATAAATTACTTAATTCATACCACAGTAATAATAAACTCCCTTAATGAGCTCAGATAAAATATAATTACTTTGATGATTCTTCAAGCTCATAAAAATTACTTCTATTTATTGTGATATAAAAATGCTGTTTATGATGACATCTCCTTTATCCTTTGAAAGATTTCATCTGATACATTTCATATGCTTGAATGCATTTGCAGCTGACATGGTACAGAGTTTTCAACCTCTGCTCCACTTAAATGTCCCTCATGAAATTGATCAGGCACAAGGATTCACAGGAGAAAGACAGCATATATTTCTGAAACTAAAAGTGAGTATTCATTAGTAATTTAATTTTGAAAGTCTTAGAAATATTTCAAAATACAGCAATCATTGGTCCAGGATGTAAATTTATTGTAGGACATCATGGTACAATGATAAGAGCTCACAATCAGAAATTCTTAAGTTCTACCACAATTAGATATGTGACTTTAATAGTTAACTTTTCAGGTCCTCAGCTTCCATAACTGGAAAAATGAAAGTTTACTGACTGATTTCAAGATTCTTTCCATTTTGAGCATTTTCTGATTTATATCCGGTTCTTTTATTTCTACTAGAAAAAAATACAACTTCTCATATTTGTTCTTGTAGAGAGGGAATTGCTTCTTAAAGAACCTTTTTACTTTGGAGAAAAACTTTAGTCCAGAGAACTTGCACTTAGCTGGATATTCCATTAGAGCAGTTATTATTTCTTAAAGACATTTCTTTCTGGGCCTTAAAAGACATTTCTGGCCAGAGACAGAGTATAGATGAGGGTAAAAAGATTTTAAAATCTTTAAAATGAAGAAACAAACAAAAACTTACTCAGGAGGAAGGAAAAAAAAAAGGAAGGAAGCGCTCAAGGGAGGAAGACAAAGTTCTTAAAATTTCCATTTGTTTAGAAAAATCTATTTTCCAAATTATTCCTCAAGTGTTTAACAATGTAGGATTTTAATACTGTCTTTGGTCATCATCTTTTTGTATAAATTTGAGCTGCCAAATAACAGTGGCCAATTTCTGTTTCGGTCTGTGCTGGTGGTTCTGCAATAGCAAGCCTGTGTTATTTGCACGCCACATAGCCCTGTGAAAGGATATTGATTGATGGCTCTGTCTATTCTTCTATACATATGCAAATTACTTTTGCATTAATATGAATATTTTCTAGATACAAAGGGAAATATTTCCTTTATAATTATATAATAGTATGATAAATATTAATATTTTCTATATTTAAATATAAAATAAAAACACTACAATTAAAACTTATCTCATGATGTTCTGCTATGGACTTGTTCTTTGCCTTTCTATGAATCTAATATTATGTTGTTATTCTCATTGATAACACCAGGAGGCACATAGAGGAGAGTCTGCATTTGTTACTATGGTAACTAGTAGATATATTTTAAAGGAGAGCAACCATCGTGTAGGCATAAATTTAAAATATTACCATCCACCCTTTTTACAATTGTTGTAGAGAATTAGACATCAAATTTTAAAACCTTTCAGTCATATGCTTCCTAATTTTCTTCTCAAGGAACGTATAGTCATGACAATACAAATAGCTGAGTTTTTAAGGATAATAGACCACAACTTCTGTTTTTCTCTAAAAATATTTAAATCATGGGGAACCTGGGTGGCTCAGTCGTTGGGCATCTGCTTTTGGCTCAGGTCATGGTCCCAGGGTCCTGGGATAGAGCCCCGCATCAGGCTCTCTGCTCAGTGGGGAGCCTGCTTCTCCCTCTCCCACTCTCCCTGCTTATGTTCCCTCTCTCGCTGTGTCTCTCTCTGTCAAATAAATAAATAAAAACTTTAAAAAATTTTAAATCATTATTAAGTACATAGGCTCTAGAGACAGCTTGATCTGGCTCAGGCCATAGCTCTGCCACTTATTTGATGTTTCTTGTCATCTATAACATAAAAAAATCATAAAAAGATATTAGAATATGTAATGGATATATTTTATTTGAATGTGCTGACCAAAATCACTTTTAGAATGAGGAGACAAATAAATTTATCTTGTAGTATTTACTTGATTAAAGTGCCATTATTAACATCTTAGGAAGATACTCCTTTCCAGATCATGACTCATAGTATTGTATTAATACAGATGCTTTCTCTCTGAGCTTGTATTTTCAGTATTTTTTTTTAAGATTTTATTTATTTATTTGATAGAGAGAGACACAGCGAGAGAGAGAATACTAGCAGAAGGAGTGGGGGAGGAAGAAGCAGGCTTCCTGCTGAGCGGGGAGCGCAATGTGGGACTTGATCCCAGGACCCTGGGACCATGACCTGAGCCAAAGGCAGACGCTTAACGACTGAGCCACCCAGGCGCCCTGTATTTTCAGTATTTTATTTACCCTTTCCTTCAACAAATATTACCTATGAGTGTCAGGAACTATGCTAGGTTCTGGGAGACAACTGAGAGTGCATTGGGAAAAGAAAAGACCCGAGATGAAGCCCTGAAAATCTCTTATATGTAGACTTTGGGTAAAGAATGATTGAGAAAAGGGGACTAAAAAGAGCCAATTCTTTGAAATGTAATAAAAACAGGAGATGTCATGAAAGCTGAGAAAAAATAATTCACTCAGTGACCAGAGGTAAGGAATGTAACTAATGGATAGAATATAACAAAAATAGAAAATGAATATAGTGTATTTGGAAACATGGAAGTTACTGAATTTGGAAACATGGAAATTCAATGACCTTGACAAAAGCAGTTTTGATGATAAAGTAATGATAGCAGCTAGAATAGAATGAGCTGAAGAGTTCATTGTAGATTGCTTTTTAATTTAAAAAAATTCATCAATGTGTAATTTATATACAATTAGTGCATACATTTTAAGTACACAATTTGGTGAGTCTTGTCAGATGTATACATTGATGATATGAAATATTTCCATTACCTTTTACCCCAAATTCCAGGCAACCACTGACCTGCTTTTTGTCACTGTGGATTAGTTCACATTCTCCAAAATTTTATATAAATGGAATCATACAGTATGTACTCTTTGGTTTATGGCTTCATGAACTCTGAATGATAATTTTGTAAAATTCATCCACGTTGTTATAAGTAGCAGTTTATTACTTTTTATTGCTGATGGTATTCTATTGTGTCATTATACTTATTTTATTTATTATTTATTTATTTATTTACTGGTTATTTATTCACCTATTGATGGACATTTTGAAAATTCTTAGTTTTTTTTTTTTTTTTTTGCTATAATAAATGAAGCTACTGTGGAACATTCCTGTAAAACTCTCTGTGAAGACATATATGTCCATTTCTATTGGATAAATACTTTTGAGTGGAATTTGTAGATTTCATAGTAAATATATATTTAAGAAATTGTTAGTATTTCAAAGTGGTTATACCATTTTATAAAAACATCATCAGTGTGTGAGAGTTCCAGTTGCTCCATAATTGGGATTGTCAATGTTTTCAATTTTAGGCATTTTAGTGATTATGTAGTGACAGCTTACTATAGCCTTAATTTGCATTTCTCTAATAATTGATGATGTTGATCAGTTTTCTTGTTCTCATTGGCCGTTTATAACTCTTTTTTTGCAAAGTGTCTACACAAGTGTTATGGGCCGAATTGTGTCCCACCCCGCCCCCCAATTCATATGTTGAAGTTCTAACCTCTGGTACCTCATCATATAACTGTATTTGGAGATAAGATCTTTAAGGGATGATTAAGTTAAAATGAAGTCTTCAGTGTGGGCTCCTGTGCAATCTTTTTTTTTTTTTAATTTTACTTATTTGAGAGAGAGAGAGACAGAGATAGTGAGAGAGAGAGAGAGAGCACAAGTGGGGAGGAGAGGGAGAAGCAAGCTCCCCACAGAGCAGGGAGCCCTATGCGAGACTTGATCCCAGGACCCTGGGATCATGACCTGAGCCAAAGGCAGACACTTAACCGACTGAGCCACCCAGGCGCCCGCTCCCGTGCAATCTGACTGTTGTCCTTATAAGAAGAAGAAATTTGGACCCACTGAGAGACCACAGAGAGATGCACAGGGATACAGCCTCAGGAAGACAAGTGAGAAAGTGGCCATTTGCAAGCCAAAGAGAAAGACCTCAAAAGAAACCAAACCTGCTCATATCTTGATATGGGACTTCTCATCTCCAGAACAGTGAAAAAATAAATCTCTGTTGTTAAACTAACCAGTCTGTGGTATTTTTAGCTAGGGATATGAAAGCCCTAGAAAACTAATACAACAAATCTGTGCTCCCCCATGCCCTTTGGCTGTTTGTCTATTTATTAAATTGTAAGAGTTTTCCATATATTCTAGATATACATCTTTTGTCAGAGATATTGAAAACATTTCCTTCCATTCTGTGGTTAGCCTTTTTAGCTGCTTAACAATATCTTTCAAACAGAAAATGTTTTAAGTTTTGATTAAGTCTGATGAATCATTTTTATTTCAGGTTTTTATTACAGGGCTTTTAGAGTTTTTTATGTCTTATCTAAGAAATCTTTATCTCTCAAGTTTACAAGATTTTCCCTCATGTTTTCTTCTGGAACTTTTATAGTTTAAGTTTTTATATTTAGGTCTATGATTCACATCAAGTTAACATTTGGGTACACACAAAGGTAAAAAAAAAAATCAAAAATTTCCCCCAGCATGAATATCTAATTGTTCCAAAACCACTGGTTAACAAGATTTTACTTTCTCCATTGGATTGTCTTGGCACATTTGTTGACGATCAACTGAACATATATGTATGGGTCTAGTTCTCAGTTCCTCATTTAGTTTCCTGAATCTATACTTTTATCCTTCTGCCAGTACCACACTCTTCTTAACATTGTAGCTTTATAGCAAACCTTGAAATCTAGTAGTATAAATCCTCCAGGTTTGGTCTTTTTCTTTTTTAAATTGCTTTGACTACCAAGATAATTTGAATCAATTGGTCAAACTCTATGGAAAATCCTGCTGGAATTTGGATTAGGATTGATTTAAGTCCATAGTTAAATTTGAGTAGAATTGACATGTTAATAACATTGAGTCTTTCAGGGGTGCCTGGGTGGCTCAGTCGGGTAAGCGACTGCCTTCAGCTCAGGTCATGATCCCAGGGTCCTGGGATCGAGCCCTGCATCAGGCTCCCCACTCAGTGGGAAGCCTGCTTCTCCCTCTCCCACTCCCCCTGCTTGTGTTTCTGCTCTCACTCTTTCTCTCTCTGTCAAATAAATAAAATCTTTAAAAACCAAAACAAAACAAAACAAAAAACATTGAGTCTTTCAATCCATGAGCATGTTATCTCCTATTTATTCATGTCTTCAGTTACTCTCAGCAATGTTTGGTAGTTTTTAGTCTACAGATTTGGTACTTATTTTGTGAAATTTTCCCCAAAATATTTCCTGTTTTTTGAATACTATTATAAATTGTATTGTATCTTTTTATTTCTTTTTTGAATTGATTTCCTAGTAAATACAAATAAAATTGATTTTAGATTACTGACCTTATTGACCTAGGTAAATTCACTTACTAATTCTAATAGTGCTTTTGTAAATTTCTTATGATTTTCTTTGTACACATCATATCATCTTATTATGGGTTGAATGTGTCCCCCAAAAGATATACTGGAGTCCAAACCCCTAGTATTGTGAATGTGACCTTATATGGAAATAGGGTCTTTGCAGACTTAATTAAGTTAAGATGAAATCTTTAGGGAAGGCCTTAATCCAATCTAATTGATTTGTCTTAAGAAAATGGCCATGTAAAGACATAAACACACTGAGAGAACAGTGTGAGAAAACAGAATATTTTTTGCTCTTTTTAGCCACCTGGTTTGTGGTACTTTGGTGAGGCAACCCTAGGAAAATAATATTCATCTATAAATAAAGTCAGTTTTATTTCTTTCCAATCTCTGTGCCTTTTATTTCTTTTTCTTGTCTTATTACAGTGACTAAGTAATCCAGTCAAATGTGGCATAGAAGTAAGGAGAAGGTACGTTCTTGCCTTGATCCTAATCTCAGAGAATATGTATTCAGGTCTTTCACCATGACATATGGTGTTAGCTATGAGTGTTTGTCGGGTTGAGGAAGTTCTCTTCTATTCTTAGTTTGTTGAGATCTCTTCAATTTTATCAAATACATCTATTTAGATAATCATAAAGTTTTTCTCTTATGTTCCTTTGAGATGGTGATAAATTCTTAAATGTTAAAACAAACTTTTCATTACAAGAATAAATCCTACTTTGTCAAGAGTATTTTTCTCTTTATATGTTGTCATATTCAGTCAGATAATAGTAAATTTATATGGAATTTATTAAAAAATTTTGTGTCTGTAGTCTGCAGTTTTCTTTATTTGGAATGTCTTTTCTAGACATGGTGTTTGTGGTGTTAATATAACACTGGCCTCCTGAAATGGTCTCTCTAGGTGAATGTTCAAACCTGAGATGTGCATGTATTGCAGTTATTAGTTAAGGTGATAGTCTCATTTAGATCTTCTTCAGATCCTTGCTGATTTTCCTGTAGTTCTAGTAAGGACTTACATAAGTGTCTTGTTTGCTAACATTCTACAAAACATCACTTTCATCCAAGGGATCCTTTTTGAGGTAAATGAGGTGAGACAATGGACATACAATATTGGAATTCACTGATTTTGCCATATATAGAAAATCTGGAAGTTTTGGTCTGATAAAACATTGGAAAAGCCTCAAAAAGATATAGATATATCTATATCAAAAAGATATAGCTAAGGTGCTAGTTTGAAGTAGATATCCTTTAGGAGTGAGGCTCCAAGATGCCATGTCTACTTTAAATCTATGGCCATTATATGGAGCTTTGCCCCAATAGCTAGAATAGATGGTTTTAGAATCAAGGGTGGAATAAGAGGGGCTCTGTTGGATTAGTGATATTGGTTCCTGAGGGTTTGGCTAAGGGAACTAGTCTACCAGACACAACATTAGAGTTCTACAAAAGTGTAACCACCTCCTGATCTTTTTGGGCTTTTCATGCCCACATGTTAAGAGTAAAGAAAAAGAGTTTCCTACATTAAGTGGAGTAATTGACACTAATTATCATAAGGAGAAAGGATTCCTACTCTGTAATAGAGCAGGAGGGGTTATGTTTGGAACTCAGAAGATATATCTGGTGCCTTTTGCTGCTTCCATGGCCCATAATAACAGTGAAGAGGCAACTGCGCAATTACTGTTTGACAAGGGCATAGTGACCAGGAGCTCCAACCCTCAAGGATGAGGTCTGGCTCGTAGATCTTTCCACTGGGAAAGCAAACTGGACCACAAGAGGTGATAGCTGTGGGTGAGAGGTATCTAGAATGGGAGGTAAAGGAAGTAGTTGATAAATATCTTTTGAATCATTGACCCCAACAGAAGCAGCAGGGAGTGTATCTGGTTCTACATATCCTTCTGCTGTGATTCTTTTTATCAGAAATTGTGATTGGGCACCACCTTGAAGATGCAGTGACAGGACAGAGTGAGCTTGTCAAGGGGCATGAGTAGATCTCAGTGGTGCCTCACCCTTCCCCAGTCTTCCCAGGATGAACTTCTAACTGCCAGCATCTGCAACTTTTTGACTGAGTGTTTTCTTGGTGGTCAGAACTGCTTGAAAGCCAGAAGTACTGGGGAATTAACCCCCCTTAGGAGCAATTCTTAACCAATGACTAGCGGAAGCGGGCGTATAAACAATCCCGTTCCTTCGCCTCTTGAGCGGACTAACACTAAGGCTTGAGTTCAAGACTTATTGCCTGCTAGAGTTTCAGGGAATTAAGCCACTTACACAATGCTAATTTGCTTGTAAAATATCCTTATTAGGCCTAACATCTCTACTGCCTTATTGGCGTTTCTTGGGATCTCTTTCCAAATAAATTTGTTGCACTTTAGCCCTTGTTTCGGGGCTTAGTTTCTAGGGGAATTGAAACTATGACAATATAGCCAATGCCATGGAAAGAACATCATGGCCTGACTCAGATCACTGGATCCCTAAAACTTCACCAACATGCCAGACCCCTGAATCTCTTTAAGCTTTATGGGTTGGCACACATGTTTTTCACCAGGGCATCCAGAGTATTTGTCAATTCTTGTTCACCAAATCTGATTAATCAGCAGTACCATCTTATTCAACAAAGCATTCTTTATTACAAATGTCTAACATAAAATTAATATGTGCCATAAGCCCTATATCAAAAGGGGCTATTCAAAATATTTAACAACTTGTACGGCACCTTAATTGGCCAGAGGGCTGGATTCATGGAGGTCCCATGCTGGGCCAGGGGGCGAATCTTTCTTATTGGATCTTGGAGAAGCCCAGGGGCTCCCGGAGAAGCCATGGGTTGGTGGATGCCCTTGGAGGGGTGTGGCTCAAAACGGGCCAGAAGGAGGGACATAGAGTCCAAGACTCAATTTCATATCATCTGAAGCTTTGTGCCTGAAGCAAGCACTACTTCTAAAATTTTTAGTCTCGTTTTTCTAAAGCCAGTTTGAAATGGATTTTTCTATCACTTGTAAAATAGATGGTTTATGACCCACCTGGAGTCTAAGAAATCATCCTCAGTTCCTCCTTTCTCCCTTATAGCTCAGATACTTCCACTTGGTCTTTTAAATATTTCTCCAATTCATCCTCTCTAGTCCTACTATTATTGTTCTATTTAAGGACTTTGTAATCTTTGCCTGAGCTATTTCAGCTGCTTCTTAAGTGATCTTGCTGTTTCTGGTCTCATCTTTCTCAAATTCATACTTCTTTCCAAATTTAACTACGTCATTTCCCTTCTTAAAATCAGTCACCTGTTCTCCATCGCTGCAAAATGGTGGCATGATCTTCACCATCAGATGGTCAGCCTTCATCTCTCAGCACTGTTGAGTTGACTTCAGGTTCCAGGATATCAGACTGCATGCATTTTCTCCCACACATCACGTTCTTTCTCACCTTCATACTTTTACTTATACGTTTTCATTCCCGTTGTTCCTCACTGGCTCACATCCATTTATACATTAAGTCACAGCTCAGACAGGATCTCCCTCTAGAAACTTCCCCAAACCCTTGTGTTGAACCAGGTGACTCTCCTCTGTGATCCCAAAAGAGTTTATGAACATTTCCATCTCTTCATTTACCACATTGTGTTATAATCATCTGTTTATATGTTTTTACCACCCACTCGAATCCCCAAATTTGTAAGATAGAGGTTGTGTCACAAAGCCAGGCACATGGCAGATGTTCATTCAATGTTTGCTAAGTAAATAAATGTATATACATGCAAGCTAATATACAAATATGATGCTTTAAAAAATATGTCTTGAGTAATGTCAGCCTTATTGGTATATATGATTGATATCCCAAAAGCTCTTTTGAGTATAACAGAGCCCTTTTGGGTAGATGATTATTAAAATCTAAATGAACCATATTAATTTATGGACATAGTTGTATTAGAAGCACAAATTAAAAGGTAAATTGTTATTATGTATCATGAAACTACTAGAAAACTATTTCTTGAAAGTACATGTAACAAGTATGCAAATTGGAGTTTCATTACCTCCTCCATCCCAACGTAGCCAATGCAAAAATTGCTAAGAGTGGTTTTTGATCAAATTACAATTGGCAGGTTTCACTCACACAAATAGGAGAAGATTAAAAATATGTTTTTTTGGAAGCTCATGGCATCGAGTCAAATGTTAATAGGTCAAATCCTATGAATACATCCAAAATCTAATAGATCCCAAATAGGTTGTGTATATCATTGAGCTACCACGTTCCCTGTTACCAGATCCATGGTAATGTAGGAAAAACAATTTATTTAATTTTTGATGGTAAATATCTTTTTCTTTTAAAATGTTTATTGGGGCACCTGGGTGGCTCAGTTGGTTAAGCGACTGCCTTAGGCTCAGGTCATGATCCTGGAATCCCAGGATCGAGTCCCACATCGGGCTCCCTGCTCAGCGGGGAGTCTGCTTCTCCCTCTGACCTTCCCTCCTCTCATGCTCTCTCTCTCTCTATCTCATTCTCTCTCTCAAATAAATAAATAAAATCTTTAAAAAGAAAGTTTACTTACATACCCACAAATGCTTACAAACATTTTTTAACTGTTAAAAAAGCTATTGTTTTTCATTAGGCATATATTAAGAGAATATTGATCAGTAAATATTATCAGTAAATATTAGAATGCAGTGAATTTATATTTTAAAAATGTTAATAAATTCTTTCCACATCTTTCCTTTCTCATCAATAAAAAGATGTATAAAAGAAAAGGTAGTTCTAATAACATATAATAAGATTGATAGACCAAAATTTAATTCTCATTTTATTTTATTTTTTTTTTAAAGATTTTATTTATTTATTTGAGAGAGAGAGAGAATGAGAGATAGAGAGCACGAGAGAGAAGAGGGTCAGAGGGCGAAGCAGACTCTCCGCTGAGCAGGGAGCCCAATGTGGGACTCGATCCCGGGACTCCAGGATCATGACCTGAGCCGAAGGCAGTCGCTTAACCAACTGAGCCACCCAGGCACCCAAATTCTCATTTTATATATTGTGTTTAGTTGGTCCATAACTTAAGTTCATTAAAATAAAAATATGTACTGAGGTAGGTTAGCCACTAGAGGGATCACTTCTCTGAAATGATTATTTTATGTAAGAGATTCCATGAAACATTAGCAAGCACTTACTGAAGGCTTATAATGTGGGTCACCCAGTACTAAAATGAAGAAAATATGTTGTTTCTTACGTATTGAGAGACTCATGGGGGAATACATTCATAATTACATTTTTATAATAAAATGTTGACGTTCTGAAGAAGAGAAATATGAACAACTGCTAGAACATGGATGAAGGTCCTCGTAACTGATCAAAAGAATATTGAGATCAAACTCTAGAATTGTAGAAGAAGGGTTGGGAAACCACCCCTGGTTCTGTTTCAGAAGACAAGAAGCTTAATTCTTAATTTTAGTTTCAACAGTTGAAGGTGTTGGAGCGCCTGGGTGGCTCAGTCGTTGGGCATCTGCCTTCGGCTCAGGTCATGATCCCGGGGTCCTGGGATCGAGCCCCACATCGGGATCCCTGCTTGTGTTCCCTCTCCCACTGTCTCTCTCTCTGTCAAATAAATAAATGAAATCTTAAAAAAACAAAACAAAACAAAACAGTTGAAGGTGTCTCCTAGTAAACTTTGATATGCTACCTATTCACTGACATTCTCGGTGATACTCTAATAGGTGCCAGGTATATGCGAGGTGCCAAGGATCCACCAGTGACAAAAATCCCAGCTTTTACAGAGCCCGAGCACAGTTGGAATATACAGGGATGCATACAAGCCACTTTAGCATAATGCACCAAATTCTCAGAGAAAAAGAGCGGACATACTTAGAATATAGAAAGGAAATTTAACATAGATGGCTGGGGCAGGGTGGCTTTCCCAGAGGGAGGTACTTCTAAGCAGAGATGTCAAGAACTCATAGGAGATATTCAGGTAAATACGGGGTGGGAGAGAATTCTAATCAGAAAAAAAATATCATATGTGAAGACCTGGAGGCCAAAGGGAATGTGGCTCACTGAGGGAATTAAAACAAAGATAGGTGGAATGACTGACTCTTGAGGACTAAGGAAGGGGAGGGGTCACCATGAAAGGTGGAGCAGTGAGCAGAGTTTGCATGCCTGGTCTAGAGTTTGGATTTTGTCTAGGGGCAAGAAGGAGTAGAAAACATGAACTGAATCAAATGGTATTTTTGAAAGATATAGTAGTCCCTCTCCCATCCTGAATTTTGCATTTGGAGGTTTCAGCTATTTGCAGGCACCCGGGTCTGGAAGCAGATGACTGAAACGTCAGAAGGTCCATAGTGTCCTAATGCTGTGTCACGACATCTATGTCATTCACCTTGCTTCATCTCGTTAGGTAGGCATTTTTTCATCTCATATCATCACAAGAGGGGTGAATATAGTACAGTAAGATATTTTGCAAGAGAGGACACATTCACATAACTTCTATTACAGCATGTTGTTATAATTTTTCTCTTTATTAGTTACTGTTATCCTTCTCTTACTGTGCATAATTGATAAATTGAACTTCCTATGTAAAGGATACAACATAGCACATATAGGGTTAGGTACTAGCCATGGTTTCAGGCATCCCCTGGGGGTCTTGGATAAGAGATACTGTACTCCAATTGCAATGTGGAGACTGAATTAGAGACGGGTTGAGAAGAACAGCAGGAAGATCTTTTGGCTCATACAGAATCCAAAAAGATCCACAGATTTTTGAGCACTCCAATTTCTTTCCACATTTTTCCTAGCTCAGTTTCCAGGCCTGGGAGCTCTGTTCTAGAGAGGTGACTTATCGCAAGTCCTTCCCCGAGTCTCCCTTTCCATCTGTTTTCCCATATGCTCAGGTTCTCTGGATCCCTTTATAAGCGACGCTTCTGGCCTTTGGCTGTCCCTTCCCCTCTCCCTCCTTCATCCCCCCAGGGTGGAGGAAGAGGAGGAGGAGTCAGAACTGAGAATTTCAAAGTCATCTAGCTTCTAGATGGACTATTTAAAAGAAAATCAGATTTCAAAAGTAAACTTTAATCTCTGTCTAGAACACCTTTAACAACGTGCTATCCAGTATTATGCTAAGCAAGTGTTGCCCTTTCCTCCATCTTCAAATTATTGTTTACAGTATCCCTTTTCTGATATTGATATTTCCTTCCCATCCCCTTGTTTGTGTCCCAGGCTGGTCGTGGATAGAGAATGGGTGTCAATGGTGAAGGATATGGTCAAGGTGGGGAAAGGTCCTCCAGCCATATAGCAACGCATGAGCTAAGCTGATGTTCTCAAATAACTAATATCTAAAATTTATTACATTTTCTATTTTATTTTTTTAAAGATTGTATTTATTTATTTATTTGACAGAGAGAGAGACAACGAGAGAGGGAACGCAAGCAGGGGGAGTGGGAGAGGGAGAAGCAGGCTTCCCGCTGAACAGACAGCCCGATGTGGGACTCGATCCCAGGACCCCGGGATCATGACCCGAGCCGAAGGCAGACGCTGAATGACTGAGCCACCTAGGTGCCCACATTTTCTATTTTAAAAGAAAAAACCAAAGGAAGGGAAAACTTGTGTATTCTACCAGACCACAAAAGGAATTTCTTCAACAATTTAAATTTGTGAAGTCGGTGTTAACTCTCTGATGTGAAATTCAGATCACAGAATGATGCATTTTATTAGTAGATCTACATATACCTGCAAAGAGTGACCCAGAAAGGGTAACTTATGTTCGGACCGAAAACTCTGCTGTGATACCTGAAGCAGGTGCATAAAATTAGTTGTACTTGATGGGCTGCAAGCAGAAACAACTTTGTTCTTCCACTTCAGCTCTGCAGACTTGCCTTCTGGGCTCCTCTCCCCTGCTTCTGCACCATATAGGGGGCAGAGGCCAGAGCCTCCCAGTGCCTTTTGGCTATTAGTACAATCTCAGTTTTTGTTATGGAAATGTTTCTCCAATCTTATAATGTCATCATTTTAATCTCTCAAAGCTCCTTCCTGTCCCAGCTCAGACCAGCCCAGGAATTCTGCAGCTTAGCATGGGGATGGCAGGTTGCTTCACGTTTCCCCAGCTTGCTCCCCGACTACCCCTTCTCCTCTCCCATGTCTGCTGATGGCTCCCTCGGATGAGGAGTGGTAGAGGAAGGAGAGGAAGGGACACGTTCCTCAGGAACTGTTGCTCTTGCAATCTGGAAATGTGGGCCTTCTGTCATGGCAAGCGCCCAAACTATGCTTCTCTCCTATTGGACCTGAGAACTCCCCATTCCCATGCCCACCCCCCTTCTCCAACATTGCACTGTTTCCTAACTCAAGCAGTGAATTTTTTGGCTAACATTTTCCTTACAATTGCCACTCGACTCTTGCCCCAACAGTATTCACAGCGGAGCAGTCACTGGTGTAATGTTCTTTCCCTATGACTCACACCCGGCTACCTTCCAGGCTATTGCCTCTGGCTTTGGGAAATATTATACTTCTCTTGCCAACCAAATTCTTTACAGACTGGCTACTCCCCTGGCAGCCACAGTCTTTGCTCTCCAATCTTGGACTTTGACTCTCCCAGAGAAGAATCAATCACCATTGTCTCAACCAACCACTCACCCCCAAGCTCCAGGGATCACACACTTCCAAGGACTTTGCCACTGTGTTTGGAAAGAAGGCTTGAGTTTCTGCAGCTTCATGAGCACCCAGCTGGGTAGAGAGATATATTTCTATGTTTCTGGCAAGCTGACAAATACTCCATTCTTCCCAGATGAATATCTTAATCACCCGCATCAAGTGTTCTTATGCTTTGTCCTCAGCTTTGAAGCCTGAACCCAAACTCCCAGACAATAGGAAAAGCCTCACCTTCACTTAACATCCTCCTACAAAAAGATGACTGATGGTAACTTCAGGAGAGCATATTTAGGATGGTGCTAGTGTTCTAGGAGCTTCAATCCACATACACAACCAGGATCAAATTGAATCACAAAATTAATAACTCTGGGTTGAAATTCTCCACAAGACATCTAGTCCAATTCTATAGCCAATAATTAATTAATAGTAAAAGAATCCTTTTAAGATTTTGAATACCCCTGGAGACAAGAAATCCTTTCATCTCAAAGCTGACCATACCATTTCTGTATAGTTCTTATTATTGGCAAGCTTGGATTTACCTTAAGTCAAACTTGATCTCTGTTTAAATTTCACTCCATGTTTCAGATTTATCCTCTGAAAACTCATAAAACCTGACCAGTCATTTTTCTACATGGTAGCCATTTAGGTTTTGGGGGAGTAATGATCATTTCCCTCTTAGATTACTCTTCTTGCCCCTAAATTTCCCCAAATATATCAAGTCCACTGTATGGCAGATTTTGAAATTTCCTTATTATTTTGGTGTTCTTGCTCTTATTATTTCCCATTTATTCAATATCCTGCTTATAGTATGGTGGCCCAAATTTATGACAACACCAGGATAAAAGAAACAGGGACTTACTTCCTTTAAAAGTTAATTTCAAACAAAAGAAATACCATGACTCTCATGCAGATATAAACATGAATACATGTTAAAGATTTAATTAAACTCATAATCAATGAGGAAACCAGGAGATATAACTGTTTCAAAAAAAAAAATCCAAAGACTGGACACATTTATAGATCAGGAATGTTGAAATGATTATGCAAATGAAAGTAAACTTGTTTTTTTTTTTTTTTCCCCCCATAATGGTAGAAGATTGTCTATTGAACTTCTACTGGACAGGACAGAATTTGAGTGTATATAGACAAGAATTATTTTGCATTACTATCAGTTATCTACAACTTATGCAGTTGTAAAATAACTTTCTATGTTTCCCTAGAATCCGAATCAGATAACCTAGACGTTGTCCTCTAGAATCTCAAAAATGCAGACTTTTTCACTAAAGCACAGATTTTTGCCTACACTTCTTGTACTCTAGATACTATTTTCCTTTGAATTAAGGAAAATAATGATAAAGAACTCAGCATTTATCTCATCAGAAAACTACCACACAGCTTTTTAAGAAGTTTTTTTCATGTTTACAAGGATTAATAGGCTATCTCAATAAACAGTGAAGTTAGCCTTAGCTCACTTAAGAAAAAAAAAGTAAGATCGAAAACATGTTTGCCCTTCTGTGGGAGTATCTTAAATGAGGTTGATGTTGGTAGTTTGCCCCCACCCCCTCAAGCCTTCAACCTTACATAGTCTCTGGATTTATTAACTCCAAACTCGTTAACAAATTCAAGTTAATTCAACAAATGCCAACTTAATTTATAAGCCTGTTATAAGCATGACAAATAAGAGTAAATAAAAGTATAGATTTGTTTGAGGAGAAATTATATTCTAGTTGGACAGGGTAAGGGGAAGACATGTATGAATACCTTTACAAAACAAAATATAACTCATTTATAGGCAAAAAATAAACTCAATGGGAAGATTGCATTCCCCAAAATTGTAACAGGGTACAGAATACTCATGGAAAAGGAACCAAAAAGAATGGAAGAATGGTTAGAAATATTGCTAGGTCATTCAAGAGTCTTGAATGTCAAGATGAAGAATTTTTGTTTAACTCATAAGCAATGGAGAATAATGGGAAGTTTTTGAAATTTTTATTTACATGATAAGACAATATTGTGATTTATTCTGGCAGAGCTATGAAGAAGACTATAAAAGGCAAAGACTGAAGAGAGGATGTCACTAGGAAGTAAACTTTATAGGACTTGGCAGCAATTTTTTGCCATGGAAGTAAGCAAGGGTGGGAATGGACAAGGGAGAGAGAAAAAATGAAAGATAATTCCAAGGTTTCTAATTTAGGTAAAAATCTGTATTAGATTACTAGGTCTGCCTTAAGAAATTACCACAAACTTGGTGAACTAAAAAGAAATTCTTTCACTGTTCTGGAGGTTAGAAGTCCCAAATCAAGGCGTCAGAAAAACCATGCTCCCTTGAAAGACCAGGTGGACTCTTTATTGGCCTCTTCCTAGCTTCTGGTGGCTCTTGGCAATCCTTGGTGTTCCTTGGCTTATAGGTGCATCACTCCAATCTCTGCTTCTGTCTTCATATCACCTTCTTCTTTGTTTTCCTGCTGTGTCTTTCTGTGCCTTCTCCTCTTTCTATAATGACATCAGACCTGAGTGTCTACCCTAATCCAGTTCTCATGATCCTTAACTATTTGCAAAAAAACTTATTTCCAAATAAGGTGACATTCTGTGAGGTTCCAGGTAGATACACATTTTTGGGAAACACTATTCCAACCCACTGCAGATAACTTGGAGAAAAATGGGATCATAAAGGTAAATAAATGTTCTGCCCCGTCCTCTTGGAAAAGCAGTTTTCTGAGAAGGTAGATTCAAGTTAGAGTTCTGACAGCCAGATTTGTGAATGGTAAATTTTGGAGTAGATTGACTCGTGGCTACAAAGTGTAGAGCCAAAGATGATGATGATGATAGATAGATAGATTGTGCAGCAAAATTAAAATTAAATTAAAATTATGAAAAATAAGACGTTTTAAAGCAAGTATTCAGTCTACATTAGAAAGAATTTTTTTCTTTCTACAAAGAAAAGAAACCAGATAAGAAATAATTTCCTGGCTCCCCAAGTATTAGCAAAATGGACTGTTGAGTTCATTACTTACTGTGTAAGAAAGAGCACCACCCCCAAAGGGCTTTGGTAGTGTCTCAAAAGGAGGGGAGGTAAGATTAGAGTTTATTGACAATGGGAAGTTAAGGTGGGTCTGTCAACACAAAGACTTGGTCAGGACTGGGTAGGGATCATCTATGACAGATTGCCAGAAACAACAAGGTTAGGGTTTTGAGGAGAGGAATTCAAAGAATCTTAGAGTTCAAACTTTTGATGCTTTCCATTGAAAAAACGATAGACCTTTCAGAAAATTTTTGTAATGAACAAACCCATCATTTATCTGTAGAAAGTAAAATGCTAATGAAGACAATGAAACAAATAGCACATTGTTAATACTGTAGACAGTGAGCTATGGTTTCTGTTCTCAGTGACCTTTCTGAATGTGAGAGTAGACAGCTTCACAGCATCTAGGGACACCAAGTCACAATAAGTACGTTTAGGATAAGGAGTCAGAAAAGGAATCTAGATGAATTCCTTCACATGCAGACCATGGAGGCCAAGGCAACTAAGTGTTCTTTTTTTTTTCTTTTTTAAAGATGCATTCAAACTTATCAAGGATTAAAAAGGAGTATGGGGTGCCTGGGTGGCTCTGTCCGTTAAGCAAGTGAAGCAGCCAACTCTTCATCTCAACTTGGGTCTTGATCTCAGGGTTGTTCAAGGTTCATGAGTTCAGGCCCCATGTTGGGCTCCATGCTGGGCACGGAGCCTACTAAATAAATAAATAAATAAATAAATAAATAAATAAATAAATGGGAGTTTTGAATCTCAGTGGGAGTTGAAACAGAAATAATAATTGTAGGAAGAAAATTATAATAAAATTAAAAAATATAAGGCATTAGGAAAGCATAGTTATATTTAATAATAGTGAAGTGTCAATAATGTGGTATGGTAGACATTACTAAAACTTCTCAATATCCAGTGATCATCTTTCTGAATTTGTAGAATACTATACTTCCCAGCCTTCTTGTAAATAGGCAAAACCATGTGACTAATTATGATAAATGAACTGTGAGAAGAAATAACTTCAATAACTTCTATGTGTAACTTTTGGGCTGAGACAATGGAAATCTGCTGCATGATCCTCCAGCTCACTCCTTTCCAATCACTGGGATTGTGGGGGCTGTACACTGAGATTCTGGAGCCACTAGATAGAACCAGTCTGGATCCCTGACTCATTTGAAGGAGGATGCTCTGGAGAGCCACTGGACTTGAGTAGACTTTCTGCAGGCAAGAAATACAGTGTGTGTGTGTGTGTGTGTGTGTGTGTGTGTGTGTGTGTGTGCATGCGTGTTAATCCATTACAGTTTTGGAATGTATTTATTCTTGTGGCAAATCTTATCTTACTCTGGCTAATACTTGTGGTAAAACTATATGCCAGATTGTTTTATTTATTTGTTCATTCATTCATTCATTTATTCATTCATTAAATAGGCTCCACACCCAACGTGGGGCTTCAACTCATGAACCCAAGATCAAGAGTTGCATACTATACCAACTGAGCCAGCCAGGTGCTCTATTATATGCCAAATTGTGAGAGTGACAAAAATAAACAAATGATGACACAGCCACTGAAAAAAGTATAAATTATCATTTGAAGAGCATTGATGATGAAGCAAATGAGGAAAGAGTTTTCAAGGTTCTAAACAATGTACACTTTGATATTCTTTTTAACTTTGTAAAATTTGGATCATAGAGAAGCATTAAGAAATTCCAGATTAAGTTTTTAGATTTTCTGATCATAAAATTAAACCCCTTTTAGCAGATAGTGCCACTTGTTATCTTCTGTTCCCCATGTTTGGTTGGAAATTCATATCAGAATTCCCACAGTTGGTGATTTGCCAAGAATTTGACCTCATTGCCAGGAATTTGATCTTATTGAAACCAAGGGCTTATATTAAGTCACCTTATTCTTTCCAAAAATATTTTCTGACATTGTATCCTCTAGATTATTGAAATATATTTAGATAGCATCTGATATAAGAAACACTTTAAGTTGTTCTTAATTTATCATACACTATTTTCTTGGGCAATTGTTTTTATATTTCTTCCCCCAGTTGCCAGTGAAGTACAATGTGTTCTCATAATTCCAGGAAGTAGCGTCAGCTGTCAGAAATGATGTGTTGCGTAATCAGTAACAGTAAATAGACTAATTCTTTGAAGCTATTCCTGTTGGAAGGTGTATAAGAATATCCACTGGAAAGTGCCAAAGTATACCTGCCAACAACTGAAACTTAGGAGCTGAAAGACTTAGGGAGATAAATAAGGAAATGTGCTATAACTGTCTTGAAATGTTGAGATATTAGACCAGGAAGCTTTGTGAAAGTACACATTGATCCCTTGTTTTATGTGGCAAAGTGTCTCTTGTAGGGAAAAAGTTATCTATTATTAACCCACTTTTGCTGCTGGATCCTGACAGTGTGTTTTATAAAAACATGTTGATACGGAGGAAAAAGAACCCTCTGCTGTTCAATGCCCGGCACATGGGAGGTACTCGATAAATATTTGGTAATAAGGGAATGAATGAAATGTAGTTACTGAGCAACTGGTCTGAAAAGTGAAAACCTATCCCTATGAAAAATTTAGAAAAGGCTTGAAAAACTAAGGGTCTAGTTTATAGCGTAAAGCTTAGACTATTAGTGGATAATCTTTCCTCCTGGAAAGGAAGGGAGTCAGAGTGTTTAGGTTCAGGCTTGAATAGTAACTAACTGAGTTAGGGTTGGGGGACTGGATCACTTGACTATAGGCCTACGTGGCTGAGCCAAGTTGGGGCTGTGATTTGAGAGGCAGTCTTGGGAAGAAGCCACATCAGAAGAAGGCAGATGTCCAAAAGAATCACCAGAAATTCGCCTGTGAAACAGAAAAAATCAGGTTAGGTAATGGGGTGGAAACCAGGAAAAAACTGGAGGACTGGGGCCTGAACAAATTCTTGGAAATAAATGGTAATAATGGCAATAGCTTCGGGGCGCCTGGGTGGCTCAGTCGTTAAGCGTCTGCCTTCGGCTCAGGTCATGGTCCCAGGGTCCTGGGATCGAGTCCCACATCGGGCTCCCTGCTCAGCGGGAAGCCTGCTTCTCCCTCTCCCACTCCCCTTGCTTGTGTTCCCTCTCTCACTGTGTCTCTCTGTCAAATAGATAAATAAAATCTTAAAAAAAAAAATGACAATAGCTTCTTAGAGGATAAGGTAAAGGCACTATTGTGGAGATTTCTAGTAGTATCCCGATATCTATTCCACTCTTAAGTCTTAGTAATAACAACCTTAATGTTCAGTGGATACAAGGCAGCTTAGGAAAAAGTAAGGACATTCTCCCTTCCTTGCAGCTTGTTATGGCCAAGTGACTACAGTTTGGCCGATGAACTGTAGCAAAATGCTAATATGAATCAGTGACAATAATTATTAGCATCAAGCAAAATAAGACATTGTTGCATTGAAAAAGACAATAATTTGGAATGAAATTTCATTTTTATGGACCATGTAGGTCAGTACTACATATTAGTCTCATTTGATTTAATATGTTTCCAAGAAGTCTAGCAAAATCCTGGAATAAAAACAAAATATAACCTTAAATTCATATGACACTTTGATTAATATTCATCGAAAAACATTGTAAAAGTGTCCAAAAACAAGAAAGATTTCAACGCAAATTTATATATTCTATGATGAATAAAATAATCTTTTGATCTCAAAGAAATCAGCTTATAATTGTAATTTATTACCAACTTAAGAAAAAAGTGAGCAATGCCTGTTGATAACAATTAAAAAATAAAATGTGCTGAAGCTCATCATTTGGTTGCATGAATTATGATGAGAAATCATTCTTTTTTGGGTACGAAGGAGTAAGCTACTGATGTGAGAAAATTCTGTCTCCATCTCTCAAGGTTTCAAGTACCTTACAAGCAGAGGCACTGACCGCTTTTGTTTCAGATTATGTTTTCACAGATATTTGTATAGCAAACAGCCTTGGAATACAGATATACTGTCTCCCTCTGGGACAGAGAGGTGGTTTGTTTATTGTCTACTATAACAATAAAGATAATGTCCCTCTTCTGAGCAAAGGCTGTGTGTAGATTTGCTTGTAATCTTATACAAGATTAGAGGGTGCTAAGCCAGAGAGTCCTTTTCTGTAACACGACCCACTGTAGGTACGGGCATCAGGCAGGCCTGTGGTAACTGGGGCCTGTGGAAGTAATGTACGGGAACGATGATACTCAGGTTGTTGCTATTATTGTGGGTAACAAAGTTCCCTTTACTCTGATGCAGGGGTATTGTGTCTCTGGATATCTATGAAACTATGGCTGTCTAACTTAGCTGGCAAGCAAGGTACAATCTCAAACCCTTCACAGTTCTTGGTAGCTACTACAAATTGTTTGAAGACCTAGACACTGTCGACCATATAGAAGTAAATCCTTTCTATACATCCCAAATCACCAGGAACAAATAAATGGGGTAAACTCTCAGGCGGGAGATAACTCATGACAGGCTGGGAAGTTAGAAGACACCCTCTTCCTGTTGGTTTGGGATAGGCCAACACTCCTGAACATCTCGAATGTTTTTGCAGCAACTAAAAGAAAAGCCAACTCACAGTGGCTAAAAACACAGTTTTCGGATGTAAAAACTTCCTGCGATGTGGTCTAACCAGCAAGGAAAGGTAAGCTGGACCATTCGAAGTCTTTCTCTGAGGATGTTGAATGGGAAAGAGAATCTGACGGCAGTAGCTACCGTCCTGACATGACAGTGAGAGGTGCTGGTAGGATCTAGTCAGAGCTTCCGAGGAAGAAAAATGTGAGTAAATAGGTAGAAAGAGAACTACTTTATGAAGCTGAAAAGATGGCAAGAGGGAAAGTATAAATGCACAGAGCGCAAGAGAGAAGCAATGAAGCCACGTGGCCTGAGAGAAAGAGAGGGAGAGACAGAGCAGCTCATCCTCGGAGATGCCTGGACTCCTGACTGTTCTCCCTTCACTTTCTGCTCCTGTCCATGTTTATTCCCACAGTGAAACTCAGTTCCCCATATGTTGTTTCCATGAGTTTATGTTCCTTGCAACAACAACAAAACTCTAAAGAGAAAGTATCTTATACCAATGACACTAAGGTACCCCCTTTGTTTCTGGCTTAATTCTGAATGCTTAATAGGGGAAAAAAAACCCAAGTAGTTAATAGAAGATCACATATAGTAAAAATCACACACACAAGTTAGAGTTGATTACTCTTAAATACGAATCATTATGTATCTATATATTTTTTATCAGATAATCATCTTGAACTCATTGAAAATCAGTGATTAAAAAGGATCTTTTAATTATTTTAAAAAGTCACAAAACATTTCCTCCACAAACGTAAAGGCTTCTGGAAGTCTCTTTTTGCCCTGATGACATCAAAAATGACATAAAAATCTATGATTAAAATGTTTGTTTGTTTGCTTGCTTATTTATTCACTTGCTCCTTCAAAAAACATTTCTTAAGGTGGCTTTTATACATCTGGGCATGAAGAAAAGGGAATATTCAAATAAGAGTAAGATATAGGTGTCGTTTTCTGAAAACACACAGTCTAGTGGGGTCCACAGAGAGCAAAATATCACAACACAATTATGTTTGTACAAACAGAGAAGAGTCAGATTTATAGCAGGGCTACTGTGGTGAATAATTTCAGGAGGCGCCATTGACTCAGACCCTGTGTATTATTTCTGTATATTCTTTGTATTCGGCATCTTGTATGAAAATGGTACCTTGAGGAATTGAGCAAGGCTGTGGCCCTGACTTACAACCAGGTATCTCATCACACAGAAGGAAATACTAGAGGTGGATGTTGGAGTGTGTTTTGTGCTCGGCAAAAAGGGGGATGGAATACAATCCAGGCATTAGATACTGTTCATTCCGGATTTGACTCAGCATTCTTTCCTACTTCCTTCTATGTGCATTCCTGAAATAGGGGAAGAGAGCTAAAACCTGTTTCCTAGACCTGCTTGTAGCCTAGGTCTGAATGAAATTAGGTTATGCTAATTAGATGCGTTCATATGAAATTAAGTTATGCTAAGCAGATGCATTCATGTGAAATTTGGAATGTGGCTCTCCTAGTAGAAGTCATTTTCTTGCTGCTATTTTAACTAGCAAATAATGTCACAGAGATGTTAGAGTTTAAAGATAGTTGAAGGGGCACTTGGGTGGCTCAGTCAGTTGAGCATCTGACTCTTGATTTTGGCTCAGGTCATGATCTCAGGGTCATGAGGTCCAGCCAGCATAGTGTTCTGTACTCAGCAGGGAGTCTGCTTGAAATTCTCTCTCTCCCTTCCCACCCCCACCGTTCCCTGCTCTCTCTCTCAAATAAACAAGTAAATCTTAAAAAAAAAAAAAAAGAAAGAAAGAAAGAAAGATAGTTGTAACAGCTAGACTTAATATCCCAACGTCTGGTGGATGTAAAAGCAGTTAGAGAATCACAGAAGCCAAAATCAGCATACCTGCGTCTAGTTACCAACATCGTGTGTCTTTGAACTCATCACTCCAGTAGCAGACCCATATTCCCCTTCTGCCAGCCCTTCTAATCATTTTGTAAGCATTTAATTTCCTGCATTAAATCCCTTTCTGCTTGAAATAGCTATTTACTACATGAAACCCTGGCTGATACAGCATGTTCAAAGGCGAGGAGCTATGAGGAAAAAATTCTGTGGTCAGAGAATGACTAGCTGCTAGGTATGTTGGAGCCAAAGATGGAGAGCGGTAGAAAATACAGATGATAAAGTGTGTTTTGCAAAGATTGCAAAGAGTTTTAAAGTTTTGCTTCTCCCAAATACTTGGCGTCCAGTAGATTTTCATTAAATGTTTGTTGTATGAAATAGTATTTAAAATCTGAAGAGTTTGACCTTTGTCTCATAGGTAGTGGAGACAGCGGAGCGAAAATCTACTAAAGGCATCTTCTTAAGGGAATCACATGATGAGATTTGTGCTTCTCATTTATAATTCTCCAGGGATAACATGGAGAAAGACTTGGAAGGGGCTAAGGACAGAAAGGCTATCACAGATTGGTCTGTAACTTATAAGGCTACTGAGAAAAAAAAAAACAGTTCATAAATGTGGTTACATTTTATGCAAGGTTTATCACATGATTTTAAATAGTTAAAACATCAATAAATTCACACTTTGAGTTATTGAGAATCTGAAAAAAAATTTAAATATTTATCAAGATCACATACTTCCAAAGCTGTCAGGTAGAAGCAATTATAAATTTGTTAACATTATTGCCACTTGGTGGCATCAATTTGGCTGGCAAAGATGCTTTTCACACATATGTAGCCAGTATTATATGAATTTGTTTATGGGGCTTAGACTGTCAGTGGGTGATTTGGGGAAAGGGGCTGTATTTTATCATATAATATTATGACGTGGGATGATTTGTATTCTTTAACAGTATCATCTGGAGGTCATTTATACTGGTGCATTCCTGCATTTGCTGAGAAATATGTCCCCAAACTTTGGAATGAAATTTGGATGTGGGGAAATGTGAAGATCAAATACTGCACAACCTATCTTGCTAATTCATTTAACAGAGGAAACTTTAAAATATTGGACATTGGTTGAGACAATAAAAAGGAACTTTCAATCAAAAAGGTGCTAAAATTGTTGGAAGAGTTACAGTATGTAAGAAGACACTTCCTCTAACTCATATTTTTTTATGGGAAAATTAGCTGAATTGTGTGAATTTTAATTTAAAGTCTTTGGAAACTCCCTTTTGTATAAAATATGACTGTCTACACATATCTCCATGATATCACTTACCACAACATACTATAAATATTTTCGTGTATGTCTGTGTGACAGAAAGAACACTATGTTCTTTATCTGCCCGTTTCATTTCTTCCTGGCCAAGTAGATCCCATCTCCCATCCTTCTTTATGGTATGTTGGGACCATATGATGTATATAACTAGAAGCCTTGATTATAAAACCTCCTACACAGTCTTCTACAATCTACCTTCCTTTTCCGCTTTTATGGCAAATTTTTAGATCACACACTGAAGTTAATGGAGCCACTAAGTAGAAAGAGCCTGGATTTCTGAGTCACTGCACAGAACCCCCTCACGGTCAACAATTTTCCTTCCCCCCACACACATATTGATCCATATTAGGCTGTGATAGAAACTGGAAATTAACCTTCATTATGCTAAGCTGCTGAGATTTTGACATTGTTTATTATAGAATCAAACCCACTCTGTTTCATTAGATTGTGTGTGCTCCCTGAGCTCAGAGGTCTTATTTTCTTTATGTCTATCTCTGGGATATTTACTATCATATCTGGTACAATGCTTAACATATAGTAAGTAGTCAGTATATATTGAACAAATAAATGAATGAGCATTCTAGACAAGAAATAAGAGGTATCTTTCACTGAGGCATTGACAGAAGGTTGTCCAAGAGTAACTATTTAAAGAGATCTTCATGGATGAAAGGGAGTGGCAAGTACAGGCTTCTAGTTATAGAATGAATAAGTCACAGGGATGACAGGAACAGCATAGGGAACATAGTCAATGGTGTTGTAATAGCACTCATTGTATGGTGACAGATGGGAGCTACAATAGTGGTGAGCATAGCGTAACCTATAGACTTGTCAAATCCCTGTTATACACTGGAAATTAATGTAACATTGTGTGTCAACTATAATTCGGTTAAAAAAATTAAGATGTCTTCAATTTCAACATTATTTTAAAAGAGAATGTTTACTTTTTAAATATACGATTCTCTAGAGAACAAACTATATTTCAAGAGTATATAGCTCTTAAACACATAGCAAATACTGTGTCAGTATTCATTTCTTTTTATTTTTCAAATTTTTTTTAAAGATTTTATTTATTTGAGAGAGAGAATGAGAGAGAAAGAGCACATGAAAGGGGGAAGGTCAGAGGGAGAAGCAGACTCCCCGCTGAGCAGGGAGCCCGATGTGGAACTCGATCCTGGAACTCCAGGATCATGACCGGAGCCGAAGGCAGTCGCTTAACCAACTGAGCCCCCAGGCACCCTCATTTCTCTTTTTAACAATGTTTCTGAATATACCTGGGATTGTTACAAATGAAAAGCAATGCATAGTGAAATTAATTTCATGTACAAGTTTTGGAGTCAGTTTGATTCATTTTAATTCATGATGCCATATGCTGTAACCTAATTAACTCTTTAATTTATTATGTGATTTAATTTTTTGAGCAGTTTTATGTTTACAGGAAAATTGAGTAGAAAATCCAGAGAGCTTGCATGTAACAGTTTCTTCTCTAGTTTTTCCTATTATTAACATCTCACATTAGTGTGCAAGATGTTATCTTGTGCAAGATGTGCAGAACTATTTGTTATAATTGATGAGCCAATCTTGATACATTATTACTCAGTAAACTCCATAGTTTATGTTAGGGTTTATTTTGGGATGTTCACTGTGACATGTAAATGGATGATGACATGCAGTCACCATTCCAGTACAATATAGAATATGTTCCACTGCTCTACTTACTCATCTCCTTTCCTCTTTCCTTCTGAAACCCTGGAAGCCACTGATCTTTTCACTGTCTCTGTAGTTTTGCCTTTTCCAGAATGTCATATGGTTGGAATCATGTAGTATGTAGTCTTTTCAGATGGTTTTTTCCACTTAGCAATAGGCATTTAAGTTTTCTTCATGTCTTTTCATTGCTTGAGAGCTCATTTCTTTTTATTGCCAAATGATATTCCATTGTATGGATGTATCACAGTTTATTTATCCATTTACCCATTAAGGAACATCTTGATTTATTCCATATCTTGGCAATTATGAATAAATTTGCTTTAAATATTCATGTGCAGATTTTGCATGGACCTAAGTTATCACCTCATTTAGGTATACAAAAGAGCAAATTTGCTGGATCATATGTTGGAATGTTTAGTTTGTAAGAAACTGCCAAATTGTCCTCCAAAGTGGCTGTACCATTTTGCATTCCCACCAGCAACAAATGAGGGTTCCTATTGGTCCACATCCTTGCCAACATTTGGTGATGTCTGTGCTTTGGATTTTAGCCCTTCTCCTAGGTATGTGGTGGTTCTTCTTAAATTTTTACTTCATGGTACTTAATTTTATCATTTGTTTTTAGACAAAAGTCCTTGTTACTACATATGAAAAGTAGAGGAAAATAGGAAATTGAGGTTTACACCTGAGAATCCAGACTTCATTTATTTGGGTCTTGGATCCCGTTTGGGTCTTAGACTCAACTTTATGAACAAGAAGAGACTTCAGGTGGAGAACATGCCTCTGAGAATAAAAATTCTATGCAATTTACTTTATCCTGCACTCACTCCAGTATTTTCTGGCTCGCTTCCAAGTGCAGGTCAAACTTCTGTGATGACTGAATGAAATGACACTGGTGTCCCTGAAGAACTGAGGAGAGAGTCTCCACTCTGGAACTAATGGCCACACTCTTTGCCTTGAAAGTAGTTATACATAGCTCTTCTTATAAATTTGAGCTTCTTATAAATGTGTTAGGAAATAAACAGGTGGGAAATGGACATCAGCAGCTGGAATAAAATTCCTTTAGGTGCATTGAATCTTTTATCCCTGCAGTTGGGAGATCTGACACATGGATACATAATGGTCATAGAATGGCTGAATATTAGGACACATGTACAGAGCTAACAACACTGATACACTTGCTTATTGCAGAGCACTGGAGATCTGTTAACATTTTGCATTGACTATCAGGTGCTGAGTGAGATTTTTAAAGGTGCTGAGAATGGATAAGCTAAATTCCTCGCCAGAAAAGCACTTTCTGCTATGGTTCACAATTCCCTTTTGGCATAAGCTTCAGGATGACTGTTCTAAATTTGACCCTCACAGGTAAATATTGTTTGTAAGATAAAGGTCAAAAATTCACGTACTTCTAAAAAATTCCCACCTTTTACCCACTACTGATGCTGAGAGGCGAAGGTGGAGAATGGGTAATAGACGTTTTACTTGATGCCTGGTCATGTTATAGAAAAACTTATTTTTCTTATTTTTTAAATGGAAAGCCAGGGTAAGCCTGGCTGACAGGCCAATTGACTGTGTTATGATAGTACTAGAAGCCAACTTATTTGCTAAATATACTTCAGTGCAGCCCTCTGGTGACTTAATGATATTGAAATGTATCCAAAGGGGTCATAAATTCACTTTTATATGTGTTGATGTTATAGATAAAGAAATTACTGATACTTTTCACTGATAATTTAATTATAAGTTACACATAGCTTGTGCAGTACCAGATCTAAATATCATTAGTGCATGCTCATTTACTGCAGGATAGGTACAGTGGAAGAGAGCAAGAAGGAGATATATTTCAGCTTGATTTCAAAATAAGAGCCAGTGCATTAAAGCTACTTTGTAAATACCAGAAACACAGAGGATATTTTGGCATCTAATCATTAGTTATACGGTATGATTGCTTAGACATCATAGTAAGGCCAATAAAAGTTTAGTGACTATGGTCAATTACATTATTCTTCAACAAATATTCAGCCTTTTCTCTTGCCACTGGGAGAAATGTACTTCTCCACCCTGCAAATTTTGGGCCTGATCATGTAACTTGCTTTAACTAATGGAATAATGGCAGAAGTGCCATTTTGACAACCTGAACTTTAAAAGACATTACAAGTTTCCACCAACTTGTGGAGCACACCTAAATCCAATTCACAGCCTGAAGCACACCTTCAGTGCAACTTACAGCCAACCAGAAGCAATGTGAATATGATCTGAGTATTTGTAATGTAAGTCATTAAGATTTTTGAAATTTTCCTTTTTCCTTTTTTGTAATGGAGCATAATATTCTTGAGGTTGACAAATGGAGGTATTGATACTTAGAAGTGAAGCACTTTCCACAATAACAACAAATAAATAAATAGTTCTAGCATTGGCTTGGGTGTGGTTGGTGTGTGGCAAGGAAATTCGTAGGAGTCTGGAAAAATGGCCACCCACGTTATGTAATAAGGAAATATTTAACTAAACTTTTGAATGAAAATACCTAGGAGGCTGATAATGAACTTAAGATAGTTAGTGTTTGGAGCTGGTTGTCATTCAATATACTTGTAGAACTAACATAAGAAAGAATAAGCTGAGAAAGGATCCATGTAGTTTGCAAGGGAACATAGAGAGCCAAAGGGAACCTAGAGGATGAGGAAACGAAATGGTTTCTCATTTCTAGATTGTCAAGATGAAAATGAGAAATCCCTTGAGCCGAAATGCTAATTGATACTCACGACATAGCCTGGGGGCCAAAAAAAAATCAAGGTTGTGACAATCACAGATTTCTTTAAGACTTCTGGTTGGATTCATGCAACTTCCAATAACTCCTTTCACTTGGGTAAGGCTGAGGAAGAGTGACAAAGGACTTGGTCCCGGGGAGGGCTGATAAACATAAAGCATTTGTAACTAAGTCTAGTGAGGGAAACACGGCTTAAAAGGAATTTTGACTTGGCTATAGCCTTGGAATAAAAACATAAGTCGGCAAAATTTCTGGAAGAGTTATATTACTAATGGTACTGCCAGCCTGGATGTAAAAGGTATTTGACTATAATAAACAGAAACTGACACTTGGCCTTCCAATTCTGTGGGCTAGGAGCTGGCTGAGAAAGCAGCTCAGCCCCCCAAATCTCATAAACCCCAACAGCCTCTTAAGATAGGAGAAAGGAAATAATGAGGGAAAAGATTTTCCCAGATGGTGGTTCCAGTACCAATGGAGGAAGTGGATTGGGGAGCTATTCCCAGGGAGCCAAACTGGGCCTAATCAAGAAACATCCCCTACCCCCAAGAATAGGGAGATCTTGCAACATTTGGCCAGTAGGATTTCCAAATTGCTATGGACCGGTGATTGCTCTGTGTTTCTTGCTCTGCCTTTTCAGACGGTGATGTGTGTTATGGTTAACCTGCTTTGTCCTGCAACTGTGCTGTGTGTGTGTGTATACAGATAAGTTATCTTTTTATTGCATAGGTCTCAAAATCAAAAGGAGCCACATTTAGACCTTTTTTTTAATTTTTAATTTTAATTTTTAATTTTTTTTATTATGTTCAGTTAGCCAACACCTAGTGCTCATCCCAATATGTGCCCTCCTTAATACCCATCACCTGGCTACCCCATCCCCTAACCCTCTTCCCCTGTGAAACCCTCAGTTTGTTTCCCAGAGTCCATAGTCTCTCATGGTTTGTCTCCCTCTCTGATTTCTTTCCCTTCAGTTTTCCCTCCCTTCCCCTGTGGTCTTCTGTGCTATTGCTTATGTTCAACATAGGAGTGAAACCATATAATTGTCTTTCTCTGCTTGACTTATTTCACTTAGCATAATCCCCTCCAGTTCCATCCATGTAGATGCCACAGTAACTTCTTTCAAGACACGTCTCCAAAGGCAAGGGAAACAAAAGCAAAAATGAACTTCTGGGACTTCATCATGACACATTTAGACCTTATATAGACACTACTGTGACATGTTGTATTTGGACCCTGGTGCCATGATTAGAGGCCACTTTTGGATGTCTCCCTTTCCTGCAATGGAGGTGAGTACATTTTGTGTGCAAAGAAACAAGTGAATGTGACCAAGATGACAGACTGAGGTAGATTGTATTACTGGTCATCAAATATTCACTCTCCACTTGAGAAGAGTGTATTTCCCCATCTGCTGATGTTGGGCTTAGCCATGGGACTTCCTTTGGCCAACAGAATGTGGAAGTCACATTGCAACAGATCTGAGATGAAACTTCATGGAGAATTTGAATTCTCACCAGCTCTCTTGTGCCCTTGCCCTTCATCACATGAGCAGCCCATCCAGGTAGGGGTGTTCCATAGCTGGACCCTAGGATAATAAGAGATGCAAGGAGCACACCTGGACCCGATCCACATTCCTGGAGCAGATCCACCTGCATGTAATGTGGAGGAGAAGTAAATATTTGTTGTCAAAAACTACCAGGATTTTGAGGAAGTTTATTATTCAGGTAATCCTGGTGAAATCTAATACTATTATTTCCAAAATTATTGTTTCTTAGTGCCAGAGCCAGAAGAGAACCTAATTGCCTAATGTTTGGACCAGTACTTTAGGCAGACAGTGTGTTCAGTAGTCCTAAAGGATAAATAAAATATGTTTGCAAAAGCAAGTATTAAAATTATTGACTAGAAGGGTTAGAAGAAAATCTTAATAAATAAAGAAAATATTTTTTTTTATTATGTTCAGTTAGCCAGCATCTAGTACAGCATTAGTTTTTGAGGTAGTGTTCAACGATTCATTAGTTGCATATAACACCCATTGCTCATCACAACACGTGCCCTCCTTAATACCCATCACAGGTTGTATTATTGTTCCACCATATTTACTCTCCCCTCCAACAATTGGCTAAGAGTAGACAAAGTGAAAAAAGAGATACTTGATAATGATGATCAGCTTCCATCTTTTAGACCAGAGGATTTTTATGATCAGTGGAAGCATTTTCACTGAGAAAAAGAATTGAACTAATATTTTTCTCTGATTTTATATATGTGTTTTTATTACTGAGTGATGGCGACATATACTACATTGAAAAAGGGGGGAAAAGGTCTTTTTTAATTCTTATTGAAACCTAGAACATATCAATTAATTAGGGACAGTCTTTAGAGTTTCCTTGTAAAAATTATCTCTTTGACATTCTAATGCGATCTGCCTCGAAGCTGGATTCTCTGAAGCAGTGATGACTGAGTAGATGATTAATGTATTCCGAGGTAGCCAAAATACATTATTTAACTACTGCTTATTTAAATATTATTCCCTCTTTTTTTTGTCATAGAAAAATGAAACACATACTGTTAGATTGAGGAAGGAAAAGAACATCTGTTGGGCAGCAGAGGACGCTTTGGTACTTGTGGAACCTCAGTCTGGCCTGGGGGATTATTCATATTTGCTGTTATTGAGTTCATGAAATGGCCAAGTCGCAGAGGTAAAGATCTGGGATTATTCAGTCTGGCACTCACATTTCATTTGGGCTGATGTCCAATTCTAAGATTAGCAGAGTGACAGACCCAAAAACTCCGGATCAATGATCTCCCCAATATGATACTTGCACCTTTCATACCAACTTCTTTAATAGTTTTGAGTAGTTTCTATTATTTGTCCTTAAGACCTGCATTGAGGTTCTCCTTAAGAGCTTGGGATCAAGGTAAATAGAGTTGTCATCTGAGAGTTAAATAGTAAACAAAGTTTAAAGAGAGATGTAGTTGTGGTAGAGGCTAAAGGATTTAGCCTTGGGACAAATGTATTAGGTAGAATATATTAACATAACTGACGAAAAGATGGAGGATTAGTCCTATAAGCTAGCACAAATTGTCAGAAGCAAATGATGACTGTGCCTTTCTAAACATTTTCTAGCCACCCCCCCACAACATTCACCCTGGAGCCCTGTGTTCTACTACAAATGTTCAAGGGAAGCAGAGCAATACTCAACATCCATCTGTTGGATGCTTCACAGATACTAGGTACCTCATAGTTGGAATATTAGACAGTACTACATTCCATTCAGTGAGGTCATATCCTTGAAAAGTTGGGTGTTCAGCAGTTTCTGTGATTAGAAGCAAGTACCACATGAAAATCAACATGGAATAGGAAATGAGGGTGTTGTCGTCCAATCTGATTTCAAGGTTTGAAAAGTTGTGTAGTGTCCAACAAAGGCATACCTCTTAGTAATTTTGGTTATTTAAGAATTAAATATAAATATATATTTTTCAATTTATATGCATTTTTTTCCAAGTGGTTCTATGTTATTAACAAATGAGTACTTATTATTGATTGGCCCTTGCTACTTTAGAAAAGGAACTGTCTGGTATTTCCTTTGTCCCACAAGCACTGTGAAAAACATTGTGAGGCACTAAGGGTACCATGAACTGAGAAAATTTGGAAGCCTCTGGTCTGGACTGAATGGGTGAGAGTGGTGGCTCCATTTGAATGTAGACTATACCTGACAGATACAATTCTTACTGTGTAAATGAGACCATTCTACTTTATTTATTTATTTATTTATTTATTTATTTATTTATTCTTTTTAAGTAATTTCTATCCCCAACATGGGGCTTGAACTCATGACCCTGAGATTAAGAGTCACATGCTCTACCAACTTAGCCAGCCAGGCTCCCCCGTTCTATTATATCTAATGTCAGCACACAATGGATTCACATAACTAGCTTCTAGTTCCAGTTCCTTATCACCAAGCACCTTCAGGTTCAATATCCATTTCCTTTGGAGGAATACTGCTCAGGCTACTTTAGTAACTATACTATTAATTATAAATTATTAGACAAGTACCTTTGCTATAGTTGTATTTCCTTCACAGCTTTCCTAAACAAAGAGAATGAACTTTTAGGGGATATGAGAGCCATACAAATTCTCATTATGAATTTATACATTCTGATTATACATCAGTCTCAAGTTACTTCTGAAAGTCCATGGCTGGTTGGATGATAGATATTTCTGAGCTTAGAAGGCTGAGAATCAGGGCGCCTGGGTGGCTCAGTTGGTTAAGCAACTGCCTTCGGCTCAGGTCATGATCCTGGAGTCCCGGGATTCGAGTCTCGCCTCAGGCTCCCTGCTCGGCGGGGAGTCTGCTTCTCCCTCTGACCCTCTTCCCTCTTGTGCTCTCTATCTCTCATTCTCTCCTCTCAAATAAATAAATAAAATCTTTAAAAAAAAAAAGAAGGCTGAGAATCAGATTCTGGTCCATAGAATTTCAATATGGTAATGATGCAATTCTCTTAGTCTTTTTGGAATACAACAGTCTGGCTTACTTCAGGTGTTACCCTTGGATTTTTTTTTTTTTTTCTTTCATTTTAACAAAATCTGGAGGCAGTCTGCCTGGATTCAAATCTTGTCTCTGCCACCACCTAGTTATGTGACCTGGGCCAATTACTTAATCTCTTTGAATTTCAGTTTTCTCATCTATAAAATGAGGATAATAATAATTACTTTAGAATGTAGTTGTGAGGATTAAATAAAATAATACATTTTAAGTTCTTAGAACATGCCTGGCATATTCTAAACCCTAAATAATATTTCTTCTTATTTTTGTTGTTGTCCTTCTGAATATTATTATTGCTATCTTGGTCATATTTGCCTTGTTTCTTTCATTTTTTAAGCTTCTACATTTTCATCAAATTTTTCTATGTCCACACCGAACATTCAAATGTAAGTTGGCTCTTTCTGCAGTTTGGCTATTGTGGACATTGCTGCTATAAACATCAGGGTACACGTACCCCTTCGGATCCCTACATTTGTAAGTTGGTTGTCTCATGACAGTCCTGACTACAGTCCAAGTCTGTGAGTGTGGAAAGTCAGTAATACCAAACATACTTCATTTGCTCATCTATATTTGCATGGTCCTCTCAGTTAGGGAGAGCCACATGGCCAGTTTCGGTCAATTACATGTGAGTGAGAGTGAAAAGGGCTTTTTTAAAGTGATTCTCCAGTCTTTTCCCTACCTCAGCAAACAGAAAAAACTTGTGTCTTAGAAAATGTAGCTATGAGATAGTTGTGCCTCCATTAGCCTGGATACCTTCATAACTTAGAGAAGTAGGGTCACCAGGCTATGTACTATCATCAAGAAATAAACATTTTATGTGTTAAGCCACTGAGATTTCCCAGGTTAGCTGTTCTACACCATATCTAAGCTCATACAGTAGGTGTAAATGACCCCTAGGCACCTACTTCATAATAGTAAGCTAATACCAAAGGAATATGTTATGTTTATAAATACTTGATGAAAAACCTGAAAGTATAGTGTACACTTCATTTGACTTGGGGTCTTTAGAACAGTCACTGACAGTTGTCAGCCGGGGCTCTGCTCATCTGTAAGGCCTACTGATTTGGATGTCCAAGATGGCTCATTCACAAGGCTGGTAGTTGATGCCAACTTTCACTTGGGAGCTGATTTGGGGATTTTGACCAAAACACCAATATTTGTCCTCTCTGTTTGGCCTCAGCCTCTCACTTTATGTCAGCTGGGTTCTCAGAGGGAATAAGCCCCCAAGAATGAGCATTTTAAGAGAGCCAGGGTTGAAGCCACACTCAGTGTATGGTTTAAACTTGGAAGTCCCAGAATGTTCTTTCTAGTGCATTCTATTAATCAAATAAATAAATCACTGAGGGTAGCCCCCATTCAGTTAGAGTTTACTTCTCAAAGGGAAGAGTGAAAAAGAACGCGTTTGCAGCCATCTTTAATCTATCAAACCCCCTCCTCTAAAACACACATTTCCACTCACCCACATTAATTAACACCACATTAAAATTCACTCACACATGAAAATTCTTGCAAGCAGAGCAGTCATGCTTTATCATATTTGAATATCAGTACTAGTGCCTATTTCTGAGATTTTGCCCATTTTTTATGTTCAGTGGTAATTTAACTGTTGAATAAATTCACTAATGGCACAGAAACATCTTTGAATTTTTCCCAAGGTCTTCTACAGTGTCTAGATTTTAGATATTTAATAAATCCATTTTGAATAAATGAAGGACATATATATTCTGTATAAAAAGTCAAAGTTAACAGCTTATCAAATTAGCACATAAAATGTAAATACATAAAGAATTTTTCTCTTTCTGTGTGGGTGAAGACTTTTTATTAAGACAGTAAAACAGTCGGAAGCTTCAGGGGTTATTTTCAGTTTTCATATAAAGAGTGATAAATATACTCTTTTGGCCAAAATACATACTGACTTGAGTGAATAGTGTTTCTGACAAAAGGTAGGAAGAACCAAACATTTCAAACTTAGGAAAAATGCCCTAACGTAAAGATCATCTACTAATATATATATATTTTTCATAGTGCAGCCAGAAGAAAAAGGAACTCTCCTAAGAATTCTTAAGAAAAGTATTACAATTAGTGTTACTGAGAGTTTAGGATGTTTTTCCCCCCACGTTTACTTGGTTTGTGAGTATATTGGCTTATTCTGAGTTTGCATCAGTTTCAAACTCAGAGGATGCAAAATAGAATTGCCAATATTATGTCTACATATTCATGGAAACCAAATGAAGCTTGAGTCATATAATTTGTAACAGGACTAAAGGAGAATTGAACTTGCTTCTCCCCTTACTGCCCCTGCCGCCATGACAGAAGCAGCCCTAGAATGAGCAGAAAGAACGTATGCTTTCTAAACTAAAGTCTTGAGCCATTTAGAAATTCTTTCCCTTTCTATTAATTACATATTTTAGTTTGATGTTACGTTCTAAGTATAGTCTCCTACACAAGCCCAAAGACGCTCCAAAATAGTCTTTAGAATTCTCTCCAGAAGAGAAAAATCTGCTAGAAATGAGCATATATAGCAAAACATAGAAAAAAAATTGTTTTAAATTTTAAAATGGGAAATAAAATTAATTCTGTTTGTAAGACCAGAGGCTTACAGTGTATATTTTCAACACCGACGTCAATATCCCTTCCACTGTTATTCATGAATTTTATTATAAAATTCCTTGGCTTCACACTGCACTAGTTGTACCAGTTTTTTTCCCCTAGACCTGTGTGAAAAATTAAGTATTTCTCTATTATTTTACTGATTGTTATTTATTATTAGAGAGTTTTCTCCCCTCTTGTGCATTTGCTTAAATAATTCCATTTAAATTTAAATCGTAATTATAGAAATCAAAATCTACTCAATGTACAAGCAAATTAACTGTTTACTTATAAAATAGTTAAGGTACTTACATTTTTTTTAGAATTCAAGGGAGAGCAACGTTCTTTTTGAGCTACTCACTGAACATAGATTTTCAAAATTCAAGAGGAGTATAAATTGAAATTCCTATCTTAATAGAAAGAGGGAATTTTTGGTACAAATTAAGACTTTTCTGCAGTAGTTTAAATAATGAATTAAAGATATTTTCCTCTGGCAACTATCAAAGTATAAAACCACATCTAACTTTATAAAATATCAATTGATTTCTAAAACTGTAACTGTAAGTCATATTTTAATGTATCGCGAAAGACCTGATTGTAAAACTGGCAATTGTCTTCAAATGTTGTTAATTTGAAAAAGAGCAAATTACATTTATCAACTAATAAATATATAATGAAATAATAAGACAAGTTTTTATCACCATGCCTAGAAAGGGCAATTAAAAGGAGGCACAAGGAAGGAGGATTATCCAAGACCATACATAGAAGGCATCTTCTATGCCCTGTGGTGCATGGGATATATGAGTAGAAGAATCTGATGGTGGGAGGGAGGTAGACAGGAATAATTCTCTGGTATTTTTCTGAAGGCCTGTAGGCAGTCTTCTGGTGTCTAATGCATTTGTATTTTTTAAGTGCTTATCGCAGGTGACGTTCTTGTATATGTCTGAAATAAACTTTATAGAGCGGTCAATGCAATGATTTAGGAAAGATTACCATAATGACTCTCTGATTCTAAAATTCTAGAAGGAAAGCAGCGTGAACTTAATATCCACTAACTCAGACAATTACATGATATACAAAATAGTAAATAGATAAAATGTTGTATGTTCTTTAGGCTTATCTTCTTCAAAGTTTTAGGAAATTTATATTGTACAACTGGGTCTTAAAAGCAAGATCTAAGAATTGGTCATTGGTAAGGAAATTGTCTAATTACCAGTTTCTATCTTTCTTTCCCCAGAAAAAAAAATCTGGAGTCTGGATATAGTTAGCTAGAGTTGAATAATAAATAGAAAATAAACAAACAGGTCCATGTAGCCAGAAGGTTAACCACATACAAAAGCTAGGCATTTTTTTTTTTAAGATTTTATGTATTTGAGAGAGAATGAGCAGGGGGAGGAGCAGAGGGAGAAGGAGAAGCAGACTTCCTACAGAGCAGGGAGCCCAATGCAAGGAGCCCGACACAGGGCTCGATCCCAGGACACTGAGATCACGACCTGAGCTGAAGGCAGATGCTTAACCCCCCCGAGCCACCCAGGTGCCCCAAAAGCCAGGCATTTTTAATAATTACAGCGTTCTTCTCCTACATTACCTTGTTAACACCTTCTATTCCATATCCATGGCACAATCTTCAGAAACTGAATCTTGTAATATTATATTATAATATCAGCCCTTGTTGAAACCATACTCCTAAGAGGACTTTGTGACTATTATTACTGAGCTACAGAGATCCATTGGGTAGGAAATATTTGCCACACTTTGCAGCACCCAGCATTTGCTGATGGTCTTCCTCCATTTGGGAATGCAGTTCCATGGTAGAATTTCTTCCTTTTTTTTTTTTTCATGTGCTGGGCATTGGAACTTGATAACGAAGATGAAAAGAATAATATCAATGGTGAGGCCAAGATGCAAACTTTTTTCTCATAGTGATTTATATACTTATCAAAATTAAACCAGATTTATTACATGTCCAATGTGATTTCTTTAACACATATGCACATTACAGAGTAATTCCTGCTATCAGGGAGAGCAGCAGGTGTGCTGAAAATGAGTTGCATGCATTCTACAACCAGGCTGGTCAATGTGCAGTATTTGCAGAGTGGTTTGTGCACCATTTACAACTGAACCACCCAGGGTGCACATCTCAGAGCTACAAGTCAGAATCTTCAGGGAGTGGATCCAGGAATTTTCTGGAGACGCCTGGGTGGCTCAATCAGTTAAGCGTCTGCCTTCAGCTCAGGTCATGATGCCAGGGTCCTGGGATCAAACCCCGCATCGAGCCCCGCATCAGGTTCCCCCTCAGGGGGGAGTCTGCCTGCTGCTCCCCCTGCTTGTAAGCTCTCTCTCTCACTGACAAATAAATAAATAAACTCTTCAAAAAAAAAAACTATTAAAAATATTCATTCTCTGGATGGATGTAAGTCACAGTAGGGAAATTTTGAGGGTAAAGTGTAAATTTCTTCTCCACAAAAACTTAACTCTTAAAATGAAACTAGAGAATTAATAATACCTTCAATGCTTTGCAGAATATTCAGAACAGGTTGTAACGGTTACTCTTTATAAATGCATCATTTCATAGACTAAGTTTAGGATGACAACAGTCTCCTCATCCAACAGAAAACTGTGACAAATATACATTGTTTCAAATTCTTTCAAATAGGAAAAGCCCTAAGATTAGGATTAGAATACAATGGTCCTAAAACTTTAGTTGTGTACACCATTTAATTCCTTGCTATTTTGATTCCTTAAGCTTCTTTTTTTTCCTGCAACACCATTATGTCAAGCTTCTGCAGTAAGACACAGAATTGGGGCAAGTATTAATAGTCCTATTTAGGCCATAACCCCAAAGGGTCTCAACAATCTATTTAATTTGACTACGACAACTAACTCAGCTATAATATTTCAACAGGGCTGAATAGTTACTCAGAACTACCTTTTAGAGTATCTTGACTCAGGGGTAGGCTGAACTAAATACTCAAAAGTGCACTTTGTTATGCCTGTTTTTGGTAGACCATGCATATATTATGTGTTAGTCAGAACTTTCTAACAGGTTTGTTTTTGTTGCACTATTTGTCCTAGCTGGGGGTCTTAGTTTTCTGGTCACTAGAATCTTGAGAAATACCGGTGTCTTCAACCCCTTACCTCACTACAGACCATAATCAGTATCAGAGTTACAGTCCAAGCAGGTAGACTAATGTAGAATTACAATATACATTTTTCAACATTTTCCTTTTGGTTAATGCTAGTTAGAACTATTGTATCCTTTGCATGTAGAATTACAACAACTAGTATAAATGAACTAGTTAAATAGGTATTAGAACACTGGGAAGATTCAATGGAATGGCTTTGGGTTTAAAGTCTTAGAGATTAGGGAAAATCTTCCACTCTGCCTTGGTGATATAGTCACTGAGATCATGTCCAACTCTATCATGGAAGAGGCGATTGTAATATCAGCTCTTAACCTATGTTTTGTTTATTCAAAAGGTTGATAGGTGACATCCTTTAGAATAGTCATGCCATGCACTAACATCATTGAACACACTCATTCTTTTGCTTATTTTTTCCAAAGACATCCAGTCTTTGATGTTGATCATTTTTGTTGGCTCATTAATTCAATTTTCCTTTGTTCAATAAAATCTCCAAATGCTGATGTTGAATTGCCAGGAATAAAGATACCGATGATAGAAATGGCACCAGAGAAGCCATTGCTATTCTTGGCCACAGACATTTCCAGTCTGAACAATAGCTGTTTTCTTCATAGCTTTCACCAATGTCATATTTTAAGCAGGGATTTTGTGAGCTCAACAAATGAATGGAAAAGGCTGCAAAATACATTGCAGAAATATCTCGCAGGTAAGCAGGAACTCTGGAATAGATTATCAGAACAGAAAAGCTATAAAGGGATGTCTAGGGCAAAAGACAAAACAAAACTGCTGGCGTGTGCTTTAAAGTATGGTGTAGTTTGGTCAGCAGCTTAGCCACCGTTTTCCCAGCTGATTTTGAATCCATTGCCATATGGAGAAGAAAAGGAGAGAGGCCAAAAGATTAGGCTATTTGAAGATTTAAAAACTATTAAGAATGTAAGTTTCACAAGAATAGAATGATCTTAAGGTATTTCAAACTCAATGTAATAAAGTTCAGATCCTTTTTAATGATAATTACTGAAATAAAAATTTTCAGATTGCAGATATCCAAATAGAGAGTCACATCTAGGGTTTGATGGATATAATAATAATTAGGGAGGATAGAGATAACACACTTATACTATAGATTTCTTCCTTTCCTGGCTTTTCCCTCAAAGCATGAATGGGAGGTAACATACATAAAGAAAACCATATCTAATTGCAAAACAAAACAAAACAAAAATGCAGAATAATAAAGTTTACTAAAAATTAGCTAAGACCAAGGGAAATTTCCTAAGTTTATTTGAATCTTTACCTTTTTACCTCTCCGGAGACCGTCAAGAGTGATGACTGCTCCTTCAACAGTCTCTTCCAATCTTCAAAAACTTCCTTTTGCTATACTGTTTTCTCTTCACTCCTTAGTCGTCTCTACGTAATTTGAATCAAGATAATCCTTCCTAGGCTCTTTCCTTTCGATCACCACTGCTATTCTTAGCGATCAGAGGTATAATTTAAAATCCTCAATATTGGATAATAATAGTAGTGGTGGTTGGTGTGGGGCGAATAGGAAGACAGACTGTACTTTATTTTTTGTCTTAACATATAAATAAAACCTCCCTGGCCTAACATCTCTAGTTCTCAAGGCTCTTAAAAGATAGACCAGATTGAAATATGTCCCTTGTTTTCCCACCTGCCTGAGGGGCAAAATAATTAGTGTTCCTCCTCTTTAATAGGACACATTTCCTTACACACAGTAAACATTAAATAAATATGCACTGAAATGAATTTCACACTATGAGACAACAATACTAAGGCTGGATATAAAATTTGTGTTTAAAATTTATCTGAATGAAATATCTATGGTATATATGGTATGGTATATCAGTGAGTTACACACTTTCTAAATTATAAAATGTGATATAAAACTCATGTGCTATTATGATTTTATACCTTTTTTCTCTGTGCTATGCAAACTAAATCTTCTACTTTGAATATAACTATTAATAGATTTGATGATACAGAGAATAGTTGGAGCCACTTTTCTATCAAAATTTTTTTTGAGAATCAAAGAAATATAAGCTAAGATATATGACATACAGATATGATGTAACTGTATTTTTTTTCTGCTGGAATAAATAAAATATTAAGGGAACTGCTTATAAAAGCCAACCTAGTAAATGTATTGATCGGTGAAGCCTCTGCTCTGAATCTTATGCATTGCCTTTTCCTTGGATAAAACAAAGACACATAGACCTGCAGAGACTGCAGTGTAAATCTGTCCTCAAATCATTGCCTCCTTGTCAAAGGCAGTCATGTGTTGTGGCCCGCTGCTACCTGCCAATTGTTAATATTCTTAGATATTCTGTGAGTCAGTCGTTAAGCAGAGCCATTAGTAAATATAAATTTACATAAACTTATAATTAAATAAATTACATTAAAATTAAAGGCATTAAATAATTAAGTCATCACTTTTTAATTACATTACTACCTGTCACAATTATTCTTTCACTCTTCTTTTGAGGTGATTTATGTCTGTTGTATATGTATGGTGGAACTACTATAGAATTTGGTGAGGTTGTACATCTCTTTCCAATTGCATAATTAAGGATGTCATGTCAGACATAGAGTGGGGATATTTTATGGGAATCTGCAAATGTTATAAATCAGGGATTTTTTCCCCCCTTATGGAGCTGGTTGTTAAAACATTTACTAGCACACCACTCATGCTAGGTCACCATTTCTATCAGGGGTGTATAAGAACATGATGAAAGTGATCTGTGTAGAATAAACTGCATCCTCACCATCCCAGAAATTATTCCTTAAGGCCACAGTTAGGAAAATATTATCATTCAACAGGCTAACCAATTACAGTGAAAGAATGGAAATTTTGACATCCCCTATTCATGATGCATGGGAGCTTTTGCTCCTTGCCACAGCACCGTACTGACTTCAAATTCTAGTTCATTGCTGTTTCATATTTAGCTTTCTGCCACATGAGAATCTTATCTCTGAGAGTGCTTGAGCTTGCACTGGCGGAGCATGTGGACCTAACACAAATATACCAAGCCCAAGTCTCAGGCAAGTCTCTTGACCATTTAGTACTGATCTTAAAGCTTCTCGAATACATCTAAGTTGCAAAAACTTAGAACCAACTTTCAATTTTATCATTAACGGATCTTGTCATATTTTTTTCCTGTCCCTCTCATCTTTTTGTTTCCTAAAAGGCAAAGTGAGAAATTCTCCACAAGTTTTATTAAAGAAATCAAGTCCCACTTAGAGAAAGTAATCCCCTAAAAGTGTCACATTTAGGACACTTTCTAACAGAGAGTGAAATTACATCATTTGGCGAGTGATCTGGGGGCCTGTTAAATTAATTGGTTCAAATTCAGGTATGGTATTTTAGATGTGTTTCTCAATCTTTTTTACATATCGCCTCTCTAAAGAGAAAAATAAATAAATATAAATTCTTCCTAACAAGAGAAACTAATACTAAGGGACAAGATTTTGTCAGATAAAGCTGAGCTTTGGAGGCCACCAACCATTGCCGTACATAAATGCTATTTTTGCACCCCCACCCCCACCCCAGAACCAATTTTCATCCTGTTGGAGGCAATGTCTTCCCTGATGAGAATGCCCATGTACTTCATTCTAAGAGTGTACTTCAGAATGTCCATTTGTTTCCAAGTTTAGAAGATTTGCCATTAATTAGAGAAGCTGATTATACAGAAACATCACATATGTATTTGTCAGATTGGCTTCTTTCAGGTTTCAGACACCAAGTTTGACATCCAGGGATACTGTATGAACTCTTAGGCAGATTAGGGCAGTGGTATTCACTGAGATAGTCATGGACATATGCGGCAATTTAGAGTTAAATTAGCTAAAATAAAAAAATTCAATTTTACTTGTCACACTTTGAGTGCTTACTTGCCAATTATGTCTTTTGTCTTTTATAATGGAAAGCACAAATTATAGAATATTTTCTTTTTTTTAAAGATTTTATTTATTTATTTGAGAGAGAGAATGTGATAGAGAGAGAGAGCATGAGGGGGGGAGGGTCAGAGGGAGAAGCAGACCCCCTGCTGAGCAGTGAGCACAACGCGGGACTCGATCCTGAGACTCCAGGATCATGACCTAAGCCAAAGGAAGTTGCTTAACCAACTGAGCCACCCAGGCGCCCCTAGAATATTTTCATCATTGCAGAAAGTTGTATTGATAACACTGCTCTAGAGCCTCCTACTCAAAGTGTGTTGCATGGACCGGGCACTGCTGTCTGGTTTATTAGAAAAGCAGATTCCTGGGCTCCATCCCAGACCTACTGCATCACAATTTGCACTTTTGACAAGATACCCAGGGTTTCATATGAGGACATATCAGTGCCACCAGGAGGTCATTTTTTTTGTCTGCTTTTAAATATTAACTTCCTTGCAAATACATCATATTAAAATGTGTTTAATTTTTGAGATGTAGAGGTCAATACTCTATCTACACTATTTTTTTAAATTCAACACCAACAACAATTAATCATTATAAATTTATTTTATAGATAAGAATAATTATGACATGTTTATAATTTTCCAAGTCGTCTTATTTAATTAAACAAGTTAATCATTTGCTATAATTGTTTGAACTCACACATCTTTTAAATTTGGAAACCTTCCTAATTTTATTGGGACCCTTGGTAAGAAGGGAATTCAGCAAAAGAAAATCACAGGCAAAGTGCTGCTCGTGATGTGCCTCTTTTTTGAATCATGAAAATACTTTGGTCAACATAAGAGGAGGCAGCTCTCTGGGAATGGAACTAGATATCCACACTTGCAACTGCAAATTGTAATGCAGTTAATCTAATTTTAAAAATAAAGATAAAAATTAGTCTATCCATTATTGTATATACCAACCCAAAGATACTTAATATCATTATTAAATCAAAAAAAAAATAATTCAGTTCTCAAAATTGCAGAACCACTCACTGTGGCCTCCTTTGAAACTGAGAAAAATCTCACTTCATACATATTGTATATTTCATCACCTTTTACATTAATAGTAAATTATTTTATGACGATGAAATTCATTAACATGTCAAATATAAGAATTATTACTGTGAGTCTTAGGTAGATCACTTGAATATAATTATGTTCTAAATATTTGTTCTTGAAGATGAGTATTCATTTCTTTACAAAAAGCCAAGATTCTAAGATAAACAGTTCTTGTAAAGATGTATAGGGCTCAGTTCAAGCTCTGAAGATAATTAGAAAGTTTAACAAATGGGCTGGTCCTGAATTCCAACTCTTGAGATAAACCAGGGATCCAAATAAAATAAGCTAATCTGGCTCAAGCTTTATAAAATCATGCCAAAATTCCATCTTTAATGGTTAAAAATACAATGTACTTTGTGGTGGCCAAATAAAAAATAATCACATTATTTTGTGATGAAGACTATGGCCCATGTCTTTCTTTGAAGCAAGATTAAATTTAATTTTATTCTGGCTCAGCTTCCTCAGTTCCAAGATTACAATTTGTATACCTGAATTATTGAAGAAATCATTTAAAGTGAAATAGAAAATTTTAAACTTTTAAGCTTGTAGACCTTCAAGGAGACCTTTCCTTTCACTCACTTAATATCACAGAGATCTTTTCCCTCTTGCTACATTTGATACTACTTTCTAAAGTTGAAAGACAGGATATTAAAAAGCATATATATATATGGTAAGAACTCAATCACCCCCTCCCCACATTGGTTCCCAGTTGGCACACTGCACTGAAATTTCACCATTAGGAATCTATGACTTTATCCCAAATCATATCATCTTCAAAAATCAGTTTTTATGTTGCAAAGTCCCGGGGTAGTTTTCATTTACATTCTACGGTATGAATTCTTTTATCAGATGGCTTACCTCCAGCTGTGACAGGTTACTTGAGTTTTAAAGAATGTGACTGGGAATATATGGGACAGAGGATCATACTAGAGCCTAGAGCACTACCTATGGATGACAGGCTTGGCCAGGGTACTAAGAGGACAGTCTGAGCTGCCGGGTACTTTGGGATGACTTGGATGGAGAGTAAGGTATTAGAAAGGGAAGGAGAGGAAACAGGGTCAAATTTTATCTATGTCTCATTTTGCCCAGAACTATAAGTGGGGAGACTACTAGCTGAACTAGAGCTTCCTAATTCAATCAGGAACCCTATATTTAAAAGTCTGAAGTTTGGAGAGCCTGGGTGGCTCAGTCAGTTGAGCATCCAACTCTTGGTTTCAGGTCATGATCTTCAGGGTCGTGAGATCGAGCCTGCTGGGATCTCCAGTCAGCGCAGAATCTCCTTGAGATTCTCTACTTCTCACTCGCTCTCTGCCCCTCCCCCCACTCATGTGCACGTGCTCCCTCTCTCTCTCTTTGTCTCTCTCTCAAAGAAAGAAAGAAAGAAAGAAAGATCTTTAATAAAAAATAAAGTCTGAAGCTTGGTGAATTTTAAAGACTAAGCTTATTAATTAAGCAGGTTATACTTCAAAGTATATACAAAGGTTATACAGAGGTTATACAAAGCAAAGTACACAAAGCAGCAAAGACTTTTCAAATACCAATAAAGATGATTCAAAAAAACACTCTTTTTTAAAAAATTTTGAATATTTGTGAGAAAATATTTTTTGGTCTGAACAATCTGCTGATAATTCTCACAAATATCCACTTCACTGGCACACAGCTCATGACCCAAGACAGTAGCTGTATTATAATTCACATACTTCTGGAATATAATAGAATAGTCATTGCTGTCTTACCAGTGAAAGTATCATAGTAAAGTACTTTAATAAAAAAATAATAAAAGAGAATACATTTTAGTAATTGAAAATTATAAATTTATACTATTATGATATGTTTATAATTTTCTAAGTTGTTTTGTATAATTAAACAAGTGAGCCATTTGCCATAATTGTTTATACTTTTAGAGAAAATAGTTTTTCTAAAATTGTATAAAATAACATGCATAAATAAATGCATAGAGAGGGGCACCTGGGTGGCTCAGTCGTTGTCTGCCTTCGGCTCAGGTCATGATCCCAGGGTCCTGGGATCGAGCCCCGCATCCGGCTCCCTGCTCCGCGGGAAGCCTGCTTCTCCCTCTCCCACTCCCCCTGCTTGTGTTCTCTCTCTTGCTGTGTCTTTCTCTGTCAAGTAAATAAATAAAATCTTAAAAAATAAAAATAAATGCATAGAGAATAACATAATCGAATAAATGTATGGAGAACAGAACTGATAGTGATATAAATTCTGAGAATATAAAACTGCTTATAAAAATTATCAATAAAATTACATTTTCAAGAATCACAAAAATTCACCTGAATAAAAATTAACTATATTAAAAAAACTAATCATAATACTTAATATATAAAAAGATTCCTACCTATAGAAACTTGCGTTTAAAAAATCCAACACTCTTTGTATATCTTTTTGTATCTTTATGATATAATGCATCAATATGATGAGAACTACTTTCTGCAAAAAGTTAAAAACAATAGTTTTGAAAATAGAAAGATTTTTATAAGTATTTTCTGAGTAATATTATATCCTGTTTATAAATTAACAAAAATTTATAAGCGTTCATTTTATTCACTATAGTTACTAAATCTTCCTAGGAATTCCTAAAAAATACAATGCTGCAGGAAGTATATTAAATCATTTCTAATTAGCTGAAGTACTTCTATGCTTATGTAAGCATTTTTTAAAGTGTGATATTTATAGACAACTAAAACTTGGCTAGCTAACTTATACTTCTTGGATTCCAAAGCTTATAACCTAGGAAACATAATAACATTTTAATTTTTATATCCCCTCACAATTCCACAAATATCTAACTGTGCTGCACTGTTTAAATATAAGCTATAAATACTCATCAGTAATTTTTAAAAACAAAAGCAATCATTTATATTTTGTATTGAGTGCTATTGAAAATATACTGTGATTTTATAGACATTTTATATAAATATTTTAAATATAGTACTTTACACAGAACTACATGTGATATACTCATGAACCATTAAGGGACTTTCAAAGATAATTTGAACCTTATTTCTGTTTTGCACATTCGCTTTAAAATCTAATTCTGGCATAAGATCTGTTATTTTTCATTATTAGTTATTTAATGATGTTTATTTATTCCAAGGAAGGTAGACATTTAGACATTAAGTCTTCCAACTTTCTCTCTTTCTAACTCTGATAAAATGGTAGAGAATTTTCCAATAGTAGAGAATTCTGAATTTAAAAGTACAAAATTCCCAATAATTTTGATAAACAAATATCAAGTCTTCTTGATGTGGATAACCTGATGTGTCAGGCGCCAGAAGTTTTCAGACAGGAGGATTTAATATAGGGATTTTACTACTCAGGCGTAGCGGGCTATTTAGGAGCAAAGGGAACCGACAAGGACTTAGAGCTGGAAGTAGCTCCCACCGTGGGGCTGAGGAGTAAAGGGAAGAGAGCAGGGTAACCGGAAGCTGGAGGCAGACCCCTGGGCAGCGCGCGCTTCCTGACCGCAGCTGAGCCCGCCAAGCCGGAAGAGGGAAGAGGAAAAGGCTGAATGCTGAAACCATCTGCCCCTTGCTGGCGTGATGGTGACAGGCACTGCAAACAAACAGTAATGAAATAGTCCCTCCTCCCCTCTCCCATCTTCCAGCCTCCCTCTAGTTCTTCCTTTTTGCCAAAAACAAATGGGAAGTTGCTGGTGAAGAAGTCTATGAAGTGTAACCTGTGGAGTTCCAGCTACAGCTTTAGAACCCCCTATAGAAGGATGGATTTGGAACTGAGATACAATGGATCAAAACCCCATAACTATGAAAGCAATGATTGGCAATGTTTAGTTATTACAGTCTTTGAATATACCTATCAAAGTACATTTAGCTTTAATTACAAATAGTGTTTACAACAAACTAACCAATACTAATAAATTTTTTTCTGCTATAAAGCTATAACTCTTTGATACTTAAGTTAGTCCTGAGTTCATAGACTTACAACTTCTACATATTAGTCATATTTAACTCTACATTTCATTAGAAGTTACTGAAATGGCAAATTCAGAATATGGTGTTATGGAGAAGAAAGAACCTTATATTTTGCATCAGAAAAACTGATTTTTAATCCAATTTTGATCACTAACTAATTGATTTTGGACAAATCTCTTAAATTGCCTGAACCTCATATTCCTCATCGTGGGGTTTATTTAATGATATTGAATGTTATTTCAAGATTCATGGATTAGAGAGTATCTGATTCAATGAATTATAGAAGAACAACACAATAAATTTTGTTTCTGGAACTGTGTGATAATATGCTATAGAAGTGACCTTATATAAATTAATAGGGCTATAGAAATACGAAGAAATTATTTGATCCACTTATTTGCTTTCAGATACGTAGATGCCTTGGCACACAAAACTATAAGAAGAGATTCTTTTTAGTTATAGCACTTTGTTGAAAGAAGTATAATAGAAATGGGTCTCTGTTTTGTATAAAATTGTTGCCTCATTGCTAAAGTTGGAGAAAATACAATCAGATATGCCCAGAATCAGAAAGACATTGCTAGTTATTATCTAAATTTTGCTTTTCTTCATAAATGTTATGATATTGGGAGCAGTAAAAGTAGTTATTTTAAAAGTCAATAAATAGAAATTCCTAAATAATTAATCTAGCATATATAAAGGGGTTGAGATGTGGAATAACTTAGCATTTAGAAATCTTGCCATTTTTCTGAAATGTCAAAATAAGAATCAAAGTGACATTAGCAAAAATATTGGTTTCCAAAGTTCAATAAAATTCAGTAAAAATTAAAAAAAATAAAAATAAAAAGGACCAACCAGACAAAAATATAAAAGAAAAACCTGGAGTCTTGATGTTGAACCCAAGCTATTATGATTCTGGAATTTATTAAAAGGAATAATTCATGGGACATTTGGAAGTAATTTTTCTGTTATATTATGCATTCATGAGCTCTTTATTAGGATATTGTGGCTACTTTTTGGTCACCGCACTTTTTAAAAGATGTGGACAAACTGGAACAGATCAGTGAAGAATGAGGAAAATGAATAAAGGGATAGAAAATAGTAATCTGAGGAAAGGTTTAAAGAATTGTGTTGTTTATAATAGAGAAGAAAAGCCCACAGGGCTGTCTGATTATTGTAATTAAATACGTGAGGTGTTTTCACAAGATTATAACTAATTATCTTTTATTCATGTGAATGTTAGCTAGAACAAAAGAAAGGTATATAGTTAAAGAGCATTTTATTGTATACATATATCCCCCAAATTAAACATGTATTTTGTTTGTTTTTCCATTTCTTTGATCTAGTGAGAGAAGTACTAGAAAGTTCCCTCAGTAATCCTTAAGAAGACAAATTTCCTTTGAGATCTGAAAGTAGATCCCTCTTTCTGAGCAAACAGAGTAGCCTCCTTTGTCTAGGAAATGGACTATATAGGCATCTTTTGTGTTTTAGATGGTGTTGTCCCAAGACATTTAGTCTAACAATCCTTAAGAAAGCAGGTAGATAAACTGAGAAGAAAGGGCACCTGGGGTCTTTTGAGTTTTGAGAAGTGTAAAGGCAAGGCTCTGGGCTTGTTCAGAACTGCAGAGACATTTCCTGAAAAAATTTTGAAACAGCGCTTCCAGAGTCTGGGTAATGGCTGAATATGGCTGAGAGAGATGAGCACAAGCCCCTTGACTATATCAGTCAAAACAGTGTAGATCCTTGTTCCATAAAATTCTCAGAGAATAGAGGAGAATCCTTTGAAGATTTATGGACTCCTTCACATAGCGGATTGTGGAGGACCAGTTGTCAACAGAGACACCATGTGGCAGGGAGAAGCAATGGCAGTAAGAGAAAAATGAGAAACAATTTTCCCCCTTAAGTAGGAGGGGTTGAAATTCATGAAGAGAATTGGATTTTCCTTCTAATATGGATATTTCAGACTGTAAGAGAGATATGATTGTGTTTACAGCCCACCTTGGAGAATGAAGAGAATATTTTTTAAAGATAAAAGAAATAATTAAAAGGTATAAAGATAACATTTAATCATCAAAAAATATTTTTTTCCTCACAAAAATCTTTTTTTAATCTGCCTAGATGAGATTTCACATTACCAACGCTCATGGCACTATGAACCTCTACTTAGAAGTCATTAAAATTGAAATCCTATATTTATTGCTGTATTATTGACAAATGTCTGTCTCCCCCTTTAGAATATATATATTACACAAGAGCACATCTCACCTTGGTATCTTCAGCATAGGCTCACTTTAGGCTCACAGGATCACCACTGTATTGTCAACCTCTATCACAATGCTACATAACATACATTCTATACATAACTTGATAGATAACATACATTTAATAAACAGGGACTGAATATCATTCTTTTAAAAGTCTAGAAGATAAAATTGAATACATTATTAAAAAAAACAAAACTCTTCTCACAGTAAAAATCCCAGATCCAGAAAATTTCACCGGTGTACCTTTCCAAACATTTAAAGAAGAAATGAAAATAAGAATTAATACCTGACATAAATTCTTCCAGGAAGTGAAAAAAAAAAAAAAAAGACGGGTGGGGGAAGGAATAATTCCTCATACAAATAGCATCCAAACTTTGACGCAAAACCCTGGCAAAAAAGTACAAGAAAGGAACATTACAGACCAATTGTAAACATGGATGCCAAAATCTTTAACAAAATATTAGCAATTAGAATTTAGTACAGTTGACTCTTGAACAACATGGATTTGAGCTGCATAGGTCCACTTATACGCAGATTTTTTTTCGATAAATACAGTACAGTTTACTTTATTGTAAGAGTAGAATATATAATACATATACAAAATATGTGTTAATCGACTGTTTATATAATCGGTAAGGCTCCCCATCAACAGTAGGCTATTAGTAGTTTTGAGGGAGTCAAAAGTTATATGTAGATTTCTGGCTGTCAGGGCGGGGGTTGGGGGGTGCGGGGTATGTTGGGTGGTGGTGGTGATGCTGCTGCTAACCCCTACATTATTCATGGGTCAACTGTATATATATATATATATATATATATATACATACACACACATACACACACACACACATACACCAATATCACGTGGAGTTTTTCCATATGTAAGTTTAATTTAACATTTAAAAAAATCAATTTGCATAACTTACCACACTAAAAAAATAAATAAATAAGGCATGGGAAGGAAGAAAAATCACATGATTATTTTGATAGAGTTATAAAAATCATTTGACAAAATCTAAAACTTATAATAGAAATTCTGAGAATAGTAGGAATAGTAGGGAAATATCTTAATCTATAAGTAATCTATAAGAATAAGTGCAAACATCTTACACAATGGTGAAATATTGAAAAGATTTCCCTTGAAAATAGGAATGAGACAAGGATGTTCATTATCACTATTTCACTTGATGTTGTACTGGAAGTTCAGGCAGTAAATACGGCAAGATAAAGGGATAGATGAAATAAAATGATCACTATTCATAGATCTCATAATTGTGTACCTAGGAAATATAAAAAGCTTACAAAAATTAGAATAACTGAATTTAGCAAGGATATTGGGTTTGTGTCCAATCTACAAAAATTGTGTGCATTCTAGCAACAAAACTACAACAAAATGAAACAAAAAAATGTGTCATTATAATAGCATCCACAAATATCAAATGTCTAGGACTAAATGTATCAAAAGATATTCAAAGTCTCTACACTAGAAACTAAAATTCTTACTAAAGTTGAAGAAGGAAGAGGGATGGTTTATGTTCATTGGAAGGCCCAGTATTGTAAAGATATCAATTTTCCCCCAAGTATGTATAGATGCTATGTAATCACAACCAAAATCCCAACAAGTTTTTTTTTTTTTTTTAAATCAGAAGTGATAAGCTTATTCTAAAATGTGTATGGAAAGAACTTACAACAGCAATATCAAAGGAAAAAAGATGCTAGGGACTACCAACTACCAAGACCTTATTTTAAAGCTACTGTAATTATTAAAACATGACATTTGTGCAAGGACAGAGATGTTGAATAAAGGAATTGATTAGAAAGCACAGAAATAGTCCCCATATACTGTCGTCTGATTGTGGTGGGTGCTCTCATGTGCAGCTGATAATTTCCTTAATAAATAAAGGACTTCTTGTTTCAGCAGCTGATAAGGCTGCTGAAAGATGTTCTCAACTATCAGCCTTTTATGAGGACTGCCTTGGCTAAAGAAATTGTCTCACGCAAAGTTGCACCTATGTCTGGGGTTAGTCAGCATCCAGTAACTGATCAGCACAGAGACACAGAGGTCCAGAATTCTCTTCCTAACTCAAGACAACTCTGAAAGGCCATTCTAGCTCCAGACGGTTCCATGGAATCCAGAGGCTCTTGTTGGGACAGCATTACAGATCAACTTCTCTTCTCTGTCCAATCTTCTCTCCTTTCAATCTCTTTTACGTTTTTGGGTTCCCAAGATCACTCCTTAATAAATATCTGGCAAGCTAATCTTTATCTCAAAGTCTGTTTAACAAAGAAGCCAAATTGCTGCAGTTAGTGCCAGGAACGTTCAAAAAAGCAGATGCTGATATGCGATTTCAGAGCTGGATCATCTGTTGCCTGACTGGAGTGTGACTGGACTGTCACAAAGTCAACCAGGTAGTAGCCCAAATTGTAGCTGCTGGACCAGATGTGGCTAGCTCTCTAGAGTGGAATAAGAGGTGCATGGTATATGGCCATTGATTTAATCAACGTGTTCTTTTCCACTCTTAATCAGAAAAGAGGATTATAAACAGTATTTACTTGGAATAGAGGAGACATTTATAGACATTCGGAGTTTTGTACCAGGGCTATGTTAACTCTCTTACACTGTACCATGATATAGTTCAAGGGGATCTGTACCTCTGAATATCCCAAAGAACATCATTGGTCTACTGTATTGATGCCGTTATGCTAATTGGACTGAATGAGCCACAAGTGGCTAGTGGATCAGAGGTCTTAAGAAGACCCATGTGGAAAAAATGAAACAAGATGAAACCAGAGAGGGAGACAAACCATAAGAGACTCTTAATCTCAGGAAACAAACTGAGGGTTGCTGGAGTGGAGGGGGTGGGAAGGATGGGGGGGTGGGGGATGGACATTGGAAAGTATATGTGTAGTGGTGAGTGCTGTATATTGTGTAAGACTAGACCTGTACCCCTGAAACACAGACCTGTACCCCTGAAACAAATAATACATTATATGTTAATAATAATAATAAAAAAGAAGACCCATGTGTTCCAAAGGGTGGGAAATAAAACCCACAAGGATTCAGGGACCCATTGCATCAGTACAACTTTTAGGGGTCCAGTGATCCTTTACTTCCAAAGTAAAGAGTAGATTATTGTGTTCTGTACCACTAAATAGAAAGGACTGTACTATGTAGGCTCATTTGTATTATGGAGACACTATGTGACATATCTAGGAATATTGCTTTGATTTCTGTATCAAGCAACACAAGAGTTGGCCACCTTTGAGTAGGGCACCCAGCAGAAAAAGGCTCTAGAGTCTGGTCTCCAGACAAACTCTAGAATATTAAAACTGATAGAGCCTACAGTATTTAATGTATCAGTAGTAAAAGATGCTATGAGAAATTTTTGGAAAGTCTCAGTGAAAGAATTATAACAGACCCTTAGGCTTTCTAGCTAGGCCATGTCCTCTTCAGTGGATAATTACATGCTTTTTGAAAAGCAGCCTCCTGGTTGAAACCACTGATTATAGATAAAAAAATGAATGAAAGAGGATAAAGAGTCCAGAAAGAGTTTCACAGATCTAAACTGGCATGGAAAAGATGGACTAATCAATACATGAGCTTTAAATAATCAACTAAATGTTGGGATAAAAAAAAAATTAAGTTAGGCTATTTTTTCACACCAGCACCAAAGTAAACCTCATATGGATTAGGGCCTAACTGTTAAGATAACATCCTTTGGGTCTCCAGACTTTTTTGGGTTTTCTTGAGGATTTCATTGACTTTACAGATTAATTGGGAAGTGTCATCATCTTTATAGTATTAAATAATTCCCATTTAGGATTATGGTCTGGTACTTCATTTAGTTTGGTCTTTCTTTCTTCAGTAGGGTTTTAAGGTTTTCTTGATGTACATGTTACTTATTTGGTTTTTTTAGGTTTTATTCCTAAGCTTTTTGTTTTTCTTATTACTCTTATAAATTAAATATTTTTTACATTACATTTTTCTCATTTTGTATGCACTGAAAACTTTGTCTTTTAGAATATTTTTGTATGTTGTATTTATAATATGTATTATTTGTCACTATAGGTTTAAAAAAAAAAAACTTGTTGGTATCTTGAGGTTCTCTCCCCAAATGTTACCATTCTTCTTTCCCTGGGTTCTACATAAATAAAGAAACTAAAGGAATGGAAAATAGAGGCCAAAATGGAAATGTCTAAGCTAGAGAATGTAACCTGATGGGAGAGCCAAACAGGCTTGCTGACTGAGTCCCAGAATTTGGCAAACGTAATCCACCTAGTTACAAGCCCTGGTAGACTGTCTGCAGTTGATTCTGAATAATGATGCCTTTCTCCTACCCTTACCCTGTTTATATTGCATGTGAGTTTCTGTTTTTTATAGACTCTAACCCAGAACCATGCCGTAAGTGGACTTTGGAAAATATAATTCCAGGCTTCTCCTCTGAAATATAGAGGGGATCTAAGAAAAAAGTAACAATGATTTGAGTTGACATTAGACAGGGGCCCTAGGGGCAATTCCATCCTGCCACATGCTTTTTTCAAATATAGCCACTCCCAGGAATTTTCTATGACCGCTTTCATGCTGCAATGGCAGAATTGAGTATTTGCAACAGAGAGTATTGTTGGCAAAGTCCCAAACATTAATTATCTGGCCCTGTAGAGGCAAAAGTTTGTCAACCCTTGCAAAGGAAAATCCAATATGCTTTTCAATATATTCTATGGGTATTGGTCTTTTGTGTTTTCTATGTCTTCTTGAGTCAATTTTGGTTATATATCTCCTTGAATGCCATCTATGGCATCTAAATTCATCCTGTATCTTTTCTCTCCTCTGTCTCTTTTCTCATTATAATAATATGTAATATGTTTCTAATATCTTTTGTTTTGGGACAAAATAAGACTTTACCAGAAGTTATTTCACTTAGTTGGTATAATTTGTTATTCAATTTTGCTTTTACTTTTATGTTTTCTTTTATATTTAAAAAGAAATAATCTTTTTATGCGACTTCATAAAAAGTCTCCACCAAAAAACTACTAGAACTGATAAATGAATTCAGTAAGGTGACAGGACACAAAATCAATATATCGAAATCTATTGCATTTCTATACGTTGATAATGAAGCAGCAGAGAGAAATTAAGAAAAACAGTCCCATTTACAATTGCACCAAAAATAATAAAATACCTAGGAATAAACTTAACCGAAAAGGTGAAAGACCTGTACTCTGAAAACTATAAAACACCGATGAAAGAAATTCAACATGACGCAAAGAAATGAAAAAAGACATTTCCATGCTCATAGGTTGGAAGAACAAATGTTGTTGAGATGTGTATACTACCCAAAGCAACCTGCAGATTTAATGCAATCTCTATTAAAATACCAGCAGTATTTTTCACAGAACTAGAACAAACAATCCTAAAATTTGTATGGAAGCACAAATGACCTCAAATTGCCAAAGCAATCTTGAAAAAGAAAAACAGAACTTGGAGATAACACAATTCCAGCTTCAAGCTCTATTACAAAGTTGTAGTGATCAAAACAGTATGATACTGGCACAAAAATAGACACAGAGGTCAATGGAACAGAACAGGAACCCAAGAAATAAACCCACAATTATATGGTCAATTAGTCCCCTCTCTCTTTTTTTTTTTATTAGCAGAAATTTTTATTATAAATGTCTTAGTTATAGAATGTGATGAAGGAAAGAAAGTTTGTGATTGTTCTAAATTCTTGAGGTAGGTTGTGTCCAGTCTTCTAATGGGGTCATCGAAGGTGTTTCTCATTTCTGATATTCTTATCTTTTTTTTTCTTTGTTTCAATTTTTTTCGTTTTTATTGAAGTGTAGTTGACACACAATGTTACATTAGTTTTTGGTGTACGACATAATAATTTGAGAAGTCTGCATGTTATGCTATGCTCACCATAAGTGTGGCTGCCACGTGTCCCCATAAACACCATTACAATACCACTGACTATTTTCCCTATATTGTACCTTCCATCCCTGTGACTTATTCCCTAGCTGGAAGCCTGCACCTCCCACTCTCCTTCACCCATTTTGCCCATCCCCGCAGAGAAAATTTTCATCTGTCTACCTACATTACCCATCTATTCTTGCAGGTTGCTGCTTTTCCCATTAGAGCCCTTAACCATATTCATCATAGCTATTTTAAATTCCCTGTTCGATAATTCCGACACTTGTATCCTATCTGAGTCTGGTTTCTGATGCTTACCTTGTCTCTTTTGATTATTTTGTTCTTGCTTCTTATCGTGCTTTGTGTTTTTTTTTTTTTCATGAAGGCTGTACATATTTTATTGGGTAATAGGAACTGAGGTAAATGGTCTTTAGTGTGAAGTTTTATGTTAATCTGGTTAACAGTTGGGCTTTACTCACTGTTGGCTTAGTTATAGATGCCAAAAATTTCCAAAATTCTTCCTGTGTTCTTATTGTTGTCTCTTTTCTTGACCTTGGGCTTTTAAAAGGTACCTTTCAGGGAGAGTCTGTTTCTCTAGGCTTTAACACACCATTATTATCCAGGAGGCCTTTGGGTGTGACAGTTAGATATGGATGAGGTAGGGCATTCTATAATCTCCCGATTGAATCTCAGTCTTTCACTGGGGCCTGTGTATCTGGCCTGTGACCTTCACAAGTGTTTACTTCTGTATAGCTTCCCCCATAGGTGGGCAGGAAGGCTTGAGGGAGGAGAACAGCTTCCCCCACTGCTCTAGGATAAGGTCCTCATAAAGTCTTTGACCCTGGAGAGTAGGTCTTTGTTACAGAGAAGGCTCTGGGCGTATATCACTAGGGTTACTCTTCCTTCCCCTCTCTCTCCAGTCTTCACTGTGACAATCTGTGGGGGTTCCTCAAGGTAAAGTCCATGAAATGTGGAGCTCTTTAGGATGTCAGCCCCCAGGAGTATCTCACTCTCCTGCTAGTCCACACTCAGCCTCCAGTAATTTCTCAAAATCACCGTGAAAGCTTTCTACCAGTGCATGGCTCCAATGGCTTTTGCTCCATGTGAGCAGATTTCAGCTGTGATACTCTGGATTTTCCTGTCTCTCCAAACTTCACGATAGAGGTTAGCCCTACAAACTTGGTTCTCTGAAAAGCCCAAGAAAAATCATCAATTTCCAGCGTGTCCTGCGGTAAGGATAGGAGTGGCAACTTCCAAGCTCTTCACATCTGAATTTGGAAGTCCCTAATCTAGTCTTTATCATTATAAATATACTTGTTTGGGGCCTCATTTAATGCTTTTGGGGTTATATCTTACTTTATCTGATTTTTAAAATTACCATTTGTTTAAGACATTCTTAGTCATGTCATTATTGTTAGCTTTTCTATGTAATTTTATTTTGTTTTGTGCCTCATAAAAAGCACATAGCTGGATTTGTTTCTTAATCTAACCTGACATTTATCCTTTCTTTTTTAATTTTTTTATTGTTATGTCAATCACCATATATTACATCATTTGTTTTGGTGTAGTGTTCCATGATTCATTGTTTGTTCATAACACCCAGTGCTCCATGCAGAATGTGCCCTCTTCAATACCCATCACCAGGCTAACCCATCCCCCTACCCTCCTCCCCTCTAGAAACCTCAGTTTGTTTTTCAGAGTCCATCATCTCTCCTGGTTCGTCTCCCCCTCTGACTTACTCCCCTTCATTCTTTAATAGGGTAATTCAACCCATTACTTTCATACTGTCATTGCTTTGTGCTGTGAGGATTCTGACATTTGTTTTTCCAAATTGATGATTTGTTTTTAGCAGTCTATTTTTAAATTTCCTTTATTAATGTTTTTTATATAAAAATCATGTTATTGTTTTTAACAAATAATACATTATATGTTAAAAAAAAGAAGAAGATAGTAGGAAGGGAAAAATGAAGGGGGGAAATCGGAGGGGGAGACAAACCATGAGAGACTATGGACTCTGAGAAACAAACTGAGGTTTCTAGAGGGGAGGGGGGTGGGGGATGGGTTAGCCTGGTGATGGGTATTAAAGAGGGCACGTACTGCATGGAGCACTGGGTATTATACGCAAACAATGAATCATGGAACACTATATCAAAAACTAATGATGTAATGTATGGTGATTAACATAACATAATAACCCCCCCCAAAAAACACCTCTTTTTTTTATTCTCTTCTACTTTCTTTGAAATGTTTTCTTATTTTATCTTAAGGATTCATTTTTATTTCCTTACTCCTATCTGGGGAATGTCTTACCCAGGTGCGAAGAATTTAAAATGAATTTGGTCACCAGTTGGCTGGGAGCCAATGGCCTGGCAAGCTGTGATACCCAGGTTGAGAGCTCTGTTTGGAAGCCTCCAGGTTACTAAGCTCTTATGGAGTGAGCACTACGATGCATTTTTCTCCTCGCTTCCCATTTCCCTGGCACAGTCCTTTCCTTAGTGGGACACAATAAGTAAGTGGACTATGCTTTTCCCTGTGCTATGATCACAATGCAGATAAGAACAGTTCCTCTGTGAAAGCCAAGGCATGGGATAGATAGCATCGCTCCAATTTGCTTATGCGGGTTCTCCTTTCAGACTGCATGGTCTTTCATGATGGAAAGTGCTCCTTGCAGAGTCTCCTTGTAAAAGAAAACCCTTTTAAGTTTGATTTCCATGTTGGGGCACTTGGGTGGCTCGGTCGGTTAGGTGTCTGCCTTCGGTTCATGTCGTGATCCAGGGGGGGGTCTTAGGATAGAGCCTTGTCCTCTCTCCCTGCTCAGTTGGGAGCCTGCTTCTCCCTCTGCCCTCCCCCTGCCACTTGTGCTCTCTCTCTCTCTCTCTCTCTCAAATAAATGAAGTCTTAAAAAAGGAAAAAGATTGATCCCCATGCGAGGCAGATGGGAGGAGGGTGTAACTGGGTGATGGGCATCAAGGAGGGTACTTGATGTAATGAGCACTGGGTGTTGTATGCAACTGATGAATCACTAAATTCTACTCCTGAAACTAATAACACACTATATGTTAACTAAACTGAATTTAAATTAAAAAAAAAGTGATCCCCATGCTTCTCCCTAAGCTGTATCCCTTGGCCTAATCCCCCAACACAATTTCTCAACACACACACACTCACACACTAATTACCAAAGAGGTAATTTTTAAAAGAAATAATTTATTAGTAACATAAGAATACATATTTTTAGACTCTCAGTTATTATTAACTCTTTCCATCTTCTTGAATAACAATATTAGGTAAAGTAAATTTCGTATTGGAGTCTGTTTAAATATAGCAATGTAGGCTTGAAGAAGACTGAAGAATTTTTATATTTTGTTCTTTATAAGGAAAAGAGCCTTACATTTGAATTAGCTGAAGTAAAGAAATATATCTGTATCTATGTAATTAGAAAAACGCTTCAATTATTATTTGTATCTAGCCAAGCTAAAGCCCTCACATCAGTAATGCCCTGCTTGTTCACAAAATACTATCCTGATAAATTGTGAAAATGAAGAGACTTACTTCTTGAAATGTATTTTTGTCAACTTGTCAATGTGGAGATAATAAAGTACATCGCTTCAGAAACAATGGAAATAATATTAAATTTACTAAGCTTTATTCACATGTTAACATTCCAGTTTCTTTTGACCTTCTTAAATTTTGGCATACTTCCTCCTTCTCTGCTTGTCTCATCTTCTTCCAGATCAATTCCATTTGGAGCTACAAATTTGTTAAAAGCAACATTTAAGTGTTCATAATGAAATCAGTGAAGCTGCACTAAATGCCATCTATTGTAAATTTAAAAATATATTCTTTAACTAACCTAATCAAATCTCTATTGTTTTTAGCTATTCCATCAGTAACACTGAACCTGATTTGGCATCTGGTTGAGACAACGTCTGTCTTGGTTTTTCAAATGGAAACAATTAACTCAGTCAATTGTACATAGTTTCCCTAGGAATTAGACTAACTAAAATAGAATGACAATAGATGAAGAGTTATTTCCAGATATTCCTATATTTCTTCTGACAACACCCTAAAACATAAACAAGAACAACAACAAAATCCCCATAATTTTCTAAGAGGCATAGACACAGGTCTCAAAGATCATGTTTACCTCTTTTATGTTTGTTTTCTTAAAGATATCTCATTTTATTCTATATTAAAGTTGATAAATATTTTATCCTTAGGAAAGTCAATTATGTGATTCATCTGGGAATTTTCCATAATCCATGGACAGAGATTTATGTTAAATAACTAAGAATTCTGAACTTATTTTGTTATAGATTTCTTCAAAAATTAGGCAGATAAAATCTTGACCTCAAATCTAATGGAAAAGGTTTCCTAGGGATGCTTCAAATCCCAAGCCTCAGAATGAATGACTCTCTTCCTCTTCTTTACATATTCCCAATACAAACCTGTCTCTTCCATGCAAATATGTAGACTTCCTTTTGTATACCTGCCTTCTGTCCTGGTCTCAAGCTTTTAGTGGCTCAGAGATCCCGGGTTACTGGCACAGCAGTTAAGGTGGAAGTTCCTTGAATAACACTTATTTGCGTTAGAACAGCCATTCTTGCCAATAAAATTTTCATTTTTAATTTTTAGGTCCAAAATTATTTTGCAAATACCATTGGGATAGACCCAGTTATCAATGAAGGATACAGGTTGATTGATTGACACTGAAGTTTTGTACACAATTCACTAGTGGAGACATTTAAATTCTTTTTTTTTTTAAGATTTTATTTATTTATTTGAGAGAGAGAGTGAAAGACAGAGATAGCGAGAGAGAGCACAAGTGGGAGGAGAGGGAGAAGCCGACTCCCTGCTGAGCAAGGAGCCCAAGGCAGGGCTTGATCCCAGGACTCTGGGATCATGACCTGGGGCCAAAGGCAGCAGCTTAACCCACTGAGCCATCCAGGCGCCCTGAGACATTTAAATTCTTAAAAAATTCCATAAATAACCCTTTAAATCAGTTTTATAGCTATTTAATAAAAATTTCAAAAAGGAATTAATATGCCACAAAATTGAAACAACAATGATAGGCTATTTTGGAATCACAATACGTTACACTGAAAGAGGTTTACTCTCAATGCAAATTCACTACATTGCTTAAACTATTTTAATGAAACTCTTTAATATTTGGAAACAATTCAAAATCAACATATTCTTTTGTGAATCATACTTCTTCAATGTAAATCTGCTTATGTATTATCTCCTACTTAAGATTTTAACTCTTTAGCATGGTGTTCAATGTTCTTCTTTACTTGATCTGACTTACCTCTCTGGTTTTATCTTCTTCCACTCTCCTACCATGTTCAAGCCATACTGTAGCTCTGAATACCTGTTGGGCTTACACTCAGTTCAGATGTCACATGCATCCTGGTCTATCTGTTCAGAAAAAAAATCTCTGTACCAGAAGGACTTTCATCCAGCAAACTTCTTTTTATAAGGTTCGTTCTAATCATCTCTTTTTGAGAAACCTTCATGATTCCTCCAGTCTGAGCTATGTGCTCCCAGAATGCTTTGTACTTACCAGTGTGACAAGTCTTAACCACACTGTTTTACAAATGTCTGTTTCCTTACTTTGGATCACTTTCAGGTAGGTATCATTGCTTACTAGTTTTTATATTTTAGTTGCCTATATGATGCTTGGCCCACAGTAAATAGCCAAAACATCTTTTTATTCAAATAAAAATAGAATAAAAATGAGCTATATAGTATTCCTTCAGTCATAATGAGTAATTTTCTTATTTAAAAAAGTACTGTCTACGGCACCTGGGTGGCTCTCAGTTACGCGTCTGCCTTAGGCTCAGGTCATGATCTCAGGGCCTGGATTGAGCCCCAGTCAAGCTCCCTGCTCTGTGGGGAGTCTGCTTCTCCCTCTCCCTCTACCCCTCCCCCTTGCTCATGGTCTCTCTCTCACGCTCTCTCTCTCTCAAATAAAAATCTTAAAAAAATACTGTCTAATGTTGTTGTTGTAGCCCCCTATCATTTCTATCTGTATAAACTTTTAATAATCAGGTCACTCCTAGGTTTGATTAATTTACAAAGAAAGTATAGGAAACTGAATTGAATTAAATGGAATTAATAAATAAAAGAAATTGAACACAATAATAAGAAATAAAAATCAAAAGTGCGTTAACTATTTTGTGTTGGAATAAAAAGTTTTTACTTTGAAGTATCAATTTTGACTAATGACTAAGTCCATAAATGCTTATGGAATTCTCTTCTGATTGGCACTTAATGGCATACATATGATGTTGAAAAATGTCAGACTTTGCTCTCTGTTAATATTTTTGGAGACTATCTATCTATCATCTATCTATCCACTTATCTATTTTATCAATTCTATTTTCCCTTCAGTACTGTGTTTGGGCTTTCCATATATTGTCTTTAAAGTTCTATGTAGATAATTTACTATAATTCATTTACACAAAGCAGAATGTGAAAATGAAAAGACCTAGATTTCAATTCTGGCTCTAATACATAGAAAAAAATAAGAAAAGATACCTACCTCCAGAGTTAGAAATACTGTACATAAAGCTTCTGGTATAAGGTAAATGATTTATGCCTGTTTCGGGTCCTTTATCTCATTCGTACCTCTTTTTCTTATGGACCCCATTTCAGTTATTGAAGATGACAGATTGCAGCCTTTCACTACATTAATTATCCTTTCCTTTTTCAAAATCTCTCTTCCCTTTACCTTCATGAATTTTATTTCCTTATCCATTTTAACAATTCTTCCATCTTTCCGCTAAGTGGAAGCATCTCTAAAGATATACCTGGACTCCTTCTTCTGTATTTTCCCTGTGTATCAGTTGGTATTGTGTCTTATATTACATTGTTATCCTTGACTTTCTCCTAAGCATAGGTTTTTCATTTCTTACAGGCTACCGGACATCACTATTTTGTGCCTCAATCTCAATGCATCTGAAATAGAACATTTCATCTTTCTTCCCACAGCTGCATTTCTTCTTCGGTTCCATACTTCTATAAATATCCCATCAACCACGTACTTGTCCAAGTTCAAAAACCATGAGCTGTACTTGAGTGTTTTTCACTACCCTCCACATTGAATTGCATTATAAGTAACATGGATCCTTCTTTTGAAATCTCTCTCACATATATTCTCTTCTCTATTTCAGCTCCTTTTTCAAAGTCCTATCACACATCTATCTCTGCTATCCATTCTAGGTGCTATGTCCAAAGTCCAAAATAGTAGGTCTGAAACTTTTCCTTCTACCTTCAGAATAAGAAAATACATTAATAAACTAATATCTAAGTAGTCAATAAAGTTGTGAGAGTCTTCACTGTGCTCCTCTTTTATATCTGTTTATAGTGCTTGACATGGGCTAAATTATGCCCCCCCCCCCCCCCCCCCGCAAGTGTCTACATTGAAGTCCCAACCCCTGGTACTTTAGAATATAACCATATTTGGAGATAAGATCTTTAAAGATGTGATTAAATTAAAAGGAGATTTTTTTTTAGGAAGGCACCCTAATCCAGTAAGACTAATGTTCTTATCAGAAGAGGAAGGGGAAAAAAAGGTGGGGGTAAGGGGATTGCCTGGCAGACTCAGTTGGTAGAGCATGTGACTCTTGATCTCCAGGTTGTGAGTTTGAGCCCCACATTGGGTATAGAGACTACTTAAAAGTAAAATCTAAAAAATAAAAAGAAAAAGAAAAAGAAGAAGAGGAAGGGACACCAGGGACATGTGTGCACACACTGGGATGATCAAATGAAGAGGCAGCAAATGAGCCGAGTGAACCAAAAAGAGAGACCTTAAAGGAAAGCAACTCTGCTGGCACCTTGATCTTGGACTTCCAGCCTCCAGAACTGTGAGAAAATTAATTTCTGTTGTTTAAGCCCCAGTCCATGTTATTTTGTTATGGTGGCCCTAGCAAACTAATATGATTTTGAACTTGGTCTTAATACTTTCCAATCAATAGGGATCTTAATGTTCTTCCTTTACATAGTAAAGTTGATCATGGAAAGGGAGAGAAAGAAAGTTCTAGCCAAAGGAGAAAGCAAAACTGTAGAAGTAGAGCTTCAGAGTCAGAATGCTTTTTACCCACTGCTTTATTTTTATTTAATATTGAAGTTTATTGTAGATAACTTAGCCTTTCTGGAGAAGGTTTCTGTTTTTAAATGTTGGAAGGTCTTGGCATGTTTAACAACAGAGTTAGTAGAGAAGGTGAAGATGAAAGTCAAGGAAAGAGAGAGGAGAATCGATGTGCTATAGTTCCTGCATATCACACAGGTGATAAAATTCAAAGAACAGGTGAGGGAATTGATCTTGGAGAGGACAAGAAGCATAGAAGAAGAAATGTTTTATTTAAATGAATGGAAAGAGAAAAGAAAAATTCTTATCCTAAGTGGGTTTATTGAATAAACCTTGAGGAATATCCATTCTAATGGCTTCCAGTTTCTCATCGGTTGAGTGAGTAGGAGGTGATATGCTGGAAGGTTTGAGGAGAATGGAGAATGTATGAAATAACCATGGAAAACAAGAGCAAACATAATAATATTATTGTGCTTTTAAAGGGCCAATCTAGTATAAATGTCATTGAAGCTATTGTTAAGTAATTAATCTGTTCACTCAGTTTTGGAGAAAGCAGGTAGTTGGCTTCACCCGGAATTGGAATTTTATCAAAGGAATACAGCAGAAGAACAATGAAGCAGTGTAGTTCAGGATATTAATTAAAAAGTTATTCCTTGAAACTGCCTAACCATAATTTATATTCCTGTTTTGGCCACTGAACTGAAATAGAACAAACAAAATACACAAAATAACTACACCATTGTTCCTATGTTTTTGGTCATTCACATGCTTGGTTCCGCCATCCTCAACCTATCATGTTCCATTATGCATTCCTCAACATCTAATCATCACCAATCCTGGGAATTTTGCTTCATAGATATCTCTTATAATCTCTGGCTTCTTTTATTTTCCAAGACTGTGCTTATGTTTGGGCCCGTATTATCTTGTGTACTTTTACAACTTCCTCAGTGCTCTTCTTGTTTCTTGTTTTGTCACCTGTCACCGTCTCCAAATGGCTGTTCAAGTAATCATTCTACAAAACAAATCTGATCCTGTAATTTCCTTTTCTTAAGACACTTTGCTGCTAATTAAGGAGGGCATGTGATATGATGAGCACTGGGTGTTATATGCAACTGATAAATTATTGAACACTACATCTGAAACTAATGATGTACTACATGTTGGCTAATTGAATTTAAATAATACAAAAATAAAAATAAAAAAATAAATGTAAGAAAAAGACATTTTGCTGCTATATTACAGCCTAGGAAATGAACATCATTGTATATTTGGCCCTCTGTAATCAGGCCCATCCCAATTTCTCCAACTTTGTTTTCTGTTCCTTTTTCTTTTCCTCATATCATTAACTCTTTATATTCTAGCAAAACAAAACTACAGAAATATGGATATATCATGTAATCTACATCTATGTCTCACACATGTTTTTCTACTTGTTAGGAATTCCTTTTCCCTTTGGTCAATCTGGCATATTGATTTTATAAAACCCAACTCAGGCATCATTTTGTTGAGAAATGGCAATTCTTTCCCCATCGCCTGGAGCCAGTTAATAACTCACTTTCAGGAGGCCATGAATGCCTTGTACATGAGTTTTTTGTTGTAATGATAATACTCTAACGTTACACTATTGGGGAATGGTACATTTAAAAGAGGGGATAGTATTGTGTTTGACTCATTTTAGGATTAAGAGATGGACATGATATTCATTGGTGTGGCCCCTGTGGACCAACATCCCTTCTTGCTCATTTTTAGTGAAAACTCTAATTTTCTTTTTCTAAGGCTTGAGTCTTGGAATCATTGTGGAATTTTTCTTCCCTTCTATCTGTTAACAAGTTCTCATTCTTCTCTTTGCTAGCAAAGCTGCCATCTATTCTTACCCTTGGCAAATTATTTTAGACACAAGACCTAACACCTGACTGAAGCTTTTTTTGCTAATTCTTGTTGATTATCCACTTCATTTACTATTAGTACCCGCAAGATTTAATGCTAGATGTTGAACTCTCTCATGTTACTTGTAGTTTTTCAAATCTATTGTTTGAAGAAAGATAGTCCATTAAGGAAAATTACCATGTTTTATACTTTCTAGAACTATTTGTATAAACTATTGCATAAACTTTCTGAATTAAGAGTTGTCTATTGCCTCTCCAGAATATCTACAAGATTTGATCATTTCTGCTTACTTTCATGGACTTCATTTCATCTAGTCCTTCACCTTATGCCATGATTACTCTAAGATCATTTTAGATAGGCACTGTGGCACTAGTCTCTTACTTTAGCTACTCTTCTATTCTTATATAAACACAAAAATCATTGTTTTCACCATCCTTCTAATCTACCAGGATCTTATTCTTATACTGTTTGTTTTGCATTGTTTGTTTTTGTTTGTAACAGAGCAACCTTTTCTGAATACTATTTCTTGGAACCCTAGGTCTATAGAAATTTAAAGTTTGTGGCATAAAAAAAAGAAAAAAAAACAAAACCCTGGACAAACATGTTAAAGAGATATTGGGTTAAATAACATTAAAATGTTTATGACATAGCAAAACACTGAATATGTTAAAAGACCTATAAATCTGAGTACATACAATAGACAAAAATTTCCAAGTTTCTTTAGTCATTGACTATTTCTATTTTCTTATGAAGCATACTGAGGGCTAACATTGCAGAGAACATACTTTAGGAAATGTTAACTGAGAGATTTTATCCAAACATTGTATTCTAATTCCCTTTTCCCTAACCCAGTCCAATGCTTTATTGACTTTTCTCTTGGCTTCTCTTTCCCAACCAAGCCAGCCTCAGAACTGGGTCTTTATCGGTGACCCTTCACCCCTTCTGCTGACGCTGTTGACCTAGAACAAATGTTCTCCTGCACCTGTACTATATATAAGTTCTATTGATAATGTAAGTTTTAAAAATTAGGTTAGAGAGATAAAAACTTTACAATCCACAGTAAGCTTAAGTAGTGAATGATGACATGAACTTAATTTCCTTGGTGAGCCTGATTTTAAAGTCTTACTTTAAACCATAATAATTTGATAAATACCATGGTTTTCTTTACATAATTTACCTTTAATATTTGTAGGACCATTACCCATTTACTTGCTTATTCTTAAAAAAAAATACCTGTTAAAATAGAATGTTGGTTCTTATTCATCATCTCTTATACCGTATACATAAATTAAAATGGGGTTTACTGGTGTGGTAAATATGAAACATTTGCCACAAAGGCATAGATTTAGAATCCATGATTTGCATGCTTGGAACTTGCAGTTGCTCTAGCTTGATATTAGAAAACATAGAGGAATAAATTTTTATTTTTTTATTTTTTATTTTTAAAGGTTTTATTTACTAATTTGACAGAGAGAGAGAGAGAGAGAGAGAGAGCACAAGCAGGGGGAGCAGCAGAGGGAGAAGGAGAAGCAGGCTCTCTGCTGAGTAGGGAGCCCTATGCGGAGCTCGATCCCAGGACCCTGGGACCATGACCTGAGCCGAAGGCAGATGCTTAACTGACTGAGCTGCCCAGGCACCCCAAGGAATAAATTTTTAATATTGATCATACATAGTACTTCTCCAATGTTAATTGTTTACCTAGGTCGTAAAAAAAAAGAGAGAGAGAGACAATAACAAAAAGTCAACCCTGCCATTGTTTACAAGTTTCTAAAAAACAGATTTTTGGATTGCTTTTTAAGCTGATATTTGCTTTGGATACTGAAGAAGAGGGCATGTTGTCATAAACATGTAAGACTAGAATTCCTGGCTGCTGGAGGAAAGCATGAGCTCTTGGATCTGCAGCAATGCTGATGGGCAGATTCATAGCTTGTCAAAAGAGGCAACTCTAACTTTGCTCAGACTTGGTAAAAACTGCAAATATTTTTGAAAGAGATTCTATCTGACTGGAAGATCTGTGGTTCTGTTACTAGTCATCTACTTCTGCCACAATAATTGTTATTATTCCTCCAGAGGAAGGTTTGGCTTTGAGTAGTCCTGAAAGAGCCAACCTATCACATGCTAACTATAAAGTAAGAGAATAAATAAGGGGCATAAACAGATCTTTGGATGACAGTTGCTTTGTAATATCTATCTGGATGCAAAGAGCTTTGGCTAAAATCAATAATTTTGATATAATTGATATTGGACTAGCCTTGATGACACTAAATTATATATTTATTTGTTTTTTCCTAAGGCACATTTTCAAAGTATAGTGACTGTATCATGTTATTTTCATAGAGGTCAGTAATTTTTTTCTCTTTTTTTGCTAAGGACCTGGGACATATATCTGATTTATCTAAAAGCTCTATCATATCATGTACGCATTTATGCAGTGAATACTCTGTCAAAACATTAAAATCTTGATCTATTTTAAATCCCTGCATATACAATCACAGATTGTTCCTCTCCATGGGAGTAACGGCTGATGATGCATTGATAGATGGTACGGTGGACTTTTAATTGTTCAGAACTATTCCTCAGTTAGATGAAACAGTACAATGCTCAAATTGATAAACAGAAGATCTTACTCATATTTCTTATTTTATCTTCTCAAAATTACATTACAATTAATGTGGTGTTTTGGTTGCATATGAATGTTATTCTAGGTGTCGTGGGATATGATTGAATATATAATTTTTTTAAAGATTTTATTTATTTATTTGAGAGAGAGAATGAGATAGATAGAGAGCATGAGAGGGGGGAGGGTCAGAGGGAGAAGCAGACTCCTCACTGAGCAGGGATCCTGATGCGAGACTTGATCCCGGGACTCCAGGATCATGACCTGAGCCGAAGGCAGTCGCTTAACCAACTGAGCCACCCAGGCGCCCCCCCTTTTTTTAAATTAAGATTGAATATATAATTTGTGGTCACACATGCATGCAAATATTTTAAGGGCCCAGTTACCAGAATCAGACATACTTAAGTGTCTAGTTCTCTCAATCATTTATTAGCAAAGTTATTAGCAGAATTTATAAGAGCTTTATGATACCTCTGAATCTTCATCTATAAATTGTAATAAGAATAGTACTGACCCCCTAAAGTTGTTGAGGAGATAATGAATTTAACATGCTTTGTGCGTATCTGGAAAATAGTACACCTCAATCAATAATGATAATTATTGCTATTGTCATTATGTTGAACAAAAAGAATTAAATGAAAAATGATTCTCATGTTAGTTCATATTTAGACCTAACCTGGACTCGGAAGTAAGAGCCTGAATCTATACTAGAACAGCCTCTTTGACTTCAATTTCCTAGTCTGTAGTCAGAATTCTGTATAAGCCATGTCTATGTCTAAAAACCAAGCTGCTTTAACTCACCTATATGCAACCAGAATCAGAGTCTTGATGTTCTACAGGACATTAAAGATGGAACAATCCCATCTCCTCACCTTCCAACTCTATTATCCTAGATGAGTTAATTTCTCTTTTGAGGCCTTTGATTTCTCATCAAAAATACAGGTATGAAAATAACTTGCAAAGATATCTTGAAGTTTTTAAAGTATAATTCAATGACATTTCTTGCAATTAATCAATAAAAGTGGCTATTGTTTAAAAGTTAGTTTAAAAATAATTAGGAGATTGGAGAACATTTTAAGGATAATATGTTGTTTGAAAACACGTGGAAGTGATCTTGGGCTATCAAATATTGTTTTCATTATTCCAATACATTAAAATTGGCTGCTCATTGAAATTTCCTAACACAAATTTTGCTCTCTTCTGAAATTGTGAGTAGTACTTAAGAGATGCTGAATAATTGACACATTATTTAATTAGTCTCTGTTGAATCTTCCCTTTTTTTAATAGTCTCATTATCTATTTTTGAGTAATTTTTAAAGATGATGAATTGGGGGAAAAACACATCTAAAGTAGCTGGACATGGAGGTGCCTTGTTAGCTCAGTGGGTAGAGCTGTGACTCTTGATCTCAGGGTTGTGAGTTTAAGCCCCACTTTGGGTGTAGAGCCTACTTAAAATAAATTAATTAAAAAATAAATAAAATAGCTGGACATGGTGAAAGAACTGGGTAAAGGCGGTCAAAGGGTACAAACTTCCAGTTATAAGGTAAGTAAGTTCTAGGGATGTAAAGCACAACATGATGTCTATAGTTAACATACTATATTGTATACCTGAAAGTTGCTAAGAGAGTAGATCTTAAAAGTTCTTGTCACGAGGAAAAAAATTTGTGAACTATGTGTGGTGATGGATGTAGTAATAATCATTTTGCAATATATACATATATCAAATCATTATGTTGTACACCTGAAACTTATATAATATTTTATGTCAATTGTATCTCAATCAAATTGGGAAAAATAAAACAGCTGGACATGCTTTTCTTAAAAATCTATGGTGGTTATAATAGCCTTTAGACTGAAGTTATGATGAAAATCTCATTATGAGTTACAGTTTGGACTAATGTTAACAAATCAACATGATCCACATAGAGAAAAAATAAAATGGGAATAAATTTATGAATTCCAGACTAATGTTTTAAAGCTACTTAAGGCAATAGCAAGAGTGCTAAGTCCCCTGAGAAACATCTCTTTTCTTCTAATGTTTGGCTACTCAATCTAACACAAGATATTTAGGACAGCATTTATGTTTGATGATCAAGTAAAATAAATATTATTGGCCACATGAAGCTGGGTACATAAGAAAGAGGGTTCCTATTGAATATATTGAGCTAGGCCTCCGAATATGATTCCAGATATATGTAAATAAAGGAACAAAAAAGCAGAAAGAAATGTACAACAGGATCCTATTAATAAAAAATCTATCATTTCATTAAGCAAATAGAAAAAAACAAAAACAAAAAGAGGGGAGATAATTACTTATGTCTCTTCCATGGACCAGATATTTAACATAAATTAACCTGTTTAGTTCTTAGAACAATTCTGCAAGTTATATACTCTTCTCTTCATTTTACTGATAAGAAAACACAACATTTAAAGAGGTTAAGCAACGAGGCCAAGATTTACTCATTTATTCAGCCTCGCTCTAGGTGCTTGGGCTATATCAATGGACAAAAACAGACACAAATCTCTGCCTTCACATCAGGGAAATCCAAATCAAAACCTCAATGAGATACCACCTCACACCCATCAGAATGGCTAAAATTAACAATTCAGGGAACGACAGATGTTGGCGGGGATGCGGAGAAAGGGGAACCCTCCTACACTGTTGGTGGGAATGCAAGCTGGTGCAACCACTCTGGAAAACAGTATGGAGGTTCCTCAAACAGTTGAAATTAGAGGTACCATTCGATCCAGCAATTGCACTACTGGGTATTTACCACAAAGATACAAATGTAGGGACCTGAAGGGGTACGTGCACCCCAATGTTTATAGCAGCAATGTCCACAATAGCCAAACTGTGGAAAGAGCCAAGATGTCCATCGACAGATGAATGGATAAAGAAGATGTGGTATATACACACAACGGAATATTATGCAGCCATCAAAAGGAATGAGATCTTGCCATTTGCGACGACGTGGATGGAACTGGAGGGTGTTATGCTTAGTGAAATAAGTCAATCAGAGAAAGACATGTATCATATGACCTCACTGATATGAGGAATTCTTAATCTCAGGAAACAAACTGAGTGTTACTGGAGTGGTTGGGGGTGGGAGGGATGGGGTGGCTGGGTGATAGACATTGGGGAGGGTATGTGCTATGGTGAGCACTGTGAATTGTGCAAGACTGTTGAATCACAGATCTGTACTTCTGAAACAAATAACGCAACATATTTTAAGAAAAAAGAAAAAGAAGAAGATAACAGGAGAGGAAGAATGAAGGGGAGTAAGTCAGAGGGGAGACGAACCATGAGAGATGATGGACTCTGAAAAACAAACGGAGGGTTCTAGAGGGGAGGAGGATGGGGGATGGGTTAGCCTGGTGATGGGTATTAAAGAGGGCACATTCTGCATGGAGCACTGGGTGTTATGAACAAACAATGAATCATGGAACACTACATCAAAAACTAATGATGTAATGTATGGTGATTAACATAACAATAAAAAAATTAAAAAAAGAGAAATTAAAAAAAAATCTCTGCCTTCATTGAGCTTACATTTTAGTGAGGAAAGAGAGGCAACACATATATTAATAAGTTGTGTAATATATTAAAAGGCAATAAGTACTATGAAAAAGAAAAGGAAAAGCAGGAAAAAGTGGATCAGAAATCCTTGAAGGGGGGACAGTTTGCACCTTTAAATAATAGTAGATAAATTTTCTTGAGAGGGTTACATGTCAGAAACAACTGAAGAAGTTAGGGAGTTAGATATGGCTGTCTGGAAGAAGAGCATTTTAAGCAAAGAGAATAGCTGGAGCCAATAACCTAAGGTGGGCCCCTGTGTGGCATAGGCATGTTGGAGAAGCAGCAAGATCAGTGTGGATGGAGTGGAGGGATCAAAGGGAAAAGGGAGAGAAGGCAGTATCTGGAGAGGGTACATGACAATTGGAACCTTGTAGACTACTATGAACACTTCGGTTTAGAATCCAAACGGAATGAGGAGTCATCGCTGGGTTCTGGGCTGAGGAATGACATCATCCGACATATGACATGTTTTAAACCTTTCTGACTGCTGTGTTGAGAATACTAGAGGATAGGGGAGGGCAATGGTAGAGGCAAGGAGAGCAGCCAGGAAGCTATTACGATAATCCAACTTAAGAGATGATGGTGACTCAGTCCGTGTTTGTTATGGTAAAAATAGTGAGAAACAGTTTCCTCATAGTTTGGATGTGGGGAGGGAGACCAGGAGAGGACTCAAGAACAATTTTTAAGAATTTTTGGCCTGAAAAACTTGAAGGAAGTGGTTGCCATCAATTAAGAAGAAGACTGAGTGTGGAGCAGATCTGGGGGAGAAGAACATTAGCTCCATTTTGGACATGTTGAGTACAAAATGTTTATTAAATGTGCAAGTTGAGACATTGAGAAGGCAATTGGACATCTAAGTCTAGAGTTCTGGAGAGAGGTCTAGTTTGGAGAAATAAACTTGGGAGTCATCAACAATGGTACTGAAAGCCACATAACAGGATGAAATTACTAAGACAGTGAATGGAGATTAAAAAAAAAATAGAGAAAGTGGACCAACTCTTGATAGGATTGGGGAAAATCAGATTATTTCATGACATTATTGGGAAGGTTTCCCTTTGTCAACAACACACACACACACACACAAAAGCTGTATAAATACAGGTGACTTGATCATCTTCAAAGAAAATATTCAAAATTCTGAACTTCACAGCTTCACAAGCCTGGAGGAGGTCATCTTAGGTCACCAACTGTACTTCCTAAACTTTGGGCACAAAACAAAAATGAACCCAAACATATCTAAACAGTTGGACATGATTTCTTATGAATAACTAATTCTCCAATAATATACCCATAAATGGCATAATTACAAGACAATACTAGGGAAGGTAAACCAGTCGATTTTAGGTATTTGCAACACATAAGCTCTTCTAAATGCATTCATAGGATTTTTGTAAGTGAAAGGTAGGTCTATTTCATTACAGGAATCTGAATATCCTATTATTCCAAACTCTTAGTGATACCCTGATTATGAGAAAACTAAGTTTATGTTATATTCTTCGACTTCTGAACTCCCTTGGTTGCATGCAACTTATTCTTTTATCTTTCTGTAGGGAAGGAAAAAATTTTCCCTTTACCCTTCTAGATTCTTGGCAAAGAACCACCCTCCCCCTGCTCCCTCCTCCCAATAAAAGAGTAACAGGAGAAAAACAAACAAAAGTTTAGTAACACGTATAACTCCTGTATACTTGGGAGACATCCAGGAAAACTGAGTAACTCTCTAAAATGGCCCAAGCCATGATATTAGTTACCTTCTACTGCTAAAGACAAAAGAAGATGTTGGGGGCAGGTTGTTGTCAGGGAGGAAGGCCAGTTATGGGAGGTTATCAGGAATAGTACAGTAAATAAGGGTACAGTTGTTATACAGATTTAAGTCAGTGACTTCTCCATCAGTAAGACTTTCTAGAGATTTAGTCATCCTCCTCTCCCTGGTATAGAGAAAGAGAGAGATGGAGAAAGACAGAGACAGAGAGAGACAGAGAAAGAGAAACATCCTTACAAATGGAGACTTCCCTTATAAATATGAATTTTTTTTTACAAAAGCGTAACTTCTACTCAGTTTTCAGAGCTTCTCTTATGTCTGCTGTCTTGTAAAAATAATCAGCTCCAAGTAATCCTTATTCCAAAGAGATATTTTGGGGTGGCAAATTCTGTTCCCACTCACTTTCTTTCTTACATGACTTATTCTCCAAAACTTGTATCTTATTAAACTTATATGACCAATGCAATTCTCCTGTATATACTTGTAAAATCCAAAGTCCTATCCTGATCCCATTTGGAGGCTCCAAATAGGATAGCTCTTTAAATAAAATAATGATCGGGCACCTGGGTCGCTCAGTTGGTTAAGCCACTGCCTTCGGCTCAGGTCATGATCCTGGAGTCCCGGGATCTAGTCCCGCATTGGGCTCCCTGCTCAGCGGGGAGTCTGCTTCTCCCTCTGACCCTCCCCCCTCTCATGCTCTCTCTCTATCTCATTCTCTCTCTCAAATAAATAAATAAAATCTTTAAAAAAATAAATAAAATAATTATCAAATGCTAACCTTAGGCAGCAGAACATCTTGTGAAGCTTATAGAACATGGTTATATATAGGAAATATTCCCTTCCTGTCATAGATATGGGTTCAAGTAGGTCCAAATATACAATGCTAAGTGGGGTGCTCACCTGAGACAATGCTTTCTTTTTCTTTTTTAAGATTTATTTATTTGAGAGAGAGACAGAGAGCGAGCGCCCACAGAAGTGGGGTGAAGGGCAGAAGGAGAGTAGCAGAGGCGGAGGGTGAGGAGAGAGAATCTCAAGCAGACTCCCTGCTGAAACTGAAGCCCAACACAGGACTCCAACCCACCACCATGAGGTCATGACCTGAGCCAAAATCAAGAGTCCCACAGTTAACTGAGCCACCCAAGTGCCCCTGAGACAATGCTTTCTTAATAATAATAAAAAAAGTCAATTAGCTATACCGTCAAGAGGTAATGGGAAAGGTTTGTCACCCAAAGGTGCATTGTCAAATGAAAGGCTTCTTCCTAGAAAACAACCACAACTAACACTTGACTACCAGAGGGCCAAGGTCATATCTGACTCAAAAGTGTAAACATCAGACTGAGTCTCTGGTAAATTCCACTCAAGATATGTAACACTAAATAAATCCCTTGAAATATTTGAGCGTCACTTTCTTCATCCACAAAACAGGAATGATGACATAAAACTTGCCTAGGAACGAACGTTGCGAGGGCCAAAGGAGACAATGCAGGGCCAGGGTTTTGAAACTGTCAAGTTTTGGACACAAGTTAATTATGTAACGAATGTTAGAATAGCATTACCTGCAGGATTATATGTTTTCAATGATTTTGACCAATTTAAGCTTACTTAGAAAGGTCAGGCTTTTAGAGATTGTTGGTAAGACTCAGAGATTTAGGTATCAGGAGTCTGATGAAATTACAGAAACTGTGTGTTGTCCCCTGGTCCAAGAAGGTCATCTGTTGTTCTCCCGCTTTTGTTACTAGTAATCAAAAGTTGACCCTAAACGAATTCCAGCTCCTTGAAAGGTATTTTCTTCCTTCTGTACCAAAACGGTCCTTACCCCCTTTCCGCGCTCCAGTCTTTTCTAGGCCCCTGCAGGGGGACTACATTTCACAGAAACCCCTCCAGTGCCCGGAGGGGAAGGTGCTGTGACGTCCTTCCACGCCCGGTCGGAACACCTTTTCCCTTCCCCCGCCCGCCGGCCCGCCGTTGCGCCAGCCCGCGGTCCCGCCAGCCCGCAGTCCCCGGTTCCAGGCAGCGCGGCGCGAGGTCTCGCAGGGGCCCCAAGCGCGGCTGCGGACGCTCGGGAGGCAGTGCGCCACGGCGCAGGCTCCGCGGCCCGAGCAGGCGCGTCAGCCGAGCTCGGCGGTGGCGCGGGCGGCGGGGACGCAGCTGCCCCCAGAAGCCACCGCCGTCTGGGTCCTCGAGCCGCCGCGTCCTCGCCTGGCGGCTGCGGGCGAGGACGCCTCGGGTAAGTGTCGGGGGCTCTAGGCTGGGGTGGGCGTGGAGGGCGGGAGACGACCCGCAGTGGGAGGCGGCGGAATAAACGCTCTGCGGAAAGGCCGGGTCGAGCCTGGGGTGGTGGAGGCGGGAGGAGCACTGCGGCGTGCAGGGGGAGGAGGCGAGCGCTGCCCTGCGCGGGTAAAGGGGGCGCGGGGCGCCCGGCAGCCGGCTCACGGCTGCACCGGTGCGGTGGAGTCCGCAGATACGCTCCGGAGGGAGGGCTGCAGAGAGCTGGGGGGAATTGGGGGAACGCAGGATTTGCGGGGAGGGCTCCTTGGCGTTGTTTTGTTTGTGAAGCTCCTTCAGTCATTGCAGCTGTCCCCTTTGAAAGGTTGGAGGTGAAGACGGGGAGCATAGGGTTGAATTTCTCTTCGACCCTTCAAACCGTTAGGATGGCCCCCCTGTTTTCCTGGGGAAGAATGTGAAGGCGGTAGAAGTACCTGCTGCTGTGGACGGAGGTGTCTGGAAGCAGATGCCACCGTAGGATGGGGGAAGGGAGGGTCCAATGCTGGAAGTTGACAGAGGAAAGCCTTCTGTTGTTGCTCTTGGCATGATAAGTCCCCTCTGTTGTCCTCGGTAGAGGGGGCCAGGGAAGAAGCCCTTCTGGCTTGCCATAGGGGCTGTAAAAGATAAGTGGGAGAAAATAAGAATTCCTGGGAGAAAGGAAGGGGCAAAATATGACATAAGAGAAGCAAAATTATAAGGACGAGATAGTAATTAAGTGGATGTTGAAGGATCTGATAGATCTCTTAGTCTGCAGAAAACAATGATGAAGAAACAATTTATGGTTTGGAAATGAAGGACTGCAAAAGAGGCTTAAGTATTCCAGAATATTAAAGTTCTTCTTTTTTTCTTTTTTGGATGCATTGGACCGGCAAGAATATAATTCTTATTTGAGCATAGAAAATGTTATTAAAATAGGACTAAGAAGATTATTTGGAAGAGTCTGACCATACTTGCTGGGTTTTTTTTTCATATTATGTTACCTAGAATTTGTGGAATCAAAAATCATCTTCGATAACTGTTAATAACATGAAAGTGGGAAAGCCAACAAGCTACCGTAAATCAGTATGCACCCTTTTTGGGTAAAATGTAACTTGCAAATTTAATGGGTATAAATAAAAACGGTGAATTTAAAGTGTGAAACTTTTGATTCTAATTTTTTCCTTTATCTCTGTCAATTCTTTAAGTTAAAATTGTCTTTTCCATTAGAAAAGCTTTATCATTTTTGAAAAAATTGCATGGCAAAATTCAAAAATATAGGAATTGAAGAAAGAAATAAAAAATCCAAATGTACAAGGAGAAGGTAACCATTTTAAAACTGTGTTAAACATCCTTGCAGGTAGCTTTCTAAACATACATTGATAGATTGTGCAGTTCAATTCAATGTCAATCAACAATTGTCTGTAGCTATAAAATCAGAAATTTTGCATACCTTTTTTATACCTTTTGCATACTTTTATACCTCCTTGGGATTGTATTTTGTATGAGCCATTATTCTATTTAACCCTTACTGCTAAACATCACAAATATATAATGAAGGCTAATCACATAAGTTCAGTCAATGAGAATTTCATGTACAAATGCTCTTGTCAATTGGGTAGTAATGGTCATACTCCTTAGAGTTGTATTGTTATCATTTTATGTAAACATTTTCTTGTTCTTTCTTGTAGATTGATCTCCTGAAATTTAACTCTCAAGATGAAGTTTTTATTGGCGATTGCCTTTTTTATTTTAATTTCCTTGTGGGTTGAAGAAGCTTATTCTAAAGAGAAGTCTTCAAAGAAAGGGAAGGGGAAAAAGAAGCAGTATCTATGCCCATCGTACGTCCTTCATGTCTTATATTATTATATGGAGAAATGTTACTGCATTTTTTATCAAAGTAAGGTGGTTTGAAGCATATCAGCAGAACTTTTCATATGTACCCATTGGCTTCACAAGAGAGATTTAGAATGTGATAGCTAATTCCTAGTGTTTAAGGTAAAGTTTTATAAAGTTTTATTCATGCTCTGGGATTACATAATTTCTATACATCTTTTACAAAATTAGAAAAAACATTACTATTTCTTTCTTACCCCAAATATGCAACTATAATTGGATACTGAAATTCCATGTTTTGAGCAAATTAGCAGTTCAAAAAGATGGTTTTTAAAAAAATTCCTAAAAATGAATATCAATTTAAAAATTAGCTAAAATATGATTTTTAAAGTGTATTTATATTGATGCATGGAAGAAGAAAATTCACATAGTAGATCAGCTTTCTATTTTAATATTTTTCTGCAAAGGGCTTAGATTGGAAAATTAGGATATTTTTCAAAAAATACGTCACTAAATTTGAAGTTACTTGTAAAAACAAAATCTAAATCCGAATCACCCACTCCTCCTTTTGTAGTTTGGACTTTTTTTTTTTTTTTTTAATAGGAAGAGCTAATATTACTGGTGAATAACAGCATATTCTTAATAATACCTAATGGTTAGAGCAATTGAAGAATGTGTAAGTAAATAACTTTCACAAATGTAAGGTGTTTTCAGGTAATAAGATCACATATGCATTGATCTGGAATAAAAATTAATTTCCTGTTATAGATCGTTTTTCAATTAATATGTTTTAAATGCCATATTGGTCACAGGTAACATCTCAGCATCAACATTATTTAAAGGTAGACTATTATAGTTTTGTAGATACTCGGTATGGGATAGTAAGGAACATTTTGGGAAGTTAATTTTGTTAAGAAAGGATATTCGAATTGGCATTTTGGGATGGATATCTGTATGACTATGTGACACCAGAAGTCTGGAGACAGTATCATGATGCACATATAGTCTAGCATTAAATAAAGCTCCCGATTTAGAAGTATCTCTTGGTTTTCAAGTTTATTAGTGCTACTTTTTCCAGTGCTGCAGAGTCTGCTGTCAGGGCCAGATTTCTGGCTGTATTACAGGATGGCCCTGAGTTATATTCATGTGTTCCTCCTTGGCCATCTGCCCAGTTGGGTATGAAGTATCTCATGGGGCAGGTTTAGGAATAATCACCATCTGCAACCATTACTACTCTTCAGTGTTCAGAGTTTTTGTGTCACAACCAGGAGATAAGCCTGTTAGGGAACTGGACATTGTCAGGCCTTACTCCTCCCAAGCGAAAAGACACATTCTCATGTTTTAGATATTTTTATATTAACCTTTTACTTGATGAATGTTGGCATATTGGTACAAACTGTTGCATATGTGTTACAGTCATGGTGATTCTATGTGTGGAGTCCGGTCAACTTCAATCGGTCAGGTTTCTCTATATGTGAAGCTGATAGGACTCTTTTCCACTACCTCCTGCCCATTCCCCGCCCCCCACAATCAAATGTCATGAATCAAAGAGTTCGGAAGATGGCTACAGCAAGACTTAGAACTATCACGTATCTTTTTTTTTTTTTAATTTATTTATTTTAGAGTGGGGGAGGCAGAGGGAGAGAATCTTCAAGCAGGCTACCCACTGAGTGCAGGGCCCAACATGGGGCTCGATCTCACGACCCATGAGATCACGACCTGAGCCGAAACCAAGAGTCAGATGCTTAACCTATGGAGCCACCCTGACACCCCTAACTACCACGTATCTTACGAGAGTCCTTTAGAGGACATTCTATCCCTTTTCAGAATTACGCTATTAAATTGTCTTATATATAAACTGGCTATATATTTCCAGTGTGTATAGCTATTTAGAACAGATTTTTAGTTAAATCTAGTAGATTAACAATGAAACAATGAGGTTCTCTTTGGCAAATAGAAGGCCCAACATACACTTGGTAAGCCCGTATCACAGTATTATAGATATGTTGTGTAATTAACTGAAATTTTATTTTTGAAATTTTCTACCATGAAATTTAAACTTTATTTTATTTATTTTATTTTATTATAATTATGAGACTAGATAAAACTTTATTAACAGTTGCCATGGTGATGCCTCTAAAAATCTGACTTATTAAAAAGCAGGTGTGCCTTGGAGAATAAGGTTTATATATATTTTTGTTTGAGCATTTTATTAAGAATTTTGACTTATTAACACTGAATTCTGAACTTCAGAAGACTAGAGTTTTCTATGGCTGTGTTTGGATCCATTATACTAAATTTCTTTGAACATCCAGATTAAGAATCTCAGCTATAATAATGTGCTGTGAAAGAATATGCAAATCATTCGTTTCTTAGAGGATGATGCAGTTAGTCCATCTTGTATAAGTTGATAAAGTATAAAATATTTTGACTAAGAGGAATATTTGAGATTATGAAATTTAGGTACAGATTACCATAATGCTCTTCAATATGGTGAAATCTTGTTCAGTGATATTTTTATTCATTTAAATTGTTTTTTTTTTCTTTTTGAATAGGGTTGATGAAGCAATGAGGTTGTGTATACACATGCAGTTAATGTGTGAGTGTAGCAAAAATGAGCAAGAATTTCTGTTTTACTGGTATAACAATATTCTTTCCCCCAACCAAGACTTGTAAATAAGAAGAAAAAGGTTTTAAAATGTAGAAGAAATAAAACGCTTGGGGTCCTTAACATTCTAGAGTTTAATTTTGATGTTGAGCTTAAATTGTATCATAAACTTTCCTGGCCCTTTTACTATATATTTTTTAACTCATATTGTTTTGAGATGCTATAACATAAATTTATGCTATTGTTTTTTGATGTATAAGTGAAACAGTAGTACCACATTGACAAGCTATCTGATAAATTTCCTTTCAAAAACTTTAGAAATTTCGTACATATTAAAATATAAGAAATAGTAAATGAGAAAAAAATTGATAAAGTCCTTGGATACAGTAAGCTTTTTATTTTAAAGCTTGAATTTGATGTTAACCTTCATCTTTTGGGTCTCTCCTCTGATTATCTATAGTCTGCCTGAGTGATTCTGTCCAAATCTATGGCAGTAGTTACCATCTATTCACTGTTAACTCCTAAGGTTCTATGTCCATCCCAGAGTTCTTTGAAGAATGCCATATCCATACATCCAATATTTTCTACCTGGCTATCCTATTTTGACCTCAAACTCAATTTAAAATCATAAAACCTGAGTTCAGAAATCCTCCCCACCACTCCTGATGCAGTGTTTCCTTATCCAACAAATGATACCACTACCTCTTTTGCCAACTGAAATGCTGGGGATCTCCTTAGACCTTCTCTTTCTACTGAAGGATCTCAAATTCAGTAGTGTCCAGGACTTTTCAGTTCAGAGTCTTTCTCATTTCTGGAATATGTCTTTCATTTTCACTGCCCTGTGGGCACTGCTTTACTTACTCCTCTCTACCCATTTTGGTGAACTCTTTATTAGTCTCCCTGCTTCTTGTCTTCCTCCATCAGTTCATATTGGACACTGACCCTAGAGGATGTTTTCTAAATCTTTAATCTAGGCAAGCAGTTCCAATGCTTAGAGCCCTTCAACAGCCTCCATAGTTTTCTGTGGCTCCAGAAACAAAGCTCTTGTTGAACTGCCTCTGGCTCATTTCTTGGCTCCACACAAAAAGCTCTTACTGCACTGGCCTCTGACATCTCCAGCAGTATTTTTCTATCCCAGCCCCTCTCCCAACCCAACATATGAGTCAGGTCTCATACACACCTGACTTTTCACCCCTTGGAAGTATTCTTCCCTTTACCTGAAATTCCAGTGCTTTCTTTTTTTCTTTAGTTAACTCCTACCTCAGTGGTCTTGTCCAAATCCATGGCTATAAATATCATCTTTCACTGTTGACTCTTCTTAGAAAACAAAATTCAACTGAGTAAATTTGAAGATCTACTTGGCTTTATTAAGCAGTTCATAAATCAGGCAGCATTCCATCTAGCAAGTAGAGAGATGCTCTGAGGAGTTGTACAAAGTGGAAGGTTTTTATAGGAAGGAGAATGTGGCAAGAGGTTATTAGCAAAAGAAAGGATTGCTTCAGGCAAGGCTACCTTTCCTTAAGGGGAAGGGCAAGGGATTTTATTAGGTGGATTACCTCAGTTTTGGGGGGATGGAGAGGGCACTTGTGACAGATTCCTCATTGATGCTGATCAGAAAATTCCTGACTGTCCGGTTTAAGACTACATTTTTAGGGTAGGTTGAAATGCAGTTGGGTAAGGTGTTAGGTCCATATTTGGTGACTTGCCTTAAGTGACACCATTTTGGGCCAAAGGTTTTCTTTTTAACACATTTAAGTCTTGTATGCCTGGCCCAGACTTCTCTCCCAAATAACCAGATTTTAATCTGATGGTCCCATAATGACCTCAAACTCAAACCTTGTTATCTCCTTTGGGAAACCTTTCCTAATCTGGTAATTTGATTTACATAATTGTACTCTGTGCCTCTGTAGTTCCCTAATTGCCTATCATGTTTATAATACTGTATGGTAATCATCAATTGTAATTTTCTGCTTTCCCCACTAGATTGTAAGCTCCTTGGGAGCAGCGTCTTATTGACTCAATCACCAGAGATGAGATCAATTTAGTGCCTGATATGAAGTATACATACAATAAAATTTGTTTAAAGAGTGAATAAAAATCTAAAGATCTTTGGCTCTTATAAGTCATTATATTTGGATTTTGTTAAGGAACTTGAAAATAACTTATATAGTCCCTATGGACCTTATTTAGAAATATGGTCTTAAGAGAGGAACAACTAGATGAATTAACAACTGGGTAATTAGTGTAACATTTCCAACCTGGATGATGTTTTCTGGTGAAATTTTGGCCTTGTCATGTTTAACATTTTATCAATGACTAAAATAAGCCCTTACAGAGGAAACACATATCCAAACTGAGGATCATGTGATTTGGGGACATAAAATGAATATCTGACCAGAATTAGGATCCACTATGATCTTGAAGGGTTGATGTGATGGGCTGAAACTAAAAAAGATAGATGGAAGTATAAATTACAATTTTGTCTAGAAATCATCTGTGCAAGGATAGGATGGGGGAAACAGTATGGTAGAGAACATTTGAAAAAATTAGGTAATACAGTAATGATTTAAATATATATAAAATGTATTATGTGCATATAATGTATATGATATAAATGAGTGTATATAGTTACTTAAACTAGTATTTTTATTTTACCAATCTTATGTTAAGTATATTACTTCACTTTATAGGATGATACTATTTCAAGCAAGACTTAGGTTTCTGCATTGTGCTAGTCAGTATTTTCAGGGGAGAGAAATAAGAACAATTGAGATCATTAAAGTCATGTCATATTAGAGAGACTGAAAAAACAGAGATTTGAAAGTTGTTTTCAAATCGTTGAAAAACTATGATGTAGATAAGAAAATTAGACTTTGCTGCTGGCACTAATAATGAAAACCAGGACTAATGAGTAGAAGCTGTGGGTAGGATATTTTTAGCTCTCAGGAAGAACTTTCTAATAAGAGTTCTGCCTAAATATAATTGACTGGGAAGGGACATAGTGGAGTTCTGTATAACTGGAGGCACTTCGTATTGAGAGGTAATTATTTGGCAGACCTATTTTATAGAAAATTTGAACATTGGGTAGGTGGTTAGACCAGATGGTCTTTTCAATTTGTCAGATTTTTAAGATTCTTTGATTCTAATATATTGTATTTGATTATGGCCTTACTATTACCCAATAGAATGAGGTAGAATCATTTGAAAATTTTATCTCAATACAGATTTAGACAGAGCTGCCTTTATTTTTGCTGCATTATCTTGGAAAGCTCTACCATATAAAATAAATATATCTTGGTCCTGTGTTAATTATAAGGGTTTAAAAACCTTCAGTGGTAGAATTTCATCTTGGAATTTCATGAATATTCATATTTTAAAAGTATATCTTTCAAACCCAGAAAATAGTTCTCTTTTCTGATCTAAACCAATAGGAAGAATTATGTCTCAAATAGTGATTGGGGGATGGTAGACATAAGTGATCCAATCAATGCTTGCTATAATTTATGAGAAGGTATAGGTTTATAGATTTATATTTATATGTGTATCATATATGAAACGAGAACATATTAAAATATACTTTCATGGGCGCCTGGGTGGCTCAGTCGGTAAAGTATCTGCCTTCGGCTCAGGTCACGATCCCAGGGTTCTGGGATCTAGTCCCGCATCAGGCTCCCTGCTCGGTGGGGAGTCTGCTTCTCCCTCTGCTGCTGCTCTCTCTCCCTCTCTGTCAAATAAATAAATAAAATCTTTTAAAAAAATAAAAAATAAAAAAATAAAATATACTTTCAGATTGTTGTTTGAATAAACAAAAAGAAAACAAAACAATTATCTCAACAGAAAACATTACTTGCCATTTCTATTTCTGCTCCCAGCAGACATAGTAACACTTTTAAATACTAAATTTAGGGGCACCTGGGTAGCTCAGTCGGTTAACCATCTAACTCTTGATTTCGGTTCAGGGTGTGATCTTGGGGTCATGATCTCAGGGTTGTGAGATCCAGCCCCACATTGGGCTCTGTGCTCTGTGGGAAGTCGGCTTGAGAGTCTCTCTCTCCCTCTCTCTTTGCCCCTCCCTGCACTTGCGCCTGCTCTCTCTCTCAGACTCTCTCTCTCTCTCAAACAAATAAATCTTTAAAATACATACATACATACATACATACTGCATTTGGCTGGGCTGTAACCTCTTGGCACGTGCTGCCATATTTTACCATCACTGAGCCTAGGGAACCTTCTACCATTTGTTGAGGACTGTTTGAATTTCAAGTATCTGCTAGCTTACAGTAAGTACACTAATATGTTTACAAGTTAAATTTAAAATCTTCCTTCTCCCACTTTTGGCCCAAACTGATATCTTAGGTATGGGCAAGCTTAATAATAAGCCCTTGATTGATACTAGATGAGGGCTGCTATTATTTATATTAGTGTGTAGTCATGTTAGCATGAATTTATTCTGTCTTCTTCATGATCTTTCCTCCAAACTGTTGGCACTCTAGCTTTAAAATCATGACAAAGAAATTTTTACTGTGGTTCTGTGCGCATGATGGTAAACAATGTGATTTCTTTATATTAGTTTGTTCACAAACTAAAAAAAAAAATGTGTGTGTAAAAGTGTTGCTATCTGTTATGAGAAATTTTTTTGTCTCCTTTAAAGAGAGATTGTACCACTTACTGATAGCATTTGTACACATCAGTTTTATGTGGTAGAAGGGTGGGAATACTGAATAATCAAAGCTACTATGTGTTGTCTAAGTATAATATTAGCTATTTTCTTCCAATTCTGATTTTCTTACCTACTATTGATTAATAGAGTGGGTTGATTTTAGTTTTGTTGCTTTCTAGTGGAAACGTTCAAGGTAAGTGCACTGGCCAAAAGATGAAAGGCTGATTACAGAAGGGGATGGGTAATCTCTGTAATGAATACAATGGAAAATTGCCTACATTATGCTTACTATAATATATCTAGGTTGAATATTTTACTGATGTTTGGTTGTGTATTTTCTTACTACCTATTGAACAGTCCCGGCTGAATGGCATGCTTTTCTTTTGCCATCAGCTGAATTAATGATCTTCCCTTTCCAAATAATTTTCCCAGGTTTTGAAACTGGCATCCTCATTACTCTAGCTGCTCAGGCATGAAACTTAAATGGAACCTGTCTTTCTTTCTCTTAGAATGATTTCCTATATCTGTCATGTTCATTGCATCTCCACTTACCATCATTTTGAGCAGTTTTCATCAACATTTTTCTAATTATTTGCCCTATTTTTTCTGTTCATTATCATTCATCTCACATACTGTTTCCATTTTCATCTTGTTAATATTATGTTCAAGACCCACAATGTCTTCTTACTGCCTGATGGGTCCCAGTGCAAACTCTTTACTTTGATTTTCAAGGGCCTCTCTAATTTGCATCCCAAACTTTATGTGAAACTACCCTCTTATTTTAGAAAGGCTGATCCGTCCTTGCTCCTAAACTTCTCTGCCATTGCTTATGCTTAGACATGTTTATGTGTAGAATGACAATTTGCTGCATAATCTGTGCAGGTCTTACTAGTCCTTCAGGACTCATCTCAAGTATTACCTTGTCTTATGAAAGTTTTAAAATAATTAGAAGTTTCAGTTGAGAATAAGGTTAATATAAATTGATAGCATGTGATGGCTGTTTAATACTTTGGTCTTGGACACTGATAGAAATACTGTGTTTAGAAAGAAAAAAATATTAATATCATGGTTGGTATAAATTCTGGTTGCCATCATTTGTGATGGTTAGAATTACATGAGAGTTTGTTCAGGGAATCATGATCAAGGTTTGCAGGAACATGAAAATTTGTTGTTTGATCAATTGCACTGTGGGTTGTTTTCCTTGAAGAATAGAAGAGTAGTTGCCTGCTATTTGAGGAATTATGACATAAGGTGAACTCAACTTCTTTTGTCTGATGTCAAGTTATAGAACTAAGACCAAAGAGAAACATAGAGGAAGACAAGTTCAATTTTAAAGGATATGATAGAACTGTCCAAAGAGAAAACGGATTTCTTTGGGTGATTCTTTGTTGCTAGAGTGATTAAACATAGCTTGGGTAGGGATACTACCCAAATCAAGCATCACTGAGAAGGTACAGAATGTAAAAGTTCTTTCTGTCCCCACAATTTCATGAGTCTATGATTAGAACTAACGTTAATTCCCTCTTCTTGATCTCTTTGAATCCTTTTTGTTCATACTGTGCTTTTGTTTTTTTTTTTAAGATTTTATCCATTTATTCATATGAGAGAGAGAGAGAGAAGCAGAGGGAGAAGCAGGCTCCCGGCTGAGCAGGGAGCCCGATGTGGAACTGGATCCCAGGACTCTGGGATCACAACCCGAGCCAAAGGCAGAAGGTTAACCATCTGAGCCACCCAGGCGCCCATACTGTGTGTTTTGACATTTGATTATATTTAATACTAATACTCTTTATATGATATCTTTTATTTTCTAGTTGAACCATATTATGTATGTATTAATACATGTATATATACACATCTCATTTAATATATATATATACACATACATCCATCTCATCTCAAATATTTATAATTTATTTAGATGGTTAACACAATATATTGTAACTCTAACCATATAAAACAAATGTATATACACACACTTATTTAGCATGCATAAGTGAGGCTCTTATGCAAAGAATCTTGAAGTGTATATACAATATATATATATTCACACATGTATATTTAATATATATATGTGAATGTGTGTGTGTATACACACACAAACATGTATTATACATACACATACACAGTTTTATATTCTGCCTACTTCAAAATTCTTTCCTTAAGAGCCTCACTTATGCTTGATAAATCAAATGGAATAAAATGAGTGACTGACTATATAGAAAAAACAAAAGATCTTTTGATTGGTCAGTGGCTCACTGGGACTGTGATTAAAGGTAACACTTCTAAACCTGTATTGTTTAAAGTTCCCTTTGTATGTCTGCTAAATCATGATGGCATGGTAATATAGGAGAAAGAACACTGCTATATCTCAATTAGAACTGTTGCTAATTGGCTTTATGACTTTCAGTAATTCACTAATTTTAGGGGGTGTCTCAATTTTCTCATTTGTATAGGGAGAAGTTTGATCTCAGTAGTCTCCTAATTTCACTCATTCATTCATTTATGACGGCTGTATCTTTTAAGACTTAATCGAGTTTTATTTATGATTCTTTTGGTACCTTTATATTCAGGGTTAACTATTTCTGTTTTTGTCACTATTTTGCTTTCAGATTTAAAGCCAGTCAAGCTAAACCAATGGAAAAAGAATACACAAAATTCTGTTTCTTGACCAAGTTAATTACAAAGAGATCTAAATTTCGAACTTGGTTTATCAAAATGTAGGCATTTAATTGAATCCTAAAGTAGAATAATGTATGCAGAAGGTGAATTGTTTGCATTCTTAGCTTACCAATTTTTCACAAATTAAGGAATTTGACTTATAAAAATGTACCTTTTTTTTTTCCTTTTGGAGATGAATAATATAATAATACAGTAAAGAATAGAGTGTATTTGCAGAAGTCTTCTCTATTCTCTTTGTGCTGTTACCTAAAAGAAGCACATCACTGCTATGTTCCAGAAAGCAGAGAACCTTTTATAAATGAGTTCCTTTACCACAGACATTTTATGGAAATAAACACTTAGAATTCATGAAGCAAATTATTCAAATTTATGTACATACAAATAGCTCCTCTGAGAGATGATGTAAATATGAAATAATATTTCTAGAGCTCTGATTGGAATAACAGCAAAACACTGATTAAATCACTAATAGAATATGTTGGGTAACTTGAAACATCTGACCTTTATTAGTCCTCTTGTAAGAGAACAATAGTATGAATTCATGACTATTTAGGGAAGGTTACTACTCTGATTCCTGAGAATAACCTAATAAAAAGGCCAACCTATTAACGAATGAATGTGTAATGAGTATTCTTCTGCATTGGTAAAAGCTCTCTAATACTGTGGGCATGGCTGACAAAATGATCCAGAGGTCTAACTGCAACACTCTTTAATATCATCCAGAAGTTTTGTATTCGTTTGATTATAATATTTTTGGCTTAATTCTACAGATGTAGATGTTTTCAGTTATTAAGAATCTGTATTGATTTATTTTGTGTGGTGATCTAGTCTTGGCTGGGTCTTCACTATGTTTCCAATAATCCTTTTATTTGGCCCTCAGTGGCTCTACTTTTCTCTCTAATAATTGTTTCATCCTTTATCCTGAGTCTTAGCATGCAGTCTTAGCTTTCACTTCAAAGAAAAAAAATAGAAGTCATTGTGCAGAAACTTCCCCAGTGCCTCTCTGTCTTCACGCTAAAGCTACCTATAACGTTATCCTTTCTTTTCTCCTTTGCTTCTGACTTAATGGGAAAGGAGATTCCTTTTGTCTTCCATCTTCTTCTGACACCTATCTCTATTACATTACCTTTGTTCTCCCAAGTTTTCAATATGCTTTTTTTCTTTGGATCTTTTTTTTTTTTTTTTCTGAGGGCTTACAAAAATACTGAAGGGTCTCTCAGTTGAAAAATAATAGTTTTTATATTCCTATTTCATTAACTTTTTTTTTTTTTCCCTGTGTTCACTGCCATATGTCTTAAACTAATAGCCTATCATGGTCTGTACTTTCTCAGGGATATTCATTATTTTTTTTCTTTCCTTTCCTTTCCTTGAATTTCTTTAAATTATGAAAGCCATACATTATTGTGGTAACACATAAAACAGTATGTACCACTTAATATTCTGAATACTCACTCTCCTGTTGATATTAACTCCTGTCACCATTGTACTTTTTGGTAAAGATATTTTATTCCTTTTAAGGAAATTTACTGACTTTCTTTTGAGTCCTTCTATTACTTAATAAGAACTAATGATTGTCTTCTGCATCCTGACACACAGTCTCCTACCCCACCCACCCAGCTTTTGGCTGCTAGCACTTGACCCCCTCCTGGAACTATTTTTCTACCTCTCTGACTACAACTGATTAGCCATCTTCACTTGATATTCCTTTTCTCTCTGTCCTGAAATACTGGGTTTTACCAGATACTCATTCTTGGTCCTTTTAGCTTCTTACTCATCAATATTCCCCTCAGTGGCTATTCCCACATCTTTGTCTCGAGGTGTAACTACTCCTGTGAGTTCCCTATAATTATTTTCAATATCCTACTGGACTTCAGAGTTAATGTATGAACCAGTTCTTCCATCTGTATTTCCCAGCTTTGTATTCAGCCTTTCATGAGAAATGGCAGAAGTATCTTTCTTCCATGAGCTATCTCCCTCATTATCTCATCAGTTACTTATCCTGTTGATTCTTGTTTAGAAATGACTCTTGCATCTGGCTGTGTCTCCCCATCTCCACTAGTATGGTCTTTGCCAGGCTCTCATCATTTCACTTTGAATCTATTGCAGTTACATACCTAGACGCCTGAATTCCATCCTGTCTTCTCCACTTTAATTCATATTGCATGGCAGTGGCTCTCACATGGTTGGTCTCGGCACCCCTTTATAATCTGAAACATTGTTAAGGACACAAAGAGCTTTTGTTTATGTGAGTTATATCTACTAATATTACCTTATAAATTGAGACAAATTTATTTTATTTTATTATGTTATGTTAATCACCATACATTACATCATTAGTTTTTGATGTAGTGTTCCATGACTCGTTTGCGTATAACACCCAGTGCTCTCTATTCAGTACGTTCCCTCTTTAATACCCTTCACCAGGCAAACCCATCCCCCTACCCACCTCCCCTCTAGAACCCTCAGTTTGTTTCTGAGAGTCCATAGTCTCTCATGGTTCATCTCCCCGTCCAGTTCCCCCCCTTCATTTTCCCTTCCTGCTATCTTCTTCTTCTTTTTTTAAATTATAATGTATTATTTGTTTCAGAGGTACAGGTCTGTGATTCAACAGTCTTACACAATTCACAGCACTGTGAATTGTGTAAAATTGAGACAAATTTTTTAAATACTTATTAAATCACTTAAAATAACTCTACTCATTCCATGTTAACATAAACAACTTAATTCTTATGAAAATAACTATATTTTCAAAAATAAAAATAGTGGGGAGAGTAACTTATTTTACATTGCTGCATATCTGTTTCAGGCTGGCTTAACTGAAGACAGCTAAATTCTCATATTGGCCTTGTGATACACTGTTTTGATTGAAGTAGGTAAAGAAAATATGACCTCACACAGACATGTAATTAGAAAAGGGAAAAGTATTTTAATAGCCTTTGCCTAACGGTGAATATTCTTTAATGCCATGCCAAAATTTAACAAGTGATAATTTTTTAAAAGCTAGTTGCAGATTTAAAAGCTAATCTGATTCTGCAATCAGATTAGTGAATATTCTGTTTTCTGTTGCACTAAAGTCCACTGGTTTTACACTTTTTAAAGACTTTCTTAGTTTTATTAGTATTCACATTTTTTCAGTGTCTTAATTATTTTTTGAACAATTTAATCTGCTTTTTTTTCTAGTTTTATTGAGGTATAATTGACCTATAACATTGTATTAATCAAAAGTGTACAACAAAATGATTTGATATGTGTTAATATGGTGAATGGATTACAGTAAGTTTAGTTAACATCCATCAAACCTCACAAAATTACACATTTATTTTCTTGTGATGAGAACTTTTAAGATCCACTCTCTCAGCAACTTCCAAGCAACTCTCAGCAACAAGACTATATACAGTATAGTCTTGTTACCTGTAGTTACAGTGAATGGCTCTTTTGGCCAAACATGATTTTATAACATCCTGCATTGGTCGTTAGGAAAATATTGGTTTGCTGGGTTTTGCAAATGTTGACACATTTCATTATAGAATATCAAAAACTCACATCCATTTAATGTCACTTCTGATCTCATTGGAAAGTCTGTTAAATATTGGAAAGCTGTGAAAGTCATGGTGATGAATATTGTTTTCTAAAATTCCAATTTTTGTATGAAAATTTACATTATTTTACTGGCAACAAATGCTATGCCCTTTGTAGTTATTGTTGAACTTACAAGCTCTCTTGATGCGCTGTTAAAGAGTTATTCGCTAAATATCTAAGACTAAATTACCACAGTTTTTCTGTTGTGTTCCATGAAAATGGTGTTCCATAAAAATATCTAGTTTAGCTAGGACATTAGTCACCTGAGTGCTTTTCATAGGAACAGTTAACATAGTTTGGTGTGTAGCAGAAGTGCTATGTGGATACTTACCATTTTTTTCACACAGAAAATTAAGACAATGTGGATTTAAATTTCAAAATTCAATAAACTTAGCATTTTTTTTACTGCTTTAAAAACATTTCTTATGAACACTTTTTTAAATTATTTCTTTAATTACTGCTAGCATGTAGTAGTAAAGAACACAATGACTATTAGTACATATTAATATTATTTTCTTGATTTGTGCCCCAGCAGTTTTATCCACCATTGCTTCTGCACCATCAGTGCAAATGTCAGTATTCTGAAACAAAGCAAATAACATTTTAAAATTATTATTATTTTTATGAAAATAATTTTGACTCTGTGGGCCACCAGAACAGGTCTTGTGTACCTTCAGGTCTTTGTGGACTACACTTTGAGAACTACTGTTTTATGGTGTCAACAGATTTGTGTTGCTCAGTGTATATCCAATCATTTATTTCTCTCTCTTTTTTAAATTATTTATTTATTTGAGAGAGAGTGTGTGAGAGGGAGGGGCAGAGAGAGAGAAGGAGGGAGAAAGTCTCCCGCAGACTCCCTTTTGAGTGAGGAGCCCCACGCGGGGCTCAACCCCAGGAACCAGAGATCATGACCTGAGCCAAAAATCAAGAGCCAGCTGCTTACCTGACTGAGCCACCCAGGCACCCCTTTTTCTTTCCACTTCTGCTTCCCACCACCAGCATGCTCCTGGCTGCTGAACATCTCAGTGGTCCAGATCCGTCTGTGAGTCTGTGCGGTTGTTCCTACCGTAACCACCTCCTCAGATTTGCCCTCCTCTCCTTTTTACTTGTTACAGGCCTCCTTATCCCTCCAGCCCCAGCTCACAAGTACCTTAAGCTCAGAAAGCCCTACTCTATGCACCATTAAATGAGTAAGAAATATAATTAATAATGACAAATTTGAAGTGAAATTAGTTGAATTAAAGAGGAAGAATTGGATTGAAGTTCCAGAGAAGAATTGGGTTTACTTTGTTACTAACTCATGGTATGTCCTCAGATAAGTCACCTTGGATCTTAATAACCCTGATCTGTAAAATGAAGGAATTAGCAATGTGATTTATGAATTTCTCACAGTAATTGGGAGAAAAGATTACTTGGAATTTTAACACGTGGAAGCAATGTTGTCCTGAGTCAGAAGACCTTAGTTCTGTTCTAGAACACATTAATATATTTGTGACCTTGAATGGGCAATTGTTTTGCCTCTCCAGTCCTCAATTTTCTCATCTGTAAATTGGAAATAATAATCTCTACCTATTTCACAGAGCTTCTCTGAGAGTATAATTTGAAATTGTGTATGAAAGTATTTTCTGAACTGTAAGTTTTACAAAGTGGATTACCTATATTTGTGTATTATGGAACCCTTTTAAGGGGTTCAAAGGAATTTTGCATATTTTATATTATTCTTGGTCTCATTCTGTCATTACTTAGGCTAATTTTTATAGGCAGAAAAACTAGTCATGGAGAAAATATCTGGGTAACTTGATTAGACATAGCTTTTTCATAGATTCAGGATGCTGGGACTTGGGTGAATATAACATTTGTGGCACACTCAATGCAAGGATGGACACCATCGGCTTGACATATGGCCCCATTTAATACAATGAATCTATATAGCAGGCAATGTCATTCATCCTTTATATATGAAAAGTTTGTGTTGGGGAGCATGTTTGTGTAGCTTTCTTAAGGTCATAAGGTTAACAGTGTTCCAGTTATCTAATCCAGGTGGGTATTTTAGCCAAGTTTTTGCTCATACAGCACATCAGAGTCCATCCTGTTTATTTGGAAGGTAAGAAAACCAAGGTCAAATGGCTTTCTTAAGGGCACACCACTGGCTAGGAGCTGGGAGTAAAACTTAGGTCTTCTGATTCTTAGTTCAAGTTTTTGTTTGTTTGTTTGTTTGTTTGTTTTAATTAGCTTTCTTTCCAGTTTGTATTTATTTAGTTGTTACTTTCACCAATAAGAACTCATTTTTCTTTATCTTGATTTCACTTGTCCTTTCTATATTTTTTTTCATTTTCAAATAACACATTAGGTTTACTTGTGGGCTTTTACTGAGATTTGAAACTCATTGAAGTTCTTTCTAAATAACAGAATGTCAGTTTCTGAGCATACAGTCTTACAATCTTCCTGTTCATTGATGTGTGTTCCACCACATAAAAACTACTCATTAGTTTGATTAATGGTTTCAATTTGGATGTTAGTTAAAAATAGAGTTTTGTAAATAAGAAGTCATTCTGAGCTACTATTGTCAGGAAACAGTATATGATCCATTCTTTCTTCAAACTCTATATACTCATACAATAAGATCTATAAACTACAAAGGAAATCAAGTGTAAAACACACAGTTCTCTTTGGCTCTGCTTTCAAGAAATAAAAAGCCACAGTCCCAATTCTTTGGAGATAGAAAAGGGAATTATTATTTAGTGACTGTGACGAATTTGGACACATGCATTTACCCCCTTTCATATAGAATATTAGAGATTTTTAGTTTTAACCAGTAATTCTAGTATCATCTTTTAGTTGCTCTTACAGTCTGTCTCTCTCTCTTTTCATGTATGTATGTAGGCAGGTGTTAGTGTCTGTCCATGTGGGTGTATACACACACACACAGACAAACATAAAAGTTGTTTTTGTGTGTATTATTGTAAACATTCTGAAGTTGAATATGCATACAGAGAAATGCACTAATCATAGGTACACAGCTTAGTAAGTTCACATTTAACCATGTAACCTGCACTTAGATCTAGAGATAGAACATCACTCCAACCTTAGAAGCCACTTCATGTCCTCTTCCAATTACTCACTTGAAGATTACCATACAGTGTATTAAACTTACCTAATTTTCAACTACATATAAATGGAGTAAACCAGTAAATATCTTTAATGAGTGCCTTATTTTGTTCATTTTATCTGTGAGATTCATCTGCAATGTTCAGTCCCTGTCATTGCTACATAGTATTCTGTTATATGACTCACTACACTTTATTTTTCTAGTCTACTGTGGAGACTTTGGGTTGTTTCCAAATACACAGACACACACAACAATGAAGACATTTATTGAGGACATAGAGAGAACTGGAAAATATTAAGAAAAAGGCAGGCAACCTACCTGAAAATGACTAAAAGTCTATAGCCTAAAGGCCAATAAGCATTTTCACTAGTCACTAAGGAAATGCAAATTAAAATCACAACAGGATACTATTACACATCCATCAGAATGGCTAAAATTAAAAAAAAAAAAATACCAAGTATTACGAGAATATGAACTACAACTCTCATATACTGCTGGTGAAAGTTCAGATTGGCATAAGCACTAGGTAAATAATTTGACAGCATCTAAAAAAAAAAAAAACCCTGAAAATTCATATTCCCTATCACCCAGCCATTCTGTTCCTAGGTATATACTCAGTGGAAATGTGTGCATGTTGACCAAAAGATATGTACAAGGATATTCATAGAAACATTATATGTAATTACCAAAAATATAATTCATTTTTTTAAGTTTGGGTATGTTTTTTTGATTCAAAAAATTTGAATTTTTAGACTAAAATAATATTTAGCATTGCATCAGGAGTTAGAACTTTGGTAGTACTAATATAGATTGAGTTGTCTAGAATAAGAATTATATAAAAAAGGTAAAATAGACATTTGGAGCTGTAGTTAAAATGTCCAAGATAAGGATTGACTACTGTAAGTTATTTCTAGAAATGTGCATCTTCTTGCTTATCAAAATTAGGTAGGTATAGTCAATTCTGGCTTATCATTGGAACGGAAGGGAGTAGTCCCATAGGTAGCTTTAAATAAAAGGCTCAGGGGCACCTGGGTGGCATAGTCAGTTAAGTGACTGACTCTTGGTTTTGGCTCAGGTTCCTGGTCTCAGGGTCATGAGATCGAGCCCCGAGTCAGGCTCCACACTTGGCAGGGAGTCTGCTTGGGATTCTCTCTCCCACTTGTGCTTTCTTTCTCTCAAATAAATCTTTAAAAATAAATAAATAAATGGCAAAATCACTACTATTTTGAGTGCATTTATATTATTTCACAATTCTTAATGCAAATTTTCAACTTAGAGCAAACAATCTCTTTCTGATCCTTAATGGACCTACTGTCTACTTCTCATTTCATGTGTTAAAAATTAATCATTTAGTTTATTCAGTTGCTCTTTATCAAGCATTTAGTTTGTGCCAGGCCCTGACCTAGGTGCCTGGGATAAGCTGTGACCAAAACAAAGTTCTTGACCTCAGGAAGTTTGATTCTAGTGGTAGACAGAACATGAATATGTAAACATGAATTTTTAACATGGTAAGTAGTGATTAGTGCTACGGGGAAAAAATACAGCAGGATAAGGAGAATTGAGGGTGTAGGGGGTTGCTATTTTATGCATGTTGGTCAAAAATATCTTTCTGATAAGGTAAGATTTGAATAGGAGCTGAAAAGTAAAGATGAAAGCCATGGAGATCTCTGGAAGAACGATGATTCAGGGAAAGGGACACCAAATACCAAAGTCCTGAAGCAGGCTTTGTGTGTTCAAACAACAGCCTGGAGACCAAGAACAGGGTGGATGATGGAAGAGTCAGAAAGCTTGTAGGTCATTGGAAAGGTGAGTCCCATGTTTTGGGTTTGAGCAACAGAAAGCATGAAGTTTTTTCATTTACTGAGAGGTCTATCAAAGACTACATTAAGAGTAGATAAGAGGTGAAGGAAAATCAGGAGTTTGGTCTTGATCATTTTAATTTGGGGGTCTCTATTAGACTTTAAAGAGGAAATGTCCAGTAAGCGGTTGAATATAGAGTCAGAAATTCCGGGAAATGGTGCAGTCTGGAGGTATAAATTTGCGAGTTGTAAATTAATGAAGTGGATGAGGTCACTTAGAAAGTGACTTAGGAATCTGAGAAATGACTGGGGATGAAGTTGAAGAAATAAAGAACAACAGGCAAAGGAGAATGGGAAGGAACAGCTAGTGAAAGTAAGACTGGAATTAAAGACCATGTCTTTTACTTAGAACTGAAGTCAAATTAAGAAAATCTTTTTAAGAAGATGGGTAGGGAGCAACAATGTCAAGTACTGCTGTTAGCTCAAGAGAGGTGAGCATTGAGAATTGGTCATTGCATTTGACAACATCATTGAACTTGATAAGACTTGTTTCTATAGATGGTTACAAAATCTTGCTACACTGGATTTAAAAGGCATTAGCGAAGAAATGGGGGTTGAAAGTATTAAGATTCTTCTGAGGAATTTTGATGCAAAAGGAAGCAGAGTAGTAATGAGCTATAGTTAGAGGGAATGTAGGGTTGAGAGGAAGGATTTTACAGATGGGGGATAATAAAGCATCTTTGTAAGGTGGTGAAAAGTTTCTGGTAAAGAGAGAAAGTTCGTGATGCAGGATAGTGGGGACAGTTGCTGGAGTGATTCCACAATGGCAGAAACTCACAGAGAAATGGAAAATGTTACCTCAGATAGCATTTTTATCTTTTTTTTGCCAGCTTGTCTATGAGGTTCACAATGATAGAAGTAAACTAGACAAACAATTGTTTTGCTTAAAAGTCCTATTACCCTGGGAAACATAAAAAGGGACTTCATCTGGTATCAGCATATTGCACCTACTATCCTTGCCATTTATTCTGGGCTAGGACACAGATGCCAAAACAAAGTCTTCTGATAGATAGCAGGGCATCAACTATATTCTCTTCAGTCTCCATTACATAACCATGCAGGATCTGTCCGCCCTGTATAGGTTTTAACTGACTGCTACTCCTGTACCATGCAGTAGATAACTGGTTATGGTTCATTGATCTTCTCTGTGGGTTCCAGAAGATGAGTTTACATTTTGTTTTCTTTCCATATACTTGTTTGTTTGTCTTTGGAGTCCCATTTCTAAGATGTATTGCACAAATTACCTTTCAATAGTGTGAAATTTTAGGGGAAAAAAAAACCCTTGAACAGGAATATTAATTAAGGCTTTCTTATGGATGGCAGTGACCTCGTAGGGGAAGAAATAGAATTTATAAGACATGAACTGCTGCTATCTTTTACATATTAATCTAAACTCTTCATATTAAATGAAAATAGAGGTGGTATTTTTGAAATAGAGTTTTTTTTGAACTCTTCTGTGGAAATGACCAATTGTTGATTCAACTATTAATTAGGACAAAGCACTTTTATTTAATTAGAAAGCCAAGTTATTAAAATTCTAATTGATAATTTCATAATTCTCAAATCTTAGCTCATGTAAAAACTCTTAAATCTCTACTTCAAGAAGTCTGCCTGTCTATATCAATTCAAAATCACCTTCTGTATTTGAAAGTCATTTATGCTTATGTCCTGCCAGAATCCAAAATACAGAAATCATAATTGATTATTTGATATTAAGGAGCATCTTAATTATTTACATTTACTTTTAAGTAAATATTAACATTTACCTTATTAATTAAATAATCTATAATTACTTACATTTTCTGTTAGGACCACTAAGAGCAGTTAAAAGTTAACATAGTATATCAGGAAGTTGAAGTAGGGTTCTTTCTGACTCAGTTTTGGCTGAAGCTCCAAAGGCCAAGAATAAAATGATAGGTGCCTTGATGGCCTTAATGGGTTAAGATTGAAGAGACCAAATAGGAGAAATTCTTTGGAGAAAGTTGCAGGAGCCCAGTAGCATTTTTCATACCCCCTGCCATTGGAGATGGGACGAAAATGTTTTTCCTCATTCTCAAATCTAGTGAGAGACAGAATCATGTCTCTCCCCTGTATTTTGGGGGGCTCATAGTAGATTGGTATCTGATTCACATCGGAGAAGTCAAAGGCATGGCTGTGACTTTGGCTAGAGGAGATAGAGTAGAGAGAAGAGGGCTACCAGGACATGGAGATTTGCTTTCTGTTTGTCAGGAAAAAAGAATACTTCGAGTATTCACTGTGACTCAGATGTTGATCATATGAGAGAGAACAAGAGAAGTCAACAGTGACAGAGTGAGAGCAAAGCAAGCAAGAACGTGCTGGCTTGAGGTTTAAAACCAAGGAAATTTGCCCCAAAAGGCCTGGGAGGGTGATGGAACCCCAGCAGTGTGCCTGTGAGGTGTGGGCTCCAGAATACCTGGGGGTGAAGGTTGGAATCAGGAGTTGGCAGCTAAAGAAAAGCCATGGCCATTTCATGGTCATTGAAATGAGAGGTTGTCAAAGAGAGAATTTTGAGACACCCACCAAGATGCTCTAAACTACAAGGCAGGAGAACAAGCGGAAGCTAGTCCGGCTCGCAACTCCTTTCTGAGGAAGACTTGAGTAGGGGAGGGAGGGGGTGTCATTTTTGAATCATTTATTATGACCAGGGAATCGGCATCTGAATGATAAAAGTGACAATTCTGGAGAGACCGAAAGTGCCAGTGGAAACTTTTTATTATCCGAGAGTGACTGTAAATGTTAAGAGATGTGCTGGAGATTTCATCCAAATACTAGTTCACAGAGTGAGTTTGGATGGGTGTAGGGGGAAAAACAGATTTTTTTTAAATAATTGAGTCTTCTAGAGTCTAGCTCATTAAATAAAAAGTTACATTGGCTTCCAAACAATGGTTGATAAGAACAAAAAAAAGGCTTATCTTTCATTATCCAGATGCCCCCACATATTGCAAGGAAGCAGTTCATCTCACTGAATGACATTCATACTTATTGCCTTTGTATCTTGTAGTGGGATTTTTGTTTGGGACACTTATTATTGTTCAGACATGAGTGCCTCCGGATGTTTTAATGAAAATACAATTCAAAAGAGATAGTTTTCTGATCTCTATCTCACAAATAATCTTATACCTTAGAAACACTGCAAAGAGAGTTACAGCAGTTACAGGATCAATAGTGGCGGCCTTTCAGCAGTTCACTCAGCTCACTCCTGAGTAACAGAAGCCCCTTTATCCAAAAGCTCTGCAGTATCTCTTGGAGATCTTCACTCTAAAGGGCTATGAAGCATAAATTATTTGTTTCAGTTCCCAATTTTTGCTCTGGCCTCTCAATATCTTGTTTTTAAGTTTTGGTTTGTAGTAGCAAGAAAACTACTTCCTATTACTGGCTCAGTACCATAATTTTCTAGAGAGCAGTAGAACTAGAGTATTGATTGGAAAAATAAGATACATGAATTTACAGTATTTATACAGTGTAAGAAATCAGAATATTCCACATATTTGCTTAACCAAACCACATATTGATAAATTTCAACTGGTTTGGACTCCACTTTTTTTTTTTTCCCCTGACTGGGTTGTCTTATTTTGTAACAGATTTCTCTTCCTTTGCCTATGACATATAGGTTTCTGTGAATTGATATATAACACAAACAATAAGGTACTATTCTAAGGTCTTTACTTAAATTGTCTAATTCTGAAAACAGGTCTTTTATGAAGGAATGATTTTCCAGGATTGTTAGCCTGTGTGCCTCCTTTAGCTCATCTGTAAACAGGGCTCATAATCCTGGAAAATCACTTCAGTCAACGTCATCATATGTGTGAGATTTCATCCATGTTGAGGGTATAGCAATAGTCCTTTCCTCCTCATTTCTGTGTTGCCTTTAATCATCTTGAATATACTACTTTGTATATTTGCCTACTTTATTGTCAAATGAAAAACAAATCTGGACTCAGGTAAAGGTTTGATTTGAAAGGATTGTTGCAATAGAGAGAATGCTCTGACTTTAAGATCTGTCAGCATCTCAAAGGTCAGGCAGAAGGGGCTTCTCTTTTATAGGAGTAAATGAGGCTAGAAGGAACCAGGTGTAGGGGAGTGCGATGAGCAGGTGACAAAATTGGACAATTTTTCTTTTCTTTTTTTTTTAATTTTTTATTGTTATGTTAATCACCATACATTACATCATTTGTTTTTGATGTAGTGTTCCATGATTCATTGTTTATGCATAACACCCAGTGCTCCACGCAGAATGTGCCCTCTTTAATACCCATCACCAGGCTAACCCATCCCCCCACCCTCCTCCCCTCTAGAACCCTCAGTTTGTTTCTCAGAGTCCATAGGCTCTCATGGTTCATCTCCTCCTCCGATTTACTCCCCTTCGTTCTTCCCCTCCTGCTATCTTCTTCTTTTTCTTTTTTCTTAACATATGTTGCATTATTTGTTTCAGGAGTACAGATCTGTGATTCAACAGTCTTCCACAATTCACAGAGCTCACCATAGCACATACCCTACCCAATGTCTATCACCCAGCCACCCCATCCCTCCCACCCCCCACCACTCCAGCAACACTTAGTTTGTTTCCTGAGATTAAGAATTCCTCATATCAGTGAGGTCATATGATACATGTCTTTCTCTGATTGACTTGTTTCACTCAGCATGACACCCTCCAGTTCCATCCACGTCGTTGCAAATGGCAAGATCTCATTCCTTTTGATGGCTGCATAATATTCCATTGTGTATATATACCACATCTTCTTTATCCATTCATCTGTCGATGGACATCTTGGCTCTTTCCACAGTTTGGCTATTGTGGACATTGCTGCTATAAACATTGGGGTGCACGTACCCCTTCCAGTCCCTACATTTGTATCTTTGTGGTAAATACCCAGTAGTGCAATTGCTGGATCATATGGTAGCTCTATTTTCAACTGTTTGAGGAACCTCCATACTGTTTTCCAGAGTGGTTGCACCAGCTTGCATTCCCACCAACAGTGTAGGAGGGTTCCCCTTTCTCCGCATCCCCGCCAACATCTGTCATTTCCTGACTTGTTAATTTTAGCCATTCTGACTGGTGTGAGGTGGTATCTCATTGAGGTTTTGATATGGATTTCCCTGATGCCGAGCGATGTTGAGCACTTTTTCATGTGTCTGTTGGCCATTTGGATGTCTTCTTTGGAAAAATGTTCATGTCTTCTGCCCATTTCTTGATTGGATTATTTGTTCTTTGGGTGTTGAGTTTGATAAGTTCTTTATAGATTTTGGATACTAGCCCTTTAGCGGATATGTCATTTGCAAATATTTTCTCCCATTCTGTCGGTTGTCTTTTGGTTTTGTGGACTTTTTCTTTTGCTGTGCAAAAGCTTTTTATCTTGATGAAATCCCAGTAGTTCATTTTTGCCCTTGTTTCCCTTGTCTTTGGCGATGTTTCTAGGAAGAAGTTGCTGCGGCTGAGGTCGAAGAGGTTGCTACCTGTGTTCTCCTTTAGGATTTTGATGGACTCCTGTCTCACGTTTAGGTCTTTCAAGCATTTTGAGTCTATTTTTGTGTGTAGTGTAAGGAAATGGTCCAGTTTCATTCTTCTGCACGGTGGCTGTCCAATTTTCCCAACACCATTTGTTGAAGAGACTGTCTTTTTTCCATTGGATATTCTTTCCTGCTTTGTCAAAGATGAGTTGACCATAGAGTTGAGGGTACATTTCTGGGCTCTCTATTCTGCTCCATTGATCTCTGTGTCTGTTTTTGTGCCAGTACCATACTGTCTTGATGATGACAGCTTTGTAATAGAGCTAGAAGTCCGGAATTGTGATGCCGCCAGCTTTGCTTTTCTTTTTCAATATTCCTCTGGCTATTCGGGGTCTCTTCTGGTTCCATACAAATTTTAGGATTATTTGTTCCATTTCTTTGAAAAAAGTGGATGGTATTTTGATGGGGATTGCATTGAATGTGTAGATTGCTCTAGGTAGCATTGACATCTTCACAATGTTTGTTCTTCCAATCCATGAGCATGGAACGTTTTCCATTTCTTTGTGTCTTCTTCAATTTCTTTCATGAGTATTTTATAGTTTTCTGAGTACAGATCCTTTGCCTCTTTGGTTAAATTTATTCCTAGGTATCTTATGATTTTGGGTGCAATTGTAAATGGGATCGACTCCTTGATTTGTCTCTCTTCTGTCTTGTTGTTGGTGTATAGGAATGCCACTGATTTCTGTGCATTGATTTTATATCCTGCTACTTTACTGAATTCCTGTATGATTTCTAGCAGTTTTGGGGTGGAGTCTTTTGGGTTTTCCACATACAGTATCATATCATCTGCAAAGAGTGAGAGTTTGACTTCCTCTTTGCCGATTTGGATGCCTTTGATTTCTTTTTGTTGTCTGATTGCTGTGGCTAGGACTTCTAATACTATGTTGAATAGCAGTGGTGAGAGTGGACATCCCTGCCGCGTTCCTGACCTTAGGGGAAAAGCTCTCAGCTTTTCCCCATTGAGAATGATATTGGCTGTAGGTTTTTCATAGATGGCTTTTATGATATTGAGGTATGTATCCTCTATCCCTATACTCTGAAAAGTTTAGATCAAGAAAGGATGCTGTACTTTGTCAAATGCTTTTTCTGCATCTATTGAGAGGATCATATGATTCTTGTTCTTTCTTTTATTAATGTATTGTATCAGGTTGATTGATTTGCGGATGTTGAACCAACCTTGCAGCCCAGGGATAAATCCCACTTGGTCATGGTGAATAATCCTTTTAATGTACTGTTGGATCCTATTGGCTAGTATTTTGGTGAGAATTTTTGCATTCATGTTCATCAAGGATATTGGTCTGTAATTCTCCGTTTGGATGGGGTCTTTGTCTGGTTTTGGGATCAAGGTAATGGTGGCCTCATAAAATGAGTTTGGAAGTTTTCCTTCCATTTCTATTTTTTGGAACAGTTTCAGGAGAATAGGTATTGATTCTTCTTTAAATGTCTGATAGAATTCCCCTGGGAAGCCGTCTGGCCCTGGGCTTTTGTTTCTTGGGAGATTTTTGATGCCTGCTTCAATTTCCTTAGTGGTTATAGGTCTATTCAGGTTTTCTATTTCTTCCTGGTTCAGTTTTGGTAGTTGATACATCTCTAGGAATGCACCCATTTCTTCCAGGTTATCTAATTTCCTGGCATAGAGTTGCTCATAATATGTTCTTATAAGTCTTTGTATTCCTTTGGTGTTGGTTGTGATCTCTCCTCTTTCATTCATCATTTTGTTGATTTGGGTCATTTCCCTTTTCTTTTTGAGAAGTCTGGCCAGGGGTTTATCAATCTTATTAATTCTTTCAAAGAACCACCTCCTAGTTTCGTTGATCTGTTCTACTGTTCTTTTGGTTTCTGTTTCATTGATTTCTGCTCTGATCTTTATTATTTCTCTTCTCCTGCTGGGTTTAGGCTTTATTTGCTGTTCTTTCTCCAGCTCCTTTAGGTGTAGGGTTAGGTTGTGTATTTGAGACCTTTCTTGTTTCTTGAGAAAGGCTTGTATTGCTATATACTTTCCTTTCAGGACTGCCTTTGCTGAATCCCAAAGATTTTGAACAGTTGTGTTTTCATTTTCATTGGTTTCCATGAATTTTTTTAATTCTTCTTTAATTTCCTGGTTGACCCACTCATTCTTTAGTAGGATGCTCCTCAGCCTCCATGTATTTGAGTTCTTTCTGATTTTCCTCTTGTGATTGGGTTCTAGTTTCAAAGCACTGTGGTCTGAAAATATGCAGGGAATAATCCCAGTCTTTTGGTACCAGTTGAGACCTGATTTGTGACCTAGGATGTGATCTATTCTGGAGAATGTTCCATGGGCACTAGAGAAGAATGTGTATTCCGTTGCTTTGGGATGGAATGTTCTGAATATGTCTGTGAAGTCCATTTGGTCCAGTGTGTCATTTAAAGTCTTTATTTCCTTGTTGATCTTTTGCTTAGACGATCTTTCCATTTCAGTGAGGGGGGTGTTAAAGTCCCCCAGTATTATTGTATTGTTGTCAGTGTGTTGCTTTGCTTTTGTTATTTATTGCCTTATATAATTGGCTGCTCCCATGTTAGCGCATAGATATTTAGAATTGTTAGATCTTCTTGGTGGATAGACCCTTTAAGTAGGATATAGTGTCCTTCTTCATCTCTTATTACAGTCTTTGTTTTAAAATCTAATTTGTCTGATATAAGGATTGCCACCCCAGCTTTCTTTTGGTGTCCATTAGCATGGTAAATGGCTTTCCAACCCCTCACTTTCAATCTGGGGTGTCTTTGGGTCTAAAATGAGTCTCTTGCAGACAGCATATTGATGGGTCTTGTTTTTTAATCCAATCTGATAGCCTGTGTCTTTTGATTGGGCCATTTAGCCCATTTACATTGAGGGTAACTATTGAAAGGTATGAATTTAGTGCCATTGTATTGCCTGTAAGGTGACTGTTACTGTATATTGTCTGTGTTCCTTTCTGGTCTATGCTGCTTTTAGGCTCTCTTTGCTTAGAGGACCCCTTTCAATATTTTTTGTAGGGCCTGTTTCGTGTTTGCAAATTCTTTTAGTTTTTGTTTGTCCTGGAAGCTTTTTATCTCTCCTTCTATTTTCAATGACAGCCTAGCTGGATATAGTATTCTAGGCTGCATATTTTTCTCGTTTAGTGCTCTGAAGATATCATGCCAGTCCTTTCTGGCCTGCCAGGTCTCTGTGGATAGGTCTCTTCCCAATCTAATATTTCTACCATTGTAGGTTACATATCTCTTCTCCCGAGCTGCTTTCAGGATTTTCTCTTTGTCTCTGAGACTCGTAAGTTTTAATATTAGATGTCAGGGTGTTGACCTATTTTTATTGATTTTGAGAGGGGTTCTCTGTGCCTCCTGGATTTTGATGCCTGTTTCCTTCCTCACATTAGGGAAGTTCTCTGCTATTATTTGCTCCAATATACCTTCCGCCCCTCTCTCTCTTTCTTCCTCTTCTGGGATCCCAATTATTCTAATGTTGTTTCGTCTTATGGTATCGCTTATCTCTCGAATTCTGCCCTCGTGATCCTGTAATTGTTTCTCTCTCTTTTTCTCAGCCTCTTTATTTTCCATCATTTGGTCTTCTATTTCACTGTTTCTCTCTTCTGCCTCGTTTATCCTAGCAGATAGTGCCCCCATTTTTGATTGCACCTCATTAATAGCCTTTTTGATATCAACTTGGTTAGATTTTAGTTCTTTTATTTCTCCAGAAAGGGTGTCTCTAATAACTTCCACGCTTTTTTCAAGGCCAGCTAGTATCTTTAAAGTCATGATTTTGAACTCTAGGTCTGACATCGTACTAATGTCCATATTGAGGAGGTCCCTGGCTGACGGTACCATCTCTTGTTCTTTTTGCTGAGGTGATTTTTTTCATCTTGTCATTTTGTCCAGAGGAGAATAGCTGAATGAGAGAACAAAATGCTAACAGGTTAACAATGTCCCCAGCAAATATAGTCTATACAAATCAGAAAAGACCTGAAACCAGGGGAAAAGAAAGGGAAAGAAAGAAAAAAGAAAGAGAGAGAAAAAAAAGAAAAAGATAAAAACAAAAACAGAACAATACAAAAAAACAGAATATGATCAAATATGATCAGGCTAGTGCATAGATCCGTGCCACACACTAGATTTTGGGCATATTTTTGTGTTAGAAAAAAGGTGCCTCCTAAAATTTTAAAGGATAAAAGACCAATATATGTACAAAATAAGGGTTGATACAATGAAGGGACAGAAGATGACTGTAAAGATGAAAATTATAAAATTTTTTATAAAAGGAATTGATAAGATAAGAAGTTGTTTGAAAAAAGAAAGAAGAAGATTTGAAAAAAAAAAAAGGGAGAGAATGTGATCAGGCAGGAGACTAGAACAAAGCCATACACTAGTGATTTTAGGGTGTATTTTGATCTGTTAGAAGAAACTGTATCTCAAAATTTTAAGGAGAGAACAACTTATATATATATATATGCCAAAAATAAGGGTAACTACTATGAAGGGATAAAGTATGACTCTAAAAATGAAAAATAAAAAAATGTTTTTTTAAAAAAGGGATTGATAAGATGTTGGTTGAAAAAGGGAAAAAAGAAAAATTCAAAAAAAATGTTAAAAAAATTAACTTTGAAAAACTAATGAATCATGGTAAAAAAAAGCCATGAATTCTATGTGCAGTATTCCCTTAGCACTGGAGTTCTCCCATTCTCCTTGATCGGTAAACTTGGTCTTGGTTTGCTGGCTGTTCCTGCTGATCTTCTGGGGGAGGGGCCTGTTGCCATGGTTCCCAAATGTCTTTGCCGGAGGCGGAATTTCCACGCCCTTGTCGGTCCGGGCTAAGCAAGCTGCTCAGGTTTGCTCTCAGGAGCTTTTGTTCCCTGCAAGCTCTGGTACAGCTTTGGAGGACCAGGGTGAAAACGGTGGCCTCCCAATTCCACCCAGAGGAGCTGAGAACTCGGGGCCCCGCTCCTCAGTGCGCCTCCAGAGAAAAGCAGTCAATCACTCCTGTGTCCCCGGTCTCCGGCCACACTCAGTGCTCACCCAGCCTGTGACCAAGCGTTTCTATCTCTGGCACCCGACCCCGTGTGGAGTCTCCAAACCCAGCAGATCCCTGCAGTGCGCTCCTGCGCCGCTCCTCCTGGGGCAGGAAGGGGAGTCTCCCCGGATCTGCCGCTTGTTGGGTCCCTGCTGGAGGAGCAGTGGCCCGACTGGGCCGCGGATCACAGTTTATGGCCACCCCGAGCTGAGAGCCCGCGCCTCACCTCCTCTCTGCAGCCAGCTTCCCCGCTCCGATACCTGGGAGCTCTGCAGCACTCAGGCACCCCCGGTCTTTCTGTGACCCCGAGGGTCCTGAGACCACACTGTCCTGTGAGGGTTCCACTCCCCACTTAGCCACTGGAGCGGCGTCCCTCAGCAGAGCCGACTTCTAAAAGTTCCGATTTTGTGCTCCGTGGCTCTATCACTTGCCAGAAGTGGCCGACGGAGGCCCCCCTCCCCTGCAGTCTATCCTCCCAAATATCGCCTCGGATTCCCTTCTCCGCACGTCCTACCTTCCAGTAAGTGGTCGCTTCTCTGTTCAGAGAGTTGTTGCTACTCTCTTCTTCAATCTCTTGTTGAGTTCGTAGGTGTTCAGAATGGTTTGATCCCTATTCAGCTGAATTCCTGAGACCAGACGAAATCCAGGTCTCCTCCTCCTCTGCCATCTTGCTCTGCCTCCAAAATTGGACAATTTTTCTTTGCCTCAAGCCAGTTCTTGGTGAAGTTCATTAAGGAGGGTTTGTTCTGCTTTCCAAGTGACTGCTTAATCTCAGGGGCATGAGAAAATTGAGGGGCCTGTGGGGAGAAGAGAAACCTAATCCAAGTTTGTTCAAGTGAAGTTGCCAGGCATCTAGTTCAGGTTGGTCAGTGGGGACAAACAGTTCAGGTATTCATTTATGAGACAAAAAAAGGGGAGTTTAGAGGGTTTCTGGTCTTGTCATAGGCAAACAAAGGGTTAACCATGAGTCTTACCAGGTCATCTGGGGAGAGGATCTTTGCAGTAAGGTACTTCCCACAATGCTAAATGGTGAAGATACTTCTTAATGTCCCAGTGTTCCAGGAATTCAGGTAAAGTTTGAATATTGCTATTATTACTGTTGATGAACATTCATAATGCTTCCAGTTTGGGGTCATTATTATTTGGGTTTATTAAAGGTGTTATGAACATTTTTACACATGCATTTTGGTGGATATAAGCATATACCTAAGAGTAAAATTTTGGTATTAGAGGCTATGTGTATATTGAACTTTGGAAGATATGGACAGTTTTCCAATTAAACTTCATCATTAATGTAGGAGAGTTCCAACTGCTCCACGTTCATGTCCAAAGTTGATATTAGTAGCGTTAACTTGAATTTTAGCCATCTGGTGTAGGTATCATGATACTACAATGTGATTTTAATTTGTATTTCCCCGATGATTAATATTGTTGAGCATCTTTTCATACATATATTGGATTTTTAGCTATCCTTTTTTGCAAAGTGCCATTTCAAGTGTTCATCCACTTAAATTGTTTTTTTTTTTTTTTTTCCCTGACTGGTATGTGAAAGTTCTTTATACATTCTAGACAAGATTCTTTGTCACATACATGCACTGCAAATCTCTTCTCTAATCTTTGTCATGCATTTTCAATTTCTTAATGGTAATTTTTGATGAAGTACTTATTTTGAATGAGCTCTGATTTATTAGTTATTGTTAATGCTTTTGTGTTTTTAAAAAATCTTTCTTTGTTCCAGGGTCATGAAGATAGTCTATTTTTTTTTTTTTTTCCTGAGAGCCTTATTGTTTTATGTTTCACATTTAGTTGTGTAATCCACTTCAGTTCATTTCTTGTATATGATGTAGGGTAGGGTCAAGACTCACTTTTAAAATAGGCATATCGGTTAATGCAGCACATTTATGGAAGAGGCCATCCTTTCTCTGACTTCCAAGTAATAACTGTACAGATAGTTCAGTAATCAGCCATTTGATTCAGTCAAAAACAAATTTTTGACTTTTTTCTTACATTCAATTGAGCAATAACTTATTCAAAACTTATTATATGTATACATACAATATAGATTTTCTTTTGGGGGTGTCACTAGAAATTGTGTTTTTAAATTTTTTTTCATCTTAATGTGATAACACCACTTAATATAACATGTAGCCCTCTTAACAGATTTTTGGGTGTAATATAGTATTATTAGGTATAGACAGTGTTAAACAGCAGATCTCTAGAACTTACTCATTTTGCATAACTGAATTTTACCTTTTGATTAGCAGCTTCTCATTTCTTCTCACTGCAGCCAACCATCATTTTCTTCTTTGCTTCTCTGAATGTGATTACTCTACATACCTCATATGAGTGGAATCATACAGTACTTATGCTTCTGTGACTAGCTTATTTCACTAAGCATAATGACCTAAAGATTCATCCCTGTTGCATGTTGCAGAATTTCCTTCTCTTTAAAGGCTGGATGGGGGGGCGCCTGGGTGGCTCAGTTGGTTAAGCGTCTGCCTTTGGCTCAGGTCATGATCCCAGGGTCCTGGGATTGAGTTCCACATCAGGCTCCCTGCTCAGTGGGAAGCCTGCTTCTCCCTCTGCCTCTGCCTGCCGCTCCCCCTGCTTGTACTCTCTTTCTCTCTCTGACAAATAAATAAATAAAATCTTAAAAAAAAAAAAAAGGCTGGATAGTACTTGATTGTATATATATACCACAATTTTTTATCCATTCATCTGTCAGTGGGCATTTAGCTTGTTTCTGTATTGTGGCTACTGTGAATGCAGTGACTCTGGGAGTGCAGATACAGGGAAGCCCTGGGTTTCTAGCCCAGTCACTGCAGCAAGGTGGTGGGTGTGGAGCTGTGGTGAGGGCCGCTTGTTGGCACAGCTGCTTTATTCTCTGTCGTCCCCAGGGTCTAGCGTGTGTGCTGGGTCCCACATTCCCCCAGATGGACGAGATAGGAGCTGGTCCCTAGGGTAGCACCTGGCAAAGCTGGGATATTAGATGTGAGGTCTGACTCTTTCCCTCCTCAGGGAGAAGCAGGGAGCTGAGGACACCTCTGGATGAAATTACACTGTGCTATGCTGTACTAGGGTGGGAATTATGGTGAAAGGGTGTCTCTACTTTTCCTACTAGTTTCATTGCACCTGCTTGGGTATAGAAGCCTCTTAACTAGCTTTTGGATTTCTAACAAGGGAATTGATCTGTGCATTGCTGCTGAGTTGGTATGTCCATGAGGAGAAGGAGGCTCCATTTCCTACCCTACCACTCAATACTCTGCCCATTCCTGCCCGGCTCCTGTCTCTCTCAGCTGAGAAACAGCTCTCCTTTTGCTAAATCCCATGGGGGAGATTTCATTCTCCACCTTAACCTTTCAGGGGCATTTGGTCCCATTAACCAACCGTTCCATAAAATATTCTTTCTCCTGGGGCGCCTGGGTGGCTCCGTCGCTAAGTGTCTGCCTTTGGCTCAGGCCATGATCCCAGAGTCCTGGGATCGAGCCCCGCATCGGGCTCCCTGCTAGGCGGGAAGCCTGCTTCTCCCTCTCCCACTCCCCCTGCTTATGTTCCCTCTCTCACTGTGTCTCTCTCTGTCAAATAAATACATAAAATCTTAAAAAAAAATAAATATTCTTTCTCCTTAAGTTCTTTTGCCACCACATGCTTCTGGATTTCCTCCTTCCTCTTGGGTAGTTTATTCTTTGTCTTAATTGTTGGTTTATCTTTCTCCATCTGCTCACTAAATGTTAGACTTCCTCAGTTTTTAATTCCATATTGTTTCACTGCAAACTCTCTTTTCTAACAAGTGATTCATCTGACCATTAGAATCATCTGAGGAGCTTCTAAAATCCCGAAGCTTGGACTTCATCCCCTACTAATTAAATCTGGGGTGGGACTAGGCATCAGTAGTTTGCAGAGTTTCTCAGGTGAAGTCAGTGTACAGCAGAGCTGAGAACCGCTAGATCAATCCATCTGAACCCACAATTTTAAATACTACATTTTCATCAGAATAACCAACATTTGTGTTTGATTCTTAAATACATAACCAGCACATGGTATCATGCATGGCATATAGAAAATGCTCAGAAACTTTGTTAAATGAATTCAAGGAATGACTAAAGTCAGGGAAATATTTAGCATGTAGATAATTGAGTGAGTTACATTTTTGTTGTTCTTTAAGGAATTGCATTATTTAGTTGATGTTGTGGGTTGAGTTCTCTCTAAGATGGACCATGAGATGAAGATTTCCATGCAGAAAGAGATTGCTTTTGGAAGAACACTTCTTGGGAATGAGGAAGCAGGTTCAAACATAGGAACTGTGCAGTTGCACCTGAGGCATGGGTTTGATGCTACAGGGAGCTCTGAAGCTGGAATGGTCTTTCAAAGTTGTCTCAATCAGTAGGAAGAGACTTGAATACTTTTGTGTCCCCATATCAAAGTCTTCGGGTATGAGTTGACTCCAGGGCAAGACACCTTCCTTCGGCTGAAGGCTATTCTAAAAGTGACCCAGCTCAGAGCCTTAAGAAACCAGCATTTCTGGCAGAAGCCTCAGTTCCAAAGTGGTGATGGGGAGGATAAGGCGCCACAACATCCACTACAAGAGAACCAGATGAGCAACCAAATGGGATCTTACAGATCACCTTATTTAGACCTTTGATTTAAAGGTGAGTATACTGAGGCTCAGAGAGGGATTTTTTTTAAAGATTTTATTTATTTATTCATGAGAGACAGAGCGAGAGAGAGAAGCAGAGGGAGAAGCAGGCTTCCCACTGAGCAGGGAGCCCGATGCGGGACTCAATCCCAGGACCCTGGGATCATGACCCGAGCCGAAGGCAGACGCTCAACCATCTGAGCCACCCAGGTGCCCTCAGAGAGGGATTTGCCCAATATAATGTAGTAAGTAACCTTATAGTCTGTCGGGGTCTATAATGTTAGTCTCTTTGCTCTTAGACAAGTGTTTCTTCGGTTATACCCACACTTAACTTTATTATGTGTGTGTGAGTGAGGGATTTATCTTATCACCATTTCTGTTAGGCCGGAAGGGAAACATTTTATATTTGTCTCTGTATGGAAATAGAAAAGTGAGAAAAGATAAGTACAGTTGTAGTTACAGTTAGTAGCAGAGTTAGAGATATTACTATGGATTCGTATTTGCTAAGCCAGGATGTAGTACTCTTTCTGCAGAGTAAGAAAAGTAATTGCTCAGTGAGTGTTTTGAGGTTTAAGTTTCCTTCCTTATGTTATGAGGTTTGTATCAAATTAGTAAACCAATAGGAAGTAGTGAGAATGTACAATGTTTTACACTGTTTGAGAAACATACAGTGTCAGTAGACAATCCTTGTGGTATTCATAGGATGAGTAATCTCACATGTGATAGAAAGTTTAAAAAGACCACAGCCTCTGATGAGATTGGGAAGTTGCTGGTATCCAGAATCCAGCATCTCTGCAAATAGATGTTTCTACTTTGTGAAAAATGTTTTTCTTTGAGCCATGGATGATGTAATTGCATAATTGAAGGTAGACAAGATTTGAAAATATTTCCACAGGATCCAACAGTTCCTTAAGCCCAGTTGAGGGATAAATAAAATGATTGCTGTGAAACACTGTTCTTAATTATGATTCTTGGCCTGTAATAACACAGTAGACTTTGCCACACACAGGCACACATACCCATAAACACATTCTTTTTGAATAAATATAAACTAATTAAACTCAACTAATCATATAAAAGGTATCACTCACTGTATTCATAAACCTTCTGTTCACAGTTTAATCTCTGAAAACAGAATGGAAAATAAATATCGAAGCTGTCAAGAGAAGTAATAATAAGTTATACTGTAATTAGGAAAATACAAAACAAATAAAACCCCTCTATAATAACCTTGCAGTTATCTGGATTCATACATAACTACCGACTTAATTCATTACCTGAATATATAAAGTGTTTCTCTCTCTTTGTATATCTATCTGTCTGATTATCTAGAAGGGTATTTTCACTGCTCTAAAAATCCTCTGTGCTCTGCCTGTTAATCCCCCACTCACCCCAGTCCCTGGCAACCTCTTTTACAGTCTCCCTAGTTTTGCCTTTTCCACGATGTCACGTAGTTGAAATCATCACATAGTAGCCTTTCATATTGTCTTCTTTAATTTAGTAATATGTATTTCTGGTACCTCTATGTCTTTTCACGGCTTGATAGATCATTTATTTTTAGTGCTAAATAATATTCCATTGTCTGGATGTACCACAATTTATTTATCCATTCATCTACTAAAAAACATCTTGGTTGCTTCCAAGTTTGGCAATTATGAATAAAGCTGTTATAAAAATTTGTGTGCAGGTTTGTTTGTGTAGACGTTAAGTTTTTATATCCTTTGGGTAAATACCAACGAGTGAGATTGCTGGATCGTACGGTAACAATATGTTTAGTTTTGTAAGAAATTGCCAACCTGTTTTTCAAAGTGGCTGCACCATTTTGCATTCCCACTAGAAATGTGTCAGAGTTCCTATTGTTCCATATCTTCATTTGCATTTGGTGGTGTCAGTGTTGTGGATTTTGGCATTGTAATAGGTGTATAATGTTTTTTCATTGTTTTAATTTGCATTTCCCTGTGCCAGATGATGTGGAGCTTCTTTCCATAGGTTTATTTGCCATCTGTTTGTACTCTTTGGTGAAGTTAAAGTCTTTGGCACTCTGCTCTTTTTTTCCCACTCAAATAAACTTTTTTATTTATTTTTTAAAGTTATTTAAGATTTTATTTATTTTATTTCAGAGAGAGAGAGATAGAGCACAGAGTGGGGAGTGGGAGAGGGAGAAGCAGGCTTCCCGCCAAGCAGAGAGCCCAATGTGGGGCTCGATCCCAGGACCCTGGGATCATGACCTGAGCCGAAGGCGGACACTTAACAACTGAGCCACCCAGGCGTCCCAAATAAACTTTATTTTAGAACAGCTTTAGATTTACAAAAAATTTGTCAAAATATAGAGTTCACAAATACTCTGCTCCTAGTTTCTCCTATTATTAGCATCTTGCATTAGTATGGTACATTTTTTTTTTTTTTACAGTTAAAGAACCACTGTTGATACACTGTTACTAACTAAAGTCCATTCTTTATTCAGGTTTCCTTAGTTTTTACCCCATGTCCTTTTTCTGTTCCAGAATCCCATTCAATATATTATATTACATATAGTCTTCATGTTTCCTTAGGCTCCTTTGGCTGTGACAATTTCTCAGACCTTCCTTTTTTACATGACCATGGTGGTTTTGAGGAGTACTTGTCAGGTATTTTGTAAAATGTCATTCTACTGGGATTTGTCTCATGTTTTCCTCAGGATTAGACTGGAGTTACGTGTTTTTTGGGAGGAAGGTCACAGGATTCAATGCCATTCTCATCACATTTTATTAAGGGTACATAAAATCAGCATGACTTAACACTATTGAGGTTAACCTTGATCATCTGGCTAAGGTAGTATTTGTCAGGTTTCTCTGTTGTAAAGTCACTCTTTTCCCCCTTCCCACACTATATTCTTTGGAAGGAAGTCACTATGCACAGCACATGCTAAGGAGTGCAGAGTTATACTCCACCAGTTGAGAATAGAGGATCTATTTGAAATTCCAATTATTTGGAATTCTGCATGGGAGAATTGTCTATTCTCCTTCATTTATTTGTGTCCATATGGACTCATGGATTTTTATTTTATACTTTGCAATATAAACCAATATGACTTTATTTAGTTGCTCAAATGATTTAGATTTGAGCATTTGGGAAATCTTTCCATTGGCTTCTGTGTCCCTTTGACACGCTCTCATCTTTTTTTTTTTTTTTTGAGCTTTCAGTTGCTATTTTCAGTTGCTTTGAGATATCTGATCTTTTTTTTTTTTTTAATTCTTCTCCTTTCCTCTCATTTTAGATGAGGATACAGCATTTGTTTCCACAAAGGAAAGTTTCTACAACCTGAGGTGTTCAGGCCCAGGATCCTCAGGGTTGTAAACTTTGTGTGCATTTTTCAGGGAAAAACATAGATTTTACCAGATTCTTAGTGTTGTCCATAACCTAAAAAGAGGTAAAGAATCACTGCCCTTATGTAAAGAGGAGAAATAACACAATCTACACATTTTACAAACCTTGCTTTTTCCTTACTGCTTTGTGCTTGCCTCAGTTCATGTCCAGCTGGAGGCTTTGCAGCTCCCACACGCAGATTCCTCATGTGGCATATGCTGGACTGCTTGCAGGTCCAAAAAGAACTTTGACCATTGTTGTAGCATTTATAGCTCCGTAAAAACAAAAGCATCCCTTTGGACTCAGATTCCTGATTGGAGGGAAGACGTTCAGTTAATATGCTCATACACACTGTGTATGAGCATATTATTGATATTGAACTGTGCAGTGTGGTCACTAAAGGGTCATGTAAAAATAAGAGTGTTCTACAGTTAATGGAAAACTGAGTTTCCCCTTTGGAAAGAAATTTCTGGATTTTTTCCTTTAGTGCTGGAAAACATTACATCACTCAGCTATACAGGCTGATACATTCCTCGCATAACTTCACATATTAGTAATGACATCGGTTCAAGTTTAGGCGAATGAACAAAAGAAGACTGGTTGTAAAAAGGCATTTGAAATAAAACATTATTTTCTCTAGTCATTTGATCACTTTGCCTGAGAAAGTAAGTTATTTTCTTAAATTAATATCATATTTCTATGGAATAAATCCTATTTTGTCATAATAGAATTGTTGATAGATTTCTTGAAATAAAACAAAATGGCATAGTCAAATGGATAAAATATTGGACTGAGATGCAGAAGATAATAACAATACAACATAGTAGTGTGTGACCTAATTAAATACATTTAACTCTTCTTTTTCTTTTTGTGTTGTGTAAATAGTACTAATCACTTTCCCAAATTATAAGGTTTATATTTTAAAGGGCAGACAGAGGAAAAAATGCAAATTATTTCAGCTCTTTGGCAGAAAGTGCTGTAGCTTCTAGACTCTTAAACTATATCCTAACATGTAGAGATGACTTTAATATTATTTTAGTATTGACTGAGCTAAATGATTTTTATTGTTTTCAGGTAGGAAAAACCACTGATTTCATGCATGTGAATATGAACTACATGGGATTTCACTTAAATTTTAAAATATCTTTGAATTTCTAGTATAAAGAAAGGTGAACTGTTAACTGAATATTCATATCGGGTGAACTACAACAGACATTGATACAAATAAGAATAAAAGAAAGGGGCCATAATGTATTTGATATATTCCTTTTTTATTAATTTGAAGAGATTTTTGTTAGCCAACACTGATTTTTTTATTGTTGTTAATAAACAAGAATTTTTGTTGTTTTGTTTTTTGTTTTTTTATTTTTTTAGCTGTGGAAAGAAAGAAAAACATTTGGGGATGTCTGGATGGAGGAGTGACTCTGATAAGTTATAGAAAGAGCAGACTCAGATTTTCCAGGACCAATGATAAGTAAGACTAATAGAAACTAAGAATATATCTATTACACACACACATACATCTGTACACACACATTTATATAATATATATATCCTAAAGCAATATATGGATGGATGGTGATAAGATAGGTACTGTTTCACTTCCATTATGGCAGTTTATTGTGAAATGATAACTAGGAATCAGGATTACCAGATTTCATAACTCTGCTACTTAGCCTTGCTGTCTTAGTTTCTGTGGGTGTGTCCTCAGTAGCTCCATTAACTCACCTACTGCGACCCTCTTCCACCAATCAGGATTTTTCTCTTTCTCTCCACTGAAGAACAGCTCTCTGGGTGGTTAATAATCTCTCCTGTTTCATCAAGGGAGCGTTTGTGATTATCAAATAAAGAATGTAATGGACGTGATAGTTGATTTCTCAATATCTATTTCATTCTGGACTATTGATCTGAGCCAATCATGATCATTTTGTTCTCCTTGCCAGTGATTGGTTCAGGAGTGGCCAATGCTGGGAAGCTTCTGAAGAAAACAAAAGAACAAAAATAACCCTTATTCTAAGAAGACACCTCAGGAGGAAATGCTCTTCACCTGGATGTGATGTGTGGAACTGCTTCTAGCGCACACAGCCATCCTGAGGCTGAAGTCAACTTAGAAGAGCTGGCCGTTAGGGGGCGCCTGGGTGGCTCAGTCGGCTGAGCCTGTGACTCTTGATTTCGACTCAGGTCACGATCTCAGCGTGGTGAGACAGAGCCCTGTGTTGGTCTCAGTGCTGAGCGTGGAGCCTGCTTGGGATGCTCTCTCCCTCTCCCTCTGCAACTCCCCCACCCCTGCTCTCTCTCTCTAAAATAAATAAATCTTAAAAAAACCCAAAAAGCTGGCTGATGGAAAGTGCTTGAGATAGTGTGTATTTCATACTATCAGGCAGTATAGGGAATTGCAAAAATATAGACGCCACGATTCCCTCAAGAATCATACTGTCTGCATTCAGTCTAGTTGGTAATATATACACAGATATAAAAAAAAGCTATAATATAATTGCCAAACAGTATATTTATGTTTGTGTTCATTAGCGTAAGATGGGACGATTGAGGCAAGATTTTAGGAGGGCAATCTTAAAGGACAGGCTGGGTTTAGATTAGTACAATGAGAAGTGGAAGTTACAGTATTCCGGGAAGGGGGATTTATTCTGAACCAGTGAGTGCAGGAAGGACAAAATTTGGTAGTGAGTTACAAGGACTAGAAAGTGAGTTTGATTGACACAACTTACAACGGTAGGGGAGGAAAGATTTTTTTCCCCTTCTATCCTCAATAGCTAGGTCTATGAGGTAAATGACAACAGGCATATTAACAAGAGAAAAGGTATACAAATTATTAATTTTTAATATCACATTCATGGGGCATCGGAGCTAAAAAAAAAAAAAAAAAAAGTGACTACCCGAAGAGTGAGATTTGAGAGCTTATATTATGTCTTCATAGAGAAAGGGGAGGAGGATGTGTGCCTCTTAAGGGAGAATATGGGATTTCTAGGAAAGAGGAATGGGACTTTAGAAGACTAGATGGGAGGTATGATAGTTTGTGACAAAGTTTTTTGGGTGCCCTCTCCTGTGATAAGAGTCAATCTTTAGTTGATGAAACTCCCAGGTAGGGGATTTATGACAGTATATTCCTTTTGGAGAATCTGTCTATAGGCAGATAGGAGTTCAGAGAAAGCCTCCCCCGCATTTGCTCTTTTTCAAGGGCTTTAGCTCAAAATAATCCATATGCGAAGACATCTTCCACAGCTGGAAGAAAAAAGTCAGTCTGGAAAGTTCCCTACTACTAAAATTAGTGTTAATTGTTTTTATGTTGTCTGGTCATTTTATTGCTTAGAAGGAATGTACTTGTAAAGGATTTTACATCAAGAGACACAATAATGCAGTCCTTAATTGATCCAATACAAGTGTATTTTGTAATCAATCAATTCTATTTTCCTCCCCTGAAGGAGAAAGCTTTTGGATGGGTTTGAACACTAATTTGCATCCTAATATCCAATTTTCCCACATACCCTCATTCTCTTTAGAGTTTTCAGTCTTTTGATAAGGGATGACAGTTGGCTTTAGAGAGGTTACAATTTCACCTGCTGTGAAATGGAAAATCTCATTATCAGTCCCCAAGTCCCTGCAGCTATGATATTGGCACTGATAAGGCCATGAGAAGAAATTTAAAAAATATATATATATAATCTCCTGCACCTTTAGGAGGTTTAACTAACTGATTATCATGTTTTTCTTTAATATTTGGACTCTGATATCTACTTGAAAAGATTGTTTGTATCAGTTTGTAGTTTTTTTTATTTTTTATAAACTTCTTAGTATCAGTCCCACCCCACCTCTAGGGGTTATATTTCATCAGCAGATTGTATGATAATTAACTCAGAACAGAATTGCCTGATAGGTAAGAGCTTGGATTTCAAAACAAAGCCATGACCCTTACTTTTTTTTTTTTTGCCTGTAAAAACTTTAGTTTATCCTAAGTCTGCTTAACACTTTATTTTTTTAATTTTATTTTATTTTGTTAATCACCATACATTACATCATTAGTTTTTAATGTAGTGTTCCATGATTCATGTTTGCGTATAACACCCAGTGCTCCATTCAATACAAGCCCTCCTTAATACCTGTCACCAGGCTAACCCATCCCCCCAGTCCCCTTACTTCTAAGTTTGCTTCATATAAATTAATATCATTTTTGAAACTGACACTTTCACCATATCAATACAGAATAGAATAGACAGGGCTAGATGCTCCAAGCATAATTTTAAACTTCCTTGTGATTGTCATGGATTTTTTTTTTTAACTGGGACAATGATTATTTAAGACTTTATGGGTGGTAAAACAAACTGAAACAAACAGTAAACAACAAAGCATTTTTCACTGGATTCCAAGGAAATGCATTTTTTGTTTGTGTTTTTAAGTGCTTTCAAACGATACCAATTTGGTCAAAATTAATTGTTCTAAGTTATTTAAAAAATAGAAAAATGTGGCAGTTTTTTCTCTTTTTGATAGTTGACAAGCAAACATGTAGAAAAGAAAGCTGAAACTTGTAGCTCTGTATTTTCCTTATTTAATTGATCTAGTAATAGAGAAACTTCTTTTACCACTACCTCCCACCCCCCACCATCCTCCCCAACATATTAAACTCAGTGAGGACATTCATTGGTTATTTCTTAGGCAATACTGTTTTATAAATGTCAGCATGATAGTTTTATGAATTGCTAGACTATCTCTCTGGCCATATCCTCATAATTATAGCATTCACATACTCCTTTGCTTAGGCAGAAGGTTAATATACGTTATTAAAAAACTATTTTTTGCTGTTTTATTTCCCTTTTATCTCATTGTCTGCACTCCCTTTGTGCTTCTCTAGATTTTGATTGCAGATTACTTCTGAACAAGTAAGATATTTGCTTAATTTAATTTAAAAGAAAGCAACAGGGAGTATTTAGGGCAGTGTTTCATGAATTTAGGAAATTAAGTGCTAAAATACTTCTTTTGTTTTTTATTTTTTTATGACAACTAGCTTTTGGGCATCTGACAATGCCTACTATCTTTATTTACTTCTATTTGGAAAAGCCTTGTGGTAGTTGTGAATTTGTCTCAAAAAGCATCTTTTCTCCATGGAAAATTACCCATTTCTATTGCTGGCTATTTCTAAATGCTTACCAGAGTTTTGTTTTTTCTTCTTCTCTTATAGCCAGCAGTCAGCAGAGGACCTTGCCCGAGTACCTGCCAACTCCACGAGCAATATCTTGAATAGGCTATTGGTCAGTTATGATCCCAGGATAAGACCAAATTTTAAAGGTTTGTTTCTTACCCACCCCTCCAAAATCTTCAATCTTTGCAGTTTAAAAGTTAATTTTTTTTGTCTAATCATTCAGTTGTGATATTCAAAACAATAAGGTTTCAAATTGGCTTGCTACTGTCCTGTGATGTTGCTTAGACTTAGAGCAATTTAGTGACAAAGATACTCAAAGACAAGCAGAATATTAGTTCTGATAGTTTTATACAGTTCCCACTTAAAAGAAGAACAAAAATAAGTATATTGTGGATTAGACTAACCTCCGTCATGGGTTTGCTAAGTACTTAGTATTCCTAACCTTAGTGATTTAAATTTCAAGCTCTGGACACGAATCTGGCTTTCATTCACAGATGCCGAAGTTATAATTTGTAGACTAGCCTATACTCGTTAGGGATAGACAATAGTTCTGATATGTATTTAGATTCTTTTAAAATTTTTGCTAGCATTTCACATTGATAAAAATTTCCCTCTACTCTTTTGCTGAAGAAAGATGGCCATATAGTTTTTAAAAACATGTTAACTTTGTGAATAAAAGCAACTGTGTTTTCTACAGCATAGATCGTTTCTACTCCAACAGAATATTACTATTTATCACACCTTTCAAGAACCAAAACCATACTTGCAATAAAAGTCACGAGAAGATTATATAGTTGTGTAAACTTTCTTTCTTTTCTTATTTTCTTTTTTTGTCCTCTTGATGAGTTAGGAAAAGCTATCTGAAAAAAGTCTTCTCTGGAAAACTGTAATCCTTATTGCTGGCTAAGGACAGGTATTAATGTAGATCAGATTAACATTATAAGGCTTGATATTTTTTTCTTCTTCCTTTACAGAAAAAAAAAATGTCTGCAGCTGTTTCTAGTCAACTGAAGTTATACAACTATGTTGTAAAAACAGGGTTTTTGTTCATTACCAGAACCTATTCAGTTACTTTCAACAACAGCCATGGTCTGGGTTGTCACATGTCTACCATATATTGATTCACCACCTGTTTTTCATCAGTCAGTGGTTCTGTGGCTAAAAGGCTAAATTCACATTTTCCCTTTGTTAGCCCAACCAGCAGCCCACAACGAATAAAAAGAAAAAAGAAAAAAAAAAAAAAGCAAGCAAGCAAGAAATTTGCAACATTATACCTTAATTCTCACTCCATGAACTTTCAAATTATTTTCCAACAGGTCAGGCAAAAATCTTTATAATGATTCTGTTATATGTCTGATTAACTTCGCATATTCATGAATTAAAAATCAAAATATAGTCATCATAAGATGTATTGAATACAGCTTTACTAATGAAAGTAAGATTTGAAATGATTATAAAAATGCAAAAAATTAAAACATTTAAAAATGGTGTTTTTTTAAAGAATATTTCATGTTTTCTTAAGGTAAATGCATTAGCTCAATTTAAAATTTCTTTAAAGATAGACATATTTACTCAGTCTTAACAATTTAAGAAATAAATATTTCTGAATAAATAACATGAGTTAATACAACTTAACTCATTTTTTATTTTTATTATGATCCCTTGCTTAGAAAAATAAGTCAATAGCAATTGTGAACATGGAATACTGAGACCATAGTTTTAAAGTTTTACATCCCATGTGGATTGGAAAAAATATAAAATCAAGTGCATAAACCATAGAAATATGAAAATTCTGACCAAGTTTTTTACAGCTACTAAATATATTCTTAACTTTTATTTGTAGGAATTCCTGTTGATGTAGTAGTCAACATTTTTATCAACAGTTTTGGATCCATTCAAGAGACAACAATGGTAAGATTACAGGCAGTTTAATATTTTTAATTATCAAAATTTTAACTAGAGGATAGTGAAAGTAATAGTAAAACTGAAAAATAAGGAGTAACTCTAAGGAAAAATGCTTGCTTTCTTCTAGTATGAAATATCCAAATTCCAAGGTGTGTTACATCAGTGATTTCAGTGCTTATATAATTTTGCAATTCAAATGTAGCCTTAATGCTAATTAAAACTTACAGACTTGGAAGAATTAATATACTCACTCTGAACATCTAATTGGATACCACCTGGGAAAAGCATTTATGCAATGAATATTCTGGAGCAACATTTATTTCCTAGTATGCTTATATGTATGAACATTAAAAAATATTTAAGTGTTCACAGTTTATTTTTCTTCTAGTTTCCTGAGGAGAATCTTTGTTTCCTCTGTTGTGCTAATATTGTGATGTTTGGATCAGAGAATTGTAAAAAGCAAAGAGGAAAATTAATTTTTATAAGATAAGGCAACAGAGGTCCCTGAAAAAATTATGTAACAAGAGGAAAGGTCAAGGAAGGGCAAAAGAAGAGCGAGAAAGAGATGACCGGCAGGCTCCTGTCTTGAACAGAAAAGAAGGGTTTGAAGGAGTGGCTGCCACCCATGATGAGTTGGACTGCAGGGACAAAGGCTTCTATAAGGTAGTAGTTGTGTTAGTAGGTTACTAATTAGTAGATTACATGAGCAGATTTTCTGAATGATGTGTGATGTAATTACCCCTCCGCTTCTTAAAAGGCATTCAATAAAGTCCACCTGCTGTTTGATGTTTTAGAATATTAGATTTTGTGCCCTTTTTGAAAAACCACATGCTGAAATGATACTTCAAGTGGGAGAAAGAAGGCCCAAGTTTTTTCTGTTTTTTTTTGAGATACTTATATTTTATTAATAATACACATTTTAGATTGAAATCCCAGGAATGGATAGAACACAGTATAGTTTTTCAGGGACTATCTCAGGCTAGAGAAAGAATGATTTAAAATATTTATTCCTTTATTCCTCATAGCAGCATAATGTGTTATAAAAGCAACTATATATTGCGTTTAATTTGTGACACCCATTTTTGTATCTAATTGCAATGAGAATGTTATTTATTTTTTGTAGAAGCATATATTTAGCCCCATGAATAACTGATTGTTTTCTTAGTGTGTAAATATTTTTAGAGAATTGTTCAAAAGAAGATTTTGGAATCAAATTCATTTATTTCCAGTGACTTTTTAGTTCACCTAAGTGATAGAAACAGAGTACGGATCACCAGAAGACAGCTACAGAGTAAGATACAGACTACCGTATAGCACTTAGGAGACAAGTGTAGCATCAGTTAACAGAAAACGTGGTTAGTCTAGCTAAGCATTCACTTTGTAAGAATAAGAGATGTCCTTTTCTCAAGGTGAAACTTTAAGGGAATCCATTTTGTCTCTACACTATTCTCTGTGCCCTCTTTTGTCTTTCATGGCATCATTACCCTAATCCTAAATCATCCCTGAAATATGTTCTGGCCTGTTGGAAACATTCCTATTCTATCTTGCATTTTGGCACACCTAATGCAAGGATATTTTTTCTCATTTGCATAAAGACTACACATGTGTCCAGCTCAGTAGGTATCATTAATATATCTGTTCTTTAGTAATCATTTATTGAATGCCTTCCAAATGTCAGACACTTAAACTTCTGCAGGCCCTATCAGTAGTTACTTGATGATATCGGGTTGAAAACACCTGGGGGAAAGGTATGCTAGAAAAGGGAGAGGAATTTTCTTATGGATTATTTGGGGGTTATAATAAAATATTGCATATTTATAACATATTCTCATATTGTCCTCCTTCAGGGATTCATCATAGTAGCTAGCCCAGACTACTTATTGCTGGGACCAGATTCAACCGATTCTCATCAGGTAGTCTTTGTCCCTGCTATTTATCCCTGATTTTCATTTCTTATCTTCTAATCAGAGCCTTTTCTGGCTGCTCTGACTCACTTTGTGCCTTCTTTTCAATCCAGGTCTTTCATCTCTATCACTTGTTACTTAAATCTGATAGCTTCTTTACTGTAATTAAACTATTTTTTGTGTGTTTTTCTCTTATTCTCTAATGGAGTGGAAACATTTTAAAATCAGGAATAATGTATCCCACTTCTTCATTTTCCATTTGTTATTTATTACCTAATATAAGCACTGGTCAGGAATACTGGTGATGGACTCAGTAGAGTAACTTCAAGGGTATACATGTATGGAGAAGATGAGAGGATATTTCTTTTTTTCTTCCAATCACCCAGGGTGGGCTTCCTTTATTATTATTATTTTTTAGCTTTATTGAGGTATAATTGACAAAATTATAAGAAATTTAAAATGTACATGATGATTTGATACATGTCTACATTGTGAAAGGAGTCCCCTCGTCAAGTTAATGAACACATCCATCACCTCACATATTAATCTTATTTAAAAAAATTTTGGTGAGAACATTTAAGTTCTACTCTCTTAGCAAATTTCAGTTATACCAACAGTGTTATCAGCTATAGTCACCATGTTATACATTAGATCCCGACTTTATTCAGAACTTATTCACCTTATTCATCTTATAACTGAAAGTTTGTATTTTTCTACCAAACTCTCCCTATTTCCCACACCCCCAAGCCTCTGACCACCAGTTTTCTACTGTTTCTATGCTCTCCAGGCTCATCCATGCTGTTGTAAATGACAGAATTTCCTTTTTTTAAGTGAGTAATATTCCATTATATATATATATATATATAATATATCCATTACACACACACACACACACACACACACACACACATACACACACCACATTTTCTTGATCCATTCATTCACTGATGGACACTTAGGTTGTTTCTGTACTTTAGCTATTGGAATAATGTTGCAGTGAATATGGGAATGCAGATATCCCTGCAAGATTGTAGTTTTGTTTCTGTTGAATATATATACCCAGAAGTGCGATTACTGAATCATATGGTTTTTCTATTTTTAATTTCTTGAGGAACCTCCATACTGTTTTCCACAGTGGCTATCCCAGTTTGTTTTCCCATCGGCAGTGTACAATGGTTCCCTTTACTCCACATCCTTGTTGGTATTTGTTATCTCTCTCATTGATTCATTGATTCATTCATTTATTTATTCTGCTAATAGCCCAAGAGCATATTTCTTAAAAACAAAGAAAACAAAGAAGTCCCTGGAAACAAGAGGTTGGGAAAACAGAGAGTATTAGATTTGTCTAAGTACAGGATATATGTTCAGGGAAACAATATGGTGGCCAGTGTGTAAGTTGCAATGTTAGACCGGCTTGTGCTTGAATCTGTTGTGTACCTCATGTGCTATACCCTGACAAAGAGTGAATAAATTACAAAAATAAAGCAACAATATTTTGCCTGGCATAGTAGCTCTCAGTGATGGTGATTCTTGGGTTGTTAAGCATTTTCAAATTCATTTAGTATTTCACAATAGAATCTCATCCCAAAGAAAATGAACCATTTATAAGTTTGTTAGTAGCACCATTGTACAGTTGTGGTTTTGTTTATTAATAGCCCCCTAGAAATTTCCCCTACAAAGATCTGCTGAAATAAAGGAAGTTGTAAAGTCTGGGAAGCTTTAATATTACCCCAAACTTTTCTCTCCCATTCAGACCTTTCTACTTCAACTAGCAGTTGCTTATTCCAGAAGGCATAATGCAGGATGCAGAGCTTGGAGGGGTGACTGTAACTTCAGTAGCTGCTAGTCAGGGGGTGGACAGATGTAGGGCAGCTTCTGAAAGGGGAGGGCTCCCATTCCTTTTTTCCAACAGATAATGTTGATTATCAAAGAAGCAATCAAGGTTATAGGCATTCACATTGTTGTTAGGAAATTTGAGCCAATTCCATTGGGGAACCATTGCTTCATGCTTATTTGTTTTTTAATTCAGATGCTAACTATTGGTGACTAAATTAAAAGTAATCTCACATTTATTCAGAAGCCATAATTGTGTAGTGAAGGAAAAATTATAGCCATATTAATATTCCTTAAAATCTTCCACACTTCCATGGTTATATGCCCCTTCAGCTTGTTTTATGATCTCATTTTATAACTTTATAATTCCTTTTTCTCATATCTGTGTGTTTATTTGTATTCCACTACCTTACATTTTTGTAAGGTATCATTATAAATACTATACGTGGTATTTACTGACATTAATAGTAACATCACCAAAATTCTCAAATAAATGTAATCATCCTAATTTGAAGTTCTAGTTTTATCAGCTTATATGTTACTGCCTGTGGCAACTGAAACAGGAGTATTCAGAACAGTGAAAAGAATGGTTTTTTAGAGGCCAGGTGGCATCTGCTCTGTGGTTATGTTTATAATATTTGTTGATTTTTCCATTCAGTTCTTACCTTTGGCTTAAATCACTGGGATTTTCCTAATTGAAAATGTGAACTATTGCACTTGGGGAAAAAATTGGGTAGTATGGTTTATTATAATAATCTGTACACAGAAACTTCATCTCATCAGAAATACGTAAGAGCTATTTAATGGAAATGGGAGCCTGTTTATATAATCCATATTCTTTCTTTGGTTTAGGCATGCTTCATAATTATATTGAATTATTATTATACTGCAATTCATGATCCCATCAGACTTTCTATGCCTTTCTGCTGCATGACTTATTATTTGTCTTAATAGACTTCAATTCTTTTTGAGCAACCCAGTGTGCCTATCAGGAAAAAAAAAGTCACATTCAGGATCTGCTAAAAGAGCTGAATTCTAGTTCTTGGCAATTATTTATCTTTGTTGTTTTAAAAGCAATTTCATGTATTTCCCTTTATATAGACTTACATTTCTTTCCTTAAAACTTGTCTTAGTTTACTCTTCTTTTTTTCTTGTTGCTTTTATTATTAACTTTCCAGCATTATTCATTGTAGAATAATATTAGACATGTTTGTCCCCATTTTTTTTCTATTTTATGTCTTAGATACACAAACCTTCTAAAGGTTTTTATATTTATTTTTTCTCACATGACCTATCTTCAGGTTTGTACCCTGTGGTAGGCTAAATAATGTTCCCCCAAACTGTCCATGTCCTAATCTCAGAACCTGTGGATAAGCTATTTTACACAATAAAAGAGACTGTGTGTCTGTGATTAAAGTAAGGATCTTGAGTTGGGGAGATTATTCTGGTTACCCAAGGGGGTCCACTATAATCACAAATATCCTTATAAGCAGGAGGCAGGAGGATCAGAGTCAGTAGTGGTAGATGTGATCAAGACAGTATGAACATGGAGTTATGCAAGCATGTGATGTATCAATCAAGGAATGTAGGCAGCCCGTAGAAGCTGAAAAAGCAAGGAAATGGAGTCTCTCCTCAGATCCTCCAGAAGGAGTCAGTCCTGCAGATACCATGACTTTAGTCCAATGAAACTAATTTTGATGCTCCAGAAATATAAGATGATAATTTATGGTATTTTAAATCACTAAATTTTTGGTAATTTTGTTACAGCAGCAATGGGAAACTCATACACATGCTGATGAACACTTTGTTAATGTATTTTTTTTTCCTCCCAAATTCTGTTGCACTATTATCTGATTACATATAACTTCATCCCAAATGCTACTGGAGAATTATCTGATTATGTATATAACCTTTTCCATATATGGAAATGGCAAAACAATCAATGGTTTTGAATTCAGTGATTATTAAAAGCTCTCACTTGTTAATAAGGACGTAATTTGAAAGAGAATATATATTTTAGGTGTTAAAAATGTATTTCATTCTCTTTTTTTGTCAAAGTTACTTTTTTAGTGTCTGCCTTAAAATGAAGAATAATATGATTTGTCATGGATACTTTCCTCTTCCCTTTTTTCTCCTAGCTGTATTATTTAGAAGTATTGGTGACTAAACATCATATTAGGCAATAAGGAAGGATGAGAAATGCTCAAGTTTTATTTTCTTCTTCCAATAATTTGTCATTGTTATCAATTGATATAGGAGAAATTAAATTAATGGTATTAATAATACTAGACAAATATCCTAACCTGTCAAAATGTGACAGTAATATGTATTAAACAGAAGTATGTTGGATACTTTCTATTTAGCCCAACAGACTGCTACTCTGATGGAGTTTATAGTTTAGTGAGGCACCACTGCACCGCCTAGCAGGCCCTCCTAATATACATGGAATATTGGAATAGGTCTAGAAAATTTTAAATATTCATAAGGTGTTATTAAATAATATTTAACTTTTTTTTTTTTACAAAATGACATATTGGGAAAAATTGCTAAAATACAACCCCAAAAAATTTAGTGGTGTATTGTTAACTCGTAATTCTTACATGAAATATCTAACCTCACTAATGACTAAATTTGAATCCTTTTCAAACTAGGCTTATAACAGCTCTGTTGACAGAACTTTAATTATAATGCTACCCATGCTATGAGAGATGATCTCCTTTATTTCCTTGTCAATGCTAATATTTTTATTATAATGTAAAGACTACAGATGAGTTAAAGATGGCCTATGTGAGAGCCAGGTAAAAATTGTAACTAACCAGAATAGCTATCCTGACAACAACTCTAAGTATAAACATTTTTTAAATATTAAAATATCAATAATGCAGCTTAACCAGTTTTAATGTCTTGTTGTGAAATGTTTTATTGCCTTGAAGAAATAGTTGAATTTGGGTGTTAATTGGGAGTGAAAATTTTGGAGAACATCCATTTTCCAGATAATGACTAATAGTGTGCTCTTTGGAATGAACAATGGGTAGTATTTGTCACCAAGTTCTTTAAAAAACAATTAAGTAATTTCCCACTGATGAAAGAAGTCTGTTTGATGGGAATTTGTTCATTGCAAAATAAATGATAAAGCTATAATTATTGTGATTGGATAATTGAAAATAAATAGGTTTCAAAGATAGTTATCTTAATATAGAACATTTGAAATGCCAATAGCTAGCAATTATTTAGAGATGCTCATAAAACATTAAACAAAGCAACTAATGAGCTTTTATCTTTTTATGAATGTTAAACTCAAACTATTAATTTAAACTGTAAAATTTTAAAACATTCTTAAAAGATATATAAACCTGATACAACTTGAATTGAATCATAGTAATATGTGGCTACACAGCTAATAGAAAAGCATCTTTCAAGTACTTTTATAATGAAATAATAAGATGTAATGACCAAGACTGATACAATGAAATAAGCAATTTCCAGGTTTTCAGTGATGCTCATTATAATACAGCTCTGGAGTTCTACTAAAAAATTAAGAAAAGGATTACTGTAGAGGCTTGAAGCTTATGTGGTGCATTAAGCTTACAATGGAGCACTTGAAAGCAAGAAGAATAATTCAGGAGGTGCTCAGAAGCAGATTTTAGCACCATGTCAAGATCTGTGACTTGAAGTAGATGATTGTTAAGAATAATTGTTGGTTGGGGGCGCCTGGGCGCCTCAGTCAGTTAAGCATCTACCTTCAGCTCAGGTCATGATCTTGGGGTCCTGGGACCGAGTCCGCATCAGGCTCCCTGCTCAGCGGGGGGTCTGCTTTTATCTTTCCCTCTATCCCCCCACTCATGCTTTCTCTCTCTCTCTCTCAAATAAATAATAAAATCTTTAAGATACACAAACAAACAAAAATAATTGTTGGTTGATCAACATAGTACAGAACAGTGAATGAGTTACACTACATGCAGAATTTTTTTTGAGGCAAAAAAAAAAATCTTACTAATCTGTGTTACCAACATTATAAAAGGATAACAGCAGCATAAAGGATATATCCTAATAAGGCAGTGTACTTGTTTGGCCAGTTGCAGTTCATATACTTTACATACTACCTCATTTAATCTTTATAAAACCCTATCTTTGTGGGTAAGTTATTATTATCCCCATATTATAGATAGGGAATTTTGTCCTCTGTTTACTTCTTAATCCTCCATAATCTTGCTTTTAATATGCCACTCTACCAAAAATGCTTCTGCTAAAATTTTCAGTGACTTCCTCATTTGCTGACAGTATTCAGTGTGACTATACTTGACCCTGTATGACACCCGCTACTGCTGACCTTCTCAGAACTTTGGCCTATTTGGTTTGGTGAAATCACATTTTCAGGGTTTTCTTTTTTCCTCAGTCTTCTAGCCTGCCCTTTGCATGCCCGCCCTTCCCAGGGTTATTTTTTTGCCTTGCATTCCTACTCTAATTAATACTTTTGGACAGACTCTTCATTAGTCTTCTTCTTCTTCTTCTTTTTTTTTTTTTTGGTTATGTTTTCAAGATTCATTTATGTCATAACATGTATCAGAATTTCATTCCTGTTTATGGCCAAATAATATTCCTTAGTGTGTATGTGTGTACAGGCATACCTTGTTTTATCGTGCTTTGTAGATACTGTATTTTTCACAAATTGAAAATTTGTGGCATCCTGAAATGAGCGTCTTTTGGTACCATTTTTCCAACAGCATTTGCTTACTTGCTGTCTCCTTGTCACATTTGGTAATTCACACACTATTTCAAACTCTATTATTAATATTTGTTATGATGATTTGTGATCTGTGATCTTTGATGTTAGTCTTATGATTGTTTTAGGGCATCAGGAACCAAGCTCATATAAGATGTCAAATTTAATTGATAAATGTTGTATGTGTTCTGACTATTCTACCAACCAGCCATTTTCTGTCTCTTTCCCTGTCCTTGGGCCTCCCTTCCCTGAGATAGACAATACTGAAATTAGGCCAATTAATAACCATACAGTGGCCTCTAAGTGTTCAAGTGAAAGGAAGAAGCACATACCTCTCACTTTAAATCGAAGGTAGAAATGATTAAGCTTTGTGAGGAAGGCATGTGAAAAGCCAAGATAGGCCAAAGGCTAGGTCTCTTGCACCAAAGGCTTAGCCACGTTGTGGATGCAAAGGAAAAGTTCTGGAAGAAAATTAAAAATGCTACTCCAATGAACACATGAATGATAAGAAAGTAAAGCAGCCTTATTGCTGGTATGAAGAAGGTTTGGGTGGTCTGGATCGACGGTCAAAACAGCCACAACGTTCCCTTAAACCAGAGCCTAATCCAGAGCAAGGCTCTAACTCTCTTCAGTTCTATGAAGACTGAGAGGGGTGAGGAAGCAGCAGAAGAAAAGTTTAAAGCTAACAAAGGTTGGTTCATGAGGTTTAAGGAAAGAAGCCATCTCCATAACATCAATGTGTAAGGTGAAGCAGCCAAGTGCTGATGGAGAAGCTGAAGCAAGTTCTCTAGAAGATCCAGCTAAGACAGTTCATGAAGGTGGCTACACTGAACAACAGATTTTCAATGTACACGACATAGTCTTCTTTTGGAAGAAGATGCCATCTAGGACTTTCATACCAGAAAGAAGCCAGTGCCTGGCTTCAAAGCTTCAAAAGACAGGCGAACTCTCTTGTTGGGTGCCAGTGCAGCTGACAACTTTAAATCGAAGGCAGTGTTCCTTTACCATTCTGAAAACCCCTGGCCCTTAAGAATTACGCTAAATCTATTCTGCCTGTGCTCTGTCGATGGTACAGCAAAGCCTGTATAACAGCACATCTGTTTACAACATGGCTTACTGAATATTTTAAGCCCACTGTTGAGTCCTACTGCGTGACAAAAAGATTCCTTTCAAAGTATAACTGCTTCTTGATAATACACCTGGTCATCCAGCCGTTCTGATGGAGATGGGCAATGAGATTAATGTTGTCTTCGTACCTGCTAACACAACATCCATTCTGCAGCCCAGGGATTAAGAAGTAATTTTGACCTTCAAGTCTCATTATTTAAGAAAACCATTTTGCAAAGCTGTAGCTGTCATAGGTAGTGATTCCTCGGATGGATCTGGGCAAAGCAAATTGAAAACCTGGAAGGGAAGGGATACAGCATTTAGATACTTTTAAGAACATTTGTGATTTGTGGGAAGAGGTCAAAATATCAATAGTAGCAGGAGTTTGGAAGAAGCTGATTCCAACCCTCATGGATGACTTTGAGGAGCTCAAGACTGCAGTAGAGGAAGTAGCTGAAAATGTGGTGGGAATAGCGAGAGAACTAGAATTAGACGTGGAGCCTGAGGATGGGACTGAATTGCTGCAAGCTCATGATCAAACTTTAATGGATGAGGAGTTGCTTCTTTTGGATGAGCAAAGGAAGTGTTTTCTTGAGATGCAATCTACTCCGTGAAGACACTGAAATGACAACAAAGGATTCAGAACATTACATAAACTTGTTGATAAAGCAGCAGCATGATTTGAGATGGATTCCAGTTTTGAAAGAAGTTCTGCTATGGGTAAAATGCTATCAAACAGCATCACATGCTACAGAGAAATTGTTCATGAAAGGAAGAGTCAATGGATATGGCAAACTTAATTGTTCTCTTCTTGTAAGAAATTGCCACAGCCACTTTGACCTTCAGCAGCCACCAGCCTGGTCAGTCAGCAGCCATCAACATTGAGGCCAGACACCCTCCACCCCACCAGCAAAAAAATGTTATGACTCACTGAAAGATTAGGTGATGGTTAGTATTTTTTAGCAAGACTATAGTACCGTGTAAATATAACTTTTATATGCTCTAGAAAATCAGACAATTCATTTGACTTGCTCTATTGCAATAGTCACTTTATTGCAGTGCTCTGAAACTGAACCCACAATATCTCCAAGGTATGCCTGTATACTCCATTTCATTTATCCATTTATCTCTTGATGGACATTGGGTTGTTTCAAATCTTTTGGCTCTTGTGAATAATGCTGCAGTGAACGTGGGTGTGCAAGTATCTGTTGGAGTCTCTGCTTTCAGTTCTTTTGGGTTTATACCTAGGAGTGGAATTGCTGGATCACATGGTATTTCTATGTTTAAGTTTTTGAGGACATAGTATAATTATTTAAAAGTTAAAAATGTACATTTAGTGAGGAAGTACAGACATGTTAGTGATTTATTTAACTCATTAGTGAGGGACCCAGCGGGATAATAAAGCTGCTTCAGGGGAAAATTCAGGAGCTTGAAGTGAAAGAATGAATGCTGAAATTAGATCACTAAATTAGATACAGGCTTGTTAATGTCTCACAGGGCAATTAAGGCTTAATCTTTGGGGATAGCTTTTCTACCTGACATAGAACATTTGCATCTGTACCAGGCAAATATCATTTGCAATTTATGAATCTTCTGTATCTTATCTGCTTTTGCAGAGTCTGGGCCCTAACTAATTGAAAATGGCAAGTCAGACAAAGTTACACTTTCCTAGAGAATCGTACAGCCCTTAGGTGGGCTTGTTATACTGTTTCAACATGATATTGAAAGGGTAAATAATAATCTTTTTTTTCTTATTTCCAAATTTTGATTTTTCTTACCTTTGTGTTTATTCCCTTGCATTTTGTTTATACTATGTTTTGCATTCACTTTTTTTTGTAACATCATCTTTGTATATATCTTTCTTAGGATGTATTACTTTGTTGAAATTTATTTACTTTTCTTTAAATTTTGATACATATTGCCAAATAACCCTCCAGGAAAGTTTATACATTTATTTTTTCTATTGGTGGTGTATGAATGTGCCAGCTCTCCATTGCCTTGGCCAGTGATAAATATGATTACTCATCATCATTTCCGATTTCATGGGCAAAGCGAAAAAAATAGAATCTTGTTTTTCATTGTTTTTCTTCTGTAGTGAGACAGAACATACCTTCATGTTTACTGGTTCTTCGTAGCAAACTTTGCTATAGAGTTTTTCATGTGAGTTGTTACTTTCTCAGAAGAAACTTGCAGTATCACTCAGTGTTTTTGAGAGAACTGTCAGATTGTTCTATACAAATCCTGTTCATGTTTAATGTTAAATAACATTCTATCATATGAAAATAACATATTTTACTAATCTGTTCCGCCCTGATGGATTTTAGATTATTTCTGGATTTTTGTTTGTTTGCTTGTTTAATTTTTGTTTTTTGTTTTTTTTTGGCTATTATATATATGTATGCAGTAGATGTCTTTGAAATGTATTTATGTACCAAGTACATTTACTTTTTTAAAACTAGACTTTATTTTTTAGAGCAGTTTTAGCTTCACAGCAAAATCGAGCAGAAAGTACAGAGAGTTCTCATATACCCCCTGCCTCGCCCTGCCCACATCTTCCCCCACTATCAACCTCTGCACCCAAAGGGGTGCATTTGTTGCAATCAGTGAACCTACAATAACACATCATCCCCTAAAGTCTGTACCTTACATTAGGATTTGCTCTTGGTGTTGTCCATTTCATGGGTTTTGACAGATGTTTGAACATGTGTATCCACCATTATAATTTTATACAGAAGAATTTCACTACCCTAAAAATCCTCTGTGTTCTACGTGTTCATCTCTCCCTCCCCTATAACCCCTGACAACCACTGATTGATTGATTGATTGATTGATAGATTTTTACTGTATCCAAGTTTTGCCTTTCCCAGAATGTCATATAGTTGGAATCATGCAGCATATAGCCTTTTCAGATTGACTTATTTCACTTACTAGTATGTATTTAAGTTTCCTGCATGTTTTTTTATGGCTTGATAGCTCATTTTTTTTTTCTTGCTGAATAATATTCTGTTGTCTGGATGTACCACAGTTTATCCATTCACTTACTGAAGGACATCTTGGTTGCTTCCAAGTTTTGGCAATTATGAATAAAGCTGCTATAAAACGAAAGTGCAGGTTTTTGTGTGGGTGTAAGTTTTCAGCCCTTTTGGGTAAATACCGAGGAGTGCAGTATGGTAAGAGTATATTTAGTTCCAAACTGTCTTCCAAAGTGGATGTACCATTTTCATTCCCACCATCAGTGAATGAGAGTGCCTATTGCTCTGTATCCTCATTTGCATTTGGTATTGTCAGTGTGATGGATTTGGCCCTTTCTGATAGTTGTGTATTGGTATCTCATTGTTTTCATTGTTTAATTTGCATCTCCCTAAAGGCATATAAAGTGGAATATCTTTTCATAGGTTTATTTGCCACCAGTGTATCTCTTTGGTGAGGTGTCTGTTAAGATCTTTGGCCCCTTTCTTAATGGGGTTGTTTGTATTCTTATTACATTTTAAGAGTTCTTTGTGTGTTTCTTCTTGGTCTTAACTTTAACTAATGTCTTTCTCCTGGTCACTCCAAAACCTCTATCTCTTGCTCTGGCCTCCTTTTAGTGATGATCTTGATTATTTCTGCCATTTTACGTTTCTTGGTATTCAGTGATTCTTTTGTATTGCTGACAAAACACTTAAGAAACGGTGAGTTTTGCCTCCTACTTTAGTCCTGCCCTTCCCTGATATCACCACCTGTCAAAATTCTGCCTACTCTCAGAGAACTCCTCAGACTCACTTGCTGCAGCCTTTCCTGCCCCGTGTCCGAACTGATCATTTAGTCCCTCAGCAAGGGCTGTCACCCCTAGAATCCTTACTAATTATTCCCTTACTTGTTTAATTATCACTTCCTGAGGGTATGGCCCTCAAATTTTTATCCCTCTCAGACTGGTAGCTCAGAACTTCAAACATAGAAAGTCCTTAATGAATTACTATTTAATGAACAAATGATGGATGGAATGAATGTTAACCTAGCAAAGTAAAACTGATTGTTAACTACATCTCTTTTTCAATCATTGAATTTAGTCTGGAACATAAAAACAAATAGATGTTTTATTTTGTTAGTCCATAAAACAAACTTGTTAGTTCGATGTATCTTTAGTCTGTGAAATCTGAATAATAATAGTTTGATCAGATATTAATAATTAACATTAATAATCAGAAATTGCTTTGTTTTCTACTGCTGTATTGTATTCATCTGTGTATAACCAGCAACTAACATAGTCTTTGCATCTAGTACCCAAAGAACATTTTTTAAAGCTTTTAAAGAATGGAATTAAAGTTAGTTTTGATGTTCAGTAACCAATTGAAACTTATAGGTAGCATTTTTAGAACAATAGAAAAGGAATGCTGTCAATAGTAATAGTGAGCCTTTTCAAAGAGGTGATAATAGCTATAATGGTAATAATGTTAATAATACATATAATAAATTTGTTAACTTTTGAGTACCCTCTTTGTCCCAGGTTTCATGCTTTAGGTACAGCCTTTTATTTGATTCTTGTGAATAATTGAAGATTAATTTTATTGACGAATTTTAAGCTCAGAGAAGTTAAGTGACTTGCCTTAGGGCACATAATAGGTCATAATTCAGACCCACATTTGTCTAATTGTCCTGTCGTCAGGTCTCAGTGTAGGTGTCAGTTCACTTGGTTACTTTCAACTAATCCTGAGTCTAGATGCCCCATTGCAATCTATTTCCATTTTCATAGTCTTTTTCAAATTGTTTTATATTTGACTGATTGCCAATTTAACTGACAATTATTTCTTTGAAGTCTGAGAGTACTCACAGCGGTATCCTTAGTACCCAGAGCATAGAAAAAAATATATGGTTAATAAATAATTTTTGAATTGAATGAGTGAGCCAACCCATCACCGAGAGACTTAGGAGGTATTTAAAAAAACCTTTTCAGAAAGTATATGATATACTCTCTAGCGAGATTCTCAAGGATGTTTATTGGAAAGGAAGCTAATTTATAGTGAGTACTCTATTAATCTTTTACATTGAGCATTTTATTGAATTATCACGTTAGAAATTAAGATTCCTTTTTTTTATGTTAAGAAATTGAGCTTAGATAGTTTAAGAGACTTGCTCAAGGTAAAAGCTTTAAGACTCAGAGCTGAAACTTGAGTCAGGAACTTTATATTTCCAAGCCCATGTTGACTCCATTATATTAGACTTTATAATTTGATTAATATGACTATAAAAAATTATTTATGATGATATATAGAATTTTAAAAGGAATGGCATTAAAACATTCTTATATGATTTGTAATTTTGTAATTTTCCCCATGGATAGGTTTTGTTTTGTCAAAGCCTTTGATACTATGTAGGGCTACGTTGGGCTTTAATCAGCTTTTGGCTGGTTAAAATGCTTTGAACTTGATAACTAATATAAAGATTTGCATTATATAAAGATATTCTTGGATTGATGGAAATATTGATTAGACTTTAAGAAGGATTTAGAAGAATGAACTTCACATGCAGAAGCACCATTCAAATTGCTTTAAAATTTTAAAAGAAAAATAATTTTTCTGTATAATTTTAGATGAGTTACCCATACCATTTTTGGAGGTAGAATTGTGGAACATAGAATAGTGCTCCCAATGTATGGAGATTTTAAGGAGAATTCGGTATTAATGCTGGGGTAATTTCTGAAGTTCTACCCCAAACATTGCAAAGTGGCTTTTTTTTTTAAGATTTTTTATTTTTTGACAGAGCGAGAGAGACAGTGAGAGAGGGAACACAAGCAGGGGGAGTGGAGGAGGGAGAAGCAGGCTTCCTGCGGAGCAGGGAGCCCAATGCGGGGCTTGATCCCAGGACCCTGGGACCATGATCTGAGCTGAAGGCAGACGCTTAACGACTGAGCCACCCAGGTGCCCCGAAAGTGGCTTCTTTTTAATTATGCAAATTATGCCAAAGTTAAATCTTAGAATTGCTTTAATTCCTGTCAGATATCTTGAGTATTATAAAAAATATCAATATAATGTCATTGGAAATTAGTTACTAAGATCTAAACTAGAATACATTCCAAAATGTAGTAGTTTTAATCTAGGTATCTGTATCTCTAAACATACAACTAACATTCTATTAAAGTAAGAAAACCTAATATTAGACTAAAATAAAGCTTCTTGATTCTAAAAGCCACATTGGCAGAGTTTCTGAGAAGTGGCATCCAAATAATGCTGACAGACTCTTGTCAAGTATATGACAATCCCTCAACTGTTATTTTACTTTTCATCCATCTCTATTTCTGGCAAGGGTTTGCCGTGTATCAAAATAACAAAAAAATGCAAAGAAATAACTGAAATAGGACTAAATGTGCAAGGGCCATGCAGTGATAGTCATACAAGGATATGAGAGAGAAATTATTAATTCAATTGGCTATAGAATTTAGCCTTCAGTTCCCTAGCTGCCAGGCAGAAATAAAAACATGATGGGATACTTCAGTCTTGCTTTCCTGTAATAGGGAGCATATAAGAGAATCAGGAAAGTATTTTTAGTATAAACTCTGAGGAATAGATTTGTTTTTGCAAAGTGCTTAGACTAAGTATGCCTAGCACATAGTAAACACCTATATAATGATATTATAGTAATATATGTATAAACAAATGAAAAAATTAAATAAATAAAGAAGAATTTATCTTGTGTATTTTCATATAATGGTCATTGACCAAAATAAGGAGTCATGGCTTTAATAACATGTTTATAAAAGATACATAAGCAACCTCATCTGGTTATTTTTCATACTAATCCTTGATAGCAAGTTAAGGACATGTATTTTATCATGACATTGTGAATGTAAATTTAAATATGGCAGTTTAAAGATGTAGTTTTTGATGATTTACCTTTTGATAAGACACAGTACATAGAGAAGGTAATAAAAATAGTTTTAGTGTATGTAATTTTAGAATACCAATAATTTTAGCAGATCACTCCAAGGAAGCTTTTTAGCAAATAATTTGAAGTTGAATACTGTTAAGTGCTAAAAGTAATGTCAAAAGTATGTCAACCATGTGCTTTAGCTAAGGTAGTGTAATTGGTATTTTATTAGAAAATTAAACCTAGGAGTGCCTGGGTGGCTCAGTGGGTTCAGCGTCAGAGGCTTGATTTTGGCTCAGGTCATAATCAGGGTCACGGGATGGAGCCCTGCATGGGGCTCCGTGTTCAGCAGGGAGTCTGCTTGAGATTCTCTCTCTTCCTCCCTCTCTGCCCCTCCTTGTGTGCTCTCTCTCTCTCCTTCTCAAATAAATGTCTTTTTTCAAAAAAAAGAAAATAATTGAACCTAATGTGTATTCCTTTTAAAGGGGAGGGCCATGCATGTTTGCCTGGAATGGATAAAAGCTTGCATCAGGAAGCAACATCAAGTCTTCTGGAAGTCTCACCATGTGATGTAGATAAGCCTTTGTCTTGGGCGCGTATGAGTTAATTCTTGTTGTCATAATCACTGTCAGATGTGAAGCAAATAAGTCCCATTATGAATTCTAAGATAGGTGTATATTTTGACGGTTCATGTAGTTGTACAATGCAGCTCTTTATTTTCCAGAGTTCTAGGCCTCCTCTATCCCCACCTTAACTCCATGTTCATCTGATTAGAAAATGTTATCTTTTTTTTTTTATCAGTGGTGCAGATATGTTCGGTGTCAGTTTATATAATCCTTAATTTATTTGACTTTGGCACTCTAGTGCCATCTGCATGTGATTTTTAAGAATCAATTTGTATTACACATGTTGAAGTTTTTATAAACCTTAAGTTTAGAGTAGCTATGAGATGTAGGCAGTTTAAATCTTATTTCACTGTCTATACTTCAGTATGTGGATATTGTTACTATGTACCTACCCTTCTACAATTACTATCCAGAGTCTGAAGATAATGTGAGAAAGTAAATTGTCCAAGCTTTTTCACTGGGACAATTACTATTCCTTGATTATGCTTTATTTTATATATTATACATATATAAAGCATGTGCACTTACATTTCATAGAAATCTATTCTTATTACTTAATAAAAGATGGTCTATAACTTCTTCCTAGTTACTTATTTAGATTTCGATTTGAAGTTTATTATTTAATTCATTTTGATCATGTTGAAAGGCTATGGGTAAGACAGTATTTTGTGAATTTTGAATGATTGAAAATAAGGAAGCTGAAGCCCAAAACAATTTTTACCTTGAGCACTTTTGTGCATCTTCTGAGTACAGTATATAATATTAACATCAAAAGACCTGAGCACGATCTTCAGTGCTAAGTTTGTATATGCTAACAACCTGATTTTTGCCAGAACCCCATTTCACTGGCAGATATAAAATGTATTAAGGTATTGAACATGTTCCTAGGTTCACATATTCTTAAAATATATGTCTTGACATAATTTAATTTTTACAAAGTTTTAAAATGAAAATTTTTGGAGATAGACAAAAACACTGAAGTAAAATAGCCAGATATTTAGCAGATTTCAAAACATTTTTCTACTATAGTTAAATAAACATAATGCAAATTTTGATATGCTCATCTGTTTTGCATAATGCAATCTCATTTGACTATCTCAAATTCTCTCTACAATCATGTACATATATGAGTAGTCAAGGATAGTTTTTCTTTTTCCTTCTTACATATACATATGTAAGTATGTGTGTTATAGTTATATACATGTTATATAATGTATATGTTATATATATATATTATTTTTATAGTTTGCTACTTAGTAAAAAGCAAATGGAAACATTTTCCCTTGGCTTCTTATCTATTTTTAATTTAATTTTATTCTACTTTTTTTGGGAAGAATAATGACAATATTTAGCTTTCTACTTTTTTTGGGAAGAATAATGACAATATTTAGCAGTCTCATGTTTTTACAATAACACCACTTAACAAACTGGCGTAATTGACATTTGTATAAAGGTGAAGCAATTATTGGTAAAGTTATATTTTGATGTTGGAGCTAGCAAGTGCTAAGGAAATTTCTCTAGAGAGTCGTAAAATAGACAAAAGGGTCTTTTTGTACTGCCCATGGGGCTCTTTATATTTAGTGACCAAGCAGTTTTGATCCTGTTTGATGGTGGGAGACTAAAAATATTTGTGCTGCTTATCACTGAAACTCTTTTTATTCTGGTGCTGAATATATTCTTTCAAATAGCAGTAAACACACACATGCACACAATTTTTTTTTTCCAGGACTATAGAGTTAACATTTTCTTGAGACAGAAATGGAATGATCCCAGGCTGAAGCTCCCTAGTGATTTTCGGGGCTCGGATGCACTGACGGTGGATCCCACAATGTACAAATGTCTGTGGAAACCTGACTTATTTTTTGCAAACGAAAAAAGTGCCAATTTTCATGATGTGACCCAGGAAAATATCCTTCTCTTTATTTTTCGTGATGGAGATGTTCTTGTCAGCATGAGGTATTCTTTAATATTTGTACAGATATATATATATTTTTTTAAGTCAGATTATCACAGAGAAACATATTAAGTGACTTCTAAGACCTCTGTTTCTACTTTCAGGTTATCTATTACTCTTTCATGCCCTTTGGACTTGACCTTGTTTCCGATGGATACCCAACGTTGCAAGATGCAACTGGAGAGCTGTATGTAAATGAGACCCTAAGTGACTATAGCAATAAAAATGCTTAAAATTTCTAGGCAATACATTCTACTAGTCTCTTAGATAGCAATGGTAAAACTAATGCTTTTTATTACAAATAGTCATTAGAATAATTTATTTAGGAAAATTATTGTTATTCTTTTGCTGTAACAATTACTAAGGTAGACACATCCTTTGGGTACTAGGTTTTGCTATCAGTTTATGTAGGTGTACACTTCTAACTTATTCCAATTGCCATCGTCATTTGAATTGATAATATAAATAAAGTAAAGGGGAAAACAGTATCTTAATAACTGTTCTGCTCTTAAAGCCGCATGTTCAGAGCAGATAATTTGAAAACATTAAAAAACAGCACCTAAATCCTACCAAGTAGTCATTTTCTGTGGAGGTCTAAAAAATTTTTTTGCAAAATTGGAATTCTTGTGTTTCTATGATCATATGTTTTTCAGTTCATGAAAGAAGTATCATATTAAGGTATAAGGTATATTAATTAAAATGATTATTGAAATTGTTACTTATCAATTAATTCTCTATGATGCTTATCTTTTGAAAATAAAAGTAGGACATAAAACTTGAAAAACTAACACTAATATAAGGAAGCCTTGGCCTGAATACCTATATACCATGACCTATTTCAGCAACAAGTAAAGAATGATGGCCTTGTAAAACATCTTATATATACTTGCTAGATGATATGCTTTCAAGTTACTTTGTGGTTATCTGTTGTTTTTTTAAAAAAAAATTTACTGAAGCTGGAGGCTAAATTTGAACAATCTCTACTGCTTTCTAAGTATAAATTGAGATTTTACAGATGTAAGTATGTGTACGTATGTACATTTTTGTGTATGTGTTGTATATATTTAGGCCTGTGTGTTAATATATATTTGTGTAAAAAATTCCAACTGGATATTTACGTTCAAATCTATTGCCAGATGCACTGAAGTATTGCTTTGAAAAAATCCATATACTCTAGAGTTGAACGGTATATTACCTAAACCCAAAATGTGTGCTTCCACATTTAATAATGATGTCCACTTGAGAGATTGTTTTACTGCTTTCCTGTGCAATGCAATGCCTTTAGGGAAATTTGTGGTTATTTCTTCAAAAGTATAAGTGATTCGGTGCTTAAGTTTTTTTTTAATTTCCAGGTAGCATATTGTATAATTGTGAATGAATCTATTCTGAATATATTCAGAAAGCTAGTATGACTTATTTATTACTTTTTATTGATGACAGTTCTGAATTCTGACATAGCAAAATACGCTGACTCTACATGAGGCAGTGAAATTGTAACTTTATGTATATTTATGATATGCTCATTGTTTTAGCTTGTTCTTTCTTTAAGTCAATTATCTATAAATTTGTGCTAATGTTTTCATTGATGGCCATAGGTTTTATCTCTTTGCATTTTTAACAAAAATTTCATAGGAGAATGGCTTATTATCTTACCATTTCTGTGTTTAGTAATTGGATTCTCAAAATATTAAGAAAGTATTAATAATTATATTTCAAAATAATATTTTTATTTATTTACTTTTGTTTATAGTTGGCTACACAACTGATGATTTACGATTTATCTGGCAGTCAGGAGATCCTGTTCAGTTAGAAAAAATTGCCTTGCCTCAGTTTGATATTAAAAAGGAAGATATTGAATATGGTAACTGTACAAAATACTATAAAGGCACTGGTAAGTAATTGTCTTTGAATTAAACAAAACTAAATCCTTTTTCAAAGGTTCATTTTAATTTTAACATATGCTAGGAACAGAATAGAAGAAAATTAGTTAAAAAGTGAGTTCAATATTTACAAATAGTTTATCTTTGCGTCCATATATTTAGATCTTTCATAAAATTACATTCACTAAAGTTCTTAAAAATGTTTATTACTAAATAGTTTTGCTTTTTTTTATGTAATTCTAGATAACAAGAGGTTTTCAATTTTTTATTTTAGTAATATGAACTCTCCCAGGCAATGGTTTTCTTAGGTTTTGCCAAGAAACTCTGCTTCTGGCAAGTTTCAGTTTGGAGCCAAACATTATGGATTTGATCAATGTAATGCATATACACTTGTCTCTTGTCTTTTAGGCAGGCTGTAGATGTTGGTTGACCCATATTCTTAGTTTTACAAGGCACTGATCTTTATGCTGCGTAGGAAGCAATAAGTGTGGAGAATAACTGGACGTCAGTAAATACTCCCCATATAATATTGTTGGCCTAGATTATGGAACAGCTAATTGTGAAAAGCACAACAAACTAACCTCATTCATTACATTACCTCAAGCTTTGCAGAAATGAAAATATAATACCCACTAAGCAATACTTTAATAATACGATTCATATTCAACATTTGAGTCACAACTGATAGAGTTATTGAGGGTTTTAGATATTAAATATAATGTTTTTTCTCATAGTAACATACATAAAAGTCTGATTGATTTTGCTCATTACATTCAAACTAATCATTTCAACTTGTAAATTACACAATCCTGATTTTCTATGAGGAAGTAAGCAAAGGTATGACAAAGATGTTCAGAAATAGATATAATTAGGAGCGCCTGAGTGGCTCAGTTGGTTAAGTGCCCAACACTTGATTTTGGCTAGGGTCCTGAGATCAAACCAATGTAGGACTCTGCACTCAGCAGCTCAGCAAGGAGTCTGCTTGAGACTCTCTCTGCCCCTTCTCCCACACACCTATGGTGCTTTTAAACTCTCTCTCTCTAAAATAAATAAATAAATCTTTAAAAAAAGAAATAGATACAATTTAACTTTAAATGTATTGCAACATTTATGTTGACTTGAAAAAATAAAAATATATAGTGTAATTGTGTGGAATTCAGGGAGATCAGATGCTTGAGCTTATAATGCTGCCATCATGGCATCATCAAAGACAAAATATAATACTAAAAAAAGCAGAGTGAGCGTTTGCACATTTAGTGCTACAATAATGCAACACTTAGGCTACTTGGAGATAAAGTTAGTTTAAGCATCTGTTGTCGTTGACCTTCCTTCACATAATTTAATGGATTATATAGCATTTATATATAAATAGTTCCTTCTCTTATAGAACTAATAATATATTAGAAAAGAGAGATAATAAGCAAATATACTGCTAAAAGAATTTATAAAAGATTTTAAAAAGGAAAGCCTAAGAGCTCTTAAAAATTTGACCTTGGGGGTACTCAATGAAGAAGTCATCGATACATGGACTTTTAGATATGGAAGTGATCTTATTGACAATTCTGAGCCAGTTCCTTTATTTAACACAGAAAATAACTGAGGAGCAGCGTTGAGTGAGGGACTTACTGAATGTTACAGGCAAATCAATGTCAGCCACTGAACTAAGCACAGTACTCCTTTTCCCTGTACTCACTCAAATTAAGGAAATGGACTACAGTGTTTAGAAACTTTTACAGGTCACCTAGTAATGAAAAAAAAAATAAGTTGAAAGCCAAGGAATATCCTTTTGGGGTTGTTGTATGGAAATACATATTTAGTAGATGGCTTTTGCAGTTCTTGCTGTATGTCAGGCATTATTTTAGTGCTCTGCAGGAACTCTATATTTTAATCCTCACAACAACCCTATGAATTCAGTACTTTTATTTTCCCTATTTTACATGTTAGGATAATAGAGCAAAGACACTTAACCAAGTCATACTATTACTAAGTGGAATAGTGAGTCTGACATTATTATACTACCTGTGGAGTCAGTCCTGTTATACTTTGCAAATAGTTACCCACATCTAATTTATATGCTTAACATTTCAAAATGAATAGTCTCCAAATTGTTTTGAGAAATTTGAAATGACCCTATTGAAGTTTTAAACTTCATCTAAAGATTAAAATAAAACTAGTAATTTTATTTCTGATTTTATGTGATAGCATAAAATTATGAGATAGCATTGAAAATCCTGGGGGTGCTTATTTTTTTACCTTTAAGCCCTACATCTACAAATTTCCATTTAGGGGAATAAAGGAGACATCACTGCCCTTTTATAGATCTATATTCTAATATGGTACACACATAAAATAAATACTCTTCGTTTTTGTTCTTGAGAGATTACCCAAATTATAAGAAGTAAAGTTTTCTGTGGTACTTTTTGAGCTATTTTAAATAAGTCACAGATCTCTCATTAGCTAGAGAAAATAACAATAAAAGAAGTTATGTCTAACATAATGATAATTGTCATTTACTGTATTTCAGTAAACATGCATTTCAGTGTTTACATGAATCATCATATGAATATAAGCAAAACTTATTTTAATGTTTGGATAATATTTAGATATGCATTTACAAATGTGGTACCTTCTAAATATATGAATGCCTAATATGTTGAATAGTGAAAAAGATATAGACAGCAACGTTTACAAAATGATGGACAATATTTTCTTTAACTTATACAGAAATAATCAGAAATGATTTGGCTTTAGCTTTATTGAAAATTACAGTTTTTTAAAATTATAGATGTTACAAAGGTGGAGAGATATATAGGAAAACAAGTATACAAAAATACTTAAATTGCAAGCCTAAGTGAATAATAATGAAATAAAACCTCACAAGAAATAGAAAGTAAATTGAATTTGCCAATGAACATTTATATCAATTAGCTGCCCACCTGCCTCTCATAAATGTAACAGTACTAGGAAAAGATCAGAAAAGATCAAGAAATGTTTCTCATAAAAGTTTATGGAGCAAATCACTATAATATTCAAGCATGTATTTTATTGCCAAATTCATCCCAGTCCTGGGAAGCTCCCCCAGTGGGTGCCTTCATAAAAGGAGGGAGTGGAAACTGGCTTTAGAGTATAGGATTCCTGTTTTTTAGGCTGTCATTTAAACGTGGTGGAATGGAATGCAAAATTCATTTTAAAGTGAGCAACTCTACAGTAAGCTGTTGTAATATTTGTGACAATTTAGGCTACCTAAAAATATGCAATAAGTAAATACATTTTGTTCTCTATCTCACAGCCCTAGGTAAACATAAAATGAACTTGAGTAAATGATGCTATTGCAAAGCCAGGTACTTCAGAACCACTTTGAGGAAATACTGTGAGCCTCTTAATTGCAGAAAATTGGACCTATAAAAGATTATACTTTGGAAATTTTGCACATGATCGCTAGTTAGAAACATGTTCTTGTTTGTCCAGGCAGGAAGTTAAGATGAGGGGTGGGAAGACAAAAGGGAGGGAGTTTTTATTGTTTGACGTCTTGTATCTTTTTAAAACCTATGCATAATTTAAATTAATTGCCTAGTTTTAATGAAATTAAAATTTAAAAAATGACAAACATGCTGCGTTTTTTGGGGGGGGGTGGGTTTTGATATAATTTGGAAACATTTGGCATAATTACAATTTACTTCAGTTCCGGTCAACTCTTTATTTTTGTTACATATTAGCCCCGATATCTTTCTAATCTCTCAGAGGTGGCAATGATTATAATTCACACTGGGAAAAGGATAGATTTCTGGTCTAAGTTATTTAGTAAGAGGTTGTGAGTAGCTGTTTTTTTTTTAACATTTTTTTAAGAGCTTTTTGTGGGGCAGTACTGCCATAAGTTCCATTAATGAATGAATCTGAAGATTGTTCTAGTGCGAGAAGTGTGTATATTCTTACTAATTAGGAAAATTAGATAAATGTTAGTTTTAAAATATAAAATAGTAAAAAGGTAATGTCCTTTCCCCATAATTATTTTATTTATTCATTGATTTATTTGTTTCAACATTTTGAAACAATGATGTTTAAGCTCAACACAATTGGAAACATTTTAACTTTCTGTTATTTTCACATAACCTTGCTTTTTTTGAATGGCAAATGACATTTTTATCAAAATTAAGCACTTCAGGCATTAAATATTATATTTAACTTGCTAACTGAAAGGACTAAAGCATTTATAAAAAAAAAGTCTCAAACATCTAGAAGCATCTCTTCTATTCTGGTGCTAGAACAATATCTTGTCACTTACTTTGTTTCTCAAGTCAGCAGAGGCTATGATGAGGCTGCCCATAATTTGTGATTAATTTGAGGGACTAGTTGGTGTCATGACATTTCTAGAATTATGTTGTAAGGCAATTTCTGCATTTGTCTCAGCTTGTGACAATGAAGTCCTTTCCCTCACAAAGCATGCTTGAGGGCCTGGAGTGGAGGAAGGGAGAGAATTGAGAGGAATATCAGATATCTACTCTTTATAATCTTTTATCTCTATAGAATGAAAACATGTATTTCTTATCCTTGCTAAGATTTACTTCTAATACACTTAATTTTTTAAGGCTTAAATATGCATAGGAGTTATCGTAGACTGCTATGCTTTCTAGATAAGAAGTGATACATGTAGCTGAAAAATTATACTGACAATATATAGTCGTGGAATGTTTCTTTTTAGACTTGTTCCACTTTGATTTACTGCTCCCTATATGACTCCTTTAGATCAATTGCTCTGAGAGTGCCCATGGATAATGAAAAGTTTAAGTGCATTGCCAATTCCCTGAACAAAGACTTAAAAGCTGAGACACTGACATAGTGGAGCAGCATGTGGTATCTATTTCTCAACGTCATAATAAAGTTGTGAAAGGTCAGGTGAGATGGGTCCCATCATGTCAACCTTTTACATCAAATAAATTATATATTTATAGGGAAAAAACTCTTTTTGTGGAATTTACTTTGTGAAACTGCCTCAGATAGAAGTGACTTACAATTTATAGGTACACTATTGGCTTTTGCTGTTGTAGGTAGATGAGTCCCTCCTTTTTCTAACATAAGTTTGTTTCTGAAAGGGTACTACACCTGTGTGGAAGTCATCTTCACCCTGAGGAGGCAGGTCGGTTTTTACATGATGGGGGTCTATGCCCCAACCCTGCTGATAGTGGTTCTCTCCTGGCTCTCCTTCTGGATCAACCCAGATGCAAGTGCTGCCAGAGTGCCCCTGGGTAAAGTATTCCATGCTTCTTTCTCATGTCGGGAACATGTTATGTCCTTGCATAACTTGCTATATAATCAACTATTTTAAAACAGACTTTTAGAATTGAAGGCAAACTTTCTCTCGTCTGTTTTTAGACTTTCTTCAAAACTTGACATTGAACTAGATTTTCTCAATGTTTATGCACTCAATAATTAGACTAAGTTTTTTTCTTTTCATATCTTTGGGTATTTTAAACAGTTAATCTATCCTACTTTGACTTTCATGCAATAATTATTACTAAGTAATTTTCACAGATAACTAAAGTCTAAAATCCCCAATAGTTCCAAACTTAAACACAGAACTATTATGATGGGAATCTTTCTAAATAATATTGTCTACTATCTCATACTCATCATCAGGGAATATGTGGTACAATGTATCTTTTTAAACATGACTTCATGTCATTTTCTTAAACATCAATTATTGTGTGCTCTGTCATCAGGAGTGGCTAGGGAGAAGAAGAGCTGGTTATCCGTGCTCCCCCATTTGTTATTTTTAATGCTCTGTCACACAGAAACAGCATCAGCCAGTCTTGAAAATTGTGTGTATATAGGGGTGAAAAATTCTTTGCTTCATGAAATAATCAAGAGCTCTTCTAATGGATGAAGTGAATAAACTTAAAAATAAGGACATTGTTATAACAAATTTTGATTGTTTAGAGTGTTTTCAAATGTTTCATTACTGTGTGAATATATGTGTGTGTGTTTTCTGAATATTACCTGGAACTCATATAGGTAAGGCTGTGGGATATCTGACCTCTTAGTGACTGATTGGTTGCAGCATTTGATTTGTTATTTCCATAGAAAAGACCCTGTGCAAATCTCCCTCCTGACATATTGGGGGAATTAAATGAAATATAGATTTTAAAAAGTAGGCAACCAGGAAGAAGCAATGAAAATGACAGTTTTACCTGGATAAGAAATTTGATGGTTTATATTTAATAAGAGCCACAGAGACCAAATCTACATCTTAATAACCAGAAATGTGGGAAATTTCGTCCTAATTATTATGTATCTAGAATGAAGACAATGACAATCCACTGATTAACTCCTTTAGGGGATGAGAGTGAACTCTGTAGTATACTGCACTGAGAAAAAAAACTCCTAAAAAACTAGTTGTATCCTTAGACTTGTCAAAATGTCATGCATTTCCCCCAAATAGTTAATTTTTTTGCTTATTAGTAATATTGTACTCTTACACAGTGGTAAAAATTGAAATGTCAGGCTTCCAAGAGTACTCTAGAGACATTTCAATCCCTGACATATTCTTAAAGGATTTTTCTTTGTAAATCCCTTTCTATTACAGGACTTCTGTCATGAAGTCCCTAAACTGTCCACTTAACATCCAGTAGAACTGTTGTATGAAACAAATGTGTTTAATGGTTTAAAGTCAGTCTCTTCAGTTAAATCTGGATTTGAATTCCTGTTCTCTGCTTATTAGTTGTGACAATTTAGACAAACAGATCTAACCTCTTTAAACATACTCTGTTAAAATGTCAGTAGGGATGAAAAAATACTCAAAGGGTTCATTGGAGGATTGAAAATATGAGTGGAGAGTGCTTATTACACATTCAGGAGTTAATAATATGCCTCATTTATACATTACATTATAGTTTATAAAGCACTTTTCCACATTTGATTCATTCAGCAAGTATTTATTGTGCACCAACTACGTCCTAAGCAATATTCAAGAAGATAGGCATAGAGTTAACATAAATAGCAAATAGATAGTTAATGAAATAGATAAAACAAAAAGAAAACACTAAGCCTCAATGAGTGTATTTTTTCTTGGAAAGAAAGAGACACCAAATAAGTACAATATGTAATATATAAGATAATGACATATAACTTCCAGTTGTAGAACAAATAAGTCATGACGATGAGAAGTACAGCATAGGGAATATAGTCAATAACATTGTAATAACAGGGTGTGGTGAGTGGTGATGGCTACATTTAATCATGATGAGCATTGAGCAATGTATAAAATTGTGGAATCATTGTGTTGTACACCTAAAACTAATATAACATTGTATGTCAACTACACTTCAGTTAAAAAAAAGTTCCTAATGCCCAGGGAGTGGGTGGAAAGATGATGTGGGGACAGAGAGTTCAGGGACAGCAGCCTGCTTGTCAGGAATTGCTCAGAGAGAAGTGATATTGGATAAAAATGTGATGGAGGTGAAGAAATGAATCACTGTGGATATCTAGGAAAGAATGAGCCAGGATAGTCATCATCAAGGCCAGCATTCCTGAGGCAGGAACATGCTTGGAATATTTTGGGACTGCCAAGGCCAATGTGGCTGGAGCAGAATGAGTGAAAGAATGATTAGTAGATGAGATCAGAAAGAGAACAATGGTGAGGAGACCATATAACATCTCCTAAGGGGGCATTCTGAAGATTTTGGCTTTTATTCCGAGTGAAATGGGAAGCCCTTGAGGGCTTTTGCACATGATCTGCTTTAAATTTTAACAGATTCTCCTTACCTGCTTTGTGTAGAACCCACTAAAAGGAGGCTTGGGTGGAAGCAAGGAAAGCAGTTAGGAAGCTATAATAGTCCAGGTGAAACAATCACAGTATTGCCAGGGGGGTAGAGATGCTCACAAATAGCTGATGGATATGGTAGAGATAAAGAGTTTTGTAAATGTGTTGTATGTAGGATTTAAGAAAGCAGACTCAAAGCTGACTTCAAAGGTTTTTCTGGCTGAGAATCCAGGAAGATGAAGCTGCCACTAAATTAGATGGGAAAAGCTTCGTGTAAAGTAGGTTTGAGAAGATGGGCAGACTAGGAGCTTCTTTTTGGACATGTTAAGTCCGAGATATCTTTTAGGCAGTGTTATCAGGTAGTCAGTTGGATATACAGGTCTGGGGTTTCTAGGAGAGATCAAGGCTCGTAGTAAGAACTTCAGATTTATCTGAAGTTGCTTATGTTTATATTTGTCTTTAAAGTGATGAGACTGGAGTACAGGTACAGACGACATCTAACAACTCAGCCTTTGAGACTGAGAAGATGAGTAACAACCAGCATGATGTAGGTTCCTGGGAGCCAAATGGAGAAAGCATTTCTAGGTGAAGGGAGTGATCAGTCAAGCTGCTTATAAACCAAGTGAGTTTGGGGCTAAATATTGTCATTGGATTCAGCAACCTGGGGAAGTCACTGGTGTCCATGATAAGGACAGTTTCCATACAGTGACAAGAGGAAAGCTTGGTTGGAGTGACTTCAAGAGAGAACAGGAGGGGAGGAACTATTGGCATCCAGTATAAACAACCCATTGGAGATTGTTAACTGTAAAAAGAAAAAGAGAATAAGGAAATAACTGGGGTGGGAATAGGAGTTGAGAGGTTTCTGGTTTTTGTTTTTAAGGTGGACAAAATCACAGTATGTTTATTTTTGGTGGAAAACAAACACTAACAAAGGAACAAATGAGAGATGGAAGAAGTACAGGAGCAGAGTCCCTGAGACGTGAGAGGGGATGAGATCTGGTAGACAGACTGGCCTTTGCTAGGACAAAGTGGATTTGTCCCAGGGATCAGCAAACTCCTTCTGTTAAGGCCTGATAGTAAATAGTCCATGTTTGTGGGCCATATGGTTTTTGTTGCAACTCCTAAACAATAGGAGTTGACAGTACATAATTGAATGGATGTTGGTGTGTTCCAGTGCCCTGTGCATCAGTTTACTGTCCCCTTATCTACGATATCAGGAGAGAAGGCAGAGTATGTAGGTATAGACAGAGATGGGTGAGTAGATATGGTAGTGGGGGCTTGTAAATGATTTTGTTTTCCTAATAAAATAGGGAGAAAGATCATGAGTTGCCAGTGAGATAGGATAGATTATTGTGAGTTTGAAGAGACAGAGAAGGTAGTGAATGGGCAAGGGGTAGGGACATATTTATGTTTTTGACATGTATTCATGATGTTGCTTATGTTTATATTTGGCTCTATCTTATTGCTGAGCAGTATTTCATAGTATGGATACAGCACAGTTTATTTTTCCATTCAATAATTGATAGACATTTAGATTGTTTCCAATCTAAATAATGTTATTATAAATAATGTTGCTATGAATAATTGTGTACAAGTCTCTGTATGGACATATGTTTTCATTACTCTTGGGTAAATACCCAGGAATGAGATTTCTTGATTTTAAAGTAAAAATATGTTTTGCTTTTAAAAAATTTAATTATTTTATTTTATTTTTATTAAGTTTTTAAGTTTTATTTTAATTCCAATATAGTTAACATACAGTATTATATTAGTTGCAGCTGTACAATGTAGTGATTCAACTGTTCTATATATTACTCAGTGCTCATCATGATAAGTGTGCATTTAATCCCCTTCACCTATTTCACCCATCCACCCATCCTTGTCGCCTCTGTCGCCAGTCTGTTCTCAATAGTTAAGAGTCTACTTTTTGATTTGTCTCTCTTTCTCTCATCTTTTTTTTTCTTTTGTTCATTTGTTTTGTTTCTTAAATTCCACATATGAGTGAAATTGTATAGTATTTGTCTTTCTCTGACTTATTTCGCTTAGCATTATATTCTCTATCTCCATCCATTTGTTGTAAATTTCAATTTCATACATTTTTTTGTCTGAATAATATTCCATGGTATGTTTATGTGTGTGTGTGTGTGTGTATATACCACATCTCCTTTATTCAGCTATGGATGGGTACTTGGGCTGCTTCCATAATTTGGCTATTGCAAATAATGGTGTAATAAACATAGGGTGGCATGTATCCCTTTGAATTAGTGTTTCTGTATTTTTATGGTAAATACCTGGTGCTGCAATTACTGGATCATAGGGTAGTTCTATTTTTAATTTTTTGAGGAACTTCCACATTGTTTTCCACAGTGGTTGCACCAGTTTGCATTCCCACCAACAGTGTACGAGGGTTCTTTTTTCTCCACATCTTCACCAACACTTGCTGTTTCTTGTGTTTTTGATTTTAGCATTCTGACAGGTGTGAGATGATATCAAAATACGTTTTACTTTTATAAAATACTACGATAGTGTTTATCAAAAAGATGGCACCATTTGCTTCACATACTCCCTAACATTTATCAGTTAGTTCACATACTCCCTAACATTTAGTGTTCTTACCTTTTATAGATCTCTAGGATAATGTTGAATAGAATTGTTGAGACATGGTTTATTCCTGATTCTAGGTAGAAATAACTGAGCCATTCATTATTGAGTGTGGTAGTAGCTATAGATTTTTTGTAGATGTCTTAATTGGATTGAATAGATTCCATTTTCTTTCTAGTTGGCTGTTTTTTTTAATCATGTATGATAAAATTTGATTGAATTTTGATTGAGTTTAAATTTGATTGAATTTTGCCAAATACTTTTTCTGCATGTATTTAAATATTTAGATGGGTTTTCATCTTTATTTTGGTGAATTATATTGATTGATTTCTAGATGTTACATGAGTTGCAAAAATTATTAGCACAAAAATATGTTCATAATATTTCTTTATACCTTTAATGTCTGGCTGTAGTGGTATCCCAGATGTTGTTCCTGATATTGTTAAATTGTGAATTTTCTTTTTCTTGATCATTCTAGCTAAAGGCTTATCCATTTTCTTGACACTTTCAAAATCTCAGTTTTCATTTCATTTATCTTTTCTATTATTCTTTTTGTTGATTTTTAGCTCTTTATTAATTTCTTCTTTTTAATTAGTTTGGATTTAATTGGATCTCTTTTTGATGCCTAAAGTGGGAACTCAGATAATTGATTTTAGACCTTTTTTTCTTTTCTAATATGAACATTTAAAGTTATAAATTTCCCTATAAGCATCTGCTACTATTCACAAATTTTGATATATTGTGTTTTCATCTTCTTTCAGTTAAAAATATTTTTTGATTTCTTTTGTGATTTCTTTGGCCCATGGATTCTGTTTGATTTCCAAATATTTAGAATTTTAATAAGTACCTGAACATGATTTTAATTTTATTTTAATGCTTTTTGATTTTGTCAGAATATGATTTCAAACTATTTTTTTGAAACTTTTTTTTATGGCCCAGACCAGCATATGTCTCCTGGTAACAATACCATGTTCACTTGCAAAGTATACTTGTCATGGTTGGGTGTAGTGTTCTATAAATATCAGTGGAGTCAAGTTGTTTGATAGTACTATTGAAATCTTTTATGTCTTTTGTCTAGTTATTTTTGTAACTATTGGTGAGAGAGTTATTCAATATCTCCCACTATATAGAATTATGCTTCAGGTATTTGGAAGCTCTGTTTTTAAACCATTACATATTTATAATTTTATCTAAAAAAGAAATCATATTATTTTAATGTATGATTTAATGTATATTACTTTAATAAAAAGATAGTCCATGCAAATGGAAACAAAACTGGAGTAGCTATACTTATAACAGAAATAGACTTTAAAAAAGAGACTGTAGGGCCCCATGGGTGGCTCAGTTGGTTAAGCATCTGCCTTCAGTTCAGGTCATGATCCCAGGGTTCTGGGATCAAGCCCCACATCAGGCTCCCTGGTCAGTGGGGAGTCTGCTTTTCCCTCTGCCTCTCATCCCACTTGTGCTCTCTCTCTCTCTCACAAATAAATAAATAAAATCTTTAAAAAAAAAAGTGGAAACTGTAATGAGACAAAGAAGGGCATTACATAATGACAAAGAGGCCAATCCAGCAAGAGAATATAATATTTGTAAATATTTATGCACCCAACATAGGAGCACATAAATATGTAAAGCAAATATTCACAGACCTAAAGGGGGAATAGATAGCAATACATAATTGAAGGAAACCCTAATACCCCCATTTATACTAATGGATAGATCATCCAGACAGAAAATCAATAATCAGCCTTAAACATCATGTTAGACCATATGGACTTAACAGATACAGAATATTCTATCTAAGAGCAGCAGAATACATATTCTCAAGAGTACATAGAGCATTTTCCAAGATAGATCATATGTTAGGCTGAAAAACAAGTTTTAATAAATTTAAGAGAATTGAAGGCACATCAAGCAGTTTTTCAAACCAAATGGTATGAAACCAGAAATTATAAAGATTTCTTTATTTAAGAGAGAGAGGGCCCATGCATGGGAGTGGGGGCAGGGGCAGAGGGAGAGGGAGAGAGAATCTCAAGCAGACTCCCCGCTGAGCATAGAGCCTGACACAGAGCTCAATCCTATGACCCTGATCATGACTTCAGCCGAAACCAAGAGTTGGAAGGTTAACCAACGAAGCCACCCAGGTGCCCCTGAAACTAGAAATTAATTACACAAAGAAAACTGCAAAATCGACACATTTCTGGAGATTAAACAGCGTGCAACTGAACAACCAATGAGTCAAAAAATCAAAAGAGAAATTAAAAAATACCTTGAGACAAATGAAAATAAATGTAACATGCCAAAATTTATGGATGCAACAAATGTAGTTTTAAGAGGGAAGTCCATAGCGATAAATGCTTACCTCAAGACACAAGAAAAGTCACATATAAACAACCTAACTTTATACCTGCAGGAACTAGAAAAAAGAACAAATGAAGTCCAAAGTAAGTAGATGAAAGGAAATAAAGATTATAGTACAAATAAGTGGTGACTCAAAAGACAAGAGAAAAGATCAATGAAACTAAAAGCTGGCTCTTTGGAAAGAAACAAAATTGTAAAAAGAAACAATTTAGCTAGATTCACTGAGAAAGAGAGAATGCTCGAATCAATAAAATCAGGAAAAAAGAGACATTACAACTGATATCAGGAAACATGAAGGGTCATGAAAGACTACTAGAAACAATTATATACCAACAAATGGACAACCTAGAGGAAATGGATAAATATACAACCTACGAAGCCCAAATCATGATGAAATAGCAAATTCAAACAGAAGGATTACCAGCAAGGAGATTAAATCAGTAATCAAAAACCTCCCAAAAAGCAAAAGTCCTGGACCAAACAACATCACTGGTGAATTCTACCAAATATTTAAAGAAGAATTAATACTAATTTTCCTCAAACTCTTCCAAAAAATGGAAGAGGGGAGAACTCTCCCAAACATTTGACAAGGTCAGCATTACTCAGACAAGAATGCCACACACTAAAAAGATTACAGTACAATATCCCTGATGAATATACATGCAAAAATCCTCAACAAAATATTAGTAAATCTAATTCAAGAGTACATTAAAAGTATCATACACTGTGATCAAGTGGAATTTATTCCAGAGATATAAGAATGGTTCAATATCTGTACATCAGTCAGTGTGATACACCACATTAACAAAATGAATGATAAAACTCCTATGATCATCTCAGTACATACAGAAAAAGCATTTGAAACATTTAACATCCACTTATGATAAAAAATATACTCTCAACAAAGATATAGAATGTACCTCAACATAATAAAAGCCGTATGTGACAAGCCTACAGTCAACATATTATACTCAACAGTGAAAACCTGAAAGCTTTCCATCTAAGATCAGGAATAAGACAAGGATATCCACTCTTGCTATTTTTATTTAACATAGTATTGGAAGTCTTAGCCAGAGCAATTAGGCAAGAAAAAGAGATAAGCATCTAAATTGGAAAGGAAGAATTAAAACTATTTGCAGATGACATATACAGAAAACCATGAAGACGCCATCAAAAAACTGCTAGAATTAACAAATGAATTCAGTAAAGTTGCAAGATACAAAATCAACACATAAAAATCTATTGTTGTGTTTCTTTACACTAATTATGAGCTATAAGAGAAATTAAGAAAATCCTATTTGTCATCGCATTAAAAAGCATAAAATACTTAGGAATAAATTTAACCAAGGATGTAAATGAACTGTATATTGAAAACTACAAGTTATTGATGAAATAAATTGAAGACAATGCAAATAAATGAAAAGATATTCCATACCCAAGGATTACAAGATTGATATTGTTAAAATGTCTATACTACTCCAAGCAGTACACAAATTCAGTGGACTCTCTATCAAAATTCCAATAGCATTTTTCACAGAAATAGCATAATCCTAAAATTTGTATGTAGCTACAAAAGATGCCGAATAGCCAGAGCAGTCTTGAGAAAGAAAAACAAAGCTGGAGGTATCCACATTCCCTGATTTCAAACTATACTACAAAGCTGTAGCAATTAAAACAGTATTGTATTGACATGAAAAATAGACACACAGATTAATGAAACAGAATAGAGAGCCCAGAAATAAACCCATGCATATATGGTCAATTAATTTATGGCAGAGGAGCCAAGAATATACAATTGAGAAAGGACAGTCTCTTCAATAGTGTTGGGAAAATTGGACAGTCACTAGCAAAAGAATGAAACTGGACCACTCTCTTATACCATACACAAAAATTAACACAAAATGGATTAAAGACTTAAGTGTAAGACCTGAAACCATAAACCTCCTAGAAGAAAACAGGTGGTAAACTCCTTGACATAGGTCTTGGTGATGATTTTTTGAATCTGACATCAAAAGCAAAAGAATCAAAAGCAAAAATAAACAAGTGGGACTGTATCGAACTAAAAAGCTTCTGCACAGCAAAGGAAACCACCAATAAAATGAAAAAATAACCTACCAAATTGGAGAAAGCAATTGCAAATCATATATCTAATAACTCTAATATCCTAAATATACAAAAACTTATACAACTCAATAGCAAAAAAAACAAAAACAAAAACAAAACAAAATGAAACAGAAAAAAAAATCCAGTTAAAAAATGGGCAGAAGACTTGAAGAGACGTTTTTCCAAGACTTACAGAGGGCCAATAAACACATGAAAAGATGCTCAACATTCTCCCAATCTCATTTTGATTTACCTTTTCCATTGTTAACAAACATGAAAGCTCCCTCTATGAATTTTAGGTAAAGAATTTTGTCTTTAGCTACTTCTTTAAGTATAGAAGTAACTATGCAAGTAACTTTGAAGTAACTTTTATAAATTATACTAACATTCCCTTTCTCTGGTACATAAAACTCTTTAACTGCTGCTAAAAAGGGATTTTTCAAACAAATAACTTTCAGTCAAAAAGATTAATAATTTAGGTTACAAGTCAGACCTCTAGCAGACCATGCATACATAGATTTCTTTCTTGTACTCTTTTCATCTGGAATAAGATCTCTTACAGAAATGTCAAAAAGTATTTTTGGATTCCCACATAATATTAACAATGGTTTTCCTTTTAGTATCCTTTGATTAAGGCATTGTGAAATGATAACATCTTAATATAATTTAGTAGTACTTTTAAATAAATTTTCATTTTATTAATCACAATTCCACATATATGAATTTTATAATTGCTTAATGAGATAAAAATCATTTGGAGTTTAGATAGGTATGAGAACACTTGCAGTTACTCCTTGACCAGTTCATGACATTTGTTATTACATTAGCATGATACTCTCTAGCTCCATCCTTATTGCTGCAAATGTGCAAGATCTCATTTTTTTTTGATGGCTGAGTAATATTACACTGTGTATATATATATATATATATATATATATATATATATATATATATACACCACATCTTCTTTATCCATTCATCTATCATTGGACACTTGGTTTGCTTTCATATCTTGGCTATTGTAAATAATCCTGCAATAAACTTAGGGGTACATATATCTTTTCAAATTACAGTTTTCATTTTCTTTGAGTAGATACCTAGTAGTGGAATTTCTTCTGAGTGGTTTATAATTTATTAAAATTCAGACAAAATTTCACTATGCATTATTTACCAGTGAAGTAATTTTATTTGAAGAATATGTTAAGATAATGCCACCATATTTGTCTAAAGAAATATTAATTGCTCAGATTTTGTTTTTTAAAAAGATTTTGTTTATTTGTTTAGAGAGAGAGAGTGTGTGTGAGTGGGGGTTGGGGTAGAGGGAGAGCGAGAGAGAGAAAATCAGCAGACTCCATTCTGAGTGCAGAGCCTGGGGCAGGTCCCAATTTCGCACCCCAAGATCATGACCTCAGCCGAAATCAAGAGTCGCCACTTAACCGACTGAGCCACCCAGGTGCCCCATGATTTCCTATTTTAGGATAAAAAGAACAAATGGGCATTTCCTATTTTAATATGATTTCCTAAAGAGAAGGCATACAGTGATGTTCACATTCTCCTCCTCCATAACTCATCTCCATTTCTAGTCTTTCATCTTCGAAATGATAAAAACTGTAATAGAATTGACTATCATGGTTTCTAACTTAATACCTGGGATTATCAATACCTCCTTTCTACCCCCCAAAAAATCCATAATGTCATATCGTTCCTTTTAAAAGGCAGTCCCTTCTCTGTTTCTTTGGTCTCCTCCTTGGACACTCCAACATTTCTTCCTCACAAAGTTTTCTATATTTTCAACATGACCTCCATCTGCATGATACTGGCTTATCTTTCCTTCTACAAAACTCTCACGAGCATTGTGCTGTATCATGGTCATCAATTTTGTGTTTCTTGGCCTTTACCTAACCTAACTCAGCATTTTCATACCAAAGTCATTATCTTTTCCAAGTCTCTTCTTCCCATCTTTCATGGGTACTTTCCTAGTAATCTGTTTTTCAGAAAATTGTCTCAATCTTTTCCTTCTTCCTTCAATAACCAAGTCTTTAAAAAATGTTCTCTTCAAAATCCTTTTTATATCAGTTCTGTCCTTCTTTTCCTCATGCTTTGTTTCAGCAACTACTATTTTTTTTTTAAAGATTTTATGTATTTATTTGACAGAGAGAGAGATAGCGAGAGCGGGAACACGAGCAGGGGGAGGGGCAGAGGGAGAAGCGGGCGCGGGGCTCGATCCGAGGACCCTGGGACCATGACCGGAGCTGCAGGCAGACTCTCAATGACTGAGCCACCCGGGCGCCTCTGCAACTACTATTTTTTTCCTTTCTTTGTCTCTTTTGTACATCCCTACCAAAGTAATGTTATTCAACATTCTTTTGCTAATTTCATTTCTCTTCCCTCAGTTTACAGTTCCTTAATATTTTTTGCCAAACATGGTAAATTCATTATAATGCTTTTAGGACCTTCTATAATCTGACATTATTCTCCATTTTCTCATGAAGTTTCTTTTCTTTTTTTCTTTTTTTAAAAAACTTTTTATTTATTTATTCATGAGAGACAGAGAGGGAGAGAGAGAGAGAGAGAGAGAGAGAGAGAGAGAGGCAGAGGGAGAAGCAGGCTCCCAAGGAGCAGGGAGCCCGATGCGGGACTCAATCCCAGGACCCTGGGATCATGACCTGAGCCGAAGGCAGATGCTTAACCATCTGAGCCACCCAGGCACCCCATGAAGTTTCTAATATATCAGAAAATATTCAGGCATACTACTAAGTTTGATACATTCTGTGTTATTGAGGAACGTGAAATGCTATGGAAACACAGAAAATGGTGTGTCAATATAGTCTATCTCAAGGAATTAAGTAAGGCTTGTTTTTGATTGATAGGTTGGCACATAACATTTGATTAAGAATAGAAAAATTGACTTGGAAATATAATTTGCCAAATTAATGCCCATAGGTATAATTAACTGTAGTTTCAATCGATAAGTGATAGGACTTGGGATTTTTATGTTATTTTCCACTTCCAGGTTAGAAACCTTAAGACCTATATTAACTTTAAAAAATATAATCCTATTAATTAGTTCTTAGTTTTCCTGAGGACTAAGGATAGTTAGTGTGATAGCAGATTAGATGTTTATCAAATCTTTATATTCTAAGCAATATTGTTTCCATCTGCTAGAAACCTTTCTTAGAGAATCTTTTAACTCTTGAATACTTACAAAAATACAAGCCAACAAACGCTATACCTTTCAGGAGCCACTGAATGCAACTGATGGAATATATTTTTCAATGTTTTAACTGATTATTAATACTAATATACTACCTGCCATATTCCCAAGGCAAGAGAAAAGAGAGCCAAGTGTATCTGTATTAGGATAACATATTCATTAATTAGTGGTGGTCAAATCTGAGAATAAAAAAGTGCACTTGGCCCCATATGTGAATTGGACTCGCAGAGTCAAGGCACACCTGTTTCCTACATGGCTGAAAGTGAGTCTCCCTTAACATCATGTAAGACTTTTTCTGACCCAGGGTGTTATTGGTAATCAGTGCCAGTGGGTCATATTTGCCCATCCCCTCTTCTGAAAATATAAAGGAAGGAAGGAAGAGACAAAAGGGAAAGGCTGGGAGTGTGGCAAGTGTAAAGAAAAAGAGGGATATAAATTAATGCAATTTTCCTTTAGGATCTTATAATTATTTGACTTAAATTGATATATAACTAGTTAGCTTTCCATAAATGGTTAATATTACATATAGCAGAATATTATTCTTTCCTTGAAAAGCTGAAATCATTTGTTTCCCTGAAATAATCAGGGATGCTCTGTCTTTATCTTTTCTATTAGATTTTGTTTTTTAATTGTGAGGCTTATCAGAACATTGCTTTATATGTTCTATTCTTGCTCAGGTATAATTCTTGATGGGGTAAAATTCAGTTCTATAACTGTCCAAAATAAAGCTGAAAAATGGCATAACTAATTAGAGAGCTTTATGGCTTTCTCTGAGATACTACAAAATAGTTTTAGACATCTATAGTATTTAAACCAGATCTAAATTGTGTTTTTAAACCTTGGTTTAAATGTCTGTTTACTTTTAAATATTAAGTATTTACAAACATCTCCAACTACATTCACTAATCCTAACATAAAAGGTGTGTCAGTACTGTTTTTTCTACTCTTTGAGCTTGAAAGAGACCTGAGGAGCACTGAAACTTACTGGAGAGTCATATTGTCAAAAAGTATTGTTTGCAGAACGTTTCACAGGGGTAAAAAGCAATTTTAACTCCCATTTCTGTTTCTGTAGGTATCTTCTCGGTACTCAGCTTGGCCTCCGAGTGTACAACACTTGCTGCTGAACTTCCCAAAGTATCCTACGTGAAGGCTCTTGATGTATGGCTCATTGCTTGTCTTCTTTTTGGGTTTGCTTCACTGGTGGAGTATGCTGTCGTCCAGGTGATGTTGAATAACCCCAAAAGAGTTGAAGCAGAAAAAGCCAGAATTGCTAAGGCTGAGCAAGCAGATGGGAAAGGTGGAAATGCTGCTAAAAAGAATACTGTGAATGGTACAGGGACTCCTGTTCACATTAGCACTTTGCAGGTAAGAATAAAACTATACAGGGAAATTATTTCCCCCATCCTTTCTGCAGTATCAGGAGAAAGATACTTTTCTGTGTGTGTGAAGTTTTGATAGAATTGGTATTCTGTCATTTCTCTTTCACAGAGGAAAAGGAACTGTACACAGCATACTTTTTTGGGAAAGAAATAAAAAAACACTTAGGTTAAATACTAATTAAGAAAAAGAAATCAACAGCTTATCAAATTTCTAGAAGACTTTCCATGGAGTTTCATGGTACATTTCTGCTTTGATGGCTACCATTGAATGTGGAGATCTTGCCAAAGTATTGACCTTCCTCCTGTTCCTCACTTGATAAGCCATCACTGAGAGGCCAGAGGACTGCCGGGAGCACTGATCTTCTGTCATCATTGAAGACCTTAGCGGAGCCCATGCTCTTGATAAAACCCCCTACTATCCCCCACCGAGTTAGAGAGCTACACACAGAGTATGTTAGGCAGGCTACTTACTTATCGGATGCCTGGCTCCTAGAGAAACTATACCCAGAGTCTGGGGTCTGTCCAGCCCAGTGGTGAGTGCTTACAGAATTGGACCTTGCTTTATCACTTGATCATAGATCTAAGAATAATAGGCAGTGCCTTTAGATTCTGATAAATTCTGGGGCAAGAGTCTATTTCATGGATTATGAATCGCCTCCTCTGCCTATATTATGGCCCCATCTTAATGGGGCCATTAGTCTATTTGTTAATTACCACCATATCCCTTACCTAGAATGTTAGACAAGTATGCCACATACACATTTTTAAATGCAAAAGCAGGCAAACTGTTTTTATGTGGTGCTGCCTGAAGCTAGATTTTTTAGAAAAATTAAAATTTTTTTTTGTTCTGGTTGTCATTAAATTCATTTTCTGCATCTACAGCCAAGACTCTCTGCAATGTTAGTTGCTACTTTGTCGGAAGGCTTTTCAGGCCTTATAAATCATTATACCCTAAGTCCCTTTATGAAGAATAAGTATACAATTTTCATTAATACAGAGCTATCATGACCTTAGGGAGGTCATATATTTGGCATGTCTTTTTCCATCCTTTTCCATCCAGCATGTTTATATCATTATGTTTGAAGTGAGTTTCTTGTAGACAACATATATTGTTGATTTATGACTTTTAATCTGCTCCACCACTCTCATGTTTTAATTGGTATACTTAGATCATTTAACTTTAATATAAGTATTGATATATTAGGGCTTCAGTCTATTGTTCTATATTTCATTTTCTTATCTCCCTCTTTTCTGTTTCTTGCTTTCATGAAGACTACTTAAACATTTTATAGAATGACATTTTGAGTTTTTTATATTGTTTTTAAGTATATAAGTATTTTATATTGTTTTTAAGTATCTAAGTATCTTTAAGTTATAAGTATCTCTTTGTCTATCTTGTTTATTGGTTGTTCTAGGTACTAATTACATGTACATAACTTATCAGGGTCTACTGGTGTCATTATTTTGCCAGTTTGTGTGATGTGTAGAAACATTACATTCTTTAACATTCCTTTACCTTTCTGTTTATGATAGAATTGTAAATATTTCTTAGAACCTAATTAGAAAGTGTTATACTTTTTGTTTCACTATCAAACATAGTTTAGAAAACTGAGAGGGAGAAGGAAAGCTTATTGTCTTTATATATCTTTTTGCTTACTATGTTCTTGCTTTTATTCTGATATGTCTTCCATTGTTTACTTTTAGAGAATTTCCATTATCCATTACTTTGGGTGGTGCTGCTGGTAACAAATTGTTCTAGTTTTCCTTCATCTGAGGAAGTCTTGATTTCCCCTTCATTTCTGAAGGATAATTTCACTAGGTACAGGATTCTGAGTTGACAGTTCCTTTAGCACATAAAAAACATTGTGCTACCTCCTTCTGGCCTCTGTAGCCTCTGATGAGAACCTCACTTAATTCATATGGTTTTTTCCCCTAAGGGTAAACTGTCATTTTTCTCTGGCCACCTTCAAGACTTCTTTTGGTCTTTATTATTCAGAAGTTAAATTCTATGTTTTGGTGTGGATTTCTTTGCGTTTATCCTGTTTGGGATTTGTTCAGCTTGTTTAAAAATGTAGACTTAAAGGGGCGCCTGGGTGGCTGTGTGGGTTAAACGTCTGCTTTCAGCTCAGGTCATGATCCCGGGATCCTGGGATCGAGTCCCACCTCGGGCTCTCTGCTAAGCAAGGGACCTGCTTCTCCTTCTGCCCCTCCCCTGATCGTGCACTCACTTGCACGTGTGTGCTCTCTCTCTCTCTCTCAAGTAAATAAACAAAATCTTAAAAATTTTTTTTTAATTTTTTTAAATGTAGGCTTATGTTTCTTGGTAAATTTGGAGAGTTTTCAGCTATTATTTTCTCTAGTACCTTTTCAGATCTGCTTTCTTTCTCCCATCTTTCTGAGACTCTGATGACACAACTGTTAGATCCTTTGTTATAGTCCCACAGATTCCTCATGCTTTTCAATTTTTCTAGTTGATTTTCTCTGTTTTGTTGAGACTGGATAATTTCTTTGGTTATGTGTTCTAATTCACTGATTCTTTCCTCTGCCCCTTCCATTTTTCTGTTGAGCTCATCCACTGAGATTTATATTTTGCTTAATGTATTTTTCAGTTTTAAACTTTCCATTTGGTCTGTCTTTTTTCTTTCTTTCTTTCTTTCTTTCTTTCTTTCTTTCTTTCTTTCTTTCTTTCTTTCTTTCTTTCTTTCTTTCTTTCTTTCTTTCTTTCTTTCTTTCCTTCCTTCCTTCCTTCCTTCCTTCCTTCCTTCCTTCCTTCCTTCCTTCTTTCCTTCTTTCCTTCTTTCCTTCTTTCCTTCTTTCCTTCCTTCCTTCCTTCCTTCCTTCCTTCCTTCCTTCCTTCCTCTCTCTCACTCTCCTTCCTTCCCTTTTCAAGATTTTGTATTTCTTTGCTCAGGCTTTCTATTTTTCAAAGGTTTCAAACAAATTTTCATAATACCTGATTGAAACACTTTTATCATCTGTGTTTTAAAATATTTATCAGATAATTCTAATACATTTTTCACCTTGGTGTTGGTATCTACTGATAGTATTTTTTTAAAATTCATTTTGAGATCTTCTCTAGTCCTTTGTATGATGAGTGATTTCTACTGAAACCTGAACATTTTCATATTATTTTATGAGACTCTGAATCTTATTTAAACTTTCCTTTCTTGTTTTAGCTGGCTTGCTCTGACTGTGTCCCAGGAGAAGGAAGGGTGATGCATCAGTACTTCCAGAAGTAGAAGTCCAGATCCTCACACAGTGAGGATGGGGTCTCTTCATTATTGCAGGGTGGGATTGGGAGTTTTTAATACCCCATGTGATCTTCACTGATAACTACAGGGGGCATGCCCTTGTCACCACTTTGTGGTGATAAAAGTCTTGCCTGTCTGCTAGGCCTCCTATGACATCATCCCCAGTGTAGAAGAGGGGAAGCAGTTTGTTTCTGCTAGGTGGGGGTGAAAGACGTTTAACCATTGGAGCCACCCAGATGCCCCTTCTGCCCAGTTTTTAACTGGATTGTGTTTTTTGATATTGAGTGGTATGAGTTCTAATGTGAATGTTGGTATACTTGATTTGTCCAGAAGTCCCTTACACTATCCAGTTTTAAAATTATTTTTTCTCTTTGCTGTTCAGTTTGGGTTATTTTCACTATCCTGACTTCCATATCACTGATCCATTTTTCTGTATCATCTGATCTGCTGTTTATTCCCTCTAGTGTATTTATCGTTTCTGTTATTGCAATCTTCAGCTCTGGTTGGTGCTTTCTTATATTTTCTATCTCTTTGTTGAAATTCTCACTGTGTTCATTCATTCTTCTCCTGAGTTTGGTAAGCATTTTTATGACTATTACTATGAACTCTTTATCAGGTAGATTGCTTACTCCATTTCATTAAGTTCTTTTACCAAGATTTTGTCTTGTTCTTTCACTTAGAACATATTCCTCTCTTCATTTGCCTAACTGTCCGTGTTTGTTACTAAGTATTAAATAGTTGAGCTCCTTTTCCTGGTCTTGAAGGAGTGGCCTTATTAGGTGTTGTCTTGTGGAGCCCAGAAGTGCATATCCTCCTGGTCACCAGAACCAGGTGTTCCAGGAGTATCCCCTGGGTAGGCTATGTGCACCCTACTGTTGTGGTGGGGACATGACTGTTGTGGGCATGTGGTAGGTGGGAGTGGCCCCTGGCCCAACTGGCCGGGATGCCTGGCTCTGACTGCTGCAGGTGCACGGTGGGTGGGGTTATTGTCTTGTCAGCTGCAAGGCCTGACAGAGGCACATGTTGTTTGATGCCCTTTATGGGGCATGCCCTCTAAAATTAGCAGTCTAGATGGAGGATTCCAAAATGGCATTCACCAATGCCAGGATCAGCATGGCAGAACAAGATAGTAAAAATGGCTGCTTCCAGTGTCTAAGTTCCTGGGGGAAGAGAGGCTCAGCTCTCTCCTGTTCTTGCACTGGTTTCCATGTCAAGTGAGTCAGCACCTGAGCCTTTTAAGAGTGGGTTTTTCTGTTACTATGGTTCCATAGTTTTCCTGGACATATTCTTTATCAGTTTTTAGAGGTTAGGTATTCATATCTCCTGTGCAGAATCTAAGGGTTAAGTTGCATGATATGGAGCTCACATCTTTCACTCCTCAGGATAAAGCTCTATACCTTTGAGATCCTTCCTAAACATGGAGTGCTGTGCCTGGGGTGTGGTTTTATCCCTTAGCAAGACTGTATCTCTGCCTCTTCTACCCATTTTGTTGATGTTGCTTATTGCCGGGGCTCTGTTCATCCAATTTCTTGATCCCCTTCAGAGGGAATTATTCCATATGCAGTTGTAGATTTGTTATGTCCATAGGAGGGATGAGATCAGCATCTTCCTAGGCCACCTTGAATTCTCCCCAGAATCCTGTTTTTTGGAATTCTTAATCTCAGAAAACAAACTGAGGGTTGCTGGAATGGTGGGGGGTGGGAGGGATGGGGTGGCTGGGTGGTAGACAGTGGGGAGGGTTATGTGCAATGGTGAGCGCTCTGAAGTGTGTAAGACTGATGAATCACAGACCTGTACCTCTGAAACAAATAATACATTATATGTTAAAAAAAAAAAAAGATAGTAGGAAGGGATAAATGAGGGGGGTGGAAATCGGAAGGGGAGATGAACCATGAGAGACTATAGACTCTAGGAAACAAACTGAGGGTTCTGAAGGGGAGAGGGGTAGGGGATAGGGTAGCCTGCTGATGGGTATTAAAGACGGCATGTACTGCATGGAGCACTGGGTGTTATATGCAAACAATGAATCATGGAACACTACATCAAAAACTAATGATGAGAGAGAAGGAAAGATGGTGGAGGAGTAGGGGACCCCATTTCAACTGGTCCCCGGAATTGAGCTGGATATCTACCAGACCATTCAGCACCCACGAAACCAGCCTGAGATGTAAGAAGATCTGGATCTCTACAAACAAAATATCACAGGTGGTTGGTTTTGAGGTAAGAAGCAGGGAGCCGTGATTCTGCGGGCAGATATTAGAGGATAAACAGCAGCGGGAGGGTGCCTGGCCGTGGGGATCCTACACCGCCGGTGAGCAACAGTCTCGCATGCTGGGGAAAGGGCACAGACTCGCAGACCGTAGCCGCAGGGGATAGGACTTTAGGGCAGCCCTGGGGGCAGAAACCCAGAGTGGCGGGGTCGCACCTGCAAACTGGGAGCAGCTGGTGGTTTTAGAAGCACAAAGGGCAGAGATGTGCCACTACCTGGAGGCAGGACTGGGGGCGCTGCAGAGGGGTGCACAACCCAGGCTGTGGCAGTTTATAGCAGCACAGACAGAAATGGAGATGGTGTGGCCTGGAGAGCTCACTGAAGAACAGACTGCGGTCTCTCTGCTCTGAGGCAGAGGGTTGGAAACGGTCTCTTCTGCTCTGATTTGTGGAAGAGACATGGAAAGCCACCAGGGAAAGCCGCCAGAGAACAAAAGCCCCAAAACTGATTCCCACTGAGCCCATCCCCTGCCACAGGGGGGCAGGGCAACTCCGCCCAAACGGATTGCGTGGCAGGCCCCTCCCCCAGAAGACAGGCTGAGAAAACAAGAGGTCAGCAACCCTAAGGTCCCAAGAAAACAGGTGCATCTTGCTTGGGTTCTGGTCAATAATTTGGACTCTATACATTCCCTCAAACACCCATCAACAGAATGACTAGGAGGAAGAAATAGAAATAGACTCAGAGATTATGACTTATGCTGCAGATTTACAAATGGATGCAGATATAACCAAGATGTCAGAGATGGAATTCAGGCTAGCAATTGTGAAGACAATGGCTAGAATGGAGAAATCAATGAATGGCAACATAGAGTCTCTAAGGGCAGAAATGAAAACTGAATTGGCAGAACGTAAAAATGCTATCAGTGAGATCCAATCCAATCTAGATAATCTAACAGCTAGGGTAAGTGAGGTAGAAGCACGAATAAGCAACCTGGAAGACAATATAATAGATAAAAAGGGAAAAGAGGAGGCCAGAGAAAAACAACTCAGAATCCATGTAAATAGAATCAGAGAAATAAGTGACACCATGAAGCGTTCCAATGTCAGAATAATTGGAATCCCGGAGGGAGTGGAGAGAGAGAGAGGACTAGAAGATGTATTTGAGCAAAAGGTAGCTGAGAACTTCCCTAATCTGGGGAATGAAACAAACATTCGCGTCCTAGAGGTAGAGAGGACCCCTCCCAAGATCAAGGAAAACAGGCCAACACCCCAGCATGTAATAGTACAACTTGCATATCTTAGGACCAAGGAAACCATCTTAAGGGCAGTTAGGGAGAAGAGATTCCTTACGTACACAGGGAGGAACATCAGAATAACATCAGACCTATCCACAGAGACCTGGCAAGCCAGAAAGGCCTGGCAAGACATATTCAGGGTACTAAATGAGAAGAACATGCAGCCAAGAATACTTTATCCGGCAAGGTGTGATTTAGAATGGATGGAGAGATGCAGAGCTTCCAAGACCAGCAGAAACTGAAAGAATATGTGACCACTAAGCTGGCCCTGCAAGAAATATTAAGGGGGGTTCTATAAAAGGAGAAAGACTCCAAGAGTGATATACAACAGAAATTTACAGGGGCAATCTATAAAAACAACGTCTTCACAGACAACATGATGACAATTAATCATATCTTTCAATAATCACTCTCAACATGAATGGCCTAAATGCTCCCATAAAACGGCACAGGGTTGCAGATTGGATAAAAAGACAGGACCCATCCATATGCTGCCTACAAGAGACCCATTTTGAACCTGAAGATACATCCAGACTGAAAGTGAAGGGATGGAGATCCATCTTCCATGCCAGAGGACCTCAAAAAAAGCTGGGGTAGCAATTCTTGTATCAGACAAATTAGATTTTAAATTAAAGTCTGTAATTAGAGACACAGAAGGACACTATTCATGGAAATCAACGAGAACGAAAACACATTGGTCCAAAACCTATGGGATACTGCAAAGGCGGTCCTAAGGGGGAAATACATAGCCATCGAAGCCTCACTCAAAAAAATAGAAAACTCCCAAATTCACCAACTAACTCTATACCTTCAAGAACTAGAGAAAAAGCAAGAAACGATGCCTAAGCCACGCATTAGAAGAGAAATAATTAAAATTAGAGCAGAAACCAATGAATTAGAAACCAGAAACACAGTAGATCAGATCAACGAAACTAGAAGTTGGTTCTTTGAAAGAATTAATAAGATCGATAAACCACTGGCCAGACTTATCCAAAAGAAAAGAGAAAGGACCCAAATTAATAAAATTACGAATGAAAGGGGAGAGCTCACGACTAACACCAAGGAAATAGAAACAATTATTAGAAATTATTATCAACAGCTATATGCCAATAAACTGAGCAATCTGGATGAAATGGAGGCCTTCCTGGAAACCTATAAGCTGCCAAGACTGAAACAGGAAGAAATTGACAACCTGAATAGGCCAATAACCAGTAACGAGATTGAAGCAGTGATGAAAAACCTCCAAACAACAAGAGTCCAGGGCCCGATGGATTCCCTGGCGAATTCTACCAAACATTCAAAGAAGAAATAATACCTATTCTACTGAAGCTGTTTCAAAAAATAGAAACAGAAGGAAAACTTCCAAACTCATTCTATGAGGCCAACATTACCTTAATCCCCAAACCAGGCAAAAACCCCATCAAAAAGGAGAATTTCAGACCAATATCCCTGATGAATATGGATTCCAAAATCCTCAACAAAATCCTAGCTAATAGGATCCAACAATACATTAAAAGGATCATCCACCACGACCAAGTGGGATTTATCCCCGGGATGCAAGGGTGGTTCAACATTCACAAATCAATCAATGTGATAGAACACATTAATAAGAGGAGGGAGAAGAACCATATGGTCCTCTCAAGTGATGCAGAAAAAGCATTTGACAAAATACAACATCCTTTCCTGATTACAACTCTTCAGAGTATAGGGATAGAGGGAACATTCCTCAAGTTCATAAAATCCGTCTATGAAAAACTCACAGCGAATATCATCCTCCATGGGGAAAAGCTGAGAGCCTTTCCCTTAAGATCAGGAACACGTCAAGGATGCCCACTCTCGCCACTATTGTTCAACATAGTACTAGAAGTCCTAGCAACAGCAGTCAGACAACAAAAAGAAATAAAAGGTATTCAAATTGGCAAAGAGGAAGTCAAACTCTCTCTTTCCACAGACGACATGATACTTTATGTGGAAAACCCAAAAGACTCCACCCGCAAATTACTAGAACTCATACAGCAATTCAGGAATGTGGCAGGATACAAAATCAATGCAAAGAAATCAGTTGCTTTTTTACACACTAACAACGCAACTGTAGAAAGAGAAATTAGAGAAACGATTCCATTTACAATAGCACCAAAAACCATAAGATACCTCGGAATAAACCTAACCAAAGAGGTAAAGGATCTACACTCTAGGAACTACAGAACACTCGTGAAAGAAACTGAAGAAGACACAAAAAGATGGAACAATATTCCATGCTCATGGATCAGAAGAATAAACATTGTTAAAGTGTCTATGCTACCCAGAGCAATCTATACCTTCAATGCCATCCCGATCAAAATTCCAATGACATTTTTCAAAGGGCTGGAAGAAACAATCCTAAAATTTGTATGGAATCAGAAAAGACCCCGAATCACCAAGGAAATGTTGAAAAAGAAAAAACAAAGCTGGGGGCATCACGTTGCCCGATTTCAAGCTATAGTACAAAGCCGTGATCACCAAGACAGCATGGTACTGGCACAAAAACAGACATATAGACCAATGGAACAGAATAGAGAACCCAGATATGGACCCTCAACTCTATGGTCAAATACTTTTTGACAAAGCAGGAAAAAACATGCAATGGAAAAAAGACGGTCTCTTCAATAAATGGTGCTGGGAAAATTGGACAGCCACATCCAGAAGAATGAAACTCGACCATTCTCTAACACCATTCACAAAGATAAACTGAAAGTGGATGAAAGACCTCAATGTGAGACAGGAATCCATCAAAATCCTAGAGGAGAACACAGGCAGTAACCTCTTTGACATCGCCCACAGCAACTTCTTTCAAGATACATCTCCAAAAGCTAGTGAAACAAAAGCAAAAATGAACTTTTGGGACTTCATCAAGATAAAAAGCTTCTGCACAGCAAAGGAAACAGCCAACAAAACAAAGAGGCAACCCACAGAATGGGAGAAGATATTTGCAAATGACACTACAGATAAAGGGCTGGTATCCAAGATCTATAAAGAACTTCTCCAACTCAACACCCAAAAAACAAATAATCAAGTCAAAAAGTGGGCAGAAGACATGAAAAGACACTTCTCTGAAGAAGACATACAAATGGCTAACAGACACATGAAAAAATGTTCATCATCATTAGCCATCAGGAAAATTCAAATCCAAACCACATTGAGATACCACCTTACACCAGTTAGAATGGCAAAAATGGACAGGGAAAGAAACAACAAGTGTTGGAGAGGTTGTGGAGAAAGGGGAACCCTCTTACACTGTTGGTGGGAATGCAAGTTGGTACAACCACTTTGGAAAACGGTGTGGAGGTGCCTCAAAAATTTAAAAATAGAGCTACCCTATGACCCAGCAATTGCACTCCTGGGTATTTACCCCAAAGGCAAAGATGGAGTGAAAAGAAGGGCCCTATGCACCCCAATGTTCATAGCAGCAATGTCCGCAATAGCCAAACTGTGGAAAGAGCCGAGATGCCCTTCAACAGACGAATGGATAAAGAAGATGTGGTCCATATATACAATGGAATATTACTCAGCCATCAGAAAGGATGAATACCCAACTTTTACATCAACATGGATGGGACTGGAGGAGAGTATGCTAAGTGAAATGAGTCAAGCAGAGAACGTCAATTATCATATGGTTTCACTTATTTGTGGAACATAAGGAATAGCGTGGAGGCCATTAGGAGAAGGAAGGGAAAAATGGGGGGGGCAATTGGAGGGAGAGATGAACCATGAGAGACTATGGACCCTGAGAAACAAACAGGGTTTTAGAGGGGAGGGGGTAGGGGGAATTTGTTAGCCTGGTGATGGGTATTAAGGAGGGCACGTACTGCATGGAGCACTGGGTGTTATATGATAACAATGGATCGTGGATCACCACATCAAAAACTAATGGTGTATTGTATGGTGACTAACATAACATAATAAAATTAAAAAAAAAAGCTAATGATATATTGTATGGTGATTAACATAGCATAATAAAATAAAATTTAAAAAGAATCATGTTTTTTTTAAATTTAGCTTTTTAGGCATTAAAATAATTGCCCAGTGAACAAAAGTTCAACATATTTAAGAACTTCTATATTTTAATTCTTATTGTGTTTGGGGTTGCTAACAGAAACACACGTGTTTGGATTCTGAAACTATTACATTTTGCTACAAAAAAGTCATAGAATGATGTTTAGGGAGTTTAAAATTGACCAGAAATTTTAATCTCCAGAAATAACTGTAAATGATTCTTATTGCTTACAGGCCAAATGCAATTTCTAAAATGAACATTGTACCTATGTAATATTTGTATCCTGAGATAGACTTCAAAATGAGAATGAGTAAAAAAATAGCATCTTTAATATATACATCAAACTTAGAGCCAATGTGTAAGCTTGATAAATTCATAAGACTGTTACACATTGACATAAAAGAATATAAAAAAGAGAAATTAAAAAATTGTTGTCCTTTTAATTTAGTGGTTTTGGTGTGAAAAAATAGTTTCTGATTTCAAAATGCACTTGTTCCAGTGTACTTTGTTTTCAGAACATAAACTTTTGCAAAGTGATTTCAAAGAAATTGTTATTGAAACCCCAGTTCGGCTGCTTGCCACTCAAAAGGAAATACTCAAGAGACATGTTGGTTGGAAAAGAAAGATTGCTTTATTTAGGAGGCCGGCAACCTGGGGAGATGGCGAATTGGTGTCCAAGGACCATCTCTGAGGTTCCAGACGAAGAAATGGGTTTTTAAAGGGGAAATTTAGGGTAGGAGATTACATACATATTGATGAAAAGGGCAGGGAAACTTATGACTATTCATGAGGAAAGATGTACCATACATATGAGGAAACATATATGTAACATAAATCCCATGTTCACTTTGGGGTGGGGACTTAACACCAGAAGGAGGCAAAATTCAGCCCCTGACATCAGGAGGTTATATTAGGACAAGGAGAAGGGGCTATGGGCATGCTCTGAGAGCTGGCATAAACTGGAAGGGGTCTTAGTCTCATTATCTCTGTTAAGGAATGTGGGGCCTTGCTTGATCATAGGCTGGCACCATATCAGTTGACCTTGGGTTCAGGCTTCTGCAGAAACAGCTAGTGGATCTGTTAGTAGGGTCTGAAAAGACATAATAGCTGATTAGGGAGAAACAATTCTCTAAAAAACAAGCTTTAAACTTTCTGCTAATTTCAACCTCATGAACCCTGTGGGGTATGGTTTCAAAATGATATGTCATTTGTTTTTAAACAGAATAACAATAGTTATTAATTAAAGTACAATGAAATTTAGATTAAAGGTAATTTTTGATCATGCTGATCTTTAAAATAATACTGTGTTTGTGAAGGAAAGGAATGATTTTAAAAAGTGTAAAAAATAAGAAACATCAATCATGTGATATAGCTTTTAGCATGTTTTTATAATTTTGCCTGCATATATAAATTTGTCGTCATACATACATAATTATCTAGGTTATCCCCCCCAAATTTAGGCCTTCCTCAACCATTACAGTATTTTACCTACTAATTTGTTTGTTTACTTGTATAACCCTTTTTTAAATTCAACAAAAACGTTGAGGACCTACTGTTGTTAATATCATCCTGTTCCCAATGCCCAGTATGTGCCATGTGCTATTCATAAGAAAGATGTTGTGAATAAAAGACAAAAAAGTGTCTTTGCCTTAGGATTTGAACAATTAAAAACATAAAACCTGCTGTTCATGCATGAATGAGATGTTGTTTACTATGGTAATGTTAGGTTTTTAAAAAATAAGGAATGACTTAAATTTGGTAAAATACATAGAGATTATTTCCTTCTGAACCTATTTTTATTAACTGCAGAAGATACCGTTATCCCCATGAAATCATCTGTAAGTCTTCTGGTCAGGAGATATTACATAAGGAGATTTGCTTTTAAATGTGTGACTCAAACTGAAAAAGACCATACACAAAAAAAATCTTAAAGATTATAATTTGAAGCATTAGGAAGTTCTTATCTGCATCATTTTTTATTCTTGACAGTTTCATTATCATACTACCTCATTTTTGCTACCAGTAATTTTCAGGGGTGACAAGTTTATATGATGAAAGTAAATGAGACATATTTATATGAGGAAAAATTGAGAAATTATAAATTGGAGATTAATATAACCAAGATCACTTTTAAGAGTGTGTTATGTAGGGTTACTTTCTTATTAATAAGGAGTTTATTGAATCCCTCTTGATGTGATATTATAATTGCTTAAAATAGTACTACATTGTAAATATTTTTGTACTTTTATATACATATTTGATATGATAATTACTTGTAGAGTATTAACTAAAAAAGTTCTGTTTGTGTAAAATCTCCAATGAATGGAAAAAGGTGAGACCAGCCAACTAGTTAATGAATCATGACCTATTTAAGGAACCTGAGGACTTCTTATTTCTTATTTAGTTGTGTCACATAATAAAAAGATATTTCTATAGTAGAGGTTCTCTCCTTCTGTACACACACACAATTCTACTCTTTTCAAATAAAAGAATCTTCAAATACATTTCTAGAAGAGATTTTAATACATTAAATGATTGAAGGTTTAGTATAACTAAATTGAAGCTCTTTGGAGCGCTTTTCTATGTTATTATTTTAACATGGAAGAAATTCTTCTTTTACTGACATGTGTACTATATTTAAATAATCTCTCTGAATAAATATAACATCCTGTGTCTACATTTTGAATAAACTGTGTAGATGAAATTCTAAAATTGTTAAAATAGCTAGCAGAATCTAAGAATATGTTTTTGTAAATAAAACAGATTAGGAAATTTGAAGTATTTATGTGTGACTTAGGTTATAGTATCATATAAATTTGATTATTTGTTTAGTTGTTTATAGATACTAAAACTATACCTAGAGCTGTGTATAAGATTTAAAGCAAATGCATTTCTATAGTAAATATGTATGGCTTTCTTTGTGAAAAAGTAAAAAAATGATAAGAAACATCCTTCTTAAGTCTATTGGCAGAAGCTAGAATACCCCTTTGTTTGATAAGTGGATTCTAAAGCACAGTTAGTAAATAAAACTTTTGGAGTAGAGAATTCTAAAGGGAGAAAGCAAGATGGGATATCCATAGAGCCCTAGATTTTGAAGATTGTTCTGAGAGTCTGAGGATAAGGCAAAAATTTGATATGTAGAGTCTGTTCTCAACCTCTGTTCCAGTCAAGGTAGCAATTTTACTCTTCACAAAAGTTCACTGATACATCCTGAGACTTACTCCTCAAATACCACTGGAAAGTTAGAGCTTAAATGTGGTCTTCTTTCTGGTACACTTATAAGGAAGGTGTGTGAGAGTGAATGTGAGTCTGTGTCTGCGTGTGCATGGTGGTGGGGTTTAAATGACAGACTGCTTGCTGAAAATGGCCTTTTAAAATTTCAAATTGGGGAATTTGAATGGAAGGTGTAAAAGTAAATTTTATATATATATAAAATATATTTTCTATTATATATAATCATAATTCACATTTACATAATATTTATGTATATATTCATATATTTCTAACATTCATATATAGATATTCATAATTTTATATATATATATGATTTCCCAAAGTCATATTTAAATAATTTAGATTTTAGTTGCTACCTTTGTTCTCATGCCACTGACCAGTCCCTATTTTTTGCCAGATATTTTCTTAGACACAGTGCACAAGTTGATATGGACTAGACCCTGGACCTCTGGTTGCTCAATCAAAAATAACTACCTCATTAAGACATAGTCTTTTAAAGTCAGTTGACTTCTCACAATTGGTAAATTGTAACTGCACATTAGGAAAGGGGAGGGGGAATCCTCTTTCTTAAGGTTGGCCTCTGTTAGCTAAACAAAGTTCCATCAAAGCATCTAAATATGTTAAAATATTGGTGTTTCACATCTTTTTTTTCCTTAGTATGAAACACTAAGAAAGGTAAAATTCCCCCCAAAAAACATATAATAAATAAATAAATAGGTAAAATTCCAGCCCCACAATTCCCATTCCTACTTATCAATAGTTTGTGTATTTTTGTTTAGTTATATTTATATATTATATTTATAATATGTATATATATTTATATAAATATATTTTTAATAATTCTTACTCAGTAGGATTGTACAATATCTATGTGGTATAAAGTATATCTGAATAAAGCCAACACTTATATACCAGCTTAAAAAATAACATTACCAGTACATGTTCATAATTGAAAAAAAATGGAAATAATCTACATGTATAATGATGGGATATACACAAACACATTTTAGCTTGTTTTTTTTTTTTCACTCAGTATATCTTAATTTTATGTGCTGTCCACCTCTAAACACTGCCATCTGGCTCTTGCCCAGAAGATATGACTCCAGTGTTTGTCCAGATAAAGGATAGGGTCCTGCAACCTGAAATACTGCTGGGAAATAATTTGTGTTACTTCTTAACATTAAGCATGAGTTTTACCCAGCCATAATCTGGTAAAAGGTAAATAGAATCTATATAACTGGTCATTGTATTATACTAATAAGGCAAAACCTAGAGTAGCTATAGTATACTGACAGTATATAATGACAGGTTTCCTTTTTCAGTAAAAGCAATAAATATCAATAATGGAGATTCCAAAAGCAGATCACAGAACTCAGGATTAGGAACAGTAGGAAATTAAGCAGTAGAGTCAAGAGCTTACCCTTTTGTGGCCTTTTGTAATATCAGCACTATCTTAAGACATTGGGGTTGGCATCTATTTTTTTTTTTTTTTCTGAGAGCATTTCTGATTGCTGGAGAGAGTTCAATGTGAAATAATTATTTTGTATATTATAGGGAATGTATTTAAATTTAATAGTTCAGAGATTATCAACTGAATAATCTCTGTGACATATGATCTGGATGAACTATACACAATTTCTTTGGATTCTCTGAGTGTGGTTGGCTAATCCACTTTAGTCAACAAATTAGGAACGAATGCCTTTCATCAGTAGATCTTTGATTCATAATCACTGTGACCATCTTTTAGTTCCTATTTGTGAATGCAGTTTAGAGACAGAGTCTGTATCGTTGAAGAGATAAATGCCTCAGTCATTTATAAACCGCCATCTTTGGAAATAGAATCCATGGGGAAGTCAAAGGTTAGAAGTACCAGAAGATTTCTGTAATCTATGTATTGTGGTAATATGGCCTGTGTCAGTGTTAAATATTAGATTGTAATTTATTGGTATTTCAACTGAGAACTCTCACAGGCCTGGGAGCACCTAAGATAACTGTTGATTTGCACTTTGAGTCTCTTGACATAAAGTAACCTATCAAAAGTTTATTCCATGACATAAGCCTTGTTATATGGGCAACATTTTCGAGCCCTAAATGTTCAGGTAATCTGATGGCCTAATCAGTTACTGTTGATTCTTTTTGTCAAACAGAGATAATAGTCAACTGATTAAACCATCAGATTTTTAACATATCCTTTTAAAGAGATGTTTTATGAATAGAAAATTGCTTAATGTACTCTGTCCTTAACTTTTATTCTCAGGTTGGAGAGACGAGATGCAAAAAGGTTTGCACTTCCAAGTCTGACCTGAGGTCTAATGACTTCAGCATTGTTGGAAGCTTACCAAGAGATTTTGAATTATCCAATTATGACTGTTATGGAAAACCTATTGAAGTCAACAATGGGCTTGGGAAATCTCAGGCAAAGAACAACAAGAAGCCGCCCCCTGCCAAACCTGTTATTCCAACAGCAGCAAAGCGAATTGATCTTTATGCAAGAGCATTGTTTCCTTTCTGCTTCTTGTTCTTCAATGTTATATATTGGTCTATATATTTATGATAGATCTTTTTCATTTGTGTTAAATAAAATGCCATTTCATTGTGACCAGCCTCATTCATAAATGCCAATCTGAAAATTTTTGCATTTTCATAGCAATATATTGCATTTTGGATGCCATTTGATTGTAATAAAAATGTGGCACCTTACTTTTGAATGGCAGCATGATCTTGTTACTTCTGTGCTCTACTAATGATGTATATATGTATAGCAAACACATTGCTTTGATAAGCATACCACATAAAATAAAATCCAAACAATTCTCTTCAGTTAGTGTAAATTACAGATACTTCAGATGATTCTGATAATAAAATGATGTGCACGCTGGATCCTGTTATGATCACCATTCTAATGTATGTAGTATTTCAGATTTCCTTCCTTGTAACTTTCAGAGAAAGCCATCTTATTCTTGTACATTTTTAGATGGTATTATCACAGATTAAGCAAAATTATATTACATATTGTTTAAACTTTGTAAGTAGAAAGATATCAACTATAATTATGTGGGCTCTGTGCAGAAATAAAGTTCAAAAAATTACTAATTTGTAAAATCAGCTCATTTTAAAGTGTGCCTGTTTTGTCAAAATGCCAACTTATGAAACACAGTAAGCATTTTTGAAACAAAGGGAAATCTAGATTTACATAAATTCATACTGAATTCTGACTTCTGATAAAAATAAAAATAAAGGATAGATACATTGATTAAATATTTCTGACAAAAGAAATTCTATTTAATCCACCTTAAAGCCTAAATATATTTTCATGGATTTCATTTTGTTGATACAGAATATATAAAATCATTGTGCCTTAAAGAGTCATAAATACTTTAAATTGGACTATAATAATGGATATGTGATTTCACATAATTTTTAGGTAACAAAGAGGAAAATACCCTATTCCTGGAAGTAACTTGAGTTTGGGGGAAAAAAAAATCATTGGAAAATTTTAACTTCTTTATTAAAATGCTTACATATTTTTAAGTAAAATTAAATTTTTTTCTGAATTCATTTCTTTTTTTATTGGAATACTTTTTGGATTTGCTATAAAACATTTAAAGATTAAGTATGTAATATCTTTGTTTAAGTTAGGTCTCATTGCTAGTTGTATTTTCTTTCTTGCTAAAAGTCTAGACTCCTTAGATTTATTTACTTTGATCTTGTTTGAACCTGAAATAAGCACTTTCTGGTCTATAAGTCTCCCATTTCCTAGTGATATCAATCCAGTGTACCTTTTTATTTCTCCATAGCTGAAATTGGAATTATCCATAATTCATATAACAACAAACATAAGACCAAGTAAGTATATTTACATTATTTGGAGAGTTTTGTTGCAGCTGAGAGTTTATATGGTCAATTCAATGATAAAATGTGTTTAAATATTGTTTATGCAAATTGCTATATGTAATTCAATGCTATTTTATTAAAGACTTTAACTTTTTTAAAGATTTTCACTGATTACCAAATTTTTAAAAAATAAAATGTAATCTAATCCTCTGTAGTCCTTCAGCACCCCCTAGTTGCAAAAATTTAGCCATCTGAATAGTTTTAAAATGCCACAAGTAACACCACCAATGGACTTGAATATCCTGTGAGGACCCAGGGCAGTAACATTTTAATGGAACTGTGATAGGAAAAAACGCCTTGAGTAGGACTTAAACCATTTACAATTTTTACTTATAAAAATTATATTTGCTTATAATATGTTTTCTGTGTTCTTGCAAATTTCATTCATATTCAGGAGTTTGATTTAGATACAGAGTTTTAAGTGGGAAATGTACCAAATGGAAGACAGGTTTCATTATGCAAGAATTTATTGAAAAAAATGTGAATGAATTCCTGTGATATAAATTTATCGCCTCTTAAGATCAATTTTAATACACAGCTATAAATATGTAGCTGTTCCAGGACTAAATGTGTTATAGAACTTCAAATGGAACATTAGACCGTGCTCATAACAAAGAAGTACAACCCGTGTCCACTTACAGTTGTTTTATAATTGTTACCTCAAGGATTTAGTCGTGTCACCCCAGGGTAGTTCTGGTCTGTGTCTCTAAATATTATATCTTTCTGGGAGACTTGCAGTATATCTACCTGGATATAGTATCTCAGATTCAGTGTCTCCAAAATAAAAATTATCTTCTCCTCACAAATTAGTAGGTTTTCTTATTCTCTGTTCTTGTTAAAGACGTCACTATTGTAGTCAGCCATATTAAATCTTCCTTCCTTCTCTCACTTTACACCCTTTCAAAAGGCGTAGAGATTTTCCCTCTCACCCCTACCACCCCCTCCTCTCCATTTCTGCTGACACAACTCTAATTCAGTTGCTCTTTCCCATTCTTTTTCAGACTGCTACAGCAGTTTTTAATCTCGCTCCACTCTACCTCAGCTGATTATCATTATTATTATTATTACTATTTTGATTAAGTTCCATACCCAATGTGGGGCTTTAACTCACAACCTTGAAATCAAGCGTTGCATGCTGCACAGACTGAGGCAAGCAGGTGCCCCAACTTAGCTTATTTTTGAACTAACTGTGGGATATTTTTTTTTTAATTATCAAAGTAAGATATGAATACCTTGGTGTACTAGAAAGCAAGATGTATTTAGAGTGAGCACTAAAAGTTGCTGTCAGGTCCTTCTTTCTTCAAGCTCTTCTCTCTTTTCCCCAGAGGTCATCACCTTACTCTAGGCATTTACAACTCTGTCCAGGTTTAAATATAAAAGATAATTTAGTTCAATGGGATTTAATATAAAGGGGATTTTACCATATGTATAGTTTTGCAATTTATTTTTCATTTCTGTGTCTTGGAGATCTTTCTGTGTGAGGACATATTGGACATTCATAAATTTATCCTCTGTCTCCTAATTATTCTATAGCATGAATGTGCTTGAATGTAGCAGAGATTTTGATTGGTTTACTTTTCTAATACAAAATGGTTATTGCAATAAGTATCTTTGTGCACATATGAGTATACCTCCATGAGACAGATGCCAGAGTGGAATTGCTGAGTTTAAAGATGTATACATTTTAAATTTGGGGGTGTTCTCCCAAATTTCCCTCCAAAAAGCTACTAATGTTGATTTTCATCATGATATATCCAAACTCTCACAACCTAGTCATCTCTTAACCTATTTGATGTCATTGACATACTACTTTTCTTTTTAAAAGCTTTCTTGAGAGGCGCCTGTGTGGCTCAGTCATTAAGGGTCTGCCTTTGGCTCAGGTCATGATTCCAGGGTTGTGGGATTGAGCCCTGCATTGGGCACCCTGCTTGGTGGGAAGCCTGCTTCTCCCTCTCCCACTCCCTCTGCTTGTGCTCTCTCTCTGTGTCAAATAAATAAGTAAAATCTTTAAAAAAAAAAAGCTTTCTTGAAATTGTTTCAGAATTTTAGAAAACTTGCAAAAATATTCCAAAGAATTCCTGTTTACCATTTATCCAGATTCCCTAAATGTTAATATTTTATCATACTTACTTTATTCCCCTCCTACTGCATGTGTATGTGTGAGTGTGTGTGTGTGTGTACTTGAGACATTTTTTTCCGAAACATTTAAGACAAAGTTGCAGATATGATGTCCCTTTACCTCTATACAGTTTAGTGTATGTTTCCTAAGCAAGGACATAGTACCACAGTATCAGTTATCCATATCAAGAAATTAACATTAATACAAGGCTATAATCTAGAGACCTTATTCAAATTTACCATTTGCCCTACTTTTTTTTGTTTCAAGATCCAATCCAATATCACATATTTCACTTAATTATCATGACATTAATTCTTTAAAGTAAAGCTTGATCATGGCATTCTGCTCAAATATTTCTGGTGTCTTGTGTTGCCCAAGAACTAAGTAAAAAGTCCTCTCTCTGACATAAAATTTTCTCCCATTAAATGTTTAACTTATCTCTGAAGATATTTCTCATACTATCCCTCTCCTCACATCTTAAACTCCAACCAAACTGATTTTGACCTTTATGTGTCATGTTTAACAATGATCGGAGTGCTGAGGTCAGCCAGGAACCTGTCCTTTTAGGGAAGTGGTTTATTTTATGTTTCACTATTTCTTTTAAGTATGCCACTCTTGGACGTCATGTCTTTACTCATTTTAACTAATATGTTTTCCCTCAACATTGTTTTTTAGTCATAAGTTTGCATCTCTATTGAAAAACGAAGTTAAAATTATTTCCCATTACATATGCAATGTTCAAATTAAGGTGCTCTAAAAACAACTCAATTTATCATCTGTATTACTGAAAGTTTCAGTTTACATAAATAGTTGAATATAAAATTTTAAAGTACCAAGCCTAAGATGAGAAATGGTCTGAAGTATTTTTTATAACTTTTAATCAAGGCTTTTATTTTTAAGATTTTATTTGACAGAGAGAGAGCACAAGCAGGGGGAGCAGCAGGGAGAGGGAGAAGCAAACATCCCACTGAGCAGAGAGCCCCGATGCAGGCCTAGATCCCAGGACCCTGAGACCATGACCTGAGTTAAAGGCAGACAATTAACCGACTGAGCTACCCAGGCGCCCTTAAGGCTTTCTTGTTAGAATATTACTACCATGCTTTAGAATCGCAGATTTATTCCAATTATATTTTCAAATTAAATGCATATGTTTACACCATATATCAGTAATTTAGCATTCACTACCTCCCCCCCTTTTTTTGCTAAACAGACTTTCTTGTAATTAATATTAATGGATAATCTGGATGCCATATTCAAGGTCGGTTATAACCTTAGTGTGTGTATATACATATATGCATAAATTTAATATTTTACATTTAATAAATTTTATGTTTTCTCTATATTTATACACCTATATTATTATATATGCTTATGTAATATTTTATTTTGTTCTTACCAAGCAAGAACAATGAGAAAATTGGAATTTCTATATTCTAAACAATAAATGCATTTACATTTCCACAAATACTTAAAAATTTCTCAAATCGCACATATCACACCCAAAGCAATTCTCTCTAAACGCTCTTAGAATAGAATACCGAAAAAAAAATTGTAGATTAGTAAATGCTTATTGGGTACTTAATATGCTAAAGGTATTGTGTTAGCCAAAAACTGTAAAGACCAGGACTCCATTCTTAAATGAGAGTCAGTAGTGTGAGAAGAAAATAGATATGCTAAATACACAGACCACTATAATACAAATCAGAATGCATAATGCATATTACCAAAGCATGAGAAGGAACAAACTCATTTATCTAAAAGAACAAGACCTGTCTTCAAGAAAAGTAAGAAATAGTTTAATATAGCTAAATAAAAACTATTTTACCATAGATGGTAGACTTTTGAAGCTAGATGTTAACTAAAAAAAAATGATATGTAAAGTGCAGAAACATTGCAATTAAAACTGTTAAGGTGCTATTTGCATTTTATTTCCTAGTTAACATTGCTGAGGAACTAATGAATAGTAAAGTTTCCTTAGCTGATGATGTAATGCACGTTACCTAATGTTTGCCTCTTAACTAAAACTCCCATCTGATCTTAATCCTATAACTTGAAATATTTTTCAGTAAATCCCAGTTTGCAGCCTGAGGCAAATGCAGTTCAATTAATATTCAGAGTGAGGCAGTCAAAAGGAATCAGAGCCCTCCACCCCCCTTTAGAAAGAACGCAAACTACAGGTCCTTTCCCAATTACCTCATCAAATAGGGATTTTATTAGTCAATTAGCATTGCCTCACCCTATGCCATTGATGACACATAACAGAACCCCATTTTGTGAAATGGTAAACAAGATGAAGGGGCAAATGATTTTAATTTTTGAAAAAGCTCAGCTCAGTTTATTGTATGCTCCCATGGGATGTTCTTTCAAGCGTTTATTAGAGTTGGAAGTGTAGCAGGAGGAAAATGGCATTTAACAATAGTAAACACCCTGTCCACTTCTCTTTTAGGACTACAACCTCATGCCATATAGCTTTTGGGGATCTCCTCCTTCGGACACGAAGTTAGCACACAATGGCAGCATCATATCTGCTTGCTTTACTAACAAAACTTAAGCATTTTTTATAATTCTAAGTTAGAATCTTCAGGCTCCTCAGCTACAAAGATGATCTTTAACTTATTAACTGAGAGAATTATATGGAACTCATTAAGAGGGAATACCTAATAAATTCTGCCTTGGACTATTATAAAGCCTCATTCTAAACACAGCTGCACTTGTCTGGTTCATTCATTTGTATACTCAAAAGCCCTTTCATTCAAAAATCATTGGAGTTTCCAATCAGTCCATTGACATCTTAGAAGCTTTCAAATTTCTAGATGAATTAATTTAAATGTCAAATAAAAATGTGAAATTTCCTAAGGACTATATGTAGGACACGCATGATATAAAAATAATCTTAGGGTCTAAACTAAGACAAAAGCTAGTATTGTATAAAAACTTATAGGGAAGAAGGAGTGGGTAGTAGAAAGACCCTTTGGACGGGAATAAGACCTGGGTTACAGTTCTGGGTTTGCCATGTACGGCCCTGCACACCTGGTCAAAGAATTTTTTCTCACGTACCCTATTTTTAAAGAAGGAATAAAAATAATGTAAGAATGACCAATTACAACATGTAAGTCTGCCTTTTATAGCCCGTTATAGGCAAGGATTTGGAAACACATAAACTAAGCCAGAATTCTATTTACTAGTGTAAATCTTGGCAAGTTATTTAACATTTGTGGGCCTCAGTGTCCCTATTTCTAAAACATGGGTAGCGATGACAATCACGTTATTGTGATGATTTAATGTATTGTTATATGTAAAGTGCTCAGCAGAGTTTCTAGCACATAGTAAATGCAAAAAATTATAATTATTTTTATCTCATTTTTACCTCTACTACTATGACTAAACTATTTCTGGAAGTTGCCCTTATTAAAATAATGAGTGTTTGGCTAAAATATACACTGATACTTTGACAATAGGTGCATATTACTTCTGCCCTTTAGGTATTTTAGCATCCATAATCATTGAGATTGATTTTGAATATAAAATAATTTAAGGATTGAAAGAACAGCAGGAACTATAACTTGCATATTAAAATATTATTGGTAGGTAAAAAGAATCTTTGGAATATTTACTTGGAAGTCCATAATTTATTTATTTATTTATTTATTTATTTATTTATTTATTTAACATTTTATTTTATCTTATTTTTTTAAAGGATTTTATTTATTCATTTGAGACACAGAGATACAGAGAGAAGAGAAAGCATGAGCAGGGAGAGAGGCAGAGGGAGAGGGAGAAGCAGGCTCCTTGCTGAGCCCGGAGCCCGATGTGGGGCTCGATCCCAGGACCCTGGGATCATGACGTGAGTCGAAGGCAGACGCTTAACCATCTGAGCCACCCAGGCACCCCTGGAAGTCCATAATTTAAACATTAGGTTGTAACAGAACACAATAATGCCAAAAATTCAGAATCCACATATTTAAGGGTCATATTCTACATTTATCCTATAAAAATAGATAAGTGAAAATATTTCAGAATTTTTAAAAGAGAATACAGGGAAGAATTTCCTAGATATGTTACCCATATTGTTCAAATTGAACTCCATCTCTCATAACTCATGCATGTATGGTACTAATAAAAGATAATTAATGCTCATAATGATTATCCTGGAGAACTGCATGATTCTGAATTTCTTTCTGAAACATGGAATACTAAATTATGTTCAGTAAAATTGTCGTGTTAATATATTTTATTGTACTTTAGTTCTTTGAAGATTGGTAATCCAACTACGTACTGACCACAATGGTTAGTCTCAATTAATCAAAATATCCAATTAACACAATTCTATATAAATGATAATGTGTTGCATTCTGAATTCATATTAAAAATGTATGGGGCCAACCTCTAAGTAACAAAATTATATTTAATTCTTCTTAAAGGCAACATATTGTATGTTATAGCTGTAATAATATTTATGCATATATGAAGAAATATTTGTTAAACACTTGGCACCTGACAAGTATACTGCTGGGAAGATACTAATAAAAAATGAGTGTGTGTGTGTGTGTGTGTGTGTGTGTGTGTGTGTGTGTGTGTGTATAGGTGCAGGTGAATATATATATATTTATATATGTATATATACACATACATACAGTATAATAGCAATTGGTGTTTTATTTGCAATTAAGACATACTATATTTTGCCCTTTTGGAAGTACTAAAGGGTACCTATTTTATATATATATGGAACAGTTTCACATTAAGGTTACATTAGGAGCTCTTTGAGAGAATGCCTATTTAAGGATCAAATAAAAGAAGTGTGTGCTAATTGATATGAACCAGATGGCCCACAGAGAAAAACTTAGTCTCGACAGATTGTTCCATTTATTTATTTGTATGCTATTCATTGAAAAAACACTCCCATTCTTGTATATACCCCAGGTTCATTCTGCCCCACCTCATAAAATGAACTACATATGCCTCCCCCACCTCATCATTGAATTCATCAAGAACAACTCCTGTTTTCTATGTGCTGAATGGTTCAGGAAGGAAACACACCCAGCTGCCTCCCTATTCACTTAGTCCAGTTCTTTTGGGTTTACTCATAATTCAGGCTGAATCTAATTCCTTGCACATAGGCTAGGTCAATCTTGTCCTCCAGGGGGTTTTGGCACTTGCAGAATATCCTATCTTAGTAGGATACCCCATCTTGGGATCTATTCATGAGCCATGATTGTTCATCCCAGCCCAGATCCCAACTCTTCTTTCATTCTTCCACTCCCGTGGCTCAACCTCCTCTACTTCCCTCCTTTCCATGTTTCCGCATGCTTCCTCTGTGGCCCCTGGGGTGCCCATGCCATTATACGTGAAACCATAACATCCTTAAGCTTTATTTGTTTTATTCCTTCCCCTGCCTTGGCTGTACTTAATTGGAGCTCTTCAGAGAAGTGTTTAAGTCAATACCAAACTGTGAAATAGTTGTCGAACTGTATCTGTTTCAGGTGGGCCCTGTTTATTTTCTCTCACCGTATAGGGTATGGGACTTGAATAAGCATCTTTCTTGCTGTCTACTAATTTCCCAGATTACTTCTCCACCTATGTGTCTTAGTCTGTTGGAGCTAGTATAAGAAATAACCATAGACTGGGTGACTTTAACAACAAACATTTATTTCTCACAATTCTCAAGTCTGATAGTTTGAGATTAGGGTGCCAGCATGTCTGTTCTTGGGGAGTGCCTTCTTCTTGGTTTACAGGGGGCCATCTCCCTGTGGTGCCTTCACGTGGCAAAAAGAAAGCTAATTAGTTCTCTGGCCTCTCCCATGAGAGCAACAATCCCATTCATGCGGGCTCCACCCTCATGACCTAATTACTTCCCCAAAGCCTAGTCTCCAAACACCATCACACTGGGATCAGGATTTCAACATTCAACATATGAATTGGGGGGGGGGGCGGGCACAAACATTCACACTATTGCACACCACTACACTGTGCAAAACCCCTTTCTTTCAAAGCTTGAACTTTTTTTATTATGATTTTAAACATGTGTGTGTGTGCGTATCAATGAAAGAGAGATTGAGAGAGAGAGGTATCAGTGGGAGTAGAAAAAACTCAGAAAAATGGTAAAGGAAATATAATAATTACCTATATTCCAACAACTGAGAATTAAATCTCTTTAACTTCTAGTATATTTGATTTGAAATTTTGTTATTCCTTTTATTGATAAGTAACATAAGAAAACTTTGTCTTATTTGTTCTTTTAATTAGAACTATGAAAATTAGTAAGAGGAAACCTTAGTAAAAGTTGGAAGTCCAGCAGGGGAAACTCTTGGGCCCTCTTGTCTTCACTTGCAGACCCAACAGGAAGAGACATACCTTGCAAATGACAATACTTTAGCTACTTCTTTACTACAGCAGGACGAAGAAAGGTTTTGCTCCTCCCCCAGCAAAAACTCAGCCAAAGAGAGGCAGTCACAACTCAGCCAACGAAAAGCCACTATTTCTCAAACCCCTCTTCTCCATTGTTTTTTGTTGTTGTTGTTTATAACAGCCCTCCTGTTGTATTTATAATATAAACAACATGTTTATGTTTTGTTTATAACAGACCTTCTATAGCAATCTCCTTCCTCTATAAAAAGCATACTTTTCCTTTGTTCTCCAGGGTTGGCTATGGCTTTGCCATGGCTGGTTTGTCCTGAATTGCAACTTTCTGCTATTCCCAGACGAACTCATTTTTGCTGGTAAAATAACTGTATATTTTGTATATATATTTTTAAGGTTAACAGACTCTAAAGGATAAACTTAAAATAGTCACCACTTCCAATCATTTATCTTGATCCTCTGCAGTTATACCTGGAGGCAGTTATGATTATCAGTTAGTTTGCACTTTTTCAAAAATTATTGTATAATATTTTAAAGGAACAATATATAAATATTTGTGTTTTTTAAATTTACATAAATGATATGTAACTACATGTATTACTCACATTAGGATTTTTTTTTAAGATTTTTATTTATTTATTTGTCAGAGAGAGCAGGGGGAGCAGCAGAGGGAGAGGGAGAAGCAGGCTCCTCACTGAGCAAGGAGCCTGATGTGGGACACGATCCCAGGACCCTGGGATCACGACCTGAGCCAAAGGCAGACGCTTAACGACTGAGCCACCCAGGCATCCCACAACAATGGGATTTTTTAAAGCTATTTACATACATAAGCAGATTATTCATTCATATGCATGTATCACATTTTATTTAAGAATATTTATGTTGATTCAAAATTTTTATTTCAAATAATGCTGAAATAAACATTCTTGTGTACATATCCTAGTATTTATGTGAGAACGATTTTGTGTAGTAGATAACTATACATAGAACATTTGTACAGTTAAAAAATTAATTTATAATGCAAAATTTTTTATAGGGTAACTATATCAATTTACACACCTGCCATGATTGTATAAAAGAACTTATTGCCATCCTCCATTCAGCAAGTGATACAATAAGAATTTAACATTAAGAAATTTACCAAACTAAAGTGCTGATTATACTTATTGTTTCAATTTGCAACTATCGAATTGATTATATTGTTTTATTCTCCTATAAACTATTACGTAGTTACTGTGTTAAAAGATTTTCTAACTTAATACCTGTATTTCAGAGATAAGCTGTTTTTGTTTGTGATGTGTTATTTTTAGCATATTCCTTTTATATTTAATATAGTCTTTTAAGAGTTATGCAAAATTGCTATATCTGTCTTTATAAGTGAGATTGGCCAAAATAGTAACATTTTCTTATGTCACCCAGCAAAAATGAGGTAGTATGATAATGAAACTGTCAAGAATAAAAAATGATGCAGATAAGAACTTCCTAATGCTTCAAATTATAATCTTTAAGATTTTTTTTTGTGTATGGTCTTTTTCAGTTTGAGTCACACATTTAAAAGCAAATCTCCTTATGTAATATCTCCTGACCAGAAGACTTACAGATGATTTCATGGGGATAACGGTATCTTCTGCAGTTAATAAAAATAGGTTCAGAAGGAAATAATCTCTATGTATTTTACCAAATTTAAGTCATTCCTTATTTTTTAAAAACCTAACATTACCATAGTAAACAACATCTCATTCATGCATGAACAGCAGGTTTTATGTTTTTAATTGTTCAAATCCTAAGGCAAAGACACTTTTTTGTCTTTTATTCACAACATCTTTCTTATGAATAGCACATGGCACATACTGGGCATTGGGAACAGGATGATATTAACAACAGTAGGTCCTCAACGTTTTTGTTGAATTTAAAAAAGGGTTATACAAGTAAACAAACAAATTAGTAGGTAAAATACTGTAATGGTTGAGGAAGGCCTAAATTTGGGGGGGATAACCTAGATAATTATGTATGTATGACGACAAATTTATATATGCAGGCAAAATTATAAAAACATGCTAAAAGCTATATCACATGATTGATGTTTCTTATTTTTTACACTTTTTAAAATCATTCCTTTCCTTCACAAACACAGTATTATTTTAAAGATCAGCATGATCAAAAATTACCTTTAATCTAAATTTCATTGTACTTTAATTAATAACTATTGTTATTCTGTTTAAAAACAAATGACATATCATTTTGAAACCATACCCCACAGGGTTCATGAGGTTGAAATTAGCAGAAAGTTTAAAGCTTGTTTTTTAGAGAATTGTTTCTCCCTAATCAGCTATTATGTCTTTTCAGACCCTACTAACAGATCCACTAGCTGTTTCTGCAGAAGCCTGAACCCAAGGTCAACTGATATGGTGCCAGCCTATGATCAAGCAAGGCCCCACATTCCTTAACAGAGATAATGAGACTAAGACCCCTTCCAGTTTATGCCAGCTCTCAGAGCATGCCCATAGCCCCTTCTCCTTGTCCTAATATAACCTCCTGATGTCAGGGGCTGAATTTTGCCTCCTTCTGGTGTTAAGTCCCCACCCCAAAGTGAACATGGGATTTATGTTACATATATGTTTCCTCATATGTATGGTACATCTTTCCTCATGAATAGTCATAAGTTTCCCTGCCCTTTTCATCAATATGTATGTAATCTCCTACCCTAAATTTCCCCTTTAAAAACCCATTTCTTCGTCTGGAACCTCAGAGATGGTCCTTGGACACCAATTCGCCATCTCCCCAGGTTGCCGGCCTCCTAAATAAAGCAATCTTTCTTTTCCAACCAACATGTCTCTTGAGTATTTCCTTTTGAGTGGCAAGCAGCCGAACTGGGGTTTCAATAACAATTTCTTTGAAATCACTTTGCAAAAGTTTATGTTCTGAAAACAAAGTACACTGGAACAAGTGCATTTTGAAATCAGAAACTATTTTTTCACACCAAAACCACTAAATTAAAAGGACAACAATTTTTTAATTTCTCTTTTTTATATTCTTTTATGTCAATGTGTAACAGTCTTATGAATTTATCAAGCTTACACATTGGCTCTAAGTTTGATGTATATATTAAAGATGCTATTTTTTTACTCATTCTCATTTTGAAGTCTATCTCAGGATACAAATATTACATAGGTACAATGTTCATTTTAGAAATTGCATTTGGCCTGTAAGCAATAAGAATCATTTACAGTTATTTCTGGAGATTAAAATTTCTGGTCAATTTTAAACTCCCTAAACATCATTCTATGACTTTTTTGTAGCAAAATGTAATAGTTTCAGAATCCAAACACGTGTGTTTCTGTTAGCAACCCCAAACACAATAAGAATTAAAATATAGAAGTTCTTAAATATGTTGAACTTTTGTTCACTGGGCAATTATTTTAATGCCTAAAAAGCTAAATTTAAAAAAAACATGATTCTTTTTAAATTTTATTTTATTATGCTATGTTAATCACCATACAATATATCATTAGCTTTTTTTTTTAATTTTATTATGTTATGTTAGTCACCATACAATACACCATTAGTTTTTGATGTGGTGATCCACGATCCATTGTTATCATATAACACCCAGTGCTCCATGCAGTACGTGCCCTCCTTAATACCCATCACCAGGCTAACAAATTCCCCCTACCCCCTCCCCTCTAAAACCCTGTTTGTTTCTCAGGGTCCATAGTCTCTCATGGTTCATCTCTCCCTCCAATTGCCCCCCCCATTTTTCCCTTCCTTCTCCTAATGGCCTCCACGCTATTCCTTATGTTCCACAAATAAGTGAAACCATATGATAATTGACGTTCTCTGCTTGACTCATTTCACTTAGCATACTCTCCTCCAGTCCCATCCATGTTGATGTAAAAGTTGGGTATTCATCCTTTCTGATGGCTGAGTAATATTCCATTGTATATATGGACCACATCTTCTTTATCCATTCGTCTGTTGAAGGGCATCTCGGCTCTTTCCACAGTTTGGCTATTGCGGACATTGCTGCTATGAACATTGGGGTGCATAGGGCCCTTCTTTTCACTCCATCTTTGCCTTTGGGGTAAATACCCAGGAGTGCAATTGCTGGGTCATAGGGTAGCTCTATTTTTAAATTTTTGAGGCACCTCCACACCGTTTTCCAAAGTGGTTGTACCAACTTGCATTCCCACCAACAGTGTAAGAGGGTTCCCCTTTCTCCACAACCTCTCCAACACTTGTTGTTTCTTTCCCTGTCCATTTTTGCCATTCTAACTGGTGTAAGGTGGTATCTCAATGTGGTTTGGATTTGAATTTTCCTGATGGCTAATGATGATGAACATTTTTTCATGTGTCTGTTAGCCATTTGTATGTCTTCTTCAGAGAAGTGTCTTTTCATGTCTTCTGCCCACTTTTTGACTTGATTATTTGTTTTTTGGGTGTTGAGTTGGAGAAGTTCTTTATAGATCTTGGATACCAGCCCTTTATCTGTAGTGTCATTTGCAAATATCTTCTCCCATTCTGTGGGTTGCCTCTTTGTTTTGTTGGCTGTTTCCTTTGCTGTGCAGAAGCTTTTTATCTTGATGAAGTCCCAAAAGTTCATTTTTGCTTTTGTTTCACTAGCTTTTGGAGATGTATCTTGAAAGAAGTTGCTGTGGGCGATGTCAAAGAGGTTACTGCCTGTGTTCTCCTCTAGGATTTTGATGGATTCCTGTCTCACATTGAGGTCTTTCATCCACTTTCAGTTTATCTTTGTGAATGGTGTTAGAGAATGGTCGAGTTTCATTCTTCTGGATGTGGCTGTCCAATTTTCCCAGCACCATTTATTGAAGAGACCGTCTTTTTTCCATTGCATGTTTTTTCCTGCTTTGTCAAAAATTATTTGACCATAGAGTTGAGGGTCCATATCTGGGTTCTCTATTCTGTTCCATTGGTCTATATGTCTGTTTTTGTGCCAGTACCATGCTGTCTTGGTGATCACGGCTTTGTACTATAGCTTGAAATCGGGCAACGTGATGCCCCCAGCTTTGTTTTTTCTTTTTCAACATTTCCTTGGTGATTCGGGGTCTTTTCTGATTCCATACAAATTTTAGGATTGTTTCTTCCAGCCCTTTGAAAAATGTCATTGGAATTTTGATCGGGATGGCATTGAAGGTATAGATTGCTCTGGGTAGCATAGACACTTTAACAATGTTTATTCTTCTGATCCATGAGCATGGAATATTGTTCCATCTTTTTGTGTCTTCTTCAGTTTCTTTCACGAGTGTTCTGTAGTTCCTAGAGTGTAGATCCTTTACCTCTTTGGTTAGGTTTATTCCGAGGTATCTTATGGTTTTTGGTGCTATTGTAAATGGAATCGTTTCTCTAATTTCTCTTTCTACAGTTGCGTTGTTAGTGTGTAAAAAAGCAACTGATTTCTTTGCATTGATTTTGTATCCTGCCACATTCCTGAATTGCTGTATGAGTTCTAGTAATTTGCGGGTGGAGTCTTTTGGGTTTTCCACATAAAGTATCATGTCGTCTGTGGAAAGAGAGAGTTTGACTTCCTCTTTGCCAATTTGAATACCTTTTATTTCTTTTTGTTGTCTGATTGCTGTTGCTAGGACTTCTAGTACTATGTTGAACAATAGTGGCGAGAGTGGGCATCCTTGACGTGTTCCTGATCTTAAGGGAAAGGCTCTCAGCTTTTCCCCATGGAGGATGATATTCGCTGTGGGTTTTTCATAGACGGATTTTATGAACTTGAGGAATGTTCCCTCTATCCCTATATTCTGAAGAGTTGTAATCAGGAAAGGATGTTGTATTTTGTCAAATGCTTTTTCTGCATCACTTGAGAGGACCATATGGTTCTTCTCCCTCCTCTTATTAATGTGTTCTATCACATTGATTGATTTGTGAATGTTGAACCACCCTTGCATCCCGGGGATAAATCCCACTTGGTCGTGGTGGATGATCCTTTTAATGTATTGTTGGATCCTATTAGCTAGGATTTTGTTGAGGATTTTGGAATCCATATTCATCAGGGATATTGGTCTGAAATTCTCCTTTTTGATGGGGTTTTTGCCTGGTTTGGGGATTAAGGTAATGTTGGCCTCATAGAATGAGTTTGGAAGTTTTCCTTCTGTTTCTATTTTTTGAAACAGCTTCAGTAGAATAGGTATTATTTCTTCTTTGAATGTTTGGTAGAATTCGCCAGGGAATCCATCGGGCCCTGGACTCTTGTTGTTTGGAGGTTTTTCATCACTGCTTCAATCTCGTTACTGGTTATTGGCCTATTCAGGTTGTCAATTTCTTCCTGTTTCAGTCTTGGCAGCTTATAGGTTTCCAGGAAGGCCTCCATTTCATCCAGATTGCTCAGTTTATTGGCATATAGCTGTTGATAATAATTTCTAATAATTGTTTCTATTTCCTTGGTGTTAGTCGTGAGCTCTCCCCTTTCATTCGTAATTTTATTAATTTGGGTCCTTTCTCTTTTCTTTTGGATAAGTCTGGCCAGTGGTTTATCGATCTTATTAATTCTTTCAAAGAACCAACTTCTAGTTTCGTTGATCTGATCTACTGTGTTTCTGGTTTCTAATTCATTGGTTTCTGCTCTAATTTTAATTATTTCTCTTCTAATGCGTGGCTTAGGCATCGTTTCTTGCTTTTTCTCTAGTTCTTGAAGGTATAGAGTTAGTTGGTGAATTTGGGAGTTTTCTATTTTTTTGAGTGAGGCTTGGATGGCTATGTATTTCCCCCTTAGGACCGCCTTTGCAGTATCCCATAGGTTGGACCGATATGTTTTCGTTCTCATTGATTTCCATGAATTGTTTAAATTCTTCTTGGATTCCCTGGTTGACCCAAACATGCTTGAGCAGAGTGATCTTTAGCTTCCAAGTGTTTGAATTTCTGCCAAATTTTTTCTTGAGATTGAGTTCCAGTTTTAAAGCATTGTGGTCTGAGAATATACAGGGAATAATCTCAATCTTTTGGTGTCGATTGAGACCTGGTTTTTGACCCAGTATGTGGTCTACTCTGGAGAAAGTTCCATGTGCGCTCGAGATGAAAGAGTGTTTTGTTGTTTTAGGGTGGAATGTTCCGTAAATATCTATGAGGTCCATCTGGTGAAGTGTATCATCCAAAGCTCTTGTTTCCTTGTTGATTTTCTGCTTAGATGATCTGTCCATTGCTGAGAGTGGAGTATTGAGGTCTCCTGCAATTAACGTATTGTTATCAATAAGACTCTTTATTTTGGTTAACAGTTGGCTTATGTAGATGGCTGCTCCCATGTTGGGGGCATAGATATTTACGATTGTTAGATCTTCTTGTTGGATAGACACTTTAAGAATGATATAGTGTCCTTCTGTGTCTCTAATTACAGACTTTAGTTTAAAATCTAGTTGTCTGATACAAGAATTGCTACCCCAGCTTTCTTTTGAGGTCTGCTGGCATGGAAGATGGATCTCCATCCCTTCACTTTCAGTCTGGATGTATCTTCAGGTTCAAAATGGGTCTCTTGTAGGCAGCATATGGATGGGTCCTGTCTTTTTATCCAATCTGCAACCCTGTGCCGTTTTATGGGAGCATTTAGGCCATTCATGTTGAGAGTGATTATTGAAAGATATGATTAATTGTCATCATGTTGTCTGTGAAGACGTTGTTTTTATAGATTGTCCCTGTAAATTTCTGTTGTATATCACTCTTGGGGTCTTTCTCCTTTTATAGAACCCCCCTTAATATTTCTTGCAGGGCCGGCTTAGTGGTCACATATTCTTTCAGTTTCTTGGAAGCTCTGCATCTCTCCATCCATTCTAAATGACAGCCTTGCCAGATAAAGTATTCTTGGCTGCATGTTCTTCTCATTTAGTACCCTGAATATGTCTTGCCAGGCCTTTCTGGCTTGCCAGGTCTCTGTGGATAGGTCTGACGTTATTCTGATCTTCCTCCCTCTGTGCGAAAGGAATCTCTTCTCCCTAACTGCCCTTAAGATGGTTTCCTTGGTCCGAAGATATGCAAGTTTTACTATTACATGCCGGGGTGTTGGCCTGTTTTCCTTGATCTTGGGAGGGGTCCTCTCTGCCTCTAGGATGTGAACATTTGTTTCATTCCCCAGATTAGGGAAGTTCTCAGCTACGATTTGCTCAAGTACATCTTCTAATCCTCTCTCTCCACTCCCTCCGGGATTCCAATTATTCTGACATTGGAACACTTCATGGTGTCACTTATTTCTCTGATTCTATTTATATGGATTCTGAGTTGTTTTTCTCTGGCCTCCACTTTTCCCTTTTTATCTATTATATTGCCTTCCAGTTCGCTTATTCGTGCTTCTGCCTCACTTACCCTAGCTGTTAGATTATCTAGATTGGATTGGATCTCATTGATAGCATTTTTACGTTCTGCCAATTCAGCTTTCATTTCTTCCCTTAGAGACTCTATGTTGCCATTAATCGATTTCTCCATTCTAGCCATTGTCTTCACAATTGCTAGCTTGAATTCCATCTTTGACATCTTGGTTATATCTGCTTCCATTTGTAAATCTGCAACATAAGTCATAATCTCTGAGTCTATTCTATTTTGGTGGTTCCTCCTCCTAGTCATTCTGTTGATGGGTGTTTGAGGGAATGTACAGAGTCCAAATTATTGACCAGAATCCAAACAAGATGCACCTGTTCTCTTGGGTCCTTAGGGTTGCTGGCCCCCTTGTTTTCCCAGTCTGTCTTCTGGGGTAGGGGCCTGCCACGCTGTTACTCAGGCAACCCTGTTTGGGCAGAGTTGCCCTGCCCCCCTGTGGTGGGGGATGGGCTCTGTGGGAACAAGTTTTGGGGGCTTTTGTTCTCCTGGGGCTTTCCCTGGCGGCTTTCCGTGTCTCTTCCGTGACTCAGAGCAGAAAAGCCCGTTTCCAACACTCTGCCTCAGAGCAGAGAGACCGCAGTCTGTTCTTCAGTGAGCTCTCCAGGCCACACTATCTCCATTTCTGTTTGTGCTGCTATAAACTGCAGTGGCCCGGGCTGTGCGCCCCTCCACAGCACCCCCAATCCTGCCTCCAGGTTGGGGCACGTCTCTGCCCTTTGTGCTTCTAAAACCGCCAGCCGCTCCCAGTTCGCAGGCATCACCCCACCACTCCAGATTTCTGCCCTGGGGGCTGCCCTAAAGTCCTTTCCCCACGGCTACCGGTCTGAGAGTCTGTGCCCCGCCCCCTGTGCGCAAGGCTGTTGCTCACTGGCGGTGTAGGATCCCCACGGCCAGGCTCTCTCCCGCTGCTGTTTATCCTCCAATATCTGCCGGTGGAATCACGGCTCCCCGCTTTGTACCTCGAAACCAACCACCTGTGATATTCTGTTTGTAGAGATCCAGATCTTCTTACATCTTAGGCTCATTTCATGGGTGCTCAGAGTGGTCTGGTAGATATCCAGCTCAATTCCAGGGAGCAGTTGAAATAGGGTCCCCTACTCCTCTGCCATCTTTCCTTCTCCCTCCATCATGTGCCCTCCTTAATGCCCATCACACATTTACCCACTCCCTTACCCTCCAGCAAACCTCAGTTTGTATCCTATAGTTAAGTCTCTTTTGGTTTGTTTCCCTCTCTGATTTAATCTTGTTTTATTTTTCCCTCCCTTCTTCTATGCTCCTCTGTTTTGTTTCTTAAATTCCACATATGAGTAAAATCATATGATGATTGTCTTTCTCTGATTGTCTTATTTCACTTAACATAATACCCTGTAGTTCGAACCATATCCTTGCAAATGGCAAGATTTCATCTTTTTTTGATGACTGCATAATATTACATTGTGTATTTATGTATGTATATACACACACGTCTTCTTTATCCATTCATCTGTCGATGGACACCTGGGCTCTTTCCATAGTTTGGATTTTGTGGACATTACTGCTATAAACATTGGGGTGCAGGTGCCCCTTTGGATCACTACATTTGTATCTTTGGGGTAAATACTTGGTAGTGCAATTGCTGGGTTATAAGGTAGCTCTATTTTTAACTTTTTGAGGGAACTCCATACTGTTTTCCAGAGTGGCTGCACAAGCTTGCATTCCAACCAACAATGTAAGAGGTTCCCCTTTCTCCACATCCCCGCCAAAATTTGTTGTTTCCTGACTTGTTAATTTTAGCCATTTTGACTGGAGTGAGGTGATATCTCATTGTGATGTTGATTTGTATTTCCCTGATGATGAGTGATGTGGAACATTTTTTCATGTGTCTGTTGGCCATTTGTATGTCTTATTTGGAGAAATGTCTGTTCATGTCTTCTGCCCATTTCTTGACTGGAGTATTTGTTCTTAAGTTCTTTATAGATTTTGGATACTACCCTTTATCTGATAAAGCATTTGCAAAAATCTCCCATTCCGTAGGATGTCTTTTGGTTTTGTCAACTATTTCCTTTGCTGTCCAAAAGTTTTTATCTTGATGAAGTCCCAATAGTTCATTTTTGCCTTTGTTTCCCTTGCCTTTGGAGATGTGTTTAGGCAGAAGTTGCCATGGTCAGGGTCAAAGAAGTTGCTGCCTTTGTTCTCTTCTAGGATTTTGATGGATTTCTGTCTCACATTGAGGTCTTTCATCCGTCCTGAGTCTATTTTTGTGTATGGTGTAAGGAAATTGTCCAGTTTCATTCTTCTGTACGTGGCTGTCCAATTTTCCCAACACCATTTGTTGAAGAGACTATGTTTTCCATTGGATATTCTTTCCTGCTTTGTCGAAGACTAGTTGACCATAGAGTGGAGAGTTTATTTCTGGGTTCTCCATTCTGTTCCATTGATCTATGTGTCTATTTTTGTGCCAGTACTGTACTGTCTTGATGATTACAGCTTTGTAATAGAGCTTGAAGTCCGGAATTGTGATGCCACTGGCTTTAGTTCTCTTTTTCAACTTTCCTTTGGCTATTTGGGGTCTTTTTTGGTTCCATACAAATTTTAGGATTATTTGTTCCAGGTCTCTGAAAAATGTTGATGGTATATTGATAGGAATTGCATTGAATGTATAGATTGCTCTGGGAAGCATACACATTTTAACAATATTTGTTCTTCCAATTCATGAACATGGAATATTTTTCCATTTCTTTGTGTCTTCCTCAGTTTCTTTCATGAGTTTTCTATAGTTTTCTGAGTACAGATCCTTTACCTCTCTGTTTAGGTTTATGCCTAGGTATCTTATGGTTCTTGGTGCAATTATAAATGGGATTGATTCCTTAATTTCTCTTTCTTCTGTCTCGTTGGTGTATAGAAATGCAACTGATTTTTGTGCATTGATTTTATATCCTCTCACTCTGCTGTGTTCTAGCAATTTTGGGGTAGAGTCTTTTGGGTTTTCCACATAGAGTATCATGTCATCTGCAAAGAGTAAATATTTGACTTCTCCTTTGCCTGTTTAGATTCCTTTTATTTCTTTTTGTTTTCTTACTGCTGAAGCTAGGACTTCTAGTATTATCTTGAACAGCAGTGTTGATAGCGGACATCCTTGCTGTGTTCCTAACCTTAGGGTAAAAACTTTCAGGTTTTCCCCATTCAGAATGATACTTGCCTTGGGTTTTTTGTATATGGCTTTTATGATATTGAGGTATGTTCCCTCTATCCCTACACTGTAGAGGTTTTAATCATGAAAGGATGCTGTACTTTTTCAAATGCTTTTTCTGTATCTTTTGAGAGGATCACGTGGTTCTTGTCCTTTCTTTTATTGATGTAGTGTATCACACTGATTGATTTGTGGATGTTGAACCGCTCTTGAAGCCCAGGAATAAATCCCACTTGGTCGTGGTGAATAATCCTTTAAATGTACTGTTGGATCCTGTTGGCTAGTATCTTGGTGAGAATGTTGGCATCCATGTACATCAGGGATATTGGTCGGTAATTCTCCTTTTTGTTTTGATCTTTGCCTGGTTTTGGGATCAAGTAAATGCTGGTCTCAGAATGAGTTTGGAAGTTTTCCTTCCATTTCTATTTTTTGAAACAGCTTCAGAAAAATAGGTATTAATTCTTCTTTAAATGTTAGGTAGAATTCCCCAGGGAAGCCATCTGGCCCTGGGCTCCTGTTTATTGGGAGATTTTTTATTACTGCTTCAGTATCCTTGCTGGTTATGGGTCTGTTCAGGTTTTCTATTTCTTCCTGGTTCAGTTTTGGTAGTTTATATGTTTCTAGGAATGCATCTATTTCTTCCAGATTGCTTAGTTTGTTGATATATAGTTGCTCATATTATGTTCTTATGATTGTATTTCTTTTTTTTTTAAAGATTTTATTTTATTTTATTTTATTTTATTTGAGAGAGAGAGAATGAGAGATAGAGAGCATGAGAGGGAAGAGGGTCAGAGGGGAAGCAGACTCCCTGCTGAGCAGGGAGCCCAATGTGGGACTCGATCCCAGGACTCCAGGATCATGACCCGAGCCAAAGGCAGTCGCTTAACCAACTGAGCCATCCAGGCGCCCTTTATGATTGTATTTCTTCAGTGTTTGTTGTGATCACTCCTCTTTCATTCATGATTTTATTAATTTGTGTCCTTTCTCTTTTCTTTTTAATAAGTCTGGCTAGGGGTTTATCGATCTTATTCTTTCAGAGAAACAGCTCCTAGTTTTGTTGATCTGTTCTACAGTTCTTTTGGTTTCTATTTCATTGATTTCTGCTCTAATCTTTTCTAATTCTTTTCTACTGCTGGGTTTAGGCTTTATTTTCTGTTCTTTCACCAGCTCCTTTAGGTGTAGGGTTAGGGTGTGTATTTGAGACCTTTCTTGTTTCTTGAGAAAGGCTTGTATTGCTATGTTCTTCCTTCTTAGGACTGCCCTTGCTGCATCCCAAGGTTTTGAACAGTTGTGTTTTCATTTTCATTTGTTTCTATGAGTTTTTTTAAATTCTTCTTTAATTTCCTGGCTGACCCATTCATTCTTTAATAGGATGCTCTTTAACCTCCATGCATTTATTTTCCTTCCAAATTTCTTCTTGTGATTGAGTTCCAGTTTTAAAGCACTGTGGTCTGAAAATATGCAGGGAATAATTCCAAAACTTTTGGTACCATTTGAGACCTGATTTGTGACCCAATTTAGGATCTTTTCTTGAGACTGTTCTATGTGCACTCAAGAAGAATGTGTATTCTGTTGCTTTAGGATGGAATGCTCTGAATATATATCTATGAAGCCCATCTGATCCAGTGTGTTATTCAAAGCCCTTGTTTCCTTGTTGATCTTCTGTTTATATGATCTGTCCATTGCTGTGAGTGGGGTGTTAAAATCCCCTACTATTATTGTATTATTATCAATGTGTTTCTTTAATTTTATTTTAATTGGTTCATATAATTGGCTGCTCCCAAGTTATGAACATAAATATTTATAATTGTTAGATCTTCTTGTTGGATAGACACTTAAATGTGATATAGTGACCTTCTTCATATCTTATTACATTCTTTGATTTAAAATCTATTTTGTCTGATATAAGGATTGCTATCTCCACTTTCTTTTGATGTCCATTAGCACAGTAAATGGTTTTCCACCCTGTCACTTTCAATCTGGTTGTGTTTTTGGGTCGAAAATGAGCCTCTTGTAGACAGCATATGGATGGTTCTTGTTTTTTATTCAATTTGATACCCTGTGTCTTTTGATTGGAACATTTAGCCCATTTATATTCAGAGTAACTATTGAAAGATATAAATTTAGTACCATTGTGTTTTCTGTAAAGTCACTGTTTCTGTATATTGACTCTCTTTCTTTCTGGTCTATGTTACTTTTGGTTTCTCTCTTCACTTAAAGGATCCCCTTTAATATTTTTTGCCAAGCTGGTTTAGGGATCACAAATTCTTTAGTTTCTCTTTGTCCTGAGAGCTCTTTATTTTTTCGTCTATTCTGAATGACAGCCTTGCTGGGAATAAAGTATTCTTGGCTGCATATTTTTCAAATTTTGCACCCTGAATAAGCATGCCAGTCCTTTTTGGCCTGCCAGGACTTTGTGTATATGTCTACTAATAGCCTTATGTTTCTACCTCTGTAGATTAAGGATCTCTTGTCCTGAGCTGCTTTTGGGATTTTCTCTTTGTCTCTGAAATTTGCAAGTTTCATTATTATATGTTGAGGTTTTGACCTAATTTTATTGATTTTTGAGGGGTGGTTCTCTGAGCCCCTTAGACTTGAATGCCTGTTTTCTTCCCCAGATTAGGGAAGTTCTTAGCTATAATTTGCTCAAATATACCTTCTGCCCATTTCTCTCCCTTTGTTTTGCTCTGGGACTCCAATTATTCTAATATTGTTTCTCTTTATGGTATCACTCATCTCTCAAATCCTCCCCTCATGATCCAGTTGTTGTTTATCTCTTTTTTCTTCATTTTCTTTATTCTCCATCATTCTATCTACAATATCACTGATTCTGTCTTCTGCCTCATTTATCCTAGTAGTTAGAGCCCCCATTTTTTATTGCATCTCAGTAATACCCTTTTTTTTAATTTCGACCTGATTAGATTTTAGTTCTTTTATTTCTCCAGAAAGGGATTCTCTAGTGTTTCTATGCTTTCTTCAAGCCCAGCTCGCATCTTTATAATTGTCATTTTGAATTCTAGCACTGACATCTTACTTATATTCATATTGATCAAATCTTTGGCAGTAAGTACTGCCTCTTGTTCTTTTTTCTGGGGTGAGTTTTTCTGTCCTGTCTTTTTGTCTGAAGAAGAATAGATGAATGAGAGAACAGAATACAAAAATATCAGCCACAACCCATGCAAAATATACACTAAACAAATCAGAAGAGATCAAAAACCAAAAAAAAAGGGGGGAAATCAGAGGGGGAGATGAACCATGAGAGACAATGGACCCTGAAAAACAAACTGAGGGTTCTAGAGGGGAGGGGGTGGGGAGATGGGTTGGCCTGGTGATGGGTATTAAAGAGGGCATGTTCTGCATGGAGCACTGGGTGTTATGCACAAACAATGAATCATGGAACACTACATCCAAAACTAATGATGTAATGTATGGTGATTAACATAACAATAAAAAATAAAAAAAAAACAAAAAAGAAAAAAATGGGGAAAAATGAGACAATATAATCAAGCAGGTGGATAGAACAGAATAAAACAATAGGTTCTCTGTGTATTTTGGTCTGTTTCTTAGAAGAAACTAGATCCCAAAATTGTAAAGAAAGAAAAACTTACATGTATACAAAAATAAAATTGAATACGATGAAAGAAAGCCAAAAATGAAGAATATATATATATATAATGTAAATGTAAAAATGAAAATTAAAAAAAGACTTAAAAATAGTTGATAAAATAAGAAACTAGTTGGAAAGGAAAAAAAAGGAAAAAGAAAAAAATTAAACTGTAAGACTAAAGAATAATGAGAAAAAAACCCAAATTCTAAATACTGAAGTTTTGCAGTTCTTTGTTCAGTAAACTTAGTATTAGCAAGATGTTCCTGCTGATCTTCTGAGGGACGGGCCTGTTGTGTTGATTCTCAGGTGTCTTTTCCTGGGTGGAATTGTACCACCCTTGCCAGTGTAAGGCTTCAGATTGCTCTATGTGGCTTTTGTTCCCTGAAGACTTTTGGAGCTGCTTTAGAGGATGAGAATGAAAATGACTGCTTTCTAATCTCTGGTCCCAGACCCAAAAGCTCGAGGACCCACTAGTCAGTGCGCCCTCAAGGAAAAACAGTCAGTCACTCCTGTCTCCCTGGTCTCTGTCTGCACTCCATACTCACCCAGCCAGTGACCGAGTGTTTCTACCTCAGACATGAGACCTCAATTCGAGTCTCCAAACTCTGCAGATTCCTGCGCCACGCACCTGCACTTCCCGCCCAGGAGGGAGGGAGTCTCTCAGTGGTTCTGCAACTTGTTGGGCCCCTGCTCAGAGAGCAGTCACCCAACTATGTCATGGTTCATGGTTTACAGTAACCCCGACCTGAGCTCACTCCTGGGTTCGCTGATTGCAGCTGACTTCCCTGCTCCACCTGAGAACTCTGCCGCACTCAGGCACCCCTGGTCTTCCTGTGACCCTGGTGATCCTGAGACCATACTGTCCCACCTAGGTTCTACCCGGTTTCACCGAGTGCCTTTCAGGCAGGGATGTCCCTCACCAGAGCAGACTTATTAAAGTTCTGATTTTGTGCTCTCCTGCTATATCACTTTCTGGTGTCAGCTTATGAAGTGGTCACTTTTCTATTTGTAGAATTGCAGCAATTCTTTTCTTAGATCTCTGGTTGTATTCCCAGGTGTTCAGAATGATTTGATGTCTATCTAGCTGAATTCCTGGGACCAAACTAAAGTCTCCTACTCCTCTGCCATCTTTCTCCTCCTTCAAAATCTATATATTGTATATAACTGCCTAAGACTGACATTTTCTGATGGAATATTGCATTTATTTATATAATTTTTGCTATTTAATTCAATTTCATGCTTTCCCTTTAATTTTGTATCTTATTTTGCCTAATTTTAATTTTGTCACATAACTTCTTCTTTGCCGACCTGTTCATCTTTTTGGTGTTGTCCCTTATGAACTGCACATACCTACATTATATGAGCTATTTTAGAATCTAACTTGAACACTGTTTTAATTGTAATGAAACATTAGGCAAACTCAAAAGGGACAGTCTATGAAAGACTTGACCAATAATCTTCAAAAGTGTCAAAGTCATGAAGAACAAGGGAGCTATCAGTGTTTGGAGGAAACTAAGTCTTGATAACTAAATGCAGTGTGGTATCCTGGATGAGATTCTGGAAACGGGGCATCAATTAAAAAGATTGGGGAAACAGAATTAGGTCTGTAATTCTGTTAATAGTATTGTACTAATGTTAATATTTTAGTTTTGATACATATACCAAGGTTATATAAGATGTTAACATTAGTGAAAGCTGGGCAAATGGTATTTGGAACTCTGTTTTCCTTGTAATTCTTTTGTGTAAATAAAATTATTTGAAAATAAACAGTTTAAAAAAATCGCTTGAGTTTTCTATTAACAGCTTTGTTTAATTCATTAATATTTATTGTTTCCAGTGATATATATGGATATATTTCTGCCATTTTATGTAGCATGTTCTTACCATTCTTTCCTTCTCACTGTTGATTTGATCAAATTTTCTTAATTCTATTTTTTCTCTATCATATAGAAATATGTATATTACATTCTTTTTAAAAATGTTTTTATTTTATTTTTTAGAAAGAGAGGAAGAAAAAGAGAGCAGAGTGCAGGGGGGAGGGTGGCAGAGGGAAAGGTAGAGTCAGAATCCCAAGCAGGCTCCACCCCTAGCACAGAACCCTACTCAGGCCTCGATCTCATGACCCTGAGATCATTACCTGAGCTAAAATCAAGAGTTGGACACTTAACTGAGCCACCCAGGCACCCCTATTACATTCTTTATGTGTAGAATTTTTAAACCACATATCTAAGTTTTTTCCTCCTATGTCTAAGTGTATTAACTATTTCTATTTGTTCTCTGACCAAGATAAAAATATTAACAAGTATTTCCTTCTTTAGATATTTCTTTATCAACTCCTATATCAAAATTGCCTGAAGTTTTAATCTTAGTATACTAGTAAAAGTATAAATGTTTATTATTGAATTACTTATTTAGATTTGAAGATTTTCTATCTTCTCATTGTAATATATTATGTAGAAGTTTTTTTGAACAAGTTACGAAGTTCTGTGGTAAATTTTATGAATTCATGTATGTTTGAAAATGTCTGTTTCTACTTTATTCTTACATGAATATTTAGCTTAGTATATAAATTTTAAAGTTATTTTCCTGCTAATGTTTCTGATGAAATATCTGATATCAGTCTGGGTCTTGGTTTGTTGTCATTGTTTTGTTTCATTTTGTTTGTTTGGGTAGGTAATCTGTCTTTTCTTACTAATATATTTTTGGATATTACTTTCCCTTCACAGTCTAAATTTTGACTATATATGTTTTTTTTTTCTTTAGTTCTTCTCAACAGCTAGTGGATTTCTAAATTGAGGGTTATCTTTCTTAGTTTGGGAAAAATTTTGTTCTTTTTTAAATTATAGTGTTACCATCTTTTCTTTCTCTTTCTGAAACTATTATAGTCCTCTTAATTTCTTTGCTTTTAAAATTACCCAGTATTAAGTTTACTATTTTTTTCAATGATAGAAGTAATCGCAAAACACAGAGAAGCAAATACCATCAAAATGGTATTCCTTTCTTGCTGCATTAAGATGTGCACCGGACTAGCTTTTACGTAAGAGATCTATCAGTAAAGTACATGGTCCCGTAATATACACAGAAGGAAGCTTATTTGGTGATGAAATATTTCCCTTTTATAATAGTTGAATAGCTTACATTACATTATATTACACTTTCCAGAGAGTGATGCAATTCATATATTTTGGATTTGTTAACCAAGATGATTTCTAGATAAACCAGGTACATCTTCCTAAAAACATTCCATAGGTAAGAACTCGTGCTACTAATGTATTTTCTAGGTGGTTTGCCACTTGTATGTTTATGAGAAGATTTGATTAGTCTTCTTTCTTTTTTGCACAGTCACCAAAAGGGGAGAGAATCTATTATAGGTCTGCTGCTTTTCTTCTCAGTCCACTCTCTAATCTTGGTCAAGATCTTCTTGACACATACTTCCCAGAAACTTTTAATAAAATTTCATGTTTTATTTTATGAACCATTTTATATTAAATAATAAAATTCCTAAACCCCTTTGATCAGCATTTTAAACCATTTATTGTGTAGAAGGAATTTTTTCTATGAAACATGCTATGGGTGACCATATCACTTCACAGTTCTTTGATTTTTTTTTTACAAGCAATTTTATTATCTGTAGTAATTTCAAATTAAAAAAACCCATGCAGATACATTTTTAATTTTTAAGGAAAAATTCATTTATTTTATTCTGGTAAATTTTTTATGAAAGTGATTTTATCTCTTAGTTTTTCAAATCTTCCTCTCAAACTATTTTCTCATTTTGGAGGTCATCATCTATAATAAGTTTGGTTTTTATTTGATTCTACCTATTAGCCTACAAATCCTTTGTTACCTATAAAACTGTAGCAGATAAAGAAAGGGTATATTTGGCACATCACTTGTAAATATCTGATAATTTACATCAGTAAATTTGCAATATCATTCTCATTCCTTCCTAACAGAAATCACGTTTCAGCAACTAGGATGGAGACTGGAGGCCTTTGTTCAGTAAATTGTGGATTCCGACTGGTCTGTGGGCATAACCATAGCTCATTTATGGTATAGCTTTTCACAGAGCCTGACATAAAGGGGTCAAGTGTAACACTGCCCAACTTTCCCCTCTATGGATAATATTATATTGCTTCTTTATCTTTTCAATTCTAATTTGTTGCATCACAGAAGTGACAAAATCTTTTTTAATCATTGTACTGAACAATGAAAGAAAATAGTAAAGGCCACTAGTTCTTTAGTAACATCTGGCCATAACTGAGGCTTACCTCAGTGTCCCCATAAATACAGCCCACTACTCTAACCCTCTAGCACTCCTGGAACTAAACTTTAAATACATCAGATTCCATATGATTAGAATATCCAAAAATCCTTCCTAGATAAGAATGCCAATCCTCTGTCATCATTGGTGACAAGTTTGGAGTTCCATTAGAGTTATTATTCAATTACTCAGTCATATTCTAAAAACAATAAGCTGAATGATAGCTGGAGTTAACCAAAAGTGATTTATCAGGATGCTTTGTATCACCTCTTTTCCCTTAAGTTTTCAGGTGGAGTTCACTTACAAAGCTCATATATTAGCAAGAGTCCAATTCCACTTCTCTAAAAAAAAAATAAGTTCAGAATTTCCACCCAACATTAGCCACTAATCAGTGCCATGTATAAGAGCACTTGGGAAGAACAGACACTCTTTTGGAAATAGCATGATTGCATTCCTTCCTGGGATTGTGAATCACTTATGAATTCCAATTCCATTTGTTATTAATTCCCCTTGTTTCCTTTTATCAACCCTCATGATCAGCCTTTTTTAGCTCAACTGTCCTATTCACCCATTGGCCTGAGGATCAAGTTATTTAAACAGCTAAGCCAACCTTTCAAAGTGTTTCCCTTTATCTGTATTGAATAATAAGTATTTTCATTATCTATTCCAATTAGAAATTTAAAATGTGATAGTTCTTATTATATTAGATTTCTTTTTCCCGTTTTGCTTATTGGTAGTACTCAAGTGCTTACTTATCCAGAAGGACCAAAATGGTAGAAAATTTGTTGTTCCAAACTTGTAGTTGTTTTCTCCAAGGCTGTTTTTGCTGCAGGAGTAGGAAAGCCTATAATAGGCAACCCACAAATGGGAAAAAAATGTTTGCAAGTCATATATTTGAAAAGGGATTAATATCTAGAATATATAGAGAAATTCTAAAACTCAGCAATAATAAAAACAAAACCTTTTTCAAAATAGGCAAATGTCTTGAATAGACTTTCTCCAAGGAAGATACACAAAGGGCAGAAAGCACATGAAAAGATGCTCAATATCACTAATCACTAAGGAAATACAAATCAAAATCCACCATGACATATCTCACATCTGGTAGTATGGCTACTATTAAAGTAAAATAACAAGTGTGTGAGGATGTGGAAAAATTGAAACCCTTGTGCACCATTGTGGGAACATAAAATGGTATAGCCACTACGGAAAACAGCATGGCAGTACTCCAAAAAACCTAAAAATAGAACTACTATATAATGCAGTAATTTCATTTCTGGGCATGTACCCAAAAGAATAGAAAGCAGGGTCACAAAGATATATTTGTAAACCCATGTTCATAGCCGCATTATTCACAACAGCTACAATGTGGAAGCAGCCCAACTATCCATTGACATATGAATAGATAAGCAAAATGTGTTATATATATACTATGGAATATTATTCAACCTTTAAAAAGAAGGAAATTCTGATGTTTTCTAAAGCACATGGATGAATCTTGATAACATTATGCTAAGTGAAATAAGCCAGTCACCAATAGACAAAAACTGTATGATTCCAGTTATATGAGGTACTTAAAGTAGTCAAAATCAGAGACAGAAAATAGAATGGTGGTTGCCAGGAGCCAGGGAGAGGGAATGGGGAGTTATTGTTTAATCAGTATAAAGGATCAGTTTTATAAGATAAAGAACAGGGATATACAGTGCGATGGTAATATAGCATTAGGAACGTATTTAATACCACTGAACTGAACACTTAAAAATTGTTAGGATGGCAAATTTTGTTGTGTGTATTTCACCACAATAAAAAAAAATGTAAAAAAAAAAGATATTTGCTAAAGAAAGACAAAGAAAAAAGAAAAGAAAAAAAATAATGAAAGAAAGAAAACCCTGGAGTTGAATCTGTGTCAATCCCAGTCAAAACCATTTGTAGACCCCTGCGGCTACTGGTTGAAATCCAGTGTAATCAGATTTGCAGGTATTGATTCTTTTCCAATTGCCATTAGGCACAGTTTCTTATTACGTTAGACATTTCATCGGGTGCCAGAGGACATGACATCTCTCAGTCCATGAGTACATGGCCTGAACACCCACATGCCCACTTGTTCATAAAGTCAGGAGCTAGCTAGGCATCTACCTTAATTTTCCAATCCCCCTCTTAGCTGGCAACAGTATTTTATTGGTGATCATCAAATGACCCAATTTGATTCTTCCTCTAAATCTCCACAGATGATTTTATAAGTGAATTCTCCATATGCAGTACTTTTTTTTAATTGCTCAGTCATCTAGAGTCCATTTGCCTAACCATATAGCAAAGGTCTTTGGTTATAACCCTAGTCTATAAATACTCAAACACTTTTTAGAGGACCTGAGTCTAATTCCTCTTCTGCTTTTAATTATACATTTCTCAGTTCTATTCATTATTTATGTGAACTTGCCCTTGCTTGTTTCTGTCAAAGTTTTACCATCTGCTGGGCATATTGTGGCAATTTCCAAACAGCATTATGGCTCTAAGTTTGGGCACTCCCTAAGATTGAAAATTCCCTAAATTTGGGAATGCCTGCTAGTGACCAGGAAGCCTATTTTTCACCTGCAGGGAGAGAACAAGATTCTAACTACAGAGAAATGGGGGCAAGGAGTTCCTCAGAGATCATAAATTAGTGGAAAGTGAGGCAATCCACTCATGTTTGTGGCATACCTCACTGAAATCTCCCCACTCTTGTGCTGTCCTTAAACTTCCATTTTTTAAAAAAGATTTTATTTATTTATTTGAGAGAGAGAGAGAATGAATGGGAAGGGCAGAGGGAGAGGGAGAAGCAGACTCCCTTCCGAGTGCAGAGCCTGACTCGGGGGTCGATCCCATGACCCTGAGATCATGATCTGAGCAGAAACCAAGAGTCAACCAACTGAACTACCCAGGTGTCCCTTAAACTTCCATTGTATAAGTCAACTTTGCTGTGTTGCTCTCTCCCTATTAGAATGCTATTAGAAAGCTTAATTCTTTTAGAATGCTTCTATGATATCACCTAATTCATCACTGGCATTTCTGTCCTTATATTTATTTGACCCTTCTGTGATGGGTAAAATTTTAATTAACACCCAATAAGAAGCCAACACTTTCTTTCAAGTAAGCTAGAATTAACAGCAGTCTTAGGCAGTCCTTAGATCCAACACCCGTGAGGCCTCAGCTGAGTAACCTTATTCAAATTATGCCAAAGGTCTAGTCTGGGAATATTCTGGTTGCAGATACCTCTACTGTAATGTGAACAGCCAGGTCCTAAGAGTTTGATGGGATTACTTGTGACACCACTCTCTGTAACTCTTTCAATGCTTGTTTCTGCACAGAGCCCAAGGCAAATTCAAATTTCCTTCTGGTGACTTTGTGATTAGGAAGCAACAGGATTCCTAGATGAGAAAGATGATTTTGCCTTTACATATCAAGTAAACTGAATGAATCAGAGGGTTCATCACATTTAGTCCTTAATAATGTGCTGTTCACATTTAGTTCCTACTTAATATACTGGCTAGACAGGGTTATTACAATGGCAGTTAGTGGGAATCAAGATTCTCACTTCAGCCAGTTCCTTAATCAAAGCAATGATAATTTACTGCCCTTCTGGATTTTTATCTTGCTTAATGCTAACTACTGAGGAGAGCTCAGGTAATTCCCAAGTTCCTGTTTATTGAGGCCAATTTAAACTGGAACAAAAGCAGACTGAATTTATATCCCTTGTGAAAATCATCCCTATGTCTCCTTCACATATAACACTTATCCCAGTTACGTGTGTAGTTATAGGCAATGAGGCCACAGAATAATCTACCCAGTCATTATTTCCAGTTTGTAGCTTTATCTCTACCTTAATTTTCTTCACTCAGCATGTGTACCCTCCCAGTTTCAACCTTGAGCCCTTCAGAACACATTCTTTCCCCCCAAGAGCCATTGCTATCCCCCATGGGGATAACTCTGCTTTGAGCACTGGACAAAGACACTTTGGCATGTGCTCTGACATCTTAGTCCAGTAGTTTACTTCATTGTTAAACTATTTTCCAGACTGTCTCCTATATTGATCTCCTGGTCACTCATATTTACTGAGGAATTTATGAAGTAGTATCGCAGACCCTACTTGTGCATTTGCCTGATCCCCTCAGGATTTTTACCAGTTCCTTGGACCCATCCTTTGGCTTTGATGTGTTTTCTGTGCAAAGATCATGCCTGAAGATGATAGCTCTTTAGAGGATGGCTCTAGAATATCGAGGTGCCCTGATGAGACACAATTTCCTGGAATTCACATCGCTTCCTGAGTCAGGGCATCCTAATGCCAGGGACTGACTGTATGGGCAAAGAGAAATCCAGATCCTTTACTCTGAAGTGAAACTTATGTTCTTGAGCTCCCATAGGGATCCAATTGATCTGGGAATTCACCTGAAGTTGCATATCCTCCTTGGCTTGTTCCCTTTCCCTCTCTGGTTTCTAATTCCTTTCCTACTTTCTCCTGGGAGTACATCATAAATCACTTGTATTTGAATTGTTGGCCCAGGTTCTGCTTCTAGGAAATCTGACTTAAGGTACCTAACTAATAATATCCAATTCTTGTCATCCCTCTGGGTAGCATTTATGCCTTAGAGAAGGGATGGCAAACGGGTGTGTTTTGTCACCAGGCTCTCTTCTGACTTCATTGCTGTCACTTACTACTTCCATTGTGCATGTGATGTCATCTTCCCTGCTGAACTCAGATGCGGGCTCAGAATTCTCTACAACACGCTTTAGAAAAGCACAGATAATCCTGAAATGTTTTAAGTGTTTAACTTCAATATAAAACAACAACAGTAAATAATACCAAAACTGTCCTTTTAACCACTCCATCTCCCACCCTCACTGTCTACAGAATCTTACATATAAATCCGATTAAATCCATGCTATATTCTCTGCCTAATCATCTACTTAGCAGTGAGTATGTACACTGATGTTTTCTTCTCTATTTTCATTAAGGAGTTTTAAAGGGATCCTACAGTTATATGGTCAGAAAGAAAGAGCACATTGTCTTGTTATGGATGATCACTGGGATCTTGAAAGTATCATCAGTTTACTTGGAGTATGCCTCTTACTCTTTTGAATTGCATGAATTTGGAAGTGAGTATATTGAAAGATGCAGTTATTCCTTCTGCTTCTTCATAGAACAGCTTCAGTTTGGCTTCTTTGATGACCAATCTTTAAAAGACAGTTCTTTCTTTATCATACTGTGTCTATTGAGTTTTTTGTTGTTGTTGGTTATCACAGCCTATTTTGTAAACTTCTATATTAACTTGTTATTGTTGATATCTCTAATTATAAGAAAAAATTAAATAAAATTTTCATAGGAACAGGGACCTTATCTGACTTGTTTACCATTATATTTCCCACAGTCTATTTAACTGGCACTGAGGAGGAATTCAACTAATATGAGGTGAACAAGTTAATGATGAATGAAATAGTAGGAAGAAGCATATGTGAGGGCTGGTCTCTGTGGAACTTGAGTACACAATGCTGAAATTAAGAATTACATTTTATTCCTCTTTCCTATGATTTTATTATGATTTTGCCTCATAGAACAGAGGATCACACATGGTTCTTTGAGTTAGACACAATCTATGTTTACATCCTGGGTCTATTACTTACTAGTTCAGAATTACTTAAATTTCCAGGGCCTAGTTGTTCCTCTTTAAAATAACATTGTGCCTAAAAGGACTTGCAAGGGAGATAAAATGAGGCAAAATGTTTAACATCTAGTATCTGGCACATAGCAAGTACTCAGTAAAGGTAACCATTTTAGAACTTACAGCATACAATATTTTTTATGTATTAGGAAGGTAAACGGAGTAAACTGATATAACTCCTAGATGTAATACACACTAATGTGAACACTAAATTATTTATCTGAATAATAAACTCCTAGTTCTAAAATGAGATGTAAGATCCTGGAGATCATCCTGCCCATCATTCCATTAGACATTAATTAAGATTTGTTGTTCATAGTTTTTGGACAACTTATAAAATAGTTTTGAGAAATTGCTAAGCTTTTAACAGCTGTGAAATTTATACACCAAATATATCAAATAGGAAATATAAAAACACCACTTAAAGAGTGCAGTGGATATATGTGGCTCCTTTAGACCTAAATTTTCTTGCTAATCTATGGAGAAAGTTGACCTGTATAAATTAACCTTAGCCTTCTTCCAGTTCCTTCACTTTATCATAATTGTAAAACAAGTAGTTAAACCCACAAAACTGTATTATGTCATAACAAAAAAAGACAAGATTTTTGTTTTAGTTGCTTGACCTCTCTCCAGCATTAAAATAGCAATATCTAACTGGCATACTATCAGTGACAGATTTTTGCATTTATCTGTGATATAGAATGGCAGTCAGACGCTGCTATTTTAAAGCTGGAGTGGGGGAAAGCAAGCAAACAAACAGAAAACTACTAAACAACTAAAACAAAAATCTTGTCTTTTTTGTTATGACATAATACAATTTTATTTTAATTTTTTAAAAATAGCTATCCAACCATGATGCATTTTAGCACAGTCAGGTAAAAATCCTAATTATTGTTGCCAAAAAGAGAGTGCTGAACAAGGATGTTTGTGGGCTAAAAATTCTTTTATGGAACACATTAGCAGTATCAGACACCAAAATATTTATGATGTTATAAAACTGCTGAAAACAGAGGGGGCATTCAGTGCAGTTTAGAGTTTATTTGGGCCTCAAACTACTTTCATAATCTTGCAATTCTCTCAAGCAGTATATGTAGTAGCAAATGGTGTTATTCAGCAAGTTTACAGTGTTACCAGAGTTTATGCAATGTTCAAGCAAAAGCCTTTGAAATAAGTAGAATGCTATCCTCAAGGCAAATTATATATAAGTAATCAAATCAATTTAAAGATTTCTAAGATTAGAGAAAGCGTTTTTGTGTGTAAACTCACAAAATTTCTCCTTTATTAGAATTAGCCTTAATTTTTTCCATGTCTACCTACTCTAATGGACATGCTTGTCTCTCTGCTTACACGTTTCTGTCTCCCTCCTCTCCATTGTTAAGAGTAACCATGCATTCTCAGTGAAACTGTCAAAATGTTAGTTATCTCAATAAGGTACTTGTAATTAAAATATTATATGAGAGCTAAAATCACTAATTCTACTGTATTAAATATTAAGAGATATAGTTTTATAAAAAACATGGCTTGTATGAAAACTGAACAAGTAAGTGTATGTCATTACCTGTAGTGTTCTGTGGTTACCTTATTGCTTAGTCTGCAGAGAATAATGACTTCAATGTCTGATTTGTTTTCACTTATTAAACATGTTCACCATGGGATAATGTCTATAAAATCAGATACTGTTATGTTAGATTAGGATTTAATAAAAATTGTGAAAGCTTAAAAAAAAAAAAGAGTATCCATGCATTCTATTAACTCCTGGCTTTCATGTGGTGTAGTCCCAAATCCAACCACTGCGTATCTTCTCCTGGACAAACGTGCTGGGTTAAAGTTGCCCATGTGCCTTAGGCAAGCCATTTGGGATAACCCTTAGGACATCTTGTTGGAATAAAGCAAACTAAAGTGCTTTCTTTCCAGCTGGAGAAAATACCAGTTGCTACAACCATAAGAAGAAATAATCTTAATCTTGTCTGGTCAAAGATAATCAGAGTGATTGGAACAAACAAATCCTACTATAACTCTGGAATTTCAGTTCTATTAATTATTATGTTTATCTTATTTTTAAGGCAGTTGGTGCTGGGATTTTTGTTGTTATTTGTATAAAACACAGATTTAGCAACAAAACTACTCTTTTTAGAAAAGGGAAATTATATTTCTTCCTGACTCATTCAGATATAAGAACTTAAGCATTACCATATTAAAGTTGAGTTTTGCTTTAGTCTTCAGGCTCTAGTAGTTCTATGGTTTTTCCCATTGAAAAGCAGGTTTTCTAGGGTGTGTGACAGCATTGTAGAAATTCCTTTGAATATCCAAAATCCTTGTAGTAACTTTACCTCTGCTGGTGCAGAAATGGAATTCAGTTTCCATAACAAGGTTTCACTGGAGGTTAGGGTGAAGGAGAGGGTCACATCCCAGTAGTACAACTTAACATGGAATATTAGACCCCCATTTTTTAACAAGTACTTTGTGTCTTCTTTCCCAGGAATTTTTGACCATCTCCTCTGTAGATCCTGGCTCCTGCCTTGCTGTGTTTCCTTGCTTCTCTGTTTTCTGGGCCACTTATATTGGGTGTCCTCTGGAAATTCACCTTAAAAAAAAAAAGAATTTATCCTTTTCTGCCTCTTAGTTGTAGATTTCCCTTTGGACAACCAAGAACTGAAGTGTTCTATTAAATAAAATATTAACCCAGCTGAGACTTACCCTTTTGCAGTTGAAAACTGGCAGAGGCTTTGCAACTGAAGTCTTATTTTGCATTTCCACAATATTAACTTCGATTTCTCTAGAACTCAGCACATTGGTGATCAATAAATATTTGTTGAATGGATGAAAACATAACTGAACAATAAAAATAAAAATATAAGTATATAAGGGATTTAGGTTGACCAAATATTGTAGGTATTTGCACAATACTATCCAAGTATTCCATCCACTTATTCTCCATGTAATATTTCTTCCTAAATTTAGACTATTCATTCTTTAATATTATCTGATTTGAATTGGCTTTTTAAAACTCCTTAAGGATAATTGCCCTTATAAAAAAAAGTTTTATATGGATTATGTTTGCTATATTCCAGAAAGACAAATTACCATTGGGTAATTTCTTTACACTTCTTATCAGTCTATGTTAAAAACAATAACAAATTCGTGTTCTTCCTAGGTATTAAACTAGGGTTGTATTCCTATCAATAAAGTTACATCATAGAAAGCAGTTTCAGATCGAACTAATTTCAAGTTTGGTCATGGAGGAAAGCAAACCAATCCCCTAAAAACTGATCTCAAAGTGTAAACTGCTCTTGTGGAAGCCCAGGCAGGTTTTGTTTGTTTGTTAATGCAAGTGCCTGACTTAAGCTTTGATTACAGAGGCATTTTATTTCAAAGAAGCCTACTTTGAATAAACACAGTGCCAGAGATACAACTAGATACCAAGCCAAGCCACCTCCCTGCACTGAGGCTCTTTTGTTTTGAAGATCTTAGTTGATTTTGGTAACAGAGCATTTGGGCAACTTGTTTTTTCTCTTTCAGTGCCTTAAATTCCTGCTTTTATGTTTTAAATTCACCAATAAAGAATGAGCCTGTGAAACCTTACGCCCCAACCATTGATCCCAATAAAAGCAGAACCCCAAGTCTGTGTGCGTGACCTCCTTGTGTGTCCCCAGGTGTGTTAACATAGTTTCCAAGTCTTGTAAGTAATAAACATTTAGATTTTTGTAATCTCCTCGTGGTTACTGCTGAAGGGTCTTGCAATCACAGTAGGAATCACAAGGGCCAGTCTAACCACAACACCGGTTATTGATAGGTTGAGACCAGTACAGAACAATTGCATTTTTCCAGGTCTCTTCAGGCTGTGGATTGAAAATGGGTAATTTGTAATGGTAATGTTCATTGTAATGGTAATGCTCTTGACTCCTCCTGTAGAATACAGTAACTTAGCCACCAAGTGGCTCCATCTTCTGGGGATCTCTGGAGTACTCTTGTGTGTGTTCACAAACAGTCCTCCCAGTTCTTCACATCTGGTCCTCCATCAATATCTGATACTTAACAAGCCATTTGATGATGTACCTCCCCCCCCGCCCCCGCCCCAAGTCTCATGCTGGTGCTACTGTGAGAAAATCTATGTACTCTGTAAAATGTTCCCATAATGACAAAATCTCAAGCTGCCAAAGTCACATAGAATTCCTTGGATGGTTATTCTGACATAGTCATGTCATGATCCAAGCAGAATTGGGGGTGGGGGGGTAATAATCCAAAATGACACTAATCATGCTATCTTGTCTCACAGAAACTCTTGTGAAACCATCTCCTCCATTATCTTCTCTGTCTAAAGATATAATCAGTGTATCTGAACTCAGGTCAGACGGACATTATACTGTCTTTCGTTTCCCTGCTTTTCCTCTAGGTATGCTTGCAAAGTCACCCAAGCTATCAACTTGCCAATTATTGGGAATGAAAAACAATGTCTTCCTTATCAATAGCCGCTATGAAACACAATTTCTGGTGTCTCTGCTGAGAGGTTCATCTTATATCCTAACATTTATCTGAATCTTTATTAAGTTTAAGAAAGAATGGCCAATGTGTACTGCACATATTTCCATTTCCTCTTCAAATTACACTTTCTCCTTCTCTGTCCTGCTTTCTGTTCCAGGCCGCTGACCTGTAGGAGCTGCATCGGTGGCTTCCTTCACTCTGACTTTCAGTTGCCTTTAGCCAACAAGGAGCCTGGTCAGGTGATTGGAGGAAGAAAGCAGAGTGAGGTTGGAATATTTCTTCCTCTCTTTTCCTTCTAATGGGTCACGTCTGGTGATCTATGACCCCCAACCAAAGATCATGGCTTCTCCTTCTAGATTCAGGTACTGGATTCCTCCATTTATTCCTTTTAGCCTAAGGATGTCAGTAGTCCTGCTGCTACTACCTTGGATTATTGTACTGAATTTTGTGGTTTCCTTTAATTGCATACATTTTGTAAGTAAAATATCTTTGGATCATTCTTTTTGCATATGTTATCTGTTTTCTGGCGGGACCCACATATAATTTGTGTTGCAAGTGGCCCTAGGAAATAGAACCTTACAATGGGATTCAAACATTAGATTGCTCACATATTTTAAGGAACAGAGGATATGCTTCTTATGAAGGAGGGGGAATGGGACTTGGATGATTTATTAAAGATGGTGGCACCATGATTATAAACATTTTCACTGATGGCAGTATAGGATGAAGTGGAACTGGAGGGAAATCAGGTAGCTGTGGCATTTTGTTGTTATGACAATAGTAATGATTTGAAATATTGGAGTCATCCAGCTTCTTCCTCTGGCCCCAGAGAACAAACAGAGGAGATATAAGAAATTAAAAACCTATGAGCATACAATTAGGAATATGTATCAAGAATGAGTCCCTCCTCTCCTATAGTAGCAGAGAATTTATGGCCTGAGGAAACTTAGGTAAACAATTAGGTGCTCTACCAATTAAATATAGATACTATATTAAGTGGTATAATATACAAGTATATATTATAGTTAGAGACTATATTGTCTGTAACATAATGGTGCTGGTAGGCAAGGAGTGGAATTCTGGTGCATTTAATAAACACATTCGTACAAACTCGGATGAGGTTGGGAGCTTATAAATTCTGAATTCCTCCGAATTGCTGTGTAAGCAGAAGCAGAAGCAAACATTTCAACTCTACAAGGGAGCCATTCCCTATGCGGAAAAAAAAATGTGCACAGAACAGGTGATTCCCAGGATGAAGCCAGTTCTTTCTCACTCCAACGTCTTTCATTGTTTCCACACCAATAATAATAATAATTATTATTATATTATATATTATATAATAATATTATACATAATAACTTATATATTATATAATGCATGATAATATTATATATATATATATATATATATATATCCTAAATAATATTTATCCCACTGTATCCTCAAGAGAGGTAGAGAGACTACTCTGGGTGTAACCTCTATAGCAGAACTTGACACTGATACCTTATATTGATAACATCGTGTTAATTGGACCTGATAAACAAGAAATAGTAAGCCACTTAGATGCCTTAGTAAAAATATGCATTACAGAGTGTGGGAAATAAACCCCTCAGAAATTAGTGGGTTGACCTCATAGGTGAAGTTTTTCAAGCATCCAGTGACCTGAGACTAATTGTGCTTTTACCACCCACCACAAAGAAAGAAACAATGCTTGGTAGACTTGTCTGGATTTTGCAGGCAATGTGTACCACATTTGGGCATGCTGCTCTGACACATTTATTAGATTAAGCTATAAGGTTGCCAGTTGGACTGAAAAAAAATAAACTCCATTGGCAATTTCAGGCTGCAGTGCAAACTGACATTTAAGTCTTGAGACCCAGTAGACACAGTGGTATTCGAAGTGTCTGGGGCAGACAAAGTTGTTGATATAGAGAGCATGGCAAGTTTTAGTAAGGGAATCTCAGCACAGGTGCCTACGGTTTGAAGAAAAACCTTGCTCCCCTCTGCTGGCAATTCTTTTCCATTTTAAAAGCTTCTAGATTGCCAGTAGGCCCCAGGATATACTAAGCTTCTGTCCAGAGGATATCACATGATTTTACAACCTGATTTCCCCATCCAGAAGAAATGACATTATCTAGGGGCGCCTGGGTGGCTCAGTCGTTAGGCGTCTGCCTTCAGCTCAGGTCATGATCCCAGGGTCCTGGGATCGAGCCCCGCATTGGGCTCCCTGCTCCACTGGAGGCCTGCTTCTCCCTCTCCCACTCCCCCTGCTTATGTTCCCTCTCTCACTGTGTCTCTCTCTGTCAAATAAATAAATAAAATCTTTTAAAAAAATAATAAATAAATAAATAATAAAATAAAAAAAAGACATTATCTAGTCCATTGTACCATAAAATTGTACCTGCCCAGCAGCATACTATTATAAAATAGAAATTGTACCTACCTGCCTCGAGGGGAAATGTGTTATGCCACGGAGTAGATGAAGAGGTTCACTACTCACTACAGTTCCTCTTAGGATTCTCTTGTCCAGTAATCAGACCAAAGGGAACTATAGAAGCCCCAAAAAGGACTAGAACATCAAGGACTCAAACCCTGCAGGAATGAAGATTTGGGTCACATACAACAAGTAAAGAACTCTGTCTCACTGAAGTGCTGACTGAAGTAACATGAATATGGAAGGAAGGCTTTAAAAAAGTGGCTATTTATGTCTCATAACCATCTACAGATTTGGAAATGGTTGTAGCTATGTTTTATGCTATTTATCTGTTTCTTTTCTTCTCTCTTTTGTCCCCCCTTACATTATATGAAAAACACCAGTGGAGTCCTGCTGCATACTTTTGGCTAGCAGCTTGCCCTTCTAATTTCTGCTGTCACCCATTGAGTGAGAGTCAAGTGTATTCTGGAAAAAAAAACAACACATTTTATGACAGTTGAATTTGATACTGTGATTATGCAATTTGGTTAAAATACTTTGTAAATTCATAACATGTGAAAAGAGAATTGTTGAAAACCATGTTGGATGTTCTGGAGATACTAATGCAAGTAGGCAAAAAATTTTATTCTAGTTAAGAGTGAGCAAGGCTACCAAAAATATGAGAAAAATCATAAAAAAATGAAAAAGATTTAGTGTTCATATTTCTTCACAAATATTCTTAAATTCTTATTCAGTTTTAGAGAGACTGAAATGGGAAATTATTTAGGAGAACCATGGTCAAGGTAATGGCCTGGTCTCACTTCAAATGATGGAAAATGATTGTACATTTATCAGTACTAAGTGAAAGCAGGATTTTAAAGGTATGCATGTGTCTTCTCTTTCTTCAATTTTTTGTTTTGAATGACTTTTCTGAGAAACAGTAACTATTGTATAAAACACCACAGGCTGATGATGTTAACTTCTCAAAGTCAAACTGCAGATGAAGCCTCATCCATGAGTATCAGAATCAGTGTCAAGTGCTAACACAAGAGCTTGAGGGGTTCTATCCCACACATCCTTTAATCCAACATGCACCAAAGTGAACACATCATTTGCTTACATTTCTGCTTTCTAGTGTTCTCTATGTTTCATCCTGAGGTGAGGCCAACATTGTCCTGGACATTCAGCCTAGTACAGGAGTTGGTTTTGTTTCTCCATATCCTTTACCTACATGACATGCCCGTTCACTAATAAGTTCTACTAAGTTTCCATCCTAAATATTTCATAAAACCAACATTTTCTTCCTATCCATATTATTACTCTCTTAACTGGGATTCTCATCATCCCCACTGGGAATATAGCCTCCTACCTACATTCAATATGCTTCCCCATAAATACATTCTCCACAGCCTCCAGAATGTTCTATCTAAAATACAAATCTTAAGAACTCATCTTTGTACTTAAAACTTTCCAAATGATTTCCTTTTCCTATAGGATAAACTACCTATTTCTTACCATGATCTAGCTTATTTCTGTTACTACTTGTCTTACACTTCTCTAGAAACATTGCATTGCTTGTAATTCCTGGACCACACACATACCTTTACTGATGTATTTGCTCTTAAATGAAGCATTCTTGAAGTCAACCAAGATGGCAAAATAAGAAGCCCCTGAATTCCCCTCTTCCTATGAACATGAATGTATAGCTAGCTACACGTGGAGCAATTACCATGAAAAGAAATCCAGAAACTGAGCAACTACTATGCATTGAGTGAATGAGGAAAATACGCACATCAAGGTTAGTAAAGCCTGAGACACACTTTGCCATAAACCCCATCCCCATCACAGTGCCATACTATTGAGAAGGAACTCCCACCTCCCCACTTCTCTCTAAAGAATGAAGGGTTCAGAATCCATATTTAGTGCCCTAACTTTTAGGATTCCCACTTGAGGGATGGGCCTCCAAAACACCTAGTTGTGAAAGCAAATGAGGTTTGCATCCAGGAGACTCAAAACTATGGTAAGAAGAAGAAGAAGAAGAAGAAGAAGAAGAAGAAGCTGATAATGGGCCTGTGAGTACTCCCTGCTGCTATTTACCTCAGGGTTCAGCATGGAGGAAGTAGGCAAAAATGAAAAAGGTCTATCTGGGTACTTTAAAAGCTGCTGTCTGAGGGTTAGGCATCTAATTTAGCACACATCCAGGGTCTGGCTAAGATCCTCCCTGGAGACTGGGGAAGCTAGTGGACCCTTCCCTTTCCTTCTTGCTCTAGCCCACTTCAAGCCACCAATTCTTCCTAGAAGGAGCTTGTACACATGTCTGGTGTGCCAAGCTTTTGTGATTGCTGTCTGAGGGGCAAGACCCCAGATCGCCTGGCTTTGAGAAACAACAGGGCTTTCATTTATGAGTCCCACAGAACTGTAGCAAAGAAAGAAGCATTTCTTAATGGGTACAGAAGCACCTTCCCTACCCTCTATGGCTATACACCAGGGTCTAGCACAGAAAGAGTAGGCAAAAATGTCCATCTCCAGTTTATCCCTGGAAGGGGCTTGACTACATACTTTCCCAGCTGCTAACTGGGGACCCAACTTCCAATCAGCTTGCATCTGGGTGCAAAACATGATCCTCCCCTTTGGGACAATGATAGGTTTTGGCATGCTCCCAACTACTGTACCCACTAGGAATGAGGAAGGTGGTTTGGCCAATCACAAAGATTTGAGGAACAACCAGAAACTTGGGCCAAGATGATTAACAAGGTTCATCTCCTACACAAGACCACTCCCTCAAGACTGAGAGAGGTGCCTGTTTGATTTAATGCGGAAACCAACACAGACAGTCAAGGAAAATGAAGAAACAGAGAAATGCATACCAAACAAAGGAACAAAATAGATTTCCAGAAACAGAAGTTAGTGAAAGGGGGATAAAGGATTTGCCTGATATAGAGTTCAAAATAGTGGCCATTTAGATGGAATTATGAAGAAATAGAAAATATGAACAGACCAATTACTACTAGAGATTGAATCAGTAATCAAAAACCTCCCAATAAAGAAAAGTCTTAAGACCAGATGGATTCTTCTGGTGAATTCTACCAAACATTTAAAGAACAATACCAAGCCTCCTCAAATTCTTCCAAGAAACAGAAGAGGAGGGATAATACTTTCAAACTCATTTTACAAAAGCCAGCATATCTTGGAACCAAAGCCAGACAAGGACACTCCAAGAAAGAAACAATTTCAGGCCAATATCCCTAGTGAACATAGATGCAAAAATTCTCAACAAAATATTAGCAAAGCAAATTCAATAGTACATTAAAAGAGTCATACACTATAATCAAGTGTGATTTATTCTAGGGATGCAAGGATGCAAGGTTCAACACCTGCAAAGAAATCAATGTGAAATACAACATTAACAAAATGAAGAATAAAAATCATATGATCTTCTCAATAGATGTAGAAAAAGCTTTTGAAAAACATCATTCTTTCATGATACAAACTCTCAACAACCTGGGTATTAGGGGGAACATACCTCAATATAACAAAGGTCATAAATGACAAGGCTTTATGGGGTGCCTGGGTGGCTCAGTCGTTAAGCGTCTGCCTTCAGCTTGGGTCATGATCTCAGGGTCCTGGGATCGAACCCCACATTGGGCTCCCTGCTCAGCGGGAAGTCTGCTTCTCCCTCTCCCACTCCCCCTGCTTGTGTTGCCTCTCTGGCTGTGTCTCTCTGTCAAATAAATAAATAAAATCTTTAAAAAAAATGACAAGGCTTTAGCTAACATCATACTCAACAGTAAAAAGCTGAAAATTCCTTTCCTTTAAGATCAGGAATAAGACAAGGTTGCCTGTCCTCACCGCTTTTTTTCAATATAGCCCTGGAAGTCCTAGCCAGACAATTTGGAAAAAAAGAAAAAAAGAAGAAGAGAAAAAAGTAGAAAAAGAAGAGAAAAAAAAGAAAAGACATCCAAATGGGAAAGGAAGAAGTAAAATTGATTCTCTTTACAGATGACAGAGTATTGTATATAGAAAACACTATGTCTCACCAAAAACCTGTTAGAACTAATAAATTCAGTAAAATTGCAGGATTCAAAATCAATATAAAAATTAATTGTTTCTATCATCGACAAAGAACTATCAGAAAGAGAAAATAAGAAAACAATCCAATTTACAACAGCATCAAAAAGAATAAAATAACATACACTAAATACTACAAAATTGATGAAAGAAATTGAAGAAGATACAAATATATGGAAAGTGATTTTGTGCTCATGGATTGGAAGAATTAATATTATTAAAATGTTCATGCTGTCCAAAGTGATCTATAGATTCAGTGCAATCCCTATCAAAATTCCAATGACATTATTAACAGAAATAGAAAAAAAAATCTAAAATTTGCACGAAAGCAAAAAAGACCATGAATATCCAAAACAATCTTCAGAAAAAACTTAGGTAGAGGCAGCATATTTCCTAATTTCAAACTATATTACAAAGCTATAGTAAACATAAAACATATGAAGTTAATATTAAAAACAAACGCATAGAATAGAGAACCCAGAAATAAATCCATGTATATTTGGTCAATTAACTTTTGACAAAAGAGTCAAGAATATACAATAGGGAAAGGATAGTTTCTGCAATAAATGGTGTTCGGAAAACCAGATTGCCACATGCAAAAGAATGAAAGTGGACCCCAATATTATACCATACACAAAAATCAACTCAAAATGGATTAAAGACATGAACATAAGACCTGAAAAATAAAACTCCTAGAAGAAAACAGGAGGCAAGTTCCTTGACATTGGTCTTGGAAATGATTTTTTTTTTTTAACACCAAATGCAAGAATAAATAAATAGGCCTACATCGAACTAAAAAGCTTCTGCACAGCAAAGGGAAACCAGCAGCAAAATCAAAAGGCAACCTATGGAATGGGAGAAGGTATTTGTAAATGATATATTTGATAATGGGTTAATATCCAAAACATACAAAGAACTTATTCATCACAATAGCAAAAACCAAAAATCTGATTAAAAAATGGGCACAGGACCTGAATAAACATTTTTCCAAAGAAGACGTACAAGTGGCTAACTGGTACATGAAAAGATGCTCAGTATCACTAATCCTCGGAGAAATGCAAATCAAAGCCATGATGAGACATTTCCTCTCACCTTTTGTTACGGCTAGTATTAAAAAGATAAGAGATAACAAATGCTGGCAAGGATGAGAAGAAAAGGGAACCACTGTATACTGTGGGTGGGAATGTAAACTGATACAACTATTACAGAAAACAGTATGAAGATTTCTCAAGAAATTAAAAATAGAGCTACCATATGGTCTGGCAATCCCCCTTTGGGTGTATATGCAAAGGAATAAAACCATTATCTTGAAGAGATACCAGTACTTCTATGTTCATTGCAGCATTATTCATACTAGCCAAGGTATGGAAACAATCTAAGTGTCTGTCATTGCATGAATGGATTAAAGAAATGTGCTATATATGAGATATATATGATATATATGATAATATAATATTATTCAACCTTCATATGAATGAATCTGGAGGGCATTATGCTAACTGGAGTAAGCCAAACAGTGAAAGACAAACACTGTATGATATCACTGATTCATGTGGAATCTAAAAAAGAAGTCACACTTACAGAAAGAGAGTAGAAGAGTGGTTGCCTGGGGATGGAGGGTGGGGGAAATAGGGAGAGGTTGGTAAAGGAATACAAACATTCAATTTTAAGATAAACAAGGTCTGATGATTAATGTATAAGATGATTATAGTTGATAACACTGTATTGTATAATTGAAATGTGCTAAGAGAGTGGAACTTAAATGTTCTCAAAACAAAAAAAGGATAAATATGCGAAGCAATAGATATGTTAATTAACTTGATGGGGTAATCCTTTAACAATGGAAACATATATCAAGTAATCACACTGTACACTCTAAATACCTTAATTTTATTTGTCAATTATAAATCCATGAAGTTGAAAATTAAAATAAAAAAAAAGTGTTTACCTCACTACATCCCCACCATTTATCTATCTATAACTTCTACTTGACTCAGTTCAGGTGTTAGCCTTGGGTGACTCTCCTCTTTCCTGAGCTCCAACATAAAATGTGCTTTATCGATTCCTCTTTGCCTCACCATATTTTAACCATATGCCTACTTGTTTCATTTCTTATTGCCCTTCTCACATGGTCTTCATCATTTTCTTACTTGAATGAAGTCTGGGAATTTCTTGAGAAAAGTTTTTGTTGGGTCATCTTTTTATACACTGTGTCAACCACAGTATTTGGAATATAGTAGTTCCTCAGAGTTTATTGAATTAATGAAAGAATTGAAACACCGTTTTCCAATAAATATTTCTGGTACAGGATTGTTACCTATAATATAAATTCATATAACCAAAGCTCACAAACAACCTAAAATGAAAACTACTTATTTTCATTTTTGGACATTCTAAATTCATTTTAAAAAGAGGTACAAAAGTCTAACTTGCTTAGATTTAGATATATGTTTTGGGTCATGTAGTTGATCTTATTGAATCAGTGATTTAAATTTTTGCTGCATAAAAGAAAAGAATATTGTCTCAATCTAGAATAACTATTAATATTAATGTTATTCTTTATCTTAATTAAAGAACTGAAATTTCTATCTATAGTCCTAAGTGATTAAAATCCTCATGTTTTCTTATTCACTTCTTTATTTGCTTTTTCTCAGCCAATGGGGTCTCATGTCTGGAACCAGGGTTCTTTCTGCAGGAGCTGCAATCTGCTATCTTCTGCTGAAAGAACATGGACCCTCTTTCCTTCCTATTGTTGAGTTGCATCCAAGCCTTTCAGATGGCCTACATTTTCACAGTTCCAGAGGACCGATAGGAAGAAAGGCAGTGACCTCCACTTTGGTGAGACTTTGTCACTAGGAAGTATGGTATTAATTTATAATCCACTTTTTTTTTTATTAATTTTTTTTTTTTTAAGATTTTATTTATTTGACAGAGAGAGATAGCGAGAGCAGGAACACAAGCAGGGGGAGTGGGAGAGGGAGAAGCAGGCTTCCAGCGGAGCAGGGAGCCCGATGTGGGACTCGATCCCAGGAACCTGGGATCATGACCTGAGCCGAAGGCAGACGCTTAACGACTGAGCCACCCAGGCGCCCTATAATCCACTTTTGATAATGAAATCGGCTAAAATTTGTACTACCAGTCATTGAAAAAATTATCACAACCCTCCTCACATACAATGACTTTCCTTTCCTTTAGGCAAAGCTATTTATTATGGAATAAAAACTAAAACTGTGCAGATTGGGTAGGATATATAATATCCTTAAGCATTTTAAAGCAGATTTAAAAGGGAAATTATTGTTTCCCATGTTGAAACAAAGATTAAGTGAAACAGAAATTGAAATTTTACATATAATACTTATTTCTAGCCTTAATTCTAAAAATTATATTTAAACACACGCATAAAGGAACAACAGTAACAACCAACTAAGCAAACAAACAAATGACAGGGTGGGTAGTATTTTTATTTCTTCCATGTTTAATGTTAACTTATCCTTGCTTCAGGAAACAATACTTATGGATAATTACCAAAATTGAACAGCAGAGGGCAGAAAAGAGCAAATTCTGTTGCTTTGAGCAAGCTACTGTATTCAACTATAAATCTAGTAGTTTTGGAATTTTCAAAATTGATTTTATTACTGATAAATTAGAGATATATTCTTGAAGTGAGAAGTTTATAAGTATTCAAAATAAATTCTAGTAGTTTTCATTCATTTTCATAACTATTTACTTCAGTCAATTTAATTACATTTATAATGATAGTATTTTATGCTTGAAAAATATAAGCTATATAAATATTATAGCACATTAGAAAGAGTTCCATGAATGATGATATTAATATAATGATACTAACATTGCAGGAAATGTATCCAGGTATGTTGTGAAATGTACATATGTAATAACTACCTTGAGAAAGACACATCAATAGAATAGCAGTTGAATTACAACTAATGCCTACTAAATTTTTTACTTCTATTTTATATATGAATTATAATTTGTCATTAAACAGTAATATTTGCCCAGAGTTCTTACATTATTTACTAGGGAAAATGATCTATGATTCAGCAAATTCTTACTTTATATCATTTGCTTTTATAGAATGTAATTCAGTCATTTTGAGTTCATCTTTGCCTCTGAATTTGAAATAGATTAGTATGAAAATAGTTTTTGAAACATTTTTTAAAGAAAAATTCAATTTCCATTGATCTGCACTTCAAACGTCATTGTTTCTCCACATTTAAGCTCCTCTCTCTCTCTTTCTCTCCTTTTATTCCAAGTTTCTTTGTATGAAATTGGAGTTCTTGTGGAAAAAACTGAATGGAGAAAAAAAGAAAATGACTGGAAAAGTATTTTTTATTTTGCTCTTAGAAATTATTCATTCATATGTATTTTTATATACATCATATATTTCAAATAGGGAATAATTTCAGATCATTTTTTGTGCCTTACATCACAACTAGTGATTAAATAGAGAAGCTTAATTTAATTATTCTTTCTATTGTAAATTTGGATATATTTTTATTTATAGCTCTTTTGCCATTTTTATCCTTAATTTTTAAAAAACTAAATGCATTTTAATTCACAGGGCCTGTTTTACATATAGTGAATTGCTTATTAACAGACTAAAATAAATTCTTGGTGATAAAATTAGGAGATATTTTTACTAAGGTATTTTACTAAGCTTAGTAGTAGATTATGGATATTTCACTTCCTGGTTTAGGAATAAATATCTAAAATCAAAAGCAGGGGAAGATCATAACTTGAAATCACAGATTTATAGGATTTGAGAGCCATAGAGGACACTTTGCCCATCTTTCTCATTTCTAAAAATGAAGAAATCAAGCCCTGGAACGATTGAGGGCCAAGTGTGAGTTAACAGTTAACAAGGAGGTTGTAGGAATGATGTTAGTGTGATAATTGCACAGGAAGGCAGCATGATAGACTAACACTCTCAGCATTCTGAAATATTAGCAAGTCAATCCTTTAGTATTATGGGCTCCAGTCTACTGCCTTCTGGAAACAATCCCTTGTACTAAACCTTCCTTTATTTCTTTGTTTAAACCAAAAAATCCATAAAACTTAAGAATTTCTGAGGCAGCCGAAGGAATTGCCAGAGCAGGTTCCCAGGCAACTGCTTGGCAAGCGGTGAGAAGTGCATAAATTCCGCAGGGGGGAAGTCTAGTCTTAGATCCTCCCCATCAACTCCCTTCCCACAAACTTTAATCCCTAACCTCATCTTTCTTTCGCAGTGATCTCAAGCTCGGGCGTTTAAAGTGATGAAAACTTAGCTTACTTTCTTTGAGCAGTGATTTCTCAAAACCCAGGGCCAACACGCGGTGGAATATCCGGTTTCTCACTACGTCTCTGGGAAAGATTGTGCAGCTCAAAGGCCTTTCTAGACTTACTTCATCATCTTTCTTTCTCCTATGAGCCTTTCCTTGAAACGGAGTCTTCTGCTTTCAGTAAAGAAAGGGCTTCTAAAGAGCCAAGTCTACATATCTACTACAGGAGGGAATCTGTCTGCAGTGAAGTCTGCCAGACCTGCACTCAGCTGGCTCTGCAAGTTGGCATTATGACCCAATGGAACACACTCTAAAGATGGGATATCCATGCAAAGTGTTTCAAAGATTCAATCTTGATCTCTTCCTATGCGGCTTTAGCCTTTAAAGAAAGAATTTTGGGTTTGTCCCTGGATTCTGGCTACATCACATTTAGCAAAACTTCACGATTTTGGAACAGTTCTTCGATGGGTATTTTGTTTTCTTGTTTGCTTTTTGGCTGGGTCAGGTGAGGAGGATGATAGCTTTTCTACATTGCTAGGTGAGTTTTCACAGGCCATAGAAAACGAAAACAAAAATTACTTAAAATGTAAAACAGTAGGGCCTGGTGAGAAAACGCTTCACCGGCAACAATTAGCAATTCGGCTTCTGCACAGCAGCCGGAAATCAGCTTTGCTGCGTTTGGTCCAGGCTGGAGCATCTCAGCGGCAGCTGCTGCGGAGGCACAAAGGTAGCACGAGGCGAGGAGTGGGGCGCTGTCCTCGGTGCTGAAAGGCAGAAGCGTTCGGTGGGCGCGACGGCTCGCGAGACCCGAGGTCTAGCCCAGGGGTGGCGGCTGCCCGGCTCTGAGCCGCTCTTTCTCAACGCCGCGCACGCGAAGCTGCCAGGGCAGTGCGGGGTGCGGGGTGCGGGGTGCGGGGGAGGGGTTGGACGCGCGCGCTAGCAGCCTGCCGCGAGTCGCGCACGCGCGCCCGGGACTGCCTGCTCCTCTGTGACTTGCGTGTGTGTGTATGTGTGTGTGTGCGCGCGCGCGCGCGTGTGTGAGACAGAGGGGAGAGGGAGAAGAGAGCGCGAGAGAGGGTGAGTGTGTGTGAGTGCATGGGAGGGTGCTGAATATTCCAAGACACTGGAACCACAGCGGCAGCTCCGCTGAAAACTGCATCCAGCCGGTCCTCCGGACTTCGGGAGCAGGGACAGGGCGCAGGGCATCAGCAGCCACCAGCAGGACCTGGGAAATAGGAATTCTTCTGCCTCCACTTCAGGTTTTTAGGAGCTTGGTGCTAAATTGCTGTCTCAAAATGCAGAGGATCTAATTTGCTGAGGAAAACCGCCAAGGAAGAAAGAGGAGGAAAAGGAAAAAAAAAAAAGGGGGGTATTTTGTGGATGCTCTACTTTTCTTGGAAATGCAAAAGATTATGCATATATCTGTCCTCCTTTCTCCTGTTTTATGGGGACTGATTTTTGGTGTCTCTTCTAACAGCATACAGATAGGTAGGTACCCTTTGTGCTCTGCTTTTGAATTGTGCATAATTTGGTGGTAATCTTTGTTCACAGTGGACAAATTAATTCATGTCATGTAGACTTATGTCATACCTTGACTGCATTCCAGATTTAAACTGCCTAGAATATACATGTTTTTCTTAGCATGAAGCAAAGGGAAAAGGCTATGGCTTTGATACAATAGAGGAAAAGGTGTTCTCATTTCTGATCCCCAAATTTTATTAATTCTGCCTCAAGCAACATTTTCCTGTTTGTTCAGGTCCTCTAGGGGGTCTGAATGAAAAGGTTTTGGTTACCGGGAAAGGCTAACGTTTCTGGCCACCTACCTTGCCCTCAGACTCTCATCTGTGTCTTGACCCCTTAGCTTCCATTTGGAGATCAGCTCCCCGCTGCCCGAGTCCCTTGATGCGTTTATTCGGCCTATTAGCGAGAATAAGAGACTCCTGGGCTGTTGGGCGCTAGCGGGCTCCCCTCCTTTCCTTCCCTGGCACTGACACTGTTCTGCTTGGTGTTTGTTCTTTGCAGGGGGTCTATTTCCCAGGGGCGCCGATCAGGAATACAGTGCATTTCGGGTAGGAATGGTTCAGTTTTCCACTTCGGAGTTCAGACTGACTCCCCACATCGACAATTTGGAGGTAGCAAACAGCTTCGCAGTCACTAATGCTTGTAAGTAATGAATATTCATGTCTTTTGGATGCCGCCCGCGGAGCGCCCGCGAGTGTGGGGTGGTGTGTGTGTGTTTCTGTGTGTCAGTGTGTGGGTGTGAGTGACTGCACACGCGCGTGCGTGTGACGGCGTAGGGAGAAAGTGGCTGCAATCTCGGGGACCCCCGCTGGCGGGGAGGGGGTGAAGAGGGAGCAAAAGGCATTGAAGAGTGTGCGCACTAGGGAAGTGGGGTGAGGATTGGAGCTGGAGGGGGCTTCCTTAGGTTCTGGGGATTCTAGCTTATCTTGAGTGCTTCAAGAGAAGCCCTCCTTGCCCCCTCCCCCTCCCCCCCCGCACCCCTTGCGCGACTGGTGGTACCCTGACCACAGACAACACGTTTATTCCCCCGGGCGCACAGTCGGTCTGCTGGATAGATCCCACCGGCGACTGCTAGAGCCCGGCCGCCTGCCCCGGCGGCTGCACTCCTCTCCTGACCCCGGATTTAAATCCACAGGCCCAGCTCGGGTTCATTGTATGGGCCCCGCGAGTCCTATATTCCCCGCTTCGACGGGACAAGTTGTTAAAATGGTTCTGGAGTTGGGCTCGGGATTGTTACATAACGCCCACCCGAGGGGCGCGGCGAGGCGCCGCGAGGAGCGAGGCTGACGCGGGCCCACCGCACGCCGTGTCGGGGAGGGGCGGAGCGGGAGCGCTGTCAGTTTCTTGGTGCTCGGCGGAGCTTCAGCCTAAGTTGAAGGGGGCCGTTCTGCTGTGGGCGCCGCGGTCAGCTCTCCGGCCGGGTGCGCTTTTTTCTCCGGTAGCGGGGCTCCAGCAAAGGCAGCGAGAGGAGAAGGACCCGAAAGCAGCTGGATCCGGCCGAGTTTGGAAATCAGAAGTCGCTGATCAGCCATTTTAGTCTTTGCAGTTATCCGTATTAGCCCTATCACTCTGCTCAGGGTTCCGGGACAGGCGATGAAGCTCTGTCAAGGCTTCAGACAAAGTAATAGAATCCAAGCCATTAAGTCTCTAAAAGGTTCAGTGGAGAGGCTCGCGGGCTCCTGTCCCGGCGCGCCCACCCCTGCGACGGCCATGCGCAGTGCAGCCGCCGCCACTGTGCCTTCCTGCCCTCTTCTCAGCAGCTGCCACCATTTCCTGCCCACCCGGTTGTGGGATTCTTTTCTGCCTTAATGTTCTCAGTTTTGATTAAATGGTTAACAGTTTCGGGCGGTGGGTCGCAGATGGCTCACCTTCCACTTTGGCTACAGTGTAGAGGAGCTGGAGGAAAATTACCACAGAAAAAGCCCAACTGCTGTGTTCCCACATTAGGCAAAGTGGTTGTCATCTCAATTCCCCACACTGAGCCTTAATCATATATTCGATAGGTTACCCTGATTATGATATCAGGAACATCATCAACTCATTTTGAAACTACCACCGCTCGGATGAAGAAGTGAAACAATTTTCGTTTACTGATAGAACAGGGGCATTATTATGGTCATGTTAGACGTCTAGAATCCAGTTGTTTATAAAGAACCTATTTAAGAAGGTTTCATTGCTATATGTTTTCTTCGAATGTTGATACCAAAGGAGAGAAGAAACTGAAGGGACAGGCGTGCAGGGAGAGATAGATAGATAGATAGATAGATAGATAGATAGATAGATAGATGAGACAAGGTGGATTTGCAGCTTAAAAAAAATTTTCCGTAAAAGAACATTAAGAATATCTTGAAAAATTTCAGTACATGGATACATACAAAGAAGCCGCTGTAGTTTAATTATTGAAGGTTTTTATACTTGACCTATTAACCAACCAGATTTAGGTTATTTACTTGATTTGATATCAAATTTCTATTTTTTCCTGAATTATGAGTTTAACCTACATCTGTACTAAGATCTAACTGTATATAATTGTATACTAGTGTGAAAATGCTTTGAAAAGTAATGAAACTAAGACAAGACTGTGATTAGTGGGAGTATGTAGATTTCTAAAACAATGTGAAAGTAATTGACAGGTACACTGTTGAAAATGGTCAGTGTTGGAGAAGTTCACTCATTGGTGAAAATAACGAGAGTGCCTAACTGAGAAAATAACAGATATGTCCACTGAACAAAATGAATATTCCTTGATTCTAAGAGATGTTGAATGACTGTGCTGGGGCTTTCTAAAGATTAAAGATTATTTTTGGTTTAGGTTAGGTGACTGGTTTAGGTCTTCAGTCTCCATATTTTTGAATAGATTTATTTTTAATATAAATTGTATTGAAATAAGTTATGCAGACAGAAAATGTATATATATCAGCACATATATAACTCCATGAATTTCCACAGAATGAATATATCCATGGCACATGAATTTCATCGAAAACACACACACACAATTTAATTTGTTTGACCATACTTCTGAGAAATGGGGAAAATCAAATCTTTATTTTCTGCAGATTTTTTTGTTTTTCTCAGAAGATGAATCTGAAATAAAAATGCATGCCTCCAGATCCCAAAATTACTCTACCTTGGGTTATTATTCTGAGAAACTAAAACAAATTGTGGTAAGCAACTGAATGCCTTTTCAAGTTTGGCATGTGCCACTCCCATGCAATAAGTAATCTTATTGATTGTTAAAGAGAACTAATGAGGCACTGTTATACAAAAGAGACATATTGGATAGAATTTTCTAGAGTTCACATTGACTCATTGACTGAGCAAATAACATTTGGGACTCAGTTTCTTCATTCCCTTAGGATTTTCACAATCTAGAGCTTGTAAAATGAACTGGAGTGTTTGTATCCTTCTTCATTTCTTTTTGTTTTGCCAAGGGCAGGAGAAAAATGTGAAATTAGTTTAACTCTTTATGTTCATGTAAACTACAACCATGAAGTCAGTAGTCAAGAAATGAATGGAAATCTCTAATCTTAAATTTGTCAAGGTGAGTCTTGATCATTTTAATCCTGCTTAAGGTTTTTCTCCAATGCTTAGCCTTTGCTTGCTTTTGTGGTCAGGGGAGTCCATGATTCTTTACTATATGAAGTGGAAGCAGCAGCATCAAATATGTTGATAGCTAAAACCAAAATGACTTCCTCTCATTTCCTCCAGAAATCTTAGGAATTCTATTTTTTAACTCCATTATTAAAATATGTATCATCAATCAACTTTCATAAAGTAGCTTGTTGTTTCACCTAGCTAAATTGTAAAAATCCCAGAGTTAAATGTATATATTAAGAAAGTGGAGTTTTATAACAACAATAAAATTTCAAGATAGAAGAGAAATTAGTTTACTAATTTAGTTTTATTCCTGAGATAAAGGAACTTATTTGGAAATGTCTAGGTTGACTCTGATGTAAGGATCTAGTGCTGTCCACCAAATGGGTTAAGGTTATGCAAATGAAGTGAAGTCATTATATTGTCAACTGGGTAAAATGTGCAGGGCACCAACTCCCACATCTTTCCCTTTCACAGTCACAGTGGGATAGGGAAAGTACCTGTTTGTTCCCATTTGTTTTCATGGGTACCTGAGGAAATAAAAGACAGATTTCCAATTCTTTCTTTCTCTTTCACTCTCCCCCTCCTCTGTCCTCCTTTCCTTTCCTTCTTCTTTTTCTTCTTAGCTAGAGATAGTACTAAGATTTTTATTTTTTCTTGAAAGCTGTTAAAACATAAACCTTTAATATGAGAAAATACAAACCATAAACCCAGGAGGAAAAAAAAAACAACTAGCATCCGATGTGTTCAACAGTTCAGACTAGTGATGGACCTCAAGAATTCCTCCCTCCCTCCCTCCTTCCTTTCCTCCCTCCTCCATTCCTTCTGTCTACCTTCCTTCCTTTCTTCCTTTCTCCGTCCCTCCCTCCGTACTCTCTTCCTTCTTTCAATATTACTTGAGTGCCTTCTGGTTGTCAGAGAATAAACGAATACTTTTCTCATAGAAATTCATTTTTTTTCTAACCTTGTCCTTCTGTACTCCTCTGAATAGTTTTCAAAGTCTTGTAGACCTTGCGGCCTTCAGTGTGCACTGGCCACCATGGTCTTACCTAAGAACCTTTGAGGATGTGACGATATTCTAATTGTTCTTATACAGAAGCAGTGTATTACAGAAACTCAGATTTTTTGAAAATAATAAATTTGATTTTGTCATATATGTACATACCACATATTGTATATAGTTTAACAAAACAGCAGATTTGAGGAAAATACTATTTTTACATTCTCAAAAAATTTAAGAAATTAGTACTCTGCTCATTACCAAAATTTCTTTAAAACAAAACTGTCTAAAGCAGCTACAAACATGAGTATTGGATCCCATAGGGCTTTAGAATGATTAATATGAGATTTCCTCTTCAAAATCTTTCCTTTCTATTTCTTTTCATGAATGACTTTGACAAATTGCTATTAGTCTATTTTAAAATAACCTAATTTTATATTTCAATTCGATAAAATAAATTATAAAAATATTTAAAGAAATAACAGATAAAAATCCATTTTTTCTCTAAGCCAGCAGATGGGGATGTTGGAGAAAATATTGTTCTTTCATAAAACTGTTACGCACACTAAATACCTTTTGAAACCCTGTAAACACATTTATTTAGAGAAATTTAAAAAATATATAAATGACATTTACTTTGAAAAAGTTCATTTAAAATTCTTTGAAAAACAACTAAAGTGTCTTTTAAAAACAGAGTGCCTTTGATTTTATATAGATTATCTTGAATATCCTTGTAAAATTGATTAATATGATAATAAATAATTAAAAAAGACAGCATGGATTATAAATGCTCTCAGAAGAGAGAGAATTCTAAAATTTTATTTTTTTGGCTTTTCAACATTGATTCTTCAGATATCATTTTTAAGGTGTATTTATCATTGAATTTTTGTTGTGAATTTTTGAAATTGTATATCTGTGTTCACTGAATTAATTCATATTTGCTAAACCTTTATTACATTTTGCATGAATGCAACTGTATGTATGTATATGTGTGAGTATGGATATGTTTATATATAGTTATAGATGGGCTATCATGTCTTGCCATTTTTAATGAGGCAATTACTAAAACCTGGAGTTAGCAACATATGTAAAAATTTTACAAAACTAGAATCAACTTGGATGCTGTTAAGCCAAAATAAGAACTCATGGTATGAAGAAAACCATGAACACGTGTAACAGAACACAATACCTTAAAACCTGGTGGTGTAAATATTGTTATATTAAGTTGGAGGTTACAAAGAAAGAAATAGGTCCTGATATGTAAGAATAATTAATTTGTCATTAGGTTTTTTTGTAGTTAAACTTTCGTACTTCACTTATCACAAGAGAATTTCAAGAAAATGATACATTATACTAAACAGAAATCAAAGAATTGCATCAGTTGAAACATTCTATTTTAGGATAAGAGAAAATAAGTATTTAAATTAAAAAACTACTATATGAAATGATAGAAACTTAAGGAGAATTTATTCCTGTGCTATTCCTTTTTGAGGTCTTGCAGGCTTAACCCGCTGACTCAAGAGGTATGGAGCATTTCCGTTTCACATCAAGCTTTTAACGTGATAAGGTCATTGCACTGTGACATTATGACAACAGAATGCTGATTCATGCTCAGACCTCAGATCCCCTCATAATCTCTTCCAGTAACACTGTACAAACTTTTGAACTTCCCCTAGGGCCCCCCAAATTTTAAGGAAGGCTGAAAAGAACAAATTGTTTCCTAACTATTCCAACATGTGTTGCTGTATAATTGTTTTCAGAGAATATGGTTTTTCCTTCCTCTTCCTCTCTTCCTCCTCTTTGCCCTCCCCTTTTAAAAAAGAGTCAATGGAAATACTTAATCTGCAGAGCAAATACAGGAAATAAAATTAAATTTAAATAGAGATTTTTTTTTTTAAGTGAACAAAGGATACATTACACAGAGCTAAAATCTTGTATTCGATTTAAACATTTTATTGGGATGGTAATGGCCACTGGATAAATTATGTTTCCTTTCCTTTTTATTTTCCACCTGGATTCTACTGAAGTTTCCCTAGATATGATTAAAATATTAACTCTTTTATTATAGCAGTTTTCAGCCAAAATTTCTGAGATTTTTCTCTAGTGATTTGAGTAATTAATCCGAAACCTCTTATATGAGTAGGTCTCTTCAGTACAATAGGGTAATTAGTTGTTGAATTCGAAGTTAAAATTTCAAAATCCCCCCTGATTTAAAACATTTCAAACATCAAAATGTTTTTCAAAGTTGATTTTTCTAATTTGGAAAAAAAAAAAAGATGAGTGTGGTTCTCACAGTGGCGTTGAGTCTGACACCTATTATTTTTCAGTACTATTCAATTTATTTTGTCATTTTTGATCATTTTAATTTATAGAATGAAAACATTTAAAAATTAACTTGGGAAATGAAAATGTGGCCTTCTTAAAGGAGGCAGGATCATGCCATTGTCGTCTTTGTATCCTTCAGAAACCTTAGCCTAGTTCCTAGTGCATTGAGGGACTTAATGATTATTTATCCATTAAACACATTTAATATTATGGCAGATTTTCTTATTGTAGAATTATACATTTTGAAAAGTCAGAATTTTGCTTTTCCTTTCCATTTTGGTTTCAAAAGAAACAGTTTACTTGGCATCTGCCTCATAGCCTATTTAGATAGAGGTGTCATATATTTTTCATTTTCATCTACAAGCTAGATATGTTCAAAGTTATCTTTATTCCTTAAGATACATTGCTATATATTAGAGCAATTTGCTGAAAAGTAGAATACACACTTTAAAGAGGATTTACAAATGCTGTTCAGGTGATGCCAAAGCCATGCTGCTAGTGGTTAGAATTCAAGACTCCATTATATGGGCCCTGAGAGTTATGGGTGTGCTCAGCTTCCATTTTAGTTTTGGACTTTTCTCAAAATGTGACTATACATATTCCTTGAATGGCCACAAAATTGTCAGTCTCCCCCTACCCCCACAATATAATATATCACAGTTTTCTGTGTTAATCTTTTAGTGCAAATTTTTTTAAAACTACCAAATTATAAATTCTTTTTTCTTTTAGTGGATATCTCAGAATGAGTTTATGGACACAGTCTCTTGTTGTGGACCAGTTGCTCTAATATTTGTGCTAATGTGTGCAGTATTTTTATATGCATGCTTTTTTTTTTTTTTTACTTTTAAGATTTATTTTCCGGTAATTTAGCTTTGTCCTGTTTTTATTCTATGGATAATTTGCTTCAGCAAAAACCCCTCAACTTGTTATTATAGACTTTTAGTTTTTGGACATTAATTAACTCATTGAAAAAAAATCATTTAAAATGCTTACTACTGATTTGTAGCTTAAGGTCAAAGACAGTTTTAAAATTGAGAGCCTTGGAATTTGTAAGTGTCTTCAACCGTATAGAACAAATAGATTTGAGAGAATACAGGTTCATTATAGGAAGGAAATTTATAAAGAGATAGTTTCTTAGATCGCTTTAATTTTCATATCTTTTCACATTTCTCTCATAAATGACGCATGCACTCATCATAGTTTTACTATTTAGATTGTTCTTTTAAAGAATTTTAAATCATAGTGTTATGTAGTTTATGGGTTTGTTAATACTTATGTTTTTTCCTCATTATTTCAGTACTTAAAATATGAGCACAAACTGTGTTGAACTAAGTGCCTAAATTTTAGTGTGTCCAAAATGTTTTGAATATGTTATCATATTTTTTCTATGGAATTTATTAACCCTTCATGTATAATTAATTTTAATTGATAAATACTACGATATTCACTTTTTAAAAAAGATTTTATTTATTTTTTTGAGAAAAAAAGCATGAGCAGGGGGAGGGGCAGAGGGACAAGCAGACTCCCCACTGAGTGGGGAACAGGATGCATGGGCTGGATCCCAGGGCCCTGAGATCATGACCTAGATCATGACCTGAGCAGAAGTCAGATGCTTAACCCACTGAGCCACCCAGGTGTCCCTGATACTCACTTGTTTTATGGTCCTCTGATACTTTCACTCCGGTTGAATTTCAGTGAACCTCACAACACGCTCCTTGAATGCAAATATTTTTGGTCTTATATTTATAAATACCCAATTATACTGATAGAAATGATAGAAATATGGTTATATAAACTGAATAAACTGTAGGCTTATTATTAAGATATAGTGAAGTGTTACCTGATTCTTCATCCTTACAAGAGAATCTGGCCTTAGTCGATCATTTCTTTTAAAGATTTTATTTATTTATTTGACAGAAAGAGACACAGCGAGAGAAGGAACACAAGCAGGGGGAGTGGGAGAGGGAGAAGCCGGCTTCCTGCTGAGCAGAGCCCGAGGCGGGGCTCCATCCCAGGACCCTGAGATCATGACCTGAGCTGAAGGCAGACGCTTAATGACTGCGCCACCCAGGTGCCCCATTAGTTGATCATTTCTAACTTGAGCATAAATTTAATTGAAACTCAAGTTACATAATTTGATATAAGAACGATTTTCTCAGCCTGTAAGTCTTTGCAGCTGATATTAAAGCTTTACATTACAATCCTATTCTCTTCCAGATTTAGTTTTCATTTTGCAATTCCCCTAGCCCTGGTGTTTAGTTCATTGCAGTTAAGGATGTCAGCAATTTGATTATGTTTTTTATTTCTTATGCAGGACTAAAAGGATAGAATGAAATAAATATTTTGAAATAAATATCTTCAGGCCAAGGGGAAAAGTATTTCTTTTTCTTTATTGTAAATTGAAATTGCCAGAGTGGGAAGAGGGCCATGGGAAAGCAGGGTAAACTCCAAAAGGCAGTGTAATGTGGTGCACTAGGTAGGGCAGTAGGAATTGGGAAGTGGAAATCCTTTTGTTTAAGCTTCTCTATGGCTTGGAGTCCCCCAGTTTGCAAGTCTATGGTCAGTCTTCATCTACACTGGCATTGAACTACTACAAAATGGTGAATTCTTACATCAATATTACTTTTGACAAATAGAAACTATTAACTACTTCCACAGGGAGACAAGAAGGAAAGGAGACATTATGCATCCTTTTATGCAAAACACCAATTTTAGGCACTTTATCATTCTGAGCTGGTAAAAAAATTTGTCCTTGGTAATTACGAGGTAAAATTCTGTCTGAAAAAATTTTGGAAAGCATTGTAGATAAAAATATGTAATGTGGCACATCTCACTAGACTTTGAATTTAGGAGGGGCATGCACTGAATCATAGTAAACTTGACCTCCTGCTTGGGGTACCTGAGACATTGTAGCAACTGAACAACTGCTTGATAAATGCTGATAGGGCTCATCAGTAGAACACAGAAAAGTTTGTCTTTTAGTGTGTTATCCTGTGATAATATATTCCATTTCTTTAACATCTAAATAATACTTTAACAATCCCAGATATATTTAAAATATATTAGCATCTTAGAAGAATATTCAACAATTTTTTAAATTAATTTATTTATTTGAGAGAGAGAGTGAGCAAGCGAGAGCACTAGCAGGGGGAGGGGCAGAGGGAGAAGCAGGCTTCCCGCTGAGCAGGGAGCCCGATGCGGGGCTCGATCCCAGGACCCTGGGACCATGACCTGAGCCAAAGGCAAACGTTTAACCGACTGAGCCACCCAGGCACCCGAATATTCAACAAAATTAATGATAATTCACAACCAATATATAATTTTGTCATTACAGTGAATTATTTAAAAATTCTTAAAGGCCATTTTGGCACTGAAATGCTGAACACAATGGGTAGTTTCAATCCAAAGAATAAGGATTATAAGGTATAGGATGATCGGTTTGGTCAATATATTTGAAAATATTGTCATATATATTTTAGTGATACTAACTTGGAACATTTTTAACTTACTCCTCACGGGCTTCATGTAAGCTATTTATTGTGGATTACAGATATTTAGAGGGACTGTTTTCAATGATCCAGCTACCACAGAAGTACCCCTACAACTCTAGAGTTGGGGGGAGGGGCTGCCTTTAAAAAAATCTCTCATAGCAAGCCTTTAGCAAAGAAAGTTCTGGAAATGATGATTCTAGGGATGGTAGGAAAGGTGTGTGCTTTGCTCGTTTTTCTTGAAAGATACCTTTCAACTTATGTCATGATTTTTTCTTTATTCATGTCTTGTCTTGTGAGGAATTGAAAAGTTTTAATCTTGTTTTTAGTTTCCATAGGAAATGGAGATTTGAGCTTTATAATTCCCAAGCACTTTCACAATTTATAGCTTCACTTGTTTTTACAAATTTCTGGTATTATTACTGATTTACATATGCAGAGGAAATTTTAGGAAGAGAGGCAACAATTCACAGGGAATATCAAGGAATGATATAGTTTTAGTTCTTTGATGGGAAGGACTATAAATCCTCATCTTTATACTAAGAACACAGACACGTCAAGGGTTGTCATCTTAACGATAAACACACGCAGTTTGCAGCCCTGATAACATGTGAGACAGAATAGCATTGGCTAGGAGTCTGAACTTGGAACCAGATTCTAGTCCTATTGTTAGATGAGTGACATTAGACAAATTTAATCTAGGTGAGTCTCAGTTTCCACCTTTGTAAAGGGAATCAATCATACATTAGAGAACTGTTTTGAAGATACACAGTAGACATAAAACACTGTGTAATGTGGCTCATCTAAGTGCATGAAAATTAGTGAACTTTTATTATTCCTGTGTTAGGATCTTTAGGTACTTTTGATGCGTATTGATGTAAGAGGTGGGAGAAAAAGAAAAATGCATTTCTGGTTTCTTGTTGGAATCTTTTTCTACTGTTTGTGTAGCAAAGCATGGCATATGTGTTTCATGGCAAAGAAGAGACTAGCAAAATAAATCACAAAAACCAATTAAAATTATGTTTGGTGCACTAAAGTATGAAAAGACTGAGGTACCAAAACTCGGGTGATACCACAGCTTTCCCTTTGTAGCATATCACTTACATTTAGGATGTCAGCAATTTGGAACTCTTTTATCCCTGGTAGATCTTTCAAGCACATAATTAAGATATCATTTGATATCTTTTTTGAACTGTACACATTATAGATTCCTAATGTTTTATTTCACTTGATTAATTAAATTATATTTATTTAAATGAGAAGCTGTCAAGAGACCAGAGGCTTTGAAATCAGGCAAATACGGGTTTGAATATGATCAGTAGCTTTATGATACAAAGCATGTTTTTTTCTCTTTGTAGGATGAGGCTGTTTCCTCCTTATACCTGATATTATTGGAGGTTTAAATGAGAAAATAAATGGCCTTGATTAGTTTGTCATAAATGGTCCAAATATTCCCTTCCTCTCTGTATCCTAGCCCTTTACTGGGAACTAAACAGCATGCTCACAGCAACGGAAGAGATTTAAACTCTTGCCTTCAGAGAGCTTATGTATTTGATAGCTTTGTATTTATGTGTAACTTACATCTTTTCAAAACATTTCCACATCCATTTGGTCTTTACTATAGGTAGCTCTGTAAAGTTTATAGGATAAATGGTATTATTATATGGATTTCCAGATGAGGAAACAGAAATTAAGTGAATTGTTCTAAGCTACTGCAGGTTTATGGAGGAGCTCTTGCCTGCTGCTTCCTGGGCCAGAGCCTTTCCCCAGTCCTAGGTGGTAGTGAAGCTAGTGTATTAAGATGAGCAGATGTGATTTTTTTTTTTAAAGATTTTATTTATTTATTTGACAGAGAGAGACCCAGTGAGAGAAGGAACACAAGCAGGGGGAGTGGGAGAGGGAGAAGCAGCCTTCCCGCGGAGCAGGGAGCCAGACCTGGGACTCGATTCCAGGACCCTGAGATCATGACCTGACCAAAATCAAGGGTCACACACTTAACCAACTGGGCTACCAAAGTGTCCCTTGGTTCCATCCTTTTAGAATGCATGAAAGAGAAAGTAGCTAAGGAGAACTAATTTACCTCTCTGTGTAATTTTCAAATTAATAAGCTTCTTTAATATGGCCATTCCAACTAATATTAGAGACTAGGATTTTATTCTATTATCATTTTTTAGGAAACTGGTGAATATGCACACCTTACAATAATTTTAGGGTATTCTTGATCCACAAACCTGCCCCCTAAAATTCAAAAGATAAACAGAACAAACTGAAAATCATGAATAAGTTAACAAAAATGTAGATTCTGGTTAGCTTTAATTGTGAATATCTGATTTTATTCAGTTACCACTTTTACCATCAATATATTTGAGCAAGTAGAAATGATGGTAGATATTTCCCATGAATAGCGTGACGTTAAACACAAGATATGTTCGTTGTGATTTCTTCCTTGTGGATCAATTATCTGCAACTTGCTGCTGGTTGGTTGGCCCATTGTCATCTTCCTTATAAGTTTCTTCCTCAGCATGAATAAGGGAGGCTCTCCTTCTTTTGGAGAATGGATAGAAACTTTTTGAGGGGATGTAACCGACAGTAAGTAAAAATAAGGAAATCCCATGAATGAACTAAAATTTTTCTTTGTTTATAAACTATTCATTACCTCATTTTGACTTGCATTAATCTGATGCTGCCTCATATTGCAGTAATCAGCATATGAAATCTTTAGTGTAGTCAGAACTTGGGTCAAAAGTGTTCTTTTAAAAGAAATCCATATATTTACAAGGTAAAGTTATACTGATAACTTTTGATTTGGACTGGAGGTAGAATGCATTGGATAAAAGTCAAATGCTTGTCTTCAAAATACTCATGTCTACCTTGTTAGTTTGTGTCAAAACTTACAGGATTTTCTTCTTTCTTTACCTCTTTTCTCAAACTTTTAGTAGATATCTGCTCAAAGCCAATCCCTTGATGATATCTGAGATGACAAAGAAAGATAAGGTTTCTGTATTGGAAATTATTCAGTGGGTCCAAAATCTTTTTTATGGCAAACGTAGTAGTTAATCTAGGTTAGCTAAGTGATTTTCTTATTATGTTAGTGTATGTAGGGTAGTCATGGTTTCTAGACTGTTTATAAATATTATTAAGTACCTTGGAACTAGATATGAATCAAAATATCTTAATAGAAATGGTAATTCCAAAAATTGTGAAGAAAACATAAAATGGTCTTGATGGAAGCTGAAAAATAATGATCTTAAATAGTGATTTAGAATATATTGTTGAAAAATAGGTAGCCAAATGAGGAACTAGTGATATTAATTATAATGTGAATGGAAGATCTGTCAAAAAGAATTGTAATTTTTAAATCAGATTTGTTTACATATTATTTTGCATGATTTTGTTTTTTTCCTTCTCTGCCAAAAGCTTTTAAGTTGTTTGAACTGGTGTACACTATGGAAATTTTTGGGTGGTCTTTATATAAATTAATTAGATGTAGGCATATTATATAATTACCATAAATGCTATTTTAGCTTGTTACTGAAGAAATAAATTATAATTTTTACAATAATAAGTTTTATGAAATAGTTAAAAATATTGATATGTATAGTTATTTTGAAATTATTGAACTAACATATTATTACTTCTCTTGTAATGTTAGGACAGATTTTATAAAATCTAAACTTGGATTATTATAGCGGTTTGAGTATTTCAGGTAGAAGATTGTAATTATCTAAAAAATTGATGTAGGGGCACATTGGTGGCTGAGTTGGTTAAGCATCTGACTCTTGATTTCAGCTCAGGTCATGATTTCAGGATCCTGAGATTGAGCCCCAGTCAGGCTCTGTGCTCAGCAGGGAGTCTGCCTGGGATTCTCTCTCCCTATCTCTCTGCCCCCAACTCCATGCTCATGCTCTATCTCTCAAATAAATAAGTAAATCTTTTAAAAAATTATGTAGTTTTAATATATAGAAAATATAAAAGAATTAAAATATTTGTGAATAATAACATTTTGGTATTTTGAATGATTTAAAACTTAAAACATGGAAAAATTAGAATTTAGATTCTTAAGGTCTTAATATTTTAAAGTTTAAAAATTCTGATCAAAATAACTCTTGCATATGGTAATTTTTTAAACACTACAAAAGGGAATATAATAAATATTGAGTCTTTTTCCCTCCCCCAATTCCACTTCTTTCAGATTATAACCATCATGGTTTCTAGAAATTCTAGTATAATATATGAACTGTGCTATCTGTATCTTTATTGCTTTTAACTTAACAAAAATTGGAGTGCTTCTTTTATCTGCACAGTTTCCATTTTCTCTGTAGTCCTTGCATAGTATTCTCTTGTTATTTAGCCCTATCTTTTGTTGATGATTTTTTTCTACATTTTGCTATCTATTTTAATATTACGTGCAAATGAGTTTGCAGAATAGATTTCTGTGAGTGGAATAACCGATTCAAAGGTGTTTGAATTTGAAATTGTGTTAACTGCCCAAAAAAGGCATATCAATTTACAATCCTACCTACAGTGCATGAGTGTGTCTGTTTTCTCCTGATCTTACTAGTAGTGTACAATACTGAAAATTTTAAAGCTTTCCTCTGGTACTTAATGGCTGAAATTTAAAACGATAATTTTTTTTATTAATGCTAAAAGTTTCTTAACATTATTACTTGCATCTCTGTGTGTATGTGTGTGTGCGCCCATATACTTGTTCATAACTTTGCCCAGTTTTCTGTTGGGCTGTGGATCTATATTACTTATGGATACATATGATAAAGTAACATACTTTGTTGTGTTATGTGGGTATTTTTGTTTTTCTTTTAACCTGTTTATGATTTTTCAGAGTCAAAATTTCAGTTCATGATTTTTAAGAATACACATATTCTTATTTTTTAAATTTTTTTGTTAACATATAATGTATTATTTGTTTCAGGGGTACAGGTCTGTGATTCACCAGTCTTAAACAATTCACAGCACTCACCATAGCACGTACCCTCCCCAGTGTCTATCACCCAGCCACCCCATCCCTCCCACCCCCCTCCCCTCCAGCAACCCTCAGTTTGTTTCCTGAAATTAAGAGTCTCTTATGGTTTGTCTCCCTCTCTGGTTTCGTCTTCATCTTTCCCCTCCCTTCCCCTATGATCCTCTGTCTTGTTTCTCAGATTCCTCATATCAGTACACATATTCTTATATTTTAGTCAAATTTAGAGATTGTTTATTTTATTGCTTCAGGATTTTTGTGCCTTGCTCAGCAAGACTTTTCCCACTTAAAGTTATTTAAAGAAAAACAACTGTTCATTTTTAAAATTAGTATTCATCTTATTTTTGGTTTCATGATTCAGAATAAATCTTTGATTCATCTGGATTTATTTGATATAAATACTAAAGTAAGGGTCTAGCTGTAGTTTTTCCTTCATAAGGTTAGCCAGTTGTTACAACACCGAATACTAAAAAATGCATTTTTTTTTCCTTATTGATTTGAAATGCCATCTAAGTTTTTTCTTGAGTAAACAAGTCTTTAGGGAGTTAAAAAAACAAACAGGGAATTTACCCAGAAAATGAAATAAACAAGATTGAAACTCTGTTACAGACAAAGGAATGTAAAGTAATGTAAGACACTTCCTTCCTGAGTAGTGCTGTTCTTATAAATTGTGCTTTTGTGTCACTATGCCTCAGAGTGATAAAAGGATGTCAGATTTTGAACATTAACTGAGCCCAGAGGGATAAATAAAGGATTTTGTTATGTTTTTTGGCTTGTGTCACAGCACTAATATCATTTAAATGGACTGCTAGTTTTGCATATTTCTCTGCCTATATCAAGGTTTAAGTAATGGGTTATGACTATGACTTGGCTTTTGAATATCACTTTGAAGTTAATTCAGTGTAGCAATCCATATGTGTTCACAAATAGAATATTAAAACTAAAGACCGCAATCCATATGCAATGAAGAAAGGTAAAGGAACTCAGATACTCATGGTTTTATTAACTAACATATAGTTTCATCCTCAATTTGTTGAGGATTCACATAAGAACTAGTTATATGGTCTCTCTAAAGCCAAATATCAACTTATTTATGATATAAATCTTATTTAATCTGAAATGCTAAATAAAACACTAACCTATCACTTGCGTCAGAAAATACTTTCAATTTGCCTTATGGTATATGACATGCATTGTATATTTTTGGCCAAACATCAGGGAAATTTATAAATCTTTAATCACCGTATTTTGCAGAATGAACTTAACATAGTTAAGTTCATTTTCTGGCATACATTTTCTAATACATGTTCTTTCCATGATCATTAAAATGGGAAGATATTAACTTTTAAGATAATGAGTTTATAAATATATTTCTTTAAGTCTCTGAAAGACTCTAGTCATCTGTTTATGTTTTAATATATCTTTTGATGGATAAAAACATATACCTGGGTGAAAATAAAAAATACATCATAGAACTGCAGTGTTAATAATTATTTATGGTAACGTGTAAAAAATTAAATATTTTGTAAACATTGGTTTAGTCTCATTTCTTCCCCTAGTCATAAAGGCAAAGGAAAGTGAGGAAGAAAAAGCCATTTGGTGCCACTCTATTAAAAATGGGTGAAGTGCCACTAAACAGTGTCCATAATGCCTCTCTGGTGTCATAATGGAGCGGAATGAAGTTAGACCAAGGTGGCAAATTTTTCAAGAATGGTCCGTAGAACACACAGTCTCTATTCTATTTCAAGGGATTACTTCTGCTTTTCTTTTGCCGTATGTTCAATTGTGTCCAAATGTTTATTAATATATGTCATAGTAATTTTGTTTTGATTTAAAACCTCATCGTTTGTATTAACTTTCCATTTGCTCTTAGTTTTCTTTGCAAATTTTTATTTCAAAGCACTCGATCATATTTGTCTCTTTTCTGTTCATTTTTATTTATTTCTAAGTTTTTTCAAGTCTCTTGGACGTCATAATTTTCCTGAGGTGAATCTAATTCAGGACATGTTTATTTAAATATATTTCTAAATCTAATGAACAATAATGAAAATAAAACTATGTGATGAATACTAATGAAATAATAATAATAATTATTAATAATAATGAAAAATCAAATGAATAAATGAAAAGAAGAATTGGACAGACCTGTAAATATAGAGAACAAACTGGTGGTTGCCAGAGGGGAGGTGGGTAGGGGATTGGCAAAATGGGTGAAGGGGAGTGGTAAACACAGGCCTCCAGTTAATGGAATCAATAAATCACAGGAATAAAAGGCACAGCATAGAGAATGCAGTCAATGGTATTGTAATAGCATCGTATGGTGGGTGATGGATTGTAGCTACACTTGTGAGCATAGCATAACGTATAGAGATGTTGAATGACTATTTGAACACCTGAAACTAATGTAACATTGTGTGTCAACTGTGTTCATATAAAAAAAGGAAAGAAAAAAATTTCCTCCAAAATTAACATAAAAACTTCCTGAGGCTCTGATTAGAATAGTTTTCCTAATTATAAAAGTTACATATTAAGAAATCGAAAAGAAAATAAAAATCATCACTAATTTTAACCAAGAAATAATCACTTAAAAGTTACGTGTGTTCTTTTCTGGTGCTTTTGTACATGAAACATTCTTGGATGGCAATAAAGACATTTGTACACTTAATTTTCATAGCTTTATAATATTCATACCTATAATTTAGTTCATCATTTTCTAATTTTGCAGATTTTGTTTGAATCCTTCTTTTATCCATTATAAAATATTGCTGCAATTGAAAACCGTTCTGCATATGCATTTTTCCTCATTTCTGATGACTGAAGTGTAATTATAGGATCAAAGGCCTTGAAGCGTTTAATTATTTCTGATATACACTAAGGAAATTCATACCAATTTATAGTCCTATCAACAATCTATGAAAAGTCTAATCTCACAGACCCTCAATATTATTGTTATTATTTTTAAAAGTCCTTATGTATTAGATAGCTAGAAAAATCTTCTTTGTCAATAAAAGTTTTTCATACTTATTACACATTTAGGTTTCTTTTTTCACATATTGTTTATTAGATCTTTTGCTCAGTCTTCATCACCATCTTGATATTTTTTTCCCATTGACTGGCATGAGTTATTTATCCAAGACAACTGTGGCTGGAGAATTTGGGGCTAGGGAGTTAAACATCCAGGTGTTAAGTGCTTTGGCCCAGACAAGGTCCATGATACTTCACCTTCTATGTTGTTGGTTATAACTATTCACATGGCCATGCACAACTTAAAAGAGTGCAGACTAATTTCCTTTAAAATAATTTTGTGAAAATAATAAGTAATAAAATAATAAAACTTTATCATATATACATATATGACTGTGGTGGATATTGATTCCTAGGATGAAAATTGTATTTTCTTAGAACTTGGAAGGAATCACATGCTTATCTTCTATCATCAGATATTGTTGAGAAGTCTAATTCTTATTTTTGTGAATTTATTATTTCCTTTCTTGAAGCTTTCAGGGTCTTCTTTATCTTTAGTCTCCTAAAAATTCACAGTTATACACCTGTATGGAAATTTTTTTTCCATCCTACTCAGCACTCTATTTGAAAACAGATTCTTCCTTAAGATTTAGGAAATTCTTAGCAATTATTACTCAGAGGATTTGCCCTCTTCCATTTAATTATTTCTTTCTAGATAGCTATTTAGATTGACTTTTTTCCTGCTCATTTAGAATTATTTAATATAACATAATATAAACATTTGAAAGTAAGCCATCATCAGTTTTCTTCATACTATACCCTTAAACTTTGTTTTTACTAGTATATTGCAATTAAAATAAATCATATAGCATTAATTTTGCTATATAGAACATCTAACTAATTTTAAGGTTATCCTCAATGGTTATTTCTAAATGATGCTTAATCAAGTGTTCACTTTTCCCTTCCTACTCATTTCATGGTTATTTAAAAATATAGCTTTTGTGGTATTGTGGAAATCACAGAAAATCCCTGGGTGAGGGAAACATATTTGTGAGTGATGATGTAAACAATACAAAAAGCAAAGACTAATCATTAAAATGAGGGAAACAGATGAGCAAGAAAATGTGAGCAATGACATAAATAATAAGAGATATTTGTTTTGCCCATTTCACATTACTGATTCTTTTCTCATCTTGGTCGTTCCCTTTCTTGTATTTAATTATAAATTGTTTTCCTTCCTCTTTACAACAGTTCTATGAAACCTATATATTCACAGTTCTTACCCTTGCCATCTCATTCTTTTGAAAGACTCTTTCTTTACATTGGCAACATAGTCGAATGTTTTCTATCTTTTTGATATTTCATCTTAGGTGTATGGGTTTTGAATTTTGAATGTGATGATCATGATAAGCTTCATTTCCAGGTTCTTGATCCTAAAAATCAGTCAGGTTAGAGCTTCACCTATATTTTAATAAGTGCACCACTAATTATCAAATAGGGGTACTCAGAAAAAAAATAAATATATTTGACAGAAGAGAAAAAGCCTGGAGATTTAGGGATTTTATTTTTTATTGTCAACCTTTATTTGCCCTTTTCCTTGTTGATAATGGAGGCCATCGCAGAAAATGAAAGTACAATGAAAAAGTCACACAAATGATACATTAGTGGCTGGGAGAAAATGCAGTTTATTAAATAATTTTTTGTTTTCTAAAGAAAATCAGGAAGATTGATTCATATACTTTCTGATGATAGAGGTACTGGTGAGATTGCTACTCTCTTTAACTCATCTGAAGAATTTAACATCTCTTCCCTAAAATGTATCTATAGTTGATTCTCACCAAATGCGTGTAAAGTTAATTCACAATAGTTATGTTCTGTAAAATCACTGTGAACCCCAAATTAGGGAATACTGAACCATTGCTCCTAAGGAAGTAGAGAGTTAGATTCTCTGGTCACAATGTTTCCATCAACTGATTGATACATAACCTTTGATATGTGTTTGAGTTTCAGACACCTTATTTAATACATATTGTTGATCCACTCACATTGAACACATGTCTGAGCAGTTTATCTAACACATACATTTTCTCAGTAAGGCACATCACACCCTTCTTATGCTTAGGAATACTTGACAGTTGCGACCTGTCCTGGGATCGTGTTCAGCGTTATGCTTGGGCATTTTATTTTATTTATTTACTTTTAAAGATTTTATTTATTTATTTGATAGAGAGAGACACAGCGAGAGGGGGAACACAAGCAGGGGGAGTGGGAGAGGGAGAAGCAGGCTTCCCGCTGAGCAGGGAGACCAATGCAGGGCTCGATCCCAGGACCCTGGGATCATGATCTGAGCCGAAGGCAGATGCTTAACGACTGAGCCACCCAGGCACCCCATACGTTTGGGCATTGGGTAGAAGGGCTGCAAGTGTTGAATTGGGGGTTACAAATAAATTTTAGGGAGTAGGCGAATTTGCACATGCAAAATCCATGAATAGTGAAAATTGACTGTATTTGTTTGATTTGAGCCAGTTTTGGCAATTCAAATAGCTTTCTATTTTTTCTTTTTAGTAGTCTGATAGAATAGAAAGAATTTCACCTTGCTTTGAAATGTTTGTAATTACCTATGCTGATAAATAACCTTGGATTTGAAAGGCTGAGAAACCGACATTACTTTAAACTCTGTGGAGCAAATTGAGGGGTAAAAAAATGCTTATTTCCACAAATTCTAGTTCATGATGGCACAGCTGAAGGACAAAGCACTTTATTTTATTTCTTCTCTAGAGGATATCCCCTAAATGAGAAAGGTCTAAAGCACCAAAAGGCATTAAGCTCCTTTGGGATGTTTAAGCAGTGATTTTTGTGTTGTGTTCTACATTTTTTCCACTGGTGTATTGCCAGTCTTCTCACTGGGAAGGTCCAAGTGCCAAAGAAGACAGAGAAATGAGAAGTGCACAGGGCTGTCCTGTGTATCTGTGCATAGTGTACACACAATTTGGCCGTGTGTTGGGATGGATCTAGGCTTCACACGGGTTTAGTGGAATCTAGGTACCATTTTTCTCAGCACTGAGGAGGTTGTGGTGAGGAAGATTGGAAAGGTATACATCCTCATGGAACCCACATTAGATTGGGATGAGTGATAATAAACTGATCAACAAATAGAAAAGAGGCGATTATAGGTTGGGTTACATGCTTTAAAAGAACACAGTAGGGACACGTGATGGAGGAACTAGAAAAAGACAGTATGTTAGGTGCATTCCTGGGGGAGGTGAGACCTAAGCAGAGGCCAGGCAGACCAGAATCAGCCTGATGGATGAAGGGCAGGGGAAAGAGCATCCTTGGTAGAAGCCACAGGAAGTACAAAGAGCCTGAAAGAGAAAATTCTTGGTGTGATTACTCTTCAGGAGAAAACCAGAGGAGTTGCAGCATAGTAAGAGAGCCAGAGAGTGGGCCAAAGAAGCTCGAGAGAGTAGTACAGGAGGCAAAACACACAGTTCTTTGTAGATCATGGAAAGCAGCATGTGTGTTAACTTATGCATATTCAAGATTCAAATCTATCTCAGACTGGAAGGTAAACAGTAAAAAGATCTTATCCCTTAACAACTCCGCTTTATCAGAGTGAATGTCAGCAAAAATATTCGATAGGAAGAAGCAAATACAGTTGCGGTACTCACAAAATCATTGTAGGATGACAAAATTATTTTCTTTGGATTGGATTTGGATTTGCCTTTATTTTGTTCAGTATGAACAGCTCCCTAGAAATGTCTTAGGCAACAAAGAATTTCTATGCTTACAGGGACTTTCGGTCTGTTGTGCTGTGAATGGCCCTATATAAATGAGGCTACTGATAGGACAGTTACATTATAATTCAGGATCCTCAAAGTTTGTCCCTTACTTGTTGCTGCAACAATCTTTTGAACAAAGCATCTGTCATCTTTGACTTCTGAAATTTTCATTGTGAGAAACAGGAGATCACGAATGGAGAAAGTCTGGCCTTGGGGGTAAGGGAGGGGTCACCATTTCCCTCTTAGCTTCATTCCCGCTGAGGCAGAGTTAGTTGCTCATAGTGAGGATGAATGAGGTCATCCCGGAAGCCATGTTGGCGGCTCCATGATTACTCTCCCCTCTGAAAGCAAGTGTGGAAAGAAATGTGAAATTTAATGTGCTCATCTGCTGATCGGTCCTCATTGCCTTGGCCAAAACATGATGTTCTTTGGTTGAAAAAAGAGCTGCTTAAAAATCACATAATATCAGAAGGATTGCCATTTTCCAAAAATTTATATTTACTCAATTCATTTGTATAATAGAGCTACCTAGTGCATGAGGTGAGTATTTTCATACACTTTAAAATGGTAGCAGACAGAGTAAAGTTACTGCTTTGAGGGTACTAGACCCTCTATGGAAGCTGTGGTTCTCACTGTAATCCCCAAGGCCCACTACTGTTTTTATTTTCAGGTAATTATGGTGGTATCATATGCTTCAGTGTTTGTTTATGCTGCCAGGTCCAATATACATCTATGGAATGAACTCTGCTTTCCTTGTGAAAAATAAAACAAAACGAAACACTCTGCTTTCCCTTTCTCCTTATCTTGGTGATAATAGACTTGGAGTTACATGTCATTCAAAGGAGTAGAATCCAACCTAAGAACAGTCCCTTTGAATCTTCTCCTATATGCCTTATTAGGATATTTATGCTTTCTGAATGGCTTGAGAACAGGGTTTCCTTGGGGGGAAACTGTTAAAACTCAACAACTTGGTAAAATTGAAAGATGAAGAGACTTTGTTATATTACTAGAAACATGATAAGTGAAATGAAATCCAATGATAAAATATCAGGACCTCAGAACCCCAGGATGGATGCCATGCTAAATAGTAAAGGCAATAAATTGTCAGTCTTTGGGGGATGCTTTCTAGGGAGAAAGATTTCAAGACTTCTCCTGGTAGTCTATTTAATCACAAAATAACTCTTCTTGTCAAGAAGTTCTGCCTTATGTCTAACTTAATTTGTCTTACTGTAATTTATCCTTTCTTTTATTCAACCCTTGAAAAAGAAGCAAAAAAAAAAAAATTCTTTGCTTCCTCAGCCTGATAGGACTCCATATACTTAAAGATGATAATTAAACTATTCATTTATTTTCTAAGTAAGGGACTCAACTCAGGCTTCTCCAAATACATGAGTTCATGCTCTGGTTTATTTTTTTCATCATATATAACTTCATTCCTATTTTGTTTTATTTAAGAAAAAAGAATTGAGACCTGGTAGGTGCAATAGTAATAATTTCTAGCTAATGCTGATGATGGTTGAGGCATTTGTTCAAGGTAATATATCATTTAATATTGAATACATTCCAATATTACATTTAGTTTTGAAATAACTACATTATATTGATGATACTCATTCAATATGTAGGTTAAGATCTTGCTGACCTTTTTTTGTTTGTTTTTTATTTTTTACTTTATTATTCTTGTGTTTGGTTAGGAATCCTAACTGCTACTTGTTAGCTATGTAGTATTGGACAGACTAGTTAGCCTCTCCTGGCTTTAATTACCTTATTTGTGAAATACGAATAATGTGATATTGTCTCTATAAAAATATTTAATGACCTACTAGGAATGTAGTAAGTGCTCAAGAAAAGCAAGTTTTCATTCTGAGTACATTTTCTTATATGTATTATTTGAAGTTAATACATTTATTCGTAGTGAAATAGGACGTTTGTTCAACTTTATTTTTTTTAAAGTAGGCTCCATGGTGGGCTTGAATGTGGGGCTTGAACTCATGACCCTGAGATCAAGGTCTGAACTGAGATCAACAGTAGGATGGATGCTTAACCCACCGAGTCAGCCAGGTGCACGAGCTTTTCTTTATTTTTAATAAATATTTTTTTATGATGTGACCCTGCTTGCTCTATTTTAGTTTCATACTTTAGTAGTGATATTACTTCCTTCAAACATAAATTATAGAATGGAAATCAGATTTATGGAGTTTGGTTTGCTTTTTATAAATTCGCTTTAGAATCTATTCAGGATTTATTCTTCTAAAGGGCTTTGAGCTCTGTGTCTTATTATGTCCTCTGCAATATCAAAGATTGAAATTAGGGGATGCCTGGGTGGCTCAGCCGTTAAGCGTCTGCCTTCGGCTCAGGTCATGTGATCCCAGGGTCCTGGGATCGAGTCGCACATCGGGCTCCTTGCTCAGTGGGGAGCCTGCTTCTCCCTCTCCCTCTGCTGCTCCCCCTGCTTGTGCTCTCTCTCTCTCTGACAAATAAATAAATAAAAATCTTAAAAAAAAACAAGCAAAAGCAAAGATTGAAATTAGGATGATGTTATCTATAGTTGATAGGCTACATCTTTGTAGTTTGTAGGGACTTTCACTTGCGGGGTAGGGCTGATTTTTCTTCTCAGAAATATTGAGTCATCATTTTTTTAAATCTTCACTGTTTCATTAAGTGCTTTAGGAAACATGCTCTCGTACTCTTATATAAAAATATATTAAGTTTAAATTTAAATTTTTCATTTCTATTTATTTTCACCCTGAATTTCTACATTCATGTTAGAACATATATAGAACATGTATCACAACTAGTGATAAAATTTGAAAGCTACTTCCTTTTACAATTGTAATTTACAATTACATTAATTATGCTTTAATACATTTCCTTTCACCAGTTGATGGGAAGATGTTTCTTGCCTATTCCTTTTATTTTGTCTCACCCAGATAAAGATGAAAGTCTGTAATACTTGGGACTCATCAGCAAGTTTCTACTACATGGCTGAAAATTGTGCCTTTCCATAATCGGCAAGTACTTTCCAGGTATATTTTCTGACAGGCCTTCTGAGGAAGCAAACCCAGGGTCATGTTACAAATACGCTAGGAGGAAAAAGACAAAACACACTAAAGCTTTGAAGATGGAATGCTTATGTCCCTAGATATATGTAGGATGTGGATCTAGAAAATGCAGAGATCGTTATGATTGATGAAACTGGGAAATGCCGTTTATTTTGTGTTAATGTGGAAATAGAAGAAAAGAGGTCATGGACATAACGTGTGACTCTTAAATTAGTAAGGTGCCCAGAAACATACCTAGCACGTAGAAGGAAATCAATGAAGAATGTGAGATGAGGTCCAAAGAATGGCTGTTTTCGGCAGTGCGGGCACAGACATAGTCCCACAGCAGGACTTGTCACATTAGTCTAGAAACGGGACTTGGGGCAGGCAGGTGAACCAGGCAACTGGAGCGGAGTCCAAGTTTGACTGCTGGCTGTGAGATTGCTTGGGGGAGCCGGGACACTGGCAGTTCTTGAGAGTCCTGGGGAGAAAGCTGAGATCAGAGCTATCTAACCAAAATGGAGACCCGAGGACAGTTCTGATTAAAAGGGAATTTTAGTTTTCAGAGGTTTCAAGGCAGAACAGGGGCACAGGAATGTATGTGCGGGAGGTGGATTTCAGAGAGCGGAGTTAGTGAAGCAAGCACAGGCGGAAACAGAGTCATCGTGTAGACAGCACATACCCTTATCTGGAGGAAGCTGTTAGGGCTTGAGTCTGGAGTAGAGCACAGAGATGCCTGATCTTTGCTTTTATCATCCTCCCTGGGAAATCACTTGTTACTGGTTTATCAAGTTTAAACTTTGCCTGGTTTGTAGAATCCTCCCCTAACATTATGTACTCTTTGGATAATAAACTCACTGCCCTAGTCAATATCCCCTTTTTTAACAAATATTTTTAGTACTTCCTATGTGCCAGACACTGTTCCAATGGGAAAGAAACTGCCCTCAAGGGTCTGTAATCTAGGGAATCACTTCATGAATCTCCAAGGATGTTTTAAAGTTCCTGAGCACTTCCTAATGGAGTGCCTTCAGACTCTCCTCCAACTACTCCAGAGCTTAGTATAATCTAGATACATACAATTTCATTTGTCAATCATACCTCAATAAAATGTATTATTTTATTATTGTTTTATTTATTTTGTTATTAATGTTTTATACATTTATTATATTATTATTTTGTTATATATCTGTGTATATTTATATAAGCTGAGATACATCCTTCAACACAACTCAAAATTCTCATGCACTGTGAAGCTTTTCTGGAACATTGTAATCTTCACTGTCCCAGTGAAGTCTTCAGAACTTCTAATCTATTTTAACTATTTTGTGAAATTATAGACTTCTCAGAGCTGGAAGAGAGATAACATTATTTATTTAATTATTTTAAAATATGGAGATATGGAGCCCAAAAAGATAAGGTGATTTAGTTAAGGTTAACACAGCTATTTACAGAGGAGCCAAGATTTGTACCTCAAACTTCTGACTCTTACATCATTCAGGTGTCTGACAAAGTGCTGGCATATTGCAGATACTCAATGAATGATGGCTGTTATTCGCTAGGTATCAGTCTTGCTCCTCACTATGGTTTCTTTAAGAATTGTGTGTGCTTTACACTTGCATTGTGTATCCTGGATTACCAACACAGAACTGAGCCGGCTGTAGATGCTAAGCATATATTTACTGATTAATTGTTAACACAAACCTCTTTCCTATTGTCTTCATATGGAGGACATAGAAACCATGAAAGAATGACCACGTCAATGTTAAGAACTATTATCATTGTGTCTTTATTGTGAAGAATATTTAGGGTCCTGAGCCTCACAGTTGAGCAATGGGCATGTGCTAGGACTGTTACTCTAGCAAAAATGACTATTGATTGTTTATATTGCGAAGAAGTGACTGTTATGATCTGCAAATATTTGTAAAGCTACCATTAAGCAGCCACTCCTCAAGTTGGAATTAGTGATTATGGGACTGCCAAAAATCATTGCATCCCACAAGTCAAAGGAACATGGCTCCCTTTTTGTTAATAGATATTTAAAGCTCCTAGCTTTAAGTTCAAGACACAAGTTTAACTGCTTCATAGATAAGGAAGTATTGTTCCAATGGAAAGCAGCAGTAGAAGCCTGAATCCCTATGTTATTAATGTTTTACTTGTGAAGAATCTTCTTTAGTTGATATACATCAGAATTTAAAGAAAATTATTGTACTTTTTACTAAGGGCTTAGGAAAGAGAATATGAAGCTTTGCTCTATCCTATCATTGGAACACAGGGAGGTTGATTATTGCATCCTGGGGTGATATCTGGAGCAGGGTCAATTTTCACAGTTGAAGAAACGTTATAATGGTGGGTCTTTCTTTCTCATCTGGCCAGTGCATATATTAAATAAATATCTAGAGATCCTTCTTTCTTATACATTCTAAAATAAGATCATATTCAGGTCTGAATGGGCCCAGTCCCTTTGAATGTTTGCAAGATACAGATCTATATAGAAGGCAAAGGTGATAAAAATCTAAAAGACACATAAACACCTCCACTCCTAAGTTAAAACCCATCATTATTTCAAGAAGGTCCTCTTGCTCCCCAGGGGAAAAAAAAGATAAATAGGGAAAAGATGTAATAGCTGTGATAATAATAAAAATGCTTTCTCCACACCCTTTTACAAAAACCACAATCTTCTTAACTTATCTCCAAAGTAAAAATCTTTCTCACCTCACATACTTCATGATCCCAGGGGACATCTTAGGACATCAGCACAGTTACCAGAAAGTAGTAAGAGGCAGTGCTTCTCACTATCTAGCTATGTTTGCTTTTCTTCTTCTTGTTCTCTATGTTTCTGTCCCATCCCCTAAATTTTCTCATTTCACCATTTTCTTAGGGGAAGAGTAGTGGGAAGGAGTATGATCTCAGAAAGAGAAGCAGAAGCCCAATTTCCAAAATTACCTGGATTTGATGCATTGTAGCACTTATCAAAAAACCTTATGTATATATTCCAGTTTTATAGTCAGAAATGTCATCTTAAATGAAGGAAGGCAGTAACAACTAGGAGAGAGAATTAAACTCATGTCATTGCCCTCAGAGAGATGGAGAATCGTAGAAAAGAGACATGCCATGAAACAGTTCTTAAAATATTTAAAGCTTTTAAAAAATATTTTCTGACACGGTGGCTTATTATAAGAGAAATAAGGTCATTCTATTCTGGGAGGGGCAGAACAAAGACAATATAGATTCCTAACTGTCTTCTTTATTTTTACTTTTTTTAGAAAATTTCTTTCAGTGCATTCAGTCACTCAGCTTTTTCATCGGATTTTGTTCAGTTAAAAACTCCATCCTAGGAGTTATTTTATTCCTGTAGTACTTTTTTTCTTTTTAATTTCATTTCATCTGTCTTGGCAGTGACAACCTGCTGATGTCCACTATTAACGTTGACATCAGGAACAGATTGCGAAGTCAGTGAAGATGCGTATCTTTCTAATAAAGAACAGTAGAGATGAATGCTCTTCCAATAATACCGTTAACAGCAGAGACTACTATAATAAAATACCCATTTTCTAAGACTATTTTTGTTTCATGTAACTGTAGGTATGGAAATTTAGTGGAAAATTGATATTCATTTATTCATTCATTCAAGATTAACATAGTCAGTTGTATCACTAGGCCAGAAATCTTATATACTAGTCCAGTGATTCTCAACATGTTGTCTGAGGATCTCAGGGATTCTTGATACTCTATAAGAGGGTCCATGAAATCTAAATTATTTTTATAATAATATCAAGACATTGTCTTTCTGCTTTGTATACTTTGTGCTGATGGGGCAAAAACATGAACTAAGCATTAGCATGAACTAAGCCAGTGGTATCAAACTGTACTGAGGAGCTATTATATTCATCACTATCACACATGCATTAAAAAAAAAAAAAAGGTTTGTTCAAGAATGTCTATCGTAAAGCAGTAAAAACCGTTGATTCTACTGAATCTCAATCCATAAGTAGACATCTTTTTCTATTCTGTGAAACAAAATGAAGAGTATATGTGAAGCACCTGGTTATTTGTTTACTAATTTCATAGACAACCTCTTTACTTGAAAGAGTAACTGACAAACTAGGGTTACTTAGACTTGGTTATCTCGAAATAGTTTTTGGAAAAGAGCAAAGTAAGTCTGTCATTTTAAGGGGCAACAATTGACAGTTTTTGGTGCCAATTACAATAGTCAAGCTTTTATGTAAAAAATAGAATATTGGAAAACTTGTATCTGTCACTGTGAGTTTGTACCTTCCCAATAATTAAAGGCTTCTCCGATAAGAGTAGTGGTAATATGAAGGAATGCAAAATTTTGATATTGTATAATGAGATGTATCAACATTTGGAAGATCTGCTTAATTTATTGAATCAGTATTTTCCAAATGACCAATGCATAATATTACAGAACTAAGCATGGGTAAAAGATCCAAAGCACAGGATAGACCAGTGGATTCTAATGGAACAGAGTACAAAAAGTTCATTTATAATGGTTTTAGATTCCACATTGCAACTAACCTTTAAAAAACTACCAATTACCAACTTTTAGTGTGATCCAAAGAATAATATCCACAGTTATCTGAAAAAGCTATTAAAATACTTGCCACTTTTTAAATTAATAGATATGTGAGGACAGATTTTCTTAATATACGTCCATTAAAGTAAAATACAAGAATCCAGCTCTCTCCTTTTTTAACATTACAGATATTTGCAAAATGGACAGCAGTGCTCCTCTATTCATTCTTCTGGACAATATGGTTTTTCATAAAAGACATTATGAATAGGAACTTGGGATGGGCTTAATACTATTGTTTTTAAATGAACACTTGAGGGGCACCTGGGTGGCTCAGTTGTTAAGTGTCTGCCTTCAGCTCAGGTCATGATCCCGGGGTCCTGGGATCGAGCCCCACATAGGGCTCCCTGCTCTGCAGGAAGCCTGCTTCTCCCTCTCCCACTCCCCCTGCTTGTGTTCCCTCTCTTGCTGTGTCTCTCTCTGTCATATGAATAAATAAAATCTTTAAAAAAAATGAACACTTGAAAAATCTTTCAGTTTTAATTTAAAATATAGTAAATAGGAATAAGTATAGCTCTTATAAACAAAGGCTCATTACAGTCCCTGATAAATTTTAAGAGTGTGAAAGAATGATGAGCCCAAACTGTTTGAGAACTGCTGTCCGAGTCTAGGAGATTTTCTACTGGTAGGACTTCAAAAAGTGAATTGACAACATGATAGAGAAACAGAACTTACAAATTTGGAACTTGAAAATTTTGTTTGACTGAACTCCTACACCAAAGTTTATGGGAATTACTATATTTGGGAAAAATTGCTTCTGTATAGGGATCAAAACTTTTAGTGAGGCTCTGTTTCTGATCCTCTTTCAGACCCCACAAAATTGACCCAAACAGAAAATTTCATTGGAAATTTTAACCCAGTGCCTAGTCTAGCTCAATGATGTTTATCATCCTGCTTTTTCTTCCACTTTCAGCAGGGAATAAAGTTTATCTTATGCTAATCATGGAAAAAGCAAAATAAACACTAGAGAAAAATTCTTTTTATGTATTTTTGTAAAAGATTTGTCAAATATAAGTAAAAATAAATTTATCTGAAGAGTAGTTTTTTCAGAAATATTTTAAGGTAAAAGTGTGCACATACATTCTTGTTTTTCTGACAGTTTTGGGATTAGATTAAAAGTGAGGGGAAATACGCACTTTTTTTCTTCTGTCCAGAAACAAAAAAATAAGTATGTGTGATTATACTCTAAGGACCAGAAGTTTTTTAGTTATTGAAGGGAAAAGTTACAATAGTCTATTAATGATTTGGGGACAATTTGATAATTATTTGGCAAAGATTACATAAGCTCCCCACTTCCTGTATGTAGTCTAAGAACACATAGAAGTCTTTTTAGAGTCTAGAGATGGAGGTGGTCTTTGCATATATACAAAGAACATAAGACATAAAGGGAAAGATAACTAGATTTGATGACATAAATCTAAAAAAAAATGAAACAAACCTGTATTACTTATTTGAAAAATTTAAAAAAATATTAGGACAATGTTTCTAATATATGCAATTAACAAATGGTTCATATCTGTAGTGCATAATGTCTGTAAAGAGCTCCTACAAGTCAGTAAAGAAAAGGCAAACAACTATATAAGAAATGTTAAAGATCAGGAAATACAATAATAGGAAGAGATACATATATTCAGCCAATATATGGAGAATTTGTCAAAATGACAATATTATAAATGTTGGAGCTATTCAGAGTTGATGGTGTTTCAAAGACTCTTATGCCTAGTTGGAAGGATTTTTTTTCTTTTTATTATTTATTTATTATAATTTTTTAAATTTAAATTCAATTAACATATAATGTATTAGTTTCAGAGGTAAAGGTCAGTGATTTATCAGTCTTATATAATACCCAGTGCTCATTATGTCACATGCCCTCTTTAATGCCATCCCCCTATTACCCCATCCTCCCATCCTCTCCCCTCCAGCAACCCTTTTTGCTTCCTATGATTAAGAGTCTTTTATGGTTTGTCTCCTTCTCAGATTTTGTCTTGTTTTATTTTTTTCCTATCTTCCCCTATGATCCTCTGTTTTGTTTCTTAAATTCCACATATAAATGAGAGCATATGATAATCGTCTTTCTCTGATTGACTTATTTTGCTCAGCATAATACCCTCTAGTTCCATCCATGTCATTGCAAACAGCAAGATTTCATTTTTTGATGGCTGAGTAGTATTCCATTGACTATATATACCACATCTTCTTTATCCATTCATCTGTTGATTGACATCTGGGCTCTTTCCATAGTTTGGCTATTGTGGACATTGCTGCTGTAAACATTGGGGTACAGGTGCCCCTTCGGATCACTACATTTTTATCTTTGGGGTAAATTCCTAGTAGTGCAATTGCTGGGTTGTAAGGTAGCTCTACTTTCAACCTTTTGAGGAAAATCCATACTGTTTTCCAGAGTGGTTGCACCAGTTTGCATTCCCACTAACAGTGTAGGAGGGTTCCCCTTTCTCTGCATCCTCACCAACATCTGTCATCTCCTGACTTGTTAATTTTAAGGATTTTAACTTGGCTGAATGTGTGTCTAAGCTAGAGAGTCCACATCTAGTAATTTATCCTTGGGTTATTCACATCTATGCTCAAAGATATAAGCATAGGATGTTCATTTTCTTCAATGGTGAAAATGTAGAAACAAGTTAATTGGTTACTAGTCATGAATTAATTAAATAAATGAGAGCAAGTCAATTTGACAAATTTTGTAGTCATGAAAATATGTGTAGTTTTATACACAATGAGAAGGAATTTCATCATATGTTAAGTATAAAATACTCTGAGTATTTTTATAAAAATACTGTGTGGAAGGGCGCCTGGGTGGCTCAGATGGTTAAGCGTCTGCCTTCGGCTCAGGTCATGATCCCAGGGTCCTGGGGTCGAGTCCCACGTCGGGCTCCCTGCTCCTTGGGAGCCTGCTTCTCCCTCTGCCTCTCTCTCGCTCTCTCTCTCTGTGTCTCTCATGAATAAATAAATAAAATCTTTAAAAAAAAAATTAAAAAAAAATACTGTGTGTATGTGTATATAATACTTATCTATATGGATTGATAAGATGTCTTTGGAAGATAGACACCAAACTACTGAGAATTACTTTATGTGGTTATAATATATATATATTTAGACATATATATTATATATAGATTATATAAATATATAAATATATATTTATATAATTAGTGATGTGGTTATAAGAGATTTTCACTTTCTTTTACTGTTTATCTCCTCAAGTTCAATATTAATTAAATTGAATTTTCCTAGTGTAATTTCCCTGAGTTTCAGTTATAAATGCATTCATTTTCATATTACAGGAGAGTGGGGAAGTGTCAACTAGATTGCAGTGGCCAGCTCCTCAATTATAAGACATTAATTATTTTAAAAGAGGGAGGAGCTCACAGAAAGCTTACTCCCTAAAACTCAAAAGGCCCAGTGTGACCACAATTTAAGAATTAATTTATTTCTCAAATCACTTAAGTTGTATCCATCTTGTGAGCTGATTATGTTCTTTGAATTTCACTAAGAAAATTCAATTCAATTAATATTTAATGAGTGTACTATATTCAGGCAATGTGTTAATCTAATTACATTTACCACTAGTACATTCTTGTAAAATTTTTAAAAAGTGTAAAGGAAAGAAAAAAAGAGTACAACCATAGTACAAAGCAGTGTTTGAATGATCAAATAATTATAAGCTGGCAGGAGTTACTTCAGAGATGCCTGAATTAGTTAAACAAATGATAGCAAATCAATCTGACATATTTTTGTACAGTCATGAAAATACATATAGTTTTATATATAATGAGAATAAATTTCATCATATATTGAGTATAAAATATTGTGATTATTTTTATAAAAATATTATGGGTGTATAATACATGTCTATATGTAACGTCAGAGAAGGAAAAAATGGGATAATCTGGAATATGAACATTGAAGAGGAGGAAATTAATATGGGTCTGGGACAACAATTAGGATTTAGTTCACAGACTGATCTTGGAGGTCCTGGAATAGATTCTAGAAATCTCAGAGAAATTATCAGCAACTCTCTCATTCACTTATGGAACGTTTTCTGTTAGTTTTGATGAATTAGGGAAAAGCGTTTTCTCTAATATCCCTGATCATGTTTGTTACCTTCTGAGTTTTTAAACATTTTCGCCTTGTGAATAAGTGACTGAATAAGAGCTAAACTATTATCTAGGCAGGTAATTAGTGTTCAAAGACACTTTTTTTCTTCATATGCATTCTTTTTTTTTTTTTTTTTTTTACTGCTCCAGTCAATGAAAGGGAAACTTTATTGAGGCCCCAGGCCCTTGGGGCTCGGGCAGGAGGCTGCCCTGCGGGCAAAGGAAGAGCCGGTGGAGGGGCCTTATTTGACCTTCTTTTTGGGGCGCAAGTTGTTGGTGTGGCCGCACTTCTTGCGGCAGTTGACAGCACGGGGGTGCAGGCGAGCGTAACACTTGCGGCAGATCATCTTGTCACAGTTATATTTCTGGGCCAGCTGGCGGAGGGAAGGCTCAATGATGCCACCCCGGCGGCGAAGCACCAAGTGCAGGGTGGACTCTTTCTGGATATTATAGTCTGACAGAGTACGGCCATCTTCCAGCTGTTTGCCCGCAAAAATCAGACGCTGCTGGTCAGGCGGGATGCCCTCCTTGTCTTCGATTTTGGCTTTGACATTCTCAATAGTGTCACTGGGCTCGACCTCGAGGGTGATGGTCTTGCCCGTCAGGGTCTTTACAAAATCTGCATCTCTGCGTCTGCTGGTGCGAACCCGCAAGGCCGCCGCCACCAAACCACTCGACCACCTCGTTGAAGAAAAAGAGGGCGGTGGAACCGGAAACCGCCGAGGTGCCGCCCCTTCATATGCATTCTTTATTATCATATCAGAAGTTCTTTAAATGCTTATATGAGTGAGCTTTTTTTTTGCATCTATTATCAGCTGCTAGCTTCTTTTTTTCCTTATGGAAGCACTGCCATAGATCTAGTGACCTTCGTTTTGTGAATGAGGAGACTGAGGCACAGAGAGGTTAACGTCACATGCTATAGAAGAACCAAGATCAGATCCATCATTCCCTCATGCCAGGCCCTATGGCCTTTTTACTGTGCCATGTTGCTTTCAAGTGTATCTTATGTTTTCTGCTTTTCAGTGTTTAATCGCTCTCTGAGGTTGTTATTTGTTCATGGATTTATTTTGCTTTTTCACATCACTGAAGGGAGATTTTGTCTTTAGTGCTTTGGAGCCTGAGAGAGTGAATGTTTCTTAAGAATGTAGGTCTAACTGCTTACAAAGATCAATGAACCTTTGGCTGCTTTCTCTAAATATTATTTATGATAGATGTTTGAATTTTCTCCTTGATTGAAATGCAAGGAATAACAATGTGAAAAGCAATGAATTTGTAAAAATCTACAGGATTAATTTCAAAGGTATCATTTGTCTTAATGCCTCAGCTTTACTGGTGAGACCCGAATACAATTTTCTTTTGTCATTGGTCTTTTAATCTGAAACAGTGCTAAGATTATGTATTTGATTAAAAGAGTAACTATGGAAACAAGCTAAATTTTCTACTACAAATAATTTTATCCAATACAGTTGAAGAGTATGAAAAGCCAATCCTGTGGCATCTTGCTAATGGAATATTACTGATTCTTGAAAAGTTGTCAAGTTCCTAGAGGTTCTGAAGCGGAAAGAAACAAAGAAAAATTAAAAGATAAAGACATGAAGGGGAAGGAGAAACATCTTTAGATTCCTTTCACTAGGGTTTACAAATCACTGGGCATCAAATTATGGCCTGGCACACTGGGATTGGAGAATTCTGTCATCTTAGTAAAGCTCTCCTGGATAAGTCACTTTATCCCTTTACATGTCACTTTCCTTAACTATAACAAAGTGAGTTGGTCTGAGGACCAATGACTCTGTCATTCTGCAGATAGATTATTTCACAGGCCATTTGGTGTTTCAAGATGATATGAATCTTATGTTCCATTCATCCTAAATCCTGGAGGAGGAATAAAGCTTTAAAATAATTTCAGAGAAACGGGCACCTGGGTGGCTCAGTTGGTTAAGCGACTGCCTTCGGCTCAGGTCATGATCCTGGAGTCCCAGGATCGAGTCCCACATCGGGCTCCCTGCTCGGCAGGGAGTCTGCTTCTCCCTCTGACCCTCTTCCCTCTCGTGCTATCTCTCATTCTCTCTCTCTCTCTTAAACAAATAAATAAAATCTTAAAAAAAATAATTTCAGAGAATCAATGTCATCATATGATTTTGTTTTCTGTTCTCTTTATTTTAATTCTATATGATCTTCCTTGTCCATTTTGTTTACTACCAAGTCTTCCACTGCTGTCCCTATTTGTGAGAGTACCCGATGCAGACACCTAGCTCTAACTCTTGTATTACTCCACACTTGCATAGTCGGTTGTCACTTAAAATTTGATTTTTTTCTTGTCGTTTAACCTGATTAAGATTGTCTTTGTTTATAGTTATACGTTTTATGTGTCCTTCTTGCTCACGAACAACCCTTTCTTACTAATTTAAATACTTGCACAATTCTGTCATTTCTGTCTCCAAGGTGGAACATTTCTCCTCATTCCTATTCTTACTTGTGTGGCCACAAACCCGTGTCATACTTTTGTTACAACAGAGAGTTCATTGTCTTTGTGTTCAGTCTTTCTTCCTTATAATCCATTCTGCACACTTTATTTTCCTGATGTACATGTTTGATCGTCCTGCTCCTTTCAGAAGTGATCTGTGGCTTTTTATTGCATAGAAAATAATACAGTCTTCTCCGTCTAGACTTTTCAGAGTCTTCACTTTTTGGCCTCATCCTTCCATTCTAATTCTCTCCTAGACATCCTGTACTTCAGTCATATCAGACTACCTACCATTTTTAAATTCATACTGTTAATTACAATATGGATCTGGCTCTGTGTAAAAGAGACCCCATATAATTGTGACTTAACCAGTATAAAAGTTTAATTCTCCATCACATAATAACCCAGATTGCAGATGTGGTCATTGAGGAACCCAGACACTACCATCTGAAGCATTTTGCTCCTTCCAGCATGATCAGTGGTAACTTGGTACCATGTCTCCACTCCAGCAGCATGAGAGAGGAAGTGGGGAAGAAGAATACACACTCTGCATTTGAAACAAATTCTGGAATTTCCACGAACCATTTCCTCTTAAATGCCATTGGCCAGAACTTAATAGCACTTACTAACCTGGCCATACCAGTTGCATAGAAGGCTAGAAAATGTGATCTTGATACTAGTCCAATATATGCATAGTTAAAATTGTTAATACTAGGGAAGAAAGGGAAAACCAGATGAGAGATAGCCAGGAGTCTTTCTCATACTCCCTAAATTGTTAGTGGTCTCCTGCTCTTCTTCATTGTCTTTCTCCCTCTCCCCTTCTCTTCTCCTTCTCCTGTTCTCTCTTCCTCCTCTTCCTCTCTCTCCTCTCGTTCCTTCTCTCCTTAGCTCCCTGGCTTTTGTTACCATCTTCTTTGTTGAGATGTCCTTTCCTTTAGTTTTATCTCCATTGCTAAAATTCCTACCCATCATTTGGATCCAAGCCAAAACCATACTGTTCAAGATTCTGCAATTTTAAGTCAATCTATTTTCCTCTTGATATCCTTTTGCACAAAATGTTGTACTTTAATATCTAATATATGGGTTTTCATCTTTAAGTTTTTAGAATGTGGGCATGTACTGAATCTTATTTGTAGCTTGGTTCTATAATATTTATCTACATTGCTTTGTGTATATTAATATTTGAGAATTAAATGTTTTGTCATCTAATATGCTCTGGGTACTACTTTATTTCATTTCACTCATCAACAAACCAACCAATCAAAAAAAAAAAACAAATAAAAGGACTCAGGAGTTAAGTAAATTGACTAAAATTATTCAGCTAGTAACTTGCAGGGAAATATTCTAATTCACCAAATGCTAAGCTTGCCATAGCCAGTTTGCTGCAAGACAGTTTGTGGAAATTAGATTGGTTGAATTATTGAGTTTTTTCTTTTTCAAAAGTTTTTATTTCCTAGAGCTTCCTGGCATTTCTTTTGCTTTGTAATTTTCCAGTCCAGCTTGATTGAATATAATCTTTATGTATTTACATTGTTCTTGTGTTTAGTATTTTTATGAAGATATGTGTCTTTTCTGTAAAAGCAATGTATTATCTTGTATCTCTTGTCTCACTCATGTTTGATTTTACCTTTGAATCAGCTTCTGCATCAGTCTCTGGAAGACCTGAGTTTTGATAGGACTTCAAAAATTATTTTTTTCTTTCCATTGTACCATGCTACCTTATTGACTATGTGCTCAAAAATCTTGTTGAAGTAACTTGAAATCTCTTGCTAGGAAATACACATACTTTATCCATGTTAGATAATGTTTTTTTTTTAATAACTTGTTAATTCTTTGTGACCAAAAATAATGTTAATATTTTGGTTCTGACTTGGAGAGCACTATAAGTATCAAACTTCTATGAGTCAAAAGTTCTCATTGTATAGGGGACTCATTTGTGATCTTCACAAATAAAAAGACCTTGTAAACGTATTATCTAAATCTTCATATGGAAGTTCGGAGAAAACATCAGTGCTGCATTTTAATCAGTAAAGCCATAGGCTATTATTTCTCATCCCTTGATATCTTTTTGTGTCCCTGTCCTTCTCAAATAATAGTAACTTTTGCTGCTGGATTGGCTCTAACTTTAAATCCATGCCTGTACCAGTTTCTGGGCCAATTATAACAGAGTTATCAGCAAAAAGACCATTACTTTTTGCTAAGCCCATTGGTGGGCTTCCAACAAAGTTATCTTGCTAATCATTTCTGATACTTCAAAGGTGTCAGGAATGGACCCTGAGTGCCCATGTGGCTTCTGAATTATAGTCTAGCCTTTCTCTAAACTGTGCCCCTAATTTTGACCTAATTCACCGAACTAGGATCTATTATAACCACCATTTAATTGACTCCCTTTTGTCTTGACTCCAAACGAATATCTTGGTATGTATTGTTCTTTCACTGACTAGCAGAGACAATCAATTCTTGTTTAGGTCAATCAACCCTTTTATCCTACTCTCATTAACGTCTCAAAAAAGGCCTGGTATAAAAACTACAGAAACTACACAAAAACCTCTTAGGAAACTCTTCCATTTTATTTTTCCACTTATGTTATACTTCCAAAATGATTCATTCTGATCAAAGTTATTTAAGTTAGATGAGAAAAAGACATACAAAACAAATTCCCAACAGCAGCCGAGTTACACTATTGTATATGAGACAGGTAATGTAAACTCTTATTTATGTATTTAGCCCACAGTAGTTAACACATATTTACTTAAAATGTGACTTTTCTGGTTGTCATTTAAATTTGTCAAGGTAAACTAAGAATAGCAAGATTCCCCAAACTAGGTCACAATCTTACACAGTTATTTTCTTTGAATAGAGAAGTATAAAATGCGCCACATTAAGTGCTTCAGTTCAAAGTAGTTGATATTACATCCTTGTTTCTTCCAAGGCATTCTCTTTTCTACTTCTCATTCCCTGGTGAATACCCAAAGCAATAAGCAGACACTAATATTACATGTGAGGATGACTGTTTTATATTTGCTTTACAGAAATTATAAATATTTAGACTGTTTCAAATTAAATAATTTCTATTTTTTGGATATCTCCATTTGGAGAGTTTTCTCTGTAGTGGTTCAAGTATTTTATAAGTGGTTTAAGAGCTTAATACACCAAATAATCCATTCACATTCTTGTTCCTATTTAAAGAATGCAGACCTCATGTATTATAATTTGATTCCATTTTATTGGAGTTAATTCAGAAAATATGGCCAACCAGGTGGCATCCAAGGGTTTTGTTACTTCTGAAGAGATTAGCATATAAACACATCACAACATATGGTTAAAGGTTCATTTACAGGTGTGACACCTTCTGGATCTTGTTGCCCTAAATCAATTTAATAGTCATTGTGTTGGGTTAGCCGCCTTGGCAGAGGTATTTAGCTGTTATAAAAAAAAAAATGTATCTACACAGTATGGATTGTGTGAGCATTTATTATAATTGCAATCAATTCAATAGTTCCAGTGTCTTACTGGAGATTAGGGAGGTGAAATTACCTTCTCCAGGACACTCAAGGTCATAGGTACTGATCTTTCTGGTGGGAATTACCATTCAAAAATCCTGGAATTATTAAGTTTAACTTTATTTTTTTTCCTAATAGTTTTCTCTCTTTACCTTTCCCATTTTGAACTTTACTGTTGGTTACAAAGAAAGGAAGTATTATCATCTCTTTCAGTAGTGAAATGTATTAACAAAGGAATATAGAATTTTAATGACCCCAAATGGAAATATCTGAGTTCAATATCACATATCCAAGGACCACTTTGAAAAATGTATAATGTATTGGTTTTTGGAACTGCATGCAGGCTTATGAATTAAAAAAAAAAAAGATTGAGGTATGTATTCATTTTCTATTGCTGTGGTAACGAATTGCCGTGAACTTCATGGTTTAAGACATCCCAAATTTATTAGGTCAGAATCTGAAATTAGTCTCAATGAACTAAAATTAAGGGTGTCAGCAGGGTTGCATTCCTTTTTGGAGCTGCTAGCGGAAAACCCATTTCCTTGCCTTGTCCATCAGCTGGAGGCCACCTCTAGTCCTCCACGGGTGTCCTTCCTTCTCAACTCTAGCAATGGCAGGTCAAGTCTTTCTTTCATTGCTCTTGCATTTTTCAGATTGTATCACTCTGGTGCTCTCCTTCTTCTGCATTCCTCTTCCACTTATAAAGGCCCTTGTAATTACACTGGAACACCTGATTAATCCAGGAAAATCTCCCCATCTCAAAATCAGATGATTAGCAAACATCCGTAAGTCCATCTGCAATCTTAATTCTTCATTGCTTTGTAACCTAACATATTCATAGATTCCAGGAATTAGGAAATGGGATTCTTTGAGGGACTATTTTTCTGCCTACCATAGGTGATGGAGACATTTTTAAAAAAAGAACAAAAAATAGGAAGGTGTGAGGAAAAAAAGACAGTCGGTGAAGAAAGTAGCTTGCTAGTCCCAGCTCTGCAGCCAACTAGTAAAGAAACTCAGAAAAGCTATTACTATTTCTCTGTTTCACAGTTTACCATTTCAATAAATTAATAATAAATACTCTCCACTGGGAGCCTCGATATACCATTCACTCTTTTATGTCTGTGTTATCTCATTGAATTCTTAAAACAACTCTACCCCACTTTGTAGATAATCAAACTTGAGGCACATAGAGTTTACACAACATTTTCTTGATCACTCAGCAGATCACTCAGCAGGAGAGGTATGATTTCATTCATAAAGTCTGACCTAACTCAGAATTTTTAAACATTGGGCATATTGCCCTCATTGAAATAAGATACTAAAATTTTATCTTTTCATCTATTTATTAGATAAATCGACCAATAAATATTAATTGGGCACCCACTGGCAGACCAGAAACTCTGGTAGGCATTGGAAATATGGTGGTAAGTAAGCAAAACATAGGTTCTGTCTCTGTGAATTGGAATGTAGGTAAGATTGAAATATAGACATCGTTCCTATAATTTACTGTTGTATCACAAACCAGCCCAAAACTTGGCGGCTTCAAGCAACAATTATTTCATTATCTCTTACGATTTTGTAGGTTTACTGGCATCAGCTGAGCAATTCTTCTGCCCATATAAATTCAGCTGAGCTTCATGCCACTAGAAAATCTAAGATGGCTCACTTTTATGACTGGCAGTTGGTGCTGTTTGTTGGCTGGTGTACCATGTGACAGGCTTCTAACTGCATAATGGCTGCATTCCAAAGAGTGTCCCAAGAATGAATGTTTTAAGGGAGAGGAAACAATTCTGCCAGTTTTCTTTAAGACTAGGTCAGGGATTTATACAACATCACTTCTGTATTCTGTTGGCTAAGCAGCCACAGAGTGAATTCATATTCAATTTTTAAATTTTTTATTTTTTATTTTTTTAAGATTTTATTTATTTAACACAGAAAGAGACAGGAGAGAGGGAACACAAGCAGGGGAAGTGGGAGAGGGAGAAGCAGGCTTCCTGCTGAGCAGGGAGCCCGATGTGGGGCTCTATCCCATAACCCTGGGATCATGATCTGAGCCGAAGGCAGATGCTTAAAGACTGAGTCACGCAGGTGTCCCAAATGTGTTCATATTCAAGAGGAGAAGTATACTTAAATCTTTTATGGAAAGAGTGACCAAGAAGTTGTGGGCAGTGGTCCATCACAAACTAGAACATAGAAAGTAAATGAGAGATTTTTATGAGGAAATCAGTGGCTAAATCCTCGTAAGGATTTGGGAATCTAAAATAACTGCAATAGACAGACTTTGAACAACTTTAATCAGGAAAATTTAAGCATAATTCAGAATTAAATTATAAATAAGATCACTGTGGCTGTAACATGGAGAATGGGGTGAAACTCTAGGATAATAATAATGGTGATTTGGACTAGGAAAGTAGGCAGGCATGAAGGGAAGTCAGATTTGGATGATATTTAGAAGGCCTATTTGACAAGACATGGTCATTGTCAAATTGACATTGATTCAAGGTAGATTCGAGGTAGAGGATGAGGTAGAAGAAAATAAGGATATGCTTTCTGTCTTGAACAACTTAAGATTGCTATTTATTGAATTAGCTCACAATGGAAGAAAAGAAGGTTCTGAAGGAAGAATGATGAGCTCAGTTTTAGAATCATTTATTGAAATTAAAGTCCTATGAAACATCCAACTGAAGTTGTCTAAAAGCAATTGGATATATGGTCTGGGATTCAGGAGTAAGAGATTTTCCTATTGAAGATAGAGATTTTGCTGTTTTCTCCATAGACATAATTGGAGGTATGATTATGAATGAAGGTGCCTAAAGAGAGAATGTGGTTTAAAAGAAAAGTATGCTTAGGACAGAATCCAAGGAACACCAACATTTAAGGGTAGAGAGAAGGTGAAAGGTCAGAGGTGACAGAAGAAGCATTTAGGGAGATGGGAAAAAATGCTTATGGCAAGTAAAACCAGTTTCAAACAGGTTATAAGGATCTCTCTGGAATGCTACTGAGAGATCAGGAGGAGAGGGTGGTCAGCAGACTTGTGGGAAGGAGCAACAGGACAGTTGGAGATCTGAGCAATGAGTTTCATAAACTTTCATCGACCTGTTGGGGCATGCTAATGAAGGGTTGGAAGCAAGCAGGTGGAGATGGCACGTGGGCCATGAATTTATTTGAAGATGTTAGACTGCAGGAGAGAAGTGAGGATGGAGGAGTCTGAGACATTGAGCAAGTTTGTTTTTGTTTTTGTCTTTTTTTTTTTTTCTAGAGACTTGGACAGAAGGGACCAGTTAAAAAAATAAAGAAAATTTTGAAAATCTAAGAGAAAGAGGATGGTAGTTTTGTGCTAAAAATATTTTTAAAATTTTTCAAATCTAAAGAGTGGGAATGCTGTGAAAAACAGCATCACTAATTCCGGAAGAGATTAATACAAGCATTTTGTCATCAAAGACCTATCATTTTGCTGCTGTTATTCATATCATTCTAATTAACATTAATGGCATTTTAAGTCTTTTTTTTAGTTTTTTTCTTTTTTAAATTTTCCTTTCTTTTTTTTTTATTGGTTATGTTAGTTACCATTTAGTACATCATTAGTGTTTGATGTAGTGTTCCATGATTCACTGTTTGTGTATAACACCCAGTGCTCCATGTAATACATGCCATTTTTAAGTCTTATATACTAAAATTTTAAGATATGAAGATGCCTCTGACTTGGGAAATATATGAGTGGTCATGGTTTTTTTCTTTCTTTAGAGCTTTTAAGAAATGGACATAGTGCATTTGTCCTTGGGACTTTCTTTCCAGTGTCATTTATGAGAATTGAGACTATCTCCAAATCAGAACTTTTTAACTTTAAAAACATTTTCTTTAAAATTCTTCTTGACATGGATGGATAACAAGTTTCTGGATCCCTTTGAAATTTTAGGACTTTGAAATTGAAACTGTCTCAACTCTTGAATTTTTTATCTACTGCGTTTAAAAGAACTCTTTGTATGGAAAGTCAAAGTGTTGAAAGGAGAAATGATCAAAGTTTATAAGACTTGGAAGAGAATAAACATGAACTTATTCGCCAAATTTCATAATATTACAATTAGAGGACACCCTTGAAACACAAAGAAAGAGATTGGGGAAAATCAAAAGAAATACTACTTTAAACAGTCTGTTTTAAATTAATGAAATATTAACCAAAGAGGTGAGACAATGTGAAAATACAAATAGATTAAAGGGGATTCATGAACGAGCTAGGTCTTTAGTAGTCTTTGAATTGCTCAAGGTTATAGTGAATATTTGGCATATTGGCTTCACATGATTTCACAAAGTTGTTCTTCCACATGAGTCTCAGATAACAAATTACATATGGCCTAAGGAGAACTGTGGTTTTTCTGGTATGGGATTGCTATTTCATATGTTTTCATGCCTTAAAAGTTAATAGTATAAAATATTACTGAAAAAAGGAAGCCCACTGCCTATATTAGAATCTTAGTTTTGTGGCTTACTAGATATGTGTCTTTGGGCAGATTACTTCACCTAGCTATGTCTCAATTCCCTCATAGTGAAAATAAAAGATCTACCTAATGATAGTTTTATGAAATATTAAAATAGATGTATTAACATAAGTATAGAACTTGATGTCTTTGTTCTTGTTGTTATGCCAAAAACTGTAGTACTGGCTTTGTTGAAATGGCATTTTAAGTAAAACCCAAAGCAATTTTATTTATTTATTTATTTTAAAGATTTTATTCATTTATTTGACAGAGAAAGAGAGAGCACAAACTGGGGGAGAGGCAGACAGAGAGAGAGGGAGAAATGGGCTCCCTGCTCAGCGGGGATCATGACTTGAGCCGAAAGCAGACTCTTAATGGACTGAACCACCCAGGTGCTCCAATGCAAAGCAATTTTAAACTGAACTCAATACTTCTATTTAAATTACTAGGGAGCAGTGTTTATACTCCAGGAAAAATTTCTTTTCTAAAAAAACCTATAATTTGTTTTGTGAGTAATCAAGTTTGTTACTCCACTAGATCATATTTAGTATTCCACTTGCATTATTACTCACTTTTAAATTCAGGATCTATTTTTTTTTCTAGAGTACAAGTTTCCTTTTCTTAATAATGATTTGTGAAAAAATTAGAAAAGAAGAAAGGAATTTAAAACTGAGGGAAAAAAGATCATATAATAGCCACATAGCCACATAAGTAGTTCTTTTCTTTTTTCTCAATTTAGAAAATATAGGTATGAGTATTTGTTGGAGAGAATTAGAAGAGAGAAGTACCCCATGTGATCCATCATATATGTATACATGCACATATATATGTATATATACACAAATGTAATGTAGGCTTTCGTTTAGTGATGAAAGTGGGTATGGATCATTCAATTAGTGTGATTCTATTCTCTCTTCACTTCTTATTGAATCAATACTCTCATCACATCTGATGCCACATGGGAAAGTGGATGAAAGAAAAAGTAGTAAGACAGAAGCATTGTTAGAATCAAGGAGGACAGCCCAAAATTAGGTTCCCTACTTGGAAGAAAGGAAAAGATGAAGCACCAAGGTATCTTTATGTCCTAATTATGCTCTAAGGTAGACAGAGGTTACAGTAGCTGTTCATTAAAGTCTCATCTATGCTTCCAAAGACAGTTCTCAAACACAAGAATTTAATCTGACTCTTATAATTTGAAGGCATTAAGAAACTATCTGTAACAACTACTCTTTTTATAAATTAGAAAACTTATGACCTAAAAGTTTAAGTAACTTGGCCAAGATCTCCCTGGCCTGAACTACTTATTGTCATCACTATTAGAGCATCTTCAGAGGCATGATATGAAGTTTCAATTTTTTTTTTCTTAGCAGTAGACTTATACAAGTCCAGGTGTTTCAGTATTTAATGAGTATATTATCCTTCAGATATCAAATCATGAATTGGCATTCCATTTTCTGAAATACATTTGTAGATTTCTTAAGATTTCTTACATTTATAAATTTTTTAAATTTAAATATGTTTATAAATTTCAGTTATGTAGAAATTTAATTTTGGCATCTACAACTTTTATGCAACATAGGTACCTTTTTTACTAAGATGGATAATGCGTGATATACTTTTGAGCTTTTCTTTATGTGCATATAAAAGGATCTTGAAAAGTGGGCCCATCAATTCTTTATAATTAAATCCATAGTATTCTATCTTTTATAATTCAGAACTTTTTTATATTAAGATCTGACTTCTCCCATTAAAGGTAGCTTCTTAAGAAGCTCTATTAAAGTGATTTTGATAAAATTCCTCTTATAAGTACAAACTCTTTCCATAATTAATTCAAATACTGCTCTTTTAATGTGTGTAACTTTTATTTATTTATTTTTTAATGTGTATAACTTTTAAATTCATGTATAATATTGGGTTTCCTGAATGAGGGTCAGAGCTTTATCTGGCTCAGGAGACTTTCTAAGTGAGCTGATATCTGTCAGAATCAGATTTAACTCAATGATGATGATGATGATGATGATGATGATGATGATGGCTTATACAGACACGGTTTTCATTTTTTTTCCCAGTGAAGAAATATTCTTACTTATTTGGGTATAAACTATTTCAAGTGCTTCTATCCTTTGCCTTGTGCATTTTCAGGAACTTGGCACATGTTCCATGTAATGAGTGTCTTAGAGACACCTGGAAGTTTTGGTGCTCCAAAAGGCAATATGCCATTAGCTTCAAGGTATTGGCTCATACTGAGAACACACCACCCGGCAGCCTCCACAGTTGTGCTTTCAGGTTTCTTTTTGGCAAGGAACTCAAGAGGCTCAATTTGTGTTAAAAATTTTTGAAGATTTAAAATGTGTCAGAGATTGGGTCATATTTTTCCTTAGTTTTTAAGATATATGGCTTTTATTTGCTCTTTATTTCATTTCATAATTCAAGATTTTTAAACCTTTTCAGACCACTATTCTAGGCCATTTCTCATGTTAGGAATTGGAGATGAAAACAGTGAAATATATACTTTTTGGCTCCAACTCATAATCTGCCAGAAAAACATGCAAGTAAACTGATTATTAGACTGTGACACCGTTACAGTCAAGGGTAACTTAAAGTGCTCTGGCAGTGCTGGGGCCTTGGGACTTGGATCGAATGTCAGAAAAGAGTTCAGATGGGAAGTAAAACCATTAAGGTTCATCTTGGAGCATGCATAGGAGTTAGTCTGTAGTGAAGACAGGGAGTTGGATGCATGGGGAATTGGAAAGACTGGTGATTCTTTTGGTGGGTTGAAAGAACACTGTACATTATAGGGAATTACAATTTATTTTTCTTTTGGAGTATACACTTTAAAAACGAGCCATTCATTTCCAGGAGGTATTTTTATTTTCAAACACTAATAAACTCTCTCACTTTAGAAAAGCGATATTTGATTCATTTTAATGAGACCTAAACATATTAGAATAGAGGAACATAGACGATTTATAACTGGTTAGCCCTAGGAGGTTCCTATGTTCTGGTATTGCAAAAAATGCTTTTTGGTCCTAGAAGGAATGCTTTTTAGAGGTATTAATTTTGTTATCTGCAAATTAAACATAGATTCAGGAAAATTCAAGTTTTCATAATGTGGTAGGCCAATCATCTGTGAGTTTTTATTTTAATAGCTTTTTGTTATTTTTCATACTTAGATTTCACTACAACACTGTGAGGTAGCTAATGGTATTTACAAATAAGGAATCAGGGAGGTATATGGAGGGCAAATGATCAAAATCAAATAGTGGTAATTAATTAATAAAGTCAAACATCAAATAGTTTTTTAAGCACCAAATTAGGTAGTCCTTTCATCAAGTCAGAGATTCACATTTGAACTCAACCTATACTTTTATATGACCATCCTTATGTTTAAATATAAACTTATTTGCAAGGAGGAAGATAGGGCTGAAAACCCATTTATTAATTTGCTTATTTATTCAAACACTTTTTTTATTCAATTACATTTCTAAAATAGGATTGGATGATTTAAAGTAATTATATGAATAAGTATAATAATATTAACATCTTGCTATTGAGTCTTATAGTTTTCACTATTTATACATAAGATAATTAAAATTTACTTTGTTAATCAATGCCAAAGCTGGCATTTTTTTAGCTTAGTTGAATTTAAATTTATTTAGAAATTATGAGACTCAAAGCTTCTTCTGGAACATCTACATCTTATATTCAGTTTGAGAAAAGAATGTACTTTCTTTGTGCCTAAATTTTTTAATAGTATCTTTTTTTAAAATGGAGGAATAATTGACATATAACAGTATGTTAATTCCAGATGTACAGCATAACATTTCAATATTTGTATACATTGCAAAATGATTACCACGATAAATCTAGTTAATATCCATCACCATACATACAATTTTTTTCATTTCAAACCTGCCTTTTTTTTGTCTCACATCAACTTTCTTTGTACACACAAGGATATCATCAAACCTGCCTTTTTATTCCAAGTTTGTCTTACCCTAAAATGTTCTCTTATGTTACATTAAATTACCAATGTATTTAGGATTAGAACAGTGACATCTCCAGAAGTCATCTGATGACTTATATCATTGATACAATATTTGTTGTTGAAATGATCTCCTTTATACTTAAAAACTTTTGAGCACATAAATAAATAGAATATTTGGATTGTTGTTTGGCTGAAGATATGGCCATGCTTACAAATAGCAAAGTATTTGGAAGATGAATGCTCTTATTGTTGAAGATATCAAGGAACTATAAAGCTTATGAGTTGAAGAGTCAGAGAAAAAGAGAGCTTACTGAAATCCCTTAGGATGAAAATAGAAAAAAAGTAAAGAAGAAGTAGTATCCAAAGCAACCTCAGGAAAATTTCTAAGTGTCTTGGACAATGTTCAACAATAAACAGCAGTGATAAGGAAGAGGTGTTTGTATCAATTATATATTGTATTGCTGCCTATAAAAAAATTAATAGCTTTTTGTTGCGCCTAAAGAAATCAATGGATTAAAACAACAATTGTTTTGTTTTCATGATTGTATAGGTGGGCAGTGAGTTTCTTCATCTTGTCTTGCCCAGGTTCTGTTAGTGAGCTCAGTTGGAATAAATGGGATGACTGGCTCTCTGTTCTTGTGTGTGTGTGTGTGTGTGTGTGTGTGTCTGTGTGTGTGTGTCTGTGTGTTTGAAATGTTTTATTGAAATTCTTTAAGAGAGGACAAGAATTTATGCCATGAACCAAACAAGAGTACTGACAAGAGTTTTCTGGCCCAACCGCCACTGTACCTCTCCGCTCCAGCCAGCCTCTGCCACTACTGTGAGCAGCCCTACCTGGGACATGGTCAGCTTTAGAAAAGGGTCAGTGGGGCTGAGGCCAGGTCTTGGGATGGGAGAAATCCCCTACACTATTGAGGGGGCCACGGAGCAAACCCAGCAGCCACAAGTGGCCAGGGCCATTGGGATTTCTTCTTGGTAATTACAAAAGGGACACTGGCAAACTAAAGGAACCCTGAAAAACAGCCAGATGACTTGGCCACCTGGCCACCCTGGGACTTGGCCACTTGGGTCCTGTGCACACAAGCAAACCATTCTTTCTGGTTCCAGTGTTCGTGCCATCTCTCTTTTGCTCCTCTGTGCTGACCTCACAACAGTTTATTTTGTATTGTTTTTAAAAATAACACGTAATTTTGTTAATATTCCATAGAAGTACTACTTCAGTGAGGCTACACTTCTTCACACACAGTCTTGGCACAATGTTCTAAGATGGCAAGCCTCAGTGGGCAAGTGCATGCATTATCTTTGCTCATAGCCTACAGACCAAAGCAAGGCATATGCCATGCCCGAGTGAAGGAGGGAGGGAACCGCACATGAGCATAAGTAACAGGGGGCGTGATTTATTTGGTTCCATTGGTGTAACAGTCTATTCCAGTCTGCCCTCTGGCTCCAGTGATTCATGTGCAAAATGCATTCATCCCTTTCCAAAACCTTCAGTCTCATCCAACCATGGCATCAAGCTCCAAGGCCATGATCTCATCATCTACATCAGATTCATATGCAGAGAAGCTCTTTGGGTAGAGATTTTCTTTAACCAGAGAACTGGGAACTAAGAAGATGATTTACATTTTCTCCCTCTTCCTCCTCTACATCCACACCTGACATCAATTTTGAAAGGGACAGGAAAATCTCCGTAACTCAATAACTGGATGAACAAAAGGCACAAAGAAATTACTGGTCCTTAGCATTGCTGAAATCTAGCCGGCATATGCTCCAGGAGTATGGAATGTTCTTTATTGGGTCATCCTGCTTCCTGGGGGTTTCCTTAATTCATTGCTCTCTGTTATGCTTGGCTCTGCCTTTTGGGTCCTTGGGTCTGCTTTCTTTTTGTTTAGACATGCTACATATTTGCAGTTGAGTAGCCTTCTCAGCCCGTTTATTTTCATAGAAAATTCATTTTGAACTGCCTCTGTACATCTCAGTCCAAGCTAATTACAAAACGACAAATTAAAAAGACAAAAGTAGGTAGCAGGGGTTTGTCCTTTGGGCCAGGGGGTGGGAATGAGGAGGATGTGCCATTTTAGTAGCAGTACTTTTGTTTTTGAAGTAGGCTCTGCTTCTTCCACAAAATATGTTATTGAAAATTTACAAAAACCCCAAACAAGATATCACAATCAACATCTCTTCATATGCCTGTGTAGAACAACATTCAGCTTCAATCATTACATTGGCCTGGGCCCAGAAAATATATATGAATTGAGACTCAAAAGAATAGGCCAATTTCATAAAAAGGTCAAAAAACAAACTGGGTCAACTACTTTTTTCACTTCTAGTTTGCTTTATACATTTAAAGTCTTCTCTTTCATAACTTTAAATATATGTCAAGGAAATACCTTAGAAAAACCAATGTTTTACAAAATATTTAGGCTTTTCATTGTGAAGAGCAGGAGTTTAAACCATTGAAATATCTACAATCTAGACATCCTAAATTCCATTAAAAAATCTCCCTTAAGGTCCCAGAATACCCTCCAAGCTGTTGTTAAGAACCACTCAAATGGAATGCTGTTTTGACTTAATTTTGTTTATGCATAATGTAGTGATGACAGCAAAATAAATTTGTAAAGTCATGTCTGAGGGGAAAATGGTGTCCTTCTAGGAGCAGAGGCAAATCTCCTCCCTGAACAATCTGAGGCCTGAAATGTTAGGCTCGTAGTGAATGTGATAAATACTCACAAAGGCAATTATAATTAATGTGCTATTGCCTAAGTATTAAGTATTAAGTTATTTATAATATTGGAACTATAAATGCCAATTAAACTAAATTAAATTAACCCTTAATGAGCAAAAACAACTTCTTTGGTGCAAAAATCCATCTGAGTCACTGTCATTACATGCGCAAGAGCTATGTCTAATTTATCTCGACCAGTTTGATTGTATGTGGAAATAAACCTTCCTAATGTCTTTAATGTTGTTTACTGTTTTCTAAAATTTCCTCATTTTGGGATGCTTGGGTGGCTCAGTCGTTAAGCGTCTGCCTTCGGCTCAGGTCATGATTCCAGGGTCCTGGGATTGAGTCCCACATCGGGCTCCCTGCTCAGTGAGGAGCCTGCTTCTTCCTCTCCCTCTGCTGCTCCCCCTGCTTGTTCTCTCTCTCTCTCTGACAAATAAATAAATAAAAATCTTTAAAATTTCCTCATTTTGTGACTCTCATTTCACAGATTTAGCTAATTTACATTTAGCTAATTTAGTCTCATATTTTCACTTTGGACCTCTTATTTTAAAAGTTATTAGAAATTAGTGTGCTTTTTGAAGTAAATTAAGAAACTCACATCAGTATTTTTATGGAAAATCAGTCAAATCTTTACCTGTAAAATAGGGAGAGTAAGATTTACATTATTACCCTGAGATTCTAGTGTAAGGTCAAAGAGGAGACATGAAATCAAAGCAATATGAAATCCTTCTCCAAAAGCGAAGGTTTAGAGTAGTCATTAATTAATACTTAATAACTTAGTTTCTAATAATAAATATTCATTCTTGAGTGATGCTGGAGAGTTTTTATTTTTTATATTTTAATAAAAATATTTTATTTATTTATTTGAGAGAGAGAGAGAGAGAGAACGAGAGCATGAGAAGGGGGAGGGTCAGAGGGAGTAGCAGACTCCCTGCTGAGCAGCAGACTCCCTGCTGAGCAGGGAGCCCTACGTGGGACTGGATCCTGGGAATCCGGGATCATGACCTGAGCCGAAGGCAGTTGCCTAACCAACTGAGCCACCCTGGTGCCCTGCTGGAGAGTTTTTAATATTGTGGCATCAGTATAATACATTTATATTTAATAAAAAAACTGGAGATTCCTGCAGAAACGTGGATCTCAGATTTCTCTAACACAAAAGCAACTTGACATTTATCAGTTTAACTGTAAGTGGAATGACCCAGAAGATAATTGACAAGACATAATTTATGATTCTTCTGAAGCACAGATTTGAGAGAATTTGATGTTGCACGAGAAGGAGAACTGGGCCAGCTAGTGCACTTAATTAACTAGTCGGCATTTCTTTCTTAACATAGCTTGGCTGTTACTTTATTGAGAACGAAACAAAAAAAAACCCCACTAATTAGGACACTACAAGTGACATTAAGCTCTCTCTGTGTCGACTTTAGTGGGTTTACATTTGATATGATGTGTTTTCTGTTCCTCATCTGATCCTTGGTAACTTTAACCAAGGTTTTTTTTATAAGTCTGAGATCTCCAAAGCATCTGTTATTCATTTAAAACATGTTAATAAATATATCAGATGTATAAAAAATTATACAGCCCTATTATAGCAGACATCCTTATACACAGCACCCAGCTAAGGAGATAAAACATTACTAGGAAGGTTCAAATCCTTGAGCCTCCTCCCCTGTGTATGCCCTCACAGTAGCTGTCTCAAATTTGATGTTTCTCATTTCTATAAATTTCGTTGTGTTTTTACCACTTTTACGTTTGCTTTTTAAAAAGAGCATAGTTTCTTTTACCTTTATGTAAGCAAATTATCCATTTCCTGTAACTTGGTTTTCTCATACTCAATATGTTTTGAGATATAGTTCTAGATGGAAATAATGAAATTTAAAAAAATGAAAATACTCATTGTCACTGCCGTGTACTGTTCCAGTGGGTATACCACAGTATGTGGCGGCCTTTTGAAGGATGTTTTCATTGTTTTGGTAATACAAGAAAAGTGGCCATAAACATTTTACATGTCCCCTGGTGTGCATGCTCCAGGGCAAATGCCTGAGAAAGAAATTATTGCTGGTGTGTACTTCTTCAACCTACAGGATCTTGTCCAATTATTGTTTAAAGTATCTGTATCAGTGCACATACCTACGCCTACCGTGTGAGTTCTGGTTTTTTATATTTCTTCAATTCTTGGTATCATCAGACTTGTCACTTTTGTCAATTTGTAGATATGTCAAGGTAACTCAGTTGGTCTTGATGAGTATTGCCTGATTTTCAGTGTGGTTGAGCATTTTTAAATTTTTGGGTACGCCTTCTGTGTCCCTTTTTAAATGCAATATCTGTTCTTGTCATTCTTTATATTGGGTTGCTTTTCTTTTTCTTAGTGATTTGTAGTTCTTTATAGAACCAGGATTTTAATCCACATTCACTTATATTGGTGGCAAATACCTTGGCCAATATTATGGTTTGCCTTTTTCTTTTTTTTAAGATTTATTTATTTATTTTAGAGAGACAGAGACAGAGAGAGAGAGAGAGAGAGCATGGGGGTGGGGTGGGGAGGGTCAGAGGGAGAGGGAGAATCCCAAGCAGTTTCCTTGCGGAGCACAGAGCCTGATGCGGGGCTCGATTTCACCCCCTTGAGATCATGACCTGAACTTAAACCAAGAGTCGGATGCTCAACCAACTGCACCACCCAGGTGCCCCTGCCTTTTTATTTTCTTTATTTTTCATATGCATTTTTATAAAAACTCTTAAAGTAGTTGACTTTATTAATATTTTCCTTTATCATTTTTGCTTCTTGTGTCTTGCTTAAGAAATATTTTTCCTACATTCACTTTATAAAGATATGGCCCTCTAGCTTCATCTATTCTTAAAAGCTTTAATTTTTACATTTCTTCCTTTAGCCCACATAAAGTTTTTTCTGTGTGTGTGCAGTAGAGATCCAACTTCATGTTTTCCCTATGGGTTAATCAACTGTCTGAGAAGCTTCTGACTGAAGAACTTATTCTTTCTACATTTAGCTACTATATCACTTCTATTCCAGTAATTTTCCAAGTATATAAATGGGCCTGTTTCTAAGCTCTTGTACTGATCTATTGGTCTAATAATAAAAAAATGTCTCTGCTCTTCTCCGCCTATCCCTTTTCAATATAAAATTTCAAGTTAGCTTGCCAAGTTTCATGAAAATATCTATCCCAATTTTTATTGGATTTCTTTTTTCTTTGATTTTGGTCAGTTTATTTAACCACTCTGATTTCCTCACCGATTAGTTATCAAAATGGTGAAAAACTGTGGTACTTAATTTTTTGGTGAAGGAGAGCTAAACAAGTTAGAACAGTATCAGGTACACAGTGCATGCTTAATAAAAGTTAGCTTTTATTTAGAAGCATTATTTAGAAGAGGATTTGACATATTTATGATACTGAGTCTTCTTACACATGAAAATGGTAAATCTTTATATAAGTCTTCTTTATTATCTTTCAGTAAAGTCCATAATTTTTATATACATCTTTTCTTAGACGTATGGATGGATGGATGGATGTCATAGAGTAACATGCAAGTACACACACACATACACACACTAGAGGTCCATACATTAAGCATATATATTAGAAAATAACTTTAAATAAAAAGCTGGAAAGATATTTTCCTTAATACCTGTTTGACTTAAGATATCTATCACTACATCACTACTCCAGAATTCATTTTCTCATCTATTATAATATGTTTCCCTGTTTTTCTTGTGTGACATTTCTAGTTAGTTCTAGACTATTTGGGTCCAAATTCCAGCTCTACTACCACTAGTTGTGTGAACTTGGGAAATTCAGTCTCTCTGTATGGCAATTTGTTGGGAGGATTAAATGACTTGATATATGTGAGCCCTAAGAAGAGTTTCTGGCACATAATGTTTTATCTAAGTGTTGGTTATTACTTCAAAGAATAATGGTCATGTAGAGATCAGATTCACTGCACTTATTTCCAAGGCTTTGTCTTTTCTTTTCTTTTTTTTATTACATTCCATTAAAGCATGGGTTCTGGTTATACAATGATACAACAGTAATATACAACATAGTGTAACAATTTACTCAAAGGGAAATTTTATCTTATGGAAAAAACCACTATATAGCTTCACAAATAACTTGGCAGTCTTGTCAAATTAGATTATGATTACATTTGGTCCAGTGCTGCTGAAAATTCTTTTGAGAGCATGAAATGTGTTGCATAAAAGAAAATTATACTCAAAAAAAAGAAAAGAATGGTGTACTCATGCACATATATGTGTAGGTTTCTCGCTTCTTCATTAATATTTTTGGACACTCTGCAAGATTAGCATTCATAAAAGTATATCCTGGCTGATTACATTATTGCTTTCTACTATGTTATCCTGGAAGGAACTATTTCATAGAAGTAGGCCAGCCATTTTGTGTATATATTTGTCCAGAAGTTATGCCTTAGTTTTCCTCACTTCCATGCTAAGACTTACTTTGTATTGTTCCCATTAATAAAAGATTCATTGTTATACTTACTGAAGTATGACATACACTAGAATATTGTTCTTAACATTTTAAAAAATCAGAACATCTTCTTTGATTCTTTAAAAAATTATCTTAGAAGTTCTGGTCCTCCCCATGTTGTTTGTTTTCACAACATAATCTTTTAGGGACCTGTAACTATCTAGCGGCTCTGAAAAAGGTAGGCAACCAAACTGAGTAGTTTAGACTCCAGTATAGATTTTTTTTCTTCTTTATATTTTCGCCGTTTGCATTTAATTTAACCACCTTAAAATTGCCAAATATTCAATTTACTCTGTGATTTATGTACAAAATTACATGTGTTCTCCAGAACAAGGCATCCATTCATTGAGATATCTTTGAAAGGATGGCTTTAACTGAATTCATATGCGCCTATTTTCAGTAATCATGTGCAGCTGAAATCACGTATGGTGTAAGCATAAGATGTATACAATATTAATATTTTCCTTGCAATTAGTTGTCATCTACTCATTTCTATTTTTCCCAGCTTTGATTTTCAGAGAAATTAGTTATTGCAGTAGTAATTTATACTGAGCTTTTGTGCTGTCTTTCCTGAATGCTTCTTTTTCAGTTATTCATTTGTTGTCCACTTGCTTTCATCACTCTGAACAATTTTTCTCTATCCCTGGCTCTTACTAATGGAGAATTATTGCTTGGCTAATTAATTTACCTAGTTGCACCTGTGGTATGCTGGGAGTAGGGTATGAATAATTTTAGAACCATATTGATAATGACTAAATATTAACGTTATATAACTTGTATTATGTTTTCTCCTATTTTTTTTCATTCTCTATGGACCACATAGTAAAGTGAAGTGGAAAGCTGGAAAAATAATTCATACAATACATGGGCTTTTTAAGAGCCAGTATATTATGGGAAAGAAAGACTAATGAACTGTAAAAAAAAGTTTAATTTTATACATTGATCAAATGTATCAGATGAGTATTCAAATTCTCACTCAATTTTCATTGCATGGAAGCCAGATAATGGTGCATATTTTTCAATTTATTATTAATTTAAGAAATGTAACAGAAATAAAAATATAAGGAGAAATGATATCTCAAAGTAGAATGGTCCAAAGGTGAGTTGAGTAATATTATTACAAAATTAATGGCTTTCTGTATAGAAAAATCCCAGAGAATCAACACAAAAGCTCATAGAACTGATAAAAGATTTCAATAATATCACTAGATAAAAATATAATTTTTTTAAAATTTAAATTCCAGTTAGTTTACATACAATGTATGTTAGTTTACATACAATTTTAGGTGTAGAATTTAGCTTTTCATCATTTACATACAACACCCAGTGCTCATCACAACAAGTGCCCTCCTTAATACCCATCACCTATTTAACTCATCCCCCCCACTTACCATGGGCAGAAGACATGAATAGACATTTTTCCAAAGAAGACATACAGATAGCTAACAGACATGAAAAGATGCTTCAACATCACTCATCATCAGGGAAATAAAAATATCATTTTAAAGCCAGTAGCTTTCTTACCTGCTAGCAGTACCTAATATAGAAATATAAAGAAAATATTTCTGACAACAATAGTAATAAAGCTACAAAGTGTCTAGGGATACACTTAATAAGAATTGTACAAGGTATGAATAAAAGTGTAAAATTTTACTGAAAATCATAAAATAATTCTAAGTCAATATTGAGATTGGCTATACATTTAATGGTGTTCTAAATGTTAATCTCTGCCAATTAATGTGTGTTTCAATCCAATCCTAACCAAAATTTAGAAGAGAGAAATGTAGGTCAATAGGCAAAATTACACTGAAAGCTATTGAAAATGGTTATTTTTAAAAGGAGGAGTAATTAAAATACTTGTTTACTTCTTGATAAATAGACCTAAGCACAAAAGGGAACTTGGATATGAAAAAGGTACCATTTTAAAATTGAGGGGAAATCAATAAAATTAAATTAAAGGAGTTAGAATATTGAATATCCATGTAGGAACAAAGTTAAATTCTACCCTGTATAAAATCCAAACACTAATATTAGAAGAATTAGTTATGACAAGGATAATCATGAAATCAAACATAAAAAAATTGAAAAACTTCAGCTGGCAGATCCTTATTACACAAGACATAAAATCTAGTAGTCATCAAGAAAAAGACTGGGAATTTGGTTACAAATATCATTATTATTTTTTTAAAGATTTTATTTATTTATTTGAGAGAGAGAGAGAGAGAGAGAGCACATGAGTTGGGGAAGTGCAGCGGGGGAGGGAGAGGATCCCAAGCAGACTCCACTCTCAGCATAGAACCCTGCTGGGGGCTTGATCTCATGATCTCATGACCCTGAGATCATAACCTGAGCCAAAACCAAGAGTCAGCCGCTTAACTTACTGAGCCACCCAGACACCCCTACAAATATTATAAACAAAGTAAAACACAACAGGGAAAGGAAAAAAATATGACCTTTACATATAAAGGCAATTAAACGTATCAAAATTTAGGTGGTAACATGATAGTAAGAAAAAAAATGCAGTATATAGGAATAGGCCATTAAAAGAGAAATATATAAAAATAAATGCACTTTCTCATTAATGATGGAAATCCACATTTTTCTGTTTACCAGAGGGAATATAGTACAATGGATGAAAAGCAAGGTCTGGAGTCCAGCTGCTTGGATTAGACCCCCACCGTATCATTTTCTAGAGGTGTTATCTCAGAAAATTACCTTGTTCTCAAGTTTTTTTCATCTGTAAAGTGTATAATATCAGGTCTCACATAGATGTGAGTTTTAAAAGAGCTCTTACTTGAAAAACCCTGAGTAATACCTTCTATCACAAGGGTACAAAATTTAAGTTGTCATTTTTAAAACAGCAGTGAAATGTTATTATCACATGGTAGATTAGAAAAAATTAAATGGGTAAAACTATCAGCTGTTGATGAAGAATACCAGAAAATAAGAATTTATCTTTTTTTGTTGACGGGGATGTGAATTGGTACACTATATTCAGGTGATAATTTGATGGCATTGATAACATTTTATCCAGCATAATGTTCAACCGGGCAATTCCACTTTCTTTTTCTTTTTTACTGAAGAATAGTTGACACACAATATCCTAATGAGTTTTAAGTGTACAACATAGTGATTTGATGAGTCTATATGTTATGCTGTGCTCACCACCATAGTAGCTACCATCTGTCACCATACAACACTAATACAATACCATTGGCTATATTCCCTATGATATGCCTTACATCCCCATGACTTATTCTTTCCATATCTGAAAGCCTGTATCTCTATCTGTCCTTCACCCATTTTGCCCATCCCTTATTCCCTCCACTCTGGCAACCATTTGTTTGTTCTCTGTATTTATAAGACTGATTCTGCTTTTCATTTGCTTGTTTATTTGTTTATTCATGTTTTGCTTTTTAAATTCCACCTATAAGTAAAATTGTATGGTATTTGTCTTTCTCTGTCTGACTTATTTCTGTTGGTATAATACCCTCTAGGTCCATGCATGTTGGCACAAATGGCAAGATCTCGTTTTTTATGAGTAATATTCCATTGTGTATGTATATAAATGGTTATGTGTGTGTGTGTCTGTGTGTATGTATGTACCACATCTTTTTTATCCATTCGTCTATCAATGGACCCTTGGATTGTTTTCATATCTTGGCTATAAATAATGGAAATAAATAATGGTTATAAATAATATATATAAATGATATAAATCATGTAATGAATACAGGGGTGTGTATACCTTTTTGAATTAGTTTTTCCATTTTCTTTGGGTAAATACCCAGTAGTGGAATAACTGTATCATTTGGTATTTCTTTTTTTAATTTTTTGAGGAACCTCCATACTGTTTTCCACAGTGGCTGCACCAATTTACATTCCCACCAACAGTGAATGAGGGTTCCTTTTTCTCCACATCCTCACCAACACTTATTTCTTGTCTTTTTGATGCTAGCCATTCTACCAGGTGTAAGAGGGTATCTATTGTGGCTTTGATTTGCATTTTCTTGATGATTAGGGATGTTGAGCATCTTTTCAGGTATCTCTTGGCCATGTGTAAGTCTTCTTTGGAAAAATGTCTATTCAGGTCCTCTGCACATTTTCATTTATTCTTTTCAAATTTTTTTTAAAGATTTTATTTATTTGAGAGAGAGAATTAGAAGGAGAGAGAGAGCATGAGAGGGGGGAGGGTCAGAGAGAGAAGCAGGCTCCCCGCCAAACAGGGAGCCCAATGCGGGACTCGATCCTGGGACTCCAGGATCATGACCTGAGCCGAAGGCAGTCTCTTAACCAACTGAGCCATCCAGGTGCCACTAGAGGGAGAAACAGGCCTCCCGCTGAGCGGGGAGCACAGTGAGGGACTCGATCCCAGGACCCTGGAATCATGACCCGAGCCAAAGGTAGACACTTAACCAACTGAGCCACTCAGGCATCCCTTGGACATTTTTAATTGGATTATTATTATTATTATTATTGGTTTTTTTGGTGTGGAGCTGTGCAAGTTCTTACTATATTTTGGATATTAACCCCTCATCAGATATATAATTTGCAAATATCTTCTATTCAGTAGGTTACCATATTGTTTTGTTGATCATTTTCTTTGCTGTGCAAAAGCCCTATTTTGGTATAGTCCTGATAGTGTATTCTTGTCTTTGTTTTGCTTGCCTGAGGAGGCATATCTAGAAAATTGTTGCTAAGTCCAATGTCAAAGAAATTACTGCCTGTATTTTCTTTTAGGAGATTTATGGTTTCTTGTCTCACATTTAGGTCTTTAATCCATTTTGAGTTTATTTTTGTGTGTGGTGTAAGAAAGAAGCCCAGTTTCATTCTTTTGCACGTAGCTGGCCAATTTTCCCACACCATTTATTGAAGAGACGACCTTTTTTTCTTTCCTTTGTATATTCTTGCCTCTTTTGTCATAGATTAATTGACCATACAAGTGGTTGTTTCTGGACTCTCTTTTCTCTTCCTTTGATTTATATGTCTATTTTTGTGCCAGTACCATACTTTTTGATTACTACAGCTTTGTAGTATATCTTGAAATCTGGTATTGTGATACCTCTAGCTTTGTCATTCTTTCTCAAGATTACTTTGGCTACTCAGGGTCTTTTATAGTTCCATACAAATTTTAGTATTATTCTAGTTCTGTGAAAAATGCTGTTAGCAATTCCATTTTTAATAATCTGTTCTGCAAAAATGTTAGCACAAATGCACAAAGGTGAACATACAGACATATTTGCTGCAACCTTGTTTATAGTAGCAAAAATTCATGATACCTTAGTTAGGAAATATTGATGAAATTGTGATATGTCCAAACCAGGGAATTCTAGGGAGTAGTTTAAAAAAATGAACTAAGTCTGTATCAACATGGTAATTTCTTTGTTAAATGTCAAAGCAAGTCACAGGACAATTGTTCTGTGCTCTCCTTAATTAAAAAACATAACAAAATCAGAAACCAACAAAATCTACTCTAGAACTTCAGCTGTGGAAGTATACATGCCAAATGATTGTTAATAGGGGTTGCTTCTGGGAGAAGTAGGGAGTGAAGGGGAATCATGGCCTTTTAATGAGCATACTTGTTTAAAATTGTGTAAGAGTTTATTCCTATTACTTTTGAGTTATGAACATTTTATTTATGTTAAGATAAGGCCAAAATGTAAACAAATTATTACTCTTTTTTTGAGGAAACTCTTCACACCATTTGTTCTGCACTTGTTCCTCTTATCGAAGTGAGCATAGCAATGAAGCAAAACCTTTGGATGATGTTAGAGTGAAGCGCCGTGTTCCCTTAACAAACATTAGGGCATCATTTTACCAGAACCGATGCATCAAGTGTGAATGAGTCCATTGTGCTAAAGTTAATTCCTCCAGTTACTTAGAAATTTAGGAATGTAGGCTAATGGTCCAGAGCATTTCTTAGTACATTTACATAATGGCTTGTTATATGATATTCAAAAATTTTTCCTTCATTTAATAAACCTTTATGAATTGACATATAAATGCTGAGGCATAGAAGTAGAAACCTTCTCACTTGCCGACAAAAGGATGAGCAAGAAAGTCCTGTGAAAGCTACAGAAACACTTTGAACCTCCCAAAAGAAAGAGGGCTATCAGATCTAATTTGAGAGCATCCAGACAGGTAAAGGAATAAAGTTCTGTCTTTTCCTTTTTTTTTTGCATGTCACCTAACGGAAAGTTCTTTTAAGTAGAAACCTTCTAGTTATTTGAAAAGTTTTCAAGTATTTTTTTAAAAGATTGATTGCAAAAGCTAACATTTTTATTTGTACTGAAATATCATCGAATCTATATTTGGCAAAAAATATAGTCCTTCAATTTTGTACATTCTAATTACAATCAGATAAGGGCTGTGACATTTTTTTAGGCATCAAGATCAAGAATGGCTGTGGAGCCTAGGATGTCTCTGGCAGGCGAAAGGTAGAGATAGACATGAAATAGAAAAATAAAAAATTGAAAGAAGAAACAGGATAAGTGGAAAGGAGAGGAAATAGAAAAAGAAGAAAGAATGGGAGGAAGAAAGACTAATAAAACTTGCAGAGAATGGTAGAATTTAATCTGCAAAAGTTATCCTACCTCACACTCAGTTTTACAGGATTTAAGCTTTCAATGAATAATAAATATGCACTTTCTGACATTTTGTATAATTTCTCTCTTTGATGTTTGGCCGTACAGGCCCAAGTTTGAGCTGGATGGGACCTCTGAGGGCACTGAGACGTTTGAAAGTTGCTGTTTGCCAGAAGCATACAGCTGGCTGGTGTCACAACTGGGATTAGATGCCAGGCCTCCAGACATTCAGCCTGGCACTCCTTATCCACAACATTCAAATCACAGCAGGGCATGCAATGCCCAGAATTTACACAGAACTTAAGCTGAACAAAAATTTGCAGAGAGTAGAACTCTGCGTATTTATGAGGAGGAAACACATGCCCAAGGGATGAAGAATGGGACTATCTTTTGTGAAATAGCATCTTATATAAACAGAGGTAATTCCCTTTCGTTTACGTGTCCAGAACCCATCATTAAAATTCACATAAGGGTTATTGCCTATTATTGCCAAGACTACTATTGCTTGCTCTCTGCAGTGATGAATGAAACCAGAATAAATGTTATAGATTTTTTAAAGCTGCATATAATACCGGCAACAGCAATAAACTTACGACATTTCACCCCACTCAGCAAACATAACAGGAAGGTCAGGAAGGATAAATGTTTGTTTGAGGGAAAGAAAAAATGTATTATTACAACTTCATAATCTTCAACTACTGGGTGATGATGCTGCATCCCACTTAATATTTGTATGAAAAATGGGATCAAAATATATGCAAAGGAGAAGCAATTTATCATAGTAAAGATTTGTGGCAGGGCTATAGGAAAAATCATCAGAGGCAATTTATAGAAAATGTCATTGTGGTGTCTGTATTATTCTTCACATTTTCTTTGACTCTTTACTGTTTCATTCAATACCTCTATAGTGAGTATTTTTGCTAAGAACTGTGCTGACCTCTGAGGAGCAGAGGTAGATGCAGAACAGTAGTAGGCTTTTGAAGAGACGAGAGAGTTTTGTAAGAGGTGCTAACTGCTAGCTCGGGAGGGGGAGATCCTTCCTGTCCATTGGCAGTGAAAGAAGGTGCCCCCCATAGATATGTGAACTTTAAAATAACCCCATTAATGGAAAGTAGATAGTTTTACTCCATCTCACTGTGAGAACAGGCTGTTGTATTTACCTAGATTTTCCAAGAAGAAAGAAAACTGTAGTTTTTGGTTTTGTTTTGTTTTTGTTTTAACAAGGAAAACAATTGTCTCATGTGCCGTCTGTTACAATTACCTTTTTTTGAAGGAATACATGTTGTTTATGATAAGTTCTCAGGCATGAACACCTCCAAGAATTATATAAGTAATACATTTTAGGCTGTGAGAATACCTGAAGATATTTTCAAGTACAAAATATGTTATTGGACAAATATCCAAGACAAAGAAGTTCACTTCTTTCATTAGTTTTCCAAGTGCACCCTGCACTATTTATATTTTAAGGTTAACTTCACCTCTCTTGGTGCACATTCTCTACATATCAAATATATTTTGAAAGCTTAAAATAATAAGATTTTACAAATATTTCAGGGTTTGTCTTTTCATAGTAATGATTATGGTATTTTGCGGGGGTTGGTTTGTTTTTCTATTATAAGAAGAGACTAAATTTCAGGGTAATTTTAAATGAACACTAGTTATTTTGCAGTATGATAATGAAGGATGAAAATATTGTCCTGACATGATTACCCCAGTATCAACAGAAGTGACAGGTGAAATTTCATTGTTGGAAACTCTTTATCTTTTATATATTCATTCAACAAATATGTAATGGTGTGCTTGTGAAAATTCCTGAATTGGGTATTTCAGAGAATACAAAATGCCTCTGGTTGGATTTTCTGTCATTAGCACATTTATTTCATGATTTATATTTCCCCCAGCATGTCTCTCTATATTATCTAATTTAAACTTTAAACCATTCCTCCAGGTTAGGCAGGAGAGGAATTAATATACTCACTGAGTAGACAAGGAAACAGGCTCAGGTTCAGTGACTCCTCCTACCAGATGACCAGCGAAGGATGAAATTGGCCTTCTAATTCAGGTATTCTTATTTTGCTCTCACACTGAACCCTGCTCTTGAGGAGGTCACAAGTCACCCTCCCCATCCCTCCCCACACACATACACATGCTCACTCAGACATGCTGTACTTCATATTGTACCTCCCATGAGGGAGGGGCTCATAATCGGGAACATCATTCAGTTGATGGTAAGCAGGACAACCTTCATGGAAGAACTGGTATTTTATTACATGACATTTGTCAAGTGCTTGCTGTGTGCCAAGTATGTGAGATAAACAGCACTTCATTCTCCGCTGTCAGTTAGCTCAGAGTTCAAGGGCAAAGCCAAACAATTATAACTCAGGCTAACATGCAAAAATGCAGATTGCTTTAGAATCACATGTAGGAGAGGCATGTAACTCAGACCACACAGAGCAGGTAACACCTGAGCACTGTTATGTATATTATTCTCTAAGCAATGGGGAGACATCGATGGATTTTAAGCAGGAGCATTATATCTGCCATGATAAGAAAGAGATTTATTATGAAGGGGCTATTTGGGAAGTTACTGCAGCAATCCAGTCAATAAATGTTTGGGGACCATATGAAGGCAATGCCAGGGGAGTTGGAGTGGACAGATTTGAGAAGTCAAGGGGGGCAGTTGTGACAATTTGTATGCTGGGGATTAAGGAAAGGAAAATGTCTAGAGTGACCCTCATATTTGGAAAATATTTTTATACATGAACACTTGCCTTATGGAATTGGTGTATTTTAGGCTAAAGAAAAAAGACAAAGTCCTGATACATGACTAATAAGTAGTTAATACCAACATTGATTAGAATATGGAATATAATAAGTGGGGAGGTCACAAGAGACTTATATGGATCTTACTAGTTGCCAACACTGTTGCATCTCATTTTTTCTTTTCTTTCTTTTTTTTTTAAATTTTATTTATTTATTTGAGAGAGAGAGAGATCACAAGTGGGCAGTGGGGGACAGGGACAAGGGAGAGGGGAATGAATGAAGTAGAATAAAACGGAAATTGTTATAAATGTCATGAACAGAACAAAGAAGAATATTGAATTAATTATTCTAAAATATAGAAGACCAATGATTACAGGAGTTACGGTGCCATGAGTAGAAAGGAAAAAAAAATCAACACAAACACATGATTTGTAGGATAAAATTTTCAGGATTTTCCCCCTGTTTTTATGGAAGTAGCTGAATGATAGGGAATTAGACATTTTTCCAGTGGGTGATATTGGAGGGTGAGAGATTGGAGCTAGGCTAGCAATTCCAGCTAACATGGACAATATCTACCCTGTTTGCTGTGGCAGTTTCTAAGCCTAACACCATGCTCATTGCATTGAATGATTACAGTATGTATTTGTTCAGTAAATAAATAGACAAAGGGAGACAACTGAGGTGCCAATGAAGTTTTGGGAAGCATGCATAAAAAGTTGAATTTGACCTTCTTAAAAGAAATGTGACCACTAAGAGATAAGATGTAAAAAGAGAAGAAAAAACAATCAGAAGACAGATTCTTGGAGAATGCCTTTTTAATTTGGGATGTGCAAAAAAAAAAAAAAAAAAAGATAAGTGAGTGAAAGGTAATTAGAGGGAGAGGAAAAGTACCAAGATGGTATGATTTTACATTGGCAGCAATGTGGAGAAGGGATTGGAGGAGAACCAGCCTAATAGCAGGGGAGAGAGAGAGAGAGAGAGAGAGGGAGATCAAGAAGCAAATTTTTGATTAATAGACTCAGAGAGGCTAAGAAAGCTTGATCTGAGAAAAAGATGATTGGATTTAGTGAGGAGGAGATCATTATTGACAGATGATAGGGAAATATCAATAGTAAAATCAGGGTCAAAGTTTGCAAGGGGTTAATGTCAGAAATTTAGTGAGGAGAGAAGAGATATTTTCAGTGGGCTCCAGATTTTGAAGTCAGGATTGCTTGGTGATGCAGCTTTTATCAGACTTTGCACAAGCTGCAAAGGGGCTGTCACTATTCCTGCTTATGAAGCAGCCTATGCTGTTTCATTGAAGTGAATGGCAATTTAGTATAAAAAAAATGTAAAACAAAAATAAATCATGTCCTGTTCTTTTTTTGCCTTTCTACTAAATAACCATGCAAGGTCCTCCAGACTGTATCGAGTATGCTACATTAGCAGCACCAATGAGCAGAATGACCCATGAGAAAAAAATGGGAGGTGGATGCACCATCATCATTGTTATTGGCTTATATCATCTGGGCTTGTAATAAAAAGTGGAATAATCAGCAAATTACTTACACCCAGGAGATGATAATTTCTGCTGTTTGACCTAAAGTGTCTTTTAAAAGGACTTCGCTTTGCTGAGCTTCTCAAAGTTGATATTAAATATTTTATTAAAGTAGAACTCAGTAAGACCATCTTTACCTACCAGTTTGCAATCAGTTTTGAGTCTCAAGACATGAATGCAACTTTAATATTAATCAGCGTAATCATTCAGAAAGTTGTAATAGTGTTTCATAAGGTGATTATATGGGCCATGGAACTAGAGGGGAAACTGATCTTTTCTGTTCCTTCCTCTGCCTCCAGAGATGATGTAGGAAAAGAATGAATATATGTAGGGTGCTGTTATTGTCTAACTAACTTTAGAAAGCTATCTTTGGAATTATTCCACCGCTTGTGACACATTATTTGGATATTCTCAGTGATAGTAAATCCTGTCTTTGAAGATGGATGTATGTTAGGGAAATGGCTATAAAATTTGGAAGGATAGCTGGGAAATAAAGTTGAGATCATAATGAGCAATTTAGTTTCTAATCAAGTGAGGAGTAATTTCAAGGCAGTGCACCCAAGATTCTTGTGTATTTTGTCAACAGGGTCATGTATCTGTGGTATACTGGGGAAAGCATCAGTGTTAGAATGCAAAAATACTCTGGGGTATTTTGGGGACAGAATGTTAGAAGTGAAGCACAAAGTTTTTTGTTTTTGTTTTGTTTTATCTTGAGATGATCACTGCAAACTGGATAAACAAAATACCTCAACTCAGGTCAGCATTCTGACTGATTCCTGGTTGTAAATCTCCATGATATCCTTATCATGCTTGGGGACAAAGACGGTGATTGACCTAAAGTAAAGAGAGGGAGATGAGCAGCGTTGATGAAATGACTGTTAATTGTATGTATAGAAAAGGGACATGAAGAGAGAAATATCTAGAAAAAAAGAAGGTATAGACAAATAGACAGTTGAATATGTACCATGAAGAGATAAAGGATAAGGGAAGAGGATTTGGAAGAACCAGAGATAGTTAGGAAAGAAAGGCCATTGTTACCAAATTATGCTCATTGGAGAATTAGCTGAATTGCCTGAAAAAAAAAAAAGTCCCTTTTGAATCAGGTGAATTGTAATTTCTTGTGAAGTCTTGTACAGCTTGTGCCTGTTGTTGGGCCAAAGCCAAGCGTTTCCAGATGGCCACAATAACCAGGAGGCCCCTTGACAACTCACTTCAGAGTCTAAAACAAATGGAAAATGAAAGGTATGGCTCTTTTACTAAGACCGGCCATGCATTCAAACAGGAGCGTCCTTTATCAAGCATTCTGCTGATGTTGTTGCTACTGTCCCCATCATAGAAGCTCTTTCACTTATGATGAGAAGAAGAGGTCTCATTAATAAATCATACTGCCTGATATTCCTATAGTATTTTGATAACATGCCAACACTTCATGGAAAATGAAATAAAATCAACCCAGAGAATTTTATAGCAATTTCCCCTTTTTATATGTCATATGGAATAATCAATTTCTGAACAAACTTAAGATTTAAGATGTACATGTCAGTACACGTATATCCATGTATAAAATAAGAAATCACTGCAGAATTTGCCTGGAAGGGTTTTAACAATGAAAGGTTTTTTTCACTTATGTGAAGAATGAGCCCAGTCAAACACATTAAAGGTTATTTTCAACTTCTGTACTCAGACAAGGACAAAATATGAACATAAAAAAAAGGCAGAAATCTCATCTCTATTTTATGTTCAAGTTTGAAATGAATGTAAAGGAATATATTCAGTTTTCTGAGCTATATTAGACTATTGTGCAGAAGATTGGTAATAAAGGAGGAGGTGCCAATTGATATAGTACACAGATAAAACCTAGAAATCCTAGAAAACTTATGTTAGAAGACAGAAGTAAGCTGAAGATTAGTATTTAAAGGAAAATGGAAATATCTGATAAATAAAAGCCACTCACAGAAATAGCCAATCTTGCTTTCCTTTCCTTGCATATCATTTAATACTTGGCTAAAAATTATTGCTTATTATTTATTGATTGTCTGGAATTGGTTATTAGAATCTGTATGTATTGTAGCAATGCTCTTATTCATGAGGCAAATCTATTTTTCTACACATATTCTATTTTTTGTAAAGAAAATAAAATGAAATAAGATTGCACTGGTCTTATCCTTTAAATGGGATTAATTAATTTGAAAGGATGCTTGGTATTATGCTCTGGCTTGTTGTAGATTATGTTACTGGATAGCTTATTTCCATTTCCTTCGATTGAAATAACCCTTGAGATTTAAAAAAATATCAGGCATTTAATCATTTAAAACTATGTGGTTGACCTGAATTGGTGGAATTAAGCATTGTGGCATGGGTGGTTTCTATAGGGCATTTCAGAGGTTTCAGTCTTGGACAAGGTTAACCCTTACTTCTCAGATATTTTCAGATTTGTGTTTCAAAAAATTATTCTGGCTATATTGTGGAGAATTGAATGGAAAGGGAATAATGGATTAAGGAAGAAGTTGGGCAGGTATTCCAATAATCCAAGTGAGAAAAACAGTATTATCCATTAGTTAAATGCATGGACTTTGAATCCAGATGCCTAGGTTTGAACGAAACATCTTTCACTTACTAGCTGTGTGACCTTGGGCAAATCACTAAATCTTGTGTTTCAATTTTCCTATCAAAATCCCTCTTTGGGAATAATAATAGTTCCTGCCTTAAGGGTTTTCATGAGAAATGAACGAGTTAATGTGCCATAGATCATGCTAGCCACAAGGCAAGTACAATGTAAGTATAGGCTGTTAATGAACTTGGATGATTGGAATGGAGATACAGATGAGTGGACCACATTTGAGTATATTTAGGTATTAGCATAAACAATAATTAGTGATTGACTATGGGGAAAAGGGTAGGAGAAGGTGTTGTCATATGCCATTTACTGTATATCATTAGAGGGTAAGGGATTGTAGAGTGCTGGGGACTTTCAAATAAAATATTACTTTTTTTAAGGATTATGGTCCTAAATCAGAATATTTTGTTAATATTTTTTATTTTGTATAGGTAAGTGAAGTCCATGAGAAAGATTAAAATTAGGGGTTCTGAACTCCATTTAATTGCTACTTGACTGAGAGACCCAAGGTTGGAGGTCTCTTTCTGGTGATATGTCTTTTTGTGTATCATGTGAGTCTTGAATCTGGTTTCTCTTAAAGAACTTTGGGTCAGCATTAGAACTCTTCATAAGCACTCTGACCTTCTAGTATGAAGCATCCTTAACACAATAAATCCTTTTAAAGAATCATATATTAGAGGGAATGAGATGTTATGAATGTGTATAAATGCCAGGTAACTAGTTTGTTCTTCATATAACTAATGACTGTTTCTTACACTTATTTTTAGAGATTTATTTATTTATTTGAGAGAGAAAGAAAGCGTGCATGTGGGAGTGCGAGGAGGGGCAGAGGGAGCGAATCCTTAAGCCGATTGCCTGCTGAACATGGAGCCCACACTGGAGGTCCATCTCAAGACCCTGAGATCATGACCTCAGCCAAAACCAAGAGCTGGTCACTCAACAAAACTGAGTCACCCAAGAGCCCCTACACTTTTTTTTTCAATGTGGCTGTCCTAAAATAGGTTTCCACTTACGTGGTTTGTAAAAATAATGTATATATTTTCTTGTAACCAAAATTACTTTTTAATGCTTTATAATTCTTTGAATTCCTCAAAGAGAGTGCTAAGTAAATAAGTACTCAGACATTGGATGGATCATTGATATAAATTCTATATTTTTTCAATTTGATTATTTTATGTTTCATATAAAAGGGCATGGAGTTTAAGCAAATCTACGTTATTGTATGCCGATTTCAATGATTTATCCTTTCTATTTTTCCTATTCAGTCTGCTCTCAGTTTTCAAGAGGAGTCTATGCTATTTTTGGATTTTATGACAAGAAGTCTGTAAATACCATCACGTCATTTTGTGGAACGCTCCATGTCTCCTTCATCACTCCCAGCTTCCCAACAGATGGCACACATCCATTTGTCATTCAGATGAGACCTGACCTCAAAGGAGCACTTCTTAGCTTGATTGAATACTATCAATGGGACAAGTTTGCATATCTCTATGACAGCGACAGAGGTGAGTAAAAATATCCCTATGCCTTTGTAATGGGTCAAATTCAATGCCTACACTTGACACTTAAGTGATGTTATGGAGTAACACTTACATGTGATGTTATGGACATGTGGTGTCATATGTCCAGGGGTCACTTGGTTTAATTTTTCTGTGTAAATGAATAATGCAATTTGAAACTTGAGAAACATATTTAGAGTTTTAAAAAAAGTTGTGAATGTTCAATTTAAAGATATAGACTCTGCCAACCCGATGCCCAGATGTTCAGTTGTAATGTAATGTAAATAGCACCTTCTCACATCAGCAGCTAAAACCCTCTGGGGACTACATTAGTAGTTGAAGGTCAGTGAAGTGACTGCCTTGAAAATTGGTTTAAGTGAAACTGAATAAATATGTAAATAAGGACTTCTAGAGAATTAATAGCAATTAAATATTTTCACATGCAAAAATTTTATGAAGAAGGTATGACCGTTATTAACCTTGCTTTAAAATGACATCCCTGAATCTCAGAGGAGTTAAAGGACTTGCTCATGATCCACTTGAGCAGCTGGTACAATTTGACCCAGGTCTTCTGACACCAGACCCATGCATTTTCATAATTCTAGGTTTATGATGAGATGTTATTGATTAGCATACTAATTGGATAGAATCTTGGCTCATTATACTAAAGTTGTGTTTTCAGGGGGGGTTACTTCCTTCGTGTTTCCCACATCTCTTGTTGCAAAGTTTGGTATTAACAGACCTGCTTGATGTATGTGTCATAGAATTTCAGATGTTATTTTTTAAAATTTTATTTATCTATTTATTTATTTGTTTGTTTATTTAGGTATAGTTGACACACAATGTTGCAGTAGTTTCAGGTATACTACATAGTGATTCAACAACTCTGTACATTATGCTTTGCTCGCCACAAGTGTAGCTCCCATCTGTCACCATACAACACTATTACAATACCAGTGACTACATTCTTTTATTCCCAAGACCTATTCATTCCATAACTGGAAGCCTGTATCTCCCACTCCCCTTCACCCATTTTGCCCAACACCCCACCCTTCTCCCCTCTGGCAGCCATCAGTTTGTTCTCTGTATTCTCTGTTTTCTATATTTTATAGTTTGTTCTCTATATGTATAGGTCTAGTCCTGCTTTTTAAAAACAGATTCTGATTCCGTTTGTTTATTCATTTGTTTTGTTGTTTAGATTCCACATATAAGTGAAATCATGTGGTATTTGTCTTTCTCCATCTGTCTCACTTAGCATGATACCCCCTAGATCCATCCATGTTGTAACAAATGGCAGGATCTCATCTTTTTTTATGGCTGAGTGATATTCCATTATATATACACCACATCTTATTTATCCATTCCTCTATTAGTCAAGACTTAGGCTGCTTCCATATTTTGGCTACTGTAACTAATGCTGCAGTACACATAGAGGTGCATATATCTTTTCAAGTTGTGTTTTAATTTTCTTTGGAATCTCAGATGTTCTTAAATATTCCTGGGTCCATGATTTGGCCTCAGTGGGTGTACTTACTAAAGTTGAATGAATGTTTTGTGCACATGTTTGCATATGTATTTTTCTAAAGACAGTACCCATTACCAAACTCAAAAGGATTAAGAACCACTATTGTAAGAGTACCTAAGTATCAAACTGGGCTTCCTTCAGCAGCTTACTTCCTGGAATATTTAAAGGTTCAAATGAAACCCAGAAGCCTGTTTCGACCAAGATAGGGCACCTTGTTAACCTGCAAGGGCAGACAAGAAGAGAGCCAGCTGTCAGTCAATTCGCCATTGATTAGTCTGTAGTCATTTGCTGCAGCAATCCCATCTGGAGTGCTCAAGCTAGGTGTCTGATTCTCTGCCCTGTCCTCCCAGAATGAGAATACTCCGTGGAAAAGCCTGTCAGCCCTCTACAAGCTGAAAAAAGTTGCTATGTCAACAACTTCTCTCCCCTGCTTTGAGAAGAGAGGGCTTTGCTATTCCTATGAGGAATGAAAAATTAAAACAGAACCATTTAAAGAAAATATGGATTGCAATGTGCTGGATGATTCCAAAGCATACTTCTTATTAATGTGATAAAAGGCTTACAAAACTGAGCTTATTCATAGGCTTTCCTCCTGGTCTCTGCTAACTCCTTTAGAACTCTGTTACATTAATAAAACTAGCCTGAAATCTGTGAGTATTCTCCATGCCTCTTTCACCCTTACATCCTGTTGCAGTGATTTCTACCACGCAAATATATTTTATCTCTGGACACTCTTCATTGTCTTTGCTTCAGGCCAGGCCACCGCCACATGTTCCTTCTCTCTCCTCTCCATTTCCACACTTGCTTCTCTTTAATCCATTTTCCACAAAGTATCTGCAATGTGTAAATGCTCTTCAATGCTTTTCTGACCTTATCATTCCTTTGCTTAAAACACTTCTCATTAAAATGAAGATAAAATTGAAAATCCTTAACATGGCTCTAAGGTCCGGTTCCTGCCAATTTATGCTACTGTCCTGCTCACTCACTGAACTAAATCCATCTAACTAACCTTCTTTCACTGTCTCCAGATGCACCAAACCAAACCCTTTCACCCCAAATCTCTGCACAAGCCTCTAGTTCTTTCTCCTCCTTCACGTCTTAGCTTACAGAGCATTTCCACAGAGCTGCGTTTCATACTGTTATTCTCTCACAAAGAAGTCTCCTCTTGTCCTACATAGTACTTACCACAATTTTTAATTAATAGTAGCATCTGTTCTTTTACTCAAGAACTGCTATTGAGCTCCTACTATGTTCCAGGGACAGTTTTAGTCAAACAAGCCAAACATTATGTCTTTTATTTGCACCCTGGGTGTAAGCCCCAGGAAGGCAATGTCCAGGCAGTACCCATTACACTGGGTGTCCAGTTCCTAACTGTACACACAGCACTCAAGATGATGCTGGAACAGAGTTGATATTGAATCAATAGTATTAATAAGGGTTAAGCATCTGTGTTTTTTAAGTTTGAGATGATATGAGAATCTGATCTGAATCTTGCTGGCTAAATTGAAGGATCAGAAGATGAATTCTGTTTGACAAAGTTGAAGGTGGCGTTTTTACTTTAGGGACATACTTCACCCTCAGTGTGACTCCCTCTAGGTGAACATGAACTTTTGGGAAAAGTCATATAGACAACAGAGGCCATAAATAGAAAAAGAGAAACTCTAGTATTTGAAGAGAGATACTGAAGAAAAACTCTGGGAGATGATCATGTGAAGATGTATGAGTTTATGTACTTGTGAAAAGAACATGAAACATTTTGAAGTCATTTTATTAATACATGCTTTGGAAATATTAAATGAAATTGAAGTGATGAGATAATCTCCAGTCATGAAATTGTACAAGTTGATTCGGGTTTAAGTTCATCTTTTGAGGGAAGAATATTAGAAGAATATTATAGTACTATATATTAAAATTAAGTATTATATATTAAAGCCAAAAACGGCCTATGGACACATTTTCAAGCTATTATCAAATAGCTGCTCTGGTCTTAATATGAACAGTGTTACACTGGATCTGAAACTATTTTCAGAGATAAGTGTGTAAGACTCAAAATATTAGTAAAAGACTTGATCTTTACCTAGTGTTTTACTTGGATCAAGGAAATGGGATTTTGTTATCCAATTAAGGGAACAAAGATGCATGCTTATAATCACATAACACTAAATAGGAGGTACTTCCTTGAATTGTATGAGGTTAAGGGCTGAAGAAGAGAAACCCAGTCATGCAGTAAATGCATGAATGAACTTTTTAAAATGTAATATGATGGCAAAGCAATGAAAATTAAGGCAGTCATAAGAAAAAATTGCTATGCATGCTTTAAAAATACATTCTATGAATTCATTTCTCAGTATATCTCTACATGCTTCAATTTCAAACAATTTGGTCTGTCCTTGGCACTCTCTGTACTTCATGGACTATAAGCTTTTTTTTTTTAACTTTAAAAAAATTTTATTTTAATTCCAGTTAGTTAACATATAGTGTTATATTAGTTTCAGGTGTACGATACAGTGATTCAACACTTCTGTACAATACCTGGTACTCACCACAGCAAATACACTCCTTCATCCCCATCACCTGTTTCACCCATCCTCCTGCCCACCTCCCCTCTGGGAACCATCAGTTTTTTTCTCTAGTTAAGATTCTGATTCTTGCTTTGTCTCTCTCTCTTTCTCTTATTTTTTCCCTTTGCTTGTTCATTTTGTTTTCTTAAATTCCACATGTGAATGAAATCATATGGTATTTGTCTTTCTCCGACTTATTTTTTTTTAATTTTTTTATTGTTATGTTAATCACCATATATTACATTATTACCGACTGACTTATTTTGCTTAACATTATACTCTCCAGCTCCATCCATGTGGTTGCAAATGGCAAGATTTCATTCTTTGTTTATATACAACACATCTTCTTAATCAATTCATCAATAGATAGACATTTCGGCTGCTTCCATGTCTTGGCTATTGTAAATAATACTGCTATAAACAGAAGGGTCCATGTATCCCTTTGAATTAGTATTTTTGTATTATTTGTGTAAACACCCGGCAGTACAATTGCCAGGTCATAAGGTTATTTTTAACTTTTTTAGGAACCTTCATCCAGTTTTCCACAGTGGCTGCACCATTTTGTATTCCAACAGTTCATGAAGGTTTCTTTTTCCCCACATCCTTTCCAACACCTGTTGTTTTTTGTGTTGTTGATTTTAGCCATTCTGACTGGTGTGAGGTGATATCTCATTGTAATTTTGATTTCCATTTCCCTGATGATCGGTGATGATCAGGATCTTGTCATGTGTCTGTTGGCCATCTATATGTGTTCTTTGGAGAAATGTCTGTTCATGTCTTTGGCCCATTTTTAATTGGATTATTAGCTTTTTGGGTGTTGAGTTTTATAAGTTCTTTATTTATTTTGGATACTAACCTTTTATCATATATATCATTTGTAAACATCTTCTCCCATTCTGTAGGTTGCCTTTTAGTTTTGTTGATTGATTACTTCATTGTGCAAAAGCTTTTTATTTTGATGTAGTCCCAATAGTTTATTTTTTATTTTGTTTCCCTTGCCTCAGGAAACATGTAGAAAGAAGTTGCTATGGCCGAGGTCAAAGAAATTACTGCCTATGTTCTCTTCTAGGATTTCTATGGTCTTACATTTAGGTCTTTAATCCATTTTGAATTTATTTTTGTGTATGGTGTGAGAAAGTGGTCCAATTTCTTTATTTTACATGTTGCTGTCTAGTCTTCCCAACACCATTTGTTGAAGAGACTGTCTTTTTCTCTTTGGATATTCTTTCCTGCTTTGTCGAAGACTAATTGACCATATAATTGTGGATTTATTTCTGGATTTTCTATTCTGTTCCATTGATCTGTGTATCTGCTTTTATGCCAGGACGATACTGTTTTGATCTCTACAGCTTTGTAATATAACTTAAAGTCTGGAATTGTGCTTCCTCCAGCTTTGCATTTCTTTTTCAAGAAATGGAGTCTTTGGCTATTTGGGGTCTTTTGTGTTTCCATACAAATTTTATGATTATGTGTTTTAGTTCTGTGAAGAATGCTATTGGTATTTTGGTAGGGATTGCATTAAGTGTATAGATTGCTTTGGGTAGTATAGACATTTTAATGATATTTGTTCTTCCAGTCCATGAGCATGGAATGTCTCCATTTCTTTGTGTCATCTTCAATTTCTTTCATCAGTGATTTATAGTTTTCAGAGTACAGGTCTTTCATCACTTTGGTTAGGTTTATTCCTAGGTATCTTATTATTTTGGGTACAACTATAAATGGGATTTTTTTTTAGTTTCTCTTTCCGCTGCTTCATTATTGGTGTATAGAAATGCAAGAGATTTCTGTACATTGATTTTGTATTTTGTAACTTTACTGAATTCGTGTATGAATTCTAGCAGTTTTCTGGTGCAGTCTTTTTCGTTTTCTATACACAGTATCTGTCATCTGCAAATAGTGAAAGTTTTACTTTTTCCTTACCAATTTGGTATTTCTTTTTGTTGTCTGAATCTTGTGACTAGGACTCCAGTACAATGTTGAGTAAAAGTGGTGGGAGTGGACATTGAGTGTCTTGTTCCTGACCTTGTTCCTGACCTTGTTCCTGGGGAAAATGTTTCAGTTTTTCCCCATTAAAGATAATGTTAGCTATGGATTTTTCACAGATGGCCTTTATTATGTTGAGGTATGTTCCCTCTAAACCTACTTTGTTCAGGGTTTTTATCATGTCTGGACATTGTACTTTGTCAAATCGTTTTTTTTCTGCATATATTGAATTGACCAAATGGTTCTTATCCTTTCTCTTATTGATGTGATGTATTATATTGATTGATTTGTGAATTTTGAGCCATACTTGCAACTCAGGAATAAATCCCAATTGATTGTGGTGAATTTTTTTAATGTATTAATGAATTCAGTTTAGTAATATTTTATTGAGAATATTCATCAGGAATATTATCCTGTAGTTCTCTTTTTTAGTGGTGTCTTTATCTGGTTCTGGTATCAGGGTAATTCTGGCCTCATAGAATGAATTTGGAAGTTTTCCTTCCTTTTCTATTTTTTGAATAGTTTCAGAAGACTAAGTACTAACTCTTCTTTAAATGTTTGGTATCCTGTGAAGTCATGTGGTCCTGGACTTTCATTTGTTGGGATTTTCTTGATTATTGACTCAATTTCTTTGCTGGTTATTGGTCTGTTCAAATTTTCTATTTCTTCCTGTTTCATTTTGGTAGTTTATGTTTCTAGGAATTTATCCATTTCTTCTAGGTTGTCCAAAATGTTGGCATACAGGTTTTTTTTTCAATTTTTAATAATCTTTACTTTTTTGAGAGTCTATAATTAAATAAACATATTGTTTTTTTAAGATTTTATTTATTATCCATTTGAGAGAGAGACAGAGAGAGAGAGAGAGAGAGAGCACACAAGCCAAGGAGAGGGGCAGAGGGAGAGGGAGAAGAAGGCTCCCCCACTGAGCAGGGAGCCTGACCTGGGGCTCGATCCCAGGACCCCAGGGATCATGACCTGAGCCAAAAGCAGATGCTTAACCAATTGAGCCACCCAGGCATCCCTATATTGTTAAGTTTTAATTTATAAATATACTAATTGATGTTCTTTTGAGAAGCATGGCCAAAGCTTGAAAATGGCTCCCTAACATTCTGCCCCAAATATGAGCTGGATGAAAAAAAAATTAAAATATTCTATGCTTTTTTATTGCACTGCTCCTAACTCAGACTGCCATTTAAACCCTTCCTCCTTCCCACCATCCATCAAAATGCTGAGCAACAAGTCCAGGAGTCCATGTCCCAATTATAAACAAGGGAGGACATAGACTCATCTTGGTCTTTGTAGAGTTCATCTTCTTCTATTTCAAGTTTACCCATGAATGGAATGCTGAAAATATTCATTTGGTGACTGTGATGTTTTAGGACTGTTGTCTTCTCTTTATCCAAGCCATATTGCAGCAGCCTGCCACTCCTTGGTGACCCAGTGCTCTTCCTAAAAGCATATTATTACTTCATGGACAGTAGGTAGATAGATCTTCAATACATTTGGAACTATAGAGTAATGGGCTTACCTATGTTAATGCATTAAATATAGATTTATGTATAAATTTGAACCAAGACTTTAATCAAAATGTGTTTCTTATTTATTGGTTCAATGTCAATAAGGTAAGACAACACATTTCTATAGACAGTAAGTAAAACCAGAACTAATGCTTTATATCTTTATATCTTGATTTTAATTTTGAGCCACACTATTTGTTCCCTGAAGGGAAGGCACTTTGATTCCAGTTCCAAGAACAAATCATGCATAGAATAAAAATACTTCCAAATTATAAATTTCTTTTCAGATGTTCCTGAGAAAGTCAATGAGGGAAATATATGTTAATCTAATCTGCCTAGGCATGCTGCCATGATTTAGTGATCATAAATATTAATTTCTGTGCCTAAAAGATGAATAAGGACAGTGAATTTTAAATGAAACTAAGAAAATATTTTTGAAAAGAAAGAAGTGGTCTGAATGAAATATACTTATTTGCAGTAATCATTTTTAATTCCACCCACTAATATATAAACTAAAGCACTTAGACTTTACCTGTCTTTAAGCTGATGGCATTTCTATAACTCTCTCACAGTGTTATTAATACTAACTCAAGATGAAACTGTGAAGTACCAATGGTAATGCTTTGGGAGAGTTTTAAGGTGATTGTCAGCTCACAAATAAGTTACACAACTATAACTAATCTTGCAACAGTTAGGCACTTGAAGTGGTAATGTAATCCAACAAAACATAGTCTAGCTGTTCTTTATTTTAGCCAAAAGCCTGAGAATTTTTAGAGCTTAGAACTTAATTTAATTTAATTTTTTATTTTTTTAAAGATTTGATGTATTTATTCATGAGAGACAGAGAGAGGGAGAGAGAGAGAGAGAGAGGCAGAGGGAGAAGCAGGCTCCCAAGGAGCAGGGAGCCCGATGCAAGACTCGATCCCAGGACTCTGGGATCATGACCTGAGCCGAAGGCAGACACTTAAACATCTGAGCCACCCAGGCACCCAGAACTTAATTTTAGATCTTGTAATATTCTTGAGTTACTTTAGAATGTATTTTAAATATATGGATTAAGAGGAATCATTAATTTTCTGGGTTTTTTTTTCCCTATTTTTAGATGAACAACTGCATATCTCAAGCTTTCTTTGTTCTGAGTAATTCAGTAATAAGAAATCAGTCTCTGCTATATTTCAAATATCCTGATATAGTATAGATACTAGAGTAGAATAATTACCACTTACTAATAACTTGAAGTATACCAATATTTATAAAGAATTTCCACTGTCCATACAAGTTTATGGTCTGATTAAGGGATGGAGGTATTTATGAAGATACGTTTATGCCATTTGTGTGGAAGGGAAAGAGTAATTATCTCAAGTAATATCTTTTCCCTTAATTAGAATGTGGTACCAAGAGACCAAGAACATGAATTTGTATTAGGTTTGAAGAGGTTAATTTCACCTCAGTAGTTGTAACATGTATTTTCAGTGATTTTTAAAATGATCTGCTAATTTTAAAGTAACCAAAATTAATACAAAACTCTTAGTTGTGAGGAAAACACAAAGCAAGTTGAGAGACTAAGAGGTCTGTTACTATTAACCAAAAACAAAACAAAACAAAACAAAACAAATCTAAGAATATGGATTACTAAGCATGGGACAGCAATCTTTCTAAATCATGAGTCAGACTATATTATGGATTGTGAGTTACTCCTGGCTGTCCCTAGGAGATGATTTAATATTATTCATTGTCTTCTGATGGCACTAAATTAATCAAGTCTGATATTGTACCACTTGAGCTATTTAGTTTCTTAATGGATGTAATGTTTTTAGGCTTCATAGGTTACAAAACATTAATTCTGAGAGTTTTAATAACAGAAAATCCATACCAGCTGTGAGTTATTTTTGACACATAGAATGAATTAGTTGAAAACTCAACCATTTCTTTAAATGCATTCTTATAAATTTAATATATCATCTCCATAGCCTTTGACAAGATGAACTGACAATAAATGTTAGGTGTAGAAATATCACTTGATGAAACCTATTTACAAATCATTATTTATATTTAAAATTTCTTGTAATATATGTTGAAAGATGGAATAGAATATCAAGAACATCACCACTTGAAATTTTAGTATGTGGTAAACTTCATGATTAAATAAAAACAAAAATAATTTCTGCCTAGAAGAAAGGAATTCCAGTGCTATATGACAATATGGGGATAGCATATGGAAGATCATTCATGGATATAATGTTTTTATTTTTATTTTTATTTTTTTTAAAGATTTTATTTATTTATTCATGAGAGACGGGGGGGGAAGAGAGAGAGAGAGAGAGAAGGGGAGGGAGAAGCAGGCTCCCAAGGAGCAGGGAGCTGGATGTGGGACTATATCCCAGGACCCTGGGATCATGACCTGAGCCGAAGGCAGACGCTTAACCATCTGAGCCACCCAGGCGCCTGGATATAATGTTTTTAAAGAGGTAACAAGGAAGAGTTAGTTGCATAAAGATTAGAATGTGGAAAAGTAGGACCTAGATAGTGAAAGAGATTTAGAAAATTAGCTTTTTTTTCCTACTCAGGAAAGAAGACTGGATAAATTTAATAACTGTTTTCAAGCACTTTGAGAAATGTTGAATTGATCATGATGGCCAGCTGTATGTTCTATCTTCACTTATGATAAAAAACAGGAAAAGTGTTTGAATTGTATCGTGGCAAGATTTATTTATACCTAATGGAAATCATAGGTGATCCATGATGTTTTTAAAAGAAATTTTATCATTAATAGAATTTTTTTTACAATGAAATATGGTCTCTCTCTTATTTTTTAAAGATTTTATTTATTTATTTGATAAAGAGAGACACAGCAAGAGAGGGAACATGGGCAAGGGGAGTGGGAGAGGGAGAAGCAGGCTCCCCACAGAACAGAGGACCTGAAGCAGGGCTTGATCCCAGGACCCTGGGATCATGACCTGAGCCAAAGGCAGACGCTTAACAACTGAGCCACCCAGCCGCCCCTGAAATGTGGTTTCTTATTTAAATTATCTCTTGAGAAATTCTTGTGTAGCCCATGTTTTTGATACATGACTGGACAGAGGAAACAATTATTGTTTTGCCAAAAAAACAAATTTCACTTTAAGTTCAATTTATGGTTCAACTTCCCAATTTGAAATAAAAATAAATTATTTTCAATTTTCATAGTGAAATATTTTAAATAAAAAATAGAGAGAATAGTATGAAGACCCCCAAGGACTATTAACTCAGCTTTGTTAATGACCAATATACAAGGAATCCTGTAATTATCTATATCTCTTTGTCCTTCACATTTATTTTGAAACAAATACCTGCCACCATGTCATGTCATCTGTACATATTTCAGTTTGTATTGTGAAAGAATACTCTTCTTTTCAACATAACCACAATATCATTATCATATGCAGGCAGATTAATAGTAATTCATTAATATCATCAACCATTTTTTCCCCACAGTTTATTTGAATCAAGATAAAAATGAGGTCCCTATCTCCTAATTGGTTAATATATCTTCTAAGTCTTTAGTAACATATGTAGAATTTCAATTTGATTATTTCAACACTGTGGTATTTAGCATATTATTCTGCTACATATTCCTTATAAATTGGTAGCTAGATCTAGAAACTTTGTAAGATTCATGTTCATTTTTTTGGCAGGAATACTCCATAGGTGATGTTAAATATTCCTATTTAGAGACATGTAACTTCTGGTCATCTCTCCTTTTGTGTTTTTAGCAGGAGTTAATGATTGTTACCTTGATTCATTAATTCACTAGGTGTTACAGGATGGTTGTAATTCTGAATCCATATTCCTTTATCATTTGTTAGATGGAATCTTTCCAAAAAGGAAAAGCTGTCTTAATTAGTTATTATCCTGAGTATAGTTCATATAGGAAGGCAGGAAAATGCTTGTTTCTTTTCCCTTATTTACCAATTTCAAAATAATAACTCAGCTCCTAGTATCCTTCAAAGGCAACCAGATATTTGTATATATTTAAATATCACTGATTCAGTTTCTTTTCTGGTTATCAGTCTGTTCAAGTTCTCTATTTCTTGCTGTTTCAGTTTTGGTAGTTTATATTGTTAGATATTAATAAGAATTCATGGATTTAAAATGTTATATATTTTAAGTCTTTTGCAGCTATTATTCTTATTGATATCCAAATTGCCTCATCTTTACTTAAAATGATTTTCATCACATTGGCTCCTGAGTCTTTTGACATAAAGCTGATAGTTTTGGAGAGCTTCCTTGCATTTTGTATAATAAGGCATTCTAGGCTAATCTCATATCCTGTTGGCCCGTATTGAATAATCCAATTTTTAATAATGGTTTTCCAAGTTCGATAGTTTTTTTTAGAAAGCACAGATTTTTGCCATAGTAAATAGATTGAAATAAAGCATAGCACATGAATAAAATTTATAGAGCAGTGTGATCACATTAGGTAAATACCACATTTTATGGGCAAAAAGAAATCAGCATTCTTCTGAGAAAGATGTAGGACTTTATGGAATCAAGAAGATGATATGGGGCGCGTGGGTGGCTCAGTCGTTAAGCGTCTGCCTTCGGCTCAGGTCAGGATCCCAGGGTCCTGGGATGGAGCCCTGCATCGGGCTCCCTGCTCGGCGGGAAGCCTGCTTCTCCCTCCCCCACTCCCCCTGCTTGTGTTCCCTCTCTCTCTGTGTGTCTCTCTCTGTCAAATAAATAAAATCTTTAAAAAAAAAGATGATGTGATGAGTCCTGAATTCTTTTTGGAGCCCAGATTTTGTGTTGTTCATTAAGTTATTAGTAGAAATGAAGATGTTGTTCATTAAGAAATTAGTAGAAAAGAATTAGTAGAAACTAGAAATTTCTACTAGAAATTTAGTAGAAACTAGAAATTTCTACTAGAAATTAGTAGAAATTAGTAGAAAAAGCTTCTCCTTTTTGGAAAGATTCCATCTAACAAATGATGAAGGGTTATAGATTCAGAATTACAACCATCCTGAAACACCTAGTGAAGAATTGAAGTGATATGGAAGACAAGTTTATGTACTGCTTTCCCAAGTGCTAAACTGCAGATTTAGCTTTAGGCAATAAATTCCCCAGTTGTTTCCCTTCTCAATCCTACATATGAAGTAATGAATTTTTATTAAAAAGAAAAAGAAATTTTCTAAGTTGTATGATGCTATAAGCAAAGTTACTGATAAATAGTAAATGGGTCTTACATTTGGAAAGTTAAGTAAATGTAACAAATCTGAGCTAGAAAACTAACTGTTACCATCTGGGTTAATAGGAGAACATTTTAATCTCTATGATATCAGTCCCAATAACAAAAATATGATGTGATAGAAGGCTGAGGAAAAACAATTGCCGAATGAAAGACAATAGGAGGAAAGATAATAGCCTCATCAAGATTATTGGCTTGTATGCTCACAGAGACTTATGTACATTTGTCTCCCTGAAAATGTTTGCAACCTCTTGAGGATGTTAATATGAAATGATAGACTGTCATATGTAAAGAAACAGTCTTTCCCGTCCTGTAAGAGAAAGAAATGTGTGTAATGTCTTTGGATCTCACTTTAACCGAAGGTATCACAGACATTACTCTTTGGTAATATCTGAAAGAAGACAGCTGATAGAGCTGAAAGAAGGGGAGACTATTTCCCCCCAAACCATGGTTCTTTCCGTCAGAACAATAGCATATAGATAAAAGAGTTTTTGATGTGAAGCAGAAATAATCGATGTTGATAAAGATCATCACTGTAGCTTTTTAGAGGAGTCAACATCCCCTCAGTTGCACAAAAATATCAGCCTTAAAAATATATTTGCTGTCAATTTCACAACATAAATCTGAGTTATTCAAGTATCTTTATCAGTCATCATTTTTCTTTGCCTTCCTAGGCTTATCAACACTGCAAGCTGTGCTGGATTCTGCTGCTGAAAAGAAATGGCAAGTGACTGCTATCAATGTGGGAAACATTAACAATGACAAGAAAGATGAGACATACCGATCACTTTTTCAAGATTTGGAGTTAAAAAAAGAACGGCGTGTAATCCTAGACTGTGAACGGGATAAAGTAAACGACATTGTAGACCAGGTTGGCTACTCTCTGTTTTCTAATAGCACCACCTATAGAATGTGTGTGCAGTGTCAGCATTTTGCAGTGAGTATTTGTGTGAGGTGCTGAACAGCAGTTTTTCCTTTATGGTTTTATGTAGGATGCAGCAAAGATCATCATTAAATTATCTCTGGCTTTGGTTAGCAATAGCAGATGGTCTTCAATCATGCTGACACATTATATTAATCATTAACTATATTAAATATGTAACTATTGAGTCTTCTGTTTTATATGATAAGCATTGCCCTAAAATTTGATATTTTTAGTTGGAAATTTAAAATTTAACTTATTGAACTTTTTAGAGATAAAGGAATAGCCACCAATTAAGTGAAAATAAGGCTGGGGTTCTAAGGGAAAAGTGAGTGGTTCATGGCAAAACGTGGAGAACATCAAACATTAGAGCTCAGTATGGAACATTAGGCCTATATTGTCTGAATGCATCTGTGTCTTTCAGAGAAAGCATGTTGTATGTAGGAGAGACATAGTCTGTGTCTGATGTTTGAGAATTTTACTGGATATAAGGATGTTTTATCTGTGCTTACCTTACCACCTTGATTCCACTTAAGGTCTTTTGGGATAGGACAGCCATTCAGTAATATCCTAATGATAAAAATAAGATCCACTATATTATATACATAGGATAAGTGACCAGGAATGTTGGTGAAGCAGCATCATGATTTAGTGAGTTAAGATCTGCTTCCCTGGGTATCTGTTTCTTTTCCCAACTGATAAATGTGTGTGTGTGTGTGTGTGTGTGTGTGTGTGTGTGTTTAGTGGCTGCTAGTTCCTTGGGATAATATAGGATTGGAAGAAAAATATGCAGTTAAGTATGCATTTCTAGGTCTTTCTAGGCTTTGCAGAGACAATTCACTAATTTGTATAACACAAAGCATTTTGCAAACATGAATGTTGATGCAGCTTTAATTGATATGTAATAATACAGGCCCTAAGACATACAAAATGGATCTTGCATAAAATATTAAATAACTGGATAAAACTAACTTGTTATGAGAAAGAGCTAAATCTTATATGCCAGAGTGGTGAACATTTCCATGGAAAAATCTTGATTCCTGTCTCAGGAGATGAAATTAAGGTTGTTTTTAACCTGAAGCTCTCGTGTTCAAATGTGAACCTCAACAACTCATTTGAATTTCATAGGAGAGTCTCATTAAAACTGAATTTTAATAATAGTTATTAGTCTTTTTTTAAAGAACTTATGTATTCATGGATTATCATAACAAATGTTGGTGAGTGTCTATATGAAAATAATTATTTCCAAAACTAGAAGAGGGAAACTATAGGAGAAATTGGGAATATATGGAATGCAGTGTTTTGAAACAAATATATGATGATTAAATGTCCGTATGGATATCCATTCAAAAGGTACAGAGAGTTTGCACATGTATATTGTATTTTCAAAAGACACTCTTGAATTTGTTAAATGAGTGGTACAATGGTTGGTTGCATCATTCAGCAAACACTAACTGCAGACATCCTTTGTGTCTAGAATGAAACATGCAAAGAAAGGGAAGAATGGTATCTGTACCCCCATTAACCCATAGTTTAGAGGGGAAAATAAGTTTTACATGTCACACTGTAGTACTGCAGGTTAGATATTCACATACTGGCAGCATTTGTCTGGCTTGGGTTCATTCATTTGCTCATTCAATAAATTGCCTTGAGTGTCTGTTTGCCAGACAGGCACTGTGGTGGATCCAAGAAAGTAATGTTAAACAAAACAGGCAAAACCCCATTAAGGTGAATATTTATGATATATTTACAGAAATTAATATGCAATTATAATGATGGTGTATATATATATGAATGAAGAGAACAGGATGTTATGAAAAAAATTACGAAAATAGTTTAGATTAGGAGATCATGGAAAACCTTCAAGGAATAGAGTTTACCAAGCAAAAAGTGGGGTTGAAGTACATTTCAAGAAAAGGAAACACTATTTACTTATTCACTCTATCAATACTTACAAGAGAACAGAGGTGATGAAACTTTATTGTTAAAATAGTTTAAAGTTAGAAAGAGAATCAATCTTTGTTGATTATGAGTATTTTATCATTTAATAAATCCTTGGAGTTACTTATTTCTGGTTGTGATTGGGTGGGGAAAAGGACTCAGCCATCAGAAACATTTAGAAATCAATATAAATTTAGTATTGGCAGTGCAATGTTGATTATTACAAAGCAAAAATGTGATAGTATGGTCAACATGAATTCCTATGTAGAGGCAGGGCTAGTAAATTTTCATATCCCCTCCCTTTCTTTCAGTGAACGCTAAACTCAACTACTGGTAGCACCATTTTTATGATATGTTGTTGTTGTTTGGTCTTTGTTTGTTTTTAATTCCCAGAAGGAAGACAAACATGATTCAGAAAGTAGAATGAACAGTAAGCAGAATCAACAGATGTCAGTAGGAAGTATGAGGGACAAAATCAACTCAATTCAAGTGATGCTAATTAATATATTTTTCATGCAGAAGGACATCTTTTCTTCACAATTTTCCTTTCAATACAGAGGGTTCATTTTCTTGGAAAAAGCGATTTAGTTGTATTACATAAAAATAGGTTAGAAAATGACACAAGCCCTAACTCTTCCAAATAGCTATCACTTAACATCAAAGGGGCATTTGGTGGACTCTTTCCTAGGATTTTGCCCTTGTTCTTTAACTAAATACATTGCTTTGAAGTACCTGACTTTGTCTGGGATAAGGGAAGGTCAGGGAAGTCTTTTCCTAAGAGGTAACATTGGGCTGAGATTCCTTGTGCCTGAAGCATTAATAAGACAAATGATAGAGTGGTGGAGAGAGCTTTCCAAGCAGAGGAAATAGAATATGTGAAGTCCTGAGGTGACGGAAAGAAGCCTTTTCATGTACAAAAATACTTAAAAAGAGGGCTGATAAGACTCTAGTATAGAGAATGGAAAAAGAGGGTCTGGAGAAGCTTGCAAGATCATTGGACTTTGTAGCATAAATTAAGGATTTTGTTTATTATGCTAGAAGCAATGGGAAGCCATCAAAACTGTGTCATCAGGGAAATGGTTTGAAATTTTGTCTGGATAAACCAGGCTAATGGTTTGAAATTTTGTCTGTAGCCCTGCCATTTCATGCTTTCTATTGGTGTGACAGTTTTCTTAAACATAAAAATTATATTTGAATATCTAAGTACTAGGACTATAGTGGGGTCATTTCACCAATGTCTACCATCTTGAATTGCTATAGATCAGTGAAAAGTCACATTGATTCAGTAATGCCCCAAACTCATGAGCATTACCAAGACAACCATGTTTATCTTGCCATTGAGTTTTTTTTAATTTTTTATTGTTATGTTAATCACCATACATTACATCATTAGTTTTGGATGTAGTGTTCCATGTTTCATTGTTTGTGCATAACACCCAGTGCTCCATGCAATACATGCCCTCTTTAATACCCATCACCAGGCTAACCCATCCCCTAACCCCCCTCCCCTCTAGAACCCTCAGTTTGTTTTTCAGAGTCCATCGTCTCTCATGGTTCCTCTCCCCCTCCGATTCCCCCCCTTCATTCTTCCCCTCCTGCTATTTTCTTCTTTTTTTTTTTGACAGATTTGTGGAGAAAGATTAGCTTCTCTGATGTTTTGCTACCTCAAGCTGGAAACAAAAATGTTCATTTGAACTAAATTGCAAACATTTCAAGACTCTTAAGATGGGAATATTATTTTATAGATTCATATAAGAATTCTTTTATATGCTTATTAATATTTTTTTAAATTTATTTTCTACTATAAATTTGAGTGTTGATGTGTGAATATAAAATCTCAGGTGTTGGTTTCAGCTCTCTGATGTTTTAGAAAAATAGCTTTTGGAGGAATAAAATTGTGACTTATTATGGATTCAATATTCTTTTTGTTTTACATTTCTTGAAAATCTTCTGACCTTATTTTCACTGTTGACTAAACTGAAGTAATTATTTGTTCAGTTATTGACTTCTTGAAAGATAGCATTTATAAAGCACTAAAATGTATTGTTACTTTTTTCTGAGAGAAATATTCTCTGGATTTGATAATTGTATTTTATCAAGTAGGAATCATCATAGAATATCAGAAAACAGTAGATAAAATTCCACTTTTTTCCTCAATTGGGTCATAACATCAATAATTTTAATTTATATTATTTGCATGTATTAAATAATTGTTTCTTTATCTTTGTTAGGTTATTACCATTGGAAAACATGTTAAAGGTTACCATTATATCATTGCAAATCTGGTAGGTGAATTAATTGATATTTATAATTTTAATAGAGCTACTTATAAAATAGTTTTGAATGACCAGCATTTATCAGTGTTATTTTTAAAACATATCTTGATTTTATTGATCAATTAGAAGTAACAATATTTTTCTGAGTTTGTGTTTTAGACTCACTTCTCACTTTACATTTTCTAATCAATTTCCTATTATTAGTGATGTCAGAAATATTTGACAAACTTTATAAATTGTCTTAGAAGGCATATTTAATTATGGAAAAGTTTTCAAAAATATATAAAGTTTAATTGTTCAAATTTCCTCTTGTTTCTCACTATCATAGTGTTTTATAATTTTTCCCTCTGTGCATTCCTTTAAAGTTTTTAGTAAATATAGTATCTGAAATAAATGCACATTTGGGAGAATACATCAGTGAAAAATTAAAGCTGTAAATGTCAAGAATATTAACATATTATTTTTATTTATTTCTGATTTTCTATTTAATATGTAAGCAACACAATGAAATTAAATCCCTGTAGCTGATCACTTTTTCATTGGGATTTCTGTCAAATTACGATTATACTGAACATCCAAGTGGTTAATTGTAGCTCCCTCTCAAGTATAATCAGAGCCAATTTAGAATTATTTTTAGATACTTTTTTCAAAATAGTTTTCAGATCAGTAGTAAAATGACCTTAAGTCTTTACCATTGCAAAAGTTTATGTTCTTTGAGGAAGTATGATCTTACTTGACTGAGAAAACTGCCCTCCCCAAACTCAAGAAGATATGAGAAAAGGAGGGAAAAAATGAGAGCTTATTCTAAATAGCATAATAGGACTCTGAAAAGGTTTCATATTTACCCAAATGTAGAATTCTTTTTTTATTTTTTTAAGATTTTATTTATTTGACAGAGACACAACGAGAGAGGGAACAAAAGCAGGGGTACTGGCAGGCAGAGGGAGAAGCAGGCTTCCCGTGGACTGGGGAGCCCAATGCGGGGCTGGATCCCAGGACCCTGGGATCATGACCTGAGCCGAAGGAAGACGCTTAATGACTGAGCCACCCAGGCACCCCCCAAATGTAGAATTCTTTCTTTCTTTTTTTATTTTCGTTTGTTTCTTTGTTTGTTTGTTTAGAAAGATAGGGAGAGAGAAAGAGGGAATGAGGGTAAGGGCAGAGGGAGAGCAAGAGGGAGAATTCCAAGCAGGCTCTATGCTCAGCAGCATGGAGCCCTACTCGGGGCTTGAGATCATGACCTGAGCCAAACCAAGAGTCAGCAGCTTAACCCACTGAGCCCAGGCAGCCCTGTAGATTTGTTTCTGTAGGTGGTTTCTGGAATATTAGATTGTTATATCAGAAGACATTTTTTCTAGTAATGATGGAAAAAACAAAAACAAAAACTTTACAACTGATACTGTTTTCACTAGAAGGTGGCACCAGTGATTTAGAATATTAAATCTCAAACCTGCATGTTATTAGTAGAAGTTGATTGTTCAGATAAAACTTCTGTTTACCAATGAAATGGCTAACTACTATAAAATTCATTAGAATTTTTCCATTAATATGATAATATAGATCCTAAATGACCCCCTACCAGAGAAGCAAGGGTTAAAATAGATAAAGCTCTGTATTCACTCTTCAGAGCCACATTCTGTGCAAAGAACAGCCTGGACAGTTAGTCCCCTGTGTGAATTGTGCCATTTGATGAACAACACAGAGCCACATTGAAAGCCGTGATCTTTAAAAATGTCCAGATGGAGAAGATTATATTGGAACATTGAGAAATAATGACAGAAGGTGGCTCATCAATTTGAGAGTTGATATGTGATGCTATGAAAAGGAAAGAAATGTATGGATGACCAAAGTAAAAAAAAAAAAAAAATATATATATATATATATAAAACAAGAGCCTGCTGCTATCATGCTTCTAGGGAGGAACATACCCAGTATTTTATTTGAATTCAAATTCTGCTTTTTCATTTCTGAATACTTGGTATCTTCAACATATGGAACTTCTAGTGAATCAGTAAGTTCAAAGAATCTGAGGAGTGCTGCAGTTTCTGAGAATTTAGAGCTTGAAAATTTCACTGACATTTAAAATTGAAGAATCCCATTCAGAGTTAAAGAGCGTTCATCTTCCAGACTCTTGGTTGGAGATGTCCCCCTTCCCCTGTCCAGAGTCTAATGAATCTTAAAGGAGGTGGCTATAAAAGGTAGAAAAGTCCTCAGATACCATTACTGATGAATTTCCTCAGGAATTGGTAATGCTTGATTAGGCTCCCAAAACACAGATTGTGATTAATTTCCTGATATAGCATTTAAAAGGATATTTTGTACATAAAGTGATGAAGAAGTAGTCATAAAGGGATCCAGTTCTCATTTCTTCAACCCATAAATATGGACAGAAAGTACTGCAATCCACCCCCACCTGACTATCTTACAGTGAAGCACATTTGTCAAGGAGCCTCCCCCATGCACATGGAAATTCCAAGAAATGTTTTAGTGTCTAAGTGTTAAACAGCCAAAGAGAATCAGGCATTTGAGAAAAGTCTGGTCCATAAAGGATGTAATACAAAACAAACAAATAAATAAATGAATAAATAAACAGAAACAGGGCAGGCAGAAAACACAAGAAAAATGTTTAAAATTGTAATGAGTATCTGCAGAGAAAGAGAAGAAAATTAACTACCCCTAAGGAAGGAGGAAAAATGAAGGGGGGGAAATCAGAGGGGGAGACGAAACATGAGAGACTATGGACTCTGAGAAACAAACTGAGGGTTCTAGAGGGGAGGGCGTTAGGGAGAGTGTTAGCCTGGTGATGGGTATTAAAGAGGGCACGTTCTGCGTGGAGCACTGGGTGTTATGCACAAACAATGAATCATGGAACACTACATCAAAAACTAATGATGTAATGTATGGTGACTAACATAACATAATAAAATTAAATTAAATTAAAAAAAGAAGAGAGAAAGTATGTTATGAAAAAGAAAAAAAAAACTCAGAGAATAAGAAAGAGCTATGGGAAATTTTTTTTTCTAAAATAACAAGTAAAATTATATGACTTTGATGACAAGGTTAGGAAAAATCTTCCAGATTATGTAACAAAATGACAATACAATATGAAGTGGTGTGTGCAGAGAATTTGTGAGGAATTTAGATGTTTAATCTAAGAGTTACAATATCTTAATACCAGGCATTCTAGGAAGACAGAATAGTGAAGACAGGGGAAAGGAACTATCAAAGAGCATTCAGAAAAATTCCCAGTACTCGATGATACAAATATGCCCATTGAGTACACAAAACAATGAAAGAAAGACTTCTTTCATGTTTCAAAGAAAATGTCGTCATGAAATTTCAGAGATCTATAGGAGATCTTAAAAGTTTCGGACAGGTGGGAGGTGGAGGCAGAGAGGAGTATGAAGCAGGTGACATAAAAAAGTAATTAGAAATAATGACATTGTATTTTTCAATAGGAACAATAAAAGTCAGATTATGAGAGTCTCAACATAAAATTCGGTACCCAGCCAAAATAATCAAGTGTCAGAGCAAAATGAAGATATCTTGAGACATTCAGTGTCTCAAGAAATTTACCTCCAATGTGTCTGAGGAAAGTATTGAGGGCTCTGGAAGAAGAAGGGAGTAAAACATGAGAGAATAGTGATCCAGGAAGCGGGTGAACAAGTCGGAAACATGGTGAATGGACACTCCAGAGGAACAGTTGCAGAGGAGATGGAAAGAGGCACCAATTCAGAAGGTCTCCTGCCAATTAAATATTCAGAAAAAAGAGAAACAGATTACTTGATGTGTTTGATATTACTTAAAAAATTTACTCATATAAACATGAAAAGTTCTCATGGAGCAACTAGAGAAAAATAAGGATAGGTATAGAGGAAACTATAGTAGTGAAAAAAATGAAGCAATTACTAACATCAGACCTGGGTGGCTCAGTTGGTTAAGTGTCTGACTCTTGATTTCCACTCAGGTCATGATCTCAGGGTTCTGAGATCGAGCCTTACCTCTGTGCTGAACTTGGAGCCTGCTTAAGATTCTCTCTCTCTCTCTGCCTTTCCCACTCAACTTGCGCTCTCTCTCTCTTAAAAAAAAAAAAACACAAACAAAAGAAGGAAAATGCAGTCCTACCACATTATTTGACTTTGCTCTGAATAATAGAATTATAAATACGAAAACCATGAACATGAAAATGAGTGAACAGGTAAATGTGAATGAATTACATACTCATCTGACATAAGCAGAAACTCAATAAAAATATCTAAAATGAATAATTTAAGAAAGAATAGTGAAAATGTGTCATACAGAAATATGGAGGTAAATATATGAAAAACAAAAATTACTGAAATTGATTGTTTTGAAGCAGCTTAACTGGAGCATGGGCGGGGCAGAGCAGAAAAGCTGTGACTTTTGTTCTATGTATTCTTGCACTATTTGCATTATTTTAATGAAAAGAAAAACCAAAATAATGAGCCAATAACAAAGTAATTATCCTTCTTCACACAAATAGTATTAAAATATGTTTTTTAATATCAATAACAAAGAAAAGATTCTCCTGTATTTTGGATTCAGGGATGTTTTCAATCCTTATGCAGAATAATGAGTAAATGTATAAGGTAAAAATATTTATAATTGTGATTTATTAAAATTGTGATTTCATCTTTGAGAGAATATACTCTCAAAATGAGATAGAATTTATGACAGCACAATATTTGAAATCAATGGAAACACCACATGATAGTTTTACTAATGACTGAATTCATTCTAATAATGCAAGTGATTTTTAAACTTTCATATATGTTATAAAAAATTAAGTTGCACACTTAATATGAAATTATTTGACTGTTCTCAAATAATGACTAGGCATTCAGTACTTTCCATTCTCCTTTTAAAGGTGTTTTATCACCTGAGAGAATGAACAATTTAAATAAGAATAACTTGCTTACCATTTGTAGCTCTTGGGAACTAGGTTTATGTTACTGAGTATCTCTGACTCTGTGGTAGAGCTCTGTTGTAGATTGCATAAATAAAACCAGTACTTATCCATGGAAGATTTCTCAATAAAATGGAGAGCTTTTATGTGAGTACAATCAACTAAAAATCATTGATTAAAGATCCACTGTGATGCCAAGAGGGCAGTAGGTACTGGTTCAGAATATTGGCTGTAAATACACAAACATTTACTCTAGGCTTTTTATCACTCATGTGTTCTTTGACATTTGTAAAACCACAATGTATAGAGTTATTTGGTAAATGTTAAGTTCTCTTTGATTCTCAGGAAAGCCTGACAAACATTTTCTATGTCTAGGGATTTACTGATGGAGACCTATTAAAAATTCAGTTTGGAGGTGCAAACGTCTCTGGATTTCAAATAGTGGACTATGATGATTCCCTGGTATCCAAATTTATAGAAAGATGGTCAACACTGGAAGAAAAAGAATACCCTGGAGCACACACAACTACAATTAAGGTATATCTCTATCTACTAATATGTACATTTACATCTGTATCTTTATCTATCCATATCTAACAGCTGACAAGTAGCCTGTTCTCTGGGACACTCTAGGAAGAAGATAAAAATCTTAATTTGTTTTAGGAACTAAAAACAATAAATGCTTTATTCAATCAAACAAGGAATCTTTGAATTCTAAATGCAGTGCACTGTTCTGATATGAGCACTGCCCAGACTCATCTTTTATTCTCCAGGGGTTTGGACTTCACTTGTTTATTCAACATATTTTATTATTCATACACCTACATGCATATATTTACCTCTAAATATTAAATGTTTCTGCTGTTGGTAGGAAGGGCTTTTTCCCTTCTGTTGGTCATCTTATTGACACCAGAGATAAGAGTGGATCATAGAGTGAGTGAAATGAGATGATCACATTCTTTATGAAACTAGACTTATGAAAAGTAAGAGCAAAAATTGCAAAGCATTTCAAATGCAGAGTGATTTTGTTTGTTTGTTTGTGTATTATTAAGCAGATTGTGTATGAACCTGTCAGGGATAGTGTTATTTCAGTTGCTCTCCCTGTTTATACTTCAGGCAGAGGTTTTGTCATTGTTGTTTTCTGCACCTAATGGAAAAAAAAAGATATGGATGTTTGGCTTTAAATTTGTGTCTGGCTGTGAGACTGGCCCTAGGTAAGGATTAAAAGCATTGAATTCTCTACTTTTGGGTATATAAATGGATCCTGTTAATTTTAAGTTAAATTCATGAAAGCATCTCATAGAATGTTAAAGAATAGCCCAGAGTTAATTTTTTTCTCAAAACTGGGTGACTTCTTATTTGGTGACCTTGACTGATACTCAACATGTACATGGTTTATAACAGTACTGTGAGCTTGTAGGGGTACCTTCAGGTAGCAAAGCTGATGAGAAGACAAATGGACATCTAGTCTTTTCATTGGTGTCAGGGTGTGTCTCCGCCTTCTGCTCTCATTCTGTGGAACTACAGGGTTCCATCCATTCCAAGGTGGTGCCTTTTAAGCTTTCTGATGAAGATTGCATGTGGCATTCATCACCAAATAGAACTAACATGTTCCTTTTGAATACTCGATTGGTCATCGTGTTCCTACCATTGCTGTCTACTGTGAGAAGAATGAGAGCGAAATGAGATGACTATTTTCTCATGGAAGTCATATCATTATTGAAGTGCATGGGTCATGTAACAAAATGCAAGGCAAATTTGGGGTATGAGAGATCTGTTAACATTTTCACCGAAACCTAGCTCTAGATTTCACTCCCTTCTTATTGTAGCACTTAAAAACATAAACAAAAGAATCTCATTTTGATAATCCCCAGTTTAATGGAGGAGACTAACATGTCAATAAGCAAACGTAACAGAGAATGATGCGTGTAAAATATGCCAGCTCCCCGGCATATGATTAGGACAGTATGGGGGAAGGGATGTTAAAGAGGATTCTCCAGAGGTGGGGAATCTAGGCAGGGCTTTGCACATGGTTGAGCAGGAGAAAAAGTATGGGAGGGTGCTGGGGAAAGAGCCTGTACATAGACTCAAAGTGATACAAGGGCATGACAGAGTCAGGGAACTGTACTTTTTCTTCTGTTTTTTTTTGTTGTTGTTGTTGTTTATTTGTTTTGTTTTGTTTTGATTTTTCTGCTGTAAAAATTTAAAATGTTTGGGTTGGGTGGGAGATGAACATTATATGGGCATTACCAAGAGATAAGGCTCTTAAAATGTCAACAGATATAAAAGATAGGAATTACAGGACGGGGCTTTCATGATTTTTGTCTGTTCCCTGGCAGAAGAAAGGAAGAAAATCTAGTTGGGGGATGATATAGTATTTTCTAATATAAACAAGTAGCATATCTTTGATATATGATCTGTTTAAGGAAGGAAAGCAAGAATATTTCCTAATGAGATTATTTCTTTTTATGTTGTCTTTGGGTCATTGACTGTACCAGGGACATTGCCTGATAATTTAAATCACGTTTTATTATCACCACAATAAAAACTTCTAGGCACAAAAACCTGTAAAAACGCAATTCATTACATGAAATTCTCTGCATGGTTAGGCTTTGGAAATAATATAAATTATTTCAAGTTGTAGGAATATTCAATAAATGATTGTTTTAAAGTTTCTGTCTCCTCCAAAAGTTAACAAAGCTTCCATAGTTTCTTAATTAAAATCATTCTTATTCAATAAATACAAGTAAAATATAAATGTTTCAATGTTTCACATATTTTAATTACCACAAAATATAAATTACAAATGTTAAATTTGTTCATTCTTATACTCTGTACAAAAAATAACTCTAGAGTCATAGTACTGAGATTTTAAATCTGACTCACCAGTTTGCTAATTTCGGGGCGCCTGGGTGGCTCAGTCGTTAAGCATCTGCCTTCGGCTCAGGTCGTGATCCCAGGGTCCTGGGATGGAGCCCCGCATCAGGCTCCCTGCTCAGCGGGAAGCTTGCTTCTCCCTCTCCCACTCCCCCTGCTTGTGTTCCTGCTCTTGCTGTCTCTCTCTCTGTCAAACAAAACAAAACAAAACAAAACACAAACCAATTTGCTAATTTCAGGCAACGTTCATTCTTTATTCATTTATCAATCCATTTATCCATTCAATACGTATTTACTGAGTTTTTACTCTGCAAGCTGGCACTGTTTTAAGTGTAAGAGAAATGATAAAGTTCTAGTCTGAGAGCATTAAGGAACTACCAGAAGAAAGTGATTTTCATGGTTTTGATAGAGGAAGATTACTGGCTACCCTCTTTTGCAACATTGTCTGCTGACAATAGATTGTAGGGTGTACATCTGATGGCAGGTGAGCTTTTAGGAAGATATCACAAATAATCCAGGCAACCGATGCAACTGATCATAGTTGTCTGAACTGTGGTGATGGCACCAGGGTGGAGGGAAATCAATGGATTTGCTACAATTGCCAATTATTTCAGATTTCTTTATTTGTAAACAAAAAAATTATTGCAGAAATCATACCCATTCATTATATAGTAATATAAATTCAGTTGAAAGATATCTGTGGGTTAAAAACAAGACTCAGAAAGGCAGTCTGCCTCATTTGTATCTTCCTGACTCCAATCTCCTACAGTGCTTTACACAGAGTACACACATAGTAGATACATGTTGAAATGAAAAATATAAAGAAACCCTTTGAAAATAACAAATCACTGAGAAAGAAAAAAAGTAATTATCATTGCTATGAAATTTGGTTAAAATTTCTGTGCTAACATTTGTTATGTCCTTTTATTCAGTCCTGGCGGAAAAGTAGTGTTATTTTACCTGATGAACTGTAGGATGACTTTAGTCATCAGACCTGAACCATCATGGCACCTAGATTTAAATGGGACAGTTAAAGTGACCATTTTACCTTCCTTAAAAAATGTTTCAAAAGTGGCAGATAATAAAGACGATTTGTCACTCTCTCAAAAATAATTTACAAATATTTCTATTTTTAGATAGATTTTCAGTGTTTTCGGTGTCTTCAGCAACTTGCAAGATGATAGCTATCCATTCTGCCTTGTCACACTGACAATCTGAACCTTATTCAACTTCTGTGTCTGTGATGTTCTGCTGTTCTGCTGATGTTAAGGGATTCGACACTAATTCGTGACCGTGACTGACATTTTTGTGGCACTTAAAATAATGGTTTTCCCACCAGAAACTCATTTCAGTCAGGAAATGACTTAAAGCGCAGACTCAAACTTTTTTAATTGCTGTCCTAAGAGAGTTATTAGGCCTGTCTGAAAATAGCATAATCTTTTTCAGTTCAGTAATTAGCGCTGTGCATTATATAGTACCCTGGTGGCTTAATAGAATTAATTCTGCTTCTTGAACATTTTAACTGACCAAAACCACTGCTGACACATTGGCATTCCTACTCCTAATATTAAAGTATTTTGTCACACAATAGCCTAGAGGCTTGACATGTTTAGTTTCTTATATTCTATGGCTTGGAAAGTATATAAATGGTTGAAATAAGCCCATAAATTAAAATTTTGATATTGGGGGTACTTGGGTGGCTCAGTCGGTTAAGCGCCTGCCCTAGTCTCAGGTCATGATCCCAGGATCGTGGGATAGAGTCCCATGTCGGCTCCCTGCTCAACGGGGAGTCTTCTCCCTCTCCCTCTGCTGCTCCCCACCCCAGCCCCTGGGCTCACGCTCTCTTGAGCATGTGCTCACTCTCTCTCAGATGAATATGTAAAATATTTTAAAAAATAAAATAAATAAAAAAATAAAATGAAATTATGATATTGGTAAAATTTTTATAAAAATAATTGAAAAAATAATATATTGTACAACTTAAATGTATATTACAGCATTAAAAGTAAAAAGGCACTACTACTATTTGTAATACTAATGCAGGACATCTGGATTCATCTCATTTCCACATTTCTTCATCTGTAAAGGGAATAAGTTTAGGTGATGTGTAAGATTTCTCCCAAATCTCTAATTTCATGATTATGTGAAGTGCTAATTTAGGCACTTGATAAAACATAACTAACAGTTCTAATTTTTGCTGAATCTGTGACATCTCAAATAGTTCCTCTGTCTCTCAAAAATTGTAGTGACTTGCAGGTAGTCATCTCTTAACTCCAGATATCGAAATCAAATCCTAAAATATTTTGGAACATATTTATTTTTCCTGGATTATAAAAGATGAGGAACTTTCACTTTGTTAGACGATTCCTAGGAAGTGGGGAGAGTTCTGGAGGAATTTATGCAACCAACAAAATAAAAGACCTGCCTCTAAGAAAGTCTGTACCTACTGACGGGTGAATCAAAGCCAATGTTTTGATTTGAGTATCTTTTTTCCATCTTGATGAATCTAATTAGATTTATCTGAAAATTTGAGTGCTTAAGTGGATCCAAAGTTTCAGAATGTAAAAGTCTTTGTTCTGAAGCAAGACTCAATCAGGGTCAGTAGCCAATCTGGATAGTTTAGGTAAAATATGTTGTTTTTAATGTATTCCTTTTACATGAAGGGTCTTTCTTCACAGTGGCTTAAAATTATTTTTATTAGTCATAAAGAATAATAAAGGATGTTAATTTTGGTTTCTTGCCAAGAGCTGGTTTTCTCACCCTTGGAAATGTGTGCTTACTAAAGATGTTGATTTTTTTTTTATTTTGTAATTACGATTTAACTTTTTTAGAGCAGTTTAAGGTTCACTGCAACATCGAGCAAAAAATACCAAAAATTCCTACATACCACTGCCCCCACACATGCACAGCGTCCTCCAATATCTGCTTCACTCACCAGAATGATTCATTTGTTAGAATTGATAAACCTACATTGACATCATAATTACCCAAAGTCCATATTTTACATTATGGTTCACTGTTAATATACATCCTATAGTTTGGGACAAATGTATAATAACATGCTTCCATCATTACAGTCTCATAGTGAATATTTTCACTACTCTAAAAATCTTCTGTGGTCTGCCTATTCATCTTTCCTCTCACTCTTAGCAAACATGGATCTTTTTACTGTCTCTGTAGTTTTGCCTTTTCCAGAATGTCACATAGTTGAAATCATACAGTATGTAGCCTTTTTAGATTGGCTTTTTCTCACTTAGTAATATACAGTCAAGGTTCCTCCATGTCTTTTCATGGCTTGGTAGCTCACTCCTTTTTAGCACTGATAATATTCCATTACCTGGTTGTACCATTCACTTACTGAAGGACATCCTGGTTGCTTCCAAGTTTCAACAGTTATGAATAAAGCTACCACGAATATCTGTGCACTGGTTTTTGAGTGGACCTATGGCTTTGACTCTTTGGGTAAATATCAAATAGTACAATTGCTGCATCATATGGTGAGAGTATGTTTAGTTTTGTAAGAAACTGCCAAATTGTCTCCCAAAGTGGCTGTACCACTTTGCATTCTTTTTTTTATTATGTTATGTTAATCGCCATACATTACATCATTAGTTTTTGATGTAGTGTTCCATGATTCATTGTTTGCGTATAACACCCAGTGCTCCATGCAGTATGTGCCCTCTTTAATACCCATCACCAGGCTAATTCTAACTAGCAATGAATGAGAGTTCCTGTTGCTCCATTGATGTTGAGTTTCTGTGAAGATATTGTGACTTTATGCAGTGAAGTTTCAAAGGGCATATATTCAACAAGCTTTAAACAGCTTTATCACAGACACCTCTTTTGCAGAGGGAAGATTGCAATTAAATTTGAAATTAAGACAAGTGAATAAACTTAAGTTTATAACGTATTTCCCAATACTGTTTTTTTTTTTAAATGACTCTAGTTGATTCTTGGTCATTGCCCAAAATCTAGAAAGGGAAGAAAGAAAGAAAAAAGAAAAGGAAAGAAAGAAAGAAAGAAAGAAAGAAAGAAAGAAAGAAAGAAAGAAAGAAAGAAAGAAAGAAAGAAAGAAAGAAAAAGAGAGAGAGAGAGAGAGAAAGAAAGAAAGAGAAAGAGAGAGAGAGAAAGAGAGAAAGAAAGAAAGAAAGAAAGAAAGAAAGAAAGAAAGAAAGAAAGAAAGAAAGAAAGAAAAAGAAAAAGAAAAAGAGAGAGAGAGAGATAGAAAGAAAGAAAGAGAAAGAGAGAGAGAGAAAGAAAGAAAGAAAGAAAGAAAGAAAGAAAAAGAAAAAGAGAGAGAGAGAGAAAGAAAGAAAGAGAAAGAGAGAGAGAAGAAAGAAAGAAAGAAAGAAAGAAAGAAAGAAAGAAAGAAAGAAAGAAAGAAAGAAAGAAAGAAAGAAAAAGAGAAAGAAGGAAGGAAGGAAAGAAAGAAAGAGACTTTCTAAAGTTTTTCTTATAGGTTTACTCATTTTTCCTACAGCTCGTCTTTTTTGATCATTTTGATAACTTGATAAAATGTAGAAATTGAGAATTATATTGTAAGATTTTTTAGGGAAATATCAGCGTACAATAATTTCAGTCAAATAAGTGATGCCATTTTAAAAATGAGTATATAAAATTTGTCAAGCCATAAAACTTTTAACAACCCAAAGTATGTTACACAGAACATTATTTTTATGAAAAGTAATTGGTATTAAGAAATTTTTAAAATGGTAATTTGTTTGGACAATGAATGTTCTTCAGACAAAGCTAAACTGGAATTGTTACTCAAGATTTTTTAGGGCGTTTAATATGCCAATGTGAGAATCAGTTTCTGAATTTATTCATTCATGGACTCTTTTGTAGATTAGGATAGTGGTTTTCAAAACAGCAAAACAAGCTAGTTTTACACCAGGATAGACAGTAATAAAAGGAAAAAAGAAAGCAAAAATGCTGGTCAATAACTTGTATTTTGGGGCATGCTTTATACGTCACCTAGCTTCTCATTTCCTGTAACTGTACTCATTTGATGTGGTGTTTGTCAAACAAGGGGACCCATTGTCCCAGTGTGCCTGGTACTGAGGAGTTGCCTGGGACTGGAGACTTGCTGCCTAAAACAGGGATAGTACCTGGCAAACCAAGATGGTTGGTCACCGTCATTGCCCCAGAATCACAGAGATCTGGATTCAAACTCCACCTTAATTTTTTTTGTGACCCTGGGCAAAATATAACCTGTTAACTTGGAATCTTCATCTATAAAACTGGAGTAAAAATATTTGTTGCATAGAATTTTTATAAAAGGACTTATGAGGAAACCACCCAGCTCAGGTTTGACATGTAGAGAACTTGGTCAACATGAGTTTTTTTTCCTCACCAGCTTTTCCCGTACTACTATGACATAGAAGAGGCTTTGCTTTACTTATTTCATTGGTAAGAAACCTTGGACACTTTAATTTACCCAAGGCAGCTGAGCAGTAAATGACAAAATCAGGGCTTGGGCTCTGTCTTCTGATGATACATTCAGTGCTTTCTAAACTATATACAATTCAATTTCAAGTGTCAAGGAAAATTTGGAAAGTGGCCTTTCATAGTAAGTTTTTAGCACTTTTATAACCTGTAAAGTCTAGTACTTTTTCTTTGAATATTTTCTAGCACAGTGCAGCTGACATATGTTTAGGAATAGGTGCTATCATAATAATGACCCATAAAATGTAGCGTATTTATCCTTTTTGTATGTTGATTAAATTCTAAGTGTACATAGAACTTCTTTTCATTCCCTCTTTTTGTTGGCTGTCAGAATATTGTTTTCTGGTTCCAGCGATTACAGTAATGTATTATTGAATAATGTTTGATGACTATTGGGCAGAACAAACATGTTTAAAATGCATATTTCATTTTGTATTTGAAAAATAAGTCTCAATAAATATACATTTAAAATGGAATAAAAAGGTGCATTTGGAAAATGGAATAAAAAGTGCATTTGGAAAATGGACCATAAAAACATTTTCCCAGATTTCTTCTTAAAGTGTGGATATGATGTGATTGTGATACAGCACTGCAAAACATAATGGCCCCCCACTGATTTATAAATTTCCCTCAGCTGAGGGATTTCACAGAACATAAACATCAGGGCAGAGATGATGCATTTGTTTTCAAAGAAGGAAATAGTTATATAGTTACATTGCCATCATGTTCCCTTCAAATTAATTTACATCTTGTTTAGTGAATGGTAGAATAAAACTGAAATACCTAACTCTCCAATCAAAAATATGAATATATTTGTTTAGAAAAATAAATGAGCCACATATGTAGAACATAAACAAAGAGGAACTCTAGATACAGTGTCTGTTTATTGTGTGCCAGTCCAGAATTATGCTTCTATGATTGTGACTTTTAATTTAAAACAATAATAGGCTGGAGACTTGATTAAATTTGAACATTTGAAAAAGGTTGAAAGGATTTTTCTTCCTAGTGTGCTCATGCTCTGAATCATAATTGTAACATGCTGCATGGACCTCAATGCTTTTAGTTCATTCAACCTAATCTTATTTTTTAATGTAGTTTGCCAACATTTATAGACCTCTAAAACATTTAGCAGATGGCTTTATAGATTTCTCATAGTAATATGAGCAGGCTGACTCAATGAAGATTTTGGCTTTGAACTGTTATTGTAGCTTTTTAATGTGCTTTGCAATACATTTTTTTAATATCCAATTTATTTAATTTAGGCTCTGTTTCCTATTCAGTGATCTAGACTTTATTTTAAAAATTACATTGGCAATGAACTAATTACTGTATAAGAAAGCAAATTAATCAACTTTTTTTTATCTAGGAGAACAGAAACAAACATCTATATAAAGCAGATAAATCCTGATGTGTTATCTTATTTCTCCATATTTTTTCTTAAGTAAATAGGATTTAAAACAATGCCTTTGATATAATACAGTTTTTCTTAAAAAACAGTACATGCATATTCTAGAATACTTGGAAAATAATTATAATCATGTATGCTTCCACCCTATTATTATAACCATTTTGTTTATTTTTCTTTCCCTTATTTGTTAAAGGGATATTACTATTTTTTACCACTCTCATTAATCAATGAAGAAGGTATTCTTTTAATTTAGTTGTAATAATGTTTTTCACTAATTTTATAATTGACATTATTCATATTGTTATATAACCTTTATTAGTATCACTTTTTAATGGCTGCATTATATTTTCTTAAGGCAGAAAGTGTAGATTTTAAACATTCCTTTACTGACAGAAATGTGGGTTGTTTCTAAATATGGATGGATCTGTCACATACTATATTTTGCTAATTTCTCGCATATAGTATGGAGAAAAAGGTTACAGATTTTTTGGAAAAAAATGGTGATGGGTTTTATTTAGATCTGTCTAGCTGAGATATTTGTGAGAAACTCAAGTGCATCCATCCGGGAGATAATCTAAATATGTAGAGGACTCATATTTAGGCCGGCAATGACATTGCATTAAGTGGTTTCACATGAGAAGAAATAAGGAAGAAAACCTCTAGGTTTACAGCACTCAGTCACAGTGCTCATGGCCTCAAAATCATATTCTCTTTTTCTTCATCTTGCCAATTTTCCCATCAAATTTGACTCATTCATATGGTCACAGTGCACACGGCCTCAAAATCATGTTCTCTTTTTCTTCTTCTTGCCAATCTTCCCATCAAATTTGACTCATTCATATGGTCAAATGAAAGCGATTCAACTAAACTAATATGTGCAAAGATTAAATGACTGATAACCTCACACTGCCATTTTAGTATTAGAAAAATGGAGGCTTAAGAAATTTCTGGATACATGGAGGGGATGATTCAAACTACATAAACTATTTTTCATTTGCCTTCTTGTAATATCTCTCATATTAAAAGGATAAATCAGACATCTACCTACCATCAGACCAATTTATAACACTATGATAGGCATATTGCAACTATTTGTTTATAACCTTTCCACTAGACTGGAAGAGAACATGAATCCTGTAAAGACAGGGTCCATATCAAGATCTCTGACTTCCCTGCCTGCATTCTTTTCTTCCTTCCTAAGTCTTTTCAATGTGTCCGGCCCTGCCCAGGGCTCTGAGAATTCAGTGGTGACAGATGAGTTTTCTCCTTTCCTAGAGTAAATATTCCAGTGGGGAAGAGAGATGAAATAGAGAACTAATGAATGCATGAACAAGATATTCAGATACTGGTAGAGACTATGAAGGAAATAAATAAGGTCATGTGAAGAGGAGTGATTGGCTCTGTGCTGGGCAGGAAGGGCATCATTGAGGAAGTAATGTTTGAGCACATACGTGTAATTTGAAGCCATGACCTGAGGGAGACCACTTAGAGAAAGAGCAAGTAGGGTTGATATGGAATGGCAAGTTTAGAAAATTACTCTTACTTTTTCTAATGAAGGAAACAGGAAAAAAAAGGTGGGTATTGGAAGGAGATATAAACCTAAGAAGCAGTTATTACATCTATCTATCATCTGTCGATCGATTGATCGATCTATCATCTATCATCAACATCTATCTATCGTCTATCATCTGTGTATCATCTATCTATTATCTATCATCCTCTATCTCTTTATTTGTGGTAGGAGATATCAGAGCATTTGAAGTGCTAATAGAGATGATCCAGTAGAGAGAGAAAAAAGGCTGATGCAGGATATTGAGGTTGTAATTGTAGATGAAATGTCCTTAGAAAGATTCGAGGGACTGTATCAGGGCACTGCTGGAGTGGCTGTCCTCGTGTAGGAGCTTGGCCACCTCATGTGTCATCAACTCAGGAGGGAAACAGAGAAAATATGATCTTGGCAGTTTTATGGTTGAAAAATAAAGGGTTTCGGTCTGAAGGCTTCTATTTTTTTCAGTGATGTGTAGGCAAGAAAATCAGCAGGAATTCAGAGAAAGAGAAGTGCGCAGAGTTGTGGGTTTTAAGAGAAGAAAAAAGAAGGTATAAAAATAATCATTTTTGAGAGTGGAAGAAAAAAGTTGCTCTAGAAAGGAGGAGGAGGACTTGGAAATACTAAGTGCCCATTTGGTATTTGTGGTCAAGAATTTTAGGGTGTGGCAAAATCAGTATGATACTGTATTTTTACCTAGCTTCACTGTACTTTTGTTACCCACAGATTGTATTTTTACTCAGCCTCACTGTACTTTTGTTACAGAAATTTCCTCAGTATTCAGTAAAACTTTTATGTAAAAATGTGATTTATCATTAACAATAGCAACATGATACAGTTGATAGATGGCGGTATATACACATGCATGTAATAATACCTATCCAGCCACTGACAATGCTTAGTACCCATAAATAATGCTCTTTTTATTCTGCTTGGCCCACAGCTCCTGTAATAATCCTGTTGTCCAACTGGTATCTGAATACCATAAGTTTGGAACCAACGTTATTTTATCATAGACTGTTGAAGGATGAAGGGGGCATAGAAATTATGAAATTTGATGGTTCTTCTTGATTACCATAACTACCTAGGGGATCTTAAAAACAAATATTTCAAGACTATAGAATTAGAGACTTAAACTAATCAATATTCTTTCCCTATTGCCAAATGAATCCTGCATTAGTGGAGGCATATTTGTTTGTAAATTTGATAATTTCCTATATCCCTAAATCAGGCCATGAAGTGATGTTATAATAAGAAATTGGTTTAAAAAGAAAAGACCCAATTATTATAAAATGTCTCACCCAAAATAACTGAGATACTAACATAATAGGAAATGCTTACAGTCAAGAGCACACTGCACAGTCCCAATATTCTGTGCTACCCCTCAGATTCTTAGACTTCTACATGCAGGAATTTGTCTAAATTCTTGGACTGTGATGTGGTGTTGTATGGTGGCCAGCTGCAACCCAGATGGCCAGTGTGTGGTGAGCCTCTGAATTTTTTCCCATTCTTATGAAATGTGTATGATGTTTTTCAGTATACTTCTGCTCTGACGTATGACGCTGTTCAAGTGATGACTGAAGCTTTCCGCAACCTACGGAAGCAGAGAATTGAAATCTCTCGAAGGGGGAATGCAGGAGATTGTCTGGCAAACCCAGCAGTCCCCTGGGGACAAGGTGTAGAAATAGAAAGGGCCCTCAAACAGGTTAGTCACTCAAAATGATTGTGAATATGACTTAACAATGGACACTATTTTTTTTCCCATTATGTTAGTCTCCTTGCTATGTTTAATGTAAAGTGAATATTATTTCCTAACTGCACAAAGGTAGGTTGAAGGGTGAAAAGAATTTTAAAAATGTAGTTTCTTTGGGGCACCTGGGTGGCTCAGTCGTTAAACGTCTGCCTTCGGCTCAGGTCATGATCCCAGGGTCCTGGGATAGAGCCCTGCATCGGGCTCCCTGCTCAGCGGGAAGCCGGCTTCTCCCTCTCCCCCTCCCCCTGCTTGTGTTTCCTCTCTAGCCGTGCCTCTCTCTATCAAATAAATAAATAAATAAATAAATCTTTTTAAAAAAATGTAGTTTCCTTAACTTGACCTGGGTGAGAGTAATCTGTACAGTTTAGTTTTGGTTGCAGTAAATTGATAACTGTGTGGCTTTCCCATTGCCTCATTAGGTTCAGGTTGAAGGTCTCTCAGGAAATATAAAGTTTGACCAGAATGGAAAAAGAATAAACTATACAATTAACATCATGGAACTCAAAACGAATGGGCCCCGGAAGGTAAATCATTAGTGATCTAAAGGCAGTTTTCTCTGCGAGGAGGTGAGTTTGCTAACCCATCACCTCTTCTTCCAGAGAGTCCTGGAAATGTATATTCACATAGGTAGAGTTTATCTACTTCCAGAAACAGATGTATTTTTAAATATTTTTTCTAAACCTAATCTATTCATTTCTGGTAAGTAATATTGAAATGTAATCTTCAAATGACTGTGAATAGAACTGTTTTTGTTTTTCTTTGTTTTTTGATCGAGGTATAAGAACTTTAATGAGAAGAAAAAGAAACTATCACGGACAGTTTATGGTTCAGAAGACAAAGCATAGTTGGTGCACATATACATTGTTTTAATTCAATACCTTGCTTTTAACTGTTATGGATAAAATTCCATTGCTTGGATTTATTCCTATTTCTATATGATCACTCCGAAACAAATTAACCTGGAAAAATATGAGAAGTGAACATGAAGAGATAAGCCGTTTTTAAGAATTGCTTTTGTTTCGTTGTTTTTATAATCTCTATTTCTATTAGTCACAAAAACAAAAGACATATCTTTGTTTAGAAGAGACCTAGTTAATGTAGATAAAATTTTTGATTCATACATGGGTTTGAAATAATTCAATGCTTGGCTAATAGAAAGATCATTTATCCATGTGCCTATTTCTGTAACCTTTTTCAGATCGGATACTGGAGTGAAGTGGACAAAATGGTTGTTACCCTTACTGAGCTCCCTTCTGGAAACGATACCTCTGGGCTTGAGAATAAGACTGTTGTTGTCACTACAATTTTGGTAATTAGCTACTGATGTCTATGCTTTCCTGCAGTTTTTCTTATGAAAAATATCTGCCAACTAGAATTGCTGTTTGTATTTTTGGATAATAACTAATGTAGTGTTGCTTTGGCACTGTTTTAATCATGTATAGCATATTTACTCTGTCAAAAGGACCACACAAGCATGAGCTAAAGCACTCAAAATATCTCCTATCCTCTTCAATACTGAAATTTAGCTTGACAGAAAATTCGTACACTGTTGCGTCCACAAATGTGAACAACTGGGGAAGGTCTGGAAGAGCATTCCTTATATTTACTCGTGTGCTTTACCTTTCACTTCCCATGTGATTCTGGGTACCATCTGTCTTTGCATTTATTAATAATGTTGGCAACGTCTCTTTATAAGATGAACTCCTTAAAGATAAGGATAACTTCCTTCTTTTTAGCCCCGAATCTCAACACAATTGTTGGCACATAGCCAGCGCTGAATGAATGAGACAAAATTGAACCAAATCTTGATCATCTACGCTCTGGAGAAGTGGAAGGTAGATGTAGATCATCGTGACAAGCTGTTGGTGAAATGAGATGGAGAAAATAGGGTTCACTAATAGTGATTTTTGCAACAAAAAAATTGTATTTTATTTTACTAAGCAGTGATGCAGTAAAATTGTGGGATTCATTATTCTAACAATATTGAGAAGAAAAATATAGATAGGTTAATAAGGGATTTGGGTAAAAACATTGGTTGGCTTTTGGAAATATCTTAATAAGTGTAAGCTCTGACACGTGAGGGCTTTTGCCTTCATCATGCCATTGAGAGGGACTATCTCACCAAACTCTCAAATATGCTTGATGACACTTTCCAGTAGAGAATTTTGTGCTATGTTGAAACAGGTGGAAGCTACTCTCCCTCCTTGTAATATTGTTCTGGGATATTATATCTTATAGATGAAGTGAGACATGAAATCTGAGAGGGTAGCATTAGCACATCACCATGGCAATGACTCTTTAGTCTGTCCATTACTGACTATGAACCTGATTTCCACATGAACCTTATCTTTGAAGCAGCAATACATAGGCTTTTGGGTGAATGCTGATTCTTGAGTTTGGCATAACCTTAACCTAGAATAGGAGTATGGTGGGTCCGGAGTTGAATAAAACAGATGTCGAGCAGCATTATTTCTACCTAAGCTCTAGGAGTTAACAAACATGACAAGGGGACATGCCAACAGTGTGTGCTTTTGAGTTTCTTGTTTGCTTTGGTATGGCTAGATACAAGCTATATTAATGAAATATAATACTAGACATTTGAGGACCTTTTTTTCCCAAAAGTATTATGCTTAATTTTTTTTCCTGCTGATATTTTCCACCATTCATATTCTACAATTTCTCTGGCTAACAGGTAATAATTAAACCAGAAGACTTCATTCAGTGAGAGTAGTTAACATAGCCTAATGAAAGCACTGTCTTTCCATCTAGGAATCTCCATATGTTATGATGAAGAAAAATCATGAAATGCTTGAAGGCAATGAGCGTTATGAGGGCTACTGTGTTGACTTGGCTGCAGAAATCGCCAAACATTGTGGGTTCAAGTACAAGTTGACAATTGTTGGGGATGGCAAGTATGGGGCCAGGGATGCTGACACGAAAATTTGGAATGGGATGGTTGGAGAACTTGTATACGGGGTAAGTATAGCTCTTCTCCCAAATAAAGTCATTCAGCTTGAACTCTTGTTGACAGAATGCCCCCTTCCTGGCCAAGTACCTCTATCTGAGGTTGTTAGTTTCCCACATTACTGAAGAACATATCTTATTTCCTTGTGAACATCTGAAAATTAAAGATAAAATCAGAAGCAAACATGCACACTAAATGAGACAGACATTCTATCTGTCTTGAAGCATATGAACCATATGCATTGTTCAAAGGTGCCAAAGGCATAGATTCAGTGTAGAGAGGTAATTATCATAATCAAGTCAGATGGGTATACTGTGTATTTATAAAAATGAGGGATATTTGGGGAACAATTGCTTTTTCGTTTATTCTTTACTGGAACCCTCCCAGGGAAATAATTACTGACATTTCCCTGATTTCCTTTTCTTCCCTTTTGATCCAGTAATGTAACCATGATTCCTTTCTGACCATGACTCCAGGTTACTATTACTTTCATTTGTTTCCCTTACAGAAAGCTGACATTGCAATTGCTCCATTAACTATTACCCTTGTGAGAGAAGAGGTGATTGACTTCTCAAAGCCCTTTATGAGCCTCGGGATATCTATCATGATCAAGAAGCCTCAGAAGTCCAAACCAGGAGTGTTTTCATTTCTTGATCCTTTAGCCTATGAGATCTGGATGTGCATTGTTTTTGCCTACATTGGGGTCAGTGTAGTTTTATTCCTGGTCAGCAGATTTAGCCCCTACGAGTGGCACACTGAGGAGTTTGAAGATGGAAGAGAAACACAAAGTAGTGAATCAACTAATGAATTTGGGATTTTTAATAGTCTCTGGTTTTCCTTGGGTGCCTTTATGCAGCAAGGATGCGATATTTCGCCAAGGTTGGTTACTCACCTGCTTCAACTTTGTGCATTTTAGGTCTCAAGTGGATATTCATGGTGTTTATGAATTCACTATAAAGAAGTAAACAGCTGCCGACTACCTGTCTAAGCAGTTTAAGACTCTTCAGGACAGACTCTTACCATCGGCATAAGTCTGTGAATACTCGAGCAGTGTTCTTTGAATGTTGGTCATGTATTTCCTGGTGAAATTATACACACCATGGAGAAGGCTATAAAATGCATAAGGTTCCTATCATTCCATGCCTTCTTGGAGGGGTACCGTGTTTTTGCTGCATATTCTCATTTTACAGTCATCTGTGTGTTGATCCACAGACCTGTATATGGGAAAGTGGGCAACATTACTTATTAACAACAAAAGCAAACAACTTGTTTACAAAACTTCATTGGCACACATCCCATCTCTTTTTATTTTCCCATTATTAGCTCATGCAGATGGTTTCAGAGAGATATTATAAAATTCTTCTAAAGTTTACGTCGCTGAATTAAAGGGAATGTACGATAAGATATTTTCCAAGTATTTAGAAATACATGGTTGAGTAATAATGATGACTGATTCACTGCAGCTTGTGCTATATTCAGTAGTAATACACACACATAATGGAATACATTTCTGCACCTCTAGTCTCATTTTGATATATTAGGTACTGCACTAGAATGCCTAAATATAATGAATATCTCACAAAATACATTTTGCCTTTTTTCATGTTACATACATGAATAAGAAGGTTAGCCATATCTGGCTCTTTGGAAGAATAAAACATGCTTTTTCTAGTGTGATTCTTTCACATTTAAAGCCTAAATTAAGGTCTACTGGCACATTTTAGTCTAGGTTTGATTACTGTCCTTTGATCTATGGGATATCTTAATAACTAGTAAAGGGGATGATTTTTCTAATACTATTTTATTATATTTGTTTCTGAGCACTTTGGAGATAACTGATTAATTTCAAAAAACTATATGAGAAACTCAAAAGTTTGTATCTTTTGCAGTCTTTTTTGATGACTCCACCCAGGGAGATAAATTAAATATATCACATATGCAGAAATTATTAATGACTTACTTCTCTGTTAGTAGGACACATTGTTATAAATTATTTGGACCTAAACAATCTTAATTCCCCAAAATTCCCTGTGACTTCTTTATGGAACTGCACTGAATTAGCAATAATGCCAATGGTATTTGCATGGCATATATGTATAATAATTTTAATATATAGTGTAGAAAAATATAGAAATATAGAATAATGCTACATATAATAATATACATAAATATGATGACCTCCCACAAAATATATGATTCATAGTTTTATCTCTATAGTTTTATCTGATTTAAGTTAAAGACATAAAAGAGAAGTTTTTAATAATGAGGGAGAAAATACTAATCAAATGGGGATCTCAGAGAATATTCTGGTCCATAAGTGACAATAAAATTATTCATTTTGGTAGAAGGCTACTGAAGTATAATGCTACTTTAATCCTGAGATAAAATGCAATTATCCTAGGGTAACATAAACTGTGTTCTGCCTTTTGATTAAATAAGGAGGAGCAAATGAGGTTCATTATAAAGTAGGATATATTGATCTGGGTTCCTGTAGATGGATCCTTAGATTTGTTTGCCTTACTCTTCATGCATCATGGCTCTGAAGTTACTGGTTTTGGAGTCCAGTGCTTGTCAAGGAACAGAAAACATATTTATAGGGGCTGGAGCACTGAGCACATTTATCAATATCTGTGTTACTCCAGGGTCCACCATGACAAACAGACAACTTCTAATTTTCAACAGGCCCATTTAGTAAAATATGGCCTTTTTTGTGCTCTTGATCTCATTCATGAGTCATGACTTCCTACAATTTGACATATAATAATTTGTATTTCCTGGTAAGATAAATAGATTTTTTAAAATTTAATTTTATTATGTTATGTTGGTCACCATACAATAGATTTAAGATAGTATATTTTTCCTTGTATCAACTGATTTAGTTTTTGCTACAGAATATATATGAAGCAAAATTTGCTTTGCTAAAAAAATTTAAGTGTACATATCTTTCATTCTATATGTGCACTTAAATATTGAACATAATGCATAATATTGGTAAATTTAATGATTTTTAAAACAAACCAAACTATCTTTTTTACAATGCAGTTATGGTTACTCCAGTTTAGAAAAGAACAGAGAAGCATAGTATCTAATAATAATGATGATGATGATGCAGAAATGCACAGATCACTTTGAGATACTCTTTAAATATTTTGAAAGATATTTATCACCTCTTTTCAAGTAAAACATGGTATGGAAACTATATTATTAATATTAATAGAACATTTAAATTTTAATCAGGATCGATTTATTGAACTGAATTGGTCATTTTCCTGAAATCAAGTTTAGAATATGTTAACTATACTTTTCTGAAGCCTGGAACCACAGAAATTGTGAGAGCAAAATGCTGTTAAGTGGACTTTTATTTTCCTGCTTGCCTTCTCTTTTTTTCCAATATCTCAAAAGGATTCCAATAAATAAAAATGCCATTCTTAAAACAATTATTTAATATAGATTTAAAAGAAATGGTAGAATAAAAAAATAAATGGTAGCATATCTGTGTTTATTTGCTCCTTTAGTGCAGATTCAGAGAAGTGAAGGTTTGTTTTTAAGTAGAGAAACCATTTTTGTCTGTCTCCATAAGACATAATTGAATTTGCCCCTGCATAAAGTTTCTCAGAACTCTTTCAGAAACATTAATGGATCCTTTGAAAACACTTGCAAATGGATGAATAAGTTGCTCAGGAATTTTCAGTTTTGAATGATGTACAAGTTCAATAATTTTTTTGAGATATCTTGTGAAACTTTAAGTAAATTGGCATATTTAAGCTCATTAAATCTGTCTTAAGCACTGGAATAGAGAATAATTTATGTCTAACTTGTGTTTATTTTACAAATGGAACAGAACTAGTTATAAAAATAATTCTGAAATACATGTGCCAATTACCATGCAGTTTATAGTGTCAAAGCAATTATTAAGAAGTCAGTTTTGTTTTAAGGGATTTGAGCTGCCCTCTTAAATATGGGGTACATGCCCTTTAATTATACTTTCCATTGTTTATGGAATAGTGAACATTTTGAGAGTGGCTGTGTCGACACAAGAGGTTTCTTAAATTTAAAATGTATTTAATACCCTTCGCCTGAGAGAGAAGTTAACTTTTTTCCATCCTGTCATATTTACTTAATTCTTTGCATCTCTCAGAGACTGTGATAAAGGCTCTTATATTTTTTTTTCAATGCTTGCTCACCTCTCGCTCTTTCTCTTTTAGCAATAGATGTTCGCAAAATCTTTACTTTTAAATAAGCTTCCCCACTTTTTTGACTGCTAGAATAGTTTATTCTACAAAGGTGTATTTTCTTACTGTTAAATGTCAGGAGGTCTGTTTTAAGCCATAAATTACCAAATATTTGTAATTTAAGTTTTTAGAAATGTTACCTCTTCACTGTAGCAAGTTTAATTGTTAGACATAGCAAAGTTATTAACCCAAAATGTTATTGTATTGGATTGTTAATATTATTTAAATCCCTTTATTTTTAAATCCCTTTAACGCATAGAATCTCGCCAAATCTTTCAAAATTATATGCTATGTATCTATTTCCATATCTACGTATCTATATTTATCTCTCTAGTAAAGTAAAGTAAATTATTAGAGGTCTGTTAAGCTTTTAAAAGTATTTTACATATGAATTTATGGTCAAAGAAATATTATTATTTTATTATATTGCAAATTAGGAATTTGTATCTTGGCTAACGTTTAAATGTCTAATTTTGTTTTCCTTGAGTTGTCTTTTTTCTTAAGCAGGAGGCACAGAGGAACAGGGTGATAACAGTCCATGCCAGGAAGCCTCAGATTTTTGTTCATTAAGAATTATATTTTGTGTCATCCCTTTGTTTGTTGTATCATTTTTTCCCCCATTTTCTATCCTGTGCTGCACCTAAAACCTATGTTTTTTGCACACACAAAAACCCAGTGAAATTTTGGACCTTTTTGAGAGTTTTGGAACTTCATTGGCTGAATTAAAGGGAGGGTTTCTTCAATTTAGAACTTCATTTATGGTGCACATTCTTTTATTTTAATGTTTGATTTTGTTTGTCAACATTATTGTGAGTTTACAAGTGATGTTAAATTCTCTTGTTCATGTTTACTCATGTCATGAGTGGATAGTAGGATGGGCATTGGCTGGATTATTTGCACATTTCTTGAAATTGCTTCATTATGAGATTTCATACCATAGACGATTTAGGCATTATAATTATGAAAGAATACGAGGAATCTGAAGTTTTGGCCTCTGGGTAGCTCATTAAATCTAGCTAATCTGTACTCCTTACCCAGAATGCTTAATAATTTCCAGTTTTATTAACTAGCAGATATATTAAAAAGTATAAAGTTAATATTCCCATATAGTCAATATTTGCATAATATTGCTAACTTGTTTTTTTTTAATTAGGTCATTCATTTCACTTTACAAATCCATTTCATACTTGTTATTAGATCCCTCTCTGGGCGCATTGTTGGAGGTGTGTGGTGGTTCTTTACCCTGATCATAATCTCCTCCTACACGGCTAACTTAGCTGCCTTCCTGACCGTAGAGAGGATGGTGTCTCCCATCGAAAGTGCTGAGGATCTTTCTAAGCAAACAGAAATTGCTTATGGAACATTAGACTCTGGATCCACTAAAGAATTTTTCAGGGTAAGAGATTCTGCTTTGTTAACTTCTGATTTTGATCTTAAAATTTAACCATTTTAAACTTTGTCCTCCCCCCCTCCCTCCTGTGCTCTACACAAAGGTACTATGTGATAGTAAGCACCATCTCTGTCTCTAACTCTGTTTCTGTCCTTGGCCTTGTCTCTATACCCCTCCCTTCCCCATCCCTGTCCTTAGTTCCATCTTGTCTGTTTTGTCATCCCTAACTCCTTAGGAGAGAAACACAACATTACAATAGAATTATAGTTTTATAAAGATTGATTGTCCTTTTGGAACAAAATTGAAGCAAGTATAGTTAAGTTTAGATTGTTATTATCTTTGAAACAAAAGTTTTTTTTAATTTAAATAATCATGACTGTCATATATTTTTACACAGTTTACTATTGAAAACTTAAAAATAATTAAAAAAAAGAACTTTCAAATCAGATATGTTAATTCTGTGTCAGGAGACAGATGATATAAATGTGTGAAAATCCTGAGTTTTTTTCAAACCCTCCAAGAAAAGGCTAACAAAGGTCCTAAATGGGTAGCATAATTATAGTGTGTCTATTAAATATATTTTACTTTTCAAAAAAATTGTGACCCTGTGGTATTTGTTTATAGGACAAGCCCAATAACCTGACGTCAGTATAATTTTTTTCATTATACTATTTTCTCTAAATAAGAACTCATTCTATTGAAATGTTTAATATAGCTGATAAACTTAGGTTTTAGGCCAGTATATATAATACATGATGATATCTGAATAATCCAACTAAATCTTTGAATGCATCTGAATTTGCTTGAATGAAATCTAGGCCACTCCAAAATTAGGATTAGGACCCGTTGAAATAGTAGAGTGTAGTTTGAAGACTGTCTCATCTACATTGCCTCTGGTATTTTTTTCCACTAACTTCAGTTGAGCTGAAATATGACAGGAGAACAAGGGGGGCGGGCAGACCACAGCTGATAATAGATAATAATCTGGATATGTGAAGGGGAGGGCAGGACCTTGATGCTTTCTGTAAGCACTGCAATTTAAGTGCAGGAAGTGTGGTCCATCTATCAGCAGCTACTGTGACTTTAATGCAGTTCTATGTATGAATGTTATAATACAGATTTGCTACTAATAACAATTTGCTTTCATTTATGAACATGTATGTAATATGTATATAAACACTTTTTCTGTAGCACAGTGTTCTAGCTTGATCATAACAATGGATCTATTAAAATAAGTTAGGAATATTTCATGGTTCTTAATTAGAAGTGTATCTTGAAGCAGTTTTTTATTATTTGTATCCCAGTAGGACTTGCATTTATTTTATTTATATATTTAATTCATATTCTTCCTCTTGAAGTGAATGAAATATGTGAATGAATAAGGTACTTGCTGTATCATGGTTTACTTAGTGCTACTTAATGTTGATTAAAATAATCTTAATTGTTTCCGATACTGCCTTACAGATTAGTAAACATATGTTGAGAGTTACTGTCATTAGCTTGTTTGCACAATAGTAATACCAAGTACTCTCAACAACTGTACATTCACATTTCCAGAGCTTGGCAGGACACCTTAACTCAGTCAATCATAGAAACATATGTGTAATAATCAAGATGCCAAGATTTTGTGATCGGTATACTCAAGTTCCCTAGTGGACAAGGATAAGAAGGCTAGATGACTCTGGGAAAGAATGCTGTTACTCTTGTGTTTCAGTGCACTAACTCCATGAAGACCATGGTTCCAATATGCAGTATATTCGTGTATATGTATATCCACTTGACAACATAATTTGTGGTGTGCCATTTGCCAATATAAGATTGTGGAGCTTACCCTTTCTAGGAGTAATCGGGAAGTGATATTGAGTAATTAGGCAAACTGGTAATTTTATTGGCGTAGCTTTCCCAAGCAGTTTCTTATGCATTATCTCTTTGCTTATTTATTTATTTAAAGTATAATTAACATACAGTGTTACATTAGTTTCAGGTGTACAATAAAATGATTCAACAAGTCTACACACTACTCAGCGCTCAGTACTCTTTGGTTATTTATTAAAGTATAAATAACATACAATGTTATATTAGTTTCAGGTTACAATAAAATGATTCGACAATACCACACCTTAATCAGTACATTAAGTGTACTTTCAATCCCCTTTATGTACTTTACCGATCTCTGCCCCACCCCCACAACCACCAGCTTGTTCTCTGTATTTAAGAGTCTGGGTTTGTTTGTTTGTTTGCTCGTTTGTTTTGTTTCTCAAATTCCACATATAAGTGAATTCATATAGTATTTGTCTTTCTCTGTCTGACTTATTCCACTTAGCATTATTCCCTCTCAGGCCATCTATGTGGTTGTAAATGGCATGATACCATGGTGTGTATATAACACATCTTCGTTATCCGTTATCTTTTTGAATACCACAGTACTTATGCCTGATAATCAAGGCAATGATTTTTGTTTGCAGACCATGCATTATTAAGCTAAAGCTCAGATAACTGACCAAATTCAGGAAGCTAGGAAGTGTGTTGAGGGCCTTTTACCCCTATAGGGTTCTTTTGATATCCCATTTTTACTTGCAGATAAAAGTCTCTGGATTTATTTTGCTGTGCCCATGCTCAGTTTCAGTTACACCCATGTTTGCCTGTGTGACATTAGAGAATTATAATGGTAGAAACTCACGCTTCCCTTCAACATACCTTCAAAAGGAACTGTTGGTGTATCAACACTGGTTTAGGTTTCAGTGCATATAGCATTGTAGTCAGCTTCTCCACATCTAGAGAAAGAAGAGCATGGCCTCAAAAGTACTTAGGAGCCACACTATTTACTCTATTATATTGATTCCCAGTAGAAGGGAAGCTACTAACATCACCACATCAACAGCACACATCACCAGAGTGAATAGGAGCTCATCATGCTAATTTTTCCATTGACATATAGACATGGTTATAATTTGAGAAATTATGTATACGAAAGGTTGTTTCTAAAAGTTGGATTCAATAAAAAGGTGCTGCTTAATCATGAGTAACTTGGAATAATTTTGATAACCGTATTAATGTTTGATACTTGGATGCCGTGATGATAATAAGTGAGGACAACCTTATTCTTGCTTTTGACTCCCAGAAATATTTTCTCGGATACTGTGGTTTTCCAGCTGTATTCATCATGCCTCATACCTTTTCACATAAAGTTTACTGCAATAGCATATGGAGATTGAATAAGAGCTTCCCCTTTCGAAAAAAAGAATTTCTCTTTAGACTGTTATTTAAAATGTAATGGATAAGGTGAAGCTAACTCATAAACATCATAAAAGCAAAATATAATTGATTTTCACTAGCATTCTTTCCCTTAAATCCTTGGGTATATTATAGTTTGTCTATTAGCTGTAGTCTGATTGAATTTCTAAGCTTCTGGTGAAAATGTTACACGGGAAATTCTCCTTGCTTCTATTCCTAAAATTGACATTCACTACACATCTTGGGTCGTCCTCTCTCAACTGTCTTTTAGCTCTAGGCATGCCTGGGGCTTCTGTAGGTGGATTCAGGACAGAGTGAAAGCAGGCAGACTCATGGTGCCCAGTCTGTCAGGAAAGGGAATATAGATGCAGTGGGCTGAAGTTAGACTGAAGACATGTATTGTACTCTTTGTTCCCTGGCCATCTGTTGTGCTTACTTCCAGACCTAAGGAAGCTAATTCCATGTGGAAGAAAAATATTTACAATTTTTACCATTTGCCAATATTTATAGTTCTAAAGGTTATCTTATGTTTCCTAATATAGCTCAATTTGGCTTCATTGGAAACTTTTTCCTATTACACTGCTTATGACTAGGATTTTATTATTTATATTACTAAAAATTTTCTACTGTCTGAGAGTTTATCAAGCCAGCTTTTTGTTTTTATCACAGCAAGAGCTTTGGATTTAGTCATTGGAGAAATTGATTTGGGAAGCCAAGTCATTGTTTAAATTTTAAAGATATGTAACTAGCTAAAGAATGAAAAATAACTTGTTGTCTTTTGTCCGAACATAACAAATGTTTCCTAAAAGTATATCTTTGTTGGATAAAAGCACATTATTTAAAATTATAAGATGAATATTCCATCCTTCATAGGGACTTATCTGTTTTGTCCTAAGATAATATGAGTTACCCAATTTAAGTCTAAAGTATTTTCAGATTTCAGGTAAATAATTTAATAAACTATGTTATAATAATATTGCTTTAGTAAAGTCAGTAAGTGTGCATTATTTCAGAATTCCAATTTCAGCTGTAAATTTTCTAAAATAAAATCAGGTATAACCAGTAAAACAAACGTGAATGAAATATTTACATTGTTCTGCTAGAGAGAGACAATAAATGGAGGACAATCTTGTAACCAAGTTGTATGAAGAAAAAGACCCTGCATCTTTTTTTTTTCCCAGGGTTTTGTGCTATGAAACTCATGTACATCCTTCTACAGAGTGAATGATAAAGTCTGACTCATTTTGGAGCACTGATCATCTCTAATTATAGTCCCACTATAGCATACCTATAATTAAGAAAGAATTAGGCTTTCTATTATAAACCACTATTTTTAGACTTTCACATTTTGATAATTTCTTCTCTCAATAAAAGAGGACAGGTGTTGAATAGATAAGTCTGAATAGAAATGATTTTAGAGGACCTATATACATAAAGGTTCCAATACAAACCTAGGTTTGGGGGATAGGAAATGGATGTATAAATAGACCTGTCATTGACCAGTCAATCCCTGGAACACAATTATTACTTGCAGATAAGAAGTATTTCTTCATGCCTATGCTAAATCCCTCAGACTGCAATCTGTTTATTTCCTCTGGTTTTCTCTGGAAGGATGAGGGATGGGGTGTATTATCTGAATAAGTGGTTTACTTAATTATTCTCATTCTGGAAGAAAAAGATTTTAGGACATTGTCAAAATAAAAGTATTTTCCTTCTCATTTAATGAAGTTAATTATTGCATTCTCAGAAGAGATAATTAGTCTGATAATCCATGAAATTATACTGTTGTTACCTAGCATCATAGAGATTTTTCTTCTTAAATTTCTTGGGGGAGCCTGACTATTGCTTAACCATCTGCATAGCTGACAGCTCTGCATGTTTAGGGCTTCTCTAGATGATCCATAACAAGTTGCAATCATTTCTTCTCTGGCTGTCAGGTTTTTTTTTTTTCTCTGATATTTAAATTTTTCTCACCATTGCACAAAATGTCTGGGAACAGTACTGAATTCTCAAATACTTTAAGAATGCATTTAGTCTAAGCTGCTGAGAAAGCTTGTGTTCTTTCATTTCAGCTAAATGTAGCTGGTTTAACAGTGTAAGAAAGGTCAAAAATGTCCAATGTTTCCTTTAAAGATTCGTGGCCAATTTAAAGATTTTTGTGTGTAGTCAGTAGTTCCTAAATTTGTAGGAATATAAATAAATATATGAATGACCATATTGAACCATGTTTTCTGTGCTCAAAGTGCTATGGAAGGAAAAAAAAAGAATGTGTCTATTTGCTGAATTATGATTATGCAAAAGTTGTAGCTTCCTCTAGAGTAACCATTATATTTTGGACACCCTCCTCCTTCCAGAGCAATGCTCGGCAAATTTAGTGTGCACTCATCTGATCACTTCATGTAGAGACCACCCTTGTGATGCAGAGGGGAAATGAGAGCTCGCATTATCCACTGAATGAATAATTTGCCTCTAATCAGAGTACAGAGGCTTTCTTTATTGTCCATATTAAAGAAAAAATACTCCTTTCACACTACCATCAAATCTTGAGGACAGTTATTCTAGCAGAAAAGGTTCAAACAGTGGAAAAATTTAAAATTAATCTCTCATCTCAAAACATTCCCCAAATTCCTGTTTAGATGCCTTAGAGAAAATGAATATCAGTGTAAACCTGTAGAGGTACCTTAGATGACATCATGTTCAACTCACTTTTATGTTTGTGTTTAAGTAAAAGAATCGTTGTTTAGTAAAAGAGCTAGTGTGGTATTCATACTAGTTGCCATAGTAATTAATGTGGTCTCAGAGTTTTATGGAGAAGAGAACTGGAGTTGTGCAATCATTTAAATATACTGGAATCAAAATCTGAACTAAATATAAACATTGCTAATAAAATTTTAAGAGTTCTTTATTCGACTTTTGATATTTGAAGGAAAACTTGATAATCAAGTAATGTACAATTCATGTTTCCAGCATATAATATTGCTCCAGATCATAGTGAGTGATTACCAAAAACAAATTGCAAGTTAAGGTGGCTGCTTATTTTCACAGGGAAATGACAGTTTAGAAATAAAATGGTAATTGGAAAAATCAAATGTTGCCACAGTCCCAAAAAATGATATTAAGATTTCATTTTAAGAAACAGAGAAAGGGTCAAGAGAGTGATGTCAGTAAGATGGTGAAATAGGAAGCCCCAGACCCTCTTTTTCCCACCAGAGACACTTTCTCAACAACCACAACATGACCAGTTTTCTCTGTGAGAAATCCAGAAACAAGTCAAGGGGCTCCTGCAAAAAGAATGCATATAAAACCAGCTATGTCAAGCTTCTGTAGGAAAATTTAGGGCATTCCCCATAATCTTCCTTGGAACAGTGCACTATAGTTGGGAGAAAGTGACTGCTCTTGGCTTCCCCCAGGGGGGAGAGAAAGTGAAGATTGGACTGTATGTCCATGTTCTGATTTTTTAGAGGAACTGCTTTCTGTGTTGCTTGATTCTAAAACACTAACAAAAGAGCACTAGGTTGGGGATTGCTGAGAACAAAGGCAAAGGTTTGGACTAGCACACATTCACTCATCATAGACCTTCCCCTCCAGTTCAGTGTGGAAAAAGTGGGAAAGGATCTTCAACTCCCAGCTTCCCTTTTGGGAGGAGAAAAGTTGGAGTGTAGGTGCAATGCTTTGGCTTTATTTGGGGAGAGCGACTGCCCAAGGGACTGGTTTCTTCTCGTCTTATAGCACTGATGGGACCTGGCAGATACGAGATGCCTTGGGGCTGCTGAGAACCAAAGAGAACTGGATGGCTTGCTGCTGCTTCAGAGGACTTGTGGTATAGCAAACAGAAGCCAAAACATCTTGGCAGGCCACTCCCTTGGAGAAGGGAAGAGTGGAACATGCATCCAATGCTCTAGCCTTTTGTTGAAGTACCCAGAGGACTGGTCTTTGTCTTCCCTGACTTGGAGTGCTAATGGGACCTAGCATACTCTACAGCCTGGGGCCACAAAGAACAAAAGAGATCTGGGGGGTTGGTTATGCCAGATCCAGAGAACCAGCAGTACTGCATACAGATACCAAGAAGAACAAGGGATTATGAACTCCTGAAAAAAGATACTCACAAGTCCCTCTAATTGAAAATTTACACACTACAAGTCCAAAGAATACACATCCACAGAAAAGGTTTGAGACGCCTTTAGAATATTTAACCAGGCTGATTGGTGAAGATCTTTCCCTTTACAAAGCTAATCCATACAGACTGGAAGAGGTAGCTATTTTTAAAAACGCATTATCCCAAGCAAAGTTATAAGGCACATGAAAAACACAAAGAAATATGGTCCAATCAAGGAAAAAATTAATGTCCAGAAAGTGACACTAAAAAAAAAAAAAAAAGAAAAAAGGGAGTATGTGAATTACCTGACAAAGAATACCAAATAACTGTCACAAAGATGCTCAAAGAGCTCAGAAAAATGATACATGAACAAATTGAGAATTTCAACAAAGAGAAAATATTTAAAAATATATTTGGGAAATGAAGGATACAGTATCTGAATAGAAAAATTCACTATAGGGATTCAACATCATACTTGACTAAGCAAAGAAAAAAATCAGCAAATTTAAGACAAGTCATTTGAAAATTATACAATTGGGAACAAAAAGAAAAAAAAAAAGAAGGAAAAAGAGTGAAGAAAGCCTAAGGGGCTTTCAAAAGGACTAATATACACATTATGGGAGTCACAAAAGGAGAAGAAAGAGGAAAGGGGCAGAAAGCTTATTTAAGACAATTATGGCCCCAAACTTCCCAAATCTGGGGAAGGAAATAAGTTCATGAAACACAAGGAATTCTGAGGAGGACCTAAAAAGTCTATACTGAAAAATATAATAATCAAATTGTCAAATGTCAAAGAAAAATATTTTTGAAAACCAGGAGAAATGTGACTTGTCACCATACATGTGAGTATTCATAAGACTACTAGCAGGTTTATCAGCAGAAACCTTGTAGGTCAGAGGAGAGTGAGATGATATATTTGAAGAGCTGCAAAAAGAAAGAAAACTACCAACCAAGAACACTATATCTAACAAAACTGTCCTTCAAAAGTCAAAGAGAAATAAAGACTTTCTCAGATAAACAAAAGTTAAAGAGAGATAATCAACACTAAAAAAGCCTTACAAGAAATGTCAAAGGGAATCCTTTAGTTCAAATGGAAAGATATTAGTACAGAGCTTATTAATAAAATTACATATATTGGACCAATCCAGAGTATCATACTACTATAACAGTGTTGCCTAAGTCTCTTTAATTCTGGTATAGAGGTTAAAATATAAAAGTATAAAAAATAACTATATAGAGTATGTTAACTGATACACAATGTAAAAAGATTAATTTGACATCAATAATATAAATTATGAGTGGGGAAGTAAAAGAGTAGAGTTTTTGTATGCAACTGAAGTGAAATTCTTAAGCCTAAAATCATTTTTTATGGTTATATTTTATGTAACTCCCCTGGTAACTACAAAGAAACTAACCTATAGAAGTTACACGAAGAAGTAAGAAAGTAATCAGTGTGTCACTACAAAAAACAAACAAACAAACAAAACATTCAAATACTAAGAAAGACAATGAGAGGAAAAGATGAATAAAAAAGCTACAAGATGGACTGAAAACAATTCACAAAATGGTAGGAGCAACCTATCAGTAACTTTAAATGTAATGGATTAAACTCTCCAACCAAAAGATATAGAGTAGGATACCAAAAGGAGCATGAGGTTATGAGCTCACTGGAGAATTCTACCAAATATTTAAAGGAGAATTAATGATAATCCTTTTCAAATTCTTCCAAAACATAGAAAAAGAAGGGAACAGTTCTGAACTCATTTTATGAGGCCAGCATTACCCTGATACCAAGCCAGAAAAAAGACCTTGTCAGATAAGAAACTAGAGACCAATAACCCTGAAAAATATAGATGCAAAAATTCTCAGCAAAATACCAGTAAGCCAAGCTCAACAGCACAATAAAAGGATCATAGATGGCCATGACCAAGGGGGAGTTATTCCTGAGATACAAGGGATATTTCAACCTATAAAAATTAATCATGTGATACGCCACAATTACAAAATGAAGAAATAAAAATCTCATGAGCATCACAGTAGATCCAGAAAATGTACTTTACAAAATTGAGCACCCTTCTATGATAAAAATAATAAACTAGGAAGAGAAATAAATTACCTCAACATAATGAAGTCCACATTTGAAGCCCACAGCTGACATCATACTCAATGATGAAAATGAAAGCTTCCTCACTTATTGGAGGAACTGAAAGCTTGCCCACTTATTGCCACTTTTATTTGGCATAGTATAAGAAATCCTAGCTCAATTAGGCAAGAAAAAGAAATAAAAGACATCCAAATTGGAAAAGAAGTAAAAATTCTCTGTACAGAGGTCACATGTTCTAAAATGTAGAAAACTCAAAGGATTCCACCAATCCAACCCCCCCAAAAAAACTGTTAGAACTAATAATTTCAGTAAAGTTGCAAGATGCAAAATATTCAAAAACCAGTTGCATTTCTATACACTAACAATGAACAATCTGAAATGGGATTTACAATGCCATTGAAAAGAATAAAATACTTAAGAATGAACTAAACCAAGGAGGCAAAAGAATTGTTCACTGAAAACTCCAAGATTGCTGCAAGAAGCTAAAGAAGACAAAAATAAATGGGAAGAATTCCTTGTTCATGGACAGAAAGATTTAATATTGTTAAAATGTCTATACCACCCCACAATCTACAGATTCACTGGAATCCCTACCAAAACCCCACTGTTGTCTTTTGCAGAAATAGAAAAAAAAATCCTAAAATTCTTATAGAATCATAAAGATTAAGAAATAGCTAAAAAAAATCTAGAAAAATGGAAACAAGCCTTACACTCCCTGACTTCAAAACATATTAGAAAGGTATGGTACTGGCCTCAAGATGGATTTAGAGACCAATGGAACAGAATAAAGAACCCAGAATTAAACCCATGCATATATGGTTAAGTGATCTTTGACAGGTTTCCAAGACTGCATAGTGGGGAAAGGACAGTCTCCTAGGGAAATGGTGTTGGAATAACTGGATACCTACATGCAAAGAAATGAAATAAGACTCATACCATACACAAAAATCAACTTAAAGTTGATTAAAGATTGAGAAGTAAGATCTGAAACTATACAGCTTTTATAAGAAAATATAGGAGATAAGTTTCATGACTTTGATCTTGGCAAAGATTTGTTGTATATGACACCAAAAGCACAGGCAACAAAATGAAATGTAGACAAGTGGACTATATCAAATTAAAAAGCTTTTGTACTGCAAAAGAAACAATAACATGAAAAGGCATCTATGGAATTGGGAGAAATATTGCAAACCATGTATCTGATAAATGGTTATTATCTGAAATATATAAGGGACTTTTACACTCAATAGCAAAAAACCTACTAACCTCATTAAAAAACTAACAAAGGAGACAGACATTTCTCCTTAGAAGAATGGTCAGTGGTGTATGAAAAAATACTCAACGCCACTAACCGTCAGGGTAATACAAATCAAAACCACAATGAAGTACTGCCTCACACCAGTTAGGAGGGCCATTAGAAAAAAATAAATAAATAAAAATAAAAACATGTAGAAATTGAAACACTTGTGTATTGTTGGTGGGAATGCAAAATGATGCAGGCCCCCTATAGAACTACCACATGATCTAGCAATCCCACTTTTGGGCATTTATCCAAATAAATTGAAATTCAGAATCCCAAAGAGATATTTTCACTACCATGTTCATTACAGCATTATTCACAATAGCCAAGAAATGGAAACAACCTAAATGTCCATTAATGGATATTTGGATAAAGAAAGTATATTACTCAGTGGAATACTATTCAGTCTAAAAAAAAAAGGAAATCCTGTCATACTGCAATATTTATGAACGTTGAGGATATTATGCTAACTGAAATAGGCTGGTTACAGAAGGACAAATACTATATGATTCCACTTAGGTTAGGTATCTGAAGCAGTCAAACTCATTGAAGCAGAAAGTAGAAATGTTATCATGGCTGGAGGGAAGGGGAAATTGAAAGTTGCTGTTCAGTGGGTATAGTTTCAGTCATGCAAGACAAAAAAGTTCTAAAAACCTTCTGTACAATAATATGCATATAGTTAATATCATACTGTGTACTTACAAATTTGTTAAAGATAGATTTCATTTCATGTATTATCTTTTACCACAATAAAAAAACACCTGACCCAGATAACACCCAGAAAAAACAAAAAAATGAGGAAAGAACCTATCTTATTAGGAGGTGTTTTGTAATATTAAAAAATTTAAATTTATAAGATCTCTATCAAATCTTATATGGTTGATGTTGCTTCTTACAAATAGTGGCTAGAATTAAAAAATGCAGATTGGTATTAAAATAAAACAAAATTAGAGGCAAACATGAATATTTATAATTTTTCAATATTAAATATACCAATCATGAGGTGGATATACACATAAACGCACAGAAATTTTAATGTGGTTAGTATAATATAGTGTATATTTAATATATATAATAAAGTACATTTTAAGGTGGCTAGTATATTCACAGAGACATGAAGTTACTTATATATAGTCATTGTCCTGTATTTTTCACTCCAACTAACTTTCTTGCTAGTTCTTTATTCTTGACATGGCAAAATAAGGGGACCTTATGCTAAATTCTTTTATATGTAAAGTAATACCTTAATGATGAAATAACCCTTGAACTTTTTTATCTGAAAAGGTTGTATCACTGTCTTTAAAATGTTTATTGCAGGATACAATAAATTTTCCATATTGGGTTAGTAGTATGATAGTGGAAGGTAAGAAACGTAGAAAATACTGTAGACTTTGATTTACTAAAGGGATTTATACTTATAAGCCAAGGGGTCCAACATGTCTACATGTTAATGATATTTTCATGGACACTCTGTGACTTTTGCTACCCTTTCTCCTTTGCTACCATTTTCTTGTTTTACTTCCCCTGAGTACGAAGGTTTTTTGTTTGTTTATTTAAAAATCAAATTCAGTAATTTTTTTATTAAGTTTTAAATTTTAATTCCAGTGTAGTTAATTTACAATGTTATATTAGTTTCAGGTGTATGGTATAGTGATTCAATAAAACTGTACATTACTTGGTGCTCACCATAAGTATATTCTTTCATCCTCATCTCCTTTTTCACCCATCCCTCCACTCACTTCCCCTCTGGTAAACATCAGGTTGTTCTTTATAGTTAAGAGTCTGTTTCTTGGATTCTCTGTCTTTTTCCTCTGCTCATTTGTTTTGTTGCTTAAATTCCACATAAGAATATACCATATATATATATATATATATATATATACCATACCACATCTTCTTTTTCATTCATGTATCAGTGGACACTTGGGGTGCTTCCATATCTTGGCTATTGTAAATAATGCTACTATAAACATAGGGGTGCATGTATCCCTTTGAATTAGTGTTTTTGTATTTTGAAGGTAAATACCCAGTAGTATGGTTACTGGATCATAGTGTAGTTGTATTTTTAATTTTTTGAGGAACCTCCATACAGTTTTCCAGAGTCGCTGTACCAGTTTGCATTCCCACCAACAGTGCAAGAGGGTTCTCCTTTCTCTGCATCCTTGCCAACACCTGCTGTTCCTTGTGTTGTTGATTTTAGCCATTCTGACAGGTGTGAGGTGATCTCTTTGTTTGCATTTCCCTGATGATGAGTGACATTGAGCATCTCTTCATATGTCTGTTAGCCATCTGTATGTCTTCTTTGGAGAAATGTCTGTTCATGTCTTCTGCCCATTTTTTTAATTATTGAGAGTATGAAAAATAAAAAGAAACCCACAAAAGCAGTAAAAATAAGTGTTTCTATAAAATTGGCCAAGTGATTCATAATATAAAATGATTTAAATATGATACCATATACCCAAAACATTGGGCAGGGAGAGGAGTAAAGAATGGGTTCACACTTAAGCAACCATCATTTTTTTTTTCTAAAATCAAATTTTCTTAAATAAAATTAATAAAAGAAATTTAGTCCTTGTACTGGGACTTCCTTATTTTCTTTGTGTAACTTCAGAGTACCAAAACACCAATCTAAAGCCTGAAAGTGGGGCATGTAATATTTGCTTATTTGCTGAAGTAATAGTATGTTGTTAAAGAATACAGTGCATGTGATATGGTAGTATTTCCGGAAATAACTGTGCTTCATTACAGTGAACAGTTTGTTTATTCATAACAAAATAGAATCTCACAGTCTTAAATTAGAATAATTAACCAACAAAAAACAATTTTGCCCATAATGGCATACATCTTTTAATTGCTTAAAAAATGTTATACTTAAAATTTCCAATTTCTGTGGATACCATATTGAGGTTGGATAAAGAAGCTTAATTAAAACGTTTTAGAAGAAAACTCTCACATAAAAGATAAAGTTCCTTCTACTACATGGTGATCTCAGATGGCATTAGCATTTTCATCTTTAAACACAGAGGTTGGGTTACAAATTACCTCTCAAATTCTGTTCATGTTTGAAATACTGTGACATTTATGAAGAATTAATCATGCAAACTATTATTAAGTATATCTTACGAATGTTAACTTGCCACTTTCCTTAGCATTAAATTTCATTTTGTTAGTTTTTATTGTTACAGTTTTTAGAAAGTTCTTTGAAACTAAAACTTGCTTCCTAAGTGTTTTCATTCATTGGTCCTATTCTGACTTTAATAATTGCTTTCTCTTTCATGTGACACATAAATCAAATACATAAGATAACTATCATCTCTTCCATAAATTTTCTCATTATCTAACCTAAGAATTCTGAATTCCTTCCACCATTTTTTATTAAATTATATTTTCAAGCCTTTTATTCTGGTCTCTATATCTTTTGAATGTAGCTTTTTCAGTATTATTCTTTTATTTATTTAAATTCAATTAGCCAACATATAGTACATCAGCAGTTTCAGATGTAGAGTTCAATAATTCATCAGTTGTGTATAACACCAAATGCCCATCACATCACATGCCCTCCTTAATGCCCATGACCCAATTACCCCATCCCCCACCCACCTCCCTCCCACAACTCTCAGTTTGTTTCCTATAATTAAGAGTGTCTCATGGTTTTTCTCCCTCTCTGATGACTTCCCATTCAGTTTTCCCTCATTTCCCCTGTAATCCTCTGCACCATTTCTTATGTTCTACATATGAGTAAAATTATATGATAATTGTCTTTCTCTGATTGACTGATTTTGCTCAGCATAATGCCTTCCAGTTCCATCCACATTGATGTAAATGATAAGTATACATCCTTTATGATGGCTGAGTAATATTCCAGTGTGTGTGTGTGTACGTGTACCAAATCTTCTTTATCCATTCATCTGTCGACTGACATCTTGGCTCTTTCCACAGTTTGGTCATTGTGGAAATGCTGCTATAAACATTGGGGTGCAGGTGCCCTTTCAGATCACTATGTTTGTATCCTTGCGGTAAATACCTAGTAGTTCAATTGCTGGGTCATAGGATAGCTCTATTTTCAACTTCTTGAGGAACCTTCATACTACTTTCTAGAGTGGCTACACCTGCTTGCATTCCCACCAACAGTATAAGACAGTTCCCCTTTCTCTGAATCCTTACCAACATTTGTTGTTTCCTGATTTGTCAATTTTAGCCATTCTGACTGGAGTGAGGTGGTATCTCATTGTGGTTTTGATTTGTGTTTCCCTGATGCCAAGTGATGTGAAGCATTTTTTCATATTTATGTTGGCCATTTGTATTTCTTCTTCAGGGAAATGTCTGTTCATGTCTTCTGCCCATTTCTTAACTGTATTATTTGTTTATTGGGTGTTGAGTTTCATAAGTTCTTTATAGATCTTGGATCCTAGCCCTTTATCTGATATGTCATTTGTAAATATCTTCTCCCATTCCATAGGTTGCCTTTTAGTTTTGTTGACTGTTTCCTTTGTTGTTCAGAAGCTTTTTATCTTGTTGAAGACACATTGGTTCAATTTTGATTTTGTTTCCCTTGCCTTTGGAGACATGTCTACCAAGATGTTGCTGAGGCCAAGGTCGAAGAGGGTGCTGCCTGTGTTCTCCTCTAGGATTTTGATGGATTCCTGTCTCACATTTAGTCTTTCATGCATTTTGAGTTTATCTTTGTGTAGGGAAATGGTCCAGTTTCATTCTTCTACCTGTGGCTTTCCAATTTTCCCAACACCATTTGTTGAAGAGACTGTCCTTTTTCCTTTGGATATTCTTTCCTTCTTTGTCAAAGATTAGTTGACCATAGAGTTGAGGGTCCATTTCTGGGTTCTCTATTCAGTTCCATTGATCTGTGTGACTGTTTTTGTGCCGGTACCATACTGTCTTTTTTGTTTTGTTTTGTTTGTTTTTTATTTAAATTCAATTAGCCAACATATAGAACATCATTAGTTTCAGATGTAGAGTTCAGTAATTAATCAGTTGCATATAACATCCAGTGTTCATCACATAACATGCCCTCCTTATTGTCTTGATGGTTACACCTTTGTAATATAGCTTGAAGTCTGGCATTGTGATGCCATCAGCTTTGGTTTTCTTTTTCAACATTCCTCGGGTTATTCGGTATCTTTTCTGGTTCCATACAAATTTGAGGATTATTTGTTCCAGCTCTGTGAAAAATGTTGATGGTATTTTGATAGGGATTGCATTGAATGTATAGATTTCTCTGGGTAGCATAGACCTACAGTATTTATTCTTCCATTCCATGAGCATGGAATGTTTTTACTTTTTTTGTGTGTCTTCCTCAACTTTTTTTCATAAATGTTCTGTAGTTTTTAGAGTACAGATCCTTTACCTCTTTGGTTAGGTTTATTCCTAAGTATCTTATGGTTTTTTGGTGCAAATGTAAATGGAATCAACTCCTTAATTTCTTTTTCTTCTATCTCATTGTTAGTGAATAGAAATGACACTGATTTCTGTGCACTGATTTTACATCCTGCCACTTTGCTGAATTCCTGTATGAGTTCTAGCAATTTTGGGGTGGAGTCTTTTGGGTTTTCCAAATAAAGTATCATGTCATCTGTGAAGAGTAAGAGTTTGACTTCTTCTTTGCTAATTTGAATCCCTTTTATTTCTTTTTTGTTGCCTGATTGCTGAGGTTAGGACTTCTAGTACTATGTTGAATAACAGTGGTGAGAGTAGGCATCCTTGTTGTGTTCCTGGCCTTAGGGGAAAGCTCTCAGTTTTTTCCCCATTGAGAATAATTTTCACTGTGGACTTTTCAATATTGAGGTATGTACCCTCTATCCTTACACTGTGAAGAGTTTTAATCAGGGAAGAATGCTGTATTTTGTCAAATGCTTTTTGGTATCAATTGAGAGGATCATATGGTTCTTGTCCTTTCTTTTATTAGTGTGATGTATACTGTTGATTGATTTGCAAATGTTGAACCACCCTTGCAGCCCAGGAATAAATCCCACTTGGTTGTGGTGAATAATTCTTTTAATGTACTGGTGGATCCTATTGACTAGTATCTTGATGAGAATTTTGGCATCCACGTTCATCAGGGATATTGGTCTCTAATTCTTTTGGATGGGGTCTTTGTCTGGTTTTTGAATCAAGGTAATGCTGGCCTCATAGAATGAGTTTGGAAGTTTTCCTTCCCTTTCTATTTTTTGAAACAGCTTCAGAAGAATAGGTATTAGTTCTTCTTTAAATGTTTGGTAGAATTCCCCTGGGAAGTTATTTGGCACTGAGCTCTTGTTTGTTGGGAGATTTTTGATTATTGCTTCAATTTCCTTGCTGGTTATGGGTCTGTTCAGGTATTCTATTTGTTTCTGGTTCAGTTTTGGTAGTTCATAAGTTTCCAAGAATGCATCCATTTCTTCCAGACTGTCAAACTCCACAGACTCCTAAGGTGCACACTTGCACCAATCCTACCAAGGGAAGGAACAGGGTCTCACAGGGTTTTGCTGCTTCCTGGGCAGCTGCTCTGGGAGTGGTTGCCAGATTCTTCTTGCACCACGCCATTCCTCCAGGGGAGGGAAGGGGGGGGGTCTCACAGAGGTTTTGCTGCTCATTGGGCCCCTGCTTGAAGAGACCAACCGTGCAGTATTTCACGGTTTATGGAAAACTGAGCTGAGAGCCCACTCCTGGGCCTGCTGATAGCAGCCAGCTTCCTTGCTCTGATGCCTGGGAACTCTGCTGCACTCAGGCACCCCTACTCTTTCTGTGACCCCTGGGATCCTGAGAACACATTGTCCCACCTAGGATTCTGCCCCCTCTTCACCACCTGTGCATCTTTCAGGCAGGGATATCCCTCATAGGAGCAGACTCCTAAAAGTTCTGATTTTGTCTTTTGCTGCTATATCACTTTCCAGTAGCCAGCTTCTGGAGGCTCCCACCCCCCACAGTTTATTACCCAATATATCCCCTCAAATTCACTTTTCTCCACCTCCTACCTTGCAAAAAGTGGTTTATTTTCTATTTGTAGAATTGCAGCAATTCTTTCCTTAGATTGCAGGTTGAATTCACAGGTGTTCAGAATGATTTGATAGATATCTAGCTGAATTCAAGGGACCAGATGAAATGAGGGTCCCGTACTTTTCTGCCATCTTCCCTCCTCCTTTAAGTATTATTCATAATGTGTGTTATCTAGATATAGGGTGTGACTTGGTCTAGTTTTAGAAGATCTTAGCCAGAATATGAAAGTTGAGATTTCAGACCTGTTTCAATCTGAACATTTGTGTTCTTCAGACAACAGTGTATTTACATTAAAGAAAAAGAAAAGAAAAGGGGGAAAAAAGCTTTCACTAGAAAGTGTACTCTCTAGTTACTATAGCAGCACCATTCTGTTACCTCATCTTTGTTTCACTCACTTACATTTCCTTTTTGGCCCTCAGGGTATTTGAAATTACAACTGTTTTCTAGACTTTATAATTCCATATGAAACCTTCAAGTTTGTTAGTGTTTATGGCAACTGCATCATATTAATAGATATCCCTAAAATTGTTTACTGAAAACCCGTGTGATTTTAAGATGAATTGCAGTAAGCCTCATATCTTCCATTCTGTGAATATGCAGTTGATTGAGGCCTCTGCCAGATTTTGCATTCACCCCTGTTAAATTTCACCTTGGTTTTAGGCTTATTTGCCCAAGCCTATAAAGTTGAAATATTGATTCTGTCATCTATCATAAAAATATCTGTAACTTTGAAATATTTGTCATTTATGTTTTCATCCAAATTGACTGAAACACTGAACTGAGTGGAGCTATGTATGGAATCAGTGGCATAAAAAAGTTTCCCTTCAGCTCAGTATTTGCATGTTAATAAATAATAACCAATACTCCTTGAGTGTGATTGATATTTTAATCATAAGCCCTCCTAATTCTAATAATCCTCTCTGTATTAAACAAAAATGAGATATTTTGTCAAATACATTGATGATACCCATGATATTCTCTGTTCAAATCAACCTCAAATAGGTCAACTGAGTAACCCCATTAAAAATAAAAGATCTGATTACAGGGGATTACTTGCTGTTCCTCTTGCATTATCAATTCACATTATATGCACACATATAGGTAATATATCAGACATAACTAGGAGTATACTTCAGTAATCATATCATTTAGCCATCTTAAGGGAATGAAACATGGAAATACCCATTACATTTTAAAATTTAAAGATGGGGTGCCTGGGTGGCTTAGTTGATTGAGCGTCTGACTCTTGATTTTGGCTTAGGTCATGATCTCAGGGTCATGAGGTTGAGCCCGGCATTGGGCTCTGCACTGAGCATACAGTCTGGTTAAGATTCTCTCTCTCCTTCTCCTTCTACCTCTACCCCCACCCCTGCTTGGCCTCTCTCTCAAAAAAAAAAAAAAAAAAAGTAAAAAGTAGCATTTAAAAACATTGTTTTCTATGCAGAAAATTCTCAAAAGGATATGATTCTATTAATAATATATTAATTAACCTGACTCTGTATTTTCACATTTTGAAAGTAATTTCAAGATGCCAAAGAGAACTCTGAGATATAACTTAGTTTTATTTTTTATTGATTAAAATTCTACAACAGATACAATCTACCTAAACATCAGTTTACTTATCAATAAATCATGCAGTAATATTTAACTGAATTGCTTTAAATTTTATAATATAATCAAGTGAATTTTTCTTCTTAATAGAACATTACTTATCTAAACACTATGCTTCAGTATTTTTATGGTTTCATGTATAAATACGTGTATTGAAGACTTGGGTATCCAGATCTTTTTCCTGGTTCTTCTAAGGACTGACAAACTATGCTAATTTAGACAAGTTATTTAATCTTCCTGAGTCTTGCTCCTAAAATAAAGGACTTGGAATACAGTATATGGTTTTTAAGGTCCATTCTTTCTATTCTAGTGCTAATCTTTCAAAAACTTTAAGCTGTTAGTATCCTTTTAGTTATATTCTTTCATAAATACCATTTCAATTTTTAAGAAGCCAAGAAATTGCTAGAAATATAGTTTAATGTGAATCTTCTTAATAATTCATCAGTTGCATATAACACCCAGTGCTATTGTTTTTATTTATGTTTTGCTCCATGTTCTCAGCTCATAACCTTAAAAATGAATTTGTATTTGATGTATATGCTGTGGGAATCCCAGGAATGGGGTAAGGTGGACTTATATTTTAGATACTTTACTTTCTTTTTTTAGTATTATTTTTTTATTATGTCATGTTAATCACCATACATCACACCATTAGTTTTTGATGTAGTGTTCCATGATTCATTGTTTGTACATAACACCCAGTGCTCCATGCAGAACGTGCCCTCTTTAATACCCATCACCAGGCTAACCCATCCCCCCACCCCCTCCCCTCTAGAACCCTCAGTTTGTTCCTCAGAGTCCATCGTCTCTCATGGTTCATCTCCCCCTCCGACTTACTCCCCTTCATTCTTCCCCTCCTGCTATCTTCTTCTTCCTTTTTTTCTTAACATATGTTGCATTATTTGTTTCAGAGGTACAGGTCTGTGATTCAACAGTCATGCACAACTCACAGCACTCACCATAGCACATACCCTCCCCAACGTCCATCACCCAGCCACCCCATCCCTCCCACCCCCCACCACTCCAGCAACCCTCAGTTTGTTTCCTGAGATGAAGAATTCCTTTTACTTTCTTATAAGTAATCTAAATCAAATACTTCTTGAGTATGTTGAAGGAAAAAATTATATTCTAATTCACAATTTTCATTAATGGGATTTTTACGGGGGGAATCCCCACTAAAACAAAACCACTTTTAGTGCTGGACCCAGGCATGAAAGTAGATTTGGCTCTTATATTTGCCAATATAATTCCATTCTAACCTTCAAGTTTTTATTCTACCAGTGTCAGAGGAAGAGTTGTCCCCTTTTCTGGAATGCTCATATCTCTACTTGGGTCTTTGACATCTCTTTCCATTTATCAAAAATGTTGCTCTAAAATTTATACCCTAATAATAACGTTTTTAGTCTTTCCATCTCTCTTTTTCTATGTTCAGATGGTCCGTAATTTTGAAAAGTCTCTCTTGTGGCAGTGCTCTCTTTTATCTTCAGTTTCCTTTCTTCCATTCCTTTGAGCTGATAAATTCATAAATTTGTTTCCCAGAACCTCCCTTTTTCCCCCATACTAGCCATTTTCTCCTTCATTTCAAATCTGGTCTCCTTTAGAACTCTGAAAATTGCCTTCCTAAAAGGATCACTTAATGTTGTTCTGGCCAAATTGGAAATGTTTTATGTGTGTTTTCATGCTTTGTGAAAGTTGTACTGTATTTAATACCATTGTGCAAATTCTTTTGATACTCCTTCCTCCCTTAATTCATGAAACCCTAGTGCTTTCTCATATTTTTTATTTCTCTAACCATTCTGTTTTGTCCTTACTAAGGCCACATGCTTTTCTCCTCCTACCTCTTGTTTTGTAATAATTTCACAAAAACAATTTTATAACTTTTACCTTTAAATACCATTCACATTTAATATATATAGTGATGACAACTATTAAAGGATGAAGCTTTAAAAGTCAATGTTATTTTAGCTTCATTCAAACAGATAGTAGGAGGGCACCTGGGTGGCTCAGTCGTTAAGTGGCTGCCTTCAGCTCAGGTCGCCCAGGATTGAGCCCCACATCAGGTTCCCTGCTCGGCGGGAAGCCTGCTTCTCCCTCTCCTGCTCCCTCTGCTTGTGTTCCCTTTCTCACTGTGTCTCTCTCTATCAAATAAATAAAATCTTAAAAAAAAACATATAGTAGGGCATGAAGACTTCAAATGATGCATGATACAGAGAGTGACAAGGAGTACTCAATTTAAAATACGAAGATTCCCTCAGTTCAATTTGACTATATGTTGTTTATATTGGAAATTACATCTAAATGATGGGCAAGAGATGCACTCTATATGCAGGGTTACTCTACTATTAAAAATTAAGATTCCAGCATATTGTAGTGAATTTTTAAAATTCTGATCTCAAATAAGTTGACCGTCACTCAGAAAACACAAAAGCATTTTTTTTGTAGGGATTGCAAGATTTGTTGACAGGAAAGAATAACAGAATGAGACCTATGCAATTTTTTTTTTTTTTTTTTCTGCCTGTCAACTCTAGTGGTTTCCAGGAACAGTTTGAGTTTTGGCTGCCACCTGCAGCCAAAGTGAAGCAATGGGCCATGCTATGAGTTCACAGGAAGGCTAAAGAATCAGACAAAAGGGTAAAATCCTAAAATGAAGGGCAATTATCTTTTGTCCCAAATGCAAATTCTTATAGAATGTCAACCAAATGGATGAGGAAATAAGTTATTAATTCAGTTTGACACTCCGATTTATTTATTTATTCTTTAGTAATCTCTACACCCAACATGGGGCTCAAACTCATGACCCCAACATCAAGAGTCACATGCTCTTTGGACTGAACCGTTTTGGTACTCTAAAATATATATTCAGGGTGCTTTAGGTCAAGTTCTTTGACTTACAGAGAGACTTACCTTCTTACTAGTTGTTATACTACCTCAGACATTGTAGTATTTCTAGGAAAAAAAGAGTTTGTCATGAAAAGTATCTCTATTCATGTTTGAAGGGAAAATAAGGTCTAGAGATTACCACGGTGGGGAGTACAGCTCTAAAAACTCTAAATTCACTCCTGGTGTAAAGTCACGTCAGCCATTTGGAAATCTCCACTTAGAACTTTTGGATATCATTTGTGTTTGGAAATCACTCAGAACTCCCATTCTAGCAACAAATATTCTCTTGACATTGTGAGTAGGTGTTTTGATGTGTTATGGTAGTGGATAAGTGAGATTTATTTTTTGAAAGTGAACTGTGTAAGAATTAATAGACTAGTAAAAAATGTCTGCAATGCAGCACCCATACTTCTACTAATTCTTGAGTAAATGTGTATGTTTCAGAAGGATAATAACCATTAACTTTAAAAAGTCATTTTTTTTCTAAGGGGAAAAAAGGTTTATTTAGCGTTATAAAAACTAATGCTTGTATTACTGTATATAAGGAATAAATAAAACTAAATTAAAATGACTATTGACTTCTTTCACAAAAAAGGAAGCCATCTTCTCTTTAGATATAATTATATCGTCTGTTTAGTTTTTGTTTGTTTGTTTTTTAAAGATTTTATTTATTTTAGAGAGAGAGAAAGTGCTAACAGGGGGAGGGGTAGAGGGAGAGAGGGAATCTCAGGTAGACTCCTCACTGAGCATGGAGCCCAATGAGGGGCTTGATTCCTTGACCCTGAGATCGTAACCTGAGCCAAAACCGAGTCTGACACTCAACCGACTAAGCCACCCACACACCCTTGGTCTGTATAGTTTATATGGAGCTTTTCCCCAACAACACTAGACAGTGGCCATATTCTCTGAGTAGACATTAAAATGTCACATGGTTATTTTTGTGAAATATTAGTCAAATCGATATGCCTGTTACTAATATCAAACCATGGAAAGAGATTTGAATAGCCATGTTCGAAGAGCCTTGGCTCCTTAAGAAACACAGGGTAGTTCAGAGTGTTACCCTGACCAAACTATCATTCGTCTCCACTTATCTCCTCATCAAAATGTGATGGCAGTTGCCATCCTGAAGAAATCCATTTCACTTTATCATACTTCCTGAAAGAACTGCTATCTTTGATTCAACATTAAACTTAAAACGTAGTCTTTCTTGGCTTAGATGTAGTTGATATTTTTAAAATGTCTATATATTGAGGGAATTTAAATCTGGTAAGCAGCATACTTAGATTTGGGAGAGAGGTGGAAAGGGAGTTATGATGATTCCTAATAAAGGCTTAGATGGTCCTGGGAGATGAGAAACCAATGCCAGTCCTTCATTTTCCTTCTGAATTGCATCATTCTCTTCTCTTGGACCAGTATTACAGATTATAGGAAAGTGTGTGGTTTATTTAAAAAATCAATACTATTTGCCTATGTTCTATCTTCTGTTGCTAAAACATGCTCAAATTTGGACATTGCTTAGAAGGGCAGTGATCATCATTGCCTGGGGCTCATCTTCAAAGTCCACACACTGGGGCTAATTGAGTCAATTTGGTCAGTATTTGATGTACATTTTTCAGATAATTGCCCAAATTTTCTGGATGCTTTTGCTGTAGAATAATGTATGTAATGTAAATTGCTGGAATACAGAATTTTAATAGGGAACACTATTTATATATATATACCCTTAGTTGACCACATGGGATTTTATTAATTTGGAAAAAAAATCCCCATTTTTCTTTTTAATCTATTGTAAATATATTCTAAGAAATGAGTTATCAAGAGGCTGGAGTGGTTAGGAAGATTGTAGTGTGCTCTCCAGTGTATCACATAACCCATTAACTCACAAATTAGGCCAAACTAAACATTGTCACCTAAACTAACCTGGCAATAAAAATAACTATAATTTCTCATGCAGGCTCTTGGATGGGAAACCTAGGGAGAATTTCCCTTGGCCTTTGGATTGCTTTTTTGCTCATTTCTTTTTCAGTTGCTGTGGTTTTAGAGAACAGGCTTTCTAGGCATCATCTATTTACTTATTTAGTTCAGACTAACAATTCTCCTGAAATTGTCAATAAAAATTAAACACAGAGCCTCTGAACTGTCTCTCAGTAAATATCTAGTCAGATTGTTTCTATTCTTTTTTTGAAGGCAGCTAGAAAGTTCAAATCAAATGAATGAAGCTTTCAACAAAATGGTATTATACTGTTCGTGAATTACCCTCCTTGTGCTCCTTTGGCCAAATCTGTTCAAACAAATAGTTCTTGAACAGATATGGTTATGAAAACATTTCACTAGCTTTGTTAAGGAAGTAAACAGTAAACTAACAACTGGGAGACAAATGAATGAACCCATCGGGAAAATGCACGTAACTTTCAAAAATTCTGAACTATGAAAAAATTACTTTTAGCTTTATGCAGTATCAGCAAACACTTTCTAATTTATAGATTATATTAATTTAGAGATTGTTTTATTAATCCACCATTATATCATAAAATCTTACTCAGTTAAAAAAATATGCCATGTTATGGCATACATGTGAAGCCTAATCACAAAAAGTGACTGATTTAACTTAATAGAACTTACATGTATAGATTACTGTATCAGAACTTGCATTATTTTCCAAATGATTCAAAACTACAAACATGGAGATTGAGTAGCTCTGTCAAAACACACTAGGGGCGCCTGGGTGGCTTAGTTGGTTGAGCATCTGTCTCTTGGTTTCGGTTCAGGTGCTGATCTCAGGGCCATGATCTCAGGGTTGTGAGATCGAGCCCCATGTAGGGCTCCATGTTCAGCAGGGAGTCTGCTTGAGATTCTCTCTCTCTCTCTTTCTCCCCTCTGTTGCTCCCTCTACTCACATTCTCTCACTCAAATAAATAAATCTTTAAAAAAAAACACTAAAGCTATATATATATATATTTTTCCAGATTACATTTTAAAATCCTCTACTGCTTAGAAATAATATTTTATTCATACATTGAAAAATATCTTTAAACTAGCTGGAATCACTTTATGAATGAAACAGGAGATTTTTCTTCACTTAATGAATATTATTTTTTACATATTTCAAGTCATTTAAATGTCCTTCAAAAATTTAGTCTTTACAAACAAAAAAGCAGACTCTTAACTATAGAGAACAAACAGAAGGTGACCAGAGGGAAGGTGGGTGGGGGAATGGGTGAAATAGGTGAAGGGGATAAAGAGCACACTTATCATGATGCGCACTGAGTAATGTATAGAATTGTTGAATCATATTATACACCTGAAACCAATATAATACTGTATGTTAATTATACTGGAATTGAAAAAAAAACAAGTATGTTTGGAACAACTTGAATATGTAAATATAAAAATAGTCTTTAAAGAGAAGTAATCTTCAGTTGAATTTCTATTTTTCCTTTTACATCATTGTTAATTTTTGGATTTTCCCTGAAGGGCATACGTATTATGAAGCATTTTATGAAATATATTTATGTCCCCAAATTGATATTTCAAACTTGGAATAACTGATATTTAATGAATGATTTGATACAATTATTCTATAATTTAATTTTGAACTCTTCTTTATCAGCATGTGATTTTTTTTCCCAAAACATTTTGATATTACCTATTTTTGCAGAAATTCATGTTACAAAAAGACCTTGGAGTTTGATGAGATTGCATGATATATAATCAAACTCAACTAATGTAGCATCTTTTAATTTGGTAG